>NC_091462.1:54482655-55927655 GCF_027789765.1 Dendropsophus ebraccatus
TAACAATAACATATACACAATAGGGAAGGGAAGCTTGTGCCGCTGATGGGACTTAGGGAAAACACATTAACATGCATAATGTTCACTTCCCTGTCGTCCCACAGCGGCACAATAACGGGGATTTAGCACGTACAAACCCATTATGGGCGGGTTAATTGTACAGCAGACTGTATCACAGAAGAAGAAAATGTTGGAGCAGACAAAGAATTAATTCTGTAATACTTAAAGAAGGTCCTGGGGGAAGACCATGATGCCGATAGGCAGATCTGCTCCAAGGGTATCAGTGCCTTTTCGGCCCAAGAAGAAGCCACCGAACGAGTGGAGTGTGCCTTTGTGAACTCTGGAGGCTCCAGTTTACTGAGTAAGTAACATCTGTTGATACATTCCGTTATCCATCTAGATATTGTAGGCTTGGAAGCCTTCTGACCTTTATTCTTTCCCATTAGAGAAATAAATAAATTTTCAGACCTTCTGAATTCGCTTGTGCGTTGTAAGTACATTCTCAAGCATCTTACTATATCCAGCTTTTCCAGAGTCTGATCCTCAGCGATGGCCTCTTGGGAAAGAATAGGAATAGAAATTACCTGATTAAGGTTGGAAAAAGAAGGCACCTTAGGAGCGAACGAGGGTAAGTAACGTAAAAGAACTCTATCTGCTAGAAATGTAGTATAAGGCTCAGTAGAGGACAGAGCCTGGAGTTCTCCTATTCTTTTAGCTGATGTTATGGCTAACAGCAGTACTGTCTTCAAAGTTAGAAATTTAAGAGGAATCTCCTCTATAGGTTCGAAGGGCTGGAGCGCCAGGACCTTGAGAACCAATGACAAATCCCACGGACAAACTGGTCTCGATATTCTAGGACGTAGACGTGAAACAGCCTTGATAAAATTCTTTACTTCTGGAATCTGAAGAAGTTTTTTCTGTAGCAATACTGACATGGCTGCCAACTGAACCTTGAGGGTATTAGGTGCAAGGCCTCTATCAAATCCGTCCTGCAAAAATTCCAGTATGTCCGGAGTAGAGGGATTAACTTGGTCTTTCTGCCTGGAAGAGCACCAAGACTGGAATACTCTACCGACTCTAGAGTAAGCTTTGTTGGTGGCATCACTTCTCGTATGAGACAGTGTATCCAACACTCTATTGGAAAAACCTTTACCTTTCAATATGGACCGTTCAATCTCCAGGCTGTTAGGTGGAGGGAGCGTAGGTCCTGACACAAGTGGGTGCCCTGAGACACCAGGTTGTGTATCATCGGTAATTCCCAATAATCTCCCTTGCTCATTGATATGAGCTGGGCAAACCAAGACCTCTTTGGCCAAAAGGGTATGACCGCAATCACTGAAGCTTGGTCCTGCCTGATCTTCTTCAGGACTCTGGGGATCATGGCAGTGGGCGGAAAGATGTAAGCTAGGTTGAAATTCCACCGAATTGACATCGCATCCGTGGCCTCCGGGCAATCCGCTTGATACAGGGAGCAAAATCTCGGAACTTTTGTATTCTTCTGAGTCGCCATTAGATCTATTTCTGGTTGTCCCTATCTTCTGATGATCTGATTGAAGATGGAACTGTTCAACGACCATTCCCCTGGGATCGTCATATGTCGGCTTAGGCGATCTGCTAATACATTGTGTGTTCCTTTGATATGAATGGCCATAATGCAAGGTATATTCTTCTCCGCCCATTCTAAGATCCTTCCCACTTCTGCAAGAAGTGGTCTTGATCGAGTGCCTCCCTGCTTGTTTATGTAAAAGACTGACGCCATGTTGTCCGTCTTTATTTTCACCGCTAACCCCTGAAGTTGAGGTGAGAAATGTAGCAGAGCTTTGAAAATCGCCCTCAATTCTCTTTCGTTGGAGGAGAGGGTTCTTTCTAAGGATGACCATGTCCCCTGAACAGTTAGATCTCTGAGATGTGCTCCCCAACCTGAGCCCGAGGCGTCTGTTGTTAAAATTTCCCAGACAGGTTCTTCTATGCGGGAACCGTCCTTCACCTGGGACCACCATTGAAGGGATGCTCTTGTCCTTAAAGACAGTCTGATCTTTCTTTCTAGATCTGAAGATCTCCGGTTCCAGGCTTGAAGAACCTCCGTCTGAAGAGCTCTCATGTGCCATAGGGCCCAAGGAACTGCCTCTGCTGCGGAGGAAAGAAGACCTAAAAATCGCATTAGAGTCCTGAGAGATACCAGTCGTGGAGCTCTCAGAAAACGGCACCCCTCTTGAATTCTGTTCTTTCTCTCTGGAGATAGAGAGATTTTCATGGTTTCTGAATTTATCAAAAATCCCAAAAACTTCTTTGTCAAAGAGGGGGTTAGATCTGATTTTTCCCAGTTGACAATCCATCCCAAGGAAGAGAGGAGAGTCAATGTCTTTGACACATCTTGGCTTAGCTGCCTGCTTGTGCCTGCTAGGAGAAGCCAATCGTCTAGGTAAGGGATAACACTTATTCCCTGTAGCCTGAGTGTTGCAACGACCGCAGCTACTACCTTCGTAAAAACAAAGGGGGCAGAGGTAATCCCGAAGGGTAGAACCCTGAACTGGAGGTGGTGTAACTGACCTTTGATGTAAACTGCCACTCTCAGGAATCTTCTGTGATTCTTGAAGATCGGAATATGGAAGTAAGCGTCCTTGAGATCCAGTGATGCCATATAGTCGCCTCTGTTCAGGAGTGACTTTACCGATCCTATAGTTTCCATCCTGAATTTGTTTTTTGTAATAAACTTGTTTAGATATCTCAGGTCTATGATGAGTCTCCATTTCTCCGATGGCTTCGGTACCAGAAATACCGGTGAATAAACTCCGGTACCTCTCTCGCTGAGGGGAACGGTTTCCAAGGCCTTGATCCTGATCAAGTCGAGGATGGATTTTTCCAAGATGACCTGCTTTGTGGGAGAAAGACGGGAAGAAACAAGAAAATGCTCTGGAGGCAGGGGATGAAGAGGTATAACATAGCCTCTCTTTATTATGTTTATGACCCATGGGTCCAACACAAGACTTTCCCAAGCTGGGAGAAAATGCTCTAAACGACCCCCTACCTCCAAGATGGCGTCAGAATTCCTTCTTTCTGATGGGGGACTTGGCACCCTTAGACTGGCCCCCTCTCCTGTAACTTCCATAACCTCTGCCTCTGCCCCTGTAGCGGTACTGTCTGCTTCTCTGGGGAGATCGAGGTTGTCTCCTCCGAAAGAAGTTACGTGAGCTTGGTAAGGATTTACCTTTTTTATCAGACAGCTCCTCCATGAGAGTATCTAGCTCTGCCCCAAATAGCTTCCCAGGCGTGTATTCTAGGTTACAAACGTTGTATTTAGAAGGGTTATCCCCAGACCAGGGACGCAACCATAAGGCTCTGCGGGAAGCAGAAGACAGAGCCATAGCCCTGGACCCCAACCTGGTAAGATGGGAGGCCGAATCAAATAAGTAATCCACTGCTAGTGTTATGTTTTTAAAAGAAGCTAGAATAGTGTCTCTACTGATCCCGGAGTCTATGTCATCTTGAACCTTAGCTACCCATTTCTTTAAAGTCTTAGTTACCTCGTGATTAGCCACACCAATAGCGGTCTGACCCGCTGCCGTAGTGTATGATCTTTTAAGTGTGGCTTCAATCCTACGGTCCATGGGGTCCTTGAGACTAGACCCATCTTCAGAAGGAACTAATATGTTCCTAGATAATTTTGATATAGCTCTGTCCACCTTTGGAGGAGAAATCCAGGACTTGGACTGTTCCTCGTTCAATGGAAAGAGAGACCAAAATCGTTTACTTATGGGAGGAGCCTTGTCCAGCTTCTCCCACTCATTCTTAATTAAATCCAACAAAAATTTATCAATATTAAAGCCTTTAGAGCCTCTAGAAGACTCAGGAGAATCACCATAATCCTCAGGATTCTCTACTTGAATTGCTTTCAACAGTTTAGCAATCCTCTCAGGATTGAACACAAATTTGTCCTCCTTATCTTCCTCTTCTTTATGAGAAGGTGAAGAGCATACTTCATCAAGAACAGTATACTCCTCCATAGATACAGAAGGAGAGGAATTATGGGTTCTTCTGGCCCTTTTCTTAGGAATCATAGCCGCCATCTCTTCCTTCAAGGAAGTACGCATATCCTTCATAGTAGACCTAAGAGACATCAGTATAGGTCTCTAATAGATTAATATGAAATTCCAAACCTCATTCCAGCTGCTTACTGCATCAGATCCTTGACCCAGATCACTACATCCTGTATGTTGGGTTCATTCTTGTCCTGAATCTTTGGACGGCAGGAGAGGCAGGTAGTGTAATCACTGTCATCTGGCAGTGGAGTTTCTAAATAGAGAGACAACATTCAGGCTCATATAATTCCAACTGTGAAAGCAGTAGAAGGTACATACCGCATACTCTGCATTGAAGGTGATGTCTTTTAGATGTGGATTTTCTTCCTGAAGACTCGCGGGAGGACATACTGAAAAAGAAGAGGACTTATAATGCTAGATCCTACTAGCGGCGGCAGCTCAGAGGTGAGGGACCCACCTGAAATCGCCAGCTATACTGTGGGAAAATAGTAGTTTAAGCGTACAGCTCTACCATCACACTGTCAGCCACAAGGACAGACAGCAACTGACTATCTGGCGCCCTTAATAAGCTGTAAAAGAAAAAACAAAATTGCGGATACCTGTAGGAGAAAGCAGGAGTCCGGCGTGGATCTCGTCCTCGCTGGCGAACTGCGCATGCGCCGGCAAGGAATGACGCGAATCACGTCATTTCCGACAGCCGGACGAAGAGGCCTGCACTGCGCATGCGCCGGCAAGGAATGACGCGACCCAAGTCACTTCCGGCAGTCGGACGAAGTGGAACGCAAACAGCGTTCCACCGCCGCCGGAGTCTGAATATACCCCGGACGGAGAAGTTTCAACTAGAAGACCGCTTCAATAGCGCCAGGTCTGAAAAGCAAGGTACTAAAAGGGTGGGAAGGAGGGGAGATCCAGACCTGCCCTACACCAGGACAAAATAAAAAACTGATGATTGCTGGGTGAGAGAGTGTCTTTATACTCTAGGAGGGGAGGAGCCTTTCTTTAATTGGCTAGTACTATTAAATATTCCTTTTTGTCCTGCCCAGTACACAGGGGCAATAAAACCCGTTATTGTGCCGCTGATGGGACGACAGGGAAACTGTTGTTATAACTATCAAAATCTAAATCATCAGTACGTGATATAAAGCAAGTTTGCAATTTACATTTATTTTATTTGTTGTCATGCTGTAAAACAAAACTATACTTACCAGAAATTAACCCCTTAAGGACAGAGCCTGAAATGGCCTTGAGGACAGAGACAAATTTTATGAATATGACCTGTGTCACTTTAGTCATTAATAACTTCGGGATGCTTTTACTTATCCGGCTGATTCTGAGAATGTTTTCTCGTGACATATTGTACTTCACATTTCTGGTAAAATGGAGTCGATACTCATAATGAATCTTTATGAAAAACACCAAAATAACGTGAAAAATTGAGAAAAAATGCATTTTTCCAACTTTGAAACCTTCCTGCTTATACAGAAAATGGTTATGCCACATAAATTATATATTAAATAGCATTAGCAACATGTCTACTTTATGTTGGTGGCATTTATTAAACTATATTTCATTTTTTTTAGACAATAGAAAGCGTAAAACATAAGCAGCAAATTACCAAATTTTCAGTAAAATTTCAAAATCAGATATTTTCAGGGACCTGTTCAGTTTTAAAGTGTATTTGAGGGGCCTGTATGTTAGAAAGCCCCACAAGGCACCCCATTTCAGAAACTGCACCCCCCAAACTCTGCAAAAGCACATCCAGAAAGTGTTTTAACCCTTTAGGGGAGTCACAGAAATAAAAGCCAAGTGTGTAAGAAATTTGAAAATTTTTATTTTCTGTGCAGAGATTTTATTGTAATCCAATATTTTTCATAATGATAAACCTATTAGCAGAGAAATGCACCCCAATATTGATCGCCCCGTTTCTGCAGTTTATAGAAATACTCCATATGTGGCTCTATTGCGCTATTTGACGCAACCACAAGCCTCAGATATAAAGGAGCGCCTAGTGAATTTCAACGCCTCCGTTTTATTTGGTCATTTTTGACCATACCACTTCAGGTTGCAGAGGCTTTGGGGTGCCAAAACCTAAAAAACACCCCTAAAGGGACACCATTTAGAAAACTACACCCCTCAAGGAATGTAACAAGGGGTGCGGTGAGCATCTGGACCCCACAGGTGCTTCACAGATTTTCAGAACAATGTGGTGTAAAAAAGGAAAAATTCTATTTATTACACTAAAATGTTGTTCTAGCCTTCAATTTTCATTTTTACAAGGGGATAAAAGAAAAAAAAAACACCAAACGTTTCGCGCAGTTTCTCCCGAGTACGGAAATACCCCACATGTGGACATAAAGTGCCAAGCGGGCGCAGGACAAGCCTCCAAAGGGAAGGAGCGCCAATTGGCTTTTGCAAGCTGGATTTTACTGGAATGGATTTCAAGGGCCATGTCGCATTTACAGAGCCCTTGTGCTGCCAAGACACTGGAAACCCCCCACAAGTGACCCCATTCTGGAAAATACACCCCTCAAGGAATCTAACAAGGGGTGTAGTGAGCATATGGACCCCACTGGTGACGGGCACAAATGTGGAACAATGTGACGTGAAAGGGAAAATTTTCATTTTTTCACTTTCTCGGCACAAATGTGCCCGTCATCAAGGGGTCCATATCCTCACTGCACCCCTTGTTAGATTCCCTGAGGGGTGCAGTTTCCAGAATGGGGTCACTTGTGGGGGGTTTCCAGTGTCTTGGCAGCACGAGGGCTCTGTAAATGCGACATGGCGTTCATCATCCATTCTGGCCAAATCCAACCTCCAAAATCCAAATGGCGCTCCTTCCCTTCGGAGGCTTGCCCTGCACCCACATGGCGCTTTATGTCCACATGTGGGGTATTTACAGACTCAGGGGGAATTGTTCTACACATTTTGTGTGTTTTTTTCTCTTTTAACCCCTTGTGAAAATGAAAAATTTAAAGGGGTTGTCCGGCGATAAAAAATTATTCACAGAATAACACACATTACAAAGTTATACAACTTTGTAATGTAGGTTATGTCTGTGAATGGCCCCCTTCCCCGTGTCCCACCACCCCCACCCGTGTACTCGGAAGTGTGGTGCGCTATACTCACCTGTCACGTGCCGACCACGGTCTCCGATCCTCAGCAGTGACGTCTTCTTCGGGCGGCCGGCGGATCTTCCCGAGTGCCGGCCGCCCTCTGCAGCGTCATCCGAAGCTCAGCCGCAATTGGCTGAGCATAACTGTGCTCAGCCAATCGCAGCTGAGCAGCTGATGACGCTGCGGAGGGCGGCTGGCACTCGGGAGGATCCGCCGGCCGCCCGAAGAAGACGTCACTGCTGAGGATCGGAGACCGTGGTCGGTACGTGACAGGTGAGTATAGCGCACCACACTTCCGGGTACACGGGTGGGGGTGGTGGGAAACGGGGAAGGGGGCCAGTCACAGACATAACATACATTACAAAGTTGTATAACTTTGTAATGTGTGTTATTCTGTGAATAATTTTTTAGCGCCGGACAACCCCTTTAAGGCTAAACCAACATTATAGTGTAAAAAATGTAATATTTCATTTTCACGCCATATTGTTCCACATTTGTGCCCCTCACCAGTGGAGTCCATATGCTCACTACACCCCTTGTTACATTCCTTGAGGGGTGTAGTTTCCATAATGGGGTCACTTGTGGGGGCGGTCAACTGTCTTGGCAACACAGGGGCCTTTTAAATGCAACAAGGCCCTCGAAATCCATTCCAGCCTCCAAAAACCAAATGGCGCTCCTTCCCTTTGGAGGCTTACCCTGCACCCGCATGGCGCTTTATGTCCACATGTGGGGTATTTCTGTACTCAGGGGAAATTGCGCTACACATTTAGTGTTTTTTTTTTATCTTTTAACCCTTTGTGAAAATGAAAAAATCAAGACAAGATCAATGATTTAGTGTAAAAATTAAACATTTTTTACACTAAATGTTGGCCTAGCCTTGATTTTTTCCTTTTCCACAAGGGGTTAAAAAAGAAAGTGAACACAAAACGTGTAGGGTAATTTCCCCTGAGTACGAAAAATACCCCACATGTGGGCATAATGTGCCATATGGGCACAGGGCAAGCCACCAAAGGGACAGAGCGCCATTTAGAGGCTGGAATGGAGGATGGAGGCCATGTCGCAATTACAAAACTCCTGTGCTGCCAAGACAGTAGAAACCCCCCACAAGTAACCCCATTCTGGAAACTACACCCCATAAGGAATCCAACAAGGGGTGCAGTGAGCATATGGACCCCACTGGTGACGGGCACTTATGTAGAACATGTGCCGAGAAAATATAAAATACCATTTTTTCATTTTCACGCCACAAATGTGCCCGTCACCAGGGGGCCATATCCCCACTGCCCCCCTTGTTAGATTCCTTATGGGGTGTAGTTTCCATAATGAGGTCACTTGTGGGTTTTTTTTTCTGTCCCGGCAGCACAGAGGCTCTGTAATTGCATCATGGCATCCTCTAATGCAGGCATGTCCAAACTTTTTTCGAAGAGTGCCAAATTTGATGAAGTGAACATGTGCGAGGGCCGACCATTTTACATGCTACATGCTATATGCTTTATAACACA
This sequence comes from Dendropsophus ebraccatus, assembly GCF_027789765.1. NCBI lineage: Eukaryota > Metazoa > Chordata > Amphibia > Anura > Hylidae > Dendropsophus > Dendropsophus ebraccatus. The sequence continues at coordinate 54,491,311 of NC_091462.1, forward strand.
GGCAGATAATAGCAAGCTGGATACCTGGGGGGCCGTAAAAGTTCGGAACGCGGGCCGCAAATGGCCCTCCGGACGGACTTTGGACATGCCTGCTCTAATGGGAATGGCGGCCATGCCAATTTAGCTGGGGAAAAGGGACAATTCTAATTTATTTGGGGGTATTAGGCCAATTATTAGTTTATAAGGTTGAAAATGACAGGTGTCCATCAAATTCAACCTGTGTTGATCCAGAGGAAGGCAAAAAACCCTCGTGAAGCAGACGACAGTAGCCTCATCACAGGGGAAAAATTCCTTCCCGACTCCATAATGGCGATCAGAATAATCCCCGGATCAACGTGACCCCTGAAATAGGAATAAGGGACAGAATTTAGAAAATGTGGAACCCCAATGACGTGTGGTACGCCTTGGAGCGATCCAGTATGCAAAGGCCGGGGGGATTAGGACAGGTGTCACACGGGAAAATGGTGTCCTTCCTGATCCCCTTGTTATGCCACACTCTGCACTTCTTCTGGGGTCTCCTGTTTTCCAGTGTGTGGGACGTCACCTGGAAAATGTTGCCCTGGTGCGATACGGGGTCCTTCATATCCAGAAGCGCTGGGTCCACTCCATGGCTGCTAAATATTAGGGCTCTATTACTGCTTCTGATATTTTCGGATTGTGCCGCAAGCTACCGTAGCTCGGGCAGCGAGGGACCGGAAGAGGGGGTGCTGGTATAAAAGTTATCCCCGTACAGGTGGTGACCTTTATCCAGCAGTGGGAAGATCAGTTCCCGGACGATCTTCCCACTAACTCTGAGGACGGGAGGGGGGGAGTGGGTTCATCTGGGGGCATCTGGGGCTGGATTCGGGTGTCCCTTCCTTCATACACTGTAATGGAACCTGCACACGTGCGGAATGGCGAAGGATAACCCTTTGTGCATTCCGCAGCTGGCACCCGCAGGCGGACTGATGCAGGAATGCGTCTCCGCTCGTGTCACACTCCATTCTATGCACAGGCGGATTCCGCCCTTTGTCCAAAGAATGAACGTGTTCATTCTTTGGATGGACAACGGAATCTGCCCTTGCATAGAATGGAGTCTATGACACGGGCGGAGACGCACGCCTGCAGTAGTCCGCCGGCGGGTGCCAGCTGCGGAATGCACAAAGGGTTATCCTTCGCCATTCCGCAGTATGCACCTACCCTAAATCTGTAAGAGTACCCTGAGGTACTGTCACAGAGTTTGTAGAATTTCACGCCATACCGTCATCTCTTGATGGGACGGTACTGCGGAAAAGACGTGTCTGGGGGGGCAGCGTACGCTACGCTACCCCCCAGACACGTCACTGGATGATGACGACGATGAGGATGAATGGAGGAAAGAACGAACCCCCCCATTCATCCTTACTGGCTGTTTCGGTGTCGGAGGCAATAATAACATAGGCGTCCGACGCCAAAAACACCCTGGGGGCCATCTTTATACGGGGACTAGTATATGGGGTATGTAAATGTTTATTGTAAAACTTTATTTCATGTAGTGTAGTGTAATGTAGTGTTTTTAAGTTTTTTTGACAGTAAGAAAATAATATCCCTACGCCAAGAAAGGAGCTGCTGATAAATGCCGCACTTATGTGCGGCACTTATCAGCAGACAGTGGCGGTAGGATATAGGGGGGAAAAAACGCTTCTATGCCAAAAAGGAGGAGTTGCTGATCAGCGGCGCACTAACGTGCGATGCTGATCAGTACTCAGCGGCGTTAGGGCGCAAAAAAAGAAAAGAAAAAAATTTGAAAAAAAAAAAATAATCTTTTTAACCCAAAGCAACTGATCAGTGAATGATATTCACTGATCAGCCGCTAGGGGGCAGTAGAGAGAAGATTGCCGGAGATTGCTGAACCCGAAGACCCGAGTGCTTCCGAAGATTTCCGACGCTGGACGAATGAACCCGGAAGCGACGCGAAGAAGACGCGTGGACGGCGCGGACCGCAGATCTTCGCTCCGGACGGCCAGATCAGGTGAGTATGGTACACCTGCACCACACACACCTGTTCTGCACCTCTCAGCTACCTAGCTGAGGGGTGCAGAACTCGCAACACTGTTTTTTTACAGTATGATCGCCGTGATGGGCCGGCCGGTACTGGCCGGCCTATCACGGCGATCGTGGGGGTGCCATCGGCGCCATCTTTGTTGGGGACACTAATGGCGATTGGTGCTATCTCGGACAGCACCAATCGCCATTGCTTTCCGGGCCACTGGGTCACCGATGACCCGGAAAGCTGTTCTCAGCTGCTATATGCTGATCTGTATCGATCAGCATATAGCAGCGATCGTCGGCACGGTAGGGGTTAATCACCCCCCGTGCCGACGAGCAGAGATGGCCTGCTATACATTATAGCAGGCCATCTTCCCCGACCGCTGTGTGTGAACACACAGCAATCGGGGAAACATCGGGCGTATGTATACGCCTGTTTGCGTTAAAGCCCACCCTGCGGGGCGTATACGTGCGCCCGATGTCGTTAAGGGGTTAAGGTCCAGTCTCCAGAACACAGATTTTTAGTCTTGTGATGGTTGAAAAAAAGAGACTAAACACATAAAGTCCTGGCCACTACAAAGAGTCACGGCTTAACTAGTCCATCAGTCAAATGACTGCCGTCTCTGTCAGCACAGATGACCTGGAAAACATGGGACTTCCAGTGTTTAGACTCTTTGACAACAACAATAATAATAATAACCCCTTAACGACATCGGGCGTAAACTTACCCCCTCGCGCCCTGGTACTTAGCGCATCAGGGCGTAAATTTACGCCCGATGTTTCCCCGATCGCTGCGTGTTCGCACACAGCGATGGGGGAAGATGGCCTGCTATAAATCATAGCAGGCCATCATAGCTTCTCGGCACGGGGGGTGGTTAACACCCCCCGTGCTTACGATCGCCGCTATAGGCTGATCAATTCAGATCAGCCAATAGCGGCGATCGGAACCTTTCCGGGTCATCGGTGACCCGATGACCCGGAAAAAGATTGCGGTCGGTGCTGTCCGAGGACGGCACCGACCGCCATTACTGTAAAAAGTAATGGTGGTCACCGTGCCACCGGCCCGAACGCCGTGAACGGCCGGCCGGCTGATCGGAGTCTTCCGGGTTCGCGGCGTCCTCCGTATTTCCGGCGCGTCTTCGGATCTTTCCGGCGGTCCCCGTCTTCTTTCGGCTATTTTCGGCTCCAGCCTCGTCATTTTCCGGATTTTGCGCTCTGCTGCCCTCTAGCGGCTGATATGTGTAATACACTTATCAGCAGCTACAGGGATGTTCAGAATGTAGAAAAAGGTTTTTTTTTTTCCAAATTTTTTTTTTTCTATTTTCCACACCCTATCGCCGCTGAGTGTTGATCAGCATCACACGAAAGTGCGCTGCTAGTCAGCAACTCCTCCTTTTTGGCGTAGGGTGTTTTTTTTCTATATTCTACTGCCACGGTCTGCTGATAAGTGCCGCGCATAAGTGCGGCATTTATCAGCAACTCCTTTGTTGGCGTAGGTTTTTTTTTTATACTTACTGTAAAAAAAAACACGTAAAAAACACTACATTACACCACACTACATTGAATAAAGTTTGACACTACACCACTACATACCCCATATACTAGTCCCCGTATAAAGATGACCCCCAGGGTGTTTTCGGCGTCAGAGGGATACGTTATTATTGCCTCCGACACCGAAACAGCCAGTGAGGATGAATGGGGGGGATCCTTCTTTCCTCCATTCATCCTCATCATCCTCATCATCCTGTGACGTGTCTGGGGGTAGCGTAGCGTACGCTGCCCCCCAGACACGTCTTTTCCGCCAGTACCGTCCCAATAAGAGATCACGGTATGGTGTGAAATTCTCCAAACTCTGTGAGCGTACCTCAGGGTACACTTACAGATTTAGGGTACGTGCACACTGCGGAATGGCGAAGGATAACTCTTTGTGCATTCCGCAGCTGGCACCGGCCGGCAGACTGATGCGGGCGCATGTCTCTACCCGTGTCATAGACTCCATTCTATGCACGGGCGGATTTCGTCGTCCATCTAAAGAATGAATACGTTGGACGGAGAGCGGAATCCGCCCGTGCATAGAATGGAGTCTATGACACGGACGGAGACGTGCGACTGCATCACTCCGCCGTTGGGTGCCAGCTGCGGAATGCACGAAGGGTTATCTGTCGCGATTCCGCAATGTGCACGTACCCTTAGAGTGTATGTAGGAAGGGACACCCGAATCCAGCCCCCAGATGCCCCCGCCCCCCCCCCCCCATCCTCGGAACAAGTGGAAAGATTTATACCAGCACCCCCTCTTCCGGTTCCTCGCTGCCCGAGCTACTGTAGCTTGCGGCACGATCCGAAAATACCAGAAGCAGTAATAGAGCCCTAATATTTAGCAGCCATGGAGCGGACACGGCGCTTCTGGATATGAAGGACCCCGTATCGCACCAGGACAACATTTTCCAGGTGACGTCCCCCACACTGGAGAACATAAGACCCCAGAAGAAGTGTAGAGTGTGGTGTAACAGGGGGATCAGGAAGGACGCCATTTTCCAGTGTGACACCTGTCCTGTCCCCCCGGCCTCTGCATACTGGATCGCTCCAAGGCGCACCACACGTCACTGGAGTTCTACATTATCTAAATTCTGTCCCTTATTCCTATTTCAGGGGTCACGTTGATCCAGGGATTATTCTGATCGCCATTATGGAGTCGGGAAGGAATTTTTCCCCTGTGATGAGGCTACTGTCGTCTGCCTCTTGAGGGTTTTTTGCCTTCCTCTGGATCAACACAGATTGAATTTGATGGACACCTGTCATTTTCAACCTTATAAACTAATAATTGGCCTAATACCCCAAATAAATTAGAATTGTCCCTTTTTCCCAGCTAAGTAGGTATGGCCGCCATTCCCATTAGAGGATGCCATGATGCAATTACAAAGCCTCTGTGCTGCCAGGACAGTAGAAACCCCCCACAAGTGACCCCATTCTGGAAACTACACCCGATAAGAAATCTAATAAGGGGGGCAGCGGGGATATGGGCCCCTGGTGACGGCCACATTTGAGACGTGAAAATGAAAAAAATGGTATTTTTTTATTTTCTCGGCACATGTTCTACGTAAGTGACTGTCACCAGTGGGGTCCATATCCTCACTGCACCCCTTCTTAGATTCCTTATGGGGTGTAGTTTCCAGAATGGGGTCACTTGTCGGGGGTTTCTACTGACCTGGCAGCACAGGAGCTTTGTAATTGCGACATGGCCTCCATCCTCCATCTAAATGGCGCTCTGTCCCTTTGGTGGCTTGCCCTGTGCCCATATGGCACATTATGCCCAAATGTGGGGTATTTTCGTACTCATGGGAAACTACCCTACACGTTTTGTGTTCATTTTCTTTTTTAACCCCTTGTGGAAATGGAAAAAATCAAGGCTAGACCAACATTTAGTGTAATTTTTGTAAAATTTTTACTCTAAATCATTAATCTTGTCATGATTTTTTCATTTTCACAAGGGGCTAAAAGATAAAAAAAAACAATAAATAGAGCAATTTCCCCTGAGTACAGAAATACCCCACATGTGGACATAAAGCGCCATGCGGGTGCAGGGTAAGCCTCCGAAGGGAAGGAGCGCGATTTCGTTTTTGAAGGCTGGATTTGGATGGAATGGATTTCGAGGGGCCATGTTGCATTCAAAAGGCCTCTGTGTTGCCAAGACAGTTGAAACCCCCACAAGTGACCCCATTATGGAAACTACACCTCTCAAGGAATGTAACAAGGGGTGTAGTGAGCATATGGACCCCACTGGTGACGGGCACAAATGTGGAACAATGTGGTGTGAAAATGAAATATTACATTTTTTACACTATAATGTTGGTTTAGCCTTGAGTTGAGTTTAGCCTTGGTTTCCCCCGAGTCCGTAAATACCCCACATGTGGACATAAAGCGCCATGTGGGCGCAGGGCAAGCCTCCGAAGGGAAGGAGCGCCATTTGGATTTTGGAGGTTGGATTTGGCCAGAATGGATGATGAACGCCATGTCGCATTTACAGAGCCCTCGTGCTGCCAAAACACTGGAAACCCCCCACAAGTGACCCCATTCTGGAAACTGCACCCCTAAAGGAATCTAACAAGGGGTGCAGTGAGGATATGGACACCTTGATGACGGGCACATTTGTGCCATGAAAGTGAAAAAATTACATTTTTTACTTTTACGTCACATTGTTCCACATTTGTGCCCGTCACCAGTGGGGTCCATATGCTCACTGTGCCCCTTGTTAGATTCCTTGAGGGGTGTAGTTTTCAGAATGGGGTCACTTGTGGGGGGTTTCCAGTGTCTTGGCAGCACGAGGGCTCTGTAAATGCGACATGGCCCTTGAAATCCTTTCCAGTGAAATTCAGCTTCCAAAAGCCAATTGGCGCTCCGTCCCTTTGGAGGCTCGTCCTGCGCCCCCTTGGCACTTTATCGCCACATGTGGTGTATTTCTGTACTCGGGAGAAACTGCGCTACACATTTTGTGTCTTTCTTTTCCTCTTATCCCTTTTAGAAAATGAAAAATTGAAGGCTAGAACAACGTTTTAGTGTAAAAAAATTTTTTTTCTTTTTTCACGCCATATTGTTCGGAAAATCTGCGAAGCACCTGTGGGGTCCAAATGCTCACCGCACCCCTTGTTACATTCCTTGAGGGGTGTAGTTTTCTAAATGGTGTCCCTTTAGGGGTGTCTTTTAGGTTTTGGCACCCCAGAGCCTCTGCCAACCTGAAGTGGTACAGTCAAAAATGACCAAATATAACGGAGGCATTAAAATTCACTAGGCGCGTGATTATGTGTAACTTGTTTTATGGTGTTGGCCCTGAAGTCTATGTAACCGGAAGTCTTTCATGCCTCCAATGTATGTTTGTTTATGTACTCTGTTTTGAAAAATTTTGAAAATAAACAATTTATAAAAAAAATTCACTAGGCGCTCCATTATATCTGAGGCTTGTGGTTGCGTCAAATAGCGCAATAGGGCCACATATGGAGTATTTTTATAAACTGCAGAAACGGGGCAATAATTATTGGGGTGCATTTCTCTGGTAATAGGTTTATAATTATGAAAAATATTGGATTACAATAAATTAAAATTTTCAAATTTCTTACACACTTGGCTTTTATTTCTGTGACTCCCCTAAAGGGTTAAAACACTTTCTGGATATGCTTTTGCAGAGTGTGGGGGGTGCAGTTTCTGAAATGGGGTGCTTTGTGGGGCTTTCTAACATACAGGCCCCTCAAATACACTTTAAACCTGAACAGGTCCCTAAAAATATCTGATTTTGAAATTTTACAGAAAATTTGGAAATTTGCTGCTAATGTTTTAGGCTTCCTATTGTCTAAAAAAAATGAAAGATCGTTTAATAAATGCTGCCAACATAAAGTAGACATGTTGCTAATGCTATTTAATATATAATTTATGTGGTATAACCACTTTCTGTATAAGCAAAAAAGTTTCAAAGTTGGAAAAATGCATTTTTTCACATTATTTGGGTTTTTTTTCATAAAGATTCGTTATGAGTATCGACTCCAATTTACCAGAAATGTAAAGTACAATATGTCACGAGAAAACAATCTCAGAATCAGCCGGATAGGTAAAAGCATCCCGAAGTTATTAATGAATAAAATGACACTGGTCATATTCATAAAATTTGTCTCTGTCATTAAGGCCATTTCAGGCTCTGTCCTTAAGGGGTTAAGTAGCATTTATCCTCCCTGCTTTTATGTTGTTGCAATTGTTTTACCATCTTCTGTTGAAGCTTTTATGTAAATCCCAATTAATAATATGGACCTTTATGCCTCAGTATTCTGCCTCCTAAAGGCCCCACAAATTGCCCTGTTCTGCGTCCCCCAAAGGCTCTACATCTTCTGCACCTGCTCAACATCTACAGAGCCCCTTACTGCTTAACAACTGGCAATAATAAGTAGCAGAACCTCTACTAAAGGGATATAACAGCTTAGTGGGGCACAAAGTTCTCACCAATACTGAGAGAGGGCACTTTTCTGTGTGTGGAAGAATGGTCACTGTGCTGTGTAAACAGGGAGAAGCAAAAAAAAAAAAAAAAAAAAAAAGCCTTGGGATATTTTCAGACATTAGTAACTTCCCTGGCCAAAGGTGAACTGTTCAGAAGCTTTAGTAATTTTTTAAACTTTGAACTTTGACCCAGCTCTATCTATGTATGTGTTATCACATTGTAATACAGGACTGACCTCTTCTATTAGTGCTTTGTTTCCTGTAATTATGTGGTTATAATTTATGGTGCTTTTCCTATGATATACTATCTTCTAGGTCTATGAAGTACACTTCACTTAACACAAAAATGTAAAACATTCAAATATACTTATCCTCAGTCAGGTCCCTCAGGGGTTACCCGAAAGACACTTAGGCTGCATTCACGTCCGTAGATTTTGCAGACCTATGGTTGTGATATTGACACTTCATGACGGACAGGGAAACAATCCATTGCGTGCATTCACCGTCCGTAGGTCCACAAAATCTACGGCTGTGTAAATGCAGCCCTAGGCTTTCGTCACACAGTGATTCCCGATATTTCGGAAGTGTTTTCCGTGTTTTTTTTTTTTTTTTAACAAAGCCATTCTAAATAGAAATACAAGTTAAAGGAGAAGTCCTGCGAAATAAAAAAGAAAGGAAGGCAGGGGGATAGGTAAATTTCCTCTATTAATTTTTTTTCCGCAGCGCCCTGCCTTCCTCCATTTTTTTAAATATACAGGACTTCTTCTTTAAGACTCCTACATCTTTTTTTTTTTTTTCCTTTACATAAACCTAAATCTGAGATGAGTGAACAAGGCCTTTTTCTCATGCAGTCACCCATCTATACATTTTGTAGCACTGAGAAAACGAAACTACAACCACTTTATTTTATAAAAGCACAGTAATCTATATGCTGTTATGCCAACTCTTCAAGTCATAGAATTATTCATGAATGTTCGGCCTAAGAGACTATTCTAAATTCGTTGTATGTTTTCTAAATAAACAGAACTCGGTGTGAGATTAATTTATTTGCAAGAAACATTTGTGAACAGTTTTTTTGTTTTAGAACTGACTGTATATTTGGAATATGGAAACAAAGAGGCCATTGATATTATTACAAGACATCTTTATTATGCCAGTGTGTCGCAGTAACAAGTGGACTGGTAGTATGCCATAATATCACCGCACAGTTTGATATGCCAAAATAATGATGCTCTCTGAATTGTCTTTAAAAGGAGAAGTCCGGCGAAATTTTTTTATTAAAGTATTGTATTGCTCTCCAAAAGTTATACAAATCACCAATTTACACTTCTTATGGGAAATGCACATAAAGGGCTTTTTGTCCCTGCAATTATTACTGCATCAAGGATGATGGCAGAGGGATGCCCAGTGTCCCCCCCAGTGCCCTGTGTCCTCCTTATCCTCCATCATCCTCTCCAGCAGCAGAAGAGAAACTGAACTTTCTTTTTAAATACCAAATTATGTGCAATGCAATAATAAAAAGTACAATTAACCTTCCTAACATATGATGTATCGGTATGACATGAAAACCTGGGACTTAAAGAGAACCAATGACTAGGTATTTGGTTCTAAAGCCACTAACAGGGCCTGATAGATGGGGTAGACCACTGCCTTAAAGCGACTCTGTACCCACAATCTGCCCGCACCAAACTGCTTGTACTGTCAGATAGCTGCTTTTAATCCAAGTTCTGCCCTTGGGTCCGTTCGGCAGGTGATGCAGTTATTGTCATAAAAAACAACTTTTAAACTTGCAGCCCTGTGTCAGATTGGTGTGGCCTAGAGTGTCTATGCCCTAGCCTTGCACCGCCTCTCCATCCCAACTCCCCACCCTCTTTACCATTAGGAATGGCCCTGGCCAGAATTTCTTCTATTCCTTACTTGTCTGAACACTGCACAGGTGCCTTAACGATCCAGCACACGTGCAGTGTTCACACAGGTGATGAATAGTAGAAATCCTGCCTGGAGCATTCCTGACGATGGAGAAGTTGTGGCAGCCTAACACTTTAGGTCATGCCAATATGACACAGGGCTGCAAGTTTAAAAGTTATTTTTTGGACAATAACTGCATCACCTGCCGAGCGGACCCAGGACAGACCTTGGATTAAAAGCAGCTATTGGAAGGTACAAGTGGTTTGGGGAGGGCAGATTGCGGGTACAGAGTCGCTTTAAAGTGACTGTACCACCAGGCCCAGGCTGAAGCACTGGAGGCGGGCCGACCCACCCTTAGTGGAAGGAAACCCCAGCCCCTCTGAGATAGGGTTTCATTGATTCTAATGGAGTCACGTCATGGAGGGGCTGGGGTTTCCTCCCACTAAGGGTGGGTCAGCCCGCCTCCAGTGCTTCAGCCTGGGCCTGGTGGTACAGTCACTTTAAAGAACAACTCCCACAAAAAATTTTTTTAGCTTATTTAACACACATTACAAAGTTATATAACTTTGTAATGTGGTTAAATACCCGGTCTGGCCCCCTTCCCCCACTTTCGGACCCCGACCCCCCCGCCCGGAAGTTAAAGAATATGTACATTACCTATTACGATCGTCACGGTCCTCTTCTCCCGGGCGGCATCTGGTGACGACGACGTCAGAGCCGGGGGGCGGTCCGGGTCTTCTTCCTCCTTGGCGTCTTCATAGAGAGTGAATGGGACGGAAAAGGCTGCTGGTGCACATGCGCACCAGCAGCCTTTTCATTGGCTGGAGCGCATCACATGGCTTCCAGCTTCGTCAGCCCTGATTGGCTGAGGTTGCTGGAAGCCATGTGATGCGCTCCAGCCAATGAAAAGGCTGCCGGTGCGCAAGCGCACTGGCAGCCTTTTCCATCCCCAGGACCCGGAAATCAGAGACATCGCTGGACAGCGGTGACGGTGAGGCGGACGGCGGGCGAATGGAGTGGCGATCATCACCGGAGGGATGGTGAGTATGGTGTCTGTGTTTTTTTTTTTGGGGGGGGTCCCACGGGAGTTGTCCTTTAAGTTGGGTTCACACTGCGTTTTTCCTATGCATTTCACATATGTTTTATGGAAAAACTGATGCAAAAGTGTGCCATCCTTTTGGATCATTTTTTTCATTGACTTCTATTATAAAATATAAAACGGATGCTTTTTTTTTTAACGTACACAAAAATAGGGTTGACTACGTTTTTCTGTCCCTTAAAAGTAACCAATTAAAAACTGATACATTAAACGGATAGGAAAAACACAATGTGAACCCAGCCCTATGAGTGCTGGGGGAGAACTAGTCATCTAGTCACAGCTCTCTGCCTTTCAGCGCGCTCTTCGAGGGTGAGTGACAAGAGGCTTCTAACTGGCCCCCTTTCCTGTCAATCATGTCCTGTCAGCAATACTGCGATGCAGCTCTATAAGCAAGCTCAGCGCATGTTGAGTAGCAAGTGCTATCAGCAGCCAGGTACTCGCAGTAAATGACAGCAGCGTCCGATGGGAAACTCTGCCATTCCATGTTTCCCTCATGGCAGGGATGCTGTCCCAACAGCCACCTACAGCTAGAGCCTGCCTCAGGCACATGGCAGCACATTGATATCACTGATCAATGCAATGGCATAGCATTGAAGAATATAAGCAATCTAATGATTGCTTCTAATAGTAGCCTAGGGGATATTTGGTCATGTAGCATGCGCAATTGTCTGGTCTATTTAAAGTGAATGTACTCTCAGGCCTGGGCTGAAGCACTGGAGACGGGCTGACCCATCCTCTATGATGCAGCTCCATTGATTCTAATTGATTTCCTCCCATTGGGGGTGGGTCGGCCCGCCTCCAGTGCTTTAGCCCAGACCTGATTGTACAGTCACTTTAAAGTGACTGTACCACCAGACCCAGGCTGAAGCACTGGAGGCGGGCCGACCCACCCCCAATGGGACAAAACCCCAGCCCCTCCATGACGTGACTCCATTAGAATCAATGGAACCCTATCATAGAGGGGCGGGGTTTCCTCCCACTAAGGGTGGGTCGGCCCGCCTCCAGTGCTTCAGCCTGGGCCTGGTGGAACAGTCACTTCAAATATATGTAGTAAAATATTATTCCCGCATGGTGGACAGCAGAAATAATTTTTTTTGTCACATTATATATCACAAAAATTATAAAAAGTGATTAAAAAAAAAGTATACAGTATTTGTAAAAAAAAAAGGGTTTGTTTTAAAGTGAATGTACCATCAGGTCTGGGCTGAAGCACTGGAGGCGGGCGGACCCACACCCAGTGGGAGGAAACCCCTGCCCCTCTATGACACAGCTCCATTAGAAACAATGGAGCCGTATCATAGAGGGGCGGGGGTTTCCTCCCACTGGGGGTGAGTCGGCCCGCCTCCAGTGCTTCAGCTCAGACCTAAAGGTACATTCACTTTAACTGACATATTTGGGACCTTGCTTGTGTCCCTTCCTTGTGCTTTGCGCAAGAGTATGAAATGTGTTGCTGGTGTAGTATTTCTCCTGACTGCACTCCTATTGTGTGTACAAAAGTACTTCAGTATTGTTTAATGTTGGTGACATTGCATAGTCAATAAATTTACAGGAGAAGTCTGGCGGATTGTAAAATCTGGCAGGGGCAGGGGGGGAATTCATTACAAGTACTAAATTACCTCTCCCCGTGCCCATGGTGAGCGGCAGGACCAGCCTCGGGACCCCACTCGGAAGGCATTTTTCCCCGAGTTGTGATGGCATGACCTGACTGATGGACTGGCCGCTGGGCCAATCAGTGACTGGAGTGGCGTCCTTCCCCAGTCACTGACTGGCTGAGCAGCCAGTCCATCAGCCGGGTGGTAAACTGTCAGCTCCAGAGAGCCTGGCGGGGTTCCCATGGCCGGTCCCAACGCTCACTGTGGGCACAAGGAGAGGTAAGTTAGTACTTTTAATCAATTTCCCCCTGCCAGCTGCCAGATTTTATAATCCACTGGACTTCTCCTTTAGCTTTCTATGGAGTCTCTCTCATGTAATGTGATGGAGAGCACAGTGAGCCAAGGAGAAAAGTGTTTAGCCAAGCAAGCCACTTCTTCTAGCTCTAACTGCAGGCACATAAGCATCCAGACCTCAACTGAACAAAACCTTTAAAATGTCTCAAATGACAAGGAAACTTTAAAGGAAACTTTTTCACAATCTACATCAACAGGATATGTGATTTAAAGCAAGTTTTTCCATTTACATCCTTTTTTTATTATTTATCATGGAAAACACAGCACTTCCTGTGTTCTGATTTTTATTATTATTATTATTATTAAAAAAAGGTAAGATATTAGAGAAGCTATGTAAACATGGCTATGGGGTTCAGACTGACCTATACAAAGAAGATATCCTGTCAGGTTTACCGTAATGTGCACTGTGTAAGAGCGAGCCCCTAACCTACTACTGCCGTGCCAGTCCCCCACACCCATAGGACACAGCACCGAGCACACCTCCCGCCGCTGGACGAGCCGCCGTACCGGGCTCCATACACCTGAGGACCAGGTGTTGCGCATGCGCTCTCTGCCTGCACGGCGCTCCGTGGTGTTTGTGTGCACGCTGTTTGCTGTGACACCGGCCGCGCTCAGTGTTGTGTCTGCACCGAGCACGCACCGTGTGAACAGACTCCAGGGAGTCCCGGTTACCGTCTCGCCGTATCCAGCTGACGAGGGGGTGTGGCTGGGCCGCGTCACGTGGGGCGGGGTCTGGAGAGGCCGCCTGCTGCGCGCTCCAGGGGTGACAGGTCGTGAGTGTGAGGGAACGCGGAGAGGACGGCGCCGCCCCGGGACAGGGTAACCGGACCCGGGGATTACTACAGGCTCACCGGGCAGCGACGTTCACAGTAGGTGTGAGGGCAGCGGGAAAGAGCGGCTGCCGAGCGGGCCGGGCCTGTGCGCTGATGTGGAAGCTAGGGGGAGGGGAGGCTGTCATGGGGGAGTCTGAGGGACTGTGTGACAACAGGCTGACCGGTGCGGTGTATGCCCTGCCGGGGAGAGACCTGGTGACCCTGTGCTGTGCTGGAGTAGCTGTTAGTGTGGTGACATGGCGATATCCCACCATAGTCAGGGTCCATGTGCAGCCTGTATGCCAGGCATGCCCACCCCCTGCTGGCCGTACACTTATGTGTGAGGATTTCAGAATCCACCTCAGGAAAGTCCAGCTAGGAATCCCATTAGTAATAATAATGTTATGTTTATGTGGCGCCATCATATAGCGCAGCCCAGTACAATGCTGGGGCCGCATACCTAGGTGGTGGCCGCATTAGGGGACCTGATAAGCCGCCATGATTTTGAGGCACGTTTGACGCAGGAAACTTTTTTATGCTTATTATTTTTATCAGTTGTGATAATTCCTTTATATAGCACCGACATATACCATGGTGCTGTACAAAGCTTGTCATCGCTCATATCACCCTGTCCCCATTGAGACTCACATTCTAACTAGGTAGTTGGTAATACATCTCCGGCCTAATCCTGATGACACCCCCCCCCCCCCCTTTCACTTAAGTTTTCTGTTATAGAGGCCAGTCCCATTAATGGCGAAGCTTCGGCTGTCCAGGCATGATGGGAATTGTAGTTTTGCAACAGTTTCACCACTGCTATAGGCGTTACAATGTGATCATACCGAGATTTGCGTGTCTCAGGATCCCACGTTTCTAGCTAAGATGATCATATATGACCTGCGGTGATGGATCCTCCTTTGTCTTTCATCCCTGAAATCTTTGTCTTGTCTCGCCCTCCAGATGCCCCCCAGTCCTGTTAAGTGCAGTAGCGTCCGTCCTGCTGACATGTCATGTGATGACGGCCCTGTCACTACGGACAGCTTCTCTTCTTGTGCTGCTGGGGGACTGGTGGTGGACCAGTAGTCACATGTATAGTTACTCAAAGAATGGATCTTTGTAATCGCGAAAGCCCCTTTAAGGCTGGTCATAAAATATTATCATTGCAGTTTGGTTTTATGGCTGAGAGGGTTGTTGGTGACGTTGTCCACTCAGAATGAATGGCAAGTTTCCTGAATGTGAATGATGCTTCAGAAGATTTTGAGTTGGGGTGACTGGGAGACAGCATATATTAGGAAGTAAAATGTCTGGGGATTGCTGTAAAATAATGAGGAGAAAGAATATGCAAAATAGCTCCCACACCAACTTGGAAAGGGGTCTGTGTTTCACTCCATCTCTGAGCCTTAGAACATTAACTAGGAATATATGGGAATTCTGTGTGGTGTAGGGGAACTGGGATTATGAACTTGAACATCACAAGTACAATCCCTCTACATTTGTACCTGCTTTGTGTCTAGATACAGAAGGGGGCGGATTACTGTAACATTGAAGAACAGAATAAAATTACTGATATTTTGTACATGTACAAAAAAAATTTACATTATAATTACCCTTTCAAAGGGTTATCCAGCTATAAAAAAAAAAAAAGTTACATATTACTGGAAATATCATAAAAAAGAGTCATACTTGGCCATCTACAGGATAGGGAAAAAGTAGGAGATTGCGGGGGTCTGACCCCTGAACTCCCAGGTGATTTCCGTATGGAACCCCCCCCCCCCAGCTCTGTTTTGAATTGGGCCCAGGTCGGCATGCTACCTGCGGCTTTATTCATTCCTTTGGAGCAACGGAAAGAGCCGAGTACAGCACTCTTCCGGCGTACTCTGCTCTTTCGTCGCACATTAGGAATAAATACAGCCGCGAGTCATGTGCCGACCCCGGGCTCTATTCGTCGGTAGGGTCCAATCCAGAGATAGCCTGGGAGTTCAGGGGGTCGGACCCCTGCAATCTTCTACTTTTCCCCTCTCCTCTTTTAGTTTTATATTGTCCTTTAACCCCTTAACAACCAGGGACATACATTTACGCCCCCGCAGCCTGGGCTTTGGTGCAAACAGGCGTAAATGCTGCTGTGGGGGCCGGACTATTAAGCAAACTCAGGAGCTAAACTCGCTTAACCCTTTAAGGACGGGGCCAATTTTCGTTTTTGCGTTTTCATTTTTTCCTCCTTGTGTTTTAAAGGCCATAGCACTTGCATTTTTCCACCTAGAAACCCACATGAGCCCTTATTTTTTGCGCCACTAATTGTACTTTGCAATGACAGTGCTTATAACGCTTTTATCCTTTAGTGTATGGGGCTGTGTCAGGTGTCATTTTTTTGCGCCATGATGTGTTCTTTCTATCGGTACCTTGATTGCGCATATACGACTTTTTGATCGCTTTTTATTACATTTTTTCTGGATTTGATGGGACCAAAAATGCGCAATTTTGCACTTTGGGATTTTTTGGCGCTGATGCCGTTTACCGTGCGAGATCAGGAATGTGATAAATTAATAGTTCGGGCTGTGCAGGCTGTGGCTGCTGGAGAGGATTATGGCAGGGGGACACTGAGGGACTGGAGAGACACTGACCATCCGCTTGCCATAATCCTTTCCAGCAGCCACAGCCCGTACAAGCTCTGGGAGTCGGGTCGTGACATCACCATGTTATCCAGGAAGTGAAGCCTTGATGCAGTAGTAAGTGCAGGGAAAAAGCACTTTATAAGCATTTCCTGCAGTAAGTGTATATTGGGGATTTGTATAACTTTTAGGGGGCAATACAATACTTTAATAAAATTTTCGCCGGGCAGCCAGGCCCTCTCCTTCAATGGCGGGCCGCTGTAATCGTCCACTTAATTAAAATAAAACAATAATATTACTGGTTAATGGTGTGAACAAAAAGCGGTTAAAAAAATGCCAGGATCGCTGATTTTGTAATTACATTTTATATATAAAAAAATTAATTAAAAATGATCAATACATCTGATCTACACAAATATGGTACTAATTACCAAACTTTGTGTAATTGCATTATTTGTCCCAAATACACCCCATAAATTGTAATGCTTCCGTCATTAATTTTATAGTAGATTTGAAAGTGCACCTGTTCCTGAAAAAAGCAAGCCCTCACATGACCCTGGAGATGGAAAAATAAGAGTTATAGCTTTAGGGTACGTTCACACTTACCGGATCCGCAGCGTATTTTCCGCTGCGGATCTGCAGCAGGTTTCATTTAAATAACTGAACACAGCAACAAATCTGCACGATCAAATCTGCTACGGATCCTGTAGGTGTGAACGCACCCTTAAGAAGGCAAGGAGGAAATTTTTGTGGTCTATAAGGCCAATTTGGGCTCTGTCCTTAAGGGGTTAATTTGATTAATCACCCAGCCCTGAATTGGACCCCAGAGGCATCTGGCATACTGTTTTGACTATAATGGAGACCAGTGGGTTTCAGTCATGTGTGTGTGATTGTAGATGCTATTTTGCAGTTTTTCTTCCTGTGCGGAAGTTTTCTTCTGCTTTTATATACTGATGGGATCTATGTTACCATTTGACTGCCCATATTTGCTTATGGAATGCTTGTAGACTTACACAGAACTGGTTTTGCCTGTATAGATTTCGTTATTTATTGTTCTGTCTTCTAGCTTAAAAATAAGAAGCATTTGGAAACAATAACTAGACACTAGAAGACTCTGCTGCAGAATTCATATATTCACAAGTAAGGATGTTGTGCACTGTAAAGTCTGATTATTATTTATTTTTAAAGTGCCCTTTATTCCAGAGCGCTGTCTTGCACTTTTCTGTACCACGCATCTGTAATATCATGTACAGTATATCATCTATCACATCTATAATCATATATATATATATATATATATATATATATATATATATATCACATCTGCATTATCATATCATCTATCACATCTGCATTATCATGTATATATTATCTATCACATCTGTAATATCAGGGGAATTTACAGCACAGCAGAGAGACTGTTCCATAATTTAGATTTTCTGCTGATACCTTGTTAAAAAAAACTATTCCAAAGGTGTGAAATACCCGGGTAAGCTGCTATTATCACCAGGACAATAATTAATAATCACACACAGAATAACACATGGTCCAATATCTTTACTTCAACAAAAAGAAAGGGGTCCTGTACAGAGGGATACTATTTTCTGACTTATATATAATGACGTTTTATCCTGTTATGATTGTTTAGGTTGATTTTCCTCTATATTCCTCTCAACAGTTCAGTTTGTGATCATTGTGCTTGTTCTTCATGGTGAGCTTAGGAATGGGTTAAACATAAGTCACATGCTGCAATTGTTCCTGCCTGCCATGCTCACAGCTGATCCAAAGGAATTTGCCCTGTTGCATATCTCTGTGGATGTACCAAATTCTCCTTATCCCTTCTTTTAGGGACTGCCATAATTTAATAATGATTGCCCTGTTGGTTAGGGTGCCTTTACTCTGAGAGATTTATCTGACAGATGTTTGAAGCCAAAGCCTGGAACAGACTAAAAACAGAGAACATGTCATAAAGGAAAGACTGAGATTTCTGCTCTTTTCAAATCCATTTCTGGCTTTGCCTTCCAAAATCTCTGTGTGAAAGCACCCTTTGGGTAGGTTCACACTATGGAATCCGCACGGAGAAGTTCTGTCGGATTCTGTTGGTCGTATCCGCTCACGGCTGCGCGCATATCCGCCCATGCCATAGACACCATTCTATGGCCGGGCAGATTCCATATTCCGCTGAAAGAACTGACGTGTCAATTCTTTCGGCAGAATGTGGAATCGGCCCGGCCATAGAATGGGGTCTATGGTACGAGCGACAGAATCCTCCTGAACTTCTCTGCGCGGATTCCGTAGTGTGAATGTGAACCCACCCTTAGTCATGATGGACCAACTTAAGGCCCGTGTTTCATCCTTTAATGTCATCACCCTTGATTTACTGAGATTGGTGGGTGAGGGTTTGTGTCTCATATAGACAAGCATATTGCTCCATGTTTGATTGCATTCTGGATACAAAGCCTGGATACCTCTGCTTTTCTGGATAAGGCTTTCTGGGAGTCTATTTCATACCTGAGTATTTTAGAGCAGTATTTAAGTTCTTCTTTTATTTATAAGAAGAAAATAAAAGTAGAACTTGAATTGTGTGCTTTTCAAAATTTTGGACGTTTTTATGGTTTTGGAATAAAAGTGCTAGGGCTGCCAGGAAAACATAGATTTATCCTATGGCTGTATCCATCTTTTCCAGGACTCCCTAGGGCGGCATACAACTTCTTCAGCTGCCAGGAGCTAAATACAGAACGTTCGGGTGCAGAATCCTCTGAACACCAACAAGCATGGATTGCTGTGCCCATATAACTATATGAAGTTTCCTGGTTGTATGTAGGTAGGGTATGACCCCTCTTGCTGATCCTGGGTGTGAAGGTGCCACAGAGCTAGTTTACTTGAATATCTTATCCTAGTGATGTCATCACCTTCTATAATCAGGAGAAACCCTTTAATGGCATAATAGCTAATACTTATATGTTTTTTTACTCCCCCCTGATGTAGGTCAGCCACCCGTGGGGGCTTTTGTACAATTTGCAAATAACACAAGACAATAAGACTGACGTGTCTGTATAACTTTTAGTTCTGCAGTATTTTTTTATGTAACACCTTTCACACTATAGGTTTTATTTTGTTTTGTTTTTACCAACAATTTGAGCGCAAAACACAAAAATGTATTGTGTTCACATGCATTCCAGATCAGCTCATGTGTATCCTTAGTGGCATAAGACTCGTAATTTTATCTTTTTGTGGTGTAACCAGACTCTGAATAGTAGTATTGTCCAAGTTTCCTTTCATAAATGGAATGACAAATTTGGATGGGACTTTCAGGGATTTACCTTGCCTCACGGTGCTTGGCTTTTAGCAGCATTGTGTGCGGGAATTCTGGACTTTGGATCCAACTTTTAATCTTGATTTTAAGGCTGGTTATGAAAGGTGGAAACATAAAACAAAGTAGTCGATATGGAGAAGCTGCATTGTTTTTCTGCACTTCCTGGCAATTATCCAATCAAAAATGTTACAGGGACGTCTCTCCCCAGCGTGAAATGGACGATTACAGAGAACAAGAGCTTGTATTCAAGGGCCCCATAGCCATTGTATATAGGACACATGCGGTTTAGGGTAAATTTCATGTGAAACCAACTACAAGCTTTATTACATTGGTGTATGTAAAATATGTGATTTGTTTCCAGCATTTCTTTGTTTATCTAAGTCCTAGGACCACATGCTGTATTACTATGGTTTATATGCAGTTTTTAAGTGCACAATTTTTGTTGGTTACACATTAAAAGCTTGTAAAGCCTGTGTTGCCATATACCTACCTGTAATTCAGAATTGCATTCATTTGTTCTAAATCACATGTATCTGACTGTGTGGCACAGCACCCCTACATGTAGAGGTACTAAAGCCCTCACCCTCTCTGCTGGGTGGGCATTGTATGGCTGCTGTTTCATGAAGAATGCTTTTAGTTGTAGATGTCATAGAAGCCCTAATATTACATGGCATGTCTGTTGACCGAGCCCCTTTAGGGATAAGATGTAAGGACTGGAGATAAGCACAACTCAAGCATGCTCAAGTTTGATCCTTCGGCATTTGACAGCTGGTGGCTGAAGAAGTTGGGTGCCGCCCTAGGGAATCCTGGAAAACATGTATACTGCATATGTCTGTATCCATGTTTTTAGGCAGCCTTAGGGCTAATGCACACGTCCGCAGAAACATGTTCATGCACGGGCGCTGTCCTGCGCAGTGACCCTCAGAGTTCCTGCATCATTATGATGTTGTGAGCTCCGATACTGTTTGAAAGTTTGTGCTAGTGTAATGACACAGCCGTGTGTCAGCACACTAGTGCGAACTTTCAGGGTGCGTTTACACGTAACTGATCCGCATGGGATTTCTCGCTGCGGATCCCTGCCCTGTACACTTATGGGCAGACAAACTCACAGCTGGATGCACATCCCGCTGTGAGTTTGTCCACAGCCCGCCCCGTTACCACCACCCTACCCACCCCCGCTGCAGCGTAAACTTTACCTGCTCCAAGGTCCACTGCGCAGGACACTGTCTGTGCACGGTTGTGTTGCTGCGGACGTGTGCAGTAGCCCTCAGGGCTACATCTAACTTCTTCAGCCACAGTTATTCAAATGCCAAATAATCAGACTCAAGCATCCTGGAGGTGCACTCATCTCTAGTATCTACACAAGCTTGCCACCAAACTGTTCTCAGATTCCATAGCTTGAAGCTGGGAACTGATGCAGCTTATGGAATAGCTAACCATGTCTATGGTTATGCAGAGATCAGAAGAATTTTATTTTTTTTATTTATTGCTTTCATTGTTATTTATTATATTGTCTGTCTTCCTAGGTGTCTCCTGTCTTACCTACTCCTCACAACACGATAAGAGAACTTCCTGATGTGTGTGCCGGGATCATCACTGCTGGGCAATGGATGTGAGATCACCTAACACTAAAGCTAATAAAGGACTGGAGTGTAAGAAATAACATTAAAATACAACTTTGAAGGTTTTCAGACTTCCTACGCTTTCTATATCCACCCTCAAGTCCTTTATTTTGGGTGCTAGTGTTTTGTCACTTAAGGAATTGCAGCCCTACTAAGCATGCCCAGGTCCTGTTAAGCTGGTTTTGTGCTGGTTTCATCTGCAGGGAACTCGCCTCTGTGACTTTTTTTTTGTTTGTTTGGTGGGAGTACATCACCGGCAACCTTAATGTAAACTACTAAGGATGGAACACTAGACAATGCAGATGGACTGGTTCTGAACTATATTTGTGAAAGTGTAAAGTGGAGGTCACAGGATGGCATCCAAGGAGAGACTCTGTGAGCTTTGGATGCTATACTGCAGCAAGGTAAGCCTTTTCTTCTTTAGCATGATGTTTGTATTTGGGGAGGTGAGAGAGATGATGTGTAGATGAATTATTGCAGAAGGTATACAATATCACCATGACAAGAGTCTCATTAAGTGTTGTTTTTAAACATTGATTCATTAATTATTGTAACTCCTTCTGTATATTTAGTAAGAGGACAGATACATGTTTGTGATCTGTGGCCGCCAGATTACTGTAGGCAGTTTTCTTATTGTCTATTTTCTCTTCTGTGAACGGCATTAGGCGGTTTACACTCATTACAGCTGGACAGATCTCCTGGCACCTGGTATTATGTGTAAAGTATATTCATGCTAACTGTGCTGTCCCTATAATGGTAAATGTTAACAGTCTCTAGAATTGTTAGTAGCATGGTGGTATCGTTCCATAGTTTTATCAGGGCTGCAAATGTGCTCAGTCTTCATACTTTACATCTTTATGTGTCACTCACAGATGCTTGATTTCATTCTCAAAATGTTGATCCTGGGGATGGGACTACTGACTGGGCACTTGTTTGTAGATCTAATGGGTACATAGCCCCTGTCAGTGCTGACTATACATAAACTCTCTGACTTGTGAAGTGCTAGATTATGAGATGAATGAAGTCCGGATGATAAGTTATAAGTGTATTTGTTGAGGCACAGCCCCCTGAGAAATATACTATCTCAGAGGACCCCTTTTAAACTTACAAATACATGCATTGCATACAGTCGATAGAGCAGTGGACAGAACACTTTTATTCTGTTCGGAAACGCAATACCAATGAACTGTTTCAAAAAGTACCTGTCATTTAAAATCTAAATCAACAGTAGATGTGATATGAAGCAAGTTTGCTATATACATTCCTTTTTTTGTTACCAGAAATCCATTTCCAACAAAAAAACAGACTAAACACAGTAATTCCGGACAGTACAGAGCGTCCTGGCTCAATGTGTCCATCAATCACATGACTGCCTTGAGCTTGCAGATGGCCTGGGATACACTGGACTTCCTGTTTTCTGACTCTTTGAGAAAACAAGAGTCAGAACACAGGAAGTGCAGTGTTTTCCATGATAACTTAAAAAAAATAATTAAAAAAATAAAAATGCATGTAAATTGCAAACTTGCTTTATATCACATCTACTGTAGATTTTCAAAGTTATAATGACAGTGACACTTAAAGTCGCAATCATAACATTTTTATTACTGTGTTGTTCTACCTCCGGCTATGACTGTCTGTGGCCGAATCCCTTGGCTAAAGAGACCATGTGAGATGTGGGCAGTATGGATGCCAATGTAACCAGGAGAAGCCTGAAGTGTCTTCTAACGTTAATCCTTGCTGCTTTTATTTATGCCGACATCTTTTTCCATTAAAGTGTTCATCAGAATCCTACATACACTGTTTAAACCTAAAAGAGCAAACCACTTCCAAAGACTAAACAGTAGAAAAGTTGTGAGTGCTGGGTGAGAGGGTGTGACAGATGGCATGGTCATAATATCTAAAACCAGTTTGTTCCATAAAGAGTTAAAAGGTGAGACCTTGTTCCTCCAAAGCGCCTGTGCGGTGCCCATAACACACGGTGTGGTTTCTGGTATTTGGAGAAACAAGGCTTCAGTCAGGGATGAAATGTTTCATAGCTTGTCGGCAAAATGTTCTGAATACACTGCGTGTACTGTCTGTATGTGAACTTTAGGGCTGTATAGCTGGCATTGTTTATTTATGCCCAGGCAGTGGCACAACACCAGTTACTATGCATAGTATCCATCTATCTTTACAGAGAATATACTTATTCTTAAAATGAATGTACCACTTCAATTACATTAATAGGCTTTACATACGACCTTATAGGTGCAGCTGCACTGATTCAGCTGATGTGGTCCTTTTTTTCAATCGGTTGACATCCGTTCCCAGGATCTTTGCCGTTATCCAGATTTGCAAATTAGGCCGATTGCTACACAAGAGGCGTGCCCAGCGCACTCAACGGACCGTACGGCTCTGTCACAGTGCCACAGTACTGCTTCCGGCATGACATGGATACATCATGCTGGGCGGGGAAACAGTCCATTACAGGGCTTCCCCGTCCGTAGGGCCCCTAATTTTTGGGACATGTGAATAAGCCCTTAGTGATGCCAATTAAATAAAAATAAATAAAAGAAAAAGCATTCCACCATAAATGAAGTTATTCTAATGTAGTAAAAATTCAGATAATACAGGCATCACTGTTGTAAGAAACAGAAGTAAGAGACTGTGATCAGTCATCTAAGTCACAAAATGTTAAAGAAATCTCCCAGATAAAAATACAATGGTTGACAATAATAATAATTGTATTGCTAGTGTCCTCTTCAGAAAACCATAGTATGGAAACCAAGCCCGAGACAGTGTACACAATCATGTTATGTCAACAGCCTGCTGTTATTGTGTACCAGCAATGTGAATGTCAGTGATTATTGTGCTAAATAGAAAGCCATTGCCTGCTGTGCGATTGGATCTGAGCGCTCCATGACTGCACGTGACTGTACTGGGCATGTGAAGTCTCTCTTGAGTCGTCTGAATCCATGTATTAATTTATGTTCATTTCATACAGGGAAATTGGGGAGCAGTTCAGAGCCCCACTTAATGCATGGGTTGTCTTACTTCAAAGAGGACCTGTGGTTGGTCTGGATAAAATTAGCTTTAAGCTATTAGATATGATTCTTCCTATAAATGGAAGCCAGCGAGTGCTTATTTAGATACAATTCAATTGGGTAGGAAGAATCCAACTTGTCCAGTTTTCTTAGTTTTTCCGGTTTTGTGCTTAGACAAGAATAGGCGGTTTCTTGTACAATACATTGGACTGTACCTTTCAGAAATATAGGTTCCTACTGGATGGTTTGTATACAAGGAGCTTTATATGAGACTTCAGTTACAGTCAGTTTCACAATGGAATGGTTTTCAGTATGAAAGCAGTAGTGATTGAGAAACCGATTTGTGATACATGTATTACATGCTGTCATGTCATTGCAGGTGATTCATTTGGGAGTGTCTGCTGCCGTATTGTGACAGAATGTCATGACGGTGATTACCTGATATAAGGGATGATGCGTAACGTTGTACTACTATAGGAATACTGTATGTGTGTGTGTGTGTATATATATATATATATATATATATATATATATATATATATATATATAATATATATAAAAAATAAAAACAAACTTTTCAGCAGCACAAGAAGGAAAAAGAGGTTATGGGTGCAAGTCTCACCAAACCGGACCCAGGTTCGTATGGAAAGTTCAAGAAGATGATGGAGACCGCACTTCCGAAAAGGAAAATCCACTTTATTCACGCCAATGCAATGTTTCGGCTCTATGTGTGTAGCCTTTCTCAAGTAGCCTGCTTGAGAAAGGCTACACACATAGAGCCGAAACGTTGCATTGGTGTGAATAAAGTGGATTTTCCTTTTCGGAAGTGCGGTCTCCATCATCTTCTTGAACTAATATATATATATAATGTTATACATGTAGGTGCTGGTGCACAGTTTAGCTCAATGCCCTATGCTATTTTATACCTAGTAAATAATGTTAGGTCAGTACTTCTGATGGCATGTGAATGGGTGTTTCATAGCTGCATGCCAGGCCTGATGGTTAAGTACAAAGGTCTTGTCAGACCAGCTCGGTATGGTATGTGGACTGGTTCTAGATGCTTTTTGTCTATTATTAAGCAGGCTAAGTATCAGGAATGCAGGGCTTACATAACAGACCTTGTTGTTTTCCATTTTTTAATTAGAAACTTTCTAGTTGCAAAATCAAGACTTTAGTTAATCCTTAATTCTTAAGCCAGTTTAACACGTTGCCTTAGGGTCAGATAAAAGCCTCAATAAAGAAAACAACAACTTAAAAGACTCTGATGTGTTGTCAATCAGAATAATATTATAATTATAACTGGTGTCTAAAGTTCAGGACTACAAAAACACGCTCAAGCGGGCATTGCCAGTACAAAGCTGTTGCAGGGAAGAAAAGCACACACATGAAAAGAAGTTAGCTGCATATCCAAAAAATTCTTATGCCAAGCATGAATACTTAGATAATCTTAAAGGGGTACTCTGCAAAATAACATTTTTCCCCAATATGTTGCTTTCTTAAAGTAATACAACTTGAAATATATGTACAATTTTTTTTAATTTATACTTCATTTTATGTTAAGAGCAGTAAGGAGCGACACAGGCCTCTCTGCTGCCATCAGTATTCAGTTCGGAAACTGCTGCGCTGTCTAAAGGTGACCATACACCTCCAATAACTGATAGACGATCGATTGTTCAGCTGTCAGTTACCTCTGCCTGTCCTCCCCATACACAGGAACCTATGGCACGCATTCCTATTTTCTCTATAGGGAGGGGTAAGCTTCTCGCTGCGGCTTATTTCTCCCTAAACAAAGAGGTTGGGTGATGATTTTCCATCACGCCTGACCCTTAGCACCACTGACATCATCTGTTGGTGGTTATTCAGGAGAGCCAAGTACACCTTACAGCCGATTATAGTCTAATGTGTATGGAGAGGTCCAACCAAAATAAAAAATCTACTGCAGGCAGGGGGGTGCAGGAGCATAATAAAGAATCTATACAGTGCCCCCCGCAGCGTTGCATTACTGCTCACAGACCCCCACCAGCCTGCTGGATCTTCTGCAACATCACAACCCAGCTCAGAAATATCTGCGAAATGGAGAGAGATCTGTCATTCCGGGCAGCACACCGCTTTGATAACTTGGCACCCAGCTCCCGACCAGCTATGATTACTCTGAAACAGGGCAGCCATTCAAAATGAATTGCATGTTGCTGCGATATGGAAGCCTACAGTGTTTAGTACTGCCTGTGATTCGGGCAGCATAAAACTAGAGACAGATTACCTTTGGACTATAGTAAATATCTTAACAGGCATACAATACGGTTTATTTTACTTTGTGCTAAATAAAATATAAAAACACCTTAAAGAAAAGTAAATTTCCTAATCCTGTCACTTTACCTGGGCACATTTAGCTGTCATTATATTATGTCATCTGCATATTATATCACCTGTCATCACTGTGTTGTAGTTTTTTAACTGGTTACCCTACTACAAGAAATAGCCCTTTTGTTTCTCTTCATGTAATTATTACCCTCGTTGTATATTTAGTTTTATTTTTGTCCATGGTAATAGAGGGCGGTGTCTATGCTGTTAATGTGTTTTCATCCAGCCATTATTGGTCAATAGTTTCTGTGAGATGATGATACTTTAATGTCCCTCCTAATTTTAGTGTAAGAGTATTATATCCTATTATTGGAAGTCTCTGGTGTGTCACAATGTGATGTTTGTTTGTAAATCTCTTATGTAAATTTCATGTGTGTCCATACCATAGATACAGGTGATCTGATGATATCACTGTAGCCTAAAATAGTGCTGTTTAATGCTTCAGCCCAACATTTGGTAGAGGTATTAAAAATTCCATGTGACCTGCTCACTGGCTCTAATGGGTAACTTGTGTGCAAACCTGAATCTTTAGTTGGTCAGGCCATAGATTTGTTAAAAGGAAAAGTTCCCTAAAGTCAAGCTAGAAAATGGCAGGTGCAGGCGTGGTCTGATAACTCACAATTGTGTATTCAGCAATAGTCCTGAAAGTCATATGGCTTATAGACGCCGTACATCAGTGGTGGCTTCCCTCACCCACTGCTCTATCAATAGCTTTTTGACAAAATACTTCACCATTTTGCAGATTTATTACACAATATTTCAGACATTCCTTTTAAATTTGATGGCCTGTTCTCTTGATAGGCCATCATTATTAGACTGGCCGGGGTCCAGCTCCGACTCCCTCTCTGATCAGCTGTTTGAAACACTGCTCACTGCTTTTCTCCCATAAACTTCAATGGGATTGTTCTGGTTGTCTCAAAAATTGCCATTGCTATCCGTATGGCATTTATTTCAAACCACAAAAAAAATCATTCACACAGAATGCCAGAAAAAATGCAAATGCAAAGTGCAAACACATTGGCAGTTTTTCTGGAGTTTTTTGGAGGCCTCAAAAACACCACATAAAAACGATGTGTGAGAGCACCCTAACTTAGCTTAGTCCTTATTTTCTAGTGTCTCTAAACAAGTCTTCTGCTTACACATGTATTCAATTTGATCTGCGTTATTCTGCCCTGGATTGTTTTCTTCTTTTTTTTTTTCTTTCTGTGATCGTTCTTATTTCTGGGTCAGAAAAGCAGTCACCTTTGGATAAATTCTTGTGTCAAGAAGAAGCGTGTCGCTGGCTGCTGCAATTTACCATTAACTTGAGCTCCACAGAAAATAATAGTGTGGCACTTGTTTCATCTATAAATGTCTCTGCTGGCCAGGAAAAGAGTCTCTTCCCTTAACCCCTTAAGGACAGAGCCTGAAATGGCCTTAATGACAGAGACAAATTTTATGAATATGACCAGTGTCACTTTATTCATTAATAACTTCGGGATGCTTTTACCTATCCGGCTGATTCTGAGAATGTTTTCTCGTGACATATTGTACTTTACATTTCTGGTAAATTGGAGTCGATATTTATAACGAATATTTATGAAAAAAACCCAAATAACGTGAAAAATTTTGAAAAAATGCATTTTTCAACTTTGAAACTTTTTTGCTTATACAGAAAGTGGTTATGCCACATAAATTATATATTAAATAGCATTAGCAACATGTCTACTTTATGTTGGCGGCATTTATTAAACGATCTTTCATTTTTTTAGACAATAGAAAGCTTAAAACATAAGCAACAAATTTCCAAATTTTCAGTAAAATTTCAAAATCAGATATTTTTAGGGACCTGTTCAGGTTTAAAGTGTATTTGAGGGTCCTGTATGTTAGCCCCACAAAGCACCCCATTTCAGAAACTGCACCCCCCAAACTCTGCAAAAGCATATCCAGAAAGTGTTTAAACCCTTTAGGGGAGTCATAGAAATAAAAGCTAAGTGTGTAAGAAATTTGAAAATTTAAATTTTCTGTGCAGAGATTTTATTGTAATCCAATATTTTTCATAATTATAAACTTATTACTAGAGAAATTCACCCCAATATTGATTGCCCCGTTTCTGCAGTTTATAGAAATACCCCATATGTGGCCCTAATGCATTGTTTGACGGAACCACAAGCCTCAGATACAAAGGAGCGCCTAGTGCATTTCAATGGCTCCGATATATTTGGTCATTTCTGACTGTACCACTTCAGGTTGGCAGAGGCTCTGGGGTGCCAAAACCTAAAAAACACCCCTAAAGGGACACCATTTAGAAAACTACACCCCTCAAGGAATGTAACAAGGGGTGCGGTGAGCATCTGGACCCCACAGGTGCTTCACAGATTTTCAGAACAATGTGGCGTGAAAAAAGAAAAATTTATTTTTTACACTATAACGTTGTTCTAGCTTTCAATTTTTCATTTTCACAATGGGATAAAAGGGAAAAAAAAACACAAAGCGTGTAGCGCAGTTTCTCCCGAGTACAGAAATACCCCACATGTGGACATAAAGTGCCAAGCGGGCGCAGGACGAGCCTCCAAAGGGAAGGAGCGCCAATTGGCTTTTGGAAGCTGGATTTTACTGGAATGGATTTCAAGGGTCATGTCGCATTTACAGAGCCCTCGTGCTGCCAAAACACTGGAAACCCCCCACAAGTGACCCCATTCTGGAAACTACACCCCTCAAGGAATCTAACAAGGGGTTCAGTGAGCATATGGACCCCATTGGTGAGGGGCACAAATGTGGAACAATGTGACGTGAAAGGGAAAATTTTCATTTTTTCACTTTCACGGCACAGATGTGGCCGTCATCAAGGGGTCCATATCCTCACTGCACCCCTTGTTACATTCCCTGAGGGGTGTAGTTTCCATAATGGGGTCACTTGTGGGGGGGGGGTTCAACTGTCTTGGCAACACAGGGGCCTTTTAAATGCAAGATGGCCCCTCGTAATCCATTCCAGCCAAATCCAGCCTCCAAAAACCAAATGGCGCTCCTTCCCTTTGGAGGCTTACCCTGCACCCGCATGGCGCTTTATGTCCACATGTGGAGTATTTCCATACTCAGGAGAAATTGCTCTACACATTTAGTGTTTTTTTTTTTTTTATCTTTTAACCCCTAGGGTAATTTCCCCTGAGTATGTAAATACCCCACATGTGGATATAATGTGCCATATGGGCACAGGGCAAGCCACCAAAGGGACAGAGCGCCATTTAGAGGCTGGTATGGAGGATGGAGACCATGTCGCAATTAAAAAGCTCCTGTGCTGCCAGGACAGTAGAAACCCCCCACAAGTGACCCCATTCTGGAAACTACACCGCATAAGGAATCTAACAAGGGGTGCAGTGAGCATATGGACCCCACTGGTGACGGGCACATATGTGGAACATGTGCCGAGAAAATAAAAAATACAATATTTTCATTTTCACGGCCCAAATGTGGCCGTCACCAGGGGGCCATATCCCCACTGCTCCCCTCGTTAAATTCCTTATGGGGTGTAGTTTCCAGAATGGGGTCACTTGTGGGGGGTTTCTACTGCCCTGGCAGCACAGAGGCTTTGTAACTGCATCATGGTATCCTCTAATGGGAATGGCGGCCGTATCTGTTTAGCTGGGGAAAAGGGACAATTCTAATTTATTTGGGGGTATTAGGCCAATTATTAGTTTATAAGGTTGAAAATGACAGGAGTCCATCAAACTCAATCTGTGTTGATCCAGAGGAAGGCAAAAAACCCTCGTGAGGCAGACGACAGTAGCTTTATCACAGGGGAAAAATTCCTTCCTGACTCCATAATGGTGATCAGAATAATCCCCAGATCAACATGACCCCTGAAATAGGAATAAGGGACAGAATTTAGAAAATGTAGAACCCCAATGACGTGTGGTACGCCTTGAAGCGATCCAGTATGCAGAGGCCGGGGGGATCAGGATAGGTGTCACACTGGAAAATGGTGTCCTTCCTGATCCCCCAGTTACGCCACACTCTGCACTTCTTCTGGGGTCTCCTGTTCTCCAGTGTGGGGGACGTCACCTGGAAAATGTTGCCCTGGTGCGATATTGGGTCCTACATATCCAGAAGGCTGGGTCCGCTCCATGGCTGCTAAATATTAGGGCTCTATTACGGCTTCTGATATTTTCGGATCGTGCCGCAAGCTACAGTAGCTCAGGCAGCGAGGGACCGGGAGAGGGAGTGCCGGTATAAAAGTTATCCCCGTACAGTTGGTAACCTCTATCCAGCAGTGGGAAGATCAGTTCCTGAATGATCTCCCCACTAACTCCGAGGATGGGGGGGCATCTGGGGGCTGGATTCGGGTGTCCCTTCCTTCATACACTGTAATGGTACGTGCACACTGTGGAATGGCGAAGGATAACCCTTTGTGCATTCCGCAGCTGGCACCCACCGGCAGACTGATGCGGGCGTGCGTCTCCATCCGTGTCATAGACTCCATTCTATGCATGGGCGGATTCTGCCCTCTGTCCAAAGAATGAACGTGTTCATTCTTTGGACGGACAACGGAATCCGCCCGTGCATAGAATGGAGTCTATGACACGGGTGGAGACGCGCGCCCGCATCAGTCCGCCGGCGGGGGCCAGCTGCGGAATGCACAAAGGGTTATCCTTCGCCATTCCGCAGTGTGCACGTACCCTAAATCTGTAAGTGTACCCTGAGGTACTCTCACAGAGTTTGGAGAATTTCACGCCATGCCGTAATCTCTTATTGGGACGGTACTGGCGGAAAAGACGTGTCTGGGGGGCAGCGTACGCTATGCAACCCCCAGATACGTCATTGGATGATGAGGATGAGGATGAATGGAGGAAAGAAGGATCCCCCCATTCATCCTCACTGGCTGTTTCGGTGTCAGAGGCAATAATAACGTATGCGTCCGACACCGAAAACACCCTGGGGGCCATCTTTATACCGGCACTAGTATATGGGGTATGTAAATGTGTAGTGGTGTAGTGTAAAACTTTATTCCATGTAGTGTGGTGTAGTGTAGTGTTTTTTACGTGTTTTTTTGATATTAAGAAAAAATATCCCTACGCCAAGAAAGGAGCTGCTGATAAGTGCCGCAGTTATGTGCGGCACTTATCAGCAGACAGTGGCGGTAGGATATAGGGGGGAAAAAATGCCCCTGCTCCAAAAAGGAGGCGTTGCTGATCATCGGCGCACTTATGTGCGATGCTGATCAGCACTCAGCGGCGTTAGGGCGCAAAAAATGAAAAAAAAAAAATTGGGAAGAAAAAAAACTTTTTGACCCAAAGCAACTGATCAGTGAATGATATTCACTGATCAGCCGCTAGGGGGCAGTAGAGCGACGCTGCCAGAGATTGCCGCGGCCTGTCGAACCCGAGGACCCGAGCGATTACGAAGATCTCCGACGCTGGACGACCGAACCCGGAAGTGACCCGAAGAAGACGCGAGGACGGCGCGGAACGCAGATCTTCGCTCCGGACGCCCAGATCAGGTGAGTATGGTACACCTGCACCACACACACCTGTTCTACACCCCTCAGCTACCTAGCTGAGGGGTGCAGAGCCCGACAAAACTGTTTTTTTTTACAGTTTGATCGCCATGATGGGCCGGCCAGTACTGGCCGGCCTATCATGGCGATCGTGGGGGTGGCATCGGCGCCATCTTTACACAGTACACTAATGGTGATTGGTGCTATCTCGGACAGCACCAATCGCCATTACTTTCCTAGTCACCGGGTCACCGATAACCCGGAAAGCTGTTTTCAGCTGCTATATGCTGATCTGTATTGATCAGCATATAGCAGCGATTGGCGGCACGGGAGGGGTTAATCACCCCCCGTGCCGACGAGCAGAGATGGCCTGCTATACATTATAGCAGGCTATCTTCCCCGACCACTGTGTGTGAACACACAGCGATCGGGGAAACATCGGGCGTAAGTATACACCCGTTTGCGTTAAAGCCCACCCTGCGGGGGCGTATACTTACGCCCGATGTCGTTAAGGGGTTAAACAGTCAGACATATGGAAAAATTCTACCATGTAGACTCACATGACAGGAGCCATCCATTACTTGGTTGGTGACTAAATAACAGGTGGGGTCCGCTGCAATATTCTTTTAAGTGAGTGGCTATTTAACTTCTAGACGCCGGCCATGGTCCTGTGCACTGTGCAGCCACAGCATTCTTACTATATTTGTCATTGTACTGTTTTTGGAAGTTGGAAAGTCACAAATCCAAACCTAGTAACACAAATTCCTTTATTTGTTGGAAAATTCATAATAGTTGGTGTCTGATATTTTATGCTGCAGCTGAAATTGATAAGATGAAAAAATAAAATCTTGATTTTTAAACTTTTTTTTTTTTTGGACGATTCTCTATTTTAATTCTTGATATTTTTTTTTTCTTTTTTGCTAAATAAACGGAACATTTTCTCCTTGTAACCTCAGACACTATTTTAATGACGTTTCAGACAACAACTGTATTGCTTCCCAGTGTAACAGTGCTCCCTCTGTTCCCCTAAGTAGTAGACAAGCCCCCCTCTGTGCCCTATATAAGTAGTTTTCCCAAATATGTGCCACTTTTTCCCTCATATAGTATAGGAGATCTTCTAAGTAGGGTGTTGTAGTGGAGGTTATAGTGGATGAGGGGTGGAGAAGCACAGGTAAAGATGAGAGGTGTAGTAGTACAGGTATAGATGAGGGGTGTAGTAGTAGTACAGGTACAGATTATGGGGGGGTGACTGAGGGGCACTGGGGCAGCTCTCCGGACCGCCTGCTGGCCCCACACAGGCCCTCACTACAGTACGCATTCCACCCTGCACCTCTCTGCACCCTGCCGTCCGCTTCACCTGCAATGATTTTTTTGGTGAAAATTGTATTTACTGTATGTAAGGTATGACTGAAGAATGGTTTGGGCCTTGCCGGATGCTGAAGAGTTGCGCCGTTTGGTCTCTAAACAAGAGCTCAGTCAACACAATAATTATTTAGAAAGGGGTAGAGGTCTGCTGCACCTGCTCCGTAGAATAGGATCCACCCCTTTCGAGTGCACTACTCTCCCAGCGCTAAGGGATAATATAAATAAGAGGTATACCAGTATAGTAGGCTCTCCAGAAGTGGGTGATCTAATAGTAATAATATAATATAATAATATAATAGTGTATGGCTAAAATGACAATTGTACGTCCAAATGACTAGATATCAATATTTAATACTTGAATTTAACAACAACAGTCTAGATGTATAAATGGAAAATATAAAATGAGAAAATAGAAAAATATAAAATAAATATATATATACAAATCTAATGAAACATCTACATGGACAATAAAATATGTACTAAATAAGTACGAGCCCAGTGATGAGCGCTGCGCCGGGCCCAGCGCAGACACCCCACTTAAATAAGAAAGTAGTAGTCCCGAATATCTGTATTTGACCTAGGCTCGTATCGTTTGTTGAGCCGTAGTACTTATATTTTTAGATGGATAGTCCTCCTTTGGATCTAAAATCGTGAGAATAAAAAGTCAAATAAATGATGGTGGAATGTCCACCTCTCACCCTGTTAGTTGTATCATCCGAGGTCAGATGTGATGTGGTGATAATAATCCATACCCAGTCTATACGTTCGGCTTGGGAGCTGTGCAATCGCGGTCTAATACAGCATGATGTGCTGTCCTGCGTTGTTGCGGCGTCCGCGTGGATGAGAGCGCGCGCTCTGACCGGCTGCCGTTGTATAGGATGTCAAGCGGGTATGGCTCCGGTTCGGGATCTACACTTTAGGAAGATGTTTATAAAAGGCTCTGTTATCCTTGATTCTCGGGACGCGTTTCAGGAGATCTACTTGCTCCTTTCCTCAGCAAGGGAATCTGGATAACTCTCATGTCGCTATATTCGACCGGCTTATATATCCGTTTTGGACTTTTCCGCAAAACCTGTAACGGATCCTTCTGGGTAATTTTTCCACATTTTCATTGCTGGTGTGTGGTTGCCTATATAGAGTTGTATAGGCCGGCAAACCAAACATCATCTGTTGATCTTGATCTTATCATGTATCTTTATAATGTATTACTCTCTCAATACAGTCTGGATAAAAAATGGAATTCCTCCAAACACATAGTATAATACAAAAATAATACAAAAATAATAACAAAAATATAAAGTGCAAATGAAATAAAGTAGAATGAAATCGGGCATTTACATTAAAAGAAAAATTTAAAGAAAAGAAATATCCAGAGGCAGTTCTGGAGAAGGCTCTTAATAAAGCGAGGGAGCTAGACAGGAGTTCCTTTTTTCTGGAACCATCGAATACAGAAAGAAAGGAAGACACACATCAGGAGGTGAAATTGGTTCTCCCATTCAATTCTAATCATAAACATATAGGCAAAATTATCACCAAACACTGGCATCATTTACAAGATGACCGATTGATTGGCCCCTTATTACCCCTGAGACCTCCCATAGTATATTCCAGGGCACCCAATTTAGGTCTACAGGTGGCCCCGACTGTAAGAAAAAGAACTGATGGTTCTCAACGTACTATTTGTCCTGAAATAAATGGTTTCTTTAGGTGTGGCATGTGCAATAATTGCAAAGCCACACAATTTCCAAGACGTACAGAAACAATAATATCAACAGTAAATGGACACAAGCACAAAATTAGAGATACACTCTCATGTAATTCTGAGAATATTATATACATTATTGAATGTCCATGTCATAAGCAGTATATAGGAAGAACCTCCAGAACACTGAAAAAAAGAATAACGGAACATCTATATAATATAAAAAGGGGATATGAAAAACATACACTCTCGGCTCACTATAAAGAAGTCCATCAGAGCAGACTGAGAGGTACTACTTATGCAGCCATATTAAAAGTAGAGAATGAGTGGAGAGGAGGTGATTTCATATCTAAAATGTCTAGACAGGAGTCTAGATTCATTTTTGAATTTCAGACACTTACACCCCATGGCCTTAATGCCGAACTTGAAATTTTTGGGTTTTTGTGAGCATTTCATGTGTAGGGGATGATATATGGCTAGTTTTTATATTACATTGAGGTAGGGATGGTGGGGGTACGACCGATGGACGGTACAGTGCCAGACTGTTTCATCAGTGCCTGGACCGCCCCTTGGCGGCCCCCAGCATCCCTTTACATATATTTTATATTTTGTATATGTCTTTTTTATACATTTCTCTCTTTTTTATATATATCTTATATCTTATATTTTATTTTATATATTTGACGATCTATATATTCCTATATATTCTTCTGTATCTATACAGATTATATTCACTCTATTTATCCGTAATTTGATTGATCTCTTTTTTTTTTTCATAGACCGCACCTATTCTATTCTATTCTATTGCCATTCGAAGAACCTCGACTGATTCCTCTATTTTTAGCGTATTTATGTCTATATTTATTTATATGTATTTATAATTGTCAGAATATGTGTATATATATTGTTTTGTTTGGGCATAGGTATGCACATATGCCTATGTAGATTAAGGTTACTACCCAACACTAGTTTTGGGGCTTGATTGCAGTGTCCTAGCGTATACAATACTAAGACCATATTGTCTAAAACATCAGTACTTAGATCCGTGAATAATACAACTGACACAGGAGGGAAGCCACATTGGGAAATTTAGCATGGAGAATTCACACAGGGAGGAAATCACATATAATGTGAAATACATGGAATACTTATAGTTATTGAGCAAGACTAGATGATAATGTAAAGGAAATTTGAAAGGAAATTTGATTATAAGTTTTTACTTCATTTCATTCTACTTTATTTCATTTGCACTTTATATTTTTGTTATTATTTTTGTATTATTTTTGTATTATACTATGTGTTTGGAGGAATTCCATTTTTTATCCAGACTGTATTGAGAGAGTAATACATTATAAAGATACATGATAAGATCAAGATCAACAGATGATGTTTGGTTTGCCGGCCTATACAACTCTATATAGGCAACCACACACCAGCAATGAAAATGTGGAAAAATTACCCAGAAGGATCCGTTACAGGTTTTGCGGAAAAGTCCAAAACGGATATATAAGCCGGTCGAATATAGCGACATGAGAGTTATCCAGATTCCCTTGCTGAGGAAAGGAGCAAGTAGATCTCCTGAAACGCGTCCCGAGAATCAAGGATAACAGAGCCTTTTATAAACATCTTCCTAAAGTGTAGATCCCGAACTGGAGCCATACCCGCTTGACATCCTATACAACGGCAGCCGGTCAGAGAGCGCGCTCTCATCCACGCGGACGCCGCAACAACGCAGGACAGCACATCATGCTGTATTAGACCGCGATTGCACAGCTCCCAAGCCGAACGTATAGACTGGGTATGGATTATTATCACCACATCACATCTGACCTCGGATGATACAACTAACAGGGTGAGAGGTGGACATTCCACCATCATTTATTTGACTTTTTATTCTCACGATTTTAGATCCAAAGGAGGACTATCCATCTAAAAATATAAGTACTACGGCTCAACAAACGATACGAGCCTAGGTCAAATACAGATATTCGGGACTACTACTTTCTTATTTAAGTGGGGTGTCTGCGCTGGGCCCGGCGCAGCGCTCATCACTGGGCTCGTACTTATTTAGTACATATTTTATTGTCCATGTAGATGTTTCATTAGATTTGTATATATATATTTATTTTATATTTTTCTATTTTCTCATTTTATATTTTCCATTTATACATCTAGACTGTTGTTAAATTCAAGTATTAAATATTGATATCTAGTCATTTGGACGTACAATTGTCATTTTAGCCATACACTATTATATTATTATATTATATTATTACTATTAGATCACCCACTTCTGGAGAGCCTACTATACTGGTATACAATAATTATTTAGTATACAAAGTTGGACTTTCTATAAAAGTCCCAGTAACCTATAAAAGTCCCAGTAACCCCCACCCCCTCAGCATGCTGTTCAGGTATCACATTGGAACTGAAGCCTGTGGTGGTAATGGTGGAACATGAAAACGTTCTGTATTGACTGGAATGATTATGTGAGTCCGTGAGTCAGACTTTGAAGCTCCTTAAAGAATTTAGCATGATAATTCCACCTCTTTAAAAATGGTCTGTGGTCATTATAAAAAAAGAGAGAAAATAAAGGCTAAGTTTTCCAGGCATGTGCCCAATTCACACCCACTCAGACTAAGGCTGTGTTCCCACATGCATATCTGGAACCATGCACCCTTGCGTTGGCTAGTGTCCTTTTAATGTTTGCAAAATTCCTGACAACACTGCATGGTCATTGAAAAACAGGTAGGGGAATGGTTTCAGATGCATGTGGAAATACAGTTTAGTATTCACACCTCCTCAGGCTTTTATTCACACCTCTCAGCATTGTATACACACCATCTGAGCATAAGCTGATAGTACTTGCATATCTAGAGGACATGACAGTCTTAAAGGGGTTGTCCAGCGAAAATCTTTTTCTTTCAGATCAACTGGTGTCATAAAGTTATATAGATTTGTAATTTACTTCAATTAAAAAATCTTAAGTCTTTCCATACGTATCAGCTGCTGTATGTCCTGCAGGAAATGTTGTTTTGTTGTCAGTCTGACACAGTGCTCTCTGCTGACATCTCTGGCCGAGACAAGAACTGTCCAGAGCAGGAGAGGTTTTTTTATGGGGATTCATAGAAAACCAAGGCAGAGTTCCTGTCTCGGCCAGAGATGTCAGCAGAGAGCACTGTGTCATACTGAAAATAAAACATTTCCTGCAGGACATAGAGCAGCTAATAAGTATGGGAAGACTTGAGATTTTTTAATAGAAGTAAATTACAAATCTATATAACTTTCTGACACCAGTTGATTTGAAAGAAAAAGATTTTCGCTGGACAACCCCTTTAACTAAATATGCAAAATGTGGAGGAGAGAGGTTATATCCCTGGGTATGCTAGTATGGGCTTATCTGCATCAAAAATGGAGCAGGCGTACTATGCTTAATATAAGACTATGGAGGATCTGTCCTCCTTCTCTCACTGTTGACGGTCAGGTCTCTTTCTGCCAACCATATCATATCATATATACCCTTTCTGTTAAATTATTGAGGTTCCAGATTATTAGGTAGATTATTATTGTATTGGGATTTTTTTTTTGTAGCAGATTCTGGAGAACTAGGCGATGAATTCATGGAATATTAATGTAGCACAGTATGTACACCCCAGAGCTGTGTTTGTCGTTTTCTCTAGAAGAGATGGCCACATTCATCGCTGACCTTTACAGGCAGCTGTGTCGTTTTCTGAGAGCCACCAAAAGCTCTGCTTTGTAAATAATATTTCCATGGCTATAAGTGTTTGTTATCTCTGAGAACCTGTTCTTCTTGTAACCAGAGCTGATCCTATGATAGGGGAAGTCATTCATTCATCTTATCATAATGACCTTGTGTAAAGCACAACTGTGTGCTGACCTCATGGATCTTAGTGCTAAAACAATGTTAATTGTTTCTGATTATATCATAGACCATTATGTCTGTATTTAATCATGTGTAGCCCATAGAACATTCACTTCTCTTACTTTGATATGACAAAACAAAATGTTCGAACCTATGACCAACACTTAAGGCTGTATTCCACTGGGCGACTGGAGGAGCAAACGAGAGCTGTTAGCTGCTTGTCGTTCCCCACTTGCCGCTATTGCATGCGGCGACAGTGAGTAGGTGGGTCCGAGGGGGGGGGGGGGGCCTTGCCCGGGTGATCTTTAGATTGTAGAACATTTAAGCTTTTGCTACTACTTCTGTATACTTTGTATGTCTGTTTTTAGAAGTGCACGTGGGCTACATTGCTGTTTTTTGTGACAGCAGCATAGCCACCCGGCTGGGGATCATGGGAGGATAGCTCAGCACGATAGCTGGGCTTCAACTACCGGAGAAGCCTCTTGTCCTTGCAGCTTAACTCCTTATATAACAAGGTCAGGTCATGACTGCAGCATTTAAGAGGTTTGCGGGGCCCTGTCACCTCTTCGGCAGCGCAGTGATATGATCAGTGGGTGTTTAGGGTGGGAGACAGTGAGGGAGAAGACAATTTTTTTTAACCTTTTGTCAGTGCTGTTTTCCTGCCATTTTAATTTTTTTAATGTTAATTAGTCTGCACAGCCTCGCCTCTATGACACTTGAACTTGGAGGGAAAAGATGATGTTTACGTTTGCAAACAACCATCAGCTAAGAAACATGTATTAGGCTAGGTTCAAACTGCGTTTTCAGCATCCGTTTAACGGATCCGTTTTTGCAAAAAACGGATAAATTTGTGTGCATCCGTTTTTGATCCGTTTTTCCATTGACTTCCATTATAAAAAAACGGATCCAAACGGATGCGGTTTTTTTTTTTTACGCACAATAAAGTACTGTTGACAGTACTTTTTTGACCGTTAAAAAAAACGGATCTGTTAAACGGATGCTGAAAACTCAGTGTGAACCTAGCCTTACTTATCTCCCTACGGCCCAGTCCTGGAGCTCTAAGCATTATATCGAGCCAACAGATTCTATTTAACATACTGCACGAAACACCCATAGAGACGTTTCCGTGACTAGTATAGGCCCCTGTAGTTGTATAGTTTAAGTATGTGCATAATATAAGTATAGCTTACCAGGGGTTGCTATTTCTCATTTTAGTTGACATAGTTACCCCTGGAGTGGACATATACGATGGCGCTCTCCTTGTCCGTCTGTTTCCTATTAGTCATTCTGCATATTGTGCTGCTATATCTGTGAGGAACAGCTGGTTTTGTTTGTAATGCATATGAACTTGCAGTTGACCATACGTGTGTGTGTCATAAGTGTAGATATCATATTTTAAGTGACTACAACTCGTAGGTAACTGGTGGTATATTTCTGAGAATGTGTGGGACCCCCAGTGATCACTATAATGAAAAGGAAGAAACGCTCAGCTAGGCGCTGTGTGTCTTTATTTCTGCTTGGATCCCTTCAGAGAGCTTTTAGTGTAAGGGATTGATAGAAAATGCCATGGTCTTTCTATAAATCTGTATAGCACAGTCTTGGCTCTTCGAGGAGAGCTGTTCATATCTGAAGGGGACACGGTGCTCAGATAAGTGCTTCTCATTCTTTAGTGATCAGTGGGGGGCTTATCATTCAGCTTATCACCAATCAAAATGTATGACCTGTCACTATGACAAGTTATTAGAATTACAGTTAACATTAAAAAAAATAGGCTTATATAGTGCCTAACCCACACTAAAGAGTGTTAGTGTACCTTCATCCTCAGCACTGTTCCTGTGCTGTTAGCTGTGGAATTTTCTGCCTGGTAAACTGTTGGGAGCACTGGGGGCGTAGCTACCCGTGCATCAATCCGGCCCACCTCCGGACACTCCCCTTCATTGATAATTATTGAAGAGGGTTGCCTGGGGGCGGGGCTACGGGAAGGGGCTGCTACTACTTATGCGATTAGGCGGCCAGATTCCCATAGTGTACATTAGGAATTTATCTAACTTTACTTATGAAATAACTATTTCATCTAAGTGATCTAAATTATGTTTCGTGTACACGGAACGATTATCGTTTGAATTTTCGCAATAACTATTGCATTTGATCGATAATTGGCTCGTGTAAACACAGCAAACGACCAAGCGATAAGCGAGAAATTATAAGGCCAAGTTGACCCCACAGCAGCTGCAGCAGAGGAAAGGGAATGTCCATCCCAGGACCTCAACATCAAACATGCGGCTCGTATACATGCAGGAAATGACCTGAACACAGTCACTAGCTGACTATGTTAGGGTTATAGAAGTAAATTGGGACTGTGTCAGTCCGTGCACAGATACCTGATACTGGGCTGGGCGATATGGCAAAAAAATTAAATCTTGATTTTTTTTTATTTATTTATTTATTTTTTTTATTAATGTTTTGGACGATTCTCGGTTTAAATCTCGTTTTTTCTGGGGTGTTTTTTTGCTAAATACACTGAGTTTTTCTCACAGTGTCAGATACTATTTTAACCCCTAGACGACCTAGGACGTACCAGTACGCCCTGGAAGTCTGTCCCCAGATGACCCTGGGCGTACCGGTACGTCCTGAGCTATGATGCGCACATCGTAGGAGGTGGGGGTCGGTTGCAGTGAGCAGCCCGGCCCTAAGGACAGGCTGCAGTGATCGCGCTCAGAGAGACTGGGGGTGACAGGGGGGCACTGAGGGAGACTGGGGCAGCTGAGGGAGACTGGGGCAGCTGAGGGAGACTGGGGCAGCTGAGGGAAACTGGGCGGGACTGAGGGAGACTGGGGGGGACTGAGGGAGACTGGGGGGGACTGAGGGAGACTGGGGGGGACTGAGGATGACTGGGGCAGCTGAGGGACTGGGACGGGACAGAGGCAGAAGGGAGGGGACTGAGGGAGACTGGAGGGGACTGAGGGAGACTGGAGGGGACTGAGGCAGCTAAGGGGAGCTGGGGGTGGCTAAGGGGGACTGGGGGTGACAGGGGCAGGAGTGCACATAGCCCTCCTCCTCTCACCCTGGCACACAGTGTCCCGCTTCCTGGCCACACACAGAGGAGGCAGCAGGGACTGCAGGATAGGGTGAATACTGGACCTGTACAGCGGGATCCAATCTGTACAGCTCCAAGACCCGTAGCGATCACCCTGCAGTCCCTGCTGCCTCCTCCAGAGACCGGGAAGCAGGACGCTGTGTGTAAGGGGCAGGGCAGGTCAGCAGCTCCTGGAGGCCGCCCATCGCATCTCTCCGGACTGCCCGGCCTTACACCGCCCCTGTCCGGCCGGCCGAAACTGTGCTGTGTGGTCCGCCCTGCCCGACATTATTTTTTTGTGAAAATCGAATTCACGATTTTCACTAAAAATAAAATTTATTCTAAAATTCTGGGCGAATTAATCAAATTAATTCGATTAATCGCCCTGCCCTGCCTTATAGTAATCAGTACTTGATTTTGACAGGGTTCTAGCGTATACGTATTGTTGAACCGTGGTGTGAATGCACTCTAAAAGAAGAGATCCTAGGGATGTGGTTCACCACAACAAATGTTATGACAGGTCCCTACTCTTACATGCGTCATTTCTGGTATTAACAATTATACATGCCCTTTCATTGTGTTCTGACTAAACTAGTAATTTTACAAGCAAAATGTGTAAATGGTTCCTTAATTTTTTAAATACTTATGATGTACTACTGCTGGATACAGTTGGGTTTGTTAGGGAGGAGTTTGGTTATCTGAAGTTTGCATGGGTGGCCTGAGCTGATGCGCTGTAGCTAGTGTTGTTGTACACATGCTTTGGTCTTGGCATGCCCACTGAATTGCTATGAATGTCTGGATGTTTCTGTGTATTAGGTGATCTCATGTTAGAAGTGAGCAGCGCCTGAAAACGTGTGGAGAGGATTGCGTACTTGAGATTAATTTTGCACTACACCATGGAAGGAATGTATTGCCCTGCCCTGCATGCACTCCCTGTTTTGGCTTTGTTCCCAGCTCGGTTTTCCTCAGGAGAATTAAAAATGATTTGTGATACAGGCAAGGGAATAAATTATGACCATGACAGACAGAAGGACGGGTTACAGAGGTGGCACATATTTAGCTTTAATTAATATTTTATATTTGAATGTTTTTTAGTCTAGACTTTGACAGACACCATCTATAATTTGTCTTGTTGGCTTTGTGCTGGTCTTGTGCTCTTCACATTTGTGTTCACAGAAAACTGAACAGTTACATGATGGTGTTGTTGCATACTTTTGGTTTTTCTTTTTTTTTTTTTTTTTCTTCAAAAACAGTGCCACCCCTGTCCCCAGTTTGTGTGTGGTATTACAACTTGGCTCTATTCACTTTTTTTCCCTGCCCTAGCTACTGCATCAAGGCTTCATTTCCTGGATAACATGGTGATGTCACGACCCGACTCCCCGAGCTGTACGGGCGATGGCTGCTGGAGAGGATGATGGCAGGGGGATGCTGAGGAGACACGTGGCACTGGAGGGACACTGAGCATCCCTCTGCCATCATCCTCTCCAGCAGCCACAGCCCGCAAAACTCTGGGAGTCAGGACATGACATCACTATATTATCCAGGAAGTGAAACCTTGATGCAGTAGTAAGTGCGGGGGAAAAAAAAATCACTTTCTAAGCATTTCCCGTAATAAGTGTATATTGGGGATTTGTATAACTTTTTTTTTTTTTGGGGGGGGGGGGGGCAATACAATACTTAAATTAAATTTTTTGACGGACTTCTCCTTTAATGCACTGCGCGGTGCACCTTATATATGAACCTAAACACTTTAGCAGGGGCTCATTGATAGTGTGCCTT
Source organism: Dendropsophus ebraccatus (assembly GCF_027789765.1). Classification (NCBI taxonomy): domain Eukaryota; kingdom Metazoa; phylum Chordata; class Amphibia; order Anura; family Hylidae; genus Dendropsophus; species Dendropsophus ebraccatus. The sequence goes on from NC_091462.1 coordinate 54,535,265, forward strand.
ATAATACAGTGCACCTTATAGTCCGAAAAATAGGGTAATTCATGTGAACACTGTTAAAGCTACCAGAGTTCACAGCCATTTCTCACAAATTGTTAGTCAAACAATAAATGGTGGGAGCTCATAAAAATGTAAAAAGAAAAGTATATATTTCTATTGTGTTAGCTAGTAGATAGAAATGATAGAGAGTCGTTCGTAGTTGAAACCATGATTGCCTAATGATGAGACCAAGGCAGTCTGGGAAGTTCACTCTTTGTCATTATTTCATTTAGCCATTAAATGGTATTATGATTGTGGATTGCTCATGTAGGGTTTTTTTGTGTTTTCTTTAGGCCAGTTTCACACATACAAGATTGCAGCAAATTTCATGCTGCAAGTTCCGCAGCGAAATCGCTTGTCTCGAATGTCTTGTCATTTTCTATAGGCTTACATACTCACAGTGGATTTTTCATTCCGCTGCGAGTATGTTAAGCCCCTTTCCACTTAACCTGTCCCTGCCCAGCTAATACATTACCTGCACTGATTGGCTGAGTGGGACACCACTCAGCAGATTTCGCTCTGGAACTTCTAGCGTGAAATCTGCTGCAATCTTTTATGTGTTAAACTGGCCTTAAAGAGGATGCACCATCAGGTACACTCTTAAAAATCACACATGAATCGGACGGTGAAGCCGGTGCCGCTGTCTTTTTTTTTTTTTAAACCGCTGCCCGGTTCCCTTGTAGGGCGTTGCTCTATTCATGGTTACCGGGAGGGGGGTGAAGCAGTGGAGGAGGGCCAGGCCACCACCAGTGGGAGGAAACCCCCGCCCCTTCATGACGCCGCTCCATTGATTCTAATGGAACCACATCATAGAGGGATGGGGATTTCCTCCCACTGGGGGTGGCCTGGCCCATCTCCACTGCTTCACCCCCGTCCCGGTAACCATGAATAGAGCAACGCCATACGGGGGAACCAGACAGCGATTCAAAAAAAGAACCGCGGTGTTGTCCAATTTATGTGTCATTTTAAAGAGAGTGTACCTGATGGTACATCCTCTTCAAGCATTAACTTTTGTGTAGCCTTTTCTATAAGTAATGATTGGAAAGGTTTACTATAAATTATCTGTTTGTTTTTGATGCACAGAAAGACCCGGACTATCTGCGGCTGTGGTTGGACAGTTTTGTTTCCAGTTATGAGCAATTCCTCGATGTGGACTTTGATGAGTTACCAACCAGGTAAAACAAGAAAAGTTGTATCTGGAAACAGTAAATTATGTTTTGAAAATAGAAATATTTATTGTTTTAAAGATACACAACTCACAGAAAGTTAGGAATAGGGCATTTAAAGGGGTTATCCAGCACTACAAAAACATGGCCACTTTCTTCCAGAGACAACACTACTCTTGTCTCCAGTTCAGGTGTGGTTAAAAAACCCCACCCAAACTGCAAACAAGAGTGGTGCTGTCTCTGAAAGAAAGTGGCCATGCCTTTGTAGCACTGGATAACCCCTTTAAGTAGAAACATACAATGATGATTTCCTCATCTCAAGCAATTAATTGAAAAAGAAACCAAGAACAGTGATGGGTATACACCAACAAAAATGCCACTGTCTCAGTAACTTGTCATGTGCCCTTCAACATGTATTACAGCTTGACAACGACGCCTCGTGCTGTCCACAAGTCGACTTATTGTCTGCTGAGGCGTGGCATCCCACTCTTCTTGAAGGACAACCTTTAGGCCATTGAGTTTCTGGGGTACAGAGTAACATTTACACCAACAGTGACTGATGCATAGCACACTCCTACTCTGGATGAAGGACCAGTGGGCCTCAGTGCCACCAATGATGTAGATCAAAGAGAGCGCTATGCATCAGCCTTTGGTGGCGGTGGTATTACAGTGTAAACAGGTGTGTCTAGTCAATACAGATCTGGCCTACACTTTGTTAATAGTACAGTGACATGTCCATACTACTTGAATAGCATCATTAATCCAGTCATTGTGCCTCTGCATGAACATCACAGGCTTAATGTCATTGTCTTGGAAGACAATCAAGGTCTCATCATTAGGGAGCGGCTGCTGGAGACTGGGGTACCTCACATGGCCTGCACTTTCTCTAGACCTGAACCCCATAGAAAACCCAGGGGACATAGTAATTTTTTGACAGTGCCCTTTGAGGTGTTATGTGAAAAATTGCTTTAAGAAAAAAAAATTGTAAGTACAGACTTGGCCAGAGATTTGTAAATGATATATATTTTTTTTAAATCTCAAGTGTTCCAGTACTTATCAGTTAACTTTATGTCCTACAGGAAGTTTTGTATTATCTCCAAATGTACACAGTCTTCTCTGCTGACATCTCTGTCCTTGTCAGGAACTATGTCCATAGCAAATCCCCATAGAAAACCTCTCCTGCTCTCCACACTGGAAAGAACACAACTTCCTGCAGGACATACAACAACTGATAAGTACTGGAAGTAAATTACATATCTCTGGCACTTTCTGGCACCAGTTGATATGAAAGAAATTTCTTCTTGTGAACTACACATATATATATATATATATATATATATATATATATATATATATATATATATATAAATATATATATCATTTTTTTTTATTTCTATTTTTTTTCTTTTCTCCATTTTTATTTATATTCCTCTCCAGTTTTTGCTTTTTAATACTGATACAGAACGCTCACTAAAACATGGAAGTGTGAATGATGCACTTAAAGGGGTTATCAAATCAAATCAATTAAACAGCAATTCTAGTGAAGTTGCTGGTGATTTTCATGTTTGCTGACTGATGTTCCTCTAGAGATTGTTTCCTTTTTACCTTTCTTTATGCTACTTTTATTTTCTTTTTGCAGAGTTGATGATGAGCCCCCAGGATTATCCATGCTTGCGGACCACATCTTACAAGTACTTCGGCTCCAGCTGCTGTACTGTGTACAGAAGACAGCTGATGGCCTGGAGGAGGAGCAGCAGGCACTCTCACTTCTACTTGTGAAATTCTTTATTATAATTTGCAGGTGCATTACCATTTACTCTGCCGTTGCTGACTTCCTTACTATTTTTTTGCTACAATATAGTTATTAAGTTATATTTCTCTGTAATAATTTGTTAGTATTTTAATTTCCTGAATAGAGCAAATTATATTATTATATTGCTCCAACACCACATTTTTATGCTGATCCCTTGGCTACTTTGGATAGTGCATAACTTGTTAAGATAGGAATAGCCTTTTAAAGGGTTTATTCTATAGATGCAGAATATGTGACAACCTAGTACAGGTGCTATGGTGGGTGCCCCGTCTCCGTTTTAGTGGCTGACACATGACCACCGCAGGAACTGCAGTTTTTATGTTATATTTTGACTTCCTTTTTTTTTTCTTTCTGTAACCAAGGAGATCTATAGTAGCACCCACTAAACAGAATGGCTCCCTAAAGTTCCAAAAGACTGAATTTATCGAGATCAAATCTGTTGTTCTTTATTAGCCCACAGATGTATCAACAGACTTTTGGATTATTATATGAACCCAAGTGGGCACATCAAAGTGTGACCCCATGTTTAAATAGTACTTGTCATTTAAAAAAAAATAAACCTTTGAGATGTCAAAGAGCTGTCAGAAGTTTTTTCTTTTTTTTTTTTTTTTAATCCTGACTGATCAGTAGAACGAGCTGCCATGCGCTCTTTTCTCCGCTCTGTGTCTGCAACCTACACTGACCCCATAGACTTGTATTGGAAGTCCGCTCAAGTCACTTGACACAGACTGGGGAGTGAATGCACTGCAATTGATCTTTTCCCCCGACTCGTACTCCAGATCGGTTGTGGTGTGAACACTCAGACCCTGACCAATTGAAACTTTTAACATGTCTCTCTGACATGCCCATTTAAACCTGGTGCATGGATGTCATAATAAAATTTTACAAGTGTGTATTTATGCCCTCCATTATCAGGTTGACCTAGTGCTGTCATAAAAATGTGTATATAAAACTTTTATTAGCGTAGCATATGTCTGTTATTGGTCAACGGGATCTGAGAAGACAAAGTGGAACTCAAAAGAGAAATATTTTAAATATTTTGCAAGCATAGATATTACATTTTCAGATGTTGATGGCGCATAAACAGTACATCCCAGAACAGCATGTAACGGAGGTAGATCCTGAATACTGTACAGGATAGCAAACAGCTTCTGTAATTCGAGTTGGACAGCTGTGTTGTAGCCTGGGTTTTCCTTCTTTATGGGAAAGATTGTTTGCCTGACTGGACTTACAGCTTTCTCTTTTCTCATTCAACAATAGTATCTAATTCTCTGTTCTCAGAAATCTGTCGAATGTAGAGGAGATTGGATGCTGCTCTTACATTAACCATGTGATCACAATGACAACGCTCTATGTCCAGCAGGTAATCTACCGTTTCCCAGCTATTTTTTTTGTCATTGAGTATTACATTAAAGGGGTTGTCCAGCGAAAATTTTTTTCTTTTAAATCAACTGGTGTCAGAGTTACATATATAGATTTGTAATTTACTTTACTACTTTACTAAATTACTAAATTTACTATTTAGAAAACGGCAAGAGTCTGCAGCACAACAGAGTAAAAGTGAATAGTGTTTATTCCATCAACAAGGTACAGGATACAACCTTTCAATTCAATCCTGAATCATTTTCAGGCCAAATTGAATTGAAATTGAAACGTTGTATCCTGTACCTTGTTGATGGAATAAACACTATTCACTTTTAGGGCTCGTTCCCACTGAGCAAAAGCAGCTGAATTTCTGCGCTGAATCAGCGCTGAAATTTCAGCCGTTAAAATAGGTGCAGAGCTTATTTCCATTGTGTTGAATGGAAATTCTGCTCTGCAGTTCACACAGTGGAATTTCCGCACTGAACTAATCCGCTTTCCGCCAGAAGAATGAACATGTTCATTCTTCCGCTAGCGGAAGCCTATACAAATCAATGGGGCTCTGATTTTCTGTTTCAGCGCGGAATACGCGCGTATTCAGCGCGGAATACAAGCGTAATACAAGCGGAAATTACTCGCTGAATCAGCGCGGAAATGGGGAAAAGGGGGGGGGGAGGAGGATTCTAGTATATGTTCTGGTATAGTCTAGTTTACTCACCAAATACTCGCTGAATTTCAGCGCTGAATGCATGCGGATTCAGCGCGGATTCCTCGAGTATTCCGCGCTGAATTTGTCAAGAGCTGATTACGAGCTGAACACTTTCCTAGCAGAATACGCAGGGATTCTGCTTACATTCTGCTTATATTCTGCTCGGAATTCAGCGTCAGTTGATTTCAGGCGGAAATATTTCCTTGCGTAATCCGCTCCTTTTGCTCTGTGTGAACGTAGCCTTACTCCGGTGTGCTGCAGACTCTTGCCGTTTTCTACATTGGGGATCCTGTGTCAAAGGACTTTCTCTGTTCAGCACCCACCCCTTGGATTTAGATGTGCGGCTGCTACCTTGCTCTAAATTTACTATTTAAAAATCTCCAGTCTTCCCATATTTATAAGGGTACAAACACACTGGGCTTATCCGTAGCGGATTTCTTGCTGCAAATTTGCAGCAAGACCAGCTGCGGATCCCTGCCATGTACACTCTATGGGCAGACAAACTCGCAGCAGGATGGAAATCCCGCTGCGAGTTTGTCAGCAGCCTGCCCTGTTAAGCCCTCACCACCGGAGCCGATACATCACCTTCTCCCTGCTCCGGCTTGCTTCGGGGCTCCCAGCATCTTCACATCCTGCTCAGCCAATCAGTACGCTGTGGCGGGGCAGCGCACTGATTGGCCGAGCGGGACGAGTCTATCCTGCTGCGAGTTTGTCTGCCCATAGAGTGTACAGGGCAGGGATTCGCAGCCGGTTTTGCTGCGCATACGCCTAGTGTGTTTGTACCCTAAGCCACTATATGTCCTGCAGGAAATGTTGTTTTATTTACATTCAGACACAGTGCTCTCTGTTGACATCTCTGGCCGATACAGGAACTGTCCTGAGCAGAAGAGCTTTTCTATGGGAATTTGCTACTGCTCTGGACAGTTCCTGACATGGACAGAGGTGTCAGCAGAGAGCACTGTGTCTGAATGTAAATAAAACAACACTTCCTGCTGAATCTATAGTACAGTATTGTTGTATCGTGTTAGCCATAGAAATAAGTAGAATAGAGGAAAAATCGTGCAATACATTTTAGAGGCTAACTGAGTATATTTGATTGTAAGCTTTCGGGAGTCTGCCCCCGTTCATCAGACATGATGTTATACAAAACTGAAAAAATCGCAGACTTGTATACATACTAGTCAGAGCTCATCAAAGGATTTAAGAAACTTAAAAAATAACAAAATGTAATATACGAAGGGTCTGCTGTTAACAGCAGGTCAATAAACTAAAGCCCGTGAGGTGTGATAAGAGGATGGTAAGCTCTGGCTGCTATCTGTTTGTTGTCAGATTATTGGCCTTCATAGCCAGAACAGGTCACACATAGGCCGTCATGAAGCTTGCATGAATATTGAGACCATGTTGCAAAGTTTTAAATCTGAGCATTAGTTTATATTCCCATTCCTTTCTTTCCCTTTGTGTCTTGAAATGTCTCCTTAAAATTATAACCCACAGATCTTCAACTCTATTTCCCTCTCCAGAGAAATGTGCGGCCACGGGGAAATCCGTCCGGCTGTTATTAATATTAAATCAGTACCGATTTAATCTACATCTACTGGAAGTTCCATATGCTCCCATTATATTTCTGCTCAGTATCGTGCACCAGTCCTTCATTCTACCAATCGGCGGGGTTCTTAGCACCAAGACCCCGACCGATACAAACCTCTGATGTGTGACTATGACATGTCAGAAGTTTATTAAAATGATAGGTACGCTTTAAATTACTTTATTACTATAATTAATATTTATGGTAAATAAGTTGGTTCAAAGTTACTACTACTGGCTGACACTTTAAGGTCTTATTGAATCGTAACTTTGTCCTTGATAGAAAATGCTTACAAAGTAGCGTAGGAATGCAGTAAGTGGACTATGGCAACTGCTGTAATTTTCTTCTTAGCTGTTCAGTAAATAGTAATGTATGATTACTGTTTTGCAGCTCAAAAGTAAAACAAAGGAGAAAGAAGTCACAGACCAAGCCCCCATAGAAGAATTTGTAAGACATGCTTTGGTGTTTTGTGAAAGCCTCTATGACCCATATCGGAACTGGCGGAATATTGTGTCAGGGTACGTCTCATGAAGAAAGTACAACCGTTCCAGCGCTAGCAGACATGAAACCTTGTTGTATAACACTCACAGTTCTCTCATTGTTTACTATATATAAGTATATAACTGTTAGTGAGTCCCCAGTAGAGGATCCCTCCTCCACAATATATAACTACTTTGTGAATATCTAACTGCAGAGGCCACATGATTATTAGACTTTATTAGCCAGGGTGCCTGATGTTTACTAGTGGCAGTCATTTCTGTGTGGATATGAACTCTTTTTTTAGTTTTTGACTGAAGCTATTGAAAGGTTTCTCCATAATTAGAAAAACATGAATTATCGCTGTTATACCATACATATAAGTGCTGTGACAAAAATATGCAAGTCTATACAAGTCATATACAGATCTATGTGTCTCCATGGCAAACTGCTCCAACTAAACCCTGGATGTAGGTTGATCCTACCATTATGTTTCTCTCCACCCTCTCCTAATGCCTGTAGGGTATATTTATATTGTGACATTTTGTAAATGATACGTAATCATGACCAGAGACTATTTTCCATATCTATCGATAATGAACCACATTGTCTTTCAGACGAACCATCAGTCCAGTGGAAAAGAGCAGGCAGAAATATAAAGCAGCTCCTCTCACAGTAGAATTCATTCCTTTTTTTTATCGTAAGTATGGGATTGACAATTTAGGACCATGAGGACAATTTTGATTTATTCTCAATTTTCTTTCTTTCTTTTTTTTTATTGGTAACAATACCAAGACATACTCTTTGTATAAACAATGTAAAGCATTTCTGCAACCCATTACAAACCCAGACAGTTTTTGTGTTTTTTATTTTTCCTGATCTCCCCCTCAGACCCATATGAGGGCATGTGGGCTCACATGAGAAATAAAATACTATGCTATTTTAACATAATTTACCATCTGGTAGAATGAAACTGTTACGTTCTTTTGGTCAGTGCAAATACAGCAATACCCAATTTATATAGTTTTTGTTTTGTCTTTAAAGCTTTTAAACCTTCTATTTAGAAGAAAAGCTTTGATTTCTTACTCATCATGAGTAATATCCTCTTTCTCGTGCGTCTTATTGGGGGACACAGATACCATGGGTATAGGCTGCTGCCACTAGGAGGCGCTGACACTAAGAAAGAAACAAAGGAAGTGACTCCTCCTGAGCAGGATATACCCGCCCACAGGCACTGAGCTAAACCAGTTTAGCTTAGTGTCAGTAGGAGGCAGACACAGGTCTGGGTTCTCCAGACCAGTTTCTTCCTTTATGTTTAGTTAGTTAGATTTTCTTTTTCCTTCTAGGTCCTATGGATTCTTGGGCACGGTGGGTAATCTAGACCCACCCTGATCCCCTCACTATGCGACCAGGGAACAGACCATAAATATAGATGGACTGTCTACCCTCGGTTGCCACCGGCCGGCAACGTGACACCATGGCACCAAATCAGTCTGACTGTCTGGTCGCCTTTTCTGCGGACTCTGTATCCGCACAGCCCCTTCCCGCCTCGCCCCCCAGAGCTTGGCGCGTAAGGTGAGGCACCCACCGGCTGAAGACGACAATGGTGAGTATGGGCTCCTACCTGGTGAGTATATTCTCCCTGCCCTCCCTCCCAGGCCACCATTGTATTCTTATAGACAACCCCCGGGCCATGCTTTCCTCACACAGGGATTTCTCCATCTCCCCATGCTCCACTCCCTCAGGGTCACTGTACCTCTGTGGCTCTCTCCTCACTCAGTAACAGGCCAGCCCCCTCCTCCATTTTATTTTGTACTTGTGCCTCTCTCTCTGGGTGCCATGGGGTGTACAGTGAGGGGTCTCCCACTCCTGTCAGTGCTGTGCAGGCTGCAGTTTCCCGCCTTTTTTCCCTATTGTGGCTATGTCTGGAGTACCTGCTCTGGAGATGCTCCGCCTCCTCCGTTAGGCCCCGCCCCCTGTCGGCCGCAGCATCCCGCCATTTTTCTTAGGTTGCTGAGCCTGCACTACTGCACTGTGGATGCCCCGCCCCTCCCGTTAGGCTCCGCCCCCTTTCGGGTGCAGCGTGGGCCACAGCATCCAGCCCTGTATCTTATGTGGCTGATTCTGCACCGTGGGATGCTCCGCCCCCTCCCGTTAGGCCCCGCCCCCTTCGGGAGCCGCACAGCCCGCAGCATCCCAACATTTTTCTTAAGTTGCTGGGACTTACTGACTGTGATGCCCCGCCCCCTCCCGTTAGGCCCCGCCCCCTTTCGGATGCTGTAAGGGCCGCAGCATCACCATTTTTGTTATCTTTTTAACTCTGTGGAGCCTTCACTGTGATGCCCCGCCCCCTCCCGGGTTGCCCCGCCCCTTTTCGGGTGCTGCGGACTGCAGCATCCTGCCTTTTTATTAGGATTGTGGCTACACTGAGCCTACACTGAGGGATGTTGCTCCCCCCTGCCACGTGTGTGTGGTCTCCCGGGAGAGCTACCACACACACTGTTCTATTCCCAGCAGCTTCTCCTGCCACCTACTGGTGGAAGTGGTTATTACACCATTACATATATAAGAATGGCTTGCATCAAATTTTCTTATGGCCAATGTTCCATATAATGTTCCAGCAACCCTTGGTCTGCAGATCCAGCATTTTTGGTGCTGGTTGACCCCTCTGTGTCAGATTTTATATATTTAAGATTACATTAATACTTATATACACATTCTGGTTCCCCTCCAACCACATACGCACAGACACATTCCCCATCACCATACGGTGTTTCTGTGCCCTCAGTGAGATCCTTCTGCTCCATGGTGCACAAGTAGGACACTGCACCAGACACGTTACTCACTACTAGACAGAGTTTACTGTGCTCTGAGCAGAACCCTCTGCTACATGGTGTCACGAGAAGTACATGGAACCAGACACGTTACCCGCTATCCAGGTGGTGTATCTGTGCTCTCAGCAGAACCCTCTGCTACATGGTGTCACGAGAAGTACATGGAACCAGACACGTTACCCGCTATCCAGGTGGTGTATCTGTGCTCTGAGCAGAACCCTCTGCTACATGGTGTCACGAGAAGTACATGGAACCAGACACGTTACCCGCTATCCAGGCAGTGTATCTGGGCTCTGAGCAGAACCCTCTGCTACATGGTGTCACAAGAATTTCATGGAACCAGACACGTTACCCGCTATCCAGGTGGTGTATCAGTGCTCTGAGCAGAACCCTCTGCTACATGGTGTCACGAGAAGTTCATGGAACCAGACCCGTTACCCGCTATCCAGGTGGTGTATCTGTGCTCTGAGCAGAACCCTCTGCTACATGGTGCCACGAGCAGGACACGGATCCAGACACGTTATCTGTTTCCAGGCGGTGTATCTGGGCTCTGAGCAGAACCCTCTGCTACACGGTTTCCCAACCAGGAGAACCGTCTGCTACATGGTTGGTCATACAGGTTATGGGACCAGACACATCACCCATTGCCAATCATTGTTCCTGTGTTACTCAGAGCTACCCCCTCTGCTACAGGATGTCACAAGCACAAGACATGTCCTGTCATTCACATCACCCCTTAGCGGGCGGTGCTTCAAACCTGCCTCTCATCTTCATGACATAGATTCCTTTACTACATGATGTCACGGACATAGAACTGGACATGTTACCCCCTCCCAGGTGGTGGTACAAGGTGATTCAGAGCTCTGCCCTCTGTTGCATGATATGGCTCCAACTACATTACCTGTAGTTCGGTGTGCACAGATTGTGGTATTCTGTTACACGATGTAATACACCTTCTTCAGGTCCACTCATTATAGTGCATTATAGTGGTGATGCTTGGCATTTCTCGTGTCCAGTTCTCGTTTACATTGGGACTCAGTCCTCTTCTCTTCCCTGCTCCCAGAGCACACCCTGTAGGCTTCTGTTTGCTTGTCTAGTTTACAGGTCTGACCAGGCACGTTACCTGCTTCCAGTCCAGGGATTTGTATCTCTTGAATGCTGGTCCTTGGTTACTTACTGCTTGCAGCTACTCTGCTCGTGTTACCCTGTATATTACCTTTCATCCTCGTAGGACTCCCATGATCGGTGCCTGTCACTTCAGGGGATCATCATAGGGTAACTTGTTACCACACCATTTCGTCTTCTGTATGTTTCCACTAGCAAGTCTCATTACCTGCTCTCGGGCAGTGTAACCTTGGTTTATTCCTCTCGGGCCGTATCCTTTCTAAAGCCCGAGCATCCTGCTACGTGTCCCACTACACAAGGTACAGAACCCCTCGCTTTACCTGCCCCCGGACTGTTGTACTGTCATACTCTGGTCCTCTGAGTGGCCGGCAGCATATAGGTACAGTCACTATTTCATCCTGGTACTGTCAGGGTGGTTCTTCTGTCCTTCATCTGGGCATAACTACCATGTTTTGGCATTTGTTTCACTGGCTGTTACCCAGTAGTATGGCTTAGTAACAGTAGTAGTATTGTATTGCTTAGACCGTCCCCTCTGCTATACTGCGGATGGCCCTCAGCGAGGTTTGTTCTTATTGTCTCATGGTGCTCTACTTCAGGAAGCTGTCCTTGGTCAGCACCAGCCACATTGCCTCTTCTCTTTGATCTGGGTGAAGTGAGGCCTCTCGGTTCCTCAGGTAAAACAGTAAGGGTTTCTTCTACCCCTGGTGTATGTAGGACATCGACTGCCTACATGACTCACAGTGCTGCTTTAGGACGTCTTCTTCTGCATCTGCCTATGGCCAACATGGCAAGTATTTAGTCTTCTCTCTCTTAGGCAGCTGCAGTCTCACAGGGTAAGGATTCCTGTTTACTGCCTGTACTGTTTCTCTACCTTCCTAAGCCTAGGTGTATGGTCCCTTTGTGGTCTAGCTTCTCCAAGTGTCCTTTTTTGGCCATATGGACTATGAAGCATTGTTGTTCTCAGTTCAGGGTTTTGCAGTGCTCCCGCATACACAGTTATTCTTACGCTCTGGAGTAGCACACTGTTGTGCATGACCCCCCTATCCTAGGTTTGGTTTTTTACTACTCAGTCAGGAAATCTTCAAGCAGTCCTTCTCTCCTCCGTGAGGATGGAATATTTAGTATAATAGGTATCCTACAGTCCTCCAGAGGACTGTTATTCCGAGATTGCTTCTTCCGACAGGCAGGTGTGGGTTTTCGGCCCTCATTGGCCTCTATGAGCACTCCTGCTTGACTTGCTTGTCCTTGGTCTTCTTGTTGACCTGCCATGCTCTCCAGATGGGACTCCCGGTCCCCCTCCCTAATCTTGTCTCCCATGTGGAGTCCTCGAGAACTTCTCCCTTAAAGATTTCCTCTACTTGCAAACAGGGTTGTTCACTGGCCTATGTCTGGCCCTACCTAAGGCTCTATCGTCTCCGAACCTATTGCATTCTGGCCAGGCTTCATTTGTTCAGCAAGTTGCCAATTCTCGATCATCTTTTCTCATTCACCATTAAAGTCCCCTTGTTTTCCTGTTGCTCTGTCCACCAGAATGCATCTGGCTCTCGCCTTTCCAATTGCCTAGGGATCCGGTTGAGCTGGTTGATCCGCTAATATCTTCAATGTGGCCATTGGATCCCGTATAAGGTTCCTTTCTCAAGCAATGTCTCTGCTCACCCTTTGAGGCGTTGGTCTCTAGATCTAGTCTACATATGGACTCTAGTCTATGTATTAACTGTTGTTCCCATTGTCCTGTGACAACTCCCGTGCCCATCAGCCTTACCTCGACCTCCCTCAACGGTTTTCTTCTTTGACTCCATGCTCTCAAGTACCTCTAGGCTTCCTTGGAGCGGAGTGTTTTATATAATCGACTTCCTTTCTAAGGCTTTAACAGCCCATGGAGTTGTTTTTTTCCCGGCCTACCGGCTTCATCTGCTCATCTTTTCTGTCGGACACTGCGGGGTACCTGGTACTACTGTACTCTTTTCAGGACAACTTGCTCAAGATTCAGATCATGGTTTTCTTTTCTCCCTCTCCTTCTTTCCCTGGACTGCATTACGCTTGGAAAGCTTTATTCTTATTAACATGTATGTGTTTCTCAGATGGGGTAACTCATGTCATAGGCCATGGCTTTCTCTTCTCAGTGAAGACTGTACTCCTAGGCCTATGGAGCTTCCAGCCTGGCCATTCTTCCCTGCTCCATAGTCAGGGACGCAGCTTCTCCTGCATCTCATGTGGCACCTTCTATGAGAGACGCTCAGTCCTTTCTCCTTTATTTGACGCCTTAGGCCTCTAGGTGCCACAAAACATTTTCCAGTCTCTCCCGTCATGGTTGTATTTGCCTTTTTTCTGTTCTACCTCAGAGTAAGTCCCTGCCGCCTGTGGTCGCCTACTTGGCTGGGCGTCTGCTTTTTTTCCCCACATCTAGCCTACTAGTTCTGTTGGACTCAATGTTACATCATGTTGCTGGCTTCCAGGAAGGCCACAACCCACTCTGCAGTGCAGCACGTTGCTCCAGGGACTAGACCTGCTTTCCTTTGCCGCGGACCTGTCGGGGTTTTCTCTGACGCATTCAGCATCATCCCTTGCTCTATTCCTAGTTGATGGTTGTGTTGGTGCTATTCTGTGCCTTCTCGCCAAGCGCTCTTGTCTAGCGGTTATCTTTCCCACCCCATGGACTGCTTTTGGACGTCCCATGGTATCTGTGTCCCCCAATAAGACGCACGAGAAAAGAGGATTTTTTACTCACCGTAAAATCTCTTTCTCGTAGTCTTCATTGGGGGACACAGCACCCACCCATTTTTCTTTTGGGTTTTTCCTCGGTATGGTAGTTTTCTCCGTTTTGGTGTTATTCCTACTTTACCTGTTCTTGACTTCTCCTACTGCTCTTGTACAAACTGGTTTAGCTCAGTGCCTGTGGGCGGGTATATCCTGCTCAGGAGGAGTCACTTCCTTTGTTTCTTTCTTAGTGTCAGCGCCTCCTAGTGGCAGCAGCCTATACCCATGGTATCTGTGTCCCCCAATGAAGACTACGAGAAAGAGATTTTACGGTGAGTAAAAAATCCTCTTTTCTATTGTATGATTCTTATGGATGATATCTCTGTTTCAGAATGTTTCCAGGAAAGTGAACATCTCAAAGAAAGTTTAAAGTGTTGCTTATTACATCTGTTTGGAGCTGTTTTATCTGGTGGACAAGTAAGTTGTCAGTCCTTCTTCCCATTGCATTACATTAAATATTTTACTCGATTTATCAGATATTGCCTTAAAGGTGTTACGCATATATAAGCTTTCTTCCAGGAACTGAGGACACTGGTCCTCAGTTTGTGTTTGATATTGCAGCTCCTTTCTATTGAAGTTAATGAAGTTGTGCTACCGCACACAAGGACAGGTTTGGTGCTGTTTTTAGAAGAAAGCTATGCTTTTTCTGAATACACCAATTAACTCTACACTGAGATGGGTTTTTTCCACATTTCTATGGGATCCTCACTGTTCTGTTTGAATCAGTTTTTTACAGAATATAAAAAAGCATCATAATCAATCTTGGTGTTCTGTAATACAAAAGGATAAAACACTGATGCAGATTGATATTTTATAAAGTAGCTGTCTAATATTTTGTGGGAAAAGAGCATAGAAATAGTAAATAAAGAAAATATATGCGAATACTCGGCCTGCAGTTATCTGTTTTGTAATGCAGCTGTCTTAGGATGGAGTCAAGTACAAGAACTGTTTGTTCACGTGTAACTCGGTCTCTGGAAGGCTCAGCAGTAGTGAAGATTTACATACATTATCAGGGTTACAAACTGTTTGCTACTATACTAATGATCAGGGCAGTAAGTGTAGTCATGAAATTTGTCACATTGATAAGAGTGCTAGAAATGTAACTATATTATATATCCTTTTTGTAGAGAAATGCTCTTTTGCTCATTTCTCCTGCTACCATGGAAGTCCTAATGCGTGTATTAGCAGACTGTGACACTTGGGATGAACGTGACCCGGATGAAGTTAGTCGTAAAGCCGAGCTGACCTTGAAGTGTCTGACAGAAGTTGTGCACACCCTGTTGGTCAGTAGTTCTGATCAACGACAAGTGGAAATCAGCACTATTTTAGAGAATTACTTCAAACTTCTTAACTCTGACCACTCTGCTTTACCGGGATTAAGAAGAACCAGGCAGTGGGAGAGCAGGTTCATCACTCTGCAGATAAAAATGCTAGGTAAGTTTTTTTTTTTTTTTTTATATATTTAATTGTAGATATCTAGGGGTGTTAACCAGGGGTCTCTCTGGTAGGATGTTAAACAGGTGCTGGACCTGTCAGGGTTCCCCCTGACAATGCATTTGTAGGGTACTGATTGATTACCACTGCAAACGGTTTATGCCTGCCATGTAGACTATACTAATTCAGACCGCCCCAGACAAGCTGTACTAGTAAAGTGCCAATGTCACAGATGAATGCAGTGCATATGTATTGTATTGATATGTGTAAGCAAATGAATGACTGCTCAGGAAAGTCCCTTACGGGACATCCTATAGTAAAAAATAAAATAATGTAGGGAAAAAAAATCCTTTCCTTAATAAAAATTCTAAACACACCCTTTCCCACAAATGTCAAATAATAATGTAAACAGAAGGAAAAAAAATTGTTCCTTATGTGGAATATTATTGATCCCTGCACAGTGAACAGTGTAAGCAAGAAACAAACAAAAGAAAAATCTGTACAAAGCAGTACACAGCTTTGGTATCAATGAAAACTACAGAGCATAAATTGAGCCTTTGCGCAGCTCCATAGACAAGTGTCAAACGTGTTATAGGGGTCAGAATAAGCAATTCAAAGCATTACTTTAAAAATAAATACATTTCAGTAATAACCTTAACAATGATTTAAACTGGGTATTGTAATTATACTGACCTGAAGGATCAATATCACATGTCAGTTTCACCGCACACTAAACAGTGTATAAATAAATCTCCCAAATTTGAAAAAATTAATTTTCTGTTCCTGTTTTTGCCTCACTTTTTTTGCTTTTATTTTGCTGTTTATTTTACAGTAAAATGAAGGATTTAATTGTTGAGTAAAATTTGTCCTGCAAAACAAATTCTCATACAGCTCGATAAATGGAGAGTAAGGGGGAAACTAAAATGCAGACATTTAAATGTTCTTGTCACTAAGGGGTTCAACGGTTTTCTTTTTTTTTTTTTTTTAACTGCCTTGTGGACAGAGACCTTGGTGAAAATAAAAAGAAACAGTTCTTTCCCTTCTTTCTTGATCATCGGCAACTTCTTCAGAAGTTTGGCTACAAACACTTCATGAAACTGCAATGAGTGCGGCCTTCATTAGAACCAATGGAGGTTGTGCACATTATAGTCTCATGATGTGTCCATAGCCAAGGAGACTCAAACTTCGGGGTCATCTGTTAATCCGGAAGTGTGATGTCATGACAGGCACACTTTCAGTTCACTGCCACTTCAGCACTGCCAATGCTCTTAACACAATGAGATGTCTTACTGAGCAGTGCAGCAGTGTTCAGAGCTGGAAGTATTCACAGGTGTTTTGAAAGAATTGTAATAGATATAGTTGATGTTGCTGTGTTTGTATGTATATACATATACATAATTTTTTTTAAACTTTTGTTTCCAGTGATGTGCATTTTTGCATTATTTAGTATTTTACATAATGTATTATGTATTCACATTTTACAATCTCTAGATTGTATGACTGCAATGTTAAACTGCAAAGACAGGCCAGTGCTGCAGACAATTTTCCTGAACAGTAACTGCTTTGAACACCTGATCAGGCTGCTTCAGAACTGCAGGGTAAGGCACCTTTGGTTTTACATGTATTGTGTATAGAAACAGGTGAGGTGTGTGGTGTGGGACATCTTTGTTCATGCTCAGGTAGTCTGCTAAATAATGTTTTGATTGTTTACCCATTCATGTGATGCAAAGCAAACTGCTGCAATGTGTTGTTATGCATGTCTTCATTGCATCCTTTCAGTGGTATTACAGTGAAAGGATTCCTTTTGAAACCCAAACTATTTCTAGTCCTTTTGTATGACAGCACCCACCATGCATGATGCTGCGATTACCTTCATGTTAACAAACCAGCAGCAATAACAGATTTACTGTAGCCCTTAACTTATATAATACATGTTTTGTGGTTGAGAATTTGTACAGAAAAATAAAACATTTTTATATTTGTGATTTCACATGTTAATTTTAAAGTTATTTAATGAATAAAACGTGATGAAATTTTTAAGAGGTTCGATAGATATATTTTAATTTGTAGTAACAGTAATAATAATTTTTTGCACACATTCAGTTATATTACTATAGCACATATGTGCTTTGTCATGGACATATATACTGTGTATATCACTGTGGAGGATGTGTCCGGACGTTATCATAACGTGAAGGATTCTGTGTAGTGCACAGCTGTGCATGTTCTCGTAGACACCAATCCCTCGCTCTTCTTGGCTGCTGCTAACCTGTAATCCACCTTTCTGCAATGTTCTTGTCTCCATCTTGCAGCTCTTGTTAAGCGCTAACACTAGAGGGGCAGACAAGAGTGAAAAAGACCTTGCCAACAAATTACTGACAGAAATGAATGAAAATCAGGTACACATAGTTGTCAACAATGTAAGAATGGTCTAAAACATCTCAGAATAACATGGCCACAACCTTACTTCAACCTAACTTATTACTATTACTGAAAACACAATGGTGCTTTAATGCATAAGATACATTATAATGGATTGTTCTATCTGATTGCAGTGTGCCAAGTCTGTTAGATTTTCATATAGGTCATATAGAAAAGGATTTATTCCTGATGCTACAACTCTTACATATACACTAAATGGACAAAGGTATTGGGCTCAACCTCTTAATCACTGAGTTCAAGTTTCATACTGCATAAATGTTGCCAGCATCACTGTGTCCTAGTCCAAAAGCAAGGTCCTTAAAGAGACTCTGTCAGCAGTCTTATTCTGCTCTATTTTACTGGTGACAGAGAAGCTAAACAAAAGGGTTTATCACTTAGATTGTTCTGTGCAACTGGTTTAGAGAGATCCTCCTGAATAACCTGGACAATAAGTAGCCCTCTCCATTATGTGCATGAGCTCAATAGTAGTCCTGTATATTCATTAGCTCGAACAAACTCCGCCCACCAGCTGCTGATTGGCAGTTATCTATACTTACTGTGTATTGGCAGTTAACTGTCAATCGGAAGTGGTGCGGCACAAATCCCATTCTCCTGCATATTAGGAGAATGGCCAAACAGAATGATGTAAGTAATATATTGTTCTGTTCAGCACTTTTGTCACTAGCTTATTCTGCCTTATTTCAAGCAGCTTAAACCCAGTGACAGATTCCCTTTAAAGTCATGGTTGGGTGATTTTCATTGGCCTGCACAGGTCCCTAGGATAGAGATTACAAGCCAGGCGTTCTCATCAAACATCAGTGTCTGATCTCACAAATGCTCTTCTGGATGACTGGGCAAAAATTCCCACAGACACCTCCAAAATCCTGTAAAAATCTTCACAGAGGAGTGGAAGCTGTGATACGTGCATAGGAAAACCAACCTAATTATAAAAAAAAGAAAAAAGAAAATAGAGGGCACTTATCATAAAGTGTGTATTGTAGCTTTATTGTACTTAAACATTAAAACGCCATTCATGTAGCAGACGCAAAGGATGCTGGTAACTCAAGGCAGTGTGACGGCGTTGCACTTCTTCGGACCGTCAGTGAGCTTCTCCAGTCTGGAGAAGCGCACTGACGTGTCTTGAACAGCTGTCACGCTGCATTGAGTTACTTGCATCCTCGTCATCTTCTGTACCCTGCATAGTATTTTAAACTTTTTCTACAATAAAGCTAAACATTTTATGGTGAGTGCCATCTATTTTGGGGTTTTTTTTTGGATCCTATTGAGATTTTTGTTTTCATACCTGTTTCAGGAGTGAGCACCCCATAAATAGCATATATCTGGTAAACTGCACCAATAAAGACTGATTGGTTTTTGTGTATCAGTAATGCAGATCGCTCTAACTATGGAACCAACACAATTATACCTATGGATGTAGGATGGGATGTCCTGAAATCTCCTGTATGTGTCCCCATACCTTTGTCCATTTGATATACATCTACTTTTTTATATAGATAAATGCAGGAATCTGTCAGTGAATGTCTTTGTATAGGTGAACATGATTTCTGTAATATTAATATTATATACATTTTTTAAATTTCTAATTTAAATTGCTGTGCCAAAATTCTTAATGAGCGAACATAGAACATGACATGGACATGATTTGTTATTTCAGACACCCATTTATGACTAGCTGTCACTGAAAACTGTGTAATGGAGATATGCAGTGGTTGTCATATTTTGCAAAGATCACTTAGCGACTTGTTCAGATTGTGAATTTATATGTTACAATCATTCAATTAGAAAATAGATGTAAATGATAATGTAAAGCACACACACACATATATATTCTAAAACATAAGTATGTAAAATTGACTTGAGTACCGAGTGAACACTAAAACCGTACTCTATGAGCTCTTTAAGCTGAGTTGTAGTAATGCACTGGCCTGGTTATTCTGCACTAGACCTTAGCAATAACAACAATATACTTTTATAGGAAGCATAGTATCTTCATTATAAGCTGTTTCGGTGGATTGGTGTTCTGGGCTTCTCTGTGTGTATGCATGTGCTTCTGTGTGTATGTTCACTGTTTCTTTGTTGCATCAATTGCTTTAAATCTCTTACCTCCCCCCTCTATACTAATAGGGTGAATTTCATAAAACAATCTTTACAGTTTGCACATCTTTTCACTTGACCTCTGGA
This sequence comes from Dendropsophus ebraccatus, assembly GCF_027789765.1. NCBI lineage: Eukaryota > Metazoa > Chordata > Amphibia > Anura > Hylidae > Dendropsophus > Dendropsophus ebraccatus. Next base: position 54,555,186 of record NC_091462.1, read on the forward strand.
GAATGTTTTGTGTCCGTTTTTTATCTTCAATATGTCTTTTATCCCGTTTTGCACTTATATATCGAGGTTTGTTTGTTTTTTCTCCTATGACTGCAGTTCAGGCAGCTCATATGCCCACCCACGTGCAAATTACTGTGGGCTGATAGCTTCGTAATTTCATGGCCAAATAGCACAGCACTCATCCCAAAAGCACAGCTATCCGCCATGTTGTCCTCATGATGAAACATTCTTTAGATATTCATGTTGGTTGTAGCTTTGGTGGCCTTGGCCTTAGCACAAGTGCTGCACGTATTCTTGGAATTGATTGAGAACATATTTTACTTATTGTTACTATGTGTTACTATGCACAGAACAATTATCTTCCCGGAAAACTAATGAAACGTTAGCTATTTATTAGGCCCCGTTCCCACTGAGCAAAACTAGCGGAATTGTCAGCCGCGGAATGCCGTTAGCCTCCCTCTCATAATGGGAGTCTTTGGGAGGCGCACACTTCTGCCCTGTCCGCGCTGAAGAATGAACAGTGGGAACGGGGCCTTAGAGGGCAGATATGTTGGATGACTACCATAAGAGAAGCTTTACCTGCTATTTTTGCATATTCATAGATTGCATATAATCCACCAGTACAGGCGGCTCAAACACACTGTATATACTTTCTTCTTAGCAATGATTGTGTGTTCTTTTCTTCTTTCTTATCTTTGCTTTTCAGGCTTCTAGAATTGCTGGTGATGGGATTGTATTAGTATTGAAATCCTATAAATCGCTAACACTTTGATCTAAATTCTTTATTTTAACTGAACCCAAAAGGTCCAAATGTGTCCAAAATAAAATCACAATTTTATTAAATTATTCCTTTCCGCTTCTCTCTACTATGTTAGGTTTTTCAAGAGCAGTTAGACACCTTGGTTGTGTCTACAATTAGAGCCCTTACAGCTGTGAAACATAAATCTCCAGGAGCAAAGGTAAAAAAAATACTACTTATGCTTATGCTGTATTTGTGTTGTGAAATCGGTGATGCTGTGTTTTATGGTGTGTATTTAAGGACCATGACTACAAGACTATGGAAACTATGGGTGAAGTTGTTAAGGCTATGTTCACACTACGTAAGAGACCGGCCGTTCCGTGACCCCAGCCGGGTCACTGAACGGCCGGTCTCTGGCCGGATCATCTCGGCCGGTACTTAAGTACCGTACGGATGATCTTTTTGACAGCGGAGCTCTGATGCGGGCGCATCAGCGCGCGCCCGCATCAGAGCTTCCCATAGCCCACAGTGAAGCGAGTGGCCGGAGCCGCTTGCTTCACTGTGTGAACTGACAGGTCAGTTGTTTGCGTCGGCGTATGGGATCCCGGCCCGAGCACACACACGATGTGTGTACGCTCCGGCCGGGATCCCATAGAACAACAGGCATTGTTCCACCGCGGTAAAAGTACGGCCGTTGTTGCCATCAGCAACAACGGCCGTACTTTTACGTAGTGTGAACATAGCCTGAAGTGTCACCCTTTAACTTTTACAGTCTTAATTAACAGTAAATGTGATATAAAGCAAGTTTGTAATTTACATTCCTTATTTTTTGTTATCATGCTGTAAAATAAAGCTATACTTACTAGGTCCAGTCTCCTGAAGGCAGATTTTTAGTCTTGTGCTGGTTGAAAAAGAAACTAAACACATAAAGTCTGACCTGTACAAAGTGTCACAGCTCAATGTGTCCATCAATCACATGACTGCCTTGCCTATGAGTGCTCAGATGATCTGGAAAACACTGGACTTCCTGTGTTTAAACTCTTAAGAAAAAAAAAAAAGTCTAAAAACAGGAAGTGCCTTGTTTTCTATGATGACAAAAGAAAATAATAATTAATGTAAATTGCAAATTTTGCTTTATATCACATATACTGTTAATTTAGGTTTTGAATGTTATAACGACTGTGACATTTTAAAGTGTACTAATGTGATATCTATTTCTTCCTTATTATAAATCGGTCTTTGTCCGCTAGTTAGAGAAACATTCCGGGTGGAGTTATTTAAAAAGGGCCTGTTGCCAAAAATGAGATGTTACCACTATTAAATAGCTTAGAGTGCCCTGATCACACACCTTTTTTTAAAATTTCTTGATACACCCTTCCGTGGGTTGTGTGGATTTATATTTTGTTTGACAATTCAGTTAAAGGGGTTAACCAGGATTAGAAAAACATAACTGCTTTCTTCCAAGAAACAGCACCCCTCCTGTCCTCAATTTGGGTGCAGTTTTGCAGCTCAGTTTTATTAAGTGAGGAAAGTAGCAAGAGAGTAGCTGTGATTTTTGCATCCTGGATAATCCCTTTAATAGTCAGATGGGCATGAACTTAGATTAGCTACCCAGAAGTTGTGAACTACTGTACAATGATTTTTTTTATTTCATTTTTTTGTTTATAAGTATAGCATATTATGTTGCATAATTTTAATGTATGTCTTATTCCTTGTTAATCCCTTTTTAAAGAGAGAAGAGACATGTTAATAAATGTTTGCAGGGGTTTTGGAAGGTCATTACCTGATTGATCCTATATGTTATTTATGGTGGGCTTTTCTGGTGTATGTGATAAGTAATTTTTGGGTGTCAGACCTCCATCACTTCCATGATTAACAGAACAAAGGGACCGCGCTCTTTTCAGGAGCCCTGCAGTTTGGAGCAGGTCCCAGGGGGTTGATGACTGCAGACCTCTCCTATTTTAGGGATTGTTTTTTTTTATGTTATTATTATTTAGGTTTTACTTGCTGTTATATTTTTTTTATTTGCGATATTTGTATATAATGCTATGCAACTTCTCTATATTTAGGAAGTGTTTAAGGAAAGAATTGGCTATACTCATTTGCTTGAGGTGCTGAAATCTTTAGGCCAGCCATCACGGATGTTACTTGAAGAACTTCTTAACATGGTAAAGTTAAATTACTTATATTTTCCTTTTTTACTAAGAAACTTTTTCTGATCTGTGCCCAGTGTGAGCAGGGGCAGAGAGAGATGATTGAGCAGACAGTGAGGATACAGGGTTCTGGGCAGAGATTAGACTGCTCAGCGCCTGTCTGGGAACTGCATATTATCTTGGTTTTAGTGTCTGTTTAGTGTATAGGAGCCAACACAGGGGCTAGTCTGCATCCACACTGTAGCTGATTATAAGGAAAGAAGTCAATGTCAGTGTCAGAAATATTGCTGCTCCTCAGGTACACACACAGGACACCTTATCCTGAAAAGTCACTGGGAGTGAAAGATACTTTAGCATACCCTAAGAAGATTTCTTAATTACTGTTGATATTATTTACAATCTAATACCTTCAATATGTGTTTCCTTCTCTTTAAGATTAACAAATGTCTGAAAAAGTAACTTCTCTGGTGATGATTTTCCTTTATTTACTGCATGACTTTTCACTGTATTTATTGTTCTGCTTTCAGGCTGTAGAGGGAGAGCATGCCGCAGTTGGGATTTATGGGATAAGCAATGTCCAGCCCTTGTTACTGCTTATACAGTGGTTGCCAGAAGTAGCATCCCATGATCTGCAAATCTTCATCTCTGACTGGCTGAAGAGAATCTGCTGCATAAACAAACAAAGCCGTACAATGTGTGTCAATGCTAGCATGGTCATCCGAATAATAGATACCTTAAATTCTCATTATTCTCTGCATCGAGTCTGTGCGGAAAACCTGATCAGTCTATTAGGCTCATTAGGCAGCCTGTCAACGGGCTCTGAAGAACTCTTTCATCTTATTGGCCTGCTGCAAGTGGATGAACCCAAAAAGAGCCATCCATACGTCGTACCTGTGACCCGAGCTATGCTTACTATTGCCCGTAAGCAAGGGTTGGAGAGTTCTCTGCAGTACTTCAATCTCTCCCACAGCTCATCAGGAATTGCTTTACCTCAGATTCAGAAATGGCCTGGCTCTGCATTCACGTTTTATGCCTGGTTTTGTCTCGACCAAGATCAATCTGCCTATGGCTTTTCAAGTGGTGGTGCAAAACGAAAACAGTTATACAGGTAATGGCTTATTCATTCCATCATCAATATTAGTATTTAAAGTGTCACTGTGCAAGCAGGGGTAGGAACATATACACACACTTAGGGGCATCTAGGTAGAGTACATTTGGCCTTCTAAGTTGATTTGTATACTCCTGCGCTACACTGGACTCTGGAGTGACGCACCAGGAACAGAGTGGACTGCTGAGTGGGTGAGATCCAATTATTATTGTTCTTTTGCAGCAGTAAGTTGTCTTGGTTTAGATTTAAGTCCAGGAGTGCCACTGGGTTGGTGCATGGCTTTGTAGAATTTTTCTGTACTTTGTGATAACCACGGCTGTGGTATTATATGTTTGTGAGGTATTTTCTATTTTAAATATTATCATTAAAAGTGATGTTTTATTGGTGTTTCCCCAATGTATCCTTATAAGGTTATTTTTTGATTTGTTAGAGACTACCGTAAGGGGATTTTTTTTCTTGTGTAAGGCTGGATTTGGTTGTATTTAAAGTGTCACTGTCATAAAAATTTTTTGTTTTGCAGTAATCAATAGTACAGGCGATTTTTAAGAAACTTTCTAATTGGGTTTGTTAGGCAAAAAATGCATTTTAATCATGAAAAAAGCAGTTTGAAGCTCTCCCCCCTGTCTTCATTGTTCTCTATGGAGAGGGGAGAGATGAGGCACCAAAACAGGACAACAAAGAGTTAATTTACAGCTACATCACCAGGCTCTCCTCTGACATCAGCACTGACCTCTCTGACCTCTGAATAGGGGCTTTCAGAGGCTCCCTGTGGTGTAATCCTTTGTTCTCTGCTGGGGACTAATCTCCCTCCTCCGTCCTCCCCTCTCTATAGCACAGACAGGATCCGACTGATGTAAAACAGTTGAGATTTCCTGATTCTGAGCAGCGGATGACAGAAAGGAGAGGGGGGGGGACCTGGGAAAAGTCTTTTTACATGCAGATAATGGCATATTTGCTTAATAAACCCAATTACAAAGTTTCTTAAAATCGCCTGGACTATTAATTTTTGCAAAAGAATTTTAACGACAGTGACTGTTAGAAAATTTTCCCCTTTTTTTGGTGGAAACATTTGCTAAGACTGGAATTTCAAATGCTGGTTCTAAGCAAAACAACTCTGGTACAAGGTGATCTATGTGAAATAACAGTCCTCTCCTGTAAAGCCACACCCACTTTTAGAAAAGTGGTGACCTCAGTGACCCCCAATGAAATCTTGGGTTTGTGTTCATAGCATTAAAAAGAAAACATTACATGTAAACTGGACCTTAAAGTGTTATTTTTAATTTATTGTTGTTTTTTTTGGTCCTAGCTTTTTTACAAACAATGGCACAGGATTTGAAGCCTTTATCTCCTCCTCTGGTTTCCTGGTCGTGGCAGTGTGCACTAAGAAAGAGTACACCACTGTTAAGTTGCCAGATCACTGCTTCTGCGATTCATTGTGGGTAAGGAGCACTTATTGTTGAATTATTGTATACAGGCGTGAGAAGTCTGTTTATTGGTGCAGTTCTTTTGAATAATTTTTATTTTAAATCATAAAGAAATCTGTAGAAACATTTGTTAACAAAGCATGGGTTTTAGGGCTGGGCGATTAATCAAATTATTTGATTAATTCTCCCATGACTTGGAAATCGCTCAGATGTTTTTTTTAATCGCATATTCGATTAAAAAAAAAAAAGTGCGATCTGACCTGCAGGAGCAGCAGTGGCGCTCCGGGCCCAGGCAGTGCGGTTATCGGTGGCCTCCTTATTGAACATTGAGTGTGACCAGGCTTGGAGCGGCAAGCTGCTCCTCCTGCAGGTCAAGACGCCCCCTTCTGGATGCAGTGCTGCTGCATCCGCACATTGGAGATCCCTGCCGCCTGCACTCAAGAGCAGCAGCAGTCAGTCACTGGGCCAGGGGAGACCTAGAGTGCCATCACCGGAGAGCGGGTGAGGACCTCACACATCGCCCCACCACGCCTACAAAGTAACTGCCTCTACTACTCGCATAACATCCCACTACTACTTCCACTTTTGCTACTACTACTCCCACTACTACTCCCAATACTACCACTACTGCTACCACCACTATTGCCACTGCTACTTCTACTCCTACCATTGCTTCTACTATTCCCAACACTACTACTACTCCCACTACTGCTGCTATTACTAATAGCCCCACTACTGCTGCTACTTCCACTCCTAATACTACTCTCACTAATTCACCTCCCAATACTACTACTCCCAATACTACTCCCACTATTGCTACTACTACTCCCATTCCTGATACTCCCATCATCATTGGCAAAAGAAAATTGTCGAAAAAAAGTGGAATTTAATACATGACACACAGCAAGAATCCATAAATGTAGTTGTAAATGTGACAATACGTTCATAGTGTGAGTTTTTAATAATAGGGGTGGATCTCATTGGTGCTGAGCAGTGTTGGAGCGGAGATGCCAAACTGTTCTGTTTTGGCAATGTTCTCTGAACCTGAACGCTCGGCATTTGAATCCCTGTGGCTGCAGAAATTGGCTTTATCCATTTTTTTCCAGGGCTGCATCCAACTTCTTCAGCTGCTGGTAATCAAATGCCGAGCATTCAGGTTCAAAGAACATTGCTGAACCCAAATGGTTCACATCTGGAACAATGGAACACATCTCTGTTCAACACTATGGCTGACCTTTGCTGCTCTGTTCAGAAAGGTTAGACTCACATTTGATTTTCTTTAACAGCACAGCATAGCAGTTGTCCATGTGCCCTCAAAAAGATCATTAGGATTTTTTGGACAAAGTCATGTCTACATTTATGTCAATGGACTGCTGAAGCATTCTTCACCTCTGAAGTTTCCCACTATGAGTGAAGTAAGTATAGAAATGAAGATATTTGTTCATTTTCCTGTACAATCTGTTAAAGTGACTGCCAACTGCAGTTAAAGTGACACTGTCATCCCCTTTGTGCATTCTGACATCTCTACACAGGTGTAATGGGTAAATTTAGTGGTTTTCACACCTTATTTAATATCATACGTCATGGTTCTTGTTCAAGTAAAAAGTAATCTTTTATCAACTGCAGATTGTGTTGAGTGGGTGGGGCCTCGCGGCATTAGCGCCAGCCCCGCCCACAATGCTACTGTTGGGCCCCACCCCCATCGGTACTTGGAACAGGCTGGCCTAAAGGTCTAGGCCCCACACCCTCTAGGTCGGCCCACCAATGGGTGTCAAGGGGGCGGGACCAATGGCTGCACCGTGGGCGGAGCTAAGTGGCGCTAATACCGCAAGACCCCGCCCACTTAACACAATCTGCAGTTGATAAAAGATGACTTTTTATTTGAACAAGCACCATGATGTATGATATAAAATAAGGTATAAAAACAGCTAAATTTACCCTTTCCACCTGTGTAGAGATGTCAGAATGCACAAAGGAGGTGACAGTGTCACTTTAAGGTTACAAACTGCTGAGACATTGCTTGTTAGTCAGGTGGAGACTGAGCCCTGAATGACAGCCAAGCAGGGTTAGAGATGGGAGGGCGAGTGAAGGAGATGTCACAGTCCTCAGTAGTTGCACTTCAGGAGATGGCGAATGCCTGTTTGACTCTTTGCACTCAAGAATAAAAGTGTTTTTCTACATCATGGAAGATCATATGGATATCATTGCGTCCTAACAATGTCAGCATTGTGTGAATTGCAGCTGACGGATTCCCTTTAAGGGTGCGTTCACACGTACAGGGTCTGCAGCAGATTTGATGGTGCAGATTTAAAGCTGCAGATTTACTTTGTATATGCAACTTCAGATCTGCGTCATCAAATCTGCTGCAGATCCTGTACGTGTGAACGCACCCTAAAGGGAAACAACAGGTTAGAAGACACTGACCTGCTAAAAGTTTTCTTTAGGGTGGGCACGCTTAGAATGAAGGTAATTCTCTTGCCTTCATCCTCAACATCCTCTTTCTCTAAATCTTCAGTTTGATAATTATGTAAATTAGGCGGTTTGTTGCACTGGGGCGGGAACCAACATCAGCCTTTGTCTTCCCGCCTCTCCTTATGAATATTTCTACGGCGCTTTGCATTGATAAGTGTCCAGAGGGACATCACTTCAGAGTGCCCCCTCAATATTCATGAGTAGGGGGGGATTAGTGCACTGAGAGCGGTAGTCTCATCCCTAGTGCACCAAACCACGTCCTGTACACTATGGAAACATAGAGCCTTCTAACCTGCTGTTTCTCTTTAAATAAATAAATAAATAAATAAATAAATAAATACTATTATATTCTTAAAATAATGTGCCCGGGGATAGTCTGCAAGGTGCACAATGTGACTAGTTTTTGTTATTTTTCAGCCTTTTACTTTTTGTTGCATCGGATCTGCTGGCCAAAAGACCAATACTCCTCCTCCATCACAGATAGCAGATCCTCCTGTCTCCCCTCCAAGTAATACCAGTAGGTCATCACTGGGCAGCATTTTGTCATCACCATCAAGAGGATTACAAGGAAAGACAGATTCTGTCAAACAGATCTCAGCCGGAACCCAAGATAGTGAATGGGGGACTCCAACGTCACTTGAAGGTCAACTTGGATCTGTTCTCATCTTCCATGATGCTTTGCAAGCAGGTCAGATTAAGGCTTTGTACTTGGCAGGTAAGTGACTGAAAGTATTGGTGATTTTGCAAAATGTAATGTAGTTATTTGCACTCTTAATTGATGTCTTTGTGTTTTATTGTATCAGGTCCTAACAGCTTGAGCCCCTGGAAATCCCAGGACAGTGAACTAGCAGACTTACCCAGCAAATTACTTGTTTATTATACACCAAAGGTTAGTAAAATGTTATTACCCAATAGATTATGCATGAGACTTTCCTTCCATACAGTGTATTATGCTTGAAGTACTCTAAGTAGATTGATTCATGTGTAAATAACTACTCTCACTAGTCTGTCTTTTACATCATCTAGATATAAATCAATCTAGCGAAATGACATGACATGACATGGATGAAAGGAGACCAAACTGTTAAATCGGGCGAGTGTGTACAGACATATAAGTCTATAAGCTACACTGAGTAGAAGTGACTTGTATTCTCTGTACAGGGCTTTACTATCAATACTGGATAGAAATCATCTAATAAGAAGTGTGTGTTACACAGAAAGTAGTGACTGAACCTCTATTATATAAACCTGAGAAGCTTATAGCTTGCCTTATAGCATAAAGGGGGCAGGTTTAGTGCTAACAGGCATCTGTTCTATAATGATCTAATTGAACGTTTTTGCACTTTTTTTTTTTTTTTTTTTTTTTTGCAGTGTACTAATCTTAAGGAATGAATTACATGGTATTTCTGTTTTTGTTTTTGTTTTTATTTTTAGGCTTGCGGGAATTACATCTGCCTTGATTTATCACCCAACCAATTTCATGGGAGATTGACTGGGAACAAAGTTGTTAACTGGGACATTAAGGTATTCAGTAAAAAAAGTGTGAAGGGAGCTGATAACTACACTCTAAAATAGCAGCTTGTTGCTTGACTACTTGATATTCAGGTTACAGTAATACTGCACAGCTTCTCATGCGCGACTCTGAACAGCTTCCTACCACTTTTATCCTTTGTTTATAGACTAGTACAGTGGTTTTCAACCTACGGTAGGGTATACCACAGAGGGTAGCAACGGGGCATGTATCAGGCTGCAAGAAGACATGTATATGGCTACATGGGGAAGGTATATGGCTGCAAAGAGACATGTATCTAGCTACAGGGGGATGTATCTGGCTCTAAGGGGACATGTATATACCTGCAAGGGGCCATGTATCTGCACCACCAGCTAACCTGAACCCTTTCCTACTGTAATTGTCCCCACAAGTTTTCTGATCATGGTCTATATAGTAAATAGAAATGCAGACAAAAAGAAGCTACAACCACATAAATTCTTTATTCTTTAAAAAAAAAACAAATAAGCAATATGCAACATTGTAATGAACTATTACAGGCCCTTCAATGAACAGTTGATCCAGTGACTCTCAGGTCAGGTCTGGTGGAGACCTCAGAACGTGCTGCAGTCATAACCACTTGTCCACCATTATCCTGATCTGAAAGCCACCATAGCTAAAGATCCAGAGGAAGGTAAAGAAACCCCCTGGAGAGTTCAACCTCAGGGGGGAAAAATTCCTTCCAGACCCCACAAGTGACGATCAGATCCAATCTCCCTGGATCATAACTAGCCTGCTGTATACAGCTGTATAGATTATATAGGATCCAGAGACTTCACCCCGTAACTAAAGAAAGAGAGAGAGACGTTAATGCTGCACAATATGTTGATAAAATGATAGAAATCATTATTATTGCATATGCATCCATCATATATGCTATACATTTCCTGCTCCTAGGAGCTTACAGTCTGTTTTTTTTAGACCTGCCCTTAAAGTGAATGTACCATCAGTACATTCGGTTTAAGTTTTGCACATGAAGAGAATGACGCTGGCGTGGGAAAGCCAATGCTGCTGTCCCTTTTTCCTTTCTGGCCTGGTTCCTGCGCACGGTGCTGGTCTATTGCAGAGGACTGTTCCCGTCCCTGTGCATAGAAATTGCACTATATACACATATTAGTTCTTATATAAACATTGAGACATAATTAATGTTCATTCAGAATATCTGCTGATGTGAAGTATAAAAACATTCATTAAGTTCACCAAATAAACCAACAAGGGGGAGGGGGGTGGGATCTGAAATACTCACCACTTTAACTACTAGTATAGTAGTGCATTGGGGACAGAGGCTACAGAGAATTTTTTGCCGCTATTTTGCCCGAGGCCATAACCAAAATGTGCTGTTGCAGTTCATGGAGTCATTAGGCACACACTTCAGATAATAGGTACAGATGTATCAAAATTTTCTTGTCTATCGTACAAAAAATGACCATAATAATTACAAATTTAGTAATGGGAACTTATGGAAACATGATGTCTGCCAGTATATCTACTTTTATAGCATTCTGCAGTCAGAGCTTTGTTACATGGCTGCTATAAACTACTGCCAAGAGCCTGTAGTCAAATCAGGACAGGCAAACACAGTAGTTTATGAAATTGCTATAAAACCTAATATTTGTGAGGGTGTCTTTGTACATGACATTTTTGTTGCATTTAGGCTGGGGTTTCCTGCTATTTTGCAGCAAATTGCACATTTGTAGGAAAAGAACAGAATTTTTGCAGTGATTTTGGCAAAATCACTGCAGAATAGCGCTATTGTATCGCATTTGCACAATTAACAGCAAAATGGCAGGGAAATTGCTGTAAAAAGGCATGAATCGTGCCATGTGTGAACATAGCCTGAAACTTTTGCTTTATTGAATTGCATGGTTGACTAAAATTGGAAACAATGTAAGTTACTGCGGACTATTCATGATTTTGATCAATAAGGCTACGTTTCATTTCTGTTTTAGGACATGATCAACTGCATCGGTGGACTAAACACATTATTTCCGCTCTTGGAGCAAATCAGCTTTTTAAATGAGATTGTCTGTGACAAATCTGAAAGCATTAGCCTTCCTCCGGAGCTTTTGACACCAACAGAGGGAGATTTTGTAGTTTTGCCTTCCACAAAAGCCTCAGGTATTATATTCATTTATTTTGTGTGCACTTATATATTATGTTTAAATGGCTTCTGTTACTTTAAACATTAAACTTTTCATCTGTTTTGATCAGCTAGGTTCTGGGTGTCTTCAGACCCCAACAATTGTTAATTGTTGGGAGAAGCACTTGGTTAAGTGCTTCACTCTCAAGCCTACTGATTTTTCTATTTCTCTCCAGGAGACAGTCTCTATTGTAATTGCAGTGAGCCAGGCAATAAAGTGCGCTGTTGTGTGCTGGTTCTGTCTAACAGTCTTTAGTCAGGGTGTTAAGACCCCCAGTTAAAACTTTTACCATATCCTAAAGACTTTTTTTTAAAGGCATGTGACAATTTAGCTGGTGTATGTTTTATACCTATAAATAAGATAACCTTTAAGGGTTTTTTGTTCTCAGCTCCATAAGCCCAGTTTTCCTGTCTTTTGTGGTAGGAGGGATCACACATCCCATTAGTTAACCTCACAGTTTGGCCAATGCGGTTGCCTGGAACTTGTGGAAGTCCCCAAACATTCCTTTTTTTCTTTTTTTCTTTTTTCGGTTTTCAAATTTATACATTAAGGGTGCGTTCACACCTACAGGATCTGCAGCAGATCTGCAGCAGATTTGATGCTGTGTTCAGTTATTTAAATAAAATCTGCTGCAGAAAATCAGCTGCAGATCCTGTAGGTGTGAACGCACCATAAAAGGGTATTCCCAACACAGAACTATGGCCCCCAGCCCCTCTGGCCTGGATGAAGCTGACAGAGATGTTTGGGAAGTAGAAACCAGCCAGGCCTGCTGTTTGGCTTCATTGGGAGGTGTGTAAACCGTGTAGCTCACGGTGCTCTTCTCAAACCGAAAGCAATTTAAAAATAAATTGTGACAAATAAACCCATAACCAGGAAAAAAAATATTTTAGTGTCAAACATATCAAGTTTGTTGAAGTGCAAAAGAATGCAAAGTACAGCAAAATGGCCTAAACACGGCCGGTATAGATGAACATAATAGGAAGTGTCAGAGCGCAGTCTGACAAGCAAAACACAAATGTTACAAAATCAGGTGCCCAACAAGCAAAACAAAGAAGGTGATGTCAAGAGGTAATATAATAAGACAAATCCGCTACATGTGCAGATGTGAACCAATGTGCCCAGAGCTTTTCAAACATGGTCACAGAATCCCCCCTAATAGCAGAAATTTTCTCAGATAATAAAATGTTGTTAACACAATCTATAACCTTGTCCAAATGCAATAGAGGCTGTTTCCAATTTGAGGCAATATATATCCTGGCTGTCAACAAAATATATTGGGCTAATTTAAAGGCCCGAAAGGGGAGCCTAGAGGGCTTGACCCCAAGAAGGCATGCCTGGGGGGTTTTAGGGTATGATCGGCCAATAATGCTCGTAACCATGTGGACTACTGACGTCCAAAAAACCTGGACTATGGGAAAAGACCATCAAATGTGATGCATCGAGCCGGTGGCCGAGCAGCCCCTAAAACAAAGCAGGGAAACCTCAGGGTATATGGCATGTAGCCGGGCTGGAACATAATATGCACGATGCAGAACCTTCAGGGCCGTTTCAGTCAGGGATACCTGCCAGCTCCCCTTGCTAAGAACCTCACTACTCATTCTCCATTGTAATGGAGATAAAGTAATGTGTAGGTCAGATTCCCATTGAACCATATAGGGGAGTTTTTGATCTCCAGGTGGTGGTGTTAGCTGAGAGTATAGTAAGGACAGCATCTCTTTCCTGTCAGGGGAAATCAGTGGGTGAACAATCAGTGCCCAAAGGGCAGTAGGATTGGAGAAAAGAAAAAATTTGTTTTAGACAAAAAGAGTTGGAGTTCATGTTGTCTAGTAAAGGCATCTAAGGTGAGTAATCGTTTGTGGACTAAAAAGTTGTGTAATTTAGTGAGGTTCTTAGAGGACCACCATTGGAACGAAGTAGGGGAGAGGCGAGGGGTAAACAAGGGATTCCCCAGTATTGGTGGTAGGGGGGAAATAAGGGATTGTAATTTTTTCTTAAAGCGGACTCTCCGCCACAAGGCTAGGGAATGCATCACATGGAGTCAGGGTAGCGGGGGCAAGCAGGACCACATTAGGGCGGTAAGTGTGTAAGGTCTCACCAGGTCGGATTCAAGATGCACCCACCATGGCTGATGCTCAGTAGAGTGTATTAATAAAAATTGAGCCAAACGAGCGGCTGTGTAGTAGTGGCCAAAGTGGAGTACTGATAGACCATCAGCTCGTTTATGAATTAGCATAATCTTCTGTGGTATACGGGGGCGTTTCCCGTTCCAGATAAATTTTAGTATAACATGCTGTAGGCTGTCAAGATTGCAACGCACCAGGGGGATAGGCAGGCACCAAAAATAATATAGGATCCTGGGCAATATGACCATCTTGACTGCATTTATCCTGCCCAACCAAGACAGGTGTGGAACATTCCACTTATGGAGGTCTGACCAAAGCGCTGCAAGAAGAGAAGGATAGTTAGAAGAATAAAGAGTAGACAGAGGGGGTAAGCTTGATCCCAAGGTAGGGAAGAGACTGGGATTGGGGACGGAAAACACAGTTCAACTGTATGAGCTGTTGTTGCGAAAGGGGCACATTACAATAGAGCGTTTCTGACTTGGACTGATTAATACGTAGACCAGAGACAGCTCCAAATTCAGACAAAGCTTGGAACAAGTTAGGGAGAGGAGTCAGAAGGTTGGCAAGATAGAGTAGAGAGTCGTCAGCAAAAAGTTGTAATTTGTACGTTCAAGAGGCAATTTGTACCTCCTGGATGTTTGGGTTTAGGTGGATGGAGCTCGCCATGGAGGTCCCCCGGGCAATAGAAATCAGCGGGGAGTGAGAGGAGGGAAGTTTTAGGAAAGCAGAGGGGGAGGAATATAATAGATGGAGAATATGGACAGAAGACCCCCCAAATCCCATGCGGTGGAGCACCCTGAGGAGAGAGGCCCAAGACACACTATCACGCTTTTTCTATGTCAAGCCCTAACAACATCAGAGGTTTAGAATAAGCGTTAGACCACTGGATAGGATATCTAATACTTTGCGTACGTTGTCTGGGGCCTGTCTCCCCGGGATGAACCCCACCTGGTCTCCGTGGACTAGAGAAGGAAGAAAGGTGTTAAGGTGGGCTGAAAGGATAGAGGTAAGAAGTTTAGCATCCAGGTTAATAAGCGAAATGGGATGGTAGTTAGAGGTAATAGTGGGATCTTTGTTGGGCTTCAGAATCACCGTGATAGGGGCATCTAGGAATTCAGTAGGAATCAATGGGAGGTGGGGAAGAGAATTGAAAAAAATAAGGAGGGGCTGTAGTAAGAGGGAAGAGAATTTTTTTTTTTTATAGTAAAGAGCTGAAAAGCCATCTGGGCCCAGGAGCTTTGCCTAATTTCAACTTTTTGATCGCTTCTGAAACTTCATCAGATGTGATTGGTTGGTTCAGGGCCACTAGATCTTCTGCTGACAATGTAAGGGGAGGGAGTCTAAATACGTATTAATGAGAGATTGGGAAGGAGGAGAGGGATTAGAATAGAGAGAGGTATAGAAAGAATGAAAGGCGTCATAAATGCGGTCAGGATGGGAAGAGTACACTCCAGGACGTACCTGTAATTTATGGATGTGGTTAAGCTTTTATTTTCGTCCGAGCATCCTAGCTAGGAGCCTGTCAGGTTTATTTGCCCATTTGTAGTAGGTAGCCTGCGTCCACCGTAGTGCCTTCTCCGTCCTGTGGGTCAAGACAGCGTTCAGTTGAAGCATAGTATCTAATATAGCTTTATGCAAATACAGAGTCTGGTTGCGTTGGTGGGCAATGGAGAGGTTAAGTAATTTATTTTCTAGGGTGAGTTGGGCCCTTTTGCGATCCCGCTTTACCCCAGTGGCCAAGGAGATTAGTCTGCCCCTCATAAAGGCCTTAAAGGCCAGCCAGACCCAGAAAGGGTCAGACGATGACGTGGCATTAGATTGTAAGTAGTTGGTAAGATCATCACGCAATTGCGTCACAATTCGTGGGTTAGTGAGCAGTGATTCATTCAAGCTCCACCTAAAAGGCGTGCTTAATTTGCACACCATGTCAAATTCTGCTAGCACCACGTCATGGTCCGACCATGAGGACAGAACATGTCTGGCATATAATAGGGACGGGAGGGTCGAGGTATTGGTGAGGATCCAATCGATCCGTGTATCCGTGTATAATGGTGATTGGAGGGAGAGTACAAACCCAAAGGTATGGCAGGCTGCATGGGTAACTATCTGCAACTGGCAACAGAACCTGTCCAACAAACCAGAAAAAATGGTTTAAAAAAAAAAAAAAAAAAAAGGCTAAACAGCAGTGTAAGGCATCCCCGGAGTCCCAGTAATGACAGGAAACATCCATGGGGGTGCAGGATCCTCATCCAATCGAGGTGACGGCGGGTAGTAGGCTTCACCATAGTCCAGGTTCTCTGGGGCCTGGCGGGTAGGGCTGGGCGATAATGGCCTAAATTAATATCGCGGTTTATCGTACATATTGCCGCTGTAACAATAAATTGAACAATAATTATGACAGCCCCCTTTTGAAAACCACACCCATTTGAAACACAACGTTTCGGCGTCTCCTATGCCATTTTCAAGTGCCACTTAGGAGACATAGGAGACGCCAAAACCCTGTGATTTACTTATGAAGTTTGCTGCACATCATTATATGGAATAAATCCACATTTTCACATTTGTACTACGATCAGAGTGCTGCAGAGTATTTTTTACTAGCTGATTTGATCCAAGGTCTGGGATTTGTCTGCTGGCACCCAAAATGCTGCCTATATTGTTTGCTATAGCTATCTATCGATCAACCTATCTATCTAACATAGATAGATAGATAGGAGATAGATAGATAGGAGATAGATAGATAGGAGATAGATAGATAGATAGGAGATAGATAGATAGATAGATAGGAGATAGATAGATATGAGATAGATAGGAGATAGATAGATAGAGAGGGAGATGGATAGATAATAGATAGATAGATAGATAGGAGATAGATAGATAGGAGATAGAAAGATAGGAGATAGATAGGAGATAGATGGATAGGAGGGAGATAGATAGATAGATAGATAGATAGATAGATAGATAGATAGATAGAGAGGGAGATAGATAGAGAGGGAGATAGATAGAGAGGGAGATAGATAGATAGAGAGGGAGATAGATAGATAGAGAGGGAGATAGATAGATAGAGAGGGAGATAGATAGAGAGGGAGATAGATAGAGAGGGAGATAGATAGAGAGGGAGATAGATAGAGAGGGAGATAGATAGAGAGGGAGATAGATAGAGAGGGAGATAGATAGAGAGGGAGATAGATAGAGAGGGAGATAGATAGAGAGGGAGATAGATAGAGAGGGAGATAGATAGAGAGGGAGATAGATAGAGAGGGAGATGGATAGATAGGAGATAGATAGATAGGAGATAGATAGATAGGAGATAGATAGATAGGAGATAGATAGATAGGAGATAGATAGATAGGAGATAGATAGATAGGAGATAGATAGATAGGAGATAGATAGATAGGAGATAGATAGATAGGAGATAGATAGATAGGAGATAGATAGATAGGAGATAGATAGATAGGAGATAGATATGAGAGAGAGTAGATAGATTATATATAGATAGGAGTCCTATCTACTGTCTGTATATCATCTATCTATAATATATCTCCTCTCTCATATCTATCTATATATCATCTATCTCCTATATATATATATAATCTATCGATCTAAGATAGATAGATTTTATATTGATAGATGATATACAGATAGTATATACTAGATAGATAGATGGAGATAGATAGATGGAGATAGATAGATGGAGATAGATAGATGGAGATAGATAGATGGAGATAGATAGATGGAGATAGATAGATGGAGATAGATAGATGGAGATAGATAGGAGATAGATAGATAGGAGATAGGGGATAGATTGATAATAGGAGATAGATAGATAGATATATCTCCTATCTATCTATCTCTTTATCTATCTATCTATCTATCTATCTTTCTATCTCTCTATGTCCTATCTATCTATCTCCTATCTATCTCCTCTCTCTATATAATCTATCTATCTATCTCCTATCTATCTATCTCCTATCTATCTATCTATCTCCTATCTATCTATCTCCTATCTATCTATCTCCTATCTATCTATCTCCTATCTATCTATCTCCTATCTATCTATCTCCTATCTATCTATAATCTCTCTCATTTCTCTCATATCAATCTATCTATTTTACCTGCTGTTCTGCCCTGATACATACACTTGGGGTCAGGTATGGGGTCGGCACCTCCTTGCTCCCACGGGCACCGCTCTCTCCCACACAGGAATCCTCCCTGTCACATATATCTGCTGTCAGTGTCCCGGGCAGAGCGTCGCACACAGCTGCTTCCAACACTGACAAATGATAACGGGCGCCGAGGATTCCTGCGCAGGACAGAGTGCGGTGCCCTGTGGAGGGAGGATGTGCTGACCTATACCTGACCCCCTGCAGCCACTGTATGTGAGGGAGAGGGGGGGCCACTGCCCGTTGTGAGTGCAGCTTCCAGAGCCGTCCGGCAGCAGCGATGATGAGCACACACTGGAGGGGGAGCTGCTACCTGGAAACAGCCTGGCAGATCTCCAGCCTTCTTCCTTACCCCCAGCAGCACTGTTAACAGTGTCCTGAGCCGAGCCTAACAGGGGAGCAGAGCAAGCGGCCGCCGGGTGAGGGGAGGAAAAATACCGCAGATACCGTCCTGGCAGAGTTGAGGTCGGTTAACCGACGCCAGTGACGGTATCAGTATTTTGCGGTATACCGCCCAGCCCTACTGGCGGGCCATTGCTGTTTCAGCAAAGAATCCAGATCTTCACACAGAATATCTTCTTTTTTTTAAGGCCTCCCTGGCCTCCTGCAAGGTACGTACCACATAGGAGTGGTTGTTTATAGTCCAGCTTAAGGAAAAGAGAAAACCCCAACGATATTTCACATTAAGTTTCAGTAGAGTTAGCTACGGGGCCTAGTGAGTGCCCTATGGATCCGGTCAAAGCTCCTCGGAGGTTTGTGAGGTGGCCAAGATGGCACTGCCGTCTTCCTGTAGACTCTGCATGTTGCGGAAGATATCCGGGATAGACTGGGACAGCTTTTGTGTGAGTCGGCGTTTACGCTTCTTATTCGTGCCAGACATGTTCCCTGGAAGATAAGATTGGTTTAGAAGCTGTGGAGCCACAATGGCGCGCTGGAGATTGTCGGTAAAAGAGCAGATAGAGCGGAGCTCACATGAGGCACGTCCTTACCAGTGAGCCACGCGCATGCGCCACCCCCCAAAAAATATTTTACAGGATTATCTAACACAAACAATTTAAATAAAAATGTGTGTTAACTGTACAACTCCTTCTGTTTTATTATAATTGTAATCTATTTTGTAAAAAAAATAAATAGGGAGAAAAAATTGAATGGGGAATTCCAGAATTCTTTGGCAGCAGTGTATGCCACATTATATTGACGGAAGCGTGGAGACCACCTGAAGTAGCTAGGATTTATGCTCTTGTGGTATTGACACTATAGGTACCTCTCATCTCCCTAAAAAAAAATTTTGATCCTTTGAAATACAATTATAGGGAAATGCATCAGACTTTTTGATAGATTAGATTTCTGATTCATACCTCGTATAAGTTCAGACGTATTGTATTTTTTATGGATAATAAATCTTACTTATTCCTTATAATGGGTTTTCTTTTTTGTACAATGCCCAGTCATGTGGGAAAATATACAGAATTATGTTTAAAGTGTACCTGCCATGCTAGCCCAGTGGCAAGTTCCTCTGTTAATTCGTAACTTCTGATCTCCTTGGATACCAACACAAATAGACCTTTAAAGAGTACCTCTACACATGTCAAAAGTTTTATTTGGTCCGGGGTCTGAATGTTCAGACCCGTACTGATTGGGAGAACAGGCCGGGAGAAGATGCACCGCAGCGTGTCCACTCCCTGCTCATAATGGAGCCTGACCCTTTTTTTAATCTTGCAAAGAGAGGGTAGCAGATGCACTGCAGTTCGTCTTTTCCTGGCCTGTTCTCCCGATCAGTATGGGTCTGAACTAGTGATGCACGATGCACCGAAATATCGATACTACTATTGATATTCGGGGCAAAAACACGGTTCGGTACCAGGATTTCCTGGTATCGATACTTTATGTTAAGATGTGCAATAGCGCAGCTTAACATAGAGTATTGTGCAGAGAACACGGCTATCCCCCCAACCTACTATACTTTGCATCTGCCATACTACTACTACCAGTAATATACTATACTGTGAGTCAGCTATACTACTACTACTACGCCCATACTATACTGTGTGTCAGTCAAACTACTACTACCACCCCCCCCAACATACTATACTGTGAGTCAGCTATACAACTACCCCCAACATACTATACTGTGTCAGCCATACTACTACTATCCCCAACATACTATACTGTCAGCCATACTACTACTACCCCCAGCATACTATACTGTGAGTCAGCCATACTACTATTACCCCCAACATACTATACTGTGTCAGCCATACTACTACTACCCCCAACATACTATACTGTGAGTCAGCTATACTACTACTACCCCCAACATACTATACTGTGTGTCTGCCATACAACTACTACCCCCAACATACTATACTGTGTCAGCCATACTACTACTACCCCCAACATACTATACTGTAAGTCAGCTATACTACTACTACCCCCAACATACTATACTGTGTGTCTGCCATACTACTACTACTACCCCCAACATACTATACTGTAAGTCAGCCATACTACCTTCCCAATCTCGCACAGAGTGCTTGCACCAAATAAAGTCATATATGCAAACGCTGTACCAATCAAAGCTGCAAATCACTGCGCACTAAAAAAAAGACTCTCAGACAGCCCTACCGGCTGAAAGATTTTAAAAGTTACGGGAATCAAAAAACAACAATTTTAAGCACATGTATTTTAAAAAAAAACAACAACAACAACAAAATATGTAACTTTTGTACAGTGTAAGTTGTAAATTAAAATAAAAATATATAGTACCATTGTAATAGTAGTGACCTGAAGAATATAGATAACCTGTCAGGTATATTACATTACATAGTGAACATTGAGGAGTGTTATATCTTCAGTTCTTCAGTTGGGGGGGGGGGGGGGGGTGGTATTGAGTATCGAAATAAAAAAGTTGGTATTGGTATTGAACTCAAAACTCTGGTATCGTGACATCCCTAGTCAGAACATTCAGACCCAGACTGATCAAAATTTTTGACATCAAAGGTTTTTTGAAACAACAGGTACACTTAAATGTGTGCAACCCCCATTAAATCCAGTGTGTGTGGGGGGGGGGG
Source organism: Dendropsophus ebraccatus (assembly GCF_027789765.1). NCBI lineage: Eukaryota > Metazoa > Chordata > Amphibia > Anura > Hylidae > Dendropsophus > Dendropsophus ebraccatus. The sequence continues at coordinate 54,576,129 of NC_091462.1, forward strand.
GGGGGAGGGGGTTCACGTACATTATGGTTTTATTGCCATTGGTATCCAAGGGCAGTTTAACAGAAACTTACACATTCAGCACAGGGAAGGCATGACAAGTACACTTTAATTCCTGGTAATCTTGGGATAAACTTTTGCTTATACACAGCAGACATTATGATCAAGTAGACGTGCAGTGTAAAGCAACTAAGAGGGTATCAGATAAATTGTTAGTTATGACTTGCTATGACATAGAACTTACTTGTTTGAAACGCTTCAGTGCTTTTGTGCACTTTATGCTGTAAAGATGTTGACTCAATAGAGGAAGATAGGAAAAAACATGATGCTGGACACGTGCCAGCCAGCGATGGGGACCGCATACACAAAAAGATGCTGGGTCTGACTAACATCTAATAGGAATACATTCAAGAGCTGGATGAATGGTATAATAATTCATTTAGCAATTAATGTGGTCTAGTTCAAGGTTCAACTTTTTAATAATAATCAATAATAATGATAAACCAGAATTTACAAGCTTCATTGTTTTTGGTATTATTGGCTGAGTTGTGTTTTTGCTTCTTTGTATTAGTCTAAAAAAAACCTTAATTATTTGTGTTTATCTTTCAGAAGCCCGCTTAGAAAAAAATATCATAGCTACTTTTATTTTACTGATAAAGCACTTTATTCAGAGACATCCAATCAATCAGGAAAATCTAATGCATTCACATGGAGTTACAACATTAGGCGCTCTACTGCAGAAGGTAACACAGCTTTATTTCATTCATATATACAGAAATGTTTTAACAAATAGCTGGTTAAGCCATAAGCCGTTCTAAGCTAACATGGTTAGGTTCCTAAATTGCTTCTAAAAATATGTTGAAAACAAAGACTCTTTTCTGTCAGGTTCCAGGCCATTTTATGGATGTGAATGTCCTGATGGCTGTACAGCTACTGATAGAGCAGGTGTCTGTGGAGAAGAACTCGGCACTTCTGCAACAGATGTACCAGTTTCTGCTGTTTGATTTCCGCATCTGGAATCGTGGAGACTTTCCATTTCGAATAGGTGAGACTTTCTTTAAATTCATAGACTAATGAAGGTTGATGTAGAAAAACGTGGCGACTAGAAACCAGGGGAATAAAAAGAGTCCTTTAGTGTGACTTACACTGAAAACAGGCATTGCATAGTGAAGAAAAGGCTTTAGACAACGTATATCAGCGCTTAGTTATAGCTGAGGCGCAAGTACATGGTAAAAACATATAAATCAAGGAACCACCTCCTATACATACTGCGTAGCCACCCCCACATAAACTGAGCAAGAAGCAACAATACATATCTTCATATTGGCATTATAAGCATTAATTAAAGTTTTATAAAATTACTTGGTGTCCAACCTGTAATTTAGACCTAGTGGGTAACATCTTCATTAAACATATCCATACCTGCATAAAAATGTAAATGATTAATTATGCAACTTGTTCTGGTTATATGAGAGGGTCTACCTGATTTGATAAGGGCGGGTCCTGGGTTTGTATATTTTTAATGGGCAGTTCTCTATATGTCGTGTCAAAGGGTCCCACTGGCCTAAATTGTATAGGCAATAGCCTTGTAATCTCTATTTTTAAGGATTGAAAAAAGCAAGGAAAGCAGGGGATGCTGGTCTGTAGTGCCGCTCCTGGGTCCCTCTGGCAGAAGCTGGATGACATTTTTGGCTGGAATCTGGGTACTTCAGATACCTGGCTTTTCCATCTGCAGCGTCATGGCTCGGCTGAGCAATTGCCCGCTTAGCCAGTCAGTGACCGGAGCAGTGTCCTGTCCCGGTCACTGATTGGCTGAGTGAGCAGTCGATCACCCAGGTATGTGATGTTGCAGCTGGAACATCTGCAGGTGGCCAGTGGCTGTCAATGGGACCCAGGAGTGGCATTACAGACAAGGGGACAAGTAGGAATACTTTATTTTTCTGCGCCCCCTGGCTTTGTTTTTTATTTATTATTTTTTCATGGGACGTCTTCTATAATCCAATGCAATGAAGGAGTGTTTTTTATTCTTCTGGTTGCTGGACATTATATATTTTATATGCTAGTATCTTCTGCGGGGCATCTACCCAGGTCCATGCAATGGAACATCATACTGGAATCTTCTTTATTGACATTAGGAGAAAACATACAATTTTTTCTTTTAATAAATGTTTATCTATTAAACTCTATTTAATATGTACAGATAGCAATCCTGTTCTGTAGTGAACAGGATCACTAATAGAAACTAATTATCAAAGATACAGTACATACAGAATCTTGTTAGAACACATTGCTTTTTTATTTTATTTTTAACAATAGCAATATATTTCACAAGTGGTGAACACCAGTGTGTCATCACTCACATCAGTCTCTGTCCTTATGCGGGCTAGCAAGCTAAATTCCTTATTAACTATCAGCAGGGCAGACCTACACAAACAAAAGGAGAACTTAATAGCTCCATGCAGATGTTGTGGCACAACCTTGTGCAGTAGACTTCTGCAGTGTTGCTTGGGCCACTGCTTGGAGCTTGTTTTTTTATTAATTTTTTTTTCTTCAAAGTTTGGGCATTGATGGGGAAAGTTATGCAACTCTGTAAAAGTCCATAACCGCTCAGAAGCGGTTTTCAAGAGCTTTTTTTCAAAAGCTTTTCAAGAGTTGTTCATCCCCAGAAAAAGTATACATTTGGCACAGAGCGACATAAAAGAAAGTCATCCTCATCTGCCCTGATCCCCTGCAGCTGTCATTCTGAAGCTTCCATTCTTTACATTTTTTTTTCTGGTTCTTGTGACCGAGGAACTGCCCGCTTAGCCATTCACTGACCGGAGTGAGTCACTGCTGGAGCTAGTGATTTGCTAAATAAGCAGTCCTGTAGGGTCACTGTGTCACAGAAGCCAGAAAGCAGCACCAAGAGTGTCGGAACAGCAGTTTATGTTTGGTTTAGGAAAGGCTAGTATGACCTCTCATTTTTTCACTCTAAATTATACTTTTTTTCTAGGCTTGGACAACCCCTTTAACACCTCCCTTTTTTGTATCTATAGGTCACATACAATACTTGTCAACCATCATCAAGGATAGCAGAAAACTTTTCCGCAAAAAGTATGGTGTTCAGTTTTTGTTGGATACTCTCCGAATATATTACAGGTATGAAACAATATTTCGAAATGTATTTGGTAGGGCAAAGGCAGCCTGACTGCAAATATGGTGTAGCCACTGATGCTTATTTACACATTCAGGGGATCCCAGTATGAACCATGGCAATCCAGAGGTTTAATTTTCAGGAAAGAGTCAATTATATAAAGATCCATATTAATTACAGTAAATAGTTGTAAGCATCAGTCTGTCTATCTTCATCTGTCATGTAAGGATGTGACTCCATCCTTGATCCTTTATTAAAGGACAAGTGCCATGAAAAACTTTTTCCCAGTAATTGAAGCACATTACAAAGTTATATAACAGAACAACAAGAAGAAAACGTCCCACCAACTTGTAACTGCCTACTATCAGAGTCTGTACTCCAAAGTGTACACCTGTTTACACTTAGGGGATTAGAAGAAAGAAAAAGAGCATGGAGAAGACTACAATGATTGTAGGTACTAGATAAACAATTTATAAACAATTAATAAAATCACAAGCAATAAATATATAATACAAACTTTCTAAAAAAGGAAAAAACCTAAATGTCCCAAGATGAATAGCTGCGATCATAGGCTGGTATTGTGAATGCCGATCTTACTCACAGTTCATTATGCTATCTGGCCGGATAAACAGCTAATGTTCACAGAGTCTAGTCCATGAGAATGGAGCAACCAGATGGTGTAATCCTCAGCGTGTGATCTTCCGGACGTGATATCCGCACGTGATATAATTGGTTGTCTTGGACGTAGAAAGACTCCCAGCAGAGTCGTACTAGGATCGCAGTTAGAGTAGATTAGATGGATGTATGATGGGGATAGTTGTCCACCGAATTGTGTTGTGCTAGACGCGTTTCGGAAACTCTTTCCATCCTCAGTAGCGAAATGGTTAATTCATTATTACAGGAGACAATTTATAGTAACAAAAAAGAAGAGAAAAGGAAAAATGTTAAAAAGTGGATGGATGGTTTTGGCCTGGGTCTTTTGGTGTGTTCTAAAGCCCGGATCCTGTCTGTTCAACTGGAGCTCACATCTAAAAATTAATTAATCCATATAGTAAAACAAATAAGTCAATCAATATAACATAACAGTAATCTAATCCACAGAAAACTCATAAATACAATAATAAATAGTCTAAAACGCAAAAACGTAAAAAACGCATATAAAACGCATCAAAAACGCATATTGTGTGAATATAGTCCAAAAGCATAATTTACTAAAATCATTAATCTTTGTGCAAATTAATACAAATAATCCAACAGAGGACACATCATGGTGCTGATAATCAGCCTGACACATGACGTGTCATCTAATCTGGAATAAATATATACATATTTTAAAGAAAACCAAAAATCTCAAGGTCTGAGTTGAGACCATGAGGAACCAATGACTGAAATTCATAGATAGTCTTAGATTCTGATTGGGACATTTTCGTGATGTGATTGCCACCTCGCCAGTTCCTTTTAACTGTAAATAGAGCAGAAAATGACAGGCCTGTTGGGTCTTGGTTATGACATTTCTTGAAATGTGCAGATAGTGAGTGATTCTCAAAACCAATTCTAATATTTCTGACGTGTTCTGCTATTCTTGTTTTGAGAGGCCTGATCGTCCTTCCAATATATTGCTTGCCACACGGACAAGTTATAATGTAAATGACTGATTGGCTGTTACAAGTTAATAATTCTGTTATAGGTAATTGGAAGTCATTTGTGGCTGATTTCACCATCTTAGTACACTTCAGGAAGCTAGTAGTTCTACAGCTACTGCATCTACCGCATCTAAAAAAGCCCTTCAATGTTAGCCATGATTCCGATCGTATAATAGGTTGACTCATTCTCTTAGTGGTTGGGGCGACTTTTAGGCCAATGTTAGGGGCTCTTGTGTATACTATTGGAGCTTTGGCAGGAAGAAAATCTGCCAGGATTTTATCCTCCTTCAACAATGGCCAATATTTTTGTACAATCTTCTCTACCTGTTTATATTGGGCATTAAATGGCAGAACAAGTTTAGCTGAACTCGTCGTTGTCGGTGGTATCACTTCTTTTTCTAAGAAAAAGGTCTTTCTATCCATCTGTCTTGCTATATCTAAAGACTTAGTGAGTAGTTTGTCTGGATATGATTTTTCTTTAAAATCTTTAGTAAGTTGTATTGCTTCATTTTCAAACTCACTAAGTCTAGTACAGTTGCGTCTAATTCTTTTGTACTGGCCCAATGGTACATTTAGTAACCATCTGGGCAGATGGCAGCTTGAGTGAAGAATATATGAATTTCTTGCCATTGGCTTTTTGAAAGTAGTACACTCTAATCCATCATTCACCACCGACACTTGCAGATCTAGGAATTCTATTGAGGTGTCACTAATTGTTGAAGTGAATGTTAAATTAAATATATTCTCATTCAATTCCAAAATAAAGACATCTAGATCTTCTCTGCTGCCCCTCCACACGACCACTATGTCGTCAATATAACGTTTCCATAGGACCAGGTCCCCCCCCAGTTTGGGTCGTATGATGTTATGTTCCCAAAATGCCATAAATAAATTGGCATAACTGGGGGCGAACCTGGTCCCCATGGTCGTTCCAACGATCTGAAGATAAAAATTATCGTTAAAATTGAAATAATTGTGTTTTAATATAAATTGTATACTTTCTAGTAAAAAACCAATCTGAGTACCACATAATTGTTTCTCTTCCATTAGTGCAAAACATACTGCTAGGAGACCCAAATCATGTTCTATCACTGTATACAGTGAACTGACGTCAAGTGTACACAATATCCATCCTTTCTGCCACTCAATATTTTCAATGATCTTAATTGTGTCCGTAGTATCCTTCAAGTATGAGGGGACTTTTTTAACATAAGGTTGTAAAAATTCATCCACATATTGTGACAGATTGGTGGTAAGTGAACCAATCCCCGAAATAATGGGGCGGCCCGGGGGTTCTGTAGGATGCTTATGAATTTTGGGGAGTATATAAAATAAAGGGATCTTTTTATTTGTGCCCATGATAAAATCATATTCTGATTTGGATAAGATTTTCTCATCTAGTGCTCTAGAACAAAGTGTTTGTAATTCTTTAGTAAAAATGTGTGTAGGATCTATGGCAAGTTTCTTATATGTTGTGTTATCGTTTAGTTGACGATTACATTCATTTAGATATTTTTCTTGTTCTAAAATAACAATAGCTCCCCCCTTGTCCGCTGGCCGGATTACTATATTGTTGTTACTTTGTAATTCTTTCATGGCTTTAAATTCTTGTTTATTCAAATTAGGTAAGTGTTTATTTGGTTTAAGTTTTCTAATGTCATTTTCAACAGCATGTCTAAATGCACTTATTTCACCTCCAATTTCTTGTCTGGGAAAGAACATAGATTTATGTTTTATATTTGAATGTTTATAGTTGTCATCTTCAATTCTAATGGGTACTCATTCTTTTTTGGTAAAATATTTTTGTAGGCACAATGTTCTTATATATTTTTCTATGCCTACATATGTATCAAATTTATTTAGGCCTTGACTAGGTGCAAACTTAAGTCCCTTATCTAACAATGACATTTGTTCTTTAGTAAGAATAGTAGTGGATAAATTAATGATTGTTGGTTCTGTATCCTTCGATTCTGTCATTAATGATCCCTCTTGTTTGTTTTCTTCCTCTGTGACAGTGGATCCTCTAACTGTATTAATTCTCCGTTGTCTTCTACCTCTTCTATTTCTAGTCCTCTTTTTTTTGGTCTCACAGAAATTTGGATTGGGCTGGTGTATCCTTGGTATGTCTGTGGTCTTCTTTCCGGTACTGGTGGTGATTCTCTCAATCTCGATATTGGTTGTGTCTGTTGTTGTGTCTTTGAATATGAATAGTTCTTGGTCTGTACTGGCTGCCGTGTGTATGTTCCTTTCGTAGAGTTGTAGTTCTGATTGCTGTATTGTTGCGCTGTTACGTACTGACTTTTGTACTGTGGTCTGGTGTGATGGTAATGAGATTTTGTGTGATTGGTAGGGTAATATTTGGTCTTCTGCGGACTGGGAGATAATGGTCGTCTTTCTAAAAAATGTTTGTTATTGTGATTATTTCTAAAATTATTCCTATTGTATTCTTCTTTATGTGATGGGGGATAATCAAATTTATAATTTTTCTGCTGTTGATTACTATGTTGATCTTGATATAATGAATTTTGGAACTTTTTATATTTCCTAGATATTATTTCATGTTCTAATTGATTCAAAGAGTTACAAATAGCATTTTGATATCTAAAATACTCCTCATTTTTGTCAAATGTATCTATTTTTATCTTTAGCGTATTGAGTTCTTTCTCCAAATCTTTTAAGATTTCTCTCCTTCTCTCTATAATAATCTGTGTTAGAGCGATAGATTGTGTGTTCAGAAATTGAAACCATTTTTTGTCAAACTCAGAGTTCGACAAATCGGGTGCTGGTAGTTTATGTAGTGTAAGGCCTTTGGGGGTGAAAACTGCTTCTACATATTGTGTCAAAGAGCGTATTTCCCAATGTTGTTTAAGTGTTTTGTGTAATGTTGTTTCTAGTCTCCTAAAATAATGAGAGATATTTTCTACTGTTTCACTATGGGACAACTCTACCGTGTCAGTATGATTAAATTGGAATTGTTTAATTTTCTTTTTTTTTCTTTTTCTTTTCTTTTTGGGCAAAACATTCCCACATATTCATATTCATAGACATAGTATCAGTTCAATGCGGTACGCTTAGGTGTAAGTTTTGGCCAAAAAGAAAAGAAAATTAAACAATTCCAATTTAATCATACTGACACGGTAGAGTTGTCCCATAGTGAAACAGTAGAAAATATCTCTCATTATTTTAGGAGACTAGAAACAACATTACACAAAACACTTAAACAACATTGGGAAATACGCTCTTTTTAACACAATATGTAGAAGCAGGTTTCACCCCCAAAGGCCTTACACTACATAAACTACCAGCACCCGATTTGTCGAACTCTGAGTTTGACAAAAAATGGTTTCAATTTCTGAACACACAATCTATCGCTCTAACACAGATTATTATAGAGAGAAGGAGAGAAATCTTAAAAGATTTGGAGAAAGAACTCAATACGCTAAAGATAAAAATAGATACATTTGACAAAAATGAGGAGTATTTTAGATATCAAAATGCTATTTGTAACTCTTTGAATCAATTAGAACATGAAATAATATCTAGGAAATATAAAAAGTTCCAAAATTCATTATATCAAGATCAACATAGTAATCAACAGCAGAAAAATTATAAATTTGATTATCCCCCATCACATAAAGAAGAATACAATAGGAATAATTTTAGAAATAATCACAATAACAAACATTTTTTAGAAAGACGACCATTATCTCCCAGTCCGCAGAAGACCAAATATTACCCTACCAATCACACAAAATCTCATTACCATCACACCAGACCACAGTACAAAAGTCAGTACGTAACAGCGCAACAATACAGCAATCAGAACTACAACTCTACGAAAGGAACATACACACGGCAGCCAGTACAGACCAAGAACTATTCATATTCAAAGACACAACAACAGACACAACCAATATCGAGATTGAGAGAATCACCACCAGTACCGGAAAGAAGACCACAGACATACCAAGGATACACCAGCCCAATCCAAATTTCTGTGAGACCAAAAAAAGAAGAGGACTAGAAATAGAAGAGGTAGAAGACAACGGAGAATTAATACAGTTAGAGGATCCACTGTCACAGAGGAAGAAAACAAACAAGAGGGATCATTAATGACAGAATCGAAGGATACAGAACCAGCAATCATTAATTTATCCACTACTATTCTTACTAAAGAACAAATGTCATTGTTAGATAAGGGACTTAAGTTTGCACCTAGTCAAGGCCTAAATAAATTTGATACATATGTAGGCATAGAAAAATATATAAGAAAATTGTGCCTACAAAAATATTTTACCAAAAAAGAATCAGTACCCATTAGAATTGAAGATGACAACTATAAACATTCAAATATAAAACATAAATCTATGTTCTTTCCCAGACAAGAAATTGGAGGTGAAATAAGTGCATTTAGACATGCTGTTGAAAATGACATTAGAAAACTTAAACCAAATAAACACTTACCTAATTTGAATAAACAAGAATTTAAAGCCATGAAAGAATTACAAAGTAACAACAACATAGTAATCCGGCCAGCGGACAAGGGGGGAGCTATTGTTATTTTAGAACAAGAAAAATATCTAAATGAATGTAATCGTCAACTAAACGATAACACAACATATAAGAAACTTGCCATAGATCCTACACACATTTTTACTAAAGAATTACAAACACTTTGTTCTAGAGCACTAGATGAGAAAATCTTATCCAAATCAGAATATGATTTTATCATGGGCACAAATAAAAAGATCCCTTTATTTTATATACTCCCCAAAATTCATAAGCATCCTACAGAACCCCCGGGCCGCCCCATTATTTCGGGGATTGGTTCACTTACCACCAATCTGTCACAATATGTGGATGAATTTTTACAACCTTATGTTAAAAAAGTCCCCTCATACTTGAAGGATACTACGGACACAATTAAGATCATTGAAAATATTGAGTGGCAGAAAGGATGGATATTGTGTACACTTGACGTCAGTTCACTGTATACAGTGATAGAACATGATTTGGGTCTCCTAGCAGTATGTTTTGCACTAATGGAAGAGAAACAATTATGTGGTACTCAGATTGTTTTTTTACTAGAAAGTATACAATTTATATTAAAACACAATTATTTCAATTTTAACGATAATTTTTATCTTCAGATCGTTGGAACGGCCATGGGGACCAGGTTCGCCCCCAGCTATGCCAATTTATTTATGGCATTTTGGGAACATAACATCATACGACCCAAACTGGGGGGGGACCTGGTCCTATGGAAACGTTATATTGACGACATAGTGGTCGTGTGGAGGGGCAGCAGAGAAGATCTAGATGTCCTTATTTTGGAATTGAATGAGAATATATTTAATTTAACATTCACTCCAACAATTAGTGACACCTCAATAGAATTCCTAGATCTGCAAGTGTCGGTGGTGAATGATGGATTAGAGTGTACTACTTTCAAAAAGCCAATGGCAAGAAATTCATATATTCTTCACTCAAGCTGCCATCTGCCCAGATGGTTACTAAATGTACCATTGGGCCAGTACAAAAGAATTAGACGCAACTGTACTAGACTTAGTGAGTTTGAAAATGAAGCAATACAACTTACTAAAGATTTTAAAGAAAAATCATATCCAGATAAACTACTCACTAAGTCTTTAGATATAGCAAGACAGATGGATAGAAAGACCTTTTTCTTAGAAAAAGAAGTGATACCACCGACAACGACGAGTTCAGCTAAACTTGTTCTGCCATTTAATGCCCAATATAAACAGGTAGAGAAGATTGTACAAAAATATTGGCCATTCTTGAAGGAGGATAAAATCCTGGCAGATTTTCTTCCTGCCAAAGCTCCAATAGTATACACAAGAGCCCCTAACATTGGCCTAAAAGTCGCCCCAACCACTAAGAGAATGAGTCAACCTATTATACGATCGGAATCATGGCTAACATTGAAGGGCTTTTTTAGATGCGGTAGATGCAGTAGCTGTAGAACTACTAGCTTCCTGAAGTGTACTAAGATGGTGAAATCAGCCACAAATGACTTCCAATTACCTATAACAGAATTATTAACTTGTAACAGCCAATCAGTCATTTACATTATAACTTGTCCGTGTGGCAAGCAATATATTGGAAGGACGATCAGGCCTCTCAAAACAAGAATAGCAGAACACGTCAGAAATATTAGAATTGGTTTTGAGAATCACTCACTATCTGCACATTTCAAGAAATGTCATAACCAAGACCCAACAGGCCTGTCATTTTCTGCTCTATTTACAGTTAAAAGGAACTGGCAAGGTGGCAATCACATCACGAAAATGTCCCAATCAGAATCTAAGACTATCTATGAATTTCAGTCATTGGTTCCTCATGGTCTCAACTCAGACCTTGAGATTTTTGGTTTTCTTTAAAATATGTATATATTTATTCCAGATTAGATGACACGTCATGTGTCAGGCTGATTATCAGCACCATGATGTGTCCTCTGTTGGATTATTTGTATTAATTTGCACAAAGATTAATGATTTTAGTAAATTATGCTTTTGGACTATATTCACACAATATGCGTTTTTGATGCGTTTTATATGCGTTTTTTACGTTTTTGCGTTTTAGACTATTATTGTATTTATGAGTTTTCTGTGGATTAGATTACTGTTATGTTATATTGATTGACTTATTTGTTTTACTATATGGATTAATTAATTTTTAGATGTGAGCTCCAGTTGAACAGACAGGATCCGGGCTTTAGAATACACCAAAAGACCCAGGCCAAAACCATCCATCCACTTTTTTACATTTTTCCTTTTCTCTTCTTTTTTGTTACTATAAATTGTCTCCTGTAATAATGAATTAACCATTTCGCTACTGAGGATGGAAAGAGAGTTTCCGAAACGCGTCTAGCACAACACAATTCGGTGGACAACTATCCCCATCATACATCCATCTAATCTACTCTAACTGCGATCCTAGTACGACTCTGCTGGGAGTCTTTCTACGTCCAAGACAACCAATTATATCACGTGCGGATATCACGTGCTGTGGCCACGGCACGGCGTCCGGAAGATCACACGCTGAGGATTACACCATCTGGTTGCTCCATTCTCATGGACTAGACTCTGTGAACATTAGCTGTTTATCCGGCCAGATAGCATAATGAACTGTGAGTAAGATCGGCATTCACAATACCAGCCTATGATCGCAGCTATTCATCTTGGGACATTTAGGTTTTTTCCTTTTTTAGAAAGTTTGTATTATATATTTATTGCTTGTGATTTTATTAATTGTTTATAAATTGTTTATCTAGTACCTACAATCATTGTAGTCTTCTCCATGCTCTTTTTCTCACAAAGTTATATAACTCTGTAATGTGCTTCAATCCCCTATCTGCCTCCCTTCCCTGTCTTTTCCCCCCTCCACCCCCCACCAGGAAGTGTCCTATCTCACACAGACCTGATTACTGCCGTCACCAGGCAGCTCCTTCTTGTGAGGATGAGTCATCAGCAGGAGGGCTGCTCTAGGTCCTGTTACAGCAGCCTCCCCTCCCCCTCCTTGTCAGGTGACTCTGCTTGCTCAGCTTATCTTCTCTAGTGACATGACTCCTTCACTGAGTCCACGGCAGCAGGAGAGAGAGTATGAGAGGAGAGGGGAGCTGCCTATGTGCCAGAGTCAGTCTGAGGGAAGATAAGCAAGTGAGATGTGACAAGTGATGGCTTGCAGTTGTTCAGCCAATGGGAGCTGAGCAAGCCTGTCACCTGACAAGGCAGGGGAGGGGGGAGGCTAGTGTAACAGGAGAAGGAGCTAAGAGAAGAGCTTGGTGACTGTGATGACAGTAATCAGGTCTGTGTGAGTGAGGACACTTCCTGGTGGGGGGTGGAGGGGGGAAAAGACAGGGAAGGGAGGCAGATAGGTGATTGAAGCATATTACAGAGTTATATAACTTTGTAATGTGCTTCAATTACTGGGAAAAAGTTTTTCATGGCACTTGTCCTTTAATGCTGGAGATTAACTGCTGCCAGAATAGTCTAGCAGCAGTTTATGCTCCTATACCCACTAAAAATACATGAGCCAAAGGGAGTAGTTCACTATGATTGGTGGGTGCCTTATACCACTGTTGGTGCTTATACTGTACACAGGTAGACTGTGCATGAAGAACCATGTATTAAATAAATACCACATGATACGGACCGAGTTGGCAAATTATTATTTATCATAATCTGAACAAACTAAATAGCATTTTTTTCTACATTTCTTCCCCAAAAAATTTTTCAAGTGGATATTTAATGTAAATACTCTGAGCTCTGTCTGTTTTTGAACTTTTAGTAAGGAGAACTCCTTGTCTTCAGAGGATTTGGCAACAATAAGGATATCTCTGTTTGGACTTATCAGATACTTTCTCAGCAAAGGTGGCACACACGAAGAGATTCAGAGTGTCATCGGATACATTGCGGCGACCAGTGATGAAGAACAGGTACCTATGTTCTCCCCCCCCCCCCTCTCAGTCTCAAGTGATTGTATTTGTTTCATTGTGTTCTTTCTTTTAGTTATGTGGAATATTGGAAGTTGTACACAACATCTTGAATACTACACCCACTCCAGACCAGCTTTTTCTGCTCCTTTTTGAGCCGGGCAGTGCTGATATTCTTTATGCATTGCTGCTGAATCAGAGGTATTCTGACCGACTGAAAGAACTAGTGTTCAAGGTATGTCACAACTGAAGTAGAGTTGAAAAATACAGAAGATCTATAACAGTTGTATAGTTGTTTTTTCTCCCTAATGCAAATTGTATATAAGCCTCACCAGCACAGGTTACACTGCTTACTGGCTTAACCACAGAACAAAAATTTAGCATATAATAATGAATAGTGATGTTTCTGTTCCCTGCTACCTTACATTATGTCTTGGTTTTAAATTGAAATTCCTTATAACCAGATGGATATTTGCTCCTGCATGCAGTGTATAAATGTCCTGTATAATCTAAATTAAATCTGCATTAATTTTGTGCAGCAACCACATTGCAGATTTTCCCTATAGATTTCATTTGAGAAGTCAAAACCACAAGGAACACACTATAAAGTGGTGTTGCAAATATTGCAACAGTGGTGCTGTGGATTTATCAGGCATTCTTTTGTAAATATCTGCAATAGAAAATCAACACAACAATCCAGATAATTAGGTGCAGATTTGCAAATGTGGATTTTTGTTTGAGATTTATGAAGTTTCCCAAAAATGATGTTTTGACAGATATTAGAACAGATGTTAAATTGCAATAAGGTCTACGAAAAAAGCAAACAGCGAATTCGGCTGAGAGAAGTGGGATACTCTGGGATGGGTTTGCTGGTAAATGATGCTCCTGTCAGTACATTACTCATCAAAGGACTTCTCAATCAGGTGCTTAGGGCAGGTAAGTTTGGCTCATTTCACTCTGTATTACAGATTTGTATTTGGTCTCATAATATCAGTTGTTATCTTTTCTATTTTATAACAATCTTTGGAGTACAGTGATGTCTTGTTATGACTATACTGTGTTTATCTCTCATTCTAAAGTTTAGCTCTCAAGATGATTATGAGGTGGATGAGCATTTATAGGAAAGTTTGTTCCTGATAATCAGCCTATGTAAAAGAGCCATTGATTAGCTGATTATATCTTTTATGTGGCCAATTCTTTTATTACAGATCCTGTTATAAACTACAGAGACCTTCTAGCAGTGGTACACATGTGTTACAAGTTAGATCTCACGGTACGAGTTGCTATCTGCAGAAAGGTGAGTTTTTTACTTTTATATTCCTAGGGACATGAAAATCATATAATAAGTTTTTCCTATTTTCTGAGTATATAAATAAAGCTCTAAAACTTCTTAATATGTTGTGTTTTGATTACTCACCATTTTTTAGATATTTATTTGCTACCCCTCTTGTTCCAGCCGTGTGTCACCATTTTAAATTGATAGACAGCACCTGTGCTGTCTGATATCCCTCTCACTACGGCTGTCAGTCAAGGCAAATAATTGGGGCTTGGGCAGGGTGGAGATTGTGAACACTTAGGGTACTATTATACGGAACGATAATCGGCCGAATTGGCCCGATTCGGCCGATTATCGCTCTGTGTAATAAATGCAACGATCAGCCGATGACAACGATCATTGGCTGATCGTTGATATAGGTTAGACCCTATTTTTGTCGGGCGCCGACCGCGCACCGCTGCGTGTAATAGCGGTGCGTGGCCGGCGACTAACGATATACATTACCCATCCACGTTCCAGGGCTGCTCCTGCCGTCCGCTTCTCCCGGGGTCCCGCGCGCGCTCTAGCTTCACAGCGGCCTGTCAGCTGATAGGCCGCTCAGCCAATCACAGGCCGCGGCGCCCGACAAAACGACGTCCTTGCAGCTCTTGTCAAACTATTATCGGGCCGTGTAATAGGCCCAGTAAACGAGCAACGATCTAGCAGATCGCTGCTCGTTTACAGGTATTATCAGGCCCTGCTCGGCCCGTGTAATACCGCCCTTAGACTGATGTAGTTTAGATAGCATTATACAAATAATTATGTTGCTATATTATATTTGTACAGGTTCTTCAGATCCTTCAGTTCCACCCAGATGCAGCTTCACAAATTGCGCAGCAAGTTGGCTGGCAGGATACCTTTGTACGTTTCTTCATGAAGGAAAACTCAGAATTTAAGAAGAATAATAAAGCAAATTGCCAAGACTTTGTTAAAGAAGAGAATAAAAGTGCCAAGAATGAGGAGCCACAAAAAAGTCCCATTGGGAAGGCAGTTTTAGATAAACCAGACTCTTCAAATAATGTTGCATGCAACAGCTGGTGTTCTGAAGAGACCCAGTGTCTGAATTCAAGCAGGCAGTCTACAAATACACTCTTGGATGAAGATGACCCATCTTTTAGTGAAGCTCAGCTTCAAGTGGAGGACCCAGAAGTATGGCCCAGTGACCACTCACTTCTAACATTAGAACTGGCTAATTTTGAATTGGGAAATGAAAATCAAACTCCAGGAAGCTTAACTAGTACACCTTCACCTGTGGAGTCCTCCAAGTCTTTTAACATGGATCGCCTTGATAAAGAGTCTGTCTGCTCAAATAATATCCTGTTCAGGGATGATCTTTCCCTCAGTGTGAATTTAGAAAGCAAAGAGGTAAGGTTTCTTTTCACCACTGTTTACAATGTTCTTTGCTTTTTGACGCTGCCGATTGTATGACCAACTTTACATTCAGCCATAGTTCAGCATTTTGCTTTATTACCTATCAAGTCCTTAGTACCCAACAAACTGCCCTCAGGCAGTATGAGTTGTGTGAGGGAATAGGCATACATGCTACAAAGTGCCATCAGCAAAGGTGTGATTAGTCTTATAACCCTATCACCCATCTACCCCGGTATTCCGCTCCATACGTGGAAAGGGACTGACAGGTCCAATTTGAAAGCAGTTCCTTTACAGTGAAGACGTTGCTAATGCACCAAGTTTAGACATTTGCCTAAATTGTGCCAAAATAATTGTGCTCAATACTGTCCCTAATATAAAATAAATCCTTCAGGATTGTGAAGAGGAGCTTGTGCAGCTGCTTACAGACATTCTGCTCTGTCTTATGTGGAAAGGCCTCGACAAGTCTGATAATGCTACCTGGATAGAAAGAGGACAAGTATTCTCCGCACTTACCAGCCTTGAGATGTCAAATGAATTGCTGCGACCAGCAGATGTCATTAAATTGAAGTATGTCATTGAAGTTTTTTACCTTGTCCCATCCCTTTGTATGTTAGCATTTTCTTATTAAGCCATTCATGACTTTTGTCCCATAACATTTTCTCTGCGCAGCTTGTTGGAGAAAATGCCAGAATGGGCTGTAACTGAAAACAGAGATCCCAAGACACAGGTCAATGCCGAAAATGCTAACAGATTATTGCACGTTGTACAAGATTTTCTACAAGCAGAGGGCCGGGTCAATAATTCTTTGTGGACAGAAAAGGTTAGGTATTTCTAATTTTACTAAAGGCTTCACATAACTTATATTTCTTTGTTATAACCAGTATAGCAGGCTTATAACCCTAAAGTTATAAAACACTCGCATTACTTTGGTGAAGAACAAATTACCCCTCTTACTTTGAAACTGGTTGCACCTTAGTCGCAATGATTGTTATTTTATGTCTGTTTGTTTTTTTACTTCTTTGTTCGGATTCGTTTAATGTGGGTCTTGGATGCACAAAAAAAACTCTTTCTGCATCCAAAGTGGCTTGTATTCCTGCCCAAAGCTCAACTCTCATTGACCTGAATGGCAGCAGATGTGGAATGTTGCTGCTTTTCAGCATGGTTTAGCGTCAAAGCTTCTATTTAACCTCTTAAGGACATAGGACATATGCGTACGTCATATGTCCTCACTTGCACTTCAAAGCCCCGCTTTGAAGTCCCGCGATCCCGGGTGCCGCGAGTAGCCCGGGACCGCTGCTATTAGCGGGCACGGTCTGATCGCCGTGCCCGCTAATTAGCTAATCGGAGACAGCTGTCAAAGTTGACAGCTGCCTCCGATTACCGGAGGCAACGTTTCCCTGGGGTCTAGTGGGGGAGATCGCTCCTCCGGGACCTTGTCCCGGAGGAGCGATCTCCATTACTGATGCCGGCCGGGGACGCGTCCAAGATGGCGCCGTCCTCGGCTCGGCACTCGTTCGTTTTCGGCTGCAGCAGCCGAAAGCAAACGAGTGCCGATCTCATGGATCTCTGCAGCATATCTATGCTGCAGAGATCTCTATGACAGATCCAAGTGTATATACTAGAAGTCCCCCAGGGGGGCTTCTAGTATATGTGTAAAAAAAATAAATAAAGTGTTGTTAATAGTAAAAATCCCCCTCCCCTAATAAAAGTCTGAATCACCCCCCTTTTCCCAGGTTTTAAATAAAAGTAAACAAATAAATAAATAAACATGTTTGGTATCGCCGCGTGCGTAATCGCCCGAACTATTAATTAATCACATTCCTGATCTCGTACGGTAAACGGCGTCAGCGCAAAAAAATCCCAAAGTGCAAAATTGCGCATTTTTGGTCGCATCAAATCCAGAAAAAATGTAATAAAAAGCGATCAAAAAGACGTATATGGGCAATCAAGGTACCGATAGAAAGATCACATCATGGCGCAAAAAATGACACCTCGCACAGCCCCATAGACCAAAGGATAAAAGCGCTATAAGCCTGGGAATGGAGCGATTTTAAGGAACGTATATTGGTTAACAACGGTTTGAATTTTTTACAGGCCATCAGATACAATGAAAGTTATACATGTTATATATCGTTTTAATCGTAACAACTTGAGGAACATGCATAACAAGTCAGTTTTACCCCAGGGCGAATGGAGTAAAAACACATTTCCCCCAAATAAAAGAAATGCGTTTTTTTTTTCAATTTCACCACACTTTGAATTTTTTTTCTGGTTTCGCAGTGTACTTTATGCAAAAATTCAGCCTGTAATTGCAAAGTACAATTAGTGACGCAAAAAATAAGGGGTCATGTGGGTTTCTAGGTGGAAAAATGCAAGTGCTATGACCTTTTAAACACAAGGAGGAAAAACCGAAAACGTAAAACGAAAATGGGCCATGTCCTTAAAGGGTTAAAGGGTTAAGTCAATGTAACCTTCAGATCTCTTGTGCTGTCCACTGTTGTGTTCACCCTTACAGAATTTTAGCTAATTTTGAAAGTTATATTAAAATTCCAGAAAACCCTTCTAAGGAAATTTTTTCGTAAAAGCTAAGAGTTTTTACTTAGAATTTGGATGACATAAAGTACAATGATGCACATACACATATATAATTGATTTTAATATATGTTTATTCTACAGCTACTGGAGGAGATAGTCACTCTTATGGACAGCCTGTCAGTATGGTATCCAGCTGGTCTTGAATCTGAGACCTTTTCTCAACTAGAGTTCCGTCTTCTGCTTGGCTTTATTGGTCAGGACAATCTACAGGTTTGTTAAATGTTTTACAAGAGAGAGACTTATTATTTTTGGTCCTTTACTTTTAAACTCTCATTAGTAAACAAGTTCTTTAAAAAGTATCAACCAGCACATAGTAGCTGACCCCTGCTGTGTATAGAGTCAATTTTGAAGGGGTTATGGCACTGTTAAAGGAAAACTCAGCAGGTTGGACAAATCTAACCTTCTGGTATGTCCCTATTGCGCACGCAGCTCTATTTCCATGCAGTTTGTAGTTTAATCCTGAGGTTAGTATGGTGGTTTGGTTTACTGGGGGCAGGACTACCAGCCCCAGTTCACAGCTCCGACCCGCTCCGCAGATATGCATTAGAAGTGGTTAGCAGATTGGTGCCCTGGTGGTGGAAATCCTAAAATGCACCAAACCGCTGTACTAGCCCCAGGATTAAACTACTAACTTACCTTCATCCTCATCTCTTTGTGTGCAATAAGGACATATCAGTAGGTTAAATTTGTCCAGCCTGCTAATAGTCTCCCTTTAAATAGCTAGCATGCGCGATAACTCGGTGCTGGCTATAAGGGTTGAGTGGTGGGTTGGTTGTGCAGGTGACATTAATGGGCGGGAGGAGGTTGTGCTTATTGCCCGCCATGTTTTCTGAAGTGTACTGCATATTAAAGCGAATGTACCACTAAGGCTAAAGAAAAAGTTTGTATATTGCCTAGTCGGCACAAGCACATAGATCCCAGTGGCACAGCCTATTTTCTCAAGTGGCCGCCTGTTCCCATCTTCGGCCCCGGTTTCTTAATATGCTAAAAGGTCTACTTTATGCACTAAAGGTGGGCCTAGCACCCCCAATATACCACTATCCTCTCCCCTTGGTGATGTAGCCAGACTGGATTCTGAAGGAGGATATCAGTACACTGGGGGCTGATTTATAAATGAAGAAACTGGCGCAGATGCAGAGAACAATAGTCGTATCAATATTTTGGTGCATCGTGTATCCCTAGTGGTGCCAGTGGTTTTCTATGGCAGAAGGGGCCTGAAATGGCTGTGGTGTACCTATCAATACACAGTGTACTGATTTTTTTTTGTACAATAAAGCCAGTTAAGATTTAAGCAGTTCTTAATTACTATAAAAGTTTAGATTTTCTCGAGAGATGGTTGTGTCTTGAATACAGTCACTGTTGTTCTAAGGGCCGTCCATTGTTCCATAGGTATGTGCCATGGCCACTGCTAAATTGAATACTTTGTTGCAAACGAAAGTGATTGAAAAGCAAGAAGAGGCTTGTTTTCTGCTCGGGAAGCTGGAAGGGATCCTCAACAAATCTATTCAGGAGAAATCTGAAACCTACTCCTTCCTTGTTCCCATTGTGAGGACTCTTGTTTCTAAAATATATGAACTGCTCTTCATGAATCTTCATTTACCATCCCTTCCAATTACAAATGGGAGCCCTTCCTTGTTTGAAGACTTCCAGGACTATTGTAAGTCAGAAGAATGGAGGATCTTTATAGACAAATTTGTAAGTTTTTTTTTTTTTTTTTCTTTTTTTATATTTGCTGACAGTTTAGGACACAACAAACCAAAATCTTTTGTAAGATATACAAGCTTAAGGCATTGCGCATACTAAGTTGCTAAACCTAAAATTTAGACTCAAACCTTGGGGTAGCTTTCCATAAACCTAACTACAGTGTAGATGACTTGAAATCAGGTATATCTGCCTCTGGTAATTTGCAGATTCTCAAAGTGAAACGGGGCAGAAGGACGTTATATAAGTAAATAAAATATATTACAAGGTGGTATGTATATGTTACAGCTGTTGGCCTCGACTTGCTGAGGAGTGAGCTTTTGCATATAGAACACCAAAATATTCAGGCCTCAGTTAGGGGCCTATTAGATTAAGCGATTTTTAACAATTAACGATAAACGATCGCAAACGAGATTATTGTTAACCTGAAATTGTTTACCATATTACACAGAGCGACAGTTGTTAGTTACGATTGTTATAATGATCGTTTACTTTATCTGATCCCAGCAAAAGAAGGAATGATGAGAAATTACCCTGAACGATTAGTGAACGAGTGCGGAATTACAGCGAACGATTAGCGATGATTTAAGGGTCAGATCTAAATCAACGATCAGAAACACACAAACAATTTTTCGATTGTTGCCTGCAATTACACAGGACGATTATTGTTTAAATTCGAGCGATATAACCATTTTCTGCACGATAATCGCCCCATGTAATTGGGCCCTTAGTCTGATGTCACATGTAAAACAGTAGCCACTATAATTGTCATTTACACAATATTCTGCTTTTAGAGCTCTTTTAGCTGCAGCATGATATGTTCAGTGTATGTTATGGTTACAACATTTTTCCCTCTAAAATGTGGTAGGAAAAATGTTATGTTAATGTGTTTCTCTACTCTTAACAGATTATACCATATATGAAGCAGTATGAAGCTGACACATTTAGCAAGAGTCATGAACAGATGGCTTTGTATTGGAAGGACTGCCATGAGGCCCACATGGTGAATATGCACAAGCGTGAGCGCGAGCGAGGTGAAAGCAAGCTGAAATTTCAGGTATTTGTCTTTAAAAACTCATTATGTATTTTAAGTTAGTTTTTGGGTTCCTTAGAGTGGAACTACCAGCAGACAAATCTAACCTGCTGATAGGTCCCTAGTGGGTCCAGGGCACTGAGGATGAAGATATGTCTGCTGCCTTCATCCTCAGTGCCATTCCTGTGCTGATAGCTGTGAAATCCTCTGCCCGGTGAGCCGTTAGGGGCACTTGGGGCTCCACCAATCCGTCCACCCCCAATGATTATCGATAGAAGGGGCTGACCGGTTCGGAGCCCCCAGTGCTCCTAACTTTGTACTAGGCAAAGGATTTCACAACTAACAGCACGGGAACAATGCTGAGGATGAAGGTAAGAGACATACCTTCATCCTCAGCTCCTCGTGCCCACTAGAGAGCTATTAGCAGGTTAGATTTGTCTAAACTACTGATAGTTGCCCTTTAACACTCCAAAGTGTCAAAGTGGTGTACAGAGGAGTACAGGGTGGGATTAGTCTGCTCCATACAAAGCCTATACCTGCTGTGTAGTACAACTTAGAATTGCTGTTAACAGTAGGGGTCAGAGAAAAGTGTAACCCCAGCAGGTTAAGGGTCCATTAACATGTACCAAATTGCAGCAGATTTCATGCTTGCATGTCGGCACTCCCCTGATTCCTTCTGACGCCAACTCTGGTCCTCCACTCTGTGGCAGCTCACTCCACCAATGACTGGACTGGCCCGCCATCACCTAGCGGGGGACCAGAGGGTTTTAAAGCAGTACAATTACTTAGGTTTTACAAGGCTATGGACACATCACATCCATAAATGGACCATATCCATAAATGTACAAATTATTTAAATATATTATTTAGCCAGCACAATAAACACTGTAAAAGAATAAAGAAAAGAATAGAATATAGAAAAGAATAAGCCAAACCAAAATTACTGTTTTTGATCACTTCTTTTTCCAAAAAGATTAAAAGAGATCAAAAAGAGGCACCAGAATATGGCAACGCAGAGAAATTATCCTATTTACATAGAAAAAGTAGAAAAACCTGACAAAAACAACATCAGTTGGGTATTGCTGTAAATTGTACAGACCTGCATAATAGGGATAACATGAATTTTAGAATTCGTGTATTTTCCGGCATATAAGATGACTGGGCGTATAAGACGACCCCCAACTTTTCCAGTTAAAATATAGAGTTTGGGATATACTTGCTGTATAAGACTACCCCTCTTCCAACGCTTAAACAGTGTCAAAAACGTTTGTCTTTTGTTTATTGAGTTTCAAACATGATTTTTTTCCTGTTGCTGTGTAGGAATTTTTTTTGGAGCCATTTAATAGGAAGGCACGCCAGGAGAATTTGCGTTACAATAGTATGCTGAAGCAAATCAACAGCCAGCACACTGCAACGTTAAGGCAATGGAAAGCAGCACAAAGATACCTCACCTGCGAACGTGGGCCTTGGGCTGACAGGTTAGCTTCACTTCAATGCTCTTTTTTCATTGACTATGTACAGTGGCTCTTGATTATATCCTGTATTGTTGTATTTTTGTTAAAGGAAAGAGAACTGGGAATACTGGAAACTTTCCAATGTAGAAAACTACTCACGAATGAGGCTGAAACTGGTGCAAAATAACAATTTTGACCCCCATTTAGAAGCTAGTAATTTGCGTGATAACTTGGGTAAGTTTACATTTAGATGATTTCTTGTAAATGTTCTAGGAAATCAGGAACTGCAGGGCTTAGAGCCCTATAGTTACCGACACAAACGGTGGTGGTAGTAAAGGGGACGTGGTGCACCTTACTGCTGCCATGTGGTTGAACATATATATATGAATATAAATATATATATATGTATATATATATATATATTTTTTTTTTTTTAAATTACCAAGTGATATATCTTTATTACTTTATTAAAGCAATCTATTGAGAACATTTGGAGCCATTTTTTTGTCTCTCCAAAGTACCCCTTTAAGTAAAAAATGGTAATGGCAGATTTATTTTACGTTAATTTTTTTTTTTTTTTTTTGCAGGTGTCACACACGCCGAACTTTCTAGTGAGTCACTACTGTTGGAAGCTGTAAAACAAGTTAAAGTTAGTGACTTGGAAGATGATGGGCTTGAGCTTCCTGAAGAAGACAGTACAGCCACAACGTATGTTTTTATTATAGATACTTTTAAAAGGGATTGTCTGGAATCTCTAGAATCTGGCTAAGAATTGTAACCAACATTACCCACACCACCTCCTCTCCTCGTCCCCTTACTGTTGGTGTTCCCCAAGGCTCTGTACTCGGGCCTCTTCTCTTCTCCATCTACACCTCTGGCCTGGGACATATCATAGAATCCCATGGCTTCAGGTACCATCTTTATGCCGATGACACTCAGATCTACCTCTCTGGTCCGGATGTCACCTCTTTGCTATCCAGGATTCCAGAGTGTCTATCGGCCATATCCTCCTTCTTCTCCTCCCGCTTTCTAAAACTCAACATGGACAAAACAGAACTTATCATCTTTCCCCCATCTCACTCCACCCCGCCTTCTAATCTGTCAATCACTATCAATGGCTGTACTCTGTCCCCTGTCCCCCAAGTCCGCTGCCTTGGCGTCACCTTTGACTCTGCCCTGTCCTTTAAACAACATATTCAGGCCCTGACCACCTCCTGCCGCCTTCACCTCAAAAACATTTCCAGAATCCGCTCTTTCCTCACCCCTGACTCCACCAAACTGCTGGTCCATGCTCTCATTATCTCCCGCTTGGACTACTGTAACATCCTCCTCTCTGGCCTTCCAGCTAACTCCCTTGATCCCCTCCAGTCTGTCCTTAACTCTGCTGCCCGACTTATCCACCTTTCCCCTCGCTTTGCCTCAGCCTCTTCCCTCTGCCAATCCCTTCACTGGCTCCCCATTGCCCAACGTATTGACTTTAAATTGTTGACCATGACATACAAGGCAATCCACAACCTGTCCCCTCCTTACATCTCTGACCTGATATCCCGCTACCGTCCCTCACGCAACCTTCGATCCTCCAGTGACCTCCGTCTACGCTCCCCCCTTGTTCGTACCTCGCACAACCGCCTCCAAGACTTTGCCCGAGCCTCCCCCATACTCTGGAACTCGCTACCCCGACACATCCGTCTCTTATCCACCATCAAGTCCTTCAAAAGTAACCTGAAAACCCATCTCTTCAAACAAGGCTACAACCTACAATAACTCTGCATCACACTTGAATGGCTGCACTTTACCTCCTGTTTCTCTCCCTGTACCCCATAGATTGTGAGCCCTCGCGGGCAGGGTCCTCTTCCCCCATGTACCAGTCTGTCTTTTGCCTTCATGTAATGTTTTCTGATCTTGTATTGTTCCTGCCTGTTGCCTATCTATTGTATAGCGCTCTGGAACTAAGGGCGCTTTATAAATAAATAATAATAATAATAATAATAAAAATAACCAACATTACTTAGAAGAAGAAAAAAACTTAACTCATCTGTATATCCTTTCTTTCTGTACTGTTCCCTGCTGGACCTGCAGCAATGACATCAATTATATCTTTCACATACATGTAAGCAATGACCAAAGCTAATGATTGGCTGCATCATCATATGAATGAGTTATGTGATGTCGTCACTGCAGGCCAGACAGGAAATGTCGTAGCTGTGATGGTTAGGAATATACATGGCCACTTTCTTTCACAGACAGCGCAACTCTTGTCTCTGGTTGGGGATTTGCAGCTTGAATGTTTTGTAGCAAATGGAGCTTAATTGCAAACCACACTTGAACTGAAGACAAGAGTCACACTGTTTCTGGAAGAAAGTAGCCATGTTTTTCTAACACTGGATAACCCTTTTAAGCATTAAAGAGATTCTGGCAGGTCCTAGGTGCCTCACAGGTGAAGAGAACAGCATAAGAACTCTGTTGTTCTCTGCTCTATATGATGCAGAATAGAGCTAAAAAATAGCTTTAAAGCAAATGTACCATCAGTACATTCACTTTAAGTTTTGCACATGGATAGAATGACGTGGGTAAGCCGATGCCTTTTCTTTGGAACCACGGCCCAGGCGCCGTTCTATTCCTAGGCACTGGCCAAGGGTAAAGCACTGGAAGCAGGCCGATCCGCCTCAAGTGGGAGGAAACCTCCTCCCCTCTATGATGAGGCTCCATTGATTTTAATGCCCGGGAAGAGAACAGTGCTGTACAAGGGAACCGGGCCACTGTTCAAAAAAGGACTGCTCTATCCATTGTGTAACACTTGCACTGATAGTACATTTGCTTTAAACAGTGTGTGCAGTAACTGTTATGCAGTCACAGGGGAGGGGACACAGTGGCTTCAGTCACCCTCTTCCTGACAATCAGGCATGAATGACAGCCTGAGTGCTGGGCTTCTCTCAGCCCTGTGATTACTGTCATTAGACACTGTCATTGAAAGCCACCTCGTCTAACCTCCACTCCTGGTAACTGTATACCATTCACTGCATGCACTGTGAGGTACTGGGACCTGTCTTTCAGGCAGTATAGGTTCTCTTTCTTCATGTTTACTGTCCTTTGATTCTTTTTAAAAACAAAATGTAATTTGAAATAAATTGCTTGTTTTAAGAAGTGAAAAAGAAGAATTGAGTCAGAAGGAGAAAACGGTTCTATCTGAAGACTGCGAGCTTATCACTGTAATGGATGTTATTCCTGGCCGTTTAGAAGTTACCACTCAGCATATTTATTTCTACGATGGCAGCACTGAAAAAGAAGAAGGTAAAATCCCTGATTTACAGAATAGGGGAACCTAAAGCTAAAATATAATCCTGCAAGAACTTAATGTTCAAAAAGTTGTAGTGGTAATAATAGACATTTTAGAGAAGTTTTCCAAAACCTAATATTTTATTGTCATGAGCCTGTTGGAGAATACTACAGAGTAAATGTCCAGCTGCTCTATCAACTCGCCTCTCCCTATGCCTCTCCAGCGCTGGATTACTGGTCCGGGACCCCTTGCCAGGCTCTGGAATCTTTTGCAATACGACTTCACAATCCAGTTAATGGACTGCCTACTCAGCCAGTCAGTGACTGGGGAGGGACACTGCTGCAGTCACTGAGTAGCTGAGCGTGCAGTCCATCAACCAGGACAGCCCCCCCCCAGTCGTTCTGGTGGGGGTCCTTTGGCGCGTTGCGGGCATGGGGAGGGGTAAGCAATGATGAACGAACACCCTTGCCGGCTGTGGAATTTTTTTAATTGCCGAACATCTCCTTTAAGGATACATTTGGAACCAATGGTACCTCATCTTCTTGCAGGTGTGGGGTATGATTTCAAGTGGCTGCTTTCTCAGATAAGGGAGATTCATTTACGCCGGTACAACTTGAGGAGATCAGCCTTGGAAATATTTCTAGTTGATCAGACCAACTACTTCTTGAATTTTAAAAAGGAGGTAAGAATTGTGCATTTGTATCTGTCCTGTGCCTGTAATACAAACAGTAAAGATATGTATTGAGATCTGTCCTTTATAGGGGCAGCATATTACAGATACAGTTCCATTCTCCTACTAGCCAAATTAGCACATGTACTGTATACATATTTACTCTGCGCTAAGAGTTGAAGATGCATTTACCTCATGATTATAGCAAACAATATAATTGTTATAACTTATACCTGTGGGACTTGAGATTGTCAGTGGAAAAAGCTCACCTGGTCTATGTAGATATAAAGGGGAAAATAGATGGACTGGAAGATTGTCTCCTTCTGCCAACAAACTTCTGTGTTTCTATGCCATGTTCCTTTATCATTCCTGCCAGCCTATGCCATAAATATTTTTATGTTGTTCTGGCCAATATGAAACCAAACCAGAAAACTGATCTGCTGTATACTGACTAAAGTCATGAAGATTTATTGTTGTATTTTTGTTTATATAGTCCATATTGTTTTCTTTAACCAAAATGTAAACTCTAATTTAATGTTTTACAATTATTTAGGTCAGAAATAAAGTGTACAGTCGCGTTTTTTCTCTCCGTCTTCCAAATCTATATGGATCGAGGTCTCCACAGGAGCTATTAAAAGCATCAGGCCTTACACAAGTAAGTGACATGATTGTGTACAATGATGTCATTAAGTAACTGAAAATTGATATATACTTGTGTTAAACCCTTTTATCAAAGGTTTTGACATTTTTAAGAAAAATGGCCATCACATGACATTACCCCAGAGGAACCCCATTCTAAGAGTCTATAATGTGTGCCGATGAGCAACATAAGAGTGCTTAAGGTCGGCACTAGTTTACTAAACCTATTACAAGGCTCGACCACAGGGACGGTATGGTGATTTTGTCCACAACACTGCTGCACATGGAGCAGCATGTGACGTACACATCACTATCCTCATCCACAGGAATACACTGCCACATTTCATTGTAACCCGTTTTGAGATGTAAAATGTTCTATTTCCTGTACAGTTTGAATATATAGTAATAATGTATTTTTTACTCTTTCTCTAGAAATGGGTGAATAGAGAGATTTCAAATTTTGACTACCTCATTCAGCTAAATACAATAGCTGGAAGAACATACAACGATTTAGCACAGTACCCAGTGGTGAGTTATATGTATGAGTATGTCCACAATGTCCACACAGTTTTCTTCTTTATAAGATATCAGGTTATGGGTTTGATAACTTTTGTAAACTTTGATAATTACATATCAACAGCCTCATAGTAAAACTGCATTGTTTGTTTCAGTTTCCATGGGTGCTTCAAGATTATACATCAGAAGAGCTGGACCTGAACAACCCAGCTGTATTTAGGGACCTGTCCAAGCCCATTGGGGTAGTGAATGAAAAGAATGCTTCTTCTGTTCGGGAGAAGTAAGTAAGAAATGAAACATTATAACAATACTCCAGGGCATTGCATTCTAGCGTTGTATCAGGTTAATATGAATTAATTTAATAATGGTCCTACGGTGCTGCCCTGCGCTTAGGCAGGGATTTGCCACAGTAATATTGATGTTAATTGTGCTGGTATTATGCACATCTGAAACTGATCTTATACTTGGAAAATATTCCTTCTGTTTAATTAAAAAATGTTTAAAGTATACAAAAGTTAACAAAACCATGTATTTCAGGTATGAAAGCTTTGAAGATCCTTCAGGAAAGATTGACAATTTTCACTATGGTACACACTACTCCAATGCTGCTGGTGTCATGCACTACCTTATTCGTGTGGAACCATTCACTACCCTGCACATCCAGCTTCAGAGTGGAAGGTAAATTTATGACAGAGATACTTGTTGTAGTGTTTACTGGACCTGTCAGGGACAAGTATCCCAGTGCTAGAAAAGTAGGGTTCCCTTTTTCTTGGATATAAGTGTCCTCCATAATGTCCATTTTTTTATCAGATCAGATACCTAATCAGATTAGTAATAATAGCATTGTTATTGGGATTTTGTTCTACCTAATTTCCTCTACTACACTGCAGCTGTCCTGGACATTAAAAAGTAATAGGTTTCATTTAACTGAATTTCCTCATGAACAGAGCTTTTTTAACTTTCACGTCTCCCCAGTCAGTGCTGATGCTGGGGTTTCACAACAAACACGTTCCACCATGCAGCTCCAAATACTCCCACTGAGCACCCAGTTTACTCTAAGCTGTACCAACCAAATACCACCACCACACATGATCATATCCTAGCAGCACCAAATCTATTACACAATTTACCACTAGCAACAAAGCAACACTGCAGAAAGGACTGGGTTTCCTGGGTTTTTTTTTTTTTAATCTTTGAGGGTCAATAAGATACTAATGAACTGATGGTATTTGAAATGTTATATGTTATGCAGAGGTTTTGTGAATGCTTTACTCTTGTACAGACTAGGTATACTGTATATCCTCAAATCATCATTTTACATCTAATACATAGGCTCTTGTTTACACTGATAAAATACTGTACATCACACACTTTTCTACCGTTTTCCACCGTTTGTAGGTTTGACTGTGCAGATCGTCAGTTTCATTCCATTCCAGCCACTTGGCAAGCTCTTATGGATACTCCAAATGATGTGAAGGAACTAATTCCAGAATTCTTCTATTTCCCAGAGTTCCTTGAAAACAAAAATGGTGAGAAAGAGAACAAACATGAGTTACATGATTTCACATACTGACAAAGTATATTTAACCCTTTTTTAATTAATGGCCAAAAGTCATCTATTGGCAGCTTTACGTTTCTGATGCCACTTCATCTTGTCATGATCTTTAAAAAAAATTGTGGCATGTCTAAAGTTTTTATCAGTTTGGCTCTGGGTGCTCAAACCCCTGCGATAACTACAATGAGATGGGAGAAGAACTCAGCTAAGTGCTTCTTTTCCGGTCTCTCTCCTTGACACAAGAGATGGACTTTATTGTAAAAGAGACTTACTTAAAATGATACTGTTACCCCCTTTTACTTTTTTTTTTTTTTCATTCAAACATTTTATTAAGAAATAAGCTTGGATACAAAGAAAGATTCAAAGCAGTGTGTCTTACAAACATCGTGCATAGGCTGACACTGACCAGTATTGGTTCAAGGTATAGCAAGAGAACAAGGGTTTTATACTATACAGGATATGAAGAGAGAATGCAGTAGCAACTTCCATCACCACCCCTCCTCTTCTATTTGCTAACTCTGTATCCAAAAAAAAGAGGGAGATCCCAAGCACATTGAACAAATGTTATGAATTAAAACAAGAGGAGGAAAAAGAAGAAAAAGAGACCAGCACAGTCCCAAGGGGATGAGAGAGAAGGAAGAGCAAGATCCATATGAAAGCTTAGCAAGAGAGTAGTCATTGTGCGCATGTGACTCAGCAGTTCAGTGTGCCAGCCTGAGGCGCTACATAGGAGCGGTACAACGGGGTGTCCATAAATGCTACCCAAAGCGTCCACATAGCCGTCGTACTAGGGGGTGCGCCCATGTGGTCCGCTCTCATTTCCTCCATACGATGTACCCCCTTTACTTTTACTTCATTTCATCAGTAGACAGTGTTACCTACACAGGACTTCATGACAGTTGGGCCCCATCTCCTTGCTGGGAAAAGGGCCAAACTGCTGTGAAACCCTGCCTCTGTGACACTGTCCAACGATGAAATAAGCGATTTCAGAGCAGAAAGAAGACCGATAAGTTTTTTACAGATTTATAACTATCAATGACAACAGAAGCAGGGAGTTAGCAAACATCTTACTTTTTTGAGTTGACATCACCATCATTCCCCAGTATTTTCCATAATGTAGGTAGCCATAATGAGAGTTTTTCTAGACATGGGGGAGAATCCTAATTATAGTGGCATATTCCGCGGAGGAGAATCCCACCAGCCTCTGTGTCATACTGGCAGTCTATGGTAGGCTCGCCTGCCTCCTCTCTCCATGTGGAAGAATGGACATGTCTGTTCTTCCGAGCAGAGAGAGGAGGCGCGCAAGCCTCCCATAGAACTGGCCCTAAGTGGTCCCCTTATAACATGTATTTTGTATGGTATGTATTTATACAGCATTTGTTTTGCTTGTTAAAGGATTTGACTTGGGAAGGTTGCAGATTTCTAAAGAGAGCGTAAATGATGTTATTCTTCCAAAATGGGCCAAAAGTCCTGAAGATTTCATCAGAAAGCACAGGAAAGCTTTGGTATGTGGTTTTACATTACGCAAGTCTTGATAGCTTTGCAAGTCTACTCAGATTTGGTGTTCACTACTTACAACCTTTATCACCAGGAATCAGAATATGTTTCTGCCCATCTTCATGAATGGATTGATCTGATCTTTGGCTATAAGCAGAGGGGACCTGCAGCTGTAGAGGCACTCAATGTGTTCTATTACTGTAGCTATGAAGGTATTTATTTTAGATTTAGTAGTAATGTATTCCTTATATTTATATTACATTCAGTTGTGATGAAAGTTATTAATTTTTTTAAATAGGCAATATTTCTATTTGTTGAAAAAAACATTAAATATATGTATGCTTGTAAATACAGGTGCTGTGGACTTAGATGCAATAGCAGATGAAAAAGAAAGGAAAGCAATAGAAGGAATGATCAACAATTTTGGACAAACACCATGTCAGCTTTTGAAGGTATAAAACTTATTTACATTGTGTAAAATAAATTATAACCTTGCTATTTTTATTACATACTTTTCTATAACACAGTGAACACTTCTTTCTCCATTAATCTTGCCCTGGGACCCCTGAAATAGCAGATTATTGAAGTTTTTTGACCAGTGCAAGTTGTGCCAGTGTGTTGTCATTTTACTAGTGGCTGACACAGTATAAAAGAAGATGGAAGATTTTTTGATAAAAAGGAAAAAAAGGGAATGTCCAAACTGATCCTATAACAGGACAGTTCTTTAAATTACTTTATTAATGGTTTTGGGACAAACATTGTATCTTCAAACCAAATCTCTATGAAAACCTTGCACTAGGTTCTAAAGCCCCCAAAATGTCAATCCTTAATACTAAAAATGAGGATTAAAGAAAAAATAGCAGATGACAGATAAACAAGTGCTTATTTGTCAGAGCTTCAGGAGACTGTAAATCACTGTTGATGTAGAGGACAGGAGCTTCTTGAGAGTTTCATACAGTACACACAGAGTGCCAGATAATTATAATGGAGCTGCCCTCACCTGGAGTCCAAAGCAGAGCAGTACTGTACACTGTTACTATGTTATCTTACAGCTTATGTTGAAAAAGCTACAATGGTCCAGGAAAAAACAAAACACAGCAATCACTGAGCTCAGGGAGTGATCAGTGAAAAAAATCCAATGAAGTACTCAATCAAGAGTCTCCATTGATAAATTTCCCCTCTATACATTAAAATATGCAAAAAATGGGTCTGTGGAGCTTCAGTTGCGAGTCTCAAAACATGGGAATAGCCAGAAATCCCTCCAGTGGGGAGATCACCAAACCACCCTGATACGTAGCCCCTCAAGTCCCCCACTCAATTGCGAGTATTGGGACACAAATAGGGAAATACCAGGGTGGCCCCTTTTGTGTCAAAGTCTAACTCAGTTGCGAGTATTGCTATATGACAGGGGTTACCAAAGCCAGGCATCCATCCACAGACAGCTTCGGTGTATTGCCCTCGTCAGTGTGGTGCAGGATTCTGGCTAATGGGGGCAATGAAAAATAGACTAACAAAAGACAGCAATCACTGTGGTCAGCAAAGCTAGAGTTGTCCAGGAAATACAATTATTTTTTGGAAGAAAAAAAAAAAGTAAACTGAGGCCTAACTAAGTACTTTTTTAGATGACTGTGCTCCATTACATTCCTTTTTATGTATTTACTTCATCACTCTTATTAAGGCCAAAAGCAGGAGTTTTGGAAATGAATATAGAAAGTGCCTACTGCAGATTGTGGCCCAATTAAAATTAGAACTAGACCATTAGTGCTTTATAAAAAAAAAAGGAAAAAGAGAAGCTGGGTCTATGTATTAGATACCTAAATTCAAGGTTCACACAGGTTAAATTTCTGCCTGTCTGGCCATTTTTCCCCTTTGCCAGTCATTTTACTATTAGCTTTGTAAGAGGATTTGCAGTGTGGCCCCTTTACTAGACTGTATAATAAAGAGTTGAATGTTTTCTTTTATATCATATAATTTTTTGAGTTTATTAACTTTATCCAAATACAATACAGGAACCTCATCCATCTCGACTATCTGCAGAGGATGCTTTACTGAAACAGACCAAACTAGACAGTGGAACGCTGAACTTGTTTCAAAACCTCACAGAGCTGAAGTCGTTCTTCATAAAGGTACATCTGGAGAATGTGTCAAGAGTAAAATAGCAGAGCTAGTTCTTAAAGACTTTTCTTTGTGTATTTTTAAAGTAAATATTACAGTAGTAATAAAGTGATTCTAAAGAGCTGTTCTTTTAACTTGTGTCTTTCTTTAGGGTATTAGTGATGACATTCCTGTGGTTAAAGCCACTGTCCCAAAGAGTCAACTACGTTCCTTTATATCTCAGGGAAGCCCAGAAACACTGGTAAGTTTTTTTTTGTTTTTTTTTTATTAAATGTGGCTTAAAGTGACTCTGTACCCACAGTCTGACACCCCCCCCCCCCTTCCCAAACCGCTTGTACCTTCAGATAGCTGCTTTTAATCTAAGATCTGTCCTGGGGTCCGTTCAGCAGGTGATGCAGTTATTGAACTAAAAAAAGAAGAAAAAAAACTGCTGTGGCCTAGATTGTGTATGCGCTAGGCTGGCACACCCTCTCTGTCCCTCCTTCCTACCCTCCTCATCATTAGGAATGCTCCAGGCAAGCAGATTTTCTACTATTCCTCACCTGTGTCAGCACGGCACATGGGCTGGATTGTTAAGGCACAAGTGTAATGTTCAGACAGGAGAAAATGTTCTAGGGGCATTCCTAATGATGAAGAGGGTGGGGAGGAGGGACGGAGGGGTGGTGCAATACTAAGGCATGGGTACTCTAGGCCACGCTAGTTAGACTCAGGGCTGCAAGTTTAAAAGTAGGGGGTTTTTTTAGGACAATAACTGCATCACCTGCCAAATGGACCCCAGGACAGATCTTTTGTTATGGTGTAATCATGTAATATCAATAAGTGTATTTTCTTTTTGTCTGGTTTAGGTAACAATCAGTCAGAGCCTAGTAATTGGAACTCATGGATGGCTACCATATGACAAGAACATTTCTAATTATTTTACTTTTACCAGAGACCAAACTGTATCTAATCTAAAGTAAGTGTACTCCTTGGTAACTATGAGAACAGTAGAATGAATACCATGTAACATATATGGTAGTCAGGGAATTATAATTAAAAATTGAGGGTTAGATTTTAACCTCCTTTCCCACGTTATGATGTACTAGTACATCATAGGCAAGAAGGAAGTTCTACGCAATGCGTCCCGCTGCAATACTAGACACAAAAAATCAACAAATAAATTAGCTAGGTTTTCGAATCATGGACAGCCCATTGTGGCTACGTCCTTATAGAATTTAGTATATCACACTGTACATACTTTTAGTCATGCACTTATTGGACAGTAATTGTGCTTGAGGTAGTGGTAAAAGAGCAAATTATTTAAAAAAAAAGGCAAGTGTTAACATCAGTAGGAAGTGTGAGGTGTCCCACTGATGTGTAGCTAAGAACTAACTTCATTGCTGCACATTTCCCGGAATTGCTCTGCCTGCTGGAATTTTGCAGAGGAATGGTTGGAGCCTCCGCATAATGTGTGATGGGCATAGACATCCAATCCACAAGTGCAGACAGGAGATGGAGGTGGGGTTTTGTGAGTTTGTTAGAATGTCATCAGCCGCAGCAACTGTGACCCAGGGGAGCCTTTAAAAAGATTCATGTTCATGCTGATTTTAAAATTCAGAATATATGTAGTACCTGAATTTGGATACGGGCACGGACAGTATGATATAAGGAAGGTGTGCTATAAAAGTCCCCATACTTCTTTGTTACCTGACAGCTAAATGATTGTCTGGCCCTAAGTGATCTCTCCTGCCCGTCCTCCCTGTACACAGGGACTTTTCTGCTCCTTTATTCTCTATGGGGAGGTGAGGGGTAAGCCAAAACAAGAGAGCTCTCCTGCGTCTTATCTTTCTCTGATCAAAGGGGTCAGCCTTGATTTTCCATCACGAACCCCTGTCACCACTGACATCATTTGTCGGTGTTTATTCTAGACTGCCAAAAGTCTAAGTTGTATAGGGACCTTAACTCTATGGCTGTAAGAAACGAAGTAGGGAATTTAAAAAACTGCAGCAGCTACATTTATCATGAAAATAAATAAAAAAATAATTGGTACACAATTTTCAACTTTTAACTCTCACTTTTAGAGCTCAGAGGGTGGTGTCTGGTCCATTCGCTCCTGGTCTTGAGATAAGATCAAAGCTGTTTGTGGTGTCCCACGATGGGAAAGTGTTGTTCAGCGGTGGTCACTGGGATAACAGCATACGAGTAACTTCACTGTCGAAGGGCAAAGTGATTGGACAACATATCCGACATATGGGTAAGGATCTGATTTGTATACATTTAGCAATTTTGTAAACTATTAAAATGTTTTGGATGGCTTCGGCACAGTATAATGCATTAAAACAGGTTTTATCCAGTCTACAGTTTTCCATTGTTCGGGTTGATACCTTTTGTAAAGGAAATTTTAAAACTAATGTCCTATTATCATTGAATTTACACAATAGTCTACAGAGCACATGTTCTTCCGACACATATTTGTCAACTACACATCTGAAAACTAGGGACCTGGATATTCATCACAGATTAGCCCTACTGTAAGAGCTTAGAGACAAGATCCAGACAGGCATCCTGTGACATAAGAGGGTGATGCATTGTTATGGGAGATGGGGGACAATACAAAGTTTGTAGGACTTCTATTTTCCATTTCCACATTACTTGTGAAGCACGGAAAATCAGTTGAAGCTAGTGCTATTAATAATTGCAACTATATTAGTAAGAGAGGGGAGGGGGGGAGGAGGGAGTAACTCGGGGGGGGGGGGGGAACGACAGTGACACTTTAAATACAATTTTGTGATAATGGAATACACCTTTAAAGGAGTACTTCAGCAAAATATTTTTCTTTCAGAACACTCGTTTCAGAAAGTTGCAATTTACTTTTGTTTAAAATTCTCAAGTCTTCATATACTTATCAGCTGCTGTATGTCCTGCAGGAACTGTATTCTTTTCAGTCTGACACAGTGCTCTCTGCTGACATCTTTTTCCGAGACAGGAACTGTCCAGAGTCTGGGACAGGGGGCTGCAGAGAGCACTGTGTCAGAGTGGAAATAATTCACCACTTCCTGCAGGACATACAGCAGCTGATAATTATGGAAAGACTTGAGATTTTTAAATAGAAAATTACATAGTAAATTACAAATCTATATAACTTTCTAAAACCAGTTGATTTTAAAGAAAAATATTTTTGCTTTTGTACCCCTTTAAAATAATGGAAGCTAGACAGCTGGACCTTTATAAAGTTTCTATAATTAAACAGGGTTTATTATAACTGAATTTTAGTGAGTGATTTTGTGCAGGGCCAGTGACTAACAAGACACTTCCGCTTTATAAAATTAACCTGATATGTGAAAACTCTGCAGCACAGTGAAATTGTCTATTTCTCTCCCTTGTCCATATGTAATAGACATTGTGACCTGCCTAGCCACAGATTTCTGTTGTATGAATCTTATTTCTGGCTCTCGGGACAGAACATGCATGATATGGCAGATCTCACAACAGGTTGGTCTTTTTTTGTCTTATGTAATGTTTGTTTTATATTTAAAGAGGACCTGTCACCCCCGTGCTGGGTGCAGGTTCCCGACCCCCCCAGAGCCCCCTATACTTAATCGCGATGGGTCCCGCTTCTTGATTCGGTCCGGTGACAGAGATTTCATCGCCCAAAGCGCACGCGCTCCTGAGATGAGTCCGACGCCCATGGGGAATAAATGGTGAGTCTGACGCTCCATTCATTCTCTATGAGCGTCGGACTCATCTCAGGAGAGTGCGCTGGGCTTTGGGCGCTGAAATCACCGGACCTAATCAAGAAGCGGGACCCGATGCGATCAGGTAAGTATAGGGGGCTCTAGCGGGGGGTCAGGAGCCTGTCACCCCGACACGGGGGGTGACAGGTTCCCTTTAAGCAATCAGGAATAAGAATATGGAATATGGATGTTAGATATTAACTGAGTAAAATAATGTCTGTGTGTGGTACCCAACACCATTCACACTAGGCAAGAGCACGTTGCTATGGCTGAAATTGCAGACACACAAAAATGCAACAGCTCACAGCTAATGGCAAGACACAGATCCAATATAGATATGAAAAATCACTAAAAGCGAGAAAATCTCGATAAAAATAACGAGGCTCTTGGCATACCATATGCAATTAATGTGTACCATCCCACCACAGTAAAATGGTCTCATACATGGGATGGACCTACACTAACTGGGGCCTCTCCGAGGCTAATAATAAGCCTGCACTCTGGGCATGCAGGATCCACCTAATACTGGCAAAAATAACCCTCAGGATGGGATGGGTGGAGTGCACGACCAAGTAGAGGCAGCCACTCCTACCATCTGGAACAGACACAAGGACGAATTTGGTCAGCTCTCCCACAGCACCATTCACACTAGGCAGTGGCACGTTCTCTATGCCTTATTGGGGCTATTTTTGCTGCCTACTGTAATTCCGAGGACATTTACACAATGGGCTCCACCAGATTCAGAACCCTAAAAAAAGGCTATAAGTTTTATAATTGACAACAAACTAGATGAACTGTTTAATTCATGGGTTCATTGCTCCGTATTTTAAATTTCCACATTCATTTAGGGCTAGATTTGGTTTACCATGTAACATATTTGGCTCTTAGACTTTATATACATAACATTCTTCTGTGTGAGTTGCTGGAAAGTGATACATATAGTGTTATTTTTTGCTATTTGGTATGTATGCTGTGTGAAGGATTGTCTGTAATAAAGATAACATGTTATATTCATTGTTTGTACAATAATGGTGGCATAGTGTTTATCAATTTGTAGTTAGTGAAGAATGTTAAGGAGTCCGCACTGAGGACTCAAGGCCTAAATAGTGTGAACTAAAGTGAAGTGAAATGAAGGACATCTGCAATAGGTTGTAAGGGATTCTTTCTCCTGAAGCCCTGCAGTTCCTGACCAAGAGGGGCCATGTTGATAGAAACTTTAAAATAAATCATTTTCTTTAATAAAGTTATATTACAAACTGATATAACTTTATGATAGAAATGTAAGGAGAATGATAGTTTTGTTTTGCAGGAATATACCTTTAAGACAATAAAAATAGCTGCAAAGGTTAAGAGCTAGTATAACAGATCTATTGCTCTTATTTACACAAACTGGCATAATTTTTCCTTTTACTGTAAAATATTACTTTGATTTGTAGAACAGAGAGAAATAATTCTGTTATGTTCACATTATATTGTTTCCAGGGGGACCTTTCTGCTAAGCCTATACAGATCCTGTATGGACACACAGATGAAATAACAAGTGTTGGCATCAGCACTGAGCTCGACATGGCTGTTTCTGGAGCCAGAGTAAGATATTCCTGCATGTAGTTTACATTTTTTTTTTAAAATTAATTAATAAGATGATGGTTGAAATTAGATTTTCCTGTTGTTGGTAAGGCTGGGTGATAAATGGTGAGAAAAACTAATTACAATACAGCCTCAATTAACCCCTTAGGGACCAAGCCTGTTTGGGCCTTAATGACCAGGCTCATTTTTCAAAATCTGACCTGTCTCACTTTATGCGCTTATAGCTCAGTGATGCTTTAACGTATGCTAGCGATTCTGAGATTGTTTTTTCGTAACATATGGTACTTTATGTTAGTTGCAAAATTTGGTCACTGTCTTGTGTGTTTTTTGTGAAAAACATCAAAATATAATGAAAAATTTGAAAATTTTGCACTTTACGAACTTTGAAATTCTTTGCTTCTAAAAAAAAAAGGCACATGACAAAAATTAGTTAGTAAGTCACATTATCAATATGTCCTCTTTATTCTGGCTTCATTTCGTAAACATATTTCACTTTTTTAGGGTGTTACGGGGCTTAGAAATGTATCAGCAAATTATCAAATTTTCATGAAATTTCCAAAACTGATTTCTTTAGGGACCAGTTCTTTTTTTAAGTTGATTTAGGAGGCTTGTATACTGGAAACCCCCATAAGTGACCCCATTTTGGAAACTAGACACCTTAAAGAATTAATCTAGGGGTATAATGAGCATTTTAACCCTACAGGGGCTGGAGGAAAGTATTCACAATTAGGCCGGAAAAAAATGGAAAATAGAAATTTTCCAATAATATATTTGTTAAGATTAAAGTATCTCATTTTCATAATAAACATGAGAGAAAATGCACCCCAAATTTTGTAATGCAGGTTCTCCTGAGTAGAACGGTACCCCATATGTGGGCGTAAACCACTGTATGGGCACACAGCAGGCCTCAGAAGGAAGGGAGCACCTATTAGCATTTCCAGTTCAGATTTTGCTGAAGAAATTTCTGAGCGCCAGGTGCGTTTGCAGAGCCCCTGTAGTGTCAGCAGAATAGAACCCCCCCAAAAGTCACCCCATTTTGGAAAGTACACCCATCAAAGAATACATCTTGGGGTGTGGTGACCATTTTGACCCCATAGGTATTAGAGGAAAGTATTCAAAAGAAGACAGTAAAAATGAAAAAATATAATTTTTCCAATAACATGTTTGTTTAGTTTGAAATTTCTCAATTTCACGAGAAACAGGGGAGAAAACTCACCCCAATATATGTAAGGCAGGTACTCCTGAGTAGAACAGTACCCCATATGTGGGCATAAACCACTGTGTGGGCACACAGCAGGGCTCAGTAGGGAGGGAACGCCAAGCATTTTCAGTGCATGATTTTCCTGAAGAAGTTTCTGAGCGCCAGGTGCGTTTGCAGTGCCCCTGTAATGTCTACAGAATAGAACCCTCCCCCCCAAAATCACCCCATTTTGGAAAGTACACCCCTCAAGGAATTTATCTTGGGGTGTGGTGACCATTTTGACCCCACAGGTATTGGAGGAAAGTATTCAAAACTAGACCGTAAAAATGAAAAAAATTGAATTTTTTCAATAACATGTTTGTTTAGTTTTAAATTTCTCAATTTCACTAGGAACAAGGGAGAAAAAGCACCCAAAACTTGTAACTGAGGTTCTCCTGAGTACAATGGTACCCCATATGTGGGCATAAACCACTGTATGGGCACACAGCAGGGCTCAGAAGAGAAGGAGTGTCATTTTAGTTACAGGCAATATGTGGGTGTTTACTGGTTATCTGGGGTGGTAATAGACAATCTCAGGGTGTTTACTGGCTATCTGAGGTGGCAGCAGGCAATCTGGTGGGGTTATGGGCAATCTGGGGTGGTTACGAGCAGTCTGTGCCAATCTGGGGTGGTTACGGTCAATCTGGGGTGGTTACGGTCAATCTGGGGTGGTTACGGTCAATCTGGGGTGGTCACAGGCAATCTGGGGTGGTCACAGGCAATCTGGGGTGGTCACAGGCAATCTGGGGTGGTTACGGGCAATCTGGGGTGGTTACTGGCTGTATGGGGTGGTTATGGGCAATCTTGGGGTGTTTACTGGCTATCTAGGGGTGGTTACTGGCTATCTGAAGAGGTGACGGGCAATCTGGTGGTGTTCACTGACTATCTGGGGATGCAACTGGCAATCTGGGGTGGTGACGGAAAATCTGGGGTGGTGACGGGAAATCTGGGGTGGTTGCGAGCAATCTGTGGTGGTTACAGGCAATTTGGGGTAGTTACAGGCAGTCTGTGGCAATCTGGGGTGGTTACGGGCTGTCTGGAATGGTTATGGGCTATGGGGGGGGGGATACGGGCAATCTGGGGAGATTACGGGCAATCTGTGGAGATTACGGGCATTCTGGGGTGGTGACAGGCAATCTGGGGTGGTTATGGGCTGTCTGGGATGGTTATGGGCTGTCTGGGATGGTTATGGGCTGTCTGGGATGGTTATGGGCTGTCTGGGGTGGATACGGGCAATCTGGGGTGGATACGGACAATCTGGGGAGGTTACAGACAATCTGGGGAGGTTACAGGCAATCTAGGGTGGTTACAGGCAATCTGTGGTGGTTACGGGCAATATGGGGTGGTTACGGGCAATCTGGGGTGGTTACGGGTAATCTGGGGTGGTTACGGGTAATCTGGGGTGGTTACAAGTAATCCAGGGCACTTGACTTTGGTGACAGGCGTAAAAAAGTGCCGGCACCATTTGGAACAAGCGATCAGTGGTATATAGTATATACCGCTGATCACTTGTACTAGGACCACACCGGGTGGTCACCGATCATTGCCCCATGCTCTCCGCCACCTCCTGTGGTGGAAAGAATGAAGCTTGGATCATTTTTAGGAATCCATGACTGTGAACAGAGTCTGTTCACAGTGATGACGGCGGCCATCTTGTATCAGATGGCCGCCCAGGGAGGGGAGGGTCAGTGGCCAGGTCACTAGGGTTAATTCTGGGGATGGGGGGACATGTTTTCATCTCCTCTCACTGTGGATTCACGGTGAGAAGAGATGAAAGCGTTCAGCTGCGCTGGCAATGCCCGTTACCGGTAGCCGCCTTTATACTGATAATAACGGCGATCACCGGTGAGGGGACTGGCCGGGACTGACCCCACACTCTCCCCCAACCCCTCAGCTACCTCCGATAGCTGAGAGGAGGAGGCTGCGGGCATTACCGGCGCCGCTGCACTATTCTGCACCATCGCCATAAAGAGCTGATGGCAGAAGAATAGAGCCCATTAGTGATCGCCGTAAAAATCCGTATCGGCGGTCACTAATAACATAACACATGTATTCTCTGGGTCACTATGGTTACGGCGATACCACATTTGTATAGTTTTTTTTAACTATTACCGCTTTGGCGCAATAGAAACTATCTTCCTAGCCAAAACCCACAAAAACTGTCCCTGCATTGCAAGATCCATAGCGTTCTCATCTTTTGCGCGACAGAGCTGGTTTTGGGCTTATTTTTTGCGGGAAGATCTGTAGTTTCTATTGATACCAAGTTTTATATGTATATGACTTTTTGATCTCTTTTATGACGTATTTTCTAAAGTGGATTGATAAAATACAGCTATTCTAGTACTGTTTTTTTTATTTTTTTTTTACAGCGTGTGTCGTGCAATATAATTATTGATATAGTTTTATAGATTGGGTTGTTACGGACGTAACGATACCAAATATGTATAGGATTTGTGTTTTTGATCACTTTTATGTAATGTTTTATAGTGTATGGGGAATGTAATGCATCTTTATTATTGGGGGGCTGGGGGGGGGGGCTGTGTTGTGTTTGGTGCACACTTTTTTTCACTTTCTTTTACTTTTACACTAGTGTACATTACTGTACACTAGTGTAAAATACTTAGATCACTGATACAATACATTGCAGTACCTGATGTACTGCAGTGTATTGTATCATGCCTCATGCTGACAGGCAATAGCCGCGGCCACCCCTGTCAGCATCAGGCATCTCCATGGTGACCCCGGGGACCTTCATTAGGACCCCGGAATCACCATGGAGACATCGGGACCCCGGACGGCACCGCGGGACATCGCGATCATGTAAGTGAACCACGGCGCCGTCCGGGATCCACCGGGACCCGTTAGATGCCGCTGTCATGGTTTGACAGCGGCATTTAACGGGTTAAACTGCCCGGAGCGGAGAATCCTCCGCTCCGGGCAGTTACAG
Organism: Dendropsophus ebraccatus; assembly: GCF_027789765.1. Classification (NCBI taxonomy): domain Eukaryota; kingdom Metazoa; phylum Chordata; class Amphibia; order Anura; family Hylidae; genus Dendropsophus; species Dendropsophus ebraccatus. The sequence continues at coordinate 54,618,582 of NC_091462.1, forward strand.
GAGGGTGTCAGCGGTCACACTGACCGCTGATCACCCGTCCTGCAGCCGCCGCCGGGCGGTAATTTATTCCGATGCGCCCGCCGTTAAAAGGCGTACGCATCGGAATAAAGCCCATTAGTGGCCGCCGTGAAAAGGCAGCATGGCGGTCACTAAGGGGTTAATGGACTTTTTTATTATTATTTACTATTTATTTTTAACCTCATTGTAACGCTTTCCCAGTTTTTAGACTCTGAAAATAAATGTCATCTATGTACAAAAAGTAGCAGTAAACTCTAACTTGTCACGTGACGTTCCTTGTCTATATTTACGGTATAACAGTGTCCCCCAACCTGTGGTTCTCCAGCAGCTACAACTAGCAGTGAAGCTACAACTTCCAGCCTGCCCGGTTGTTTCACAACTGCTGGAGAATGTTGTTCTATAGTATGAAAATATTTAAAGTGTCACTGTCGTTAAAATTTTTATTGCAGAAATTAATAGTACAGGCGATTTTAAGAAACTTTGTAATTGGTTTTATTAGCCGATAAATGAATTTTTATCATGCAAAAGCAGTTTAAAGCTCTCCCCCCTGTCTTCATGGTTTTCCTATGGAGAGAGAAAGTAAAAGCAGCAATACAGGACAACAAAGAGTTACTTTACATTCACATCCTGGGCTCTCTCCTTTGACAGGCATCATGGACCTCTCTGATCTCGAATTAGGGCTCTGAATAGCTCCCCTGCTGAGCAATCCTTTGTTCTTAGCTCTCAGCTGCCGACTAATCTCACTCCTTCCCCCTCCCCTCTTCATAGAACAGACAGATCCGACTGATGAAAAAACAGTCGAGATTTTCTGATTCTGAGGAGTGGATGACAGAAAGGAGAGGAGGGGGGGACCTGGGAAAAGGCTTTTTACATGCAGATTAGTGATGCACGATGCACCGAAATATCGATACTATCGATATTTCGGGCAGAAAAACTGTTCGGTACCAAGATTTCCTGGTATCGAAACTTTAAGTTGCGTAATATTACGCAACTTAACATGAAGTATAGTTCAGAGAACACGTCCGGCGGCTAGCTGAGCGCCGGCTATGTTCTCTGGGTACTGCGTGTCCCCTCCTCCGCCCGCGCGCTCTCAGCTCCCGACGGCGCGGAATTCAAATAGCCGGCACATAGCGGCATTTAATCCCTTCCAAGCCGCTCCATATGCAGCAGAGGTCTACTGCATATGGAGTGGCCCCCCACTGCTAATGACTGCGGCCCGCGATCCCGCAGGCGGCAGTCATTTTACTATTATCAGTCTCCCCACCCCGGGACCGGCTGGTGCAGCGGCGTCCCCCGTACCCTTCAGTTCTCTACCTTCCAGGAGCCGCCGGTGCAGCGGGGGTCCCCTGCACACTCCAGAACCCACTAATACATCGGGGTTCCCTGCACCCTTTAGCTCTCCCACCAGGACCTGCCGCTGCAGTGGGGTCCCTCCACAATCCTGTCGCCATCCCCCCAGGGCCCGCCGGCACAGTGGAACAACTCCCAGCATATCTTTTTGTGGGGAGTTGTGCACAAGGAGGTACGCTGGGAGTTGTCAGGAGGCTGCTGCTGCACTACAACTCCCAGCAGCATACCTCGTTGTGCACTAGTACAACCCACAGCATACCTCTTTGTGCACAAGGAAGTATGCTGGGAGTTGTAGTGCACAAGGTGGTATGCTGCTGGGAGTTGTTGTGCCAGGAGGTTGCTGCTGCACAACTGAAACGCCCACTATACCTCCTTGTGCACAACAACTCCCCACAAGAAGGTATGCTGGGTGTTGCAGTTGTGCATTAGCAGCCTCCTTGTGCACTACAAGTTCCAGCATACCTCAGTGTCCACTACAACTCCCAGCATACCTTCTTGTAGGGAGTTGTAGTGCACAAGGAGGTAGGTTGGGAGTTGTAGTGCACAAAGAGGTATGCTGGGAGTTGCAGTTGTGCAGCAGCCTCCTGACACAACATGCCAGCATACCTCCTTGTGCACTTTAACTCCCAGCATACCTCCCTAGGCACTACAACACCCAGCATACCTCCTTGTGCACTTGAACTCCCAGCTTACCTTCTTATGTACTACAGCTCCCAGCACCTTGTGCACAACTCCCCACAAGAAGGTATGCTGGGACTTGTAGTGCATAAGAAGGTATGCTGGGAATTGTAGTGCATAGGGAGGTATGCTGCGAGGTAGAGGGGAAATAAAGTGTTTGTTTGTTTTTTTTAAGAAAAAAAAAAATCATAATAAAGGTTCCAATAATCCCCCCTTTTCCATTTTTTTTTCAAAATAAGTAAAAAAAAAAAAAAAAAAAAAAGGAACATACATGTATTTGGTAACCATTGCATGCATAATTGTCAGAACTATAAAATGTATCAAAGTGATCAAAAAGTCAGATAAATAAAAATGTTGCACATAGGGCATCATATTCGCAGTCTGGGCGGGGGGAAATTACAGTATATTTGTATTTATTTATTTTTTTTCAAACTTTATTTAGTATCGAGTATTGAAATAAGAAAGCTGGTATCGATATCAAATTTAAAATTCTGGTATAGTGACATCCCTAATGCAGATAATGGCAGATTTGGCTAATAAACCCAATTACAAAGTTTCTTAAAATCACCTGGACTATTGATTTCTGCAAAATAAAATTTTTAACGACAGTGACACTTTAATATAGCCTACGTTTCCCCTATGTATACAGCATCACAGCTGGGCTATGTATATACTGACCCCCTTTCCTCTGCTATCTGCGTTGTGTTGTGGTTTAGAAAAGGGACATGTAATTGAGGTTACATGTTCAATCAATCATGATGTTCCTTTAGGCCATAATCGCCCAGCCCTAGTTGATAGATATTCTTGTTGTAGGATGGAACGGTAATCATTCACACAATCCGAAGAGGCCAATACATGAGGACTCTGAAGCCTCCAAGTGACAGCTCACTTATCATGACTATTCCTAACTTGGCAGTCTCTTTGGATGGACATATTGTCGTACATAGCAGCCTGGAAGGGAAAGGAACCCTGAAGGTGGGTCTTTCAGTATATTTTTTTTTTTTTTTGTAGTCATTTCTCATTTTGGTTTCCTATGGTGACAATTTTTTAAACTGGTCATATAGTCTGCATTGACTAAAGGGGTACTATAGGAATTTATATTTTCATATATACTTGTGGGCCTGCATAGAAAATAATTAACACCCTATCCTCATTTACCATGCTTCCCTGTTGTCCTCCTGTCATGTCTTTTGGTCCCTTGCTAAACACTCTGACTGCTACCTCCAAGATGTGCTTTGAAGTGACAGCCCATGAGACAAGTCCATCTCAGAAGTAGCAGCCAGACCCAAAGACATGACAGGATGACCCCAGGGGAGTGTTGTAGGTGAGCATAGGATGTTCCTGATGCTCCTCAGGCATAAGAATCAAAAAAGCAAGACATGGGCAAAACTAGGATTCATGGGGCCCCATAGCAAAACATAGTATGGGCCCTATGAATCCTAGTGTCTAGGGGGGCTGTGTATGCCTGCCCCCCACCTTGGACGGCACGGCTCTCATAGCACCAGCTCTCCTTAGATTACTGCAACCATTTACTGAGTTACTGATCAGTGACCTACTACAGTCAGTGATTGGCTGCAGCAATCTTATGTCAGTTTTAAAGTAGTCTTAAAGGGGTTCTCCAGCACTACTAAACATGGCCGCTTTCTTTCAGAGACAGCAGGGCTCTTGTCTCCAGTTTGGGTGGGGTTGTAACTCAATTCTATTGAAGTGAAAGGAGCTTAATTGCAAACTGCACCTGACCTAGAGACAAGAGCCGTGTGGTCTATGGAAGAAAGCGGCCATGTTTTTTTTAGTACTAGATAACCCCTTAAAAAAATATTATTTGTGATAAATTTTTCTTTAAAGGGAACCAATCACCCCGAAAATCAATGTAAAGACAAGGATATGTGCTGATAGATCACCCAGCACACTTCCCAAATATGCCCCTGTAACGTCTGTGCCCCCCTCAATGAGACAGTAATCTTACTTTCTTCTTGTCACGCGCTGTATGTAAATTTTTGCTAACTAGTCCGGGTGGGCGTATGTAGTCCTGGTGGGCGTATGTAGTCACGGTCCGTGGGCGTATCTACTCACGGTCCGGGGGCGTATGTAGTCGCGGTCTTCGGCTGTAATCACGCCCAGAGGGGCGTGATTCGGCGGCTTGCGGTCCAGTGACGTCATCCGGCGGCTTGCGTTCCGCGTCGCGGCCGCGCCGACGTGTTCGGGAACCCGCGCATGCGCAGTACGTCAGCGTCGTCTCCCGCCGTACTGCGCATGCGCGGGTTCCCGAACACGTCGGCGCGGCCGCGACGCGGAACGCAAGCCGCCGGATGACGTCACTGGACCGCAAGCCGCCGAATCACGCCCCTCTGGGCGTGATTACAGCCGAAGACCGCGACTACATACGCCCCCGGACCGTGAGTAGATACGCCCACGGACCGTGACTACATACGCCCACCAGGACTACATACGCCCACCCGGACTAGTTAGCAAAAATTTACATACAGCGCGTGACAAGAAGAAAGTAAGATTACTGTCTCATTGAGGGGGGCACAGAGGTTACAGGGGCATATTTGGGAAGTGTGCTGGGTGATCTATCAGCACATATCCTTGTCTTTACATTGATTTTCGGGGTGATTGGTTCCCTTTAATGCATATAATTAATGATTATGTCTTTCTTGTATTATAACATTTTACCTAACATTTAATAATTTATTTCTGCTCAATTTTATCCTATAAAAGTTTCATGACCAGAGGCTTTAGTTATTTGGGAATGTGTTTCTGTTTGTAGAACAAGAATGCCTTACATCTCTACAGTGTGAACGGGAAGTATCTTGGCTCTGAGGGACTAAAGGAGCAAATATTGGACATGTGTGTCAGTGGTGAATACATTGTTACTGGGAGTCGTCAGGGACATCTTTCTATACGTGACCTGTACAGGTTAGTAATGTAGGCAAGTCACTAGAAGAACACCTCTTATAGGGTACTAAGACAGGTTAAATGGGTTTTCTTTTGTGTAATGCATGTAGTACTGTGTGTAGTCTAAATATCATGTCTTGTTAGATTATTACATGTGTCTGGGGAGGCTTGATACTAATGGGATGAATTTATTGTGGGGTTAAGTGTATAGATGAAGTATATCATGGCTCATGTTCTTATTGTGGAGATGTTGTCGCCAAATGTTGGGTTTTCTGCAATGCCAGAACAGTCTTTCTGCTTGGACACTTTTCCTTATATAGATGGAGGATACAAATATATACTCTAAGTTTTTTGTTTTTTGTTTTGTATACTCGATGCAAAAAGCTGAATCCCCAGACAAGCATATAAAGAGCAGGATCCTTTGACTATTTTATATATGAACAATTAGGTTGGAACTTCATTTGGGGCCTCCGTCACATGTTCTGTTTAAATAACAGTATATTTATGTGCCATTAGGATGCTGTAAAATGACAAACACCAGCAGAAAATGAGATGGTTCCTATTAAAGCCAATGTGATTTCTCGGGATCTTTTGTTGCTAACCTCTTTGATGTAACTTTTCATGAAGAACGCTGATCTGTTCGGTGGGAAATCCATTTTGCTGTCAGAAGTTTGGTTATCCATGGATAGGACCACACCAGCTCTGTTCCTTGCACCAGCCCAATTGGATCAGAATGGGGCTCGCGCACAGTCCTGGCCCGATGTGGTCGTATCTTTATATACCTATACTTCCACAGAATGGATTTCACACCAAACCAGTCAGTGTACTTCATGACAGGTACTCTTAAAAGGGAATCTGTAAGCTACAATTCACGTTCCGAACTGCTGACACTGTTAGATCGCTGTTTGAGCCAGGAGACACAGGGTCTGTTACATTTATCCACCTATGCTGTTCTATAAGTTGGTAAAATGTTTTTATTCCAGAGTTTAAAGAGTCAAAAGGCTTTCCCCGAGCTCCTGAGTGCAGTAAGCTGTAACACTCCTTACTCCCCCCTCACATACCTGATCCTGCTTGGGACTCGGCTTCCAGGTGTCAATCAGGGGGAGTGGGGAAGAGACATTCCGGATGCCATTGCAGCTATTCAGAAGCTCGGAAAAGCCTGTTTGACGCCTTGTACCAGAGAATAAAAGCATTTTGTAAATCCTGGTGTTTTGCTGTTAATTCATATTGGATAATAAGTTGTACGTACTTTTTTAGTTAGTAACTAAATTAAGGTTTAGGTATGATGACAAGTAAGTATAAAAATGCATATACTCTATAAAATAAAATGGAAGGAACGCGATTTAGTGGTTACTAGAAGATAAGATTTATATAAAAATATATACTGAAGCATGTATATAATACATGTAATCTGATGTTTTCTGTTATTTGCAGTTTGAGTCTCAGTGTTTCACCCTTGAGTATGCGGGTTCCAATTCATTGTGTCTCTGTGACAAAAGAGAACAGTCACATCCTAGTGGGGCTAGAAGATGGCAAGCTGATCATCGTAGGTGTTGGCAAGCCAGCTGAGGTGAGCACTGTGGAATCTAATGACTAGGACTAGTAAACATCTAGAAAAATATGGAGTCAATAATTTAAAAACGAGATGATGATCAGTTATTGGTATAATGTAATGGCAAAACCCAAACATACACACTTTAAAGGGTTTACCCATTAAAGTTAATGAAGATACATCCTGTAGGGATATGCCATTATTTACTTAAGTGGAAAACATTGTCATTTAACTGCCAGGACCACCACCAATACTTATTATAATAATATAAACTTTAGAATAAAAAAATCTTTGCTAATTTTCTTAGATGTCTTAATGGCTGTGTTGCAGTTCCCTGCAAAATGAAAGCACAGGCTTGGTTCAGTAACATATAAAATAAAGTCTCTGGCATTAAAAAAAAAACAAAAACTTTTAACATGTCACAGAGATATGTCAAAAGTCTTGATTGGTCAGGGTCTGTGTGTTCAGACCCCCATGATCTTTAGATGTAGCTGAGAGAAGAGCATGGCTGAGCCATTTCTCTTGTTGGCTACCTGTGATCTCCATCTTGGTGCACGAGATGAGCTCATTCGTAAATCTATGGAACTTTTGCACATAAGAGGGCTTCTCCTGGCTATATTTGAATACTCTGTGGTACCTCTGATGTCAAAAGTTTTGTTTACTTTTACTTTTTTTTTTTTTTTTTTTATGATTGGGGCACTTTACTTTGCTAGTAGTTTCCCATGTAATGAGTTTCCTGCCTGGTATATGTGGTATTAGGAGCTTGTTGCCTATGGTTATTACAACAGTCATGCATGCTCCGTTCCATCACTAGGATTTGTCTATGAAAGGGGAGAAGATGCAAGCTGCAAATTGTGAGAGGCTCAGCAATAAGGGAGCACTGTAGGAACTAGAAATAAAATGGAGAGTCATTATTCAGCAGCCAGGGCAATACAGACAGAACAGCCTGAAGTAGAAGTAAGCATAGGAGAATGCTGCAGTGCAGGAACAGAGCGCACCGAGGGTGCAGCACTCATCCAAGCACTACTGCCCGTTTATATAGTTAATCAGTAGGGTACTGAAAGTTGTCCCCCTGCTGTTTTTTATATTTATGACCTTTCCTTAAGATAGCTGATATGTTATTTCATACTATGTTAGTTGTCTTTTTATTGCCTGTTGACTGGTGGACTTTCTTTTTTTAGGTAAAATCAGGTCAAATTTCCAGGAAGCTTTTTGGATCGAGTAGGAGACTCAGCCAAATCTCATCTGGAGAGACTGAATATAATACACAAGATTCCTAATGGAAGTAGATGACTGTGAGACTGTTCAAAAAAAGGAGCACATAATATAAAGCCTTGTCATAATGTACAAGGATAATGAAGGCTACACACTACAATTGTGGTGGATCTGAGAGGATATACACACAAGTGCATTTTCTTTTCCTCGTATTGCTGCTTACCTGTTCTGCTGCCAGGTGTTGGCTCCTGTCTAGCAGCAGAAAGGTTACTATTGTTCTCCTTTCAGTCTACTCTCCTCCTTTTGATTGCACTACTTTTTGTTGTTTTATGTTTGCAATTAATGATCCGCATCTTTATCATATTGGGCCTTCTTAGCACTACTGGGGAATATCACTACATTCCTCATTTTGGTATACAAAGCACTAACCTTTTGTCTTTTATGACGGCCACGGAATGGTTCAATTATACTTGGACATTTTAAAGCAGTTTTAGTCTTTTGTAACTGGATAGTAAAGTGATAGATGAAGCTTTTTTTTTATTTTAAATGCCTCTGAGTTTGTTTCCAATGTGAAAAATGGTGTATTGCGGGATCTTCCATTTGGATTTATAACGTAATTTAGCTGTAATCTTTAATTATTGTAGGAATATTTTACTTTTGTGCCTACTACATAATCTCATTCTTCTGCCTATCCAAAAAAGAACTCTCTAAAGAAGATGGTTGCTTATCGAGGATGAAGGGGGAAGTGACTGCATCTATACTATGTTGTGTTATATTTTATTGGACATCATGCTTACAAGGCATGATGAGAGCTCTGACAATCTTATTTTGTGTGAAGGGTCTTTGGAAAGTAATCTGATCATAAGGTATTCTGCTGCTGGGACCCCAGTAAGCCATGGAAAGGACCCATCAGCTAGCTACTGCTTGTTGCACCACGTTATGGTTCAGTTTCTATAGCAAATAGTGGGCAGTCCATATACTGTAGTTCATAGACTCCTTGAGTCCAACAGATGCCCCAGACAATTCATTTAATACCAGTTAAGTATAAAACTATTATGACTGACACATATGTCATAGTTAAAGTATTGTTGCATATTGGCCCTAAAGGCCAAGCAAGATTGTTTTTAGGATTATGATTATACTTTATAGCAAAGTTTTGTTTTTTGTTTAGTTTTTTACATAGGAGTTTTTCAAAACAGCAATAACGTATCTGTTTCTACCTCTGTTGATGAGGCAAATCTAGCTTTGGTTTTCAGATACACAGTGAAGCTTTGCTAAGAGGAAACTGCGTTGAGACATCCCATAGATACAGAAATACAACCTACAAACCATATAAACTACTATCTGAAATGGTGGCATTGAGTGAACTGAAGTATATTTGTCAATTAAGCTCAGCTAATGCCAGACCTTTGTGCAATTCTATACAATGCTGATTGTTTTATTTATTATTTGTATTTATTATCTGCTGCATAATACTGTACATTGCATTATTCTGTACTCTAACAATCCACACATATTACTGCTAATGACACAGGCTACCCGGGCAGCTTCCAGGCTCTGTTCACATTACAGCTTGTACTTCCTTTTAATAACCAAAAAGAAACATGCATTATTAAAACTAAATTATTTATATGTTAGTCAGTTCCAGACATGTTTGATGAATGTATCTATATCAGTCTATATAAGAAAAAACGCTGTGTGAACAGAGCACTGGCTGCTACCTGGATTCTGTGTACAGCTCCCCAAAGTGATACTGATTGAATCACGTGAAGGCCAGCCCTTTAAACAGCTGAGACATTGCTTTGTATTACTATTATTTTATATAGCCAGTTGCATTATGTGAAATATTATTGTATTTGTTTCTGAAGTTCTGTAAAAGATACATATTAAGGGGTTGTACTGTGTACAGTAAATATATGGCCCAATCCATGTCAATAAATCTGTGCTTCTGGAGCATAATGGAACACTGATTAATAATAGGAAAGTTACTTGACAATTTGCTGCATGAAGAAGTGTATCCATTCGTTGTCTGGATGATTTTCTAATGGAGTCATTTCTACATTCTCATTCTTATTGGAATGACCTCCTAATCAGACTAGGAAAACAAAAGGATTTTTGCAAGTCCTATTCAAATTGAATCTGCTCTTGGGATCACTGTCCTTTTGTCTGTGTTCTAGACTAGGATTTTACACAATGTGTGGTTAATGTGCTGCTGTAATGATTACACTATTCCAAAATGTTTAATTCAGTAATAATTTACATAACAAACACTTAAAACATGTCATTTCACACTACGGAATTTGCACAAAATTTCAAGCGGAGTACGTGCCGGGGACCCCCACTTGAAGTTCTGCCTGTCCCATTGATTGAAATGGATGTGTTATGCGCACTTGGCTGTCCGCCCAAAGAATTGACATGTCGATTCTGTGCAAATGTCAGTGTGAACAGGCCCAAAGGTATCAGAAAACGCTAAGCGCTTCAATCACACAAGGAAGATTGACCTTTACCACCAAATATTTAGCTTGGTGTTTTGTTTGTTTTCTTAGGAGTTTCATTCTTTAGACTAGTCTACTGATAATTCCTTATGTATTGCATATACTGCATTGCTAATTTAGTAGCTAGAAATGTACATGCTGGTGCTACATGATGCTTGCAATCCTACATTTCATAAGTAGGTGGTCTGTTTCTTTCTTGTAAATCATGTTTTTTTTATTCCCAAAACTGTTATATGGCTTTACCATTTGTAAACCTAATATTAATCAAACATTTGCGTCTTCCAGGGGATATTCCCAATGTTTTATTATTTGGTTTACTGTAAAACAGATTTTTAAAAAAATATTATTAACTCCACATGCAGGTATCATACACTATTGTAATGTATAGGACATGTGCACAATACCTGCCCTGTTCATAGCAGCGTCTCCAACCCAATGTCCGTTTGGGTGGAAAAGAACTTTCAGCGTTATATAATGCTCATAGCTCAGTGTCAAGAAGGCATTGCTGAGCCTTAGCATGCATGTTCCTTCCCTCACCTACCACTTTCCTGCCTTTACAGATTGATAAACAAGGCTCAGTTCTGGCAGCCAAGCCCTGTACATTAATGATGCACGGCAGGGGAGTGGTGGGGGAGAAAACTCAGCTATAGCTGTAGCAGACTTAATTTTATCTTTTAGAAAATTAGGTCATGGTGGGACAGTCTGCTGCATAACTGAACACCGGTATTACAGCACAATATTTTATTCTACAGTTGATCATATTCTAAATTGGTGCCTGCTTATATTACAGCTCAAAATGTTGAGTCAGATCATAGGCCTTATGATATATTTTTTAAACTGTATGTGATTTTACATTAAAAAAAAAAAAAACTTGTTAGCAGTGGTCTAATTAAATTTTTTGTAACGTTAAATAAACTCTAATATTAAAGCTTTCTTGACGCCACATAAATATTTCTCAGGATTTTGTGTTGACAAGTCCTTGATGTTTTACATATCTGCCTTTTTTTTAATAATATAATTTTTCTTGCTTTTATTGAATTTTTTGTGCAATATTTTTTATTTTGTATACAGTTAGATGTCTTCTACAAATTGAATTTTTGTGACCTGAAATTTTAAATCTACTCCTCTTAGCGATTTGGGGTATACTGACCATGTGCAAATCAATGAACTGGCGCTGAAAGGAAAGTTGTGTGTATATCTGCTCTGTTTTATGTACAGGATGGTTGTGGATGTTTTTAAAATGTTTTGCACTTTTCTAGAGACTTCAGATTTGTAAACTGTAACAGTTTAATATTTTGTACAGAATATATTTGAATTAAATATTGTAAATATAACAACTTGGGAGCAAACAGAATAAAACTTTGAATAACACTATAAATTTCTGTCTGGTGTAATTTTTTTATCATAATAATGAGTGACTTATAATTTAATATGTCTGGGTTCTTAAACCACTTTTAAAATGATTAATACAAAGCATACTTGATCAATAGTTAGAACAATTTTTATTTTTTTATGTATTTTTCTACTCTTATTAGGCTCCTTTCCTGCTTTCTGACATCCAAACATATCAATTACTCTGGAAATTGATATAGCTTCCCAGACAAAGACAGGAACAATCTAGTATATCTTAGCACAGAGCGTGATTCACTGCTGCTCAGTACTGCTTTAAGATGTCCTCCATGCTGCTTTTGGGTGTATTATGTATTATCTGCATAAACGTTTCTGTTTGAGTGCAGTGTATGGTAAATATCACAGCAGCTAGTCTCCAACCACTCAGGAAGTGAGCTCAGGAAAAATGAAATGTGCTCTGCAGAGGGTAAAACTGGTAAAAAAAAATGCCATTAAGTTATATATTCTCATATAAACTAAAAGGCAAGGGGTCCGCAGCGGATTTTGCTGCGAATTGGCAGCAGGAAATCTGCAGATCCGGTATGTGTGTTTGTACCCTAAGGCTATGTTCACACTACGTATGAGACCGGCCGTTCCAGTTGGATGATCTTTCCGGCCGCAGGGTTCTGATGCAGGCGCATTAGCGTGCGCCCGCATCAGAACCTCTCACAGCACACAATGAAGCAAGCGGCCGGAGCTGCTCGCTTCATTGTGTGAACTGACAGGGCTTCCTACAGCCGCAATTCACTGAATTGCGGCCGCAGAAAACTGACATGTCAGTTATTTGCGGGTCCGCACGGGATCCCGGCAGGAGCGTATACACTCCGGCCGGGATCCCATAGAAATGTAGGCAATGTTCCACACTGCATAAAGAATGGCCATTGTTGCCGATGGCAACAACGGCCGTACTTTTACGTAGTGTGAACATAGCCTAAAAGTATTTCCATGATTTATTTCCTATGGAAAATCTCTGCTCGGCTTTTAAACTGCTCGGGTCTGGAACAGCCTTCTAGAACAGATTCAGGTTCGAGAACAGAAAATCTCTGCTCGGCTTTTAAACTGCTCAGGTCTGGAACAGCCTTCTAGAACAGATTAAGTTCGAGAACAGAGGTATTACTGTATATATAATTTATTTTAACGCCGCTCCTAGCCAAATACAAATTTACCCCTTTTAATGATGAAGACTCCAACAGAACTTGTCCCATAAAAAAAGCATGTGCGCCAACAAAATTTTGTACACAAATGCATGCATTTCTCTTGCTTTTTAAAACAATGCAACATCCAGAATGTAAATAAGTTTCACCTACCTGTATTACGGTATCTCTTACTATGGCCTAGATGTGAAGTTTATACACCATCAATAATACAAACACAAGAAAAAAAATGAAATTTGTTTTGTGTGTTTGGCACATTTTAATCAGACAATGAAATCCCTTAGTGAACTAGTCTTCTCTAAAATGATGGAATGGGTGGTGACATTACAGACATGGGATTAAAAAGGAATTCTGCGCTTGGCTCAAACCATTCAAAGCAGTATTACAAAGTGGAAGTTAATCAATCAAATCATTTACATCCAGGAGGAAACTGAAGTCTTCACCAGGTTCATGTTCTGTTGGAGGTTTACCTCTGTAATAAAACATAGATCTTTACAACTGAAAGCATTGACCTTTGGAAAAATTTACGCTTACTGAATATTTAAGTAGAATAAGGCGGGGTTCATGCTGCGTTTTTGCAGTCCGTTTAACGTATACACTTTATGAAGAAAAACAGAACCAATTGTGTGCAATCAGTTTGGATCTGTTTTTCCATTGAATTCCATTATATAAAAAAAAAAATAATAAGAATTAAAACTTTTTTTGTTTTGTTTTTTTTGGTGTACACAAAAACATGGTTGGCCACATTTTTGTGCATGTTAAAAGTAACCATTTAAAAACTGATATGTTAAACGGACTGCAAAAATGCAGTGTGAACCCAGGCTTAATTTGTGTAACTAATCAAGCTCATGGCTTTAGGCTATGTTCGCACACAATGTAATGCACATTTAATTAGGGTTAATTAGTGCTATTTTGCTACAAATTTGCAATTTTTCACTTAATAGGAATATTTTTGAGGGAATTGTAGCAAACATATCAATGTTTTATTGTTATTTGTGGCGAAATAGCGCTAATTGAACGCACTTTAAATGCTGGGTGAATATAGCCTTACTACCAGTATTTCTAAAGTGCTATCTTCAAATTTAATTAAAAAAGAAAAAGGTCTACTTGTTGTAAACAGAGATGAGCGAATCTACAATAGGAGTAAAGCAAAGCGCTTTTTTCCTATGTGCATTTGCTCCTCAGGCTACAGCATTTGAAGTCTGCTCTGCTGCATGTGGCTCCTCCCCAGGTCCTGCGAAAAGATGGATCCAGTCCAGGGAAACTGGATCCATCTTTTTCCAGCACCTGGGAAGGAGCGACACGGAGCGCAGCAGCCTGATGAGCGGAATGCACATAGGAATTAAGCTATTTGCTTTGTTCCTACTGTAGATTCGCTCATCTCTAGTAGACAGGGTATATTACCTTAAAAAGAGGCGGGCTTTGGTTTTTCCAAGAAGTGTTGCCTTCTTTCCTTCCACTAATAGCATGCAACCCTCCCGAAGAGCCTGCAAATATATAAAAGCATTTAGAGAAAACTTAATTTTGCTAATACACTGAAATCTTTTAAAATTTAAAGTACGTTCATGTTTTTCCCATAGTCTTTAATTTAGCACATTAGGTTGCACTTTCTTCATATTTTACATTTACTCTATTTTACAGTGTGAGAACCTAGCCTTATGCAGACTATTATTCTAACATCAGAGAGAAGGGGCATTCTGGGGAAGACAGGCGTAGTAAGAAAATAAAACTAGGTATGCTTCCCCGCCCCACCCACTCCACAACCTTAGTGGTCAAACAGCTGTGGACCTATGTGCAGCACTTCTGTGTTTAGGGTAAACACATAGGGGGAGATTTATCAAAGGGTATAAAATATACATTGGTGTAACCTGCCCACAGCAACCAATCACAGCTCCTTTTTCAGTTTAGAAGACCTGAAAGCTGAGCTGTGATTGGTTGCTGTGGGCAGTTTACACTAATGTATGTTTTAAACCTTTTAATAAATCTCCCCTATACACTTATGACATAGCCAATCAGCATTTGCAACGGTGTCCATCTTCAGCCAGTGATTGGCTGACTGGGCAACTGTATATGTTGACCCTTAAAACACAGGAAGTGGTAGGCATTAGGAAAAAGCTCTCTAACAGTGGTGGCATTTATTGGCATAGTTTTTTTTCCTCTTGGAATACCTCTTTAGGGTGCGTTCACACCTACAGGATCTGCAGCAGATTTGATGGTGCAGATTTGATGCTGTGTTCAGTCATTTAAATGAGATCTGCTGCGGATCCGCAGCAGAAAATCAGCTGCAGATCCTGTAGGTGTGAACGCACCATTAATAATATTTTATGTAGATTTGCTCTATTAAAAGTACAAAATAGTGAACAGATACTTTAATCTGTACTACATAAGTGTGTTAAAAATTGCCTTTTTACATACAAGCACAGGAGGAGTATTGGCTTCTTCATGAAACTGCTTTATCCGCTGTTCCCGTGTCTCCTGGATATAATAATTATAAATAATCTCAGTTAATCTGTGAGAAATCAGATCATAGCAATACAGATTCAATTATCTAAAGATCATTCCATATGAGTAAGTGTTATAGTGAATAAACATACCCCCATATGTTTGCTGTTGACATCTGCATCAAGATAATGTGGATTTATATTGAAGTCTACCAACCCTATGGCTTCTAGAGATGGTGGGTAAACAATTGGCATGTCGTTGGTGGTGTTGATGCTGATTGTAGCCACATTGGTACCAGCACTGGAACCTATATATGGGATCCCATCCTGGAAACAGCAGGAATATAACTGATTCAGTTAACATTTACCTGGATAGCAACAAAAAGCTAAATGCAAAAAATTACTGTTCTCTTGGATGCAGCCCTAGAAAACATGGATACAGCCATAGGCTATGTTCACACAGTATTTGGTCAGTATTTTTCTCTTTAAATTGTTTTTATTCAAGACTTCAGCATAACCAGAACTTACATGTAGTCAGGTATATAAGAAGGCACATAGGTGATACACGAACAGAATACTATGATTATGAACAATTGCATCAGTTAAGTTTAACATGGAAAAGCCTTTTGCGGTTGCTGAAGCTTGTTAATACAATAACATTAAGGTATTAGGAAAGAAGGGAAGAAGAGAGAAAAAAAAAAGAAGGGGAGAAAAAAAAAAGGGGGGGGGAGGGGGAAGGGGAGTGCCCGTGGATCTCCGCATGCTCCTGAAGATGCCCTTGAAAGTGGTTAGGTTTCCAGTGCGGTCCCACAAAATTGTATTAAATCGGCGGGTCGTCTGGTAAGATACCACGTTGTATTTTGGAAGGTATGTCTAATTTTGTCCTGAATTCGGAGAGGCAATGTAGGAATGAAAGTTTCCCAAACTTTAAAGAATTTTTCCACCCTACGTTCTTTGAGGATGGATGCCTTCATCCAATCCATTTTAAACAGAAATAGTAGTTTATCCAAGGATAATCTATGAGAGGGAGGGTGTGGGGACTTCCAAACTTGTAAGATGGCTTTGCGTGCCGCTGCAGCCAAGAGATGTAGGAGCTTACTCGCTCCCCAGTCACAGTTATATTTAACTGGATCTATCCAGCCAAAAATCCCCCACAGGGCTTCATAGGGTACAAAAGATACAAGGTGTGACCCTGAGAATCTCTCCACTGTTTTCCAAAAGGTTTGTATAACTGGGCAGTGCCAGAGACAATGAGCTATGTCAGCCCCCAGTGCTCCACATTTGAAACAAGCATCAGACTGCAAAATGCCCATTCTAAAGCCTCTTGTGGGGGTAATATAAGTTCTGTGAAAGATCCGCAGGGTCATCTCCACGTAACGGGCAGAAGGTAACGTTCTGACTGAATAGTCCAGCATGGACAACAGTGGTTAGTATTTTTCAACCAAAACCAGGAAGTGGATTGAAACCACAGAAAGGCTATGTTCACACACTGTTAAAATTTAGTGGGTGTCCGCCATTTAACGGCAAATAATTACCATCCACTAAATTTTAACAGTGTGTGAACATAGCCTTTCTGTGGTTTCAATCCACTTCCTGGTTTTGGTTGAAAAATACTAAACAAAAATACTGTATGTGAACATAGCCTATGGCTGTATCCATGTTTTTCAGGCATTAACTTTACAGTAACATTAAGTAACAGTAAGGTTCAGTATGATTGCCGCAATACAAAGTTCTACTTTTTAAAATTGTTTTGCATTGTCGTATCCTAATCCCTATAACTATTTTTCTACCATGTTTATTTGTAAGGTTGTAGTTCTTATTATTTTATATGGTAAATCATCAGTAAAAATAATAATAATAAAATAAGTTCACATACCTGGTGATACTATAAATGGTGATCTTGCAAGCCTTAATTTGCCACTCTGTAGCAAATGAGACATCAGACAGTTCCCTAGGCTGAAGGACTAATACATAACTACTATGGGGAGATTGGATTCTTTAAATGCTATTAGGATAATGACCGAGTTTTATTGTGTCACCCATTCAAGAGTATACAGTACCTCAAGCACTTTTTTCCTGATGTATGGTATTAAATCATTGTCATATAAAGCTTTGAGAAGACGGAACGTGTTGCCACCACCTGTAATTAGAAAAAGAAAAATGTAGAAAATAGTCATCAATTACTTGTGTCCTAATCTTATCATACACAGGGTTTAACCATGGGAATACAACACACAAGTCTTACAGATGATAAAAGAATCAGCCAAAAAAAATGTTTTATTTTTTTTTTAAACTTCACAACTTTAAGTAAAGTGTACTTGACACTTAAAAAAACGTTTCACATGCTTTAAAGAAAAGCTTTGATATGAACACTCATGCTTTATACTCATGCTTCTCTGCCCACTCATTCTAGCGACTAGTTCAGGTCATCATCCTCTCCAGCAGCCACAGCCCACACAGCTCTGGGAGTCGGGTCGTGACATCACCATTTTATCTAGGAAGTGAAGCCTTGATGCATTTCCCGTAATAAGTGTATATTGGTAATTTGTAACTTTTGGAGGGCAATACAATACTTTAATAAAAATTTTTGCCGGGCTTCTCCTTTAAGTATCTGAGTATCTGTGCCCTAACTTTGCACAACCTCTCTGTCCCTCCTCCTTCCCGCCCTCCTCATCATTAGAAATGCTCCAGGCAGATTGCCTCCTATTCTCCACCTGTGGCAGCCCGGCACATGGGCTGGATCGTTAAGGACCTGCAATGTTCAGCATGGAGAAAATGTTTCAGTGGTATTCCTAATGATGAAGAGGGTGGGGAGGAGGGACGGAGGGGTGGTGCAAAGTTAGGGCACATATACTCCCGTTTAGCACGGGGCTTCAAGTTTAAAAATTTTTTTTTAGGACAATAACTGCATCACCAGCCGAACGGACCACAGGACAGATCTTGGATTAAAAGCAGCTATCCGAAGGTACAAGTGGTTTTTGGGGGGTCAGATTGTGGGTACAGAGTCACTTTAATTTCTATTGAATTGGGAAGCCGGCACATCCCAGTTCACCTTTGCACACAATGGAAAGTGCAGCCGGAGCCGCACTCTCCATTGTGTGCACTGTCATTTTTTGTTGCAGCCAATAGGGATCTCAGCCGGAGCGTATACTATGTGTATACACTCGGGCTGTGATTCCATAGACTGCAGCACAATGTAAATTTTCTATTAATCATGGCTGCTGTTGCAAATCAGCAACAACGGCCATGATTAATAGAAAATTTACATTGTGTGAATTTGGCCTATTGGTGGAAATTTTCCATTACCTGTGAATTTACTCTATGAAAATAATAATTACCAATGAATATGGCCTCAGATTCTAGTATTGAATCTACAGGATTGGCAGCTTCATGTATGCTATCCAGTGCATAACCTGAAAAAGATTCATAATGTCAGATTTTCTTATTTTTTTTTCTTGAAAAGTGATTGCTGTTTTATATATTATTGTATTCCACTATCCAGAGACATATATACATTTTACTTTTCACAATATAAATATTCTTATAATGCAGGACGTGATTCAACTATGGGCTGCGAGAAATGTACAGCAGCCCTAAATGTGTATTATGGCATATGGGAAAAAGCAAAAACGATGTCATAACCACCACATTTGGCTACCGGGGTTAGAAAAACATGACAGCTTTCTTACAGAAACAGCACCACTCCTTTTCTCAGTTAGGGTGTGGGTTATGCAGCTCTGTTTTACTAAAATCAATGAAACTGAATTGCAATGCCACACACAACCTGAGAACAGGGAATTCCCGTAAAACATAACTTTTGACATGTTCCTGCCCATTGTGAGACTAACAATTTATTCCATACTTGTTGTTATCTATTCTGTCTCCTTCCCCCAGTTCTGACCTGCTGCTTTCTGCTGAAGACACAAAAATCTGGGAGTGAGCCTTGGTCGCCCCCTCCCTTCTGAGACAGCTGATGTAAACAAGTCCCTGGCAGGCTTTATCTGGAACATCTTAGCTTCTTTGTAATGCTGGGAGGGTTATGGTGCGTTTACACAGGCAGATTTATCTGACAGATTTTCTAAGCCAAAGCCAGGAACAGACTATAAACAGGGAACAGGTCATAAAGGTAAGACTGAGATTTCTTCTCTTTTCAAATCCATTCCTGGCTTTGGCTTCCAGAATCTGTCAGATAAATCTGCCTGTGTAAACGCAGCATTAATCTGAGGTCAAGTTGCTAATGAACTCACTGTGATTAACCCAGTGATCCCAGCATTGCCAATAAGCTACAATGTTGCAGATAAAGCCAGTGAGGGATGTGTTTACATCAGCTGTCTCAGAAGGGAGGGGGGGGGAGAGAGAGAGAGAAAGGCTTACCCACAGATTTTTGTGTTTTGTGTTTTAAGCAGAACGCAGCAGCTAAGAATTGGAGGAAGAGGTCGAATAGATGATGATAAGTATGGAAGAAATTGTTAAATGGCACAATTGGAAGCAACATATAAAAAAGTTTGAGTGGAATACCCCTTTAAATTTGTAGGGAACATTAAGTTAGGTATTTTTGCAAATACATTCATTTAGCAAACTTGTCTCCTCTCCTGATATGACCGCTCTTCTCCCATTTTTGATATCTCATTGTCTAGGTTACTAACCACCAGAGTGTTGGTCAGTAACCTAAACCACAAACTATTAACAATTGGAAGTAAAGTGCAGCATTTCAGTAAAAGAAGGCAAGTTTGGTAGATGAATGTATTTGCAAAAATATTTAAAGGGGTACTCCAGCTGGGAACCCTTTTTCGGCAATGCCTGTGGAGGGTGAAATCAATAACAATCGCTTACATCCTTGGCTCCAGCGATGTCGCTCACATTCTGCCACTCCAGTCCCCTGGTGTCTGACCGATTCCTGGTCTTGAAGCGTGACGTGGCAGGCCAGCTTAGCCAATCAGCGGCTGTAGTGGTGTCCTGCCTCTGCCACTGAATGGCTGTGCGGGCCTGCCACATTACATCGCAAGACGAGGAAGTCGCCAGGCACCAGGGGACTGGAGCGGCAGAATGCAAGCTGCTGCACTAGAGGTAAGTGGATGTTATTGTGCCATAGAAATAAGTATGAAATCGGTATGTGAGAATCCACTCTTTAAAGCGACTCTGTACCCACAATCTGCCCCCCCCCCCCCCCCCGAATCGCTTGTACTTTCAGATAGCTGCTTTTAATCCAAAATCTGTCCTGGGGTCTATTTGGCAGATGATGCAGTTATTGCAGTTATATCCTAAAAAACAACTTTCAAACTTGCAGCCCTGTGTCAAATAGGCGTGGCATAGAGTGCCCATGTCCTAGGATTGCAACACCCCTCCGTCCCTCCTCCCCGCCCTCTTCATCATTAGCAATGTTCCTAGAACAATTTCTTCTATTCATCATCTGTGTGCACACTGCACATGAGCTGCATCATTAAAGCACCTGTGCACCTGTTCAGTGATGAATAGAAAAAATCCTGCCCGGGGGTGTTCCTAGTATTTAGGAAGGATGGAGGGGCGGTGCAATCCTAGGGCATGGGTACTCTAGGCCATGCCAATTTGACACAGGACTGCAAGTTTAAAAGTTGTTTTTTAGGACAATAACTGCATCACCTGCCGAACGGACCCCAGGAAAGATCTTGGATTAAAAACAGCTATCTGAAGGTACAAGTGGTTTGGGGAGGCAGATTGTGAGTCGCTTTAAGAGGATGTTAAAAAAAGGTATTAATTGTATAGAATAAAAAAAAGTAGTAAGATTTGCCAATTACCTCTCTCTCCCAAGCTGACATTTCCCCTGTCTCCCATCAGTCTCTGTATACCGGGCTCTACAGATTATATGGCATATTCACCGTTAACTGCTGCTGCTAATGAATGGGTGTAGCAGTAATGTGTCGACACCACATTGGGCAGTGCTGCACCCAGTCACTCCCTGCAGCAGTCATGTGACATCTCTAAGTCAGGGGAAAAGAGATCAGTGTGGAAAACAGGAAAGTTGTTGCGGGGGAGCAGCAGGGGCAAGTGATTATTACTACTCTTGTGATTTTACACAATTAGCTGTTTGTAAAAATAAAAAATATGGGGTTGGATAATGTTATGAAATTATTTATGCAAATCCAAAATACAATCTCACTTTTATTTTTAGTATTTTATAACCTGGAGCATCTTCTCATTTCACAACTTTCTCCGAGAACAGCAAGCTTCGACAACTACCGACCTTCTGATCAAACCTACAATAAGACAGTGGATGGATCTAGAGACAAGCTTTCGCTTACCCAAACTCTCAAATTTTTGCCTTGCAATTTTAGCGTACTCATCTCTATCATGGAGAGCATAGGGGATAAAAAGAACTCGCTTTACTTGCCTGAAAAAAAATATATGTCAGCATTTACTAACATGTGGTACTAAAACATTTTTTTTATAGTCTCAGAAAAAAATATTATGGATCACGGCTTGATGTGCAAAGGCAATGTACAATACAGCTTTGCTGCACACATTTTTATGATGTGGTTATTGTCTGCACAGATGAGACATGTAAATGAATTTATCTAGTATCAGGTTAGCCAGATTCTAATACCACAGGGGACCATGAGGGGAGATTTATCAAACATGGTGTAAAGTGAAACTGGCTCAGTTGCCCCTAGCAACCAATCAGATTCCACTTTTCATCCCTTACAGACTCTTTGGAAAATGAAAGGTGGAATCTGATTGGTTGCTAGGGGAAAGTAAGACAATTTCACTTTACGCCATGTTTGATAAATCTCCCCCCATATCTTTATAAAAGGAATGCCCTATTGATGATAAATCTTTCTTTTTCTACATATGTAAATTAGGTGGCTTGGTGCACTTAGGGTGGTCCTATAGCTCTCAGTCCGCTTCTCCGTCAATCCGTTGGCTTCTACAATATGCTTCCTTATGAATATTGGCCACACACAAGTCACAGATATAACACAAAACAATGTTTATTAGCTGAACATTCTTGCTTCATACAAATGAAAGTAAGTTATTTTAACTAATGAAAAACAATATTCTTCACTAGGTTGGTTCAAACTGGAACAGTTAATAGATCAACTTTGCAGTATGAAGCCTTGTCATAAATCAGCTGATAGCCGGTCTTGTTAGACTGACAGCTAGGGACATGTTTTCTTTTAAATAGCCAAGCCCTGGAATTAGTTCTAGAAATGCAAATTACAAGACAAGTCAGTTTCTGACTTTTTCCTTTACTTGATCTGGAAAACACTATTAATCCAGAATGTTCAGCTATTAAATACTGTGTTATCTCTGTGATATGTGTATTTGCTATAAAGTAAAAAGGATGAGGGCCATCCTCTAAGTGAAGGGCTTCTTTGATTTTTGCCACTGGTTGTAAAATGTCATTATTTGATTGTGTAATGGTATAGGCCAGGGTTGTCAACATTGGTCCTTTGGGTGTAGTTATATTTGGCCCGCCAAGAAAAATTAACTAAGCTGCAAGAGCTGGCCCACCAGTACATACCATCAGTATGCTGGATCACATATATCTTCTGCAACCTCTATATACACCTGATGTGCACCCCTAACTACTTTAACGCTCCAGTTAGAGTACCTGGGGTACTCAGGTGTATATATAGGCGCATTAGGGTGTTTATCCACATTCTAAAGTTTGAAATCCTTATTCGCTGCTGTGGAACACAGGACCTGCCTACTGCAAGAAAAAAGGGAATCCACCATTGATATAGTGCATCCTCTTCTGTGTTCTAAATTGCAAACGGCTCTCCTGGCCACCCGGATGTGCAGAAAACAGCAAAGGGGTCATGATGCTACACAATCATTCATATGTTCATTGAGAGTCCCAGGCATGGAACACCTACTGGTTATAAATTAACTGCACAAGCTAGCAATATGCCATAATGAGATAGTAATAACTATGTCAAGTACTCTTACAGCATAGCATTAACTATAAAGTAAATGTACATAGCAAGTGCTGTTAGTTATAAATTGTACACATCATGGAAGCAGTCTGATAATTAGTAACAAGGACAAACAAATCAGCAAATTTAGTTCACTTACTTCCCTAAAAACGTTTGTATGTGGTCTTGGCAGTGCTCCAGATACCCTCCGCCATGCAGTGTTGAGTTAGAAATAAGTAGCAGTCGCTTCAGAGACATCATTAATGGAGTGTATGAGCTAGAGAAGCAGCAGCGAATGTGAGCTGTAGGGAAATACATACAAGGTTAAAGTTCTGTGACTAACAACATATAACTGCTGACATCAGCTAGTCCAGCTTCCGCACAATAAAGTTCCCATTTTTCAGACTGGATTATGCTTATCTAACCCCAATACCATGCTATCCTCTACAGACCAAAGGTTAACAACCGAAAAGTACTGTACAATATTATTATTCAACTATTTCATGATAGGAGAGTATACTGTATTCATGACCAGAACAATTGTGGTCATCCCTGGATACAAGAATAGGGGCTCCTAAGCCTCCTGTGCTTCTTCATCCTATGGCAGACAAAGGGAAGAGCCAGTTATGAAGAAGCAGTTGCTATAAAGACAGCAGTAGGTAGTCAGGGCTTGGTTATGATGGATGAGGCACAGCTCCAGGTTCCCCTAGTACTGGCGGTGGAACCTGGTTCCTGCAGGAGTGGCGCCTCCAAGGAGTGCTGCCACTGAATGATGAGCAGCACTGGATCCCTGGAAGGACCGGATGGTGGGGCAGAGTTGTGCGGCAGCGGCGTTATTATAATGGGGCAATCTCATTGTGCCCCGGGCAGTAGCCCAGATTGCCCTCATTATCCACCTATGTTTCATGCTGTGACTTTTGCACCGAAATCTGCTACCTTGCTCTGTACTGTCATGGCCTATGGCTCTGTAGCTACTGCCTACTTAACCCATCAACTGCCAGGCTTAAAATAAGTCAATACATTACCTGCCCGCACTCCCGCCTGCTTCTCTGGCTCACAGCTCAGCCAATCATTGGCTGTGACAGGTCAGCGCATTGATTGGCTGAGCGGACTGTCAGCTAGTCGGGACCAAAAGACGCAGACGGGAGTGTGTTAGAGAAACGGGAGCAGGTAAGCACAGTGACTTTATTATTTCTACCAGCCCAGCATATAAGTAGTTAAAGAAAGCTTCCACTATGTTCTTGCAGCAGAAGTAAAATCTGCTGCGAGGATGCAGGGCTGTAGACTCTAATGGTAATGAGTATCGCAGCAGATTTGCTGCAATAAGGCCAGTTCACACTGAGCAAACACAGTGGGATTCTGCCGCGGAATTACAGTGTGAACTGGCCCTTATGCGCAGCGTGAAATCCGCTATGAACTCTAGCCTAGTAATATGTTTCTTTATTGACTACATTACCGTTGTTTTTTTCTGCACATCCACAGGGTTCTCCAAGATATATCTCTAATATATATATATATATATATATATATACCTGTCATATGATACCACTAGAGATGGGGCAGCTCCAGCATACTAGAGTCCCAGCATTGGGCATGTGAATAGCAGTTGTTGGATGCCGCCCTGGCATGACTACTGTGTGCTACACTTAGTGGCAGTGCTGCACTATATGGCAGAGTAATAAGAGCTATCACAGCTGTGGTAAAGTGAAAGCTGAGCCCTGATAGGTTGCTATGGGCAACAGTTTGTGATATCTCCCCCTGCTATACATGGCGTCTGTGAAGACACTTTATTACCACCTGACAGAAAATTATGACAGCAAAAATCGTGATAATGTTTAGTATTGTCGCATCCTAATTATGAAAACTCAAAACAGGAACAAGTCGCATTACCGCAGCATAGAGCAAAACACGAAGGATACACAGAGGCCACAAACACTCTACGTAATTATTTGTGGAACTACAAGTCTCAGCGCACCCAGAAGCCACGACTTGCTGTGCACTAGTGTCGGGCGGGCACCGCCTCAGTCCCACAGAGCACAGGCCCCCAGCCGCTTCCTCCCCCGCCCGCTACCCACGTGTCACTCGCCAGCGACTTCCACGACGATGCGGGAGGAGAGATCGATTGCTCCTGGCTGGAAGGGGGCGGGGCCGATGGCCGAGTGGGCTGCGCTCAGCTCCTGACACATAGGCCGCGCTGCAGGGCTGCAGGGCTGCGGGACGGAGGATGCTGGACTTCGCTATATTCGCTGTCACCTTCCTCCTTATCCTGGTGGGAGCCGTGCTGTACCTGTACCCGGTAATGGCGGGGGGCTTCTGCTGGCGGCTTCGTCTCTGTGGGCTGTAGGGATAGGATGGAGCTGTGTGTGATGTACTGGGGTGAGCAGTGGTCGCCACCTGTACTCATGTCCCTCACCCCTGTGTGCTGCTGCTGCTGCTGTAGTAGACGGTGACTACATGGCTCCCCCTGGGCTGCTATTCAGGAAGGGGAGGCGAAGCTTAGAGTTCTCTCCAACCTGTGGCTCTTCCAGCTGTTGCAAAACTACAATTCCCATGATGCCCCAGCAGCAAAGTCTGAGCAGGCATCATGGGAATTGTAGTTTTACAACAGCTGGAAGAGCCACGGGTCGGGGAACGCTGCTATTAAGGAAACACATTGTCGGTAATTCCTTTTATATTAATGTTTATTACCAGGAAGATGAGTCCCTGCTTCTGTATGTACACTACATATTGCACTATGAAACAGGACCTGGGGTTTGCCAACCACTGCACATAGCCACCTTATGGCTATTTGTCCAAGGTAAAAATAAGAGCAAATAACGGTCACTGTTGCAATATAATGTTCATAAACATTAGTAACGGCTGTTGTTTTGCAGCTACGGCCGTTATTTGCCCTTATTATTACTATGCGGTAACATCTATAACTGTCTTTGGACGACCTATCGGCGGTCTCCTGAGGCATAGGTCTCCAGTGGTGTGTCCTACATAGGCACCGCCATTGGGGAGCTATAGTTGTGACACTGTCGGAGGATGTGGTAACTTCCTACTCTTTCTCCCACTCTTCAAATAAAATTCTCAATCATAAAATCAGTTTAGTGACGCATACATAGTATAATCTAAAGCTGACAGATGTTTGCAGAGGATATGGCAGTAAGCTGCAGCTCAGATAACAGGTTGCAGCAGGGGAAACATTGTATCATAGTTGAACATGCAGCGATGGATACACATTGTTGCTTTGTGAGGTTATGAAATGGCCAGTTAGCCTGAATGTTGTTTAATCTTAAAAGAATAATCCAGCGAGCAATGTAGATAGGAAAAAAAACGTATGTACTTATCTTCCTCGCCATAACCCGGCATTCATGACTGATTTCAATGAGTTAAATGGAAGGTGGTTGTTTATAGAGTCCTGAAGTACTCAGCCTACAAAAGAAAGGTGTAAAAGTAACCTAGCACAACAAGAAGTGTGACTACAATAAGTTTTTATAATCACAATTAATATTTTATATTACTATGTAGATGATATGTTGGTTGGGCAGATGCACCTTCTGTTTTTATGTTGTTGTTTTTGTGCTATATACAGATAAGTCAGAAATGATTCCAGCTCTCTGTGCTCTGTTCTTGGATGGCTCTCAGGCCGCTGGCATCCGCTGTGTTCGCTGTGGGTGACTTACTCCGTGGCGACACAAAATGTGCAGATGTTGCATGCTTTGCTTTACTAACAGCGGGAACCGTTTAACTACTTTGTTGCCAGAATGTCTCAGTTTAACAGTAATTTAGGCATTTGCATTCAGATATTTGACTAATAATGGGTTATCTGACATTTACTCATTTCTGTGTCTTTCTTTTGCAGTCCTCTCGACAAGCATGTGGAATACCTGGACTCGCCCCTACAGAAGAGAAGTGAGTTTATACAGTGATGATGATGATGTCAGTTGGGGTTTTCCAACATTAGAAAAATGTGGCTGCATTTGTCCTAATACTCTGTCCATGGGTTGTATGTCTGTTGTGAAGCTCAGTCCCACTTCAATGGGCTGAACTAAAATACCATAATCACTGTATAGACAGGAGGACCACTACTTTTGGATCACTGCCTTTCTAATGCTGTCCAACATATTTGTAAAGAGAACCTGTCCAGTTTGTTTAAAGTGTACCTATCGTTATAACTTTCAAAATCTAAATAAACAGTAGATGTGAAATAAAGCAAGTTTGCAATATACAATTTATTTATTTATTTTTTTGTCATGCTGAAATCTGGTTGAAAAACCATCAGTGTCCATCAGTCACTGACTGTGAGCACTCAGATGGCCTGGGAAACATGGGACTTCCTGTTTTCTGACTGTTTTTAGTTTCTTGAGAAAAGAAATCAGGAAACAGGAAGTGCTGTGTTCTCCATGATAACTTAAAATAAAATAGTGAATGAATATTGCAAACTTGCTTTATATTACATCTACTGTTGATTTAGATTTTGAAAGTTATAACAACAGTGACACTTTAAAGGGGTTATCCAGCGTTACAAAAACATAGCCACTTTCTTCCAGAGACAGTCCCGGTCGGGTGTGGTTTGCAATTAAGCTCCATTCACTTCAATGGAACTGAGCTGCAAAACCTGAACCCAAACTGGAGACAAAAGCGGTGCTGTCTCTGAAAAAAAAAAGTGGCCATGTTTTTGTAGCGCTGGATAACCCCTTTAAAGCAATTGCATCATCAGCTAATAACCATTTGTTTAAGCAAAGTTTTAATGTTAACCCATTCTCGCTGTAAGACAGACATGTACATTCTGAGAGCCATGACGTGCAAATTGCAGAACCAGAGCCCACTCTATTGCAGGAGCTGGCAGTCAAACACAGCCGCACACATGAATAGACAGGACATGTGCTGGTCCCTGCAGTTTAGATTATTAGGCCTGCCATGCTATAACTCTTGGTGTAATGCTGACAATTATATGTCATATTGCAGTGTTGTGTAGATTGCCGCTATCAATAGCTGTTGTATAGATCGTTGCAGAGATTGCAGCTTGGTCAACTTGACACCAAAAAATTGGAACTAAAATTATCAATAGTATGCCCATACCACACATAATACCAATAAAACTACAGCTCACCCCACAAGAAAAACAAGCCCTCAGGCAACACTGTTGGCTGAAAAACCAATTTTGGTTTATTTCTTAAATGATTTTATTGTGCAAAATTATTCAAATATAAACATTATATGTTGTTTATCGCTTAATCGTAATGACCTGCAGAATTAATAGAAAATGTCATTTATATCACACAGTGAATGCCATGAAAAAAATGACAGAATTACTATTTTTTTTTCCATCTCCTCTCCCACAAAAAAGTCCTATGTACCCCAAAATAGTACCACTAAAATCTGTAGGTCTTTCCACAGCAACACAAGCACTTACACAACCCTATCATCCAAAAAGTAAAAATGTTATTGCTGTCAACACAAAAGCAAACTTTTTGTTTTTAACAGCATTATCCCACCATTAACAGTTTGGCAAGTCCGGTGGTTAGATGATAAGGGAATGAATTTCTTGAGTGGTGTAGATTACTAATTGGCATCACTTAGCAGGGGTTCCCACTGTACTGGTTACCTGGTGCCATTGAATCAATGGGACAGGCAGAATTTCCAGCAGAGTTTGCGGCAAAAATGCCGCTTGAAAATTCCTCACCTAATTCGTAGTGTGAACTTACCCTAAAAATGTGTAATTTTGAGCTAAATGTACATATTATTAGAAAAATGTAAATTTCCCTTTCTACAGCCCAACTCTCAGAACTTTCCCATAACGTTTGTGCTGTTCATCCTGTAGGAATGGTGCAATGAACAGTTTAGCTACTTTCCGTATAAATCAAAGCATTCTCTTAACTTCCTGTTTCTTTTAATTGCTAAATAAGGCCTAGACATAGTTTACAGAAGTGTTGACATTGTTGAATGCTGCTAGCGCCAGCCTAGTTCCAGGCATTAGGCTGCAGTAGAGATAGATCTAGAACTAAGAACGGTTTTTAATAAACCGTTCTTGTAAACTGCAATGCTTTTAAGCAAAACTGTATCCACCAACTTACCTCCCCCCCTCCCCCCAAACCACTTGTACTGTCTGTTTGATGAGAAGTCCTTCCTGGCTACTGCTTTTAAAATGCCCCCGGTGCCGTATATTTTTAACTGCAGCAGCCAAGTCAATGTAGCGTGGCCTAGAGTGTCTGTGCCCTAGGCCTACGACACCTCTCTTTTCTTCCTCTCCGCCCTCCTTATTATTAGCAAAACCCCTGCCAGGATTTCTCCTATTCATTGCTTGTCTAAACAGTGCCACTTTGGATCATTAAGACATGTGCACTGTTTAGACAAGCAATGAATAGGAAGAATCCTGCCGAGGGGCGTTCCTAATGATGATGAGGAGGGAGGGGAGGAAGAAAGGAGAGGTTTCGCAAGCCTAGGACACAGACATTCTAGGCCATGCCTCATTGACTCAGCTGCTGCAGATTAAAACATAATTTTTTACTCTAACCAAGGCATCAAGCGTTTTTTTAAAAGACACGACCGGTAAGGACTTGCTCTTATAAAACAGACAGTACTAGCGGTTTGGAGGAATGGGTGGTAAAACCAGTATCACTTTAAGTATTATTACATTATGAGACCCTTCTATCTTTTCAGAGATGGAAATCTGCAGGACATTGTGAATAAAGGGAGTCTACATGAGTTCCTGGTGAATTTACATGAGAAGTTCGGTCCTTTGGCTTCCTTCTGGTTTGGTAGACGGCTTGTAGTTAGTTTGGGGTCACTGGATCTTCTAAGACAACACATTAACCCCAACAAGACATGTGAGTATCATAATCTTTCGCATATTTTGTTCTTTCAAGGGTTATATATGTAATTTATGCCGAATTTCCATATAAATATAATGTTATGCTTGCCGTCACTAAATGAAAAACACTCGTAATATATACAGAAACAGTAAAAATGATATCCGGTGTGGGCAATGCTCTGTGAGCTTAGCAGCCTGGACTCCAATTTATACATTTAAAGCACGCCAGAGAGATGTATGTAGCTGATGCATTCAGGATCTCATAATTTTGTTCTTTTAGCCGACCCTTTTCAGATGATGCTCAAATCTCTCTTGGGATATCAGTCAGGAGTTATTGGAGAAGCAGCTGAAAGTCATATACAGAAGAAGTTGTATGAGAATGGCATCAACAAGTCTTTGCAGAGCAACTTCAGTGTAATAATAAAGGTATCTTGCATTCATCCCTACTATAGTGTTTATATTTCCGTCCTATAGATATGTCATCAATATATGAGGGGGAAGGGGCTGACTTTTCAGACCCCAACCAATCCTTAAATCATATGCACTGCAGCGCTGATCTATTACTTGTCTTTCTGAGTCTTACCTGTACAGTGGTGCTTCCATTGTGATGGACTGCACTCACTCAGATACAGATAAATTGCAGTAATCTGCTGATCTTGGGGCTGGTGCTACATCGATACTGCAGTTTCTAAGTTCTGGGATTGGGGGGGGGGGGGTCCTAGAGTATAAACTTCCATCAGCCATAAAGTGCCATCTTTTTATAAGGTGGAAATGCTTTTTTAAAGAGTACTTATGATCTAGCTATAATGGAAAAAAAATTGTGTTTCCCTCCTGTTGTGATGGGAATCCATTAGTGGAGTACGGCAGCCTTTGTAAAACTGTGTAAAGTGTCCTCTTGTCTATCAAGTCCAGGAAACACTTAGGGAATTAATTTCTTTGTATCACTTAGCATTACTTGTATATAAAGAGATTGTATTTAATTTTTTTTATGTACTTCTATTATTATAAGTAAAAAAAAAAGTTTTCAAATCAACTGGTTTCATAAAGTTATACAAACTTGTAAACTACTTGTCTTTAAAAATCTCAAGCCTTCCAGTACTTATCAGCTGCTGTATGTCATGCAGGAAGTGGTTTATTCTTTCCAGTCTGATCTGTTGCCACCTCTGCCCATGACCAGAACTATCCAGATCAGTAGCATATTCCCAACGAAAACTCTCCTGCTCTTGACAGTTCCTGTCATAGACAGAGATGACAGCAGAGAGGTCAGACTGGAAGGAAGGCTGCGGAAGAGTTTGCTTTCACCCTTTCTTAGAAAACCTTTTCATGTATTATAGAGACATATGAAAAGATGGAGTTAAGACTGCAAATGATCAGGAGAGGCGTGCAGCAGAATGGATCTCTCCCTGCTTGTTCTCCTCATTGGTTGTGGTCTGAACACTCAAACCTGACAAAGATAAAAAAAAGTTTGACATATCTGAATAAATAGGGGGATTTCAGTGGTCTCTATCTGGAAAAGTCAAGCTTTTACCCAACGGGAAAGCCCTGGCTTCAAGGATCTTCCTTTCAATATTTCAAAACCTTTAAGAAAATAGTAATTTTCTTATGTCAGTTTCTTCATAAAGTTTTAGGAGGGGTTAGAGAATTGGCACCATGCAGAGTTTCAGGAAAGATGATTAAGAACTGTCATCTTATGAGGAGTATAAGTTTTTATTACAACGAACATGCCAGGGGAAGAGCAGATTATACACAGATTGTACGAACAGGACATAATGGGAGAAATCCAGCTATTACCATTGTGTGTAACATTGTTCCTGTATGATGTGGAGTAGAAGAATATTTTTCATGTTCACCTTGCTTTTGTGACCTTGTTCAAATTGAATAATATAACTAGAAAAGTGTCCTCCTGTGGCTCCAGATAGTTGTATTCTATAAACCTGATTTTGTATTTCTCTCACAGCTGTCTGAGGAGTTACTATCAAAGTGGAGTTCAATTCCTCAGTCTCAGCATGTGCCCTTGTGTCAACATATGCTTGGATTTGCCATGAAAGCTGTTACTCAGACTGCAATGGGCAGCATCTTTGAAGATGATCAGGAGGTTATCAAGTTCCGCAAAAACCACGATACTGTGAGTGCTATATATGTACTACAATGATTTTGATACAACCATACTTTTTCTATGAGCCACAAAAGACTCGCCCCCTTTTTGAAGTAATGTCAAACTTTATTTGAAGCATGCATTCCTGAGAGGCAATAATACTTATTTGTAGAGATGAGCGAACCGGGTTTGAGTCGATCCGAACCCGAATGTTCGGTATTTGATTAGCTGGGGCTGCTGAACTTGGATAAAGCTCTAAGGTTGTCTGGAAAACATGGATACAGCCAATGACTATATCCATGTTTTCCACCATAGGCTTTATCCAACTTCAGCAGCCACCGCTAATCAAATGCCGAAAGTTCGGGTTCGGATCGACTCGAGCATGCTCGACGTTCTCTCATCTCTACTTATTTGTGTAATATTATTTGTGTAATATTATTACTGATATTATTGGTGAAAACCAAATGTTCACAGCATCATCTGTAAAATGTTTGCTTAGCGTCCTGTCCTTCAGACTATGTTCACACATTGGGGAAGATTTATCAAACATTGTGTAAAGTGAAACTGTCTCAGTTGCCCCTGGCAACCAATCAGATTACACCTTTCATTCCTCACAGACTCTTTGGAAAATGAAAGGTGGAATCTGATTGGTTGCTAGGGGCAACTGAGCCAGTTTCACTTTACACCATGTTTGATAGATCCCCCCCATAGTGTTATGGCCAATGTTTCTGTCAATAATTTGATCAGTATTTGTAGCCAAAACCAGAAGTGGATCTGACAGAGAAAAACTGTAATGGAAAGTG
The DNA here is from genome assembly GCF_027789765.1 of Dendropsophus ebraccatus. Lineage (NCBI taxonomy): Eukaryota > Metazoa > Chordata > Amphibia > Anura > Hylidae > Dendropsophus > Dendropsophus ebraccatus. Next base: position 54,651,361 of record NC_091462.1, read on the forward strand.
CACCGTTTCTGTGTTTTCAACACACTCCTTGTTTTTGTTGAAAAAATACTGTGCGTGAACATAGCCTCAAATTGTGTTTTGACAGTCAAAACATAATGAAATATTAAAGGGGTACTCCAGGTAGGAGGGCTTTTTAACTATGGCCGGGTAGGGGGTGGATGAAGCAATGACGTCCACTTACCTCCCTGGCACCATCCCTAGGTCCCGCATTGCACTGCTCCAGTCTCTGGCTGCTTCCTGGTCTATGATGCGGCTTGAGATTTGATATTTCAAGCCTGCTCAGCCATTCAGCAGTAGAGGCGAGATCCCACTACAGCCATTAATCTTACTACTGATGAGTTTTGCTTTTATACATTCTTTATAAGCTTTACTATTCTAACTCCAAGGTATTGAGTTACCAAAAATGTTTTAAATGTTAAAGGGGTTTTCCACCACCTCAATTTTTCCTGTCTGGGCCCTGTACCCACGCATCATAATGTATTGACCTATAGGAAATGCCAATCACTACTGTTACGCTGTATGCAACTTTATACAAAGAATTTGGCGATAAAAAAAAAGACATTTGTGTAATCAAAGGAACTGAATTATCAGAGAGCACAGCATTTAGGTAATACATATAAATATGAAATTGTACACATGCAAACATACATGTTCTTTCAGATTTGGTCTGAGATTGGGAAAGGATTCCTCGATGGATCTATAGAAAGAAGTCCCAGTCGGAAAAAACAGTACGAAAATGGTAAGTTACACTACAGTAAAATCTCCTCAAACTTCTGTGAGGTGACCACCACCTTATCCACAACAGATTTTATATGATAGATTTTCAGTCCACCATACATTTTGCCCAGCCCCATAGGAGACCACTTTTCAATGCAATCTGGTCTTCTCAATGGGATTTTGCAGTAATATTAATTTTAATGGAACAGTAATACTCACAAAATATTCCAGCTATTATCCTTTCGATACCTTTTTTTTTATTTTTTTAATACCAGTAAGAACTGAGAAACTTATAAAGGCTCAGAGGCTCAGTTTGAGGCCTCTGTGGCAGTTGTTTCTTTAATGGGACCCTTCAGGTTTATCACATAGGAGATAAAAAGATTGCCACATGCAAAGTTCTGTCATTTTAGATGGATGCTGTGATGGATGCTCTAAACTGAGCCTCTGACAAAGTGTAAACCTAGCCTTACTTGGCCTGCTTTATGTTCTAAACAGACACCATTTAGCCAAGAAAAGCTTCACTTCTTGGCTCCCTCTTCCTTTACCACATGATAGATATGCGGGGCTCGGCATCAGAAACCAGGCAATGCTTATCAGTTATACAGAAAAGATTGGGAAAAGCTAGGGGGTGAGTGATGCTGGAGCATTTAAACAGCTTGGCCCAGCCTCCTCCACACAGAAAAATGGGTTTTTATAACTCTTTTCACCACCTCGGACAGCACAGGTATGTAATTTACATTCACACTGTTGCCTGTGTAAGAGAATCTATAGCTCAAACAAAAAAGAAAGTAATTGTACCTGTTCCGCGCATATGATATATAGACTGTGCAATAGACTGTTGAAAAAGCCCTACACTATGGCTGTATAACCAGTACTAACCTCCAGATACACGTTCTATCCTGGTTGAGGTTTGTCAGGTAATCCACTGCCTGTATCCTATCTTGAGAAAGGAGGGCGGATCCTCCGAAACATGTCTGTGTTTTGTCTCCCATCAGCTTCAGTAGTTTGTGACGTCACACTACCCAGCAAAAGACTTTTACATTGCAAGTGTTGCACGCGCTACCGTCCGGAGCGCGTCCCTTGTGAAGAGGATATTTCAATTGGAGCAAACAGACTGCAACTCTCTTCAACAATCACTACACCACCATCTGGAGTGAGGATTGCTAGCTTCTTTTCACACTATCCCAGAGGGGATACAGGCAGGGGATTACCTGACAAACCTCAACCTGGATAGAACGTGTATCTGGAGGTTAGTACTGGTTATACAGCCATAGTGTAGGGCTTTTTCAACAGTCTATTGCACAGTCTATATATCATATGCGCGGAACAGGTACAATTACTTTGTTTTTTGTTTATACTACTATTGGGATATTCAGGTGATCCCATCTGTCCTTAGTACGCATCTAGTTCACACAGACAGCGCTGGAGTACACACCCACCTGTTTTCAATATAGAATCTATAGCTCATTTGGACAAAATAAGCAGACAGATTCCCTATAAGAGTACAAACACACACACCGTATACGCAGCAGATACGCAGCAGATTTGAAGCTGTGTTCAGTTATATAGATCTAATCTGCTGCGTATCGCAGCAGTAAATACGCAGCATATACAGTGTGTGTGTTTGTACCCTAAAGATACATTTAAAGTTTTTTTCCCACTCTGATGCTGTTTCTACAAATAAAGGAGTGGTTTCCATGGTGGACTGCAGTCATACATAAGAATGTAGAGGTTGTATGATAGACTTATGACTGCTTCATGCCATGTAGATGCTGTACTATATATATACTATATATGCATGCACATGCAAATTCAGTAATTCTAGTTCAGTGCCTGTACAGATGCTGACATGACTGTATGCAGTCCCTTCATACATTGCCTTAATTCATTCTTTATGTAATCATCTTCAATATATATATATATATATATATATATATATATATATATATATATATAAATTACGCATATATATTTATATACATGCATTCATTTTAAATGTTCTTTTTCTTTTTATATGGCAATGTAGGAACAATTACACTTTCTTTTGCCTATAGTGTGAGAGTATATGACAATCTATACTCCATGCGTTGTTTCTATAGGATGTCTACAATACTCAGTGCTACAGATAACTGCAGCCATATATATGTAATAGTTTCTCATCTGTGTTTGAAGCTCTTCTGGAAATGGAAACCGTGCTGAAGAAATCCATTAAAGAACGCCGAGGAAAGAACCCTGGCCGACATGTGTTCATGGACTCGTTGCTGCAAGGAAACCTGAGTGACAAGCAGGTGAGTCTGGGACTGGCAGAGGAGACACGGTCATAAAAATCTTAGACTGTATGGGGGAGATTTATCAAACATGGTGTAAAGTAGAGCTGGCTCAGTCGCCCCTAGCAACCAATCAGATTCCACTTTTCATTCCTCGCAGACTCTTTGGAAAATGTAAGGTGGAATCTGATTCACTTTACACCATGTTTGATAAATTTCCCTCTATGTGTTTAATTTTAGTTTTATAAGTTAAATATACACTGAATTATCTGGTGTTCTTTGGGGTGTTTATCACTGCACATTCAAACTGGGTTTTTAAAGCTGTTTTTGACAGTTCCTCACCAAAAACCATGTTGGCAGGCACAAAACTTCTTCAATATAAAACACAAGTGGTTTTTGAGGTCTCCCACTGATTTAAATGGAAGAAAACAATGCTGCTTACAAGCAGAACCCCACCAAAGAAGTGACATGTAATTTCTTTTCACGTATGTGTGTGTGTGTGTGTGTGGGGGTAATGGACATGAAGAAACACGTGGTTTTCAAACTAAAAAACTCATTGTTGTCACCTCAAAAACTATGCTGACTTTGTCAGTGCGAACATGCCCTAAAGGTGGTCATACACCAATAACTGAAAGTCGAACAATCGCCAATCGTCTTTTATCTTTCCTGTCCTCTCTCCGCCCTTCTGCTACATTGGATCGTTCAGCACAGCCGAGGGTTCCTGTGTTCTCTCTGGCTTGTGTCTCTTAGAACAAAGGTGGATTTTCAGGAGAGCCTTATCCTGACAGCTAATCACTCTACAAGTGACGAGTACAGGCGACAAACAAGACCCTAGCAAAATGTCTAGCAGAAACAAGGGGCTGAACTGCCAGGAGGGATGTTATAGGTGATTATGTAGTAACACAGGAGAGGTTGTCCACACATAAGAGCATGTAATTTTCTCGAGGACCAGCTGCAGTAATGAAATATATGGTTACAGCTTAGCAGGGATGAAAGAAATGACCCTGAGGAGATACTAGCAGGAAGCTAAAGCTTTGGCTGTCCAGGCATGGTGCAGACATTTGCAGAAATAATGATGAATGTGGGCCATAGTTTCCTTTAGGTATCTCACTCTTGAAGGGGCACACTTTGAAGTTTGCATTCTCTGAACAAAATATTTGTTTTTGCCACATTTATGCCCTACTTACACGGTAGTTCATGTTTATTTCAATTCTGGATGTGCAAACAGGAGTTTGCTAAGGGGGCTTCTTTTTTTTTTTTTTTTTATTCTTCCTTTTGACCTAGTTTGAATTTTCTCTATACTGCATCTCATTATTAGTTGTCAGATTCGCAGAATCTAAAAATTGTTTTCTAGGTCCTGGAAGACTGTATGATCTTCTCCTTGGCAGGGTGTGTGATCACAGCAAACTGTAAGTTCTAATCTACCAATACCGATACACTGAATAACTGTTACTGGCAGTCTAACATGTTCTTTTCTGAATTGCATCAGGGTGAAAAAAAGATAATTCAGCAGTGTACAATAAGCACACTAGGGGGGGGGGGTGATAAAACATACATTCTGTTTCCCATAGTAACCACTCGGCTCCATTACCTGTTTAGGGTGCCTTCACACCTACCGGATCCACAGCGGATCTCACTTCTGCGGATTCGAAGCGAGAACCGCTGCGGATCCAGTATCAATTCTTCCCTATGATAGCACATATTCGCAGCGGGATTAACATCCCGCTGTGAATATGTGTTTTAACTCCCTGGTGCCTGCAGCCCCGCCGTCGCATCCCCCCATCCCGGCCACATCCCCCCAGCCCACCGCCGCCCGCATCCCGCCCCCAAGAGCATACAGTGCCTGCTCGGCGGCGCGGCTGCAGTGAGGCTGCTGACTCCAGGTCCCGCTCAGATCAGCTGAGCGGGACCGGAGCTGGGAGCCTCACTGCAGCCGCACTGCCGAGCAGGTAATGTAAGCTCGTGGCGGCGGGCCGCAGATGGGCTGATGGGGGGGATGTGGTCGGGATGGGGGGATGTGCCCCCGCCGGGGATGGGGGATGCGACGGCGGGGCTGCGGGCACCAGGGATTTAAAGCACATATTCACAGCAGGATGTCAATCCCGCTGCGAGTATGTGCTATCATAGGGGTGAATTGATACCGGATCCGCAGCGGTTCTTGCTTCAAATCCGCAGAAGTGAGATCCGCTGTGGATCCGGTAGGTGTGAAGGCACCCTTACATGGGACTGTGCAACCAATAGATATCTATCCTGTAGATACCTCATCAGTCCATTCTGCCCAGAAAACCCCTTTAGGGTGCTTTCACACACACCGGATCCACAGCGGATTTTACAGTGCGGATTTAATGCTGTGTTCATTCATTTAGTCAAATCTGCTGCCGATCCGGTAGGTTTTGGGCTTATTCTTACATGGCATATAACACGGAACCTGCAGACAGATAAGCGATGTAGTGGACTGTATCCCCGTCTGGCATTGTGTGTCATTATGATGCCGGGAGCGGGTAAAGTGTTTAAATCTTCACTGTACTGTAATGAAACAGCCGCGCAACTGCACCATTCATTCAGTTCAAGGGCCCCATTTGTTTAGCGGAACTCAGAAGTACAGTAACCCATGCTTTTGAGTCCTGCTAATGTGGAAAAACTGAACGTTGACTAAATTGGGGCTAATAAAGTAATTAGGACAGTTGCCAGTATGCTGCATTATAAGTTTGCATCCTGATTTCTGACATGTACCAGAAACATGGTCATGTGCATGAGGATTTAGGGTAGATTCACATGTAGATTTAAAAATATCAGTTTTTTTACTGGTTTACGCGGCTAATAGATTTCTGTGAGGAACAGGAAACACTGATAAAATGTCATATTCGTAGGCGTGAGGCAGAGTTTGTTGAAAGAAACAAAATACTTAAAGGCGCAACAAATTATTTGATAGTGGTAAGGGCAGGTTTTTAGGTCCTGAATATAAACAGGAATGTTTCCATCACTGAACAAGTGGTCCACAAATAGGGCGGGTTCACACTATGGAATTCTCGCGGACAATGTCCGCGGAATTCCGTCAGCTGTCCGCCCGCACGGGCACGCGCTTTTCTGCCGGCTCCATAGACACCATTCTATGGGCCGGCGTATTCCGCGATCCGCTAAAAGAAGTGACATGACACTTCTTTCAGCGTATAGCGGAATACGCCGGCCCATAGAATGGTGTCTATGGGGCCGGCGAAAAGGCGCCCAGACGTGCGGGCGGACAGCTGACTGAATTCCGCGGACATTGTCCGTGAGAATTCCGTAGTGTGAACCCGCCCATAGGGAGGAACTAAAGCACAATGTATATTAGCAATGTGTACACACATTCTAAACCTCATGGACTAGACAGCCTTTGCACAACCTGTTTATTTTCTGTCTTTTTAAGGTATATTTACATGCAACATGCTGAAATTGTAGGCTAGTCCCCTTCATATGTGTTTTTTTTTTTTTAGTTTTTTTTAAGAATTTTATTGAACATTTTATTAAAGGAATATGAAAACAACTATTTACAAAATACCCACATTGCAGGAAAGGAAAAAGTAGTAGATATTGCACCACGTTATAAAAAAAATAACCATAGCTTTACCAAACATAGTAGGCAAACAGGGGTAACAGTCCAAAGGTACAGTTCAGGCAAAATTAACCCTTCAAGTAGTTTCCAGCGATCCCAGCAAAGTGGAAAACAGAACAGATAAGACTGACACATGCACTCATTCACCCTTGCGTCCTCCCTCCCCAAAGACCCAGCAAGAAAATTGTTAAAGTGACTCTGTACCCACAATCTGCCCACCCCAAACCGCTTGTACCTTCAGATAGCTGCTTTTAATCCAAGATCTGTCCTGGGGTCTGTTCGGCAGGGAATGCAGCTATTGTCCTAAAAAGACAACTTTTAAACTTGCAGCCCTGTGCCGAACTGGCGTGGCCTAGAGTGACTATGCATTAGGCTGGCACAACCTCTCCGTCCTTCCTCCCCGCCCTCTTCATCATTAGGAATTCTCCAGGCAGATTTTTTACTATTCATCAGCTGTGTGAACACTGCTCATGGGCTGGATTGTTAAAGCACCTGTGCAGTTTTCACTGCAGAGGAATAGGAAAAATCCTGCTAGTTGCATTCCTAATGATGGGGGGGGGCGGAGGGGTGGTGCAAGGTTAGAGCACGGATACTCCAGGCCATGCCAGTTTGGCACAGGGCTGCAAGTTTAAAAGTTGTTTTTTAGTACAATAACTACATCACCTGCTGAACAGACTCCAGGACAGATCTTGGATTAAAAGCAGCTTTGTGAAGATACAAGTGGTTTGGGGGAGACATATTGTGGGTACAGAGTCACTTTAACATGTTGTAGTATCCAGCATGAACCAATGGATTCAAATCTTTTTAAATTTCTGTGGGCATTTACAGCTATCATATAGGATTTTATACAGGGCAACATACTTGTTCCCTTCATATAGGTGTTGTGTGGCTAAGGCTGGGTTCTCAAGCAACAGCTGCCACATATGGGCAAAATTATGCCCACGTTTGGTGGCAGATGACTCCACGACAATACTGCCACTTCAGCAGTAGACTACACTGCATATAGTTCTGTGTAGTCTTCTGGAGTACAGCTGTAGCTCAGCAATGCTACAAGAATGTTAGTGTAGCCCTGGTTAGAGTGCCACCTAAGAGGAAGTAGTGTGGTTGTCTGTGTAGACACTGTATTCACTTTAACATTGTACAGTATGCTAAAATCTGCACTCTATTTTGTAGTATGCACATGGGCCATTTACTTCTTGACGACTGCAGAAGGTGTTCAGGAAAAGTTGTACAAGGAGATGACACAGGTCCTTGGAAAAGGACCCATCACAATGGAGAAAATGGAACAGCTCAGGTTGGGGCTTCTTCTGCTTGTGTTTTCATTATTGATTTCTGATTTTATTGTATAATTTAAATACTATCGGACACTTTTTTATTTAACATCTTTGTTATAACACTATATTATTTACCACTATATATTGCACTATGACAACATTATTTGATGACCTAGTAAAACTAATGGTTGTTAATGCACCCACAAAGTGCCCCATCACTTTACTAGGCAGCTTGGAAGTTTTAATCCATAGTTGTAGAGTGTACTTTTATCCTTTGACTGAAAGTATAAAAGGGCTGTGTATGGCCAGGTGGGAGACAGCCTTAGGAAGAGTTTTGCGGGAAGAAGACTGGACTTCTGTCTTCCAACTCGTCCATAAATCATCCTTATCCAGCTACGCCCAAGAGAAGAATTATAAAATTCTTTCCCATTGGTATTATTATCCGGAGATATTACACAAAATGTTCCCCACAGTCGACCCTTGTTGTTGCCGGTGTGCAGGTGAAAGGGGTAATATGGAACATATATGGTGGTCCTGCCGGGCAATAAGGCCCTTCTGGCAACTAGTCTTTGCCTTATATGATAAAATCTGCTCGGTTTCTACCCGACCCTCCATGGAGTTAGCTCTTCTGTCTCTACGAGAGGGTTCCCTGCAAAAATTCAAAATAGGTTTACTGCGACATTTTCTGCATGCCGCTCGGCCGGCCATTCCTCGCAAATGGAAATCCACAGTGCCTCCCTCTCTTGGGGATTTTCTAGATTGCCTACTTTCTATTAGGCGCATGGAAGAGTTGTCGGCGTCTGATGACCGAGATAGGTCATTGTTTACCAAAACTTGGTTCTCCTGGGACTCCTTTAGTGATTCTGGAGACTTGGCTTTATGGATCTCTCATCATAGTAATTAGTTTTCTCTGACTAATATTCTTTTTTCACTCTTTTATTATATCTTTTCCTTTTGGCTGTGGTGTATTGCAGGTAGAACACAGTTCACCCCTTGTTTTGTTCACTCTCCCCATTCATGTGCCTTATGTAGTCTTGTCCCTCTCTGTTACCCCTCCCCACCCTGGGTTTTCCCCACCCAGATTCACACTTGTCCTGTTTTCTCTTTCTCTCCCTTTTTCCTTTTTTTCGCATCTTTTTTATTGTTTTTCTTATTTTATACCTCTTTTGTGTCCTAAGTCTCCATGGATCTTTACGGGACCATTTCTTTACCAAACATAGGAAAAGTTTTATCATTTTACCTACATGGTTCTTAAAGAGTCACTGTTGTATTTTTTTTTTTTTTTGCAGAAATCAATAGTCCAGGCGATTTTAAGAAACTTTGTAATTGGGTTTATTAGCCAAATCTGCCATTATCTGCATGTAAAAAGCCTTTTCCCAGGTCCCCCCCTCCTTCCTCTTTTTCATCCACTCTGAAAAATCTGAAAATTGTGACTTGTTGCAGGAGTCGTACCCTGTCTGCTCTAGGGAGAGGGGAGGGGGGAGGAGGAAGGAGGGAGTTAGCCGGCAGCAGAAAGCAGATAACAGAGGATTACAGGCACGGAGCTGGGTGACAGCTGTAATCTGAGCTCAGACAGGTCACTGGTGACTGTCACAGGAGATATCCCGTGAGGGATTTGTAGATTAACTCTTTGTTGTCCTGTTTTGGTCTTTTCTTTAGCTCTCTCCATAGGAGAACAATGAAGACAGGGGGGAGAGCTTCAAACTGCTTTTTCATGATAAAAATGCATTTTTCGGATAATAAACCCAATTACAAAGTTTCTTAAAATCGCCTGGACTATTGATTTCTGCAAAAAAAAAAATTCACGACAGTGACACTTTAAACATTCTCTTGTGAGGTTTTGACTTATCGTTTTATGCCAACACATGTATATGTGACTTTCCCTTTTTTATTACGATACAACTGTTCAATATTGACGTGGATGTTTACTCGTTGATGTGACGACCTTGGAGGTCTGATGGAGTTTTATGTGTCTTTATTCTCAATAAAAACCTATATTTACCAAAAAAAAAAGGGCTGTGTATGAAAACATAGTGCAGATAACAATTGGAAATATTCATTACTCATTTGTAGGGATTTTATACACAGTCCATCTTCAAGAAACACTTCATCCAAAATCTATTTTAAAAAGGCTGGATCAGATACCTTATATATCCTTATAATCCTTATTTATATCATGGTATTTATCAATGATCTCTTTTACTACAGCTATTGCCGGCAGATATTGTGTGAGACAGTGAGAACTGCCAGCCTCACCCCAATCTCTGCCCGCTTACAAGAACTTGAAGGGAGAATTGACCAGCATGTCATTCCTAAAGAGGTAAGGCATCCCGCCAAGTTAAATTAAAGGGCAGACATACCATTTGTCTTGTATAAATGTTAAAGAAGCAGTTCACTTTTTTTTTTTTTTTTTTCGCCCCCCCGGGTAGCCGCTGAGCGCGCTCACTTCCGCCAGCTGCTGCGAGTCCTCTTCTCTGACCAGTGATTATACAGCGGAAGTCACTCGCTTCCATGCATTCTCTATGGAAGCGCGTGACTTCGGCGTTCAAATGACAAGGGAGAGAAGAGGAGTCACAGCGCCGGCGGAAGTGAGCGCGCGCTCGATGTGAACGGCACCGCGGGACGGAACTGACCGACGGGAACGGGACACCGATCATCTTCTGTAAGTATACTTGACAGCGGCTACCCGGGGGGGGGGGCGAAAAAAAAAAAAAGTGAACTGCTTCTTTAAGATCCAAGTAAATTTTTTGAAAAGTGTTGGTTTCATTGCAAGAAGCATTCATGTCTTTATCGTTTTTATTATCCATTCTATTTTGACATGCTATAGAAATCTTTAAAAAGTTCCAATCGAGGTCTGAAGGCCAAGACCCCCAGTAATTGCCAAAATGAGCAGGGAGAAGTGCTCAGCTAAGCGCTTTTCTCCCATCTCTCTCTGCTGCAGCAGATGATCTTTATAGACTTCCTATAGAATCCATCTTCTGCAGAGAGGAGAGAAGTGCTTAGCTGAGTGCTTCTCCTCACACCCAACCCCAACCAAGCAAATATTTTGACATGTCTGTGACATGTCATAAGTTTTTTTAAAATGATTGTAAGTATTTAGGAATAGTAGTTCAGCGATTGTTATACCTAAGCTTACATTGCTTTCTGTTTCCAGACTCTTGTATTGTACGCACTTGGTGTAGTTCTCCAGGATAACACAGCCTGGCCTTCTTCCTACAGGTATGTTATGTCTGTGCAGAACCTCTTTTATATTCTATAATAAGACTATAAAAAACACTGAAGTTCTGAGAACCTAAACATACCATCACTACGTCTCGAGCATAAGAAATAATGCTCTCTCTCTGCTCTCCAGATTTAATCCGGAACGGTTTGAAGAAGAAACAGCCAAGCAGAACTTAACATTGCTAGGCTTTTCTGGAAGCCAGGAGTGCCCCGAACTTAGGTAAGATTAAAACATTAAAAAATAAAAAATGCTTTTTAGTTATTGATCCAAGAAATAGCTTCTCAGATGTAAGGAAAATCATCAGACTAGCATTTGGAGAACAAAAATACGTATTTTTAATTTTCTCAACCACTCAACTGTCAAATTAAATTGAAAATGACCTCCCAAAAATTTAACTTTTTTGGTAAATTTTTAATGTACATTTCAAGTATTTTGTTTTCTGGGGAAAATACAAAATAACCCATTGTCATTTGCTTTTTTAAAAAGTGTTAAAAATATAATTTTATCTTTTTCTGTAGGTCTGTATAGTATTACAGAAAAAATAAAAAATAAAAAAAATAAAAAAATTATATATAATTACACACACACACAGTGGTGCCTGGGATTACAAGCATAATTCGTTCCAGGACTGTGCTTGTAATTCAAATCACTCTTAAACCAAAGCATATTTTCCCATAAGGAATCATTGAAATGCAGAAAAATGGTTTCACACCCCAAAAATGATTTTTTTTTTTTTATTCTGAATAACAGGTAAACAAACATTTAGAAAGCTGGATATGTCATATTATAAGTTACTGTACAGTATAGCAATCAGAATGTGGAGTATAATGTATAGGAAGTGCATAATAATGCAAAAAACTGCAGCAGTTTGTAGATACAGAAAGGAGCTGTAGATCCCCATAATGCAGGAGCGTAGTACAACAGGCTAGAATAGAGACGCAGGGCTGCTGCCAGAGGTCTCTGTGGTCACATGATCACAATAGGCAAGGGGTGTGTCCAGCAGGGACCAATCTGAAAGTGATACACAGAGCTGTGCAGGAGGAGAGTGACAGAAACATTTCTATACAGCAGTGTAAGTGCAGGCACATTATAGCAGCAGTGTGTAAAGCTGTGTGTTTGTGCAGGCACAATATAGCAGCAGTGTGTATAGCTGAGTGTGTGTGCAGGCACATTAAAGCAGTGTGTATAGCTAAGTGTAAGTGCAGGCACATTACAGCAGAAATGGAGAGGATGGGAAACAAAAGGGCTCACAGAGACTGCAGGGACCATGCAGGAATGAGCAGGGCAGATGTGGGCACATAAATGCAGCACTCTGTCCGGGGAGAGAGGGGTTACAGCTATGAAGAGATTACCTCCACAGTCCTGTCCCCTGATGTAAGCCCCAGCCTGAAGTGGATCTGCTATGATTTGGAAAGTAAAGAAGACTTCCTGGGTCAGGGTACAGTGCTGTAGACCCCGCTATGCAGACCATGCCCCTTCCTGACTTTCCCTCTCACCCAGTACAGGAAGCTCTTAAACCAAGTAACAGTTTTGAAAAACTGTTAGCTCTTCTTGCAAAACGCTCGTAATCCAAGTTACTCTTAAACCAAGGTACTATATATAATTTTTAAATAGAATTTTTCTATTAATGTAGCAGTATGGCATTTTTGTTTAGTTTATTTAGGTATTTTGTGGTACATAAAATATCTAGTATTTTTTTAGGGGGGAGGGATAAAAGGCAAAAGATGCATAATATGCTATATGAAATGATATAATATGAATGACCAATTTTGGTGACCCGTTTTCATAAAACCACTTTTTTTTCTAAAGTAGTAAATCATACTAATTATCTGAATTTGGTACTGTCAAAATCATACCTGCATAAGAAGTTAAAGGGCTTTTCCTGGCCAGTAGGGCTTTTTACTAAGTGGGCTGGGCTGCAGTATAAATAAGGTATATTTGCCTAGCCCACTCTTTCACTGCTTTTAGTTTCCAGAGTACCTGGTCCCTGACAACTTGCCTCTGCTTTACTGGTTCCTTGTGGGAAGGAAATACCTGCTCAGCAGCTGATGAGGAGAGATCATGCCATCATCAGGCATTTACTGCCTACATGAAATGACACCAGATCTAATAAAGGAAAAAAAAGGGGGTGGGGACCAAGTGCTTGGGGAAACAGTGGAGGAAAAAGCCTGGTAAGTATATCTGTGTCGCTACAGCCACTGCCGCTACAAAAAAAAAACACGTTTAATGAACCTTAGTTCTAAAGAGTAAAGGGGATTTATGAGTTTTTTTGGTTTTTGTTTTTTTTTAAATCTAGAAACAGCACCACTCTTGTTAATGGACTGTATGGTACATTGGAGGTCAAGCTCGCTATCTCTGGTTTAAATACTCATATAACCCTTATAGCTCTTACAGGCAGATCCTGCCTTCTTTTGTGTGTATACTGCTTCCCCTGGTGTGTAGTTTGCTTTGAAGTATGTTGGCAGTATATAAAAAAGGGTTATTGTAAGGTAGCATCAGAATTAGAGAGTTTTCTGTACTTTCCTGACTGCATACCCATTAAAGAACAGTAGTCCTCTTTTTTCCTGGCTTGAAACAGCTCCTTAGAGAGGCCAATGGATAGCAGTCATCTGCATCATAAATGGAGATGAGGGTATACATTAAAAAATAATATTGTTCTGTTCCAGCTACCATTCTGGAAAAAAGAAAAATCAACAGGAGCTGACACATAATTTAGATTCAGCCAAGCTGGTAATGGCTTCTGTAAACTGCAGGCAGAGTTATGTATTGTTTTAAATTTATGTTATGCAAGTTTACATTCAGCTGTTCCACAAGAATAACCAGCTTTATCTGTAGTCATATATTAGCTTTGGAAAGTGCCCACCGCTTGGTGGATGAATGAATCTCTGCAGGCACAGTGATAGACGATCTGCTGCTGTTCTCATCTAATGTAATGCACAGGCCTGTAGGAAGCATCCATTGTTCCTTATTTTATTCTTTTCTGCTCTTGTAAAGTTAGGTGAGTGTTGCAGGCATATCAGGGGTTATTTGTGCAATGTACTTATCTTTTCCATCACATAACAATAAACTGTAAGGTATAATGTATATTTTCACCTGTGATGCAGTGCTAGGTGAACACTCTTCAGACTATTGCATACTGCTCATTACCCAACTGAAATATACATGGTAATGATTTGACAGATGGACGGCTCCTGGTCCCTGCTATTTTTAGCTGATTCCTGTGATGTGTTGTACAGGCAGAGACTGCCTGCATAGCCAGTAACTGACTGAAACATTGACCCTCCTCCACCAATATTTGGCAGTTGCTGCAGGGACAACACCCCACAGGAACCAAGAAGCAGCAGGGAACAGTAACAGGAGGATCAGAGCAGGTAAGTATGCCCCCCCCCCCCCTCACAGAACCTCAAGTCACATATAAAAAAAATGTTGTTCCACTGGGATAGCACTACAAGATATTACTGTAGTTTAAAGGGAACCAGTCACCATGAAAATGCTACCTAAGCTATTGACGACATGTTATAGAGCAACAAAAAGAGATGAGAGTGTGTGTGTGTATATGTGTGTATGTGTGTGTGTGTATATATATATATATATATATATATATATATATATATATATATATATATATATATATATATATATAAAATTATCTTTACGGGAAAAGATTCAGTATAACTTGTAATTTATCAAATTCTCTGATGTTTTCATGCTAAAGAGTCCAGTCCATTGAGTGACATTGTCCACTAGAATCCTTACCACAGAATGAGCAGGGATATCAATCATCATGTTACATGTTATACTGAATATTTTCCTACAAAGATATATATCAGTCTGCTCAGCTCTTCCTGCCCTATACCATGATGGCGATAGATTAGATAGCATTGTGTTGGTGACGGGAATTTTTGAAGGTGCCACAGTCATTTTTACTTATTTAGTTCTCCTGGGTTCTTGATACACTGATGAGTGGAGATGTAATAGAAAGCTTAAAGAGGACCTGTCACCCCCGCTGATATCTCAGTCACCCGACTGGCTCAAGAAGCGGGACCCGGCGGGATCAGGTACGTATAAGGTGCTCCAGCGGGGGGCCGGGAGCCTGTCACCCCGGTACGGGGGGGTGACAGGTTCCCTTTAAGTAATATACTGTATGGCCCCAAAAGTGCTTAAAGTGTCACTGTCGTGAATTTTTTTTTTTGCAGAAATCAATAGTCCAGGCGATTTTAAGAAACTTTGTAATTGGGTTTATTATCCGAAAAATGCATTTTTATCATGAAAAAGCAGTTTGAAGCTCTCCCCCCTGTCTTCATTGTTCTCCTATGGAGAGAGCTAAAGAAAAGACCAAAACAGGACAACAAAGAGTTAATCTACAAATCCCTCACGGGATATCTCTTCTGACCATCACCAGTGACCTGTCTGAGCTCGGATTACAGCTGTCACCCAGCTCCGTGCCTGTAATCCTCTGTTATCTGCTTTCTGCTGCCCCTTCCTCCTCCCCCCTCCCCTCTCCCTAGAGCAGACAGGGTACGTCTCCTGCAACAAGTCACAATTTTCAGATTTTTCAGAGTGGATGAAAAAGAGGAAGGAGGGGGGGACCTGGGAAAAGGCTTTTTACATGCAGATAATGGCAGATTTGGCTAATAAACCCAATTACAAAGTTTCTTAAAATCGCCTGGACTATTGATTTCTGCAAAAAAAAAAAAAAAATACGACAGTGACTCTTTAACCCTTTGAGGACCAGGCCCAAAATGACCCAGTGGACCGCGCAAATTTTGATCTTAGTGTTTCCGTTTTTCCCTCCTCCCCTTCTAAGAGCTCCAGCACTTTCAGTTTTTTATCTACAGGCCATGTAAGGGCTTATTTGTTACAGGAATAGTTGTACTTTGTAATGACGTCATTCATTTTACCATCACATGTATGATGGAATTCCAAATATATTATTTATGAAGATATAAATAGGTGAAATCGTAAAAAAGAATGCAATATGGTAACGTTTGGGGGGTTCCTGTGTCTACGTAATGCACTATATGGTAAAAGCGACATGATACCATTACTCTATAGGTCAGTACGAACACAACCACATGCAGGTTACACAGATTCTCTAATGTTATATATTTTTTTTTAAATGAAATCCTTTTTTTTGGCAATTAATTATAAATAAAATGGGACTATTGTGACGCTTATAACGGTTTTATTTTTTCACCTACGGGGCTGTATGGGGTGTCATTTTTTCCGCCATGATCTCTAGTTTTTATTAACACCATATTTGTGAAGATCGGACGTTTTGATCACTTTTTATTAATTATTTTATATATATAATGTAACATAAAATCGGTAATCCGTGCACTTTTTTCCCTCTTTTCGTGTACGCCGTTTACCGTTCGCAATGACGCTTGTTATATTTTAATAGATCGGACAATTACGCACGCTACGGTATATTATATGTTTATCTATTTATTTATTTTTATATGTTTTATTTATATAATGGGAAAGGGGGGTGATTTCAACTTTTATTGGGGGAGGGGTTTTGGGGTAGTGTGTTAGTGTTTTTAACTTTTTTTTTTTTACACATTTGAAGTCCCTTTGGGGGACTTTTACATTCACTACTTGGATTTCTACACTGATGAATGCTATGCCATAGGCACAGCATTGATCAGTGTTATCGGCGCTCTGCTCATTGAGCCTGCCTGTGCAGGCTCAGTGACCAGAGCGCCGATCGGACCGCACGGAGGCAGGTGAGAGAGCTCCGGCGGCCCGTTTTACCGATCGGGACCCCCGCAGTCACACTGCGGGGGTCCCGATCGGTAAGTGACAGGGGACTCCCCCTGTCACTTACACTTAAACGCCGCGGTCGCGCCGCGATCGCGGCGTTTAAGGAGTTAATGACACGCGGCAGCGCGATCGCTGCAGCGTGTCATTACCGGTGAGGTCCCGGCTGCTGATTGCAGCCGGCCCCCACCTGCTATGAAGCGCGCTCCGCTCCGGAGCACGCTTCATAGCGGGAGAAACACCCAGGGCGTACAGTTACGCCCTAGGTCGTCTGGGGACAGACTTCCATGGCGTAACTATACGCCCTGGGTCGTCTAAGGGCCCTTTGAGGACCAGGCCCAAAATGACCCAGTGGACCGCGCAAATTTTGATCTTAGTGCTTTCGTTTTTCCCTCCTCCCCTTCTAAGAGCTCCAGCACTCTCAGTTTTCTATCTACAAGCCATGTAAGTGCTTGTTTTTTACAGGAATAGTTGTACTTTGTAATGGCGTCATTCATTTTACCATAACATGTATGATGGAATTCCAAATATATTATTTATGAAGATATAAATAGGTGAAATCGTAAATAAGAATGCAATATGGTATCGTTTGGGGGGTTCCTGTGTCTACGTAATGCACTATATGGTAACAGCGACATGACACTATTATTCTATAGGTCAGTCCGAACACAACCATATGCAGGTTACACAGATTCTCTAATGTTATATATGTATTTTTTAATGAAATCCTTTTTTTTGGCAATTAAATATTAATAAAATGGGCCTATTGTGACGCTTATAACGGTTTTATTTTTTCACCTACGGGGCTGTATGGGGTGTCATTTTTTCCGCCATGATCTCTAGTTTTTATTAAAACCATATTTGTGAAGATCGGACGTTTTGATCACTTTTTATTGATTTTTTTTAATATATAATGTAACATAAAATTGGTAATCTGCGCACTTTTTCCCCTCTTTTCGTGTACGCCGTTTGCCGATCGCAATGACGCTTGTTATATTTTAATAGATTGGACAATTACGCACGCTACGGTATATTATATGTTTATCTATCTATTTATTTTTATATGTTTTATTTATATAATGGGAAAGGGGGGTGATTTAGACTTTTATTGGGGGAGGGGTTTTGGGGTAGTGTAATAGTGTTTTGAACTTTTTTTTTTTTACACTTTTGAAGTCCCTTTGAGGGACTTTTACATACACTATTTGGATTTCTACACTGATGAATGCTATGCTATAGACATAGCATTGATCAGTGTTATCGGCGCTCTGCTCATTGAGCCTGCCTGTGCAGGCTCAGTGTAGCAGATCGCCGATCGGACCGCACGGAGGCAGGTGAGAGACCTCCGGCAGTCCGTTTCAACGATCGGGACCCCCGCAGTCACACTGCGGGGGTCCCGATCGGTAAGTGACAGGGGACTCCCCCTGTCACTTACACTTAAACGCCGCGGTCGCGCCGCGGTCGCGGCGTTTAAGGGGTTAATGACACGCGGCAGCGCGATCGCTGCAGCGTGTCATTGCCGGTGAGGTCCCGGCTGCTGATTGCAGCCGGCCCCCACCTGCTATGAAGCGCGCTCCGCTCTGGAGCGCGCTTCATAGCGGGAAAAACACCCAGGACGTAAGGTTACGTCATGGGTCGTCTGGGGACAGACTTCCATGACGTAACCCTACGTCCAGGGTCGTCTAAGGGTTAACCCTTAAAGGAGAAATCCGGCAACATTTTTTATTAAAGTATTGTATTTCCCCCCAAAAGTTATACAATTCACCAATATACACTTCTAGGAAATGCTTATAAAGTGATGTCATGACCCGACTCCCAGAGCTGTGCGGGCTGTGGCTGCTGGAGAGGATGATGGCAGGGGAATGCTCAGTGTCCCTCCAGTGCCCTGTGTCCCTCAGTATCCCCCTGCCATCATCCTCTCCAGCAGCCACAGCCCGCACAGCTCTGGGAGTCGGGTCGTGACATCACCATTTATCCAGGAAGTGACCTCACCATTTTTATCCAGGAAGTGAAGCCTTGATGCAGTATTGCAGGGAAACAGTACTTTATAAGCATTTCCAAAATAAGTGTCTATTGATGATTTGTATAACTTTTGAGGGGCAATACAATAATTTTAAAAAAAAATTTTGCCGGACTTCTCCTTTAATTCTCTTGGTGCGAAAAACTGCACAAAAGTACTTTTCTGCCCACTTTTCTATTGATTAATCATGGCCGTGTGGTTGTATCAGATGTTTACCCTCTAAAAATCAATATAAAAACCATGTGAACTAGTATGCCTGTGTATTTGCATTTGTACCTCTGTTTTCAACATTCAGTTCATTGCTTTTCTGTTAATATAGCCATTTTATGTATTCTACAATACCTTTACTCTTCTTTTTTTTTTTTTTTTCCTTAGGTTTGCCTACATGGTAGCTACAATACTTTTAAGTGTTCTTGTCAGGAAGCTTCACTTACTGCCTGTGAAAGGTCAGGTTATGGAGACCAAGTATGAACTTGTCACTTCACCAAAAGAAGAGGCTTGGATCACTCTGTCAAAGAGGAACTGAATTGACCAGACACGCATCCCGTTCTTCCCTTGATCTAGAGAAAACACAAATATCTTTCTTTCATCCCTTTTCCAGCAATCAGTTATCTATCCTTCCAACCACATGACAGGTCATGTACCAGGATAATTAGACCAAATGATTGAGCAAATCTCCTCAGAAGGCAACATAACTGCTACCGAGCTAAGTAGAACTCATTCATTGATATTCAGTAAAGCTGCCACTGCCTAAAAGTCCAGCTCCAGCTGAACGCCTTATTTACAATAACTTGTTAGTGAAAGTTAACAGACTTGGAACAAATAGGTATTGTTCTCCTATACGGACATAAATTGTCCATAATACAGCAATATGTAACCAACATGGACCCAAATCTGCAGATATCCACTGACCAGTAAACCAAGCAATCTTCAGGACACAGTATGATATCGCTCAACATCTGGACCTAAATCAAATCCAAGCTGTACATGCACATCTAAATGTTTTATATAACCTGAAGATCTTTTGACAAGATGGTACAGAAAATATATTCTACTTGAGTCGGCTAACAGCGTGGAATCAGTTCAGATATCTTAAGAATAACTTCATCTCATTTTTTTTTAGGAGAAAACAATTAGAATTTATGTGGAATAAACAATAACTGCGCATATGTTTTGATGAGGCCTGTGAAACCATAAAGATGCCAATGACCGTATTACAGAAATAGAGCCGAGTGGGAGAATTGCTCCTTTTTACCATTCAGTTCATCTTAATGTGTATCAGTCTGTGCCAGCTGAAGTCAGTGGTCATAAGCCAGAGATTATGTGAAATCTATGAAGTGACTACCCCTACTCTGAGGTTCTAGTTGTCATGGCCTGTTTGGAAACCTGTTCAGGAAATAAGTTTCTTCTTGTACAGGTTCCAGAGTAGATCATAATAACCTTTGCTCCAAGACCTACGCACTGTCTGTAAGGCATATTCCGATTTTTATTTTATTTTCATAGCAAAACAACTTACTGAAGGGACATTTTCTTTGTTCTGAAGCAATATAAAAAAAATGGAAGTGTTTGGCATATAAAGTGTTAGCGGTGGCCAGCCCATGTCTATTATTTGAGCGACAACATAGACTAATATAGGCACTGTCGCTTTAAAAGGTTTTTGACATGTCCTAGAGCATGGGTGTCAAACTCAGGCCCTCCAGCTGTTACAAAACTACAATTCCCATCATGCCTGGACAGCCAAAGCTTTAGCTTTAGCTTTGGATGTCCAGGCATGATGGGAATTGTAGTTTTGTAACAGCTGGAGGGCCTGAGTTTAACACCCATGTAAGGAATCACAGAGAGAAGTCAAAGGGTACACTGAGGAATTCAGACGGAACCTCTGTCGCAGAATTACTTGTTCGTGCCCGCTTGCGGAGTGCAGCGGGCGCGCGCGTCTCTGCCCGTGTCATAGACTCCATTCTAAGCACGGGCGGATTCTTCCCTCCGTCCAAAGAACGATCAAGTTCATTCTTTGGACGGAGGAAGGAATCCACCCATGCATAGAATGGAGTCTATGACACGGGCGGAGACGAGCTGGGAATTCTGCGACGGAGGTTCCGTCTGAATTCCTCAATGTGGACATTCCCAAACACCAAGAGGGAACTTAGTCCAAGATGGCTGATGTAGAGGAAGGATGCAAGCTGGAAGGCCCACAATCCCAGGCGTGGGCACTAGACATAAATAATAGAAAAGTCCTGCAGCATCCATAGTATAATCAATGAAAATGTATTTACATAATCTAACCTGTGTTATAGTCGAAACATTGCATTTCTATACCAAATCATGTCAGTAAATCTTGATTGATTATATTACAGATGCTGCAAGACTCCTCCATTGTTTATGTCCTATCTTTCAGCTTGGGTTTGAATGAGGTGGGGAAAGCACTCTGCTAAGTGTTGTAATTCCCTGGCATGCTGCAGTCTCCATTGTTGGCAACTGATGGCAAATGATTATTTCTTTAATTGTTCAGGCAATGAGCGATCATTTGCTGATCGCTGGCCCTATTACATAGGCTAATATCGGCCTCATGTAATAGGGCCTTAAGGAGATCTCCTCCAGCAGCAATATAGAGATTGCAGAGAGACAGATCTAGAAGTGCTGATCAAATGTTTTGACATATGCCTAGTACACCTCTAAAGTTTTTTCAACATTTTGCATGTAATTAAAACATTTATAAGTTCAGCTGAATCTGTGTAAACATGGACTGTATTTAGATGAACATATCAAAGGCCTCTCTTTACTCTCATTTTCAAGTTATAGGAGAAGTCCAGTGAAAGTAAAAAAAAACAAAAACTTAATGGAAGGGGGGTGCAGGAACATAATAAAGTTTACTTCACTATCCTCATGCTATGTAGCGCCGCTCCCGGGTCCAGCTGAGTGCGTCTTGTTGCCTGCAGCTCTTCCAGCATTAACGTCCCGTATATGGCTGAGCTATTGCCCACTCACCTAATCAGTGACTGGGGTGGGACATCAACCCCAGTCACTGACTTGCTGAGTGGGCAATTGCTCAGCTGGGGTGTGTCATTGCAGCTGGAAGAGCTGGGTAATGACAGCCAGTGGCTATTGGCTGGACCCAGGAGCGTCGTTACGGAGACACAGGGACTGGTAAGTATACATTGTTTATGTTTTGCATTGTATTATATTCTGCACTGCTTTTTTTTTCACTTTCACAGGACTTTTTGTTTAAAAATAGGGCTAAATCCCGACCAAGGAATGAAGCACTGGAAGACAGATTACATATGGTCATATAAGCTAGCCCGCATATTCAGTATTACTGTATGAAACAAGCGGCTGTAGCTAGACATTTTTTTTGCCGGAATCTCACCCATGTTATCTAGTCCCATGTGAAGAAGCAGTATTTTTGGAGTATGCTGTATTTGTGCTGTATGTAGGGTCGATGGTTTGTAGAAAGTCCCGTATGATTGTCTATTACAAGGATTGCAGACAACCTTCTGTGCCTTTTTTTGGAGGAATTTTTGGCTTTTGTAAACATCACTGCCATGTAAATCTGTTTTTTTGTTGTTTTTTTTTTTACTTCAAATTAAATGGTGGTGAAAGAATACAGACGAAAAACCTCTACTGTGTCTGTCTTTCTGTTTTTTATATGTGTGATATTTCTGGACCTTTTTTTAACAAAAAAAAGGCTTTCAACTTCTTATGAAGGAAAATTCTTGGTAATGTGTGGTTTCTGAAAAGGAGCATCATACACTATCTGCTTCTTATCACACCCCATCTTGCACCTCTGAGCTGTTAGCTATGCATTGTATGCAGTGTAGGAAAGTCATCCATATTAAAACAATCCCATTTTTTATTACACCTAAGGTAATAGCTCTTACATGAATGCTGTGTATTACATTCAAGTACAAAACAGTCATGACATTTATGTACTATTAACATCCTGGTGACAAGTGCTTGGAAAGCAGCTAGTCCAGCAGCCCTGATTACCAACATAGCATTGTAGAAAGACTCATATACCTTATGTTATGGATAGAGGTTGCATGAGCAAATGTATTAATGCAGTGTTTTCATTGGATAGCTATATATAGTTTATATATTTAATCCCTTTTCCACCAGTGATTTTTGGTAACTGAAATATATATATATATATATATATATATATATATATATATATATATATATATACACAGTGGTACCTTGGTTTAAGAGTAACTTGGTTTAAGAGCGTTTTGGTTTAAGAGCTTTCAGTTTTTCAAAATTGTGGCTTGGTTTAAGAGCATTGTTTTGGTTTAAGAGCTCCCTGTACTAGGTGGGAGCGCGAGTTGGGGAGGGGCATGGTCTGCATAGCGGGGTCTACAGCATTGTACTCTGACCCAGGAAGTCTCCCTCACCTTCCAAATCATAGCAGATCCACTTCAGGCTGGGGCTTGCATCAGGGGACAGGACTGTGGAGGTAATCTCTCCATAGCTGTAACCCCTCTCTCCCCGGACAGAGTGCTGCATGTATGTACCCACATCTGTACTGCTCAGTCCTTCATGCTCCCTGCAGTCTCTGTCAGTCCTGATGAGTCCATGCTGAGCACACACCCCTTCTTCATTGCTGTCATGGGACCACACAGACCTCTGACAGCAGCCCTGCTTCTCTATTCTAGCATGTTGTACTAGGCTACTGCATTATAGGGATCTGCAGTTCCATCCTCTATCTACAAACTGCGGCTGTGTTTCAGGTTTATGCACTTATTATACATTGTACTCCACATGCTGATTGCTATACTGCACAGTAACCTATAATATTACATATTCAGCTGTTTATAAATGTTTGTTTCATTTGTCTTACATGTTATTCAAAATATAAAATCATTATTTTTGGGGTGTGGAACCAATTGTCTGCATATCAGTGATTTCTTATGGGAAAATTTGCTTTGGTTTAAGAGTGGATTTGGATTACAAGCAAAGTCCCAGAACGAATTATGCTCGCAATCCAAGGCACTAGTGTGTGTGTATATATATATATATATATATATATATATATATATATATATATATATATATATTATATAATTTAGTGTGTGTATATTAATTTTATATATATATAATAATTAGTGTGTGTGTGTAAATTTAGTAATATTATCTTTTTATTTATTTTTTTTACATCATTATTATTTTATTTTAGTTATCTTTTTATTTCTGCATTTCAAGAGCCCTGACTTTATTTCTCTGTATGGCAGTATTTAGGCTTGTATTTTTAATAATGACCTGTTTTTTAACTTCTCAGTTTAATCTACCATTAGACGTACAGATGTGTTGTGGTACTGGTAAGGAGGTATAGAGAGGGCTCACAATGTGACCCCTCTCTATACCAGACAACTTCCGGCAGCTATTAACGGTAGTAGCTGGGGGCTGCAATGGCTATTAGCATAGCTTCACAGGTATTGCATTGATCCCTGTGAATATGCAAAACAACTTCTCAGTTTAATCTACCATTAGACGTACAGATGTGTTGTGGTACTGGTAAGGAGGTATAGAGAGGGCTCACAATGTGACCCCTCTCTATACCAGACAACTTCCGGCAGCTATTAACGGTAGTAGCTGGGGGCTGCGATGGCTATTAGCATAGCTTCACAGGTATTGCATTGATCCCTGTGAATATGCAAAACAAGGACCCATGGAGCCTCATTTAAGAGTCTTGAAACACAGGGCTAGCCAGATATCCCTCAGAGAAGGACCCACAACTTTCCCTTGTCATTACATTGACTTATAGGGCCACCTAATATGGTGGTTTTGGTGGTTTCCCTACAGGAGCTGCCCCTTGGCTGGGTCCTTCCCGGAGGGATATCTGGCTAGTCCTGTGTTTCGAGACTCTTAAATGAGACTCCACGGCCTCTTCTTTTGCAAATGAATGTTTCCCAGGGGGCAATGCACCTAGGATTTCACTGCATTGAGCACATTAACCAGCAGCTGGCGGTGTTATCTTTGGTGGGGTCTCCCTGAGGTCAGTGATCTGTTTCTCTTATTAATCCTTATGAGCATTCATGGTATTTGTGGCTCCTAATGGGAACTGCAAAAGTGTGTAAAAATATTTATATAAATACATCTTTACCATAATAAAAATATAAATCACCCCCTTTTACTATTTTCCAAATATTATATTTAATAAAATATAAACAAAAAAATAAAATAAATAAATCTTGTGCCATATGGGTCTCTGGGTGAAAAAAATAAAAGCGCTATTGCTTTTTAAACAAGGAGGAGAAAACGGAAATTGGCTGTGACATTAAGGGGTTAAAGGAGGTACAAAATAACCTTGCTCTCATGATCAGTGAGCATCGTAGCTGACTCTTAATTATAGAAAAACCCAGCATATATAATTTTGGTTATTTTTAAAATCATAACTGTAATTGGGGTACTGCTAGTTTATTTGCTTTGACATGATTTCACAACTTTCACCCTCTGCTGGCCTTGACTGGTCATAACATGGAAAACATATATCGTAATATTTAATGAGAGACAATGCAAAAAGGGAGTGATGTATTTTTGGAACATGTATAAGCTGTTAGGGCTGATTCTGTCAGCACACAACACAGTCCTTCTAGATTGGCAGCAGAATTATGAAAGCGTCAATGAATGTGATTCTTACTTAAACAATGTAACTGAAAACCAGTTTAGGATGTGTAACAAAGTGTTTGCTACAGTATACGGCATCATAATAGATGGATATATGGAAGGTACGATGTGTCTCCTTGTCCTAACAATTATCTAACAGTGTCAACAGTTTTGCAAGTGAATTACAGCTGATTGATTCACTTTAAAGTGTTACTGATCACTAGATATAGCCTGTATGGCTGTGCGCTTCACTTCCAAACTTGCCGTTCCAATGTCATCCAAATTTATTGTAACAGTAAATGCTAGCCATAACCTCCTTGCTCTAATATACTTTAGGAAATATGAAACTGTGTTCTGGGTAAAACTATTCTTTACCCTCCCAATATATTGTGCTATGCTTACCCACATGATGCATATCCTAAATATGGGATGTTAAGGGACATGTGCAGTGTTTAGACAAGTGATGAATAGTAGAAATCCTGCCTGGGGCATTCCTAATGATGAAGAGGGCGGGGAGAAAGGATGGAGGTGAGTCCCAGGCCTAGGGCATGGGTACTTTAGGTTACCCCAATTTGACGCAGGGCTGCAAGTTTAAAAGTTGTTGTTTGGGAAAATAACTGCATCACCTGCCGAATAGACCCCAGGACAGATCTTGGATTAAAAGCAGCTATACAACGGTACAAGCAGTTTTGAGAGAGGGGGGTTAAATTGTGGGTATAGAGTGGCTTTAAGTAATTAGTGGCAAAATATTGCAGTTTTAAGGTTCACATGTCACCTGCGGAACATCATCTCTCATCCTTAGGCTAGCTATCTAGTTTAGAAATAACCAAGGATTGAAAGAAATATGAAGCTCTTTACAGCTAATGAATTTCAGCTTGTAACTATTGATTTTTTTTATATGTAAACACATTGTAACATGTCGCATCAGTGTAGTCAAGACAGGTACTGGAATCTATACCGATCTTCCTTATGGATAGGCAAACCCCTTCTCCATCACAAGATTATACAGGGGTGGGGACTAATTATTACGTTTCTGAAGGCTTCCAGGGAAATGCAAATGTGTTCTGAATGTTAAAACTTGCACAGATTTTCAGATACTTCAAGGCAGGTTGCTATGACAACAGATTTTTTTTCCTTGCTTTTGTCTGTGTTGTGCAGATATGAGTGAGCAAGGGGCATTTTCCAAATTGTGCTTGCTGCATATCTATTTTATCTCATAGTATTTATTCCAATAGTGATTGTTCTATGAAAATATACAAGCAGTGGTACCTAGCTGGCAGCTTTTACCGACTACTTACAGTGAGATATATAGCAGCCTGTGCTAGTGCAGGCCTTTATGTCACGTTGGGATCCAGTCTATTAATATATCTTGGAAGCCGCTGTCTAGAAGGTCATAGGAGGAATAAGAATTGAAATTTTTTTTCCCCAAGCTTTTTGTTCTTCTTCACAAGTGCTTTTACACTACAGCATGGCTGTTCATTTTACTTTACTGTACTTTACTAGGATAAAACAGAGCTAGAAGACATCGGGAACATGAAAGCCCCACCATTCTATAACCCTTATCACCTCTCAACAAGCATGCTTGAAAAGGCAGGAGAGAGAGAGAGAAAAAGCTCCATTCTATAATATTCCACTACCATCACTGTACACAGTAACCATCTGCAGCACATGTGAATACTTCACACCCAGATACAAAACAGATGCGTGTAACATGTTTAAGAGAAAATCCTCTCAAACAAGGAAAACAAGAGATTACATATAAATATATACCTACTCTACACTTTCCGCTGTGAAATCTGCATGTTTAGGCGAATGTTCCACCGGTACGTTACTTTCTTGTTTTTTACATGAATAGACAAGGGCAAGTGCAGGGATGGTGTTTTTTTTGAACCGCCCCCTGGTTCCTGCCATTGGAGCTGGTCAATTACCAAGCACCGTCCGGGGATGAAGCACTGGCAGGCCCGCTGGCCCACAGTGTAACAAAACCCCCTCCCCTCTGTGACACAGTTCCATTAGAATCAATGGAGTCGCGTCACAAAGGGAGGGGCCGATCGTCACTCTTGGGGCCGGTGGGACTAGACGGCGGTTCAAAAAAAAAGGACTCTGGGTTAACTGTTTGATTTTCTACACTATTATCTGTTCTGCCACGTTGAGGCGACAACACTTTGTGTTTACCGTATATAGAAGACTTGCCTTCTCCTGCCTGACTCTCAACGGTGATCTGACAAACCTAATGGGCTTTCTATTGTTTTCTTGTTGTTTTCCTGCTGGTACTTTTCATTTTTGAGATTGTACTGCTTTTCTTTTGCCTGTTTTGTTTAAAAAAAAAAAAAAAAAAAAAAACAAACGAAAAAAACTGTGAATAAAAATCTTGATTTACGAAAAAAAACGACTCTGGCACAGGCATCCCCTTGCCAGCGCCAGTCTATACTTGTAAGAAACAGAAAAGCGATGTATTGGTGGTACATTCGTTTTAAATTAGGTTGATTGTATTTCTAATATACTTGATAAGATGGTAATGTGCAACTTGGTATACAACTCTGTTCCTTGTTTTGCCAAGTTGTATACTCTGGTAAATGAATGGATGAGGAAGCACAATGCATTTCCATGACTTTATATGCTTTATAAATCAGCTTGGATTTATTCCTATTTAACACATTGCAGCTGCTGAAGAACCTCTTGGTTCCTCAAGATAGAGGAAGCGGGTTCTTCTCTGCCTTCTTCCGCCAACAATGAAATAAAGAAATATATTACTGAATTGCAATTGGTGAGTGTCACTTTTTTTTTTTTTTTTTTTTTTTTTTTTTATTCTTCTAGGACATTACCTCTTTTGAGCTGAGCACCACTAGATAACCCTTTATTTCCCCCTACCTCCTACATTGGACACTGTTTATTCCCCTATTTTTTGTGTGGGTGGGAACGGCAGTCCCGGCTCTCTCTATGCCGTAATGGTAAATTATGTGTTTTCTGCAATCAGTAAAATGGCACTTCAATTTTGCTGAATAAACATGGTATAAATGCAACATATCAATACAGCCTCTGGAAAGGTGTATAACTATTATATATTCTGATCCCACAGAGATGATAGCAGCAGAAGAATACAAATAGAGCTGGGATCTGTGAACTTGTAGAAGGACTATGATATGTAATGGTGTCTGCAGACCTAGGAGATGTCATTTTCTGTGACACATTATGGGTGCATTCACACGTAACGGATCCGTAGCGGATGTCTCGCTGCGAATTCGCAGCGAGTTCCGCTGCGGATTCCTGGTCTGTACACTTATAGGCAGACAAACTCAAAGCAGGAAGAACATCCCGCTTTGAGTATGTCCGCAGCCCGCAGCCCGCCCAGTTAACCCCCCTGCCGCCGGAGCGCATACATCACCTCCCCGCTCTGGCTTGCTTCAGGGCTCCCGATGTCTTCATGTCCCGCCGTGCTCACTGTCCTGCAGAGAGTTAATGAGAGGGCGCGCTTGTCCGAATTGACATGTCACTTCTTTGAGTGAAGAGGGGAGTAAGCGGGTGCGCATGCGCCCTCTCATTCACTCACTGTAGGACACTGAGAATGGCGGGATTCCGCGACGGAGAGCTCTGACGCGGAATTCTGCCGTTTTTGCTCAGTGTGAACAGGGCCTTAAAAAAAAGAATCTTTGCTGCTTAGTTGGCCTTAATTGGCCAGATTATCCAGCCTTAATTTAAGAGGGAGCATGTATAGATGATATTAGCTGTCTATTTCATAATAATCACTTTCTAATATATATATCGGCTAAATTTAAGCTTCAGAAATATTTTTTTTCCTCCCACCTACAGATTTATCACCCCCTAAAAAATGCAGACTTAGGGCCCAGATGTCGCAGCCATATATGTATAACATATATTATTAGTGGGGAAAAGGCAGAGATATCTTCACTCTTGTATGATGTGATATTTAAATAATATCTTTTTGTTTATCAATCATATAGAACACTGAGTTCTAACACTTAGCAACTAAGATGATCCCACCCTCCAATCAAAATTTCTAAAGCTCTTCCTTTACTGGAAAAGCAAAGGTAAACTAATACATATATAATGTGATGGAAATGTTCCCATCTGTTGCCTTGGGGACTCAATCCATGTTCGTATCCTTGACAAGCTTGACCTCCCTATGCTTACCAGACGTTGAACTTGCAGATCGAAACAATCAAGCTAAAATGTAAATGTGCAGTCTTAGAGACACAGGCATGTTTTGCAAATATGGAAATGTCATATCTAACCGATTTCATATGGACAACATATGCGTTATTAAATTAATTCTGCATGTAACTATATATCAAAAAATAAGCAGCTTTGGTTGGGAAATTTGCTGTGAATTATATAAACTAATGTATGGCCCCCAACTTATTTTTCCAATTTCATTCCAACTTCTCCTTATCTTTTTTTTTTTTTTTTTTTTTTTTTTTCATTTATTTATATAGCAATACCGTGATTGATGCCTTTTCTATGTGTTTTATGAGGCTGGAAACACACACGGCAGTTTTTTGGATCTGCATTTTTTTTTTTGCCGATCCAAAAGTGGATTCCAATGGGATGGAAAATACAAAGAGGGGGCTTGAACTTCTCTTTCTTGTTGGATCCTCTCTTGGTTTTGGCACAAAAACGGCAGTGGCAGTTTTCCAAAAAGCTGTTGTGTGTGTTTCCAGCCTTAGGCTGGCTTCACACTGCCTTAAAATCTTGGAAAAATGCCAGTTTTTTTTTTGCTTGCAAAAACCCCAGCGGCCAGATGTTATCTGCTGGAGGTCAATGGAAGTTTATGATATGCCTTACACACAGCGTGTTTCTTTTTTGGCAAACTGTGGCGTTAAGACTTTAATGGGATTGTTCTGTTGTCTCAAAAATGCCATTGCTGTGCCACAAAAAAAGATCATTTATACATAAAGACATGGGGGGGGGGATTTTACGAAGACCGACAAACAAGTACGCTGGTCTTATATTAGGCCCCACCCCCTTTTCACTGGCCAGCAGGTGTAAATTTGCGTCATGATTTGCGCCTGCGAGCAGGCATAAATCATGATAAATTAGGCACGGGAGGAGGCCACGCCTCCTTATTACACCCACCCAAGCTCCGCCAGCCCGCCCATCAGGCGATCCAGGCGTACGGGAGGTGTATGCCAGGGAGAAGGGTGAATCTGCACCTTTCTCCTGGTGTACGCCTCTGGCGTATCCTTCGTAAATCCCCCCCAAAAACACCAGAAAAAAACATGTGCTGCATTGGTGTTTTTGTTTATTTTGGCCTGAAAAATGCCAGAGTAAAACTGTGTGTGTGAGGGCACCATAAGGTTTGCAATATAATTTTGCAACATGAAATGTATACTGCCGGTATAAATACTTTTATATGTATCTTTTAACTATAGAATTAAAAAGAAAATAGTTTTTGGGTTTGCCATTATTATTTTATTTATTTATTTATTTTCATTTACTTACATTCGGAAAACCCTGGCACAAAAAAGTCCTTTCAAATGAAAAAGAATAACCTACTAGAGATGAGTGAACCTCAAGCATGCTCGAGTCCATCCGAACCCGAACTTTCGGCATTTGATTAGCGGTGGCTGCTGAACTTGGATAAAGCCCTAAGGCTATGTGGAAAACATGGATATAGTCATTGGCTGTATCCACGTTTTCCAGACAACCTTAGAGCTTTATCCAAGTTCAGCAGCCGCCGCTAATCAAATGCCGAACGTTCGGGTTCGGATGGACTCGAACCCGAACCCGGTTCGCTCATCTTTATAACCTACCTCTAAAATACAGTTAATTCACATATATTGCTGTTTGCTTTTTTCATTCCACTAGGAAAGAGAAATGAGTCACAAAGCAATTTGTGTGGGCATTTCAAAGCAACTCATGTTATTTAGTATGAAAAAAAAAGTCTTCAGCTTATGCCTGGTGAGCGAGGAGGCGTTCTTTGGCTCCTACTGTTTGCATTCTGTAAATGTTGCTCAATGAGGTGCATAGCCAGCCGCGTATGCTGATCATTACTCTGTCTGTTGGACTACAATTTGTCACCACTAATTACAGTCTTATATTCTTTGTAAATTAATTTGTGCTGTGACATGAAAAAATTATTCTTTATTCATGATCCCTCACCGCTAGCTGGGTCATAATGGCAGAGATTCATTGTATAATAATGAAGGTGCTGGTCTGCACCCTTAGGGTCCTGTTAGACAAAGCGATTTTAAATTTTCTCTGATTAACAATAAACGGTTGTAAATTAGGGCTTTTGGGAACGACCTAGAATATATACATGGAATGATAGTCCTTACGATTGCAATGGTTAGTTTAAGTATTTTACGAACGTACGATGTGTACATGCACCAAAAGATTTTATGATCAGATCAAAAGATGCAATCAACGACATAGGAACAAATTTTCGTTAGTCGTTTGATCACTGCCTGAATACACATGGGAAGGTTATTGCTTAAATTCGAATGATATTTTTTGAATGATAACCTTTCTGTGTATTAGGGTCCTTAGTCTAAATCATTCACAAATAAAAGGGAAACTATCAGCAGGTTAGAAGAATCTAAATTGCTGATTATGTCCCTTTTGTGCACAGAGCGCTGAGGATGAAGGTATGTCTCTTACCTTTATCCTTAGCCCCATTCCAGTGCAATTAGCAGTTAGAGCCTTATACCACTAAAGAAACAGATATATGTCATATATAGGAGCACACCAACAGATATTAAGAAAGTGATTGTTACCAGAAAAATACAGAAAACACAAAAAAAATGGTAAAGGAAACCAAATCCCTACACATTAAAAACATTTAAAAGCCTGACAAAGTTCTGGTGGAACGTAACGCATAGGGGCATCATGAGCCGCAACGAGTCGCTCCTTCTCCCTCTCTGTTTGGTCATATACAAATCTGACTGATTCATTGCTTATATTTTCATAGTTTAGTCACCATTCACATGATACATGCACATTTAGTTTTTTTGTTTTTTGATCAGGACACCTTTATTTTTGTCCATGTTATTTATTAACTTTATATTATGTTTGAGGGATGGTTGAGCTATATTACATGACAGTATGTTGGCCTGGGGGTCCCCAATACTGTGTGGGTCCCACCGTGTTTTTCCCTCCTTGGGAATTTTAAATGTTTTTAATGTGCAAAGATTTGGTTTCCTTTGCCATTTTTTTTTTGTGCTTTCTGTATTTTTTTTGGTAACAATCAATACACTTATTTTTGTACTTTCTTAACCCTTTCCTGCATATGGACGTACCGGCACGTCCAAATCTGCATACAGTTCCTGCAGATGGACGTGCCGGTACGTCCACGGGATGACAGGGGCGCAGGAGCTGCACTCCTGTCATCCCCGGCGGGGCCCGGCTGTCAGTGATAGCCGGGCACCCGCCGCAACTGCCGAGATCCGTGCCGTGCCCGGATCCCGGCAGTTAACCCCTTAGTGGCCGCCGATACGGCGGTCACTAATGGGCCGGCGCTGTACTGCATTTCATCTCCCCCCACCGTGAATCCACGGCGGGGGGAGATGAAATAAGTCAATCAGACCCCAGATCAGCCCCCCTAGTGGGCTGGTCACTAACCCTCTCCCTCCCCGCGGCGGCCATCAGATCCAAGATGGCCGCCGCAATCACTGTGAACAGACTAATGTCTGTTCACAGTGATCAGAAAATAAAAATGAATGAAAGCCCCATGCTCTCCGCCACCGGAGGTAGCGGAGAGCATGGGGCAGTCATCGGGACCCCCCCTGTGGGGTCCCGGTACAAGCGATCAGCGGTATATACCGCTGATCGCTTGTGCCATGTGGAACCCAGCACTTTTTATCCCCTGTCACCATCAATGATTGGTGACAGGGGATAAAAAGTGTCACCGTGCCCCCCCCCCCCAAGTCGTCCCCCAGTCACCCCCCCCCCTTCCCCATATACTCACCTGCTCCTGGAGCTCCTTCCTCCTCGACGTCCAGGCTGGTTATGAAGTGCGCATGCGCTCCATAACCAGCCAACTCTGAAAATTTAAAGTGACAGAGACCAATTTGGTCTCTGTCACTGAACTATGATTACTGTGATAGAAAATATCACAGTAATCATAGTAATACAGTGAAAATGAATGTATAAAATACAAAAAGTGACAAACATACAAAAAAATAAAACACACACTTTTTATTATAGTAATAATTGCAGTTTACTCCCAAATTACCCTTAACCCCCCCAGATTACCCGTAACCGCCCCAGGTTGTCCGTAATCACGCCAGATTGCACGTAACCCCCCAGATTACACGTAACCACCGCATGTTGCCCGTAACCACCGCACGTTGCCCGTAACTACCGCACGTTGCCAGTGACCCCCTCCAGATTGTCCATAATCACCCCAAATTACATGTACCCACCCAAGATTACCTATAAACACTTCAGTTTATCCATAACAATGCCAGATTGTCTGTAACCCCCCCCCCCCCAGGTTTCTCGTGACCACCCCAGGTTGCCGTAATCATGCCAGATTACATGTAACCCCCCCAGATTGCACGCAACCACAGCAGGTTGCCTCTGAACACCGCAGGATGCCTCTGACCACCGCACGTTGCCTCTGACCACCGCACGTTGCCTCTGACCACCGTACTTTGCCTCTGACCACCGCACGTTGCCACTGACCACCGCACGTTGCCACTGACCACCGCACGTTGCCACTGACCACTTCACCTTGCCTCTAACCACCCCAAATTACCAATGACCGCCTCCAGATTGCCCGTAACCACGCCAGATTAAAGGTACCCACCTCAGATTACCTATGAGCACTTCAGTTTATCCGTAACCACCCCCAGATTGCCCGTAACCACCCCAGATTGTCCGTAACCACCCCACGTTGCCCGTAACCAGCCCACGTTGCCCGTAACCAAAGCAGGTTGCCTGTAACCACCCTAGATTACCTGTAACCACCCCAGGTTGTCTGTAACCACAGCAGTTTGTCCGTATCCATGTCACGTTGCCCGTAACCACCCCAGGTTGCCCGTAACCACCCCAGGTTGCCTGTAACCACAGCAGGTTGTCCGTATCCATGTCACGTTGCCCGTAACCACCCCAGGTTGCTGTAACCACCCCAGGTTGCCTGTAACCACCCCAGGTTGCCTGTAACCACCCCAGGTTGCCTGTAACCACCCCAGATTGCCCGTGACCACCCCATGTTGACCGTATCCACCCCAGATTACCCATAACCACCCCAGGTTGTCTGTAACCACAGCAGGTTGTCCGTATCCACCCCACATTGCCTGTAACCACCCCAGGTTGCCGGTAATCACTCCAGGTTGCCTGTGACCACCCCATGTTCACCGTATCCACCCCAGATTACCCGTAACCACCCCAGGTTGCTTGTAACCACCCCAGGTTGCCTGTGACCACCCCATGTTCACCGTATCCACCCCAGGTTGTCCGTATCCACCCCAGACTACCAGTAACCACCCCAGGTTGTCCGTATCCACCCCAGATTACCCATAAGCACCCCAGGTTGCTCGTAACCACCCCCAGATTACCTGGAACCACTCCAGACTGTCCGTAACCACCCCACGTTACCTGTAATCTCATTTTTTTTATTGTATTTTAGTAACTGCGCTATTCTAATAACCGATACTAGCTGCGGTTTTGCTCCAGCAAATTGGCGCTCCTTCCCTTCTGAGCCCTGCTGTGTGCCCATACAGTGGTTTACGCCCACATATGGGGTATCGTTGTACTCAGAAGAACCTGCTTTACAGATTTTGTGGTACGTTTTTTCTCCTGTTTCTTGTGAAATTTAGAAATTTTAAACTAAATGAACATATTATTGGAAAAATTCGAGTTTTTCATTTTTACTAGCCAATTTTGAATACTTTCCTCCAATACCTGTTGGGTCAAAATGCTCACCACACACCAAGATGAATTCTTTAAGGGGTGCACTTTCCAAAATGGGGTGACTTATGGGGTGGGTTCACTTCACTGGCACTACAGGGGCTCTGCAAACGCACCTGGTGCTCAGAAACTTCTTCAGAAAAATCTGCACTGAAAATGCTAATTGGCGCTCCTTCCGTTCTGAGCCCGGCTGTGTGCCCATACAGTGGTTTATACCGACATATGGGGTACCGTTCTACTCAGGAGAACCTGCGTTACAGATTTTGCGGTGAACTTTCTCTCCTGTTCCTCAAGAAATTTAGAAATTTCAAACTAAAGGAACACATTATTGGAAAAATTCGCGTTTTTCATTTTTACTGTCTACTTTTGAATACTTTCCTCTAATACCTGTGGGGTCAAAATGGTCACCACACCCCAAGATGAATTCTCTAAGGGGTGCACTTTCTAAAATGGGGTGATTTATGGGGAGATTTTACTTCGCTGGCACTACAGGGGAACTGCAAATGCACCTGGCGCTCAGAAACTTCTTCAGCAAAATCTGCATTGAAAAAGCTAATTGGCACTCCCTTCCTTTTGATCCTCGCTGTGTGCCCATACAGTGGTTTACGCCCACATATGGGGTACCGTTGTACTCAAGAGAATCTGCTTTATAAATTTTGGGGTAATTTTTTTCTCTTGTTCCTCGTGAAATTGAGAAATTTCAAACTAAACGAACATATTATTGGAAAAATTCGAGTTTTTAATTTTTACGGTCTAATTTTGAATACTTTCCTCTAACACCTGTGGGGTCAAAATGCTCATCCTACCCCAAGATGAATTCTTTGAGGGGTGTACTTTCCAAAATGGGGTGACTTTTGGGGGGGTTCTATTCTGCTGACACTACAGGGGCGCTGCAAACGCACCTGGTGCTCAGAAACTTCTTCAGCAAAATCTGCATTGGAAAAGCTAATTGGCGCTCCCTTCCTTCTGAGCCCCGCTGTGTGCCCATACAGTGGTTTACGCCCACATATGGGGTACCGTTGTACTCATGAGAACCTGTGTTACAAATTTTGGGGTGCTTTTTCTCTCATGTTCCTTTTGAAAATTAGAAACTTTACTCTAAACGTATATATTATTGGAAAATTTTAATTTTCCATTTTTTTACAGCCTTAGGCTGGGTTCACACTATGTATATTTGAGGCTGTATTTGGTCCTCATGTCAGGTCCTCATAGCAACCAAAACCAGGAGTGGATTGAAAACACAGAAAGGCTCTGTCCACACAATGGTGAAATTGAGTGGATGGCCGCCATATAACGGTAAATAACTGCCATTATTTCAATATAACAGCCGTTGTTTTAAAATAACAGCACATATTTGCCATTAAATGACGGCCATCCACTCAATTACAACATTATGTGAACAGAGCCTTTCTGTGTTTTCAATCCACTCCTTGTTTTGGTTGCTATACAGCCTCAAACATACAGCCTCAAATATACGTAGTGTGAACATAGCCTTAGTAATAGTGAATACTTTGCCCCAGCCCCTGTAGGGTTAAAATGCTCATTATACCCATAGATTAATTCTTTAAGGTGTGAAGTTTCTAAAATGGGGTCACTTATTGGGGTTTCCAGTATACAAGCCTCCTAAATCAACTTAAGAAAAGAACTGGTCCCTAAAAAAATCAGTTTTGGAAACTTTCACGAAAATGTGGTAATTTGCTGATAAATTTTTAAGCCCCGTAACACCCTTAAAAATTAAAATATGTTTATGAAATGAAGCCAGAATAAAGAGGACATATCGGTAATGTGACTTAGTAACTAATTTATGTGCTACGACTTTCTTTTTTTAGAAGCAGAGAATTTCAAAGTTCATAAAATGCAATTTTTTTTAATTTTTCATGATATTTTGATGTTTTTCACAAAAAACACACAAAGTAGTGACCAAATTTTGCCACTCATATAAAATGCCATATGTGACAAAAAAATAATCTCAGAATCGCTAGCATATGTTAAAGCATCACTGAGCTATAAGCGCATAAAGTGAGACAGGTCAGATTTTGAAAAATGAGCCTGGTCATTGAGGCCCAATAGGCTTAGTCTTGAAGGGGTTAATATCTGTTGGTGTGCTCCTATATATGACATATCTCTGTTTCTTTAGTGGTGAATGCATATTGGTTTGTCTTAGGAAGCACCCTTCTCTTTAATGCAATTTTTGGTAGTGCAGACCCCAATCTCTTTGGCATAGTTAGAACCTTATGCTAATTAGTCGGTTTGAAGCACTGGGGGTGGGACTACCTCCACCAGAGCACCGGTCCTCCCCCTGCCACCCACTCCTGGTGCTCCAAACTGCCCAATTAGCATAAGCATCTTATTACTAACCTGACTGTAGGTAGAGAATACAGAGTGCTCTGTGGGTGAGAACACAATGAACATTAGGAGTCTCAATGTATATTTATAACTTATGTGGTTAAATTGCTTTTTTTTTTTTTTTAAATTAGCTGTTAAAAAAAATGTTTAACTAGGTGTTACGGGTGTTACGAAACGTTCAGTTTGGATGGAATGGCCCATATATATATATATATATATATATATATATATATATATATATATATATATATATTGCAATGGTAAAGTGTTAGAATACAAATTGCATTGCAGCTTTTTGCATATAAGACTGCATAGTAGTAAAGTGGTCCGAGTGCCCAGGCTGGCCTTATTCCACTTTTGAACGTAAATTCAGTGGGCATGTGAGCATCAGGACTGAACCATGTTGCAGAGACAAGAGATGGTCTGGTCTGATAAGTCACATTGTATGTATGTATGTATGTATGTATACATCTGGATGTGTGGCATCACTTACCAGAAAACCAAGCTGGAAAAGTCAGTGAAATGTTCTGCTGGGAAACCTTAAAAGGGTTGGCCACTTTATAGTAAAATAGGTCAGTGTACAGTATTAGTAAGCGTACTCACTGTATATACTGACAGCAGCTCCCTGTGTACCTCATAGAGCTAATATCAGACTCCCCTCCTCCAGGCTGGGCTGCCGTGCTCTGTGGTAAGTCTGTCCATACGATGGTTGAGCATGGAGGAGCATGTTACCAAAACCACCCATGATTGCATTACTAAAACTGGTCAGTGTGAATAGTAGATGGTGAAACTAAAAATCTATTACAGAATGTCTGATCTAGATATCTTCTCACAGGAAGTCTTCTCAAAGAAGTGATCTTTTGAAGTGTTTTCACTGTACTTTCTTGTTCCCTCATTGCCGCCACTGTCATGGTGTTGGTGCCTGCAATGATTCAGGATTTTCTGTGCCCTTCCATAACTAACTGCTGGAGATGTAGTCAAACATCACGTTTTCTTCCTTGATCTTTACATTTAAACAGTATAACACACACCTTTACAAATAGTAAAGGGGTACTCTGGCCAGGACTTCTTTTTTCAGCAAGGGGGTGGGTGAAAACAAAAACATCCACGTATTCAATTCCTCTGATGGAAGTAAAATGTATAAATTATTGTATCATTTTTAACAGTGAAAAGAATTCCCAATCAGGTCCATATTAATTTTAAAATTCAGTTATTCTTTTTCCGTATTACATTTTTATTAAATGTTTTCAAATAACAGAAAGAAACATGGCACTCTTCACATTTCACTAGTGCAGGTGTAAGGCACATGTAAACATATATAGTAATAATTAGAGATGAGCGAACCTTGAGCATGCTCGAGTCGATCCGAACCCGAACTTTCGGCATTTGATTAGTGGCGGCTGCTGAAGTTGGATAAAGCCATAAGGCTATGTGGAAATCATGGATATAGTCATTGGCTGTATCCATGTTTTCCAGACAACATTAGAGCTTTATCCAAGTTCAGCAGCCCCCGCTAATCAAATACCGAACGTTTGGGTTCGGATCAACTCGAACCCGAACCCGGTTCGCTCATCTCTAGTAATAATACATTCTTTCATTCATTTTATTTTTTTTTTTCACAATGATAAGAAAAAAAAGGAAACTATATTTAATTTCCAACATGTGAAATAAACCCAGGAAAAAAATGTTGGTCTCCAGACAGGTGATTTACCCCTAGATTACAGCTCCAACACAGGTGAAGAGATTCAACTACATCTGATTGCAGATCAGTTCTTTGTAGGCAGTTTATATCTGAAACAAACATTGAGCCAGCAGAATTTTTTAACACACTCAATTTCAAGCAGCCATATAGATTGTACTGGTTGTATACAACGATTATATACACACAGTGCTCAGATACAATCAAACATTAATCACTTACAAAGTAAGGCCATGTTCATACACTGTAAGAGACCGATCGTTCTGTGACCCGGTCTCAGAAAAGATCATCCCAGACGGTTTTGCTGTACCGGCATCTGTGTGCACTCAGAGCCGCCTAGTGCCACTCGCTCCATAGTGTGCACTGACAGGGTTTTCTGCGGCCGCTTTTCAGTGAATAGCGGCTGCAGAAAACTGACAAGTCAGTTTCTCGCTGCGCCACTAGGGATTGCGGCCGGAGTGTATACTATGTGTATACACTCCAGCCGGGATTCCATAGACGGCAACTAAACGTATATTTTCCTATTAATTACGGCCGTTGTTGCAATCGGCAACAACAGCTGTACTTTTACAAAAATATACATTGTGTGAACATAGCCTAAATTTGTGAGAACTGCCAAGCTATCTAGTAAATCTACTAATAAATGTAACTAAAAAATAATGTGAAAGGAAGTATGGAAAGTATTGACTTTAATGGTAGTGTAAGGATTCCCAACAGTGGCCTCCATGAAATCAACTAATTGACAGGTACTTGTCATATGACAAGCATCTGTTAGAAAAAAAATATTTTTAGACCTCTAATAGTTGAGAGAAACTCATTTGAGTCCCTAATTTTGGTTAAAGATGACGTTAACGTATGTATATTTCCACATGTAGCAGGGGAACGACAATCTCTTAATCAGACAATATAACAGAATGAAACGTTTAAATCCACATTGTTTAACAAAAATATAATAATAACAAATATCTGTTTAATTAAATTATTAAAAGGGATTCTCGAGAATACATATTGGAGACCTATCAATGTTGCATCAATGTGGGATTGGTGTGGGCCCCAACACTGGGACCCCCATAAACCACACATTAAAGGGGTTATCCAGTTAGGTAAAATATATGTTGTATCATCCCCCTCCTGGAGACTAAAAATTAATTCCATACATGTCATTACCCTATCTATTTCCTTCCCTGATTTTTAAGCCCCTGCTTTCTGCAGAAGACACAAAGGTCTGTCTCTGC
Source organism: Dendropsophus ebraccatus (assembly GCF_027789765.1). Taxonomy (NCBI): domain Eukaryota; kingdom Metazoa; phylum Chordata; class Amphibia; order Anura; family Hylidae; genus Dendropsophus; species Dendropsophus ebraccatus. Next base: position 54,691,964 of record NC_091462.1, read on the forward strand.
TCTCAACCCCCTCCCCCCCCCCCCCCTCCCTCCTGAGATGGCTCGTGTAAACAGCTCCCTGGCCACCTGTTTCCACACTGTTTCTTTCCTCTGTACAGCAGGAAGGGTTAATCACAGTAAAGTCACAAGTAACTTGGTCTCAGATTACTCTCCAGGCTTCACACAGTGTATAAACAGCCGGCCAGGGATGTTGTTTACATGAGCAGTCTAGAAGGGAGGGGGGAGGAGGAGGTTGAGAGCATACATGGTTTGAACAGCTCAGAAACTGTTTTTTTGTATTTTCAGCAGAAAGCAGCAGCTCACAAATTAGGGAAGGAGACAAATAAGGTAATGAATTGTATGGAATGAATTGTTAGTCTCTGGGGGGAGGGGGGAAATGATTCAACATATATTTTACCTAGCCGGATAACACTTTTAATCAACTATCCTATCCATAGGCTATCAATATGCATTCCCTGGAAACATTTTTATTTACGAAAATCTGTTACATATAGTGCAATGTGGCTTCTAAAAACTACAAAAGTGTAAATCACTGGAGCAGTTTCAGACTGGAAATCATTATAAGAAGATTGAAGAGCCAAAGAATCCAGAAACCCTTAAGGTAATAGATTAATTCTTTAATTCTTCACTGGAGGACCAGTAATCCGAGTGCAATGCCATCCATCTCTAATTGCTGCATCACTCAGAAGCTATATACTGCCTTGTAAATCAACAGTGCGCTTCAAGAAGGGTATCAATATATAACAAATTAAAAGTTTAATGCCTGCATATAATTAGTCCGATGTTGTTAATTAACTGTATTATATAGAGATTAGTTTTATTGCAGAAACATGTGTGCCAATGTCCTCAACATCCTACTAAGTTGTGGTAGAAAGCGAAGGGCTGGAATAATCCAAATGTACTTATGTAACTACTTCTTATAGATCAAGCAGCTGCAAATACAGGAAATGTTTAGATTATTAGAGGCAGTCATTGTGAACAACTCCTCTTGTAAACTTGAAAGCTTTTATTTTCTTTGTGTATTCTCTGTTCTTTTTCTATTTACCTGTATTCAGTTTCTGGGACAAGAAAAGGACTAATTTCTTTGGTATTCAGAGGATTCTTCAGCCTCTTATGTTTCCCTGGCAATCGATCACAGTCAAAGAACTACCTTCTTCCTATCTTAGGATGCAGACACATGCTGAATTGATGCCGTATCCATAGATCAAGAGCTGTTTTTTTAGCTTTATCCTTTTACATTCATAGTAACAATAATAATAATAATAATAATAATAATTATTATTATTATTATATTTATAGCACCAATATATTCTGCAGAACTTTACAGATCTGAGGATTCAGAAACGAAGATAAGACAAATACACACTAATTATTAGTTCAAGAGAACTAAGGCCTTATTCACACAATCCCCCCCTTTCCCCCCGCTCCTGTCATCACATCTACTACTCACCTATTCCCCCGTGCTGACCGGAAGTGGCCTGGACTACGATGCCGGAAGAAGAAGGCAGCGTAGTCCAGTCCATTTCTGGTGAACATATAAGCCGTCCGGCAAGGGGGTGTAGGTGGGTAGGTGAGTAGTAGATGTGATGACAGGAGTACACATCATGCGCTCCTGTCATCTATGCTGCCAGGCAACGGGCGTGATCCGTGCCATGATCTGCACTAGGACATATACAATTTTTTTTGCGGTGTGGATCACGGCACTGATCATGTGAATGGCTGCATTCACTTTAATGGTACCTATAATTGGTAGCGGATCCGCGACCACAGACAATTTTTTTAATGGAACGTGTAAATGCAGGCTAAGGGTTCTGCTCACAAAAGCATACAATCTATTAGGGTTCAGACAAAATATGGTTGATTTGTACAGTGATAAGCCAGTCACCAGCCAGTGTCTGTGTTAAAAGGTGCAAATTAGTGTGCGTGTGTGGGTGTAGGGGGATGGGGCACTGGTGCATGAAAGTGGGGAGGGGGAGTGAGGCTGACCAATTAGGCATTGTTACAGGCCTGCCTAAAACAGATGTGTTTTTATGGTGCACTTACAATCATGGATGATAGGAAGGAGTTTTATTGTTTGGGGTATCACATTGCAGAGAACTGGTAAAGAACAAGCAAAGTCTTGAAGACGTGAGTAAGAGCTCCCAGACAAATCATACATAATGTAATTTCATGGGATAGTATTCCTGGTGGTCTAGCTCAGTCTAAGGTAATATGAGTTATTAACCCCTTGAAAGGGCTAAAGGCACCAAAAATTAAACTCTGCATTCAGGTTACACATAGCTCCAGCGACAATCCAAGCCCTGGAGATGTGTGTAAGGTCAGTGGAAGGCAGTGGAGGGAAGTGAATTACATACTTACTGCTCCCATGGTTCCCAGCCACCTTGTGACGTCACCACTCTCAAAGCAATCGGTGGTTGGCAACCTAGACAATGGGCTGTCAACACTACAGGGACAGAGCAGCTGATAATTAGCAGATCAGTCAAGGCAGATGTCAATGCCTTTAGAAGGCCTCAGGCTGCCATGGCAATGGAACGGCTCCATGCGATTTTTGAAACAGGAGCCAATCCACCCTCTGAACCACCAATAAGGTGCAGCCATACTGTTTAACCCCTTAAGGTCAAAGCCTATTTTCGTTTTTGCGCTTTTGCTTATTCCATTTTAAGTTTAAAAGTCCATAGCGCTTGCATTTTTTCACCTAGAGACGTATATGAGCGCTTATTTTTTGCGAAACCAATTGTACTTTGCAATGACAGGCATTATTTTTCCATAACATATGCTGCGAAACCGGAAAAAAATCATTTGCGCTGTCAAATTGAAAAAAAAAACGAATTTGTTTTGATTTCGGGGAGTTTTGCATTTACGCCGTCCGTCCTATGGTAAAACTGACTTGTTATGCATGTTCCTCAAGTCGTTACGATTACTATGATACATAACATGTATAACTTATATTGTATCGGATGACCTGTAAAAAATTCAAACCATTGTTAACAAATATACGTTCCTTAAAATCGCTCCATTCCCAGGCTTATAGCGCTTTTATCCTTTGGTCTATGGGGCTGTGTGAGGTGTCAGTTTTTGCGCCATGATGTGTTCTTTCTATCGGTACCTTGATTGCGCATATACGACTTTTTGATCATTTTTTATTACATTTTTTTCTGGATTTGATGCGACCAAAAATGCGCAATTTTGCACTTTGGAATTTTTTTGCGCTGACGCCGTTTACCGTGCGAGATCAGGAATGTGATTAATTAATAGTTCAGGCGATTACGCGCGCGGCGATACTAAATATGTTTATTTATTTATTAATTTATATTTATAAAATGGGAAAAGGGGGGTGATTTGGACTTTTATTAGGGGAGGGGATTTTTTATTAATAAAAACACTTTTTTACTTTTTTTTTTACTGTAACTAGAAGCCCCTCTGGGGGACTTGTATATAGACAGCACTGATCTCTCATAGAGATCAATGCAGTGTATATACACAGCAAAGATCGATTAGATCGGTCATAGATTACTATGGCCTGCTGCAGGCCATAGCAATCTATTGCCGAGCCGGGATCAGCGTCATTCCGACGCTGAGGCCCGGCACGGGCAGAAGACGGATCTCCCCCCCGCGATCGCATCGCGGGGGGGAGATCCGTCCCACTAGACACCAGGGATGTGTTTACCTAAGCCTCTAAGTGCAGCTGTCAGGTTTGACAGCTGCACTTAGAGGCTTAATTAGCTGGCGCGGCAACGGGACCCGCGCCGGCTAATAGAGGCACTGCCCGGCTGCACGTGTCAGCCGGGATCAGCGCCGTTCAGAGCGGGGTCCCGGCGGGACCCCGCTCTGAACACCCCGAGCGGCACCATGACGTATCAGATACGTCATGGGTCGCTAAGGGGTTAAATGTGGCTCAGTTCCAACAGTAGCATCTAAATAGTTAAGATAAGCGGCAATGGAGATCGCTCCCTGCTAGCTATTAGCGATGGCCCTCTGTTGCTGAAAGCAGTCCAGTGCTGCTACATATGGAATCCCACACATATGGAGCCCACTCCTCAAATGGTGGACGTTACCAGGATAAATATGCTTGTTCTGTCTCTTTAACAGTGTATAATGCGGGCAACCAACCAGGAGTGGATTAAAAACACAGAAAGGATCTGTTCACACAATGTTGAAATTGAGTGGATAGCCGCCATTTAATGGCAAATATTTGCTGTTATTTTAGAACAACGGCTGTTATATTGAAATAATGGCAGTTCTTTACTGTTATATGGCAGCCATCCACTCAATTTCAACATTGAACAGATCCTTTCTGTGTTTTTAATCCACTCTTGGTTTTGGTTGCAATACTGACTGAAATATACTGACTGAAATATACGTAGTGTGAACGCAGCCTTATACTGTGTGTCACTGCCAAGATGAGTCCTTCTCGGAAGTGGTGGTGGAGCAGTCAGTGGGGGACCCGAAGATACTATATTAGGACTCCGCGGAAGCGTAGTTCGGTTGTATAGTATCTTTATTATGTTCTACAGTATATAAGGGAAGTAATATATAAAATAATTAAAAGACTGGTTTACTTTTGAATGATCTATGTAAGAACTGGAAACAAGATTTCCTCAAGATAGAGTTGAGCTCAAGTTTAGACACCCCAGCAGAATTTTAGCTTTCTTGTTCTTTTTTTAGAGAAAAGGAATGATAACACAAAAACTTTTTTTTTTTCAATTGATGGCTAGCGGTTGGGTGAAACCATTTATTGTCAAACTACTGTGTTTTCTCAGTTTTAATCATAATGATAACCAAAAACATTCAAATGACCCTGATCAAAAGTTTACATACCCCAGTTTTCAATAGCGTGTATAGTCCCCTCTAACATCAATGACAGCGTGAAGTCCTTTGTGGTAGTTGTGGATGAGGCTCTTTATTTTCTCAGATGGAGAGCGCGGCAAAGCTTGGAAACAAATTGTGGTCCTCAGTCGGAAACAGTATGTTGAGAAAGACCATGTAGACGTAAGACATTTTGGAGGAAAAGGCTAGCAAGGCGAGGAGCAGAAGGTAAATCGGGCAGAGGCACAAAATGAGACATCTTTTAAAACCGATCAGTGACCACCCAGATGACCGTGTTACCTGCAGAAGGAGGGAGTTCGATAATGAAGTCCATGGCAGTATTTGCTCATGGACGATCTGGAATGGACAAAGGCTGGAGAAGACCAGCTGGCTTCAAACAAGAAGACTTGTTTTGGGCACAGTTGGAGCAAGAGGCCACAAAGTCCTTGATGTCTTCAGAAAGACTGGGCAACCAATAGTGACGAGAAATTAATTGCCGGTCTTATGGACTCCTGGATGTCTGGCGATCAAGGAAGAGAGACCCCATTTCAAAGGTCTTCTTCTGAGTGCAGAGCGTCCTCCTGACCAACAACGTCTCGAAACAGAGGCTCGAAATAGCTGAGCCGCCTGGAGGTAAAGAAGATTCTTGTGGTCTATGAAGATGTTAATCAAATGCCTTTCCCCTTCCAGAAGGTGGCGCCACAACTCTAGAGCCAACTTGATCACCAGCAGCTCCTGATCTCCATTTGTATAATTGTTTTCGACCAGAGGAAAGTTCTTCGAGAAGAAGCTGCAAGTTTGAGTCTTCCCAGACTAGTCCTTCTGGGTAAGGATGGCCTGGCTCCCAGTAAAGAGGCATCTACTTCCAAGGAGAATGGCCTGGGACGGTCTGGGTGAGTCAGAACGGGAGCAGAAGCAAAAGCAGACTTTAACTTGGTAAAAGCTTGCTCTGCTATGTTAGCCACAACTTGGGATCGGTGCCCTTCTTGGTAAGGGCCACAATTGGTACGACCAGAGTTGGAAAGTGGGGAATAAACTGTTGGTAATAGTTGGCAAACACCAGGAATCTTTGCATGGCTCAGAGTCCAATGGGTTGTGGCCACTGCAAAACTGTCGACAACGTCGCCAGGTCCATCCGCAGACCTCGGTCGAAAAAGGAACGACCAAGGAAAGAAAGGCTGGACTGATGAAACATACACTTCTCCAGCTTGGCATAAAAGCGGTTATTTATATTCTTAGAAAAAAGGACAAAGACATTAAAAATTGTGCGGAGTATGTAAACTTTTGAGCACAACTGTATGGCTTTCCTGAACCCTCTCTCCCGTTTTTTCTTGCCCTTGCTTTTCTCGCATTGCCACATATATGGGTGGAGGATAAAGTGTGTTTTTAGGAATTAAAAAAAAAACTGGAAAACCTGACGTGTGGCATAACCTAGAAGTATGTTTTGGATCATTAAAGCGACTATGTACCCACAATCTGCCCACCCCAAACCGCTTGTACCTTCAGATAGCTGCTTTTAATCCAAGATCTGTCCTGGGGTCCGTTCGGCAGGTGATGCAGTTGTTGTCCTGAAAAACTGCAACCCTCTGCCAAACGGCCGTGGCCTAGAGTGTGTGTGCGCATTAGGCTGGCACAACCTCTCCATCCCTCCTCCCCTCCCTCTTCATCATTAGGAATGCTCCAGGCAGATTGCCTCCTATTCCTCACCTGTGAGAACATGGCACATGGGCTGGATCATTAAGGCACCTGTGCAGTGTTCACTGCAGAGGAATTGGAAAATGTTGCCAGTGGCATTCCTAATGATTAAGAGGGTGGGGAGGAGGGACAGAGGGGTGGTGCAAAGTCGGGGGCAAATTTTCTAAGCCATGGCCATTTGGCACAGGGCTGCAAGTTTAAAAGTTGTTTTTTTTAGGACAATAACTGCATCACCTGCCGAACGGACCCCAGGACAGATCTTGGATTAAAAGGAGCTATCTGAAGGTACAAGTGGTTTGGGGGGGTCAGATTGTGGATATGGAGTCGCTTTAAGACACTGAAGCAAATAATATTTGTTGTTTTTTTTTACATTACATATTTTATTGCCGTTATGACAGCCATGTACTCTGTTCTAAAGAGCAAATCTGTCCTACCCTAGAGCAATCTGTTCCAACACTGGTTGTATAGAATTAGAGGGAGGGAAAGTAATCTCCAAAAGTTGAGACACCTGTAGGAATATTTTGCATCCAAATTCCAACCATAATTTGCTTTTGTGCTGCTCGGTGCTGTCCTTGATGCCGTCCCCAGTGCTCGGTAATTGGGTGCTTGGTAATAGACCGGTGCCGTGCACAGGAACAGGGCAATGGTTCAAGAAAAGGACCGTGGCACCAGAATCCCTGCACAGCACTGGTCTATTCATATTGGCACATATTGCCACATATTGGCATCGCTTTAAACTGTTGTTGAATATGAGGGTAAAAATGCATATTTTTATGTTTTGTTTTTTTTTACCTACTTTTGGACATTTGAACAATTTCATGTTAGTTGTTGTACTAGAACTGTGTTAAAGTAAAAAATAAAATTGAAGCATTCTAAAACTTTTGACCGACAGTTGTATGAAATGTAACACCTTCACCATGAAAGTAGATGTTTGTTTCTTGTAATGTTAACTAGGGATAGTCCGAACCGAGTTCAGTTCGGGTTCGTACGAACCCGAACCCTCGGTAATGATTCCCGCTGTCTGCCCGCTCCGTGCAGCGGGTGGACCGCCTGGAAAACTGGGATACAGCCATAGCCATAGGCTGTATCCCAGTTTTCCAGGCGTTCCTCCAGCTGTATCCACCCGCTCCACGGAGCGGGCAGACAGCGGGAATCTGATGCCGAACGTTCGGGTTTATACGAACCCGAACCTCCGCAGGTTCGGGCCATCCCTACTGTTAAGTAAGAGTGCTGTTTTCAGTGTCAAAGCGAAGCTTTTTTCCCCTTGCTGTTAGATCTGAAGGTTTTAAGAATGATGAATCACTTCACATGAGACTGGGCTGTGTACATCAAAATCTGTGATACCAAATGCTCTTTATGCAGTGTGGGAGTCTGTTTCGCAGACTGAAGACTTTCTAAAAAATGTTATAGTGAAGTAAAGCATCTTACTGTCAAATGTGCTTCGACTTCACCCCTCTAGCAGACCAAATGGATGGGGATATTTTTGTTAGAAACATGCTAAGTTCTCCTAGTTTTTCTAAAAATAAATTACATTAATTATTAATTTTCTCTTCCCCCCCCCCATCTGCTTCTGAACCTTAAGACATGTGAAATACCAGGTTTTTTCTTCTCAGAAAAGAAGGACAGACATATAATTGTGAACCCTAAGCTTTTAAATATTTAAAGGGAACCAAGCAGCCCAATTTCCCTGCATCACTGTATAAAGCTGCTGTGCAGCTCATGGCATGTACCGGCCGCGGCTGTCGTAGCAGCTATGCAGGGGGGAAAATGGGGATAGGGCAGGTAGTCATCTGTGTGCAGTCACCGCTCTCTGCCTATCAGCGTGCTTGGAGGGGATGATTCACAGGCAGAGAGGCCAGTATCAGGCCTCTCTGCCTGTCAATCATCCCTGCCAATTGGACTGATTGGTTCCCTTTAATGAGTTTTTCCCACAAGGTAAGTATAGGATAGGTGGTAAGGTTTTATCATCAGGGTTCTGACTACTGGGACCCACTATTCATGCAGTTAGAGATCCTCTTCTAACCCCCTTTCCACCACCACCACCACCCATTTGAAGGGACAGATAGTTTGACATGCACACTCCATGCTATGGGAATGCTGAAGAGAAGCTAAGCAGAGTGTTCAGCAATCTCCAGCAGTTCAATTCTGTTTGAATCACACTTGATCTAGTTACAAATGGCAATGGCAACAAACATAGACAAAATTCAGACATTACAGAGATACATAGGTAAATATCATTACCATACATGAAGAATGAGGACCCTGCTTGTAAGAGCTTACAAACTATGAGGAAAGGGTAGGAAACAAAAGGCAGACGGGCAAAAGTACTTAATTGTTACTTTGGTCTGGCCATCTTTATAAATAAAGGCCCTATTACACAAAGTGATTATCGGCCATATTCGTCCAATACCGACCGTTACGGCTGATAATTGCTTTGTGTAATAGACAACGATCAGCCAACTCACACGATGGTGGCTGATCGTTGTCTTTAAACACGTTGAAAAATCAATGGGCACGATAGCATCGGTCTGTAGTTGTAGCCACGTGGAATAGGAGCGGCGGTAGCAGACTGACGCTATCTTCTGTGGGCTGCCGGGACGATCTAGCGATCACCAGGGCAGTCCCCCCTCTGGCTCTTACCCACTCGCTGCCGACACGTGTAATAGCGCCGGCAGCAAGCAGGGAAGGAGGAGCAAGCGAGTCGGCGCTCGATTGCTCCCTCTCGTCGCCCCATGTATTAGGGGTTCCCGGCCGCTTCCGGGTGTCTGATATGGGCCCGAGACGTGACGTCTCAGGTCCGCTCAGCCACTCAGTGACAGAGGCGGGATCTGAGTGGACTTGAAACGGATCCCACCTTCTTCACTGAGTAGCTGAGCGGACCTGAGACGTCACGTCTCGGGTCCTCGTCAGACACCCGGAAGCGGCCGGGAACCGGGCACTGGAGCGCCGCGATGCGGGACCTGCCGTTGGAACTGGGGAGGTGAGTGGACATCTTTTCCCTTAGCCACCTCCTCCCCGGTCCCAGCAAAAAAGTGCCCCACCCCCGCTGGAGTACCCCTTTAAGGCAGTGCAGGTAAGGGTGGGTGAACTAGCCACCAACCAATGCCTGTGTGTGTGTGTGTGTGTGTGTGTGTGTAGGGTTAGTCAGATTAGAGAACCTGATAGGCCTGCTTGAAAAGATGATCCTCAAGGTGTGTGACAAATCCAAATCTTAAAAGTATTTAATGCATAGCGTTACTGTTGTTATTATTATTATTGCATCATTTTCATGTGTATGGAGCTATTATTTGCTCACTTTATGTTGATATGTTGGTAATTTGTACATTGTATGACATTACACCATATATGCTAGAGTTAGAAGGTAGCGCATAAAATGTTATGAAATATATGACAGCCCACATATATTACAGCAGTAACAGCCCACTAATCAGCAATCAGTGATCAACTACTTGGTCAGATTATGCTGCTTGATTGTATGGGCACAGTGACGGTGCAAATGTGATCATCCCTGAGCTCTGCTCAGGTTAAACTGTATTGGCTAAAGCTGGATTCACAGTACGTTTTTGCAATTAGTTTTTGAAATCAGTTTTTTTTGCAAAAACGGATGGGAAAAAACGGATGCGTGTGTGCATTCGTTTTCATCCGATTTTTCCATTGAATTCCATTATAGAAAAAAACAGATCAGTTTTTTTTTTAATGGACACAAAAATGAGGCCGACTACGTTTTGTGTACGTTTTAAAAAAAATATTCGTTTTTTTATTTTTATAATGGTATTCAATAAAAAAAAAAGGATCAAAACGTTGTAAACCCATCCTAATACAGTTTACTGTAATGGCTAATACTCCAAGCAGGGCTCAGAGCAAACTGATAGAATTAAAAAAAAAACATTCAGTTCTAGCACATATAAGGTTATTGTCTACAATTTTGGTGGTATAGGGCAGTGAGGGGTTAATGTTTGAGTGCCTGGTCGTCTACTGCTGTACATGTGTTCATATAAGCATCTCTAGTCCACCTTTTATTTCCCAGTAGGACCTGTGATTGGCTGCTATCTGTCCAAGACAAAAATGTGTCTGATTTTGTCTCAAACTGATTGATAAATCTGGGCCATAGATTTCACTGGGGATATTGCCCAAGATAAACTCTATCCAGTAAACTCTAGTTCTGTGGTTGAAAATACCTTGTTAGTATGACAGGTTAAAGGAGAATAGCCAGACAAGTTCAAGCTGATATGACAGAAAATCAAATAACAGCACGTTCCACTCTTGTCAGCTAAGCAACGGAAACCTAGGCTGGTAACAACAGTAACAATGGTGATCTAGGGCAGTCAAGGATCTTACAGTAATATAGCTTGTGTTGTATGCATTTAATGGCAATACACCTAAGGGTTCACGGGTAGTGAAGTGTTTAATTTCAACCATAGCATTGTCAGTCATTTTCCTTGAAAAAGCAAAAGAGTCAACAGCAGGAAATCTGCAGCGGATTTACATTGTGTGAACATACCCTTAAACCACTAACACACATTCTATAATACAGTACAAAAAATAAGTAACAGTATACTATAAATTCAAAATACAACCAATACCTGATCTTCCAGGTATGACCATTTAATAAGCTACTCTGTATTAGGGCTCATGCAGAAGACACTTCATTTTATCACATAATATACTTGTATTAGTTGCTAGTGTTATTGGCTTATCAGTTCTAGCTGCCTGCATCCATATGACTACTCTACAAACCTCCTACAGGCTTGTTGACTGCTTTCTCCTATACATTATCCATATGCTCCAGGAAGGAGTCACTTATCAGTCTCTTCATGACACAAGCCTGGCAGCATCTACACGCTGTACTTGACTATCCTTGTAGACAGATAATATTGCTCATAATTACACCTTAAAGCTGGCTTTAAAAAAGGATTTTTGAGTACGTCATTTGCAAATTCATCTTCTAAGCATCATCCTTATAGTTTTGCTTAAAGACAGGTTACAATCTATAGCCAACGAGGATGTAATCTCTAAGGAAACAAATACTTACAAATTGCTGCTCTAATAAAGAATTTTAGTTATTATGTGCTATGAATGAATATATATATATATATATATATATATATATATAGTTTTCCAACAATCCGCAGAATAGATGATTCATTTTAAAGCCATAATACGTGTCCCGAGCCTCTCCTTTATCATTTACGGAGCTTATTATGTATGAACACTTCTGGGAAACCTTGTTCCCGATGATCTGTCCCCTTTTTTTGTGAGGCCATATATTAAGGGCACAATGCCCCCCTATTACACGGCCCGATACTGAGGAGCAATGAGCACCGACCTGTAAGATCAGCACTCGCTTGCTCCTGGTTCCCCGCTAAATACCTGAGCTATTACATGCACAGACATCGAGGGGGGAGGGAGGTTGCAGACTTTTGATCATCCAGGTGGACAAGGTGCATGTCAGCTGATCATTGCCTTTTAACATGACCTATTACACCAACCGATAATCGTTTAGTGTAATAAGGCCCTTATCTAACAGTGGCATGGCTGAGCAAACGATTACTGGGTTGGTGTGGCCCAGCCACAGAATTGATTTTGCTCTTTGAAAGGCTCTGCACAAGATCAGCGCGATCAGTGCTTGTTGTCTACCCACAGGTGGCTCAGAGGGACAATATATTATACACTATAAGGTCATGTTCACACAACGTAAATTTCGTACCAATCACCTTGATTGGTACGGAACTTACGTTGTGCTGCAGGCCGAGGGAATTCCGTCCGGAGTGTATACACATAGTATACACTCCAGCCGGGATCCCTAGCAGCGCTGTAGAAAACTGACATGTCAGTTCCGCGCACGCCTGCATAAGAACTCCCCACTGCACACTATGGAGCGAGCGACTGTATTCACTGACAGGGTTTTCTGCAGCCACTATTTAAAGTGTGCAGTGGGGAGGTTTGATTTCGGCGCTCACAGATGCGCCCGCATCAGAACTTAGCGGGTCACGGAACTTAGTGGGTCACGGAACGGCCGGTCTCTTACAGCGTGTGCACATAGCCTAAACATTATTTGTAGCATTCATTTGTAACATTACATAAAAACACATATAAACTGATAAATTCAGATGGTCCATCAAAATGTTATATTTACAGATATTTACAGATATACACATGGTGTCTTTGCTTTGAATTTTTAACATGGAAAGTGTTAATCTGTTTTTGTATTACCCATAGAGATGTATAAGTTATCTGCCTGGATGGAGTAGGCAGCAGCCACCTCTTCAGGTGGGATCGGAGTCAGGGAACCTATTCTCCACATTGATGTGGGTCTCAGAGGTGGGAACTGCATCTATCAGACACTAAAATTAAAGGGGTTATCCAGCGCTACAAAAACATGGCCACTTTTCCCCCTTGTCTCCAGTTCAGGTGCGGTTTGCAATTAAGCTCCATTTACTTCAATGGAACTGAGTTACAAAACCCCACCTGAACTGGAGACAACAGTAGGGGTAAAGTGGCCATGTTTTTGTAGCGCTGGATAACCCCTTTAAGGCTCCAGAAAGTAGTTTTTTAACAGCATTTTGGCATGGTTTAATTTTGACAGGTGTTTATTGGCTGCCCAGTTTAGCAGATAAAAAGGAAATAGAAAATAGAGGAACTATAAAGGATATATTGTCTTCATCTCCCTAGAGCAGACCTTGTCTCAGATCTCTAGCCCTGCCCCTAAGTAATGTCAGCATCTGACCAGCCCTTCAAGCTTACATAACAATATCCCTGTTTTACAAACATATATCTCTATTGGGACATTTATGAAAGAATGATGTATTTACAGAATGCTGCCTTGTGATGAATGATGCTTCAGAAAGAGCAGACAGGAAGTGAAAACAGTTGGTGCTGCAACCTTATTCCTTAGGGTGCCATCACACCTACCGGATCCACAGCGGATCTCACTTCTGCAGATTCGAAGCGAGAACCGCTGTGGATCCGGTATCCATTCACCCCTATGATAGCACATATTCGCAGCGGGATTGACATCCCGCTGTGAATGTGCTTTAACTCCCTGGTGCCCGCAGCCCCGCCGGCGCATCCCCCCATACCGGCCACATCCCCCCATCAGCCCAACCCCAGCCCACCCCAGCCCGCCCCAGCCTGCCGCCGCCCGCATCCTGCCGCCGAGAACATACAGTACCTGCTCGGCGGCGCGGCTGCAGTGAGGCTGCAGGCTCCGGTCCTGCTCAGATCCCGCTCCCCGCTGGAGCCGGGAGCCTCACTGTAGCCGCGCCGCCGAGCAGGTACTGTATGCTCTCCGCGGCGGGCCGGAGATGGGCTGATGGGGGGATGTGGCCGGGATGGGGGGGATGTGCCGCCTCCGGGGATGGGGGATGCCACGGCGGGGCTGCAGGCACCAGGGAGTTAAAGCACATATTCACAGCGGGATGTCAATCCCGCTGCGAATATGTGCTATCATAGAGGTGAATGGATACCGGATCCGCAGCGGTTCTCGCTTCGAATCCGCAGAAGTGACATCCGTTGTAGATCCGGTAGGTGTGAAGGCACCCTTAAAATGAAATGCTGGGGGACTGTGATAAAGGGAGGGCTGCAGGGTTGGAGACCTGTGATGAAGAGCGGAGGGAAAGCAATGAGTTCTGGGAATTGTAATACTGAACAACTGCTCAACCAGGAAGTACAACCATAAAATACTGAACTAATACCCCAAAAACAAATGGATTTTTTTTGTGGTTTCAGAACTGAGGTAAACAGGTAAGCAATGTTATATGCTTCTGTAGCATGTTTCTTTTTTGTTTTTAACCCTTATTGCACATTCTTTCTCTAGGTCATACATAGCTTTTCAGTAGGCATTTTTAAACATATAGAAATTACACTACATTTACATACATTTGTGTGGCAATTTTGTGCATATTTCGCAGCAACTGGTGATCACAGACGGAAAAACTAATTAAATTTGTTCAGACATCTAAATTTGTCCTCAGAGTTACTAACTTTAAATATCCATTCGCTGAATTATGACAACAACTGAAAATTATTAACAGGTCATAAGAATATGTATAATCAAATAAATATTCCACCCATACAGCTTTAGAGCTTTACATAGAAATTTAAAGTCTCACTGTTATAACTTTCAAAATCTAAATCAGCTGGCGATGTGAAATAAAGCATGTTTGCATTTAACATTTTTTTGTTATCATTCTTTAAAGCAAAGCTATACTTATTTTTTTTAAAAAGTCCAGTCTCCTGAAAGCAGCTTTTTAGTCTTGTGTTGATTAAAAAATATATATATTAGCAGGAAGTACCGGCAAGTACAGAGTGTCACAGCTCAATGTGTCCATCAATCACATGACTGCCCTCTCTGTGAAGCCTGTAGATGACCGGGACTTCCTGTGTTTAGTTTTTTTTTTTCAAACACACAAAAACACAGAGAAATGCAACAGCTCACCGCCATGGCAAGATACAGACCCAATACAGATATGAAAATCACTAAAAGCAGACCTCCATCTGCTAAAAAAATCTCCATAAAATAGTGAGGCTCTTGGTTACCATTTGCAAATAGTGTAAACCATCCTACCAACGATAAGGTGCCTAGTGTGAATAGAGTTTTAGGAGAGCTGACCTAATTTGTCTTTTTTTCTGTGTTCCAGATGGGGAGAATGGCTGCCTCTACTTGGTCGTCCACCCATCCAGCCACAAGAGGCTGCTCTCTCCCCCCCAGTGCTGTCGCCTATGAGTGACATCACTTTTGCACTCGCAGAGCAGGAAGGGAGAGGAAGAAGCCGGAGGAGAGCACCGCTGCAGCTTGTATCAGGTGAGTATGTTTTTTTTGTTGTTTTTTTAATCCTCACTTTTTTTTTACAGTTAAGATATACTGACCATTTCCTGAAGCCTACAGATTAGTATTTTCTAAATGTTCAAACGACCACAGACATGGGCAGGAGACCTAAGTCATATAAAGCCTCACTCAGTTACACAGATTACGGATATATACATGGTGCAGATGGTCTTTCCTAATGTGCCACAATGTATAGTAAATTACTGTCACTGCAGCCACTGCCAAAAAACATGCTTGCTATGACATAAAAATTTTATATGAGTTGTCAGCTTCCAAAATATCAAGAAAGAAATGAATTCCTGGTGGAACTTTCTATTTTTATTATGAAATTTTTGGGAAAGTAAAAATAAAATAAAGATGGTAAAAAATCAAACAGAATTTATTGTACAGATATACATTATATATTGAATGCAAAACAAGAAGATCCCCCCCCCCCTTAAACTCCGCTATTCGGTCTCACCCCTGGATTCACCACAATAGATCCCAGCCGACCAAGGTGCTCAATGACACTAAAGTTAATGGTGCCATAAATATCCAACAGGAGAAAGTTACATCGGGGCACACCTTTAACTGGGTTCACACTACGTATATTTCAGTCAGTATTGTGGTCCTCATATTGCAACCAAAACCAGGAGTGGATTAAAAACACAGAAAGGCTCTGTTCACACAATGTTGAAATTGAGTGGATGGCCGCCATATAACAGTAAATATCTGCCATTATTTCAATATAACAGCCATTGTTTTAAAATAACAGCAAATATTTGCCATTAAATGGCGGCTATCCACTCAATTTCAACATTGTGTGAACAGAGCTTTTCTGTGTTTTTAATCCACTCCTGGTTTTGGTTGCAATATGAGGACCACAATACTGACTGAAATATACGTAGTGTGAACCCAGCCTTATACAGCAATGTTAGGCTTTATTCAGCAAACGGCAGTACAACTGATGTGAAGACTGAACTGGCTAGTTCAGCCAGTTCAGTCTTCACATTAGTTGTACTGCCGTTTGCTGAATAAAGACTAACATTAATGCTTTAAAGGTGTGCTCCGATTTTCCTTTCTCCTGTTGGATGTTTATGGATACAGTACATTATATATTGTAATGGTTATGGTGAATAAGTATAAAATAAGTCAAAGAACACTTTAAAGCAACTCTGTACCCACAATATGACCCCCCCCAAACCAATTGTACCTTCGCATAGCTGCTTTTAATCCAAGATCTGTCCTGGGGTCCGTTTGGCAGGTGATGCAGTTATTGTCATAAAAAACACTTTTAAACTTGCAGCCCTGTGCCAAATGGCCGTGGCCTAGAGTATCAGTGCCCTAACTTTGCACCACCCTTCGGTCCCTCCTCCCCACTCTCTTTATCATTAGGAATGCCACTGGTAGGATATTTTCTATTCCTCTGCAGTGAAAACTGCACAGGTGCCTTAACGATCCAGCCCATGTGCTGTGTTCTCACAGCTGATGAATAGGAGACAATCTGCCTGGAGCATTCCTAATGATGAGGATGTCGGGGAGGAGGGACAGAAAGCTTGTGCCAGCCTAATGCACACACACTCTAGGCCATGGTTGTTTGGCACAGGGCTGCAAGTTTAAAAGTAGTTTTTTTAGGACAATAACTGCATCACCTGCCGAACGGACCACAGGACAGATCTTGGATTAAAAGCAACTATCTGAAGGTACAAGCAGTTTGGGGGGTCAGATTGTGGGTACAGAGTCGCTTTAAAGGGAATCTGTCAGCTCCCGGGCCCAACCTTAGGTGCTGACAGTGTGCTGTACCTGGCAGTCACCTAGTGAGCATGGTACCTTTTGGTAATTTGTCCATGCAGTAGATTATGCGCAATCTCAGGTCCCCTACTGTAATAAATACTCAAAAATAAGTTGTGGGTTAGTGTTTGTGCCACACTCTAGCACACCTTACCACTCCTTCCTCCTCCCTCTTCTTCATGAATAATCAATGCTGCCCTGCCTCCTGCTTACCCAGCTGTCAGCCAGTGTCTTTGATTGCAGATCACTCCTCTGTAGGCAGTTTATGTTTGAAAGAAACACTCAGATGAATCTCTGAACCTAAATGTGTTGGAGCTGTGGTCTAGGGGTAAATCATCTGTTCAGAAACCACCACCAGTTCTTTCTTTGGTTCAAATCCCCAGATGGAAATGAAATATAGGTCTTTATTTTTTTCTCATTATTGTATCATTTCTAAGGTTATGTTCATATTACGCAAGTATCGTAGTTATCCTGGCCGTTTCTACGGTACTTACGTAGTGCTGCACCTGAGGGAATCCTGTCCGGAGTGTATACACATAGTATACGCTGCGGCCGGGAACCCTAGCGGCAACGCAAGAAACTGACGTGTCAGTTTTCTGCGGCCACTATTCATTGAATAGCGGCTGCAGAAAACCCTGTCAGTTCACACAATGGAGCGTGCGGCGGGGAGTTCGGATGCGGGCGAGCATGGATGAGCCCGCATCCGTATTCAACGGCAGTAAAGATCGGACTGCAGTACTGGTTGGGATGATCTTCTCTGACACCGGCCGTTCTGTGACCCGGCTGGGTCATGGAACGGCTGGTGTCTTACAAAGTGGGAACAAAGAATTCCCAATCAGGTCCAAATTTTTATTAAGGTTTTGTACTGCCCCTGAAAAGTTATACAAATCACCAATATACACTTATTATAAGAAATGCACATAAAATGCTTTTTTTCCTGCACTTACCTCTGCCTGAAGTCTTCACTCCCGGGACAGTGCTGGAGAGGATGATGGCAAGGGGATGCTCACTGTTGGCTCTGTCCCCCTCCTGGTCTCCATGCTGCAGCTCTTCCCCAGCTCAGGGACACCTCCCCAGGCATGGCCTCTCCCCATTCTAAGGACATCTCCCTGCTGGGACTCTCCCTGGCTTGGGGACACCTCCCCTGGCGTGCCCGATCTTCACCCGCCCGGCGGGGCCAGTTTGGGACATCTCCAGGTGGTGGAGAGATGTGTGGGGTTATGAGGAGTGGAGTCACGGGGGGGGAGAGACAGTGCTAAGCGCCGGCTAGTTTGAATTTGTCAGTGCCTGGGGGACATCTGAGTAGGTCCCGCTGGGCGGGGAGCAGGCATGCCGGGGTGTTAGGGCCTGGGTGCTGACAGGTTCCCTTTCAGCCAGTCTATGCATGGTCTCGTTGGCAACCAATTGCTGCACTGGCAATTACCATCATTTTCAGCGTCTGCTCAAATATCGAAAAATAACACTAGGTTGGTCTTCTGACCTGGTGTTAGTTTCCCTTTAAAGGAGCATATGCATAATAAAAAGGTTGCAAATCATGGATCCCGCAATATTTGCTCTAAGATTTGTGATTTTTTTGTGCTTGGGTAGGATTAAATGAAAGGAGTGTTACCAACAGTCAAACATTGTTTGAAGCCTGAAAGTGGTACAAAAGTGGCAAAAATGTATGCTTGCTTATTGCATGCATATATTTCCTTTTTTTATTTAAAGGCAGTCTAAGGGACCTATTACACCAACAGATTATCTGACAGATTTTTTGGAGCCAAAGCCAGGAATGGACTATAAACAGAAAAGAGATAATAAAGGAAAGACAGAGATTTCTCCTCTTTTAAAATATATTCCTGGCTTTGGATTAAAAAAGTCTGTTAGATAACCTATTGGTGTAATAGGGCACTAAGATATGCATAATCTATTCATAAATTAAATGCATTTAATGGCTGGGTTCACACACAATATTTTAGGCCTCATTTTGTCAATCATCACTAGTGGGGGCAGCAAACAAGTACTGGTCACTTTTATATGCATGCTGAATAAATCCAAATGTAAGTGCTTGTAATCTACAGTACATATAGGCATGTGCGCCAGACCACTAAAAACAGCTATATTATACTTCCGTCAGTGAGGGCAGCATAACCAGACTGACAGGTGATGTGTTATGGTCTTTACAGAGATGGATTTTTTCTGCAGTGGTGAGCCCAGCTACGTTCTATGGCATTTGCATGAGTGTTTCAGATGATTCATGTAGGATTGGTGTATGTGAAAATCCTATTCCCATAGACGGTCAGAGTTGGATGTCAGGTCTAATGTATTTTTGGATGAGATCTCCATTTGAGCCTGAAGAGATCCATTGTTCTAGTTATAAAGACCAGAGTCTGGGTGCCCAGGAGTAAAGATGTATGAGA
The DNA here is from genome assembly GCF_027789765.1 of Dendropsophus ebraccatus. Classification (NCBI taxonomy): domain Eukaryota; kingdom Metazoa; phylum Chordata; class Amphibia; order Anura; family Hylidae; genus Dendropsophus; species Dendropsophus ebraccatus. Next base: position 54,711,461 of record NC_091462.1, read on the forward strand.
ATCAAACCAGAGAAAATCAAATAAATCAACACTGAATATTGTTTTAAAGGGTTTTTCTCATCTCAAGCCCTTTTCATCTTGGCACTGCCGTGTCTCCATCTGACAACCCGCACCCTGGAGACATGTGGGATGTCAGAGGGAGACGTAGAAAAAGTAAAATCGTACTTACAGCTCCTGACCACCCGAGTCCCATCACTGGCTGGCCCAGCCGGTTGGGGATTCCAGGCAACTGCTATCTACAGACAGTGAGAGAAAGGGGCCAAACTTCAAAGGAAACAATTCTGCTAATGATTTGGAAAACTGCTTTCTTCTGCATTTCCCATCACCTAACAAAAGTTTAGGTGATGGGAATACCACTTTAACAGGCAAGATTCTCTTTGTCTGTGCCAACCCAATTTAGCACATTTGACATTGCGTTGAAACTTTTTCTCCAGAATAAAACTATGTTTTTCAGCTAAAAGACATCACCAGGAGAGATTTGAACCCTGGGCCGGGAAAGGACTTTGTGAGAGCTAATGAACAGTACCAGTGGTTTGGGGGGATTACTGGTGGGTACAGATTCCTAAGAACATGAAAAATAAATTATTTATTTATCTTATTGATATAGTAATGCGCTCCGGCCGGGGTCCCATGCAGCGCCGCAAAGAACTGACATGTCAGTTTTCTGCAGTTGCAATTCAGTGAATTCATTGTGTGCTGTGTGAAGTTCCTTGCCTAATCCAGCCCTTTTGCTCTGTGTGAACGCAGCCTTAAGGAAACAGACCACCAGATGTTATGAGAGAGAAGTTTCCCAGGACTGGATCCAGGTTTCCCAGGCACCCGGAGTGGCACTGAGTTCAAAGGCAGCCAGCTGACAAGCCAACTGCTGAGCTAACAAAGCGATTTGCTGTAAATTTGCTCCTCTGTATCTGGAAAAAACAATTATTTTATATTAAAGTACATATATTAGTGCATATACATTACACAGAAACAAAAAGAACTACACTTGATCCACACAACTGTAATACCTTGAGGAATAATTGCACATATTATTTAGTAGGAATATAAAAAAAAAGTTGCAGAATGTTTTTCTCTATATTCTTCTCAAAATATCTAAATTACATTATTTGTATTAAGCACACAAAAAAACAACTAAAAATGCAAAGCAAAAACATTTCTACTGCATAAAACAAAGCCTCATATAATCACATTCATATAAAAAAAAAGTTATGCCAGCTGAAATACAAAGACGGAAAAATTGAAAAAAAAATCTAGCTATATCTTGCTGGCACACAAAGCCAAAGGATATGCCATAAATGTCTGAGGCTGGCTTCACAAAAAAGGTTAATGCCTCAAAATGTCGCATGGCAGATTGGAAAGAGCGCCAAGCTCACCTCCATTATGAATGTGTAAACTGTAGAAGCCCTGGTTGAAATATACGTGAATGGACAATGAAAATAAATGCAAATAAAAACAACTGAATCGGCAGTGAAATTTGCTTTGTTCTCCAATAAAGTTAAAAAGCATATGACATGATACAATATAGCTCCAAATCCTTATACAAATACAGATGGGTTCACATCCCAACTCTGAGGCATGGATATGTCTGTGAAATCTCAAAGTTGGGTGCCGACTAGTGACGATTCTGAGATTCTGTTGGCATACCTGTACCTTGGGGGCACCCGTCATGAAGCCAGATAGATGTGGCGCCCTCTTCTCGGACCCACACCTGTCTTAAGAACAAAGCTCCCCTCCCACATATTTATGGGCAACATAGGTTATTAGGAAGCCTAAGGACATGTTCACATGTGTTTTTTTGCCCCCAAAAGGCAATGATTTCTGCATCGGAAACCATGCGGCATCAGCTTTTTAAACCCCACTCCCATTGACTTCAGTGGAATAAGGGGGGCCACACATATCACTATTTTTTGGGGCTCTTAATAAAGTCCCTGCTCAGCTCTGCATTATGTCCAGTGCATGCGCCCTAAACAGCTGTCTCATGTGGTTTATGTAACTCCCGTTGAAGTTAAAGGGTCACTGCCATGTGCTCTCCACCCTTTGTATTGGAGGCACAGCGGTACCACGCCCGGCGGGTCCTGTCCACTAGCCCTAATATTTAGAATTTGCTCATGCAGAACTGTGCAGAGCTTGTGGCAGCACATAATGGTAGTCATCCTTTTAATGTCTGCTGTTTCCGGTGTGTGACCCTCATCTAGCTGGCATTTATGGCATTTCCTTTGGCTTAAAGGGAATATCCCTTTAAGGTCTGTTCATTGAGGGGTTAAAAGTGTGATGGGTATGTATGTAACATAAGCAAGGCTGGTAATGTTCTAGGATCTGCGTGATGACAGCATCTCCCATAACTAGGAAACATCTGTAAACAATTTCAAGGTAACTCTACCATTTTTTTTTATTTTTTTTTGGCAAGCACAAAACCATGACAGAGATGACGTCACCGCCAGGGAGAGCGCGCGGGTCACATGAGCCCTCGCCCTCCCATCTCCAGTTTTCTCAGTGCCTCTGTTGCTAAGCGACCGTATACGAAGCGACGATGAACCGAAGAACCCGGGGAGCGCGCGTTGATAAGTTCAGCCTAGCTCGGCCGCGCAGGCGCACTCTCAGGTTACTCACCCGTGAGCTCGGGGCTGCGCACCCTCTGGACACGCCCCCTTGCTGAGTGAGTGTGCTGCGGCGGGGACGCGCTTCTCCCACATTCGCTTGCACTGTGCGCGACCCCGAGCCTGTCTTTCCTAGCTGATCCCTCCGCAGTGTAGCGGGGCTTCTAGGAGAAGAATGTGCTGAGGAAAAACATGGCGGAGCTGCAGATGCTGCTGGAGGAGGAGATCCCCGGCGGCCGGCGGGCCCTTTTGGACAGCTACACCAATTTGGAACGGGTGGCCGACTACTGCGAGAACAACTACATCCAGGTCCGTGGGAAGATGGATGGATGCGGAGGGGGTGGAGGGATGGAGAAGGTGAAGCGCCGTGGGGGGGGTGTGTGGAATACACACGACGACCCTGGGGAGCGCTGCTGGCTGCGGGTGTGTGGAGGCGGGTGAGTGATGCTGTGCCCACATTACCTCACTGCTGACCCCATTGTCACCCCCAGCTGGGGGGGGGGTTATGAATGGGATTATAGCTGTGCCCATTGACTTATAGCTTGTGTTAGGGATAGAGCCAGCAGCCTGTGTGTGGGGGCCGCTGCCCACTGCCATTACCGTATATTAGGAGGTGGTACCCCTGCCTGTGCTCCTCATTGTTACACCTGTAGCTATATACTCCGCCTGACCTGTCCATGGCGTGCGGCGCTGTAAGCGTGATGTCATTATTTACCGGAAGCCATGCCAGTTATCTGCCCATGTGATGACCATCTCCATATTGCATCATTGTGCCCATTCGGATGCATTGGCACAGCCGAATCTATACCATAGTGTGACATATCTCAGTAACGCTGCCTATCGTCTTTACTAAGTGTGGCGCAAATGCTTCATGTCTAAATAAAGTGTCGCTCCGCCATGTCTGCTGCGTGGGACCAATGAAATCTACACGTGTGGATGTAGTGGTCCGGGGCTCACTGCTCAGACCCCCTGATGTAGCCGTCACTATGGAGGAAGGGGGGTCGAGGCAGGGGAAATGTATGTCATGGTGCCAGTTTCCATGAATGGGTGGCCCTGTAATCCATGGCTGCACTGACAGCGTGGGAGTGACTCTTTGCATCAGCTCACAGAGTGCCATCACCACATCCTAACATCCATATGTCTGAATAGGCAATGGGAAGAACGTAGTAGAATTATCAGTGCTGGGCAAATGCTGGAAGCTATATATAGGGCACGCACTGACATTCGTCAAATTTTACAGACAAAGACCCCCCCGGATACGAGACTATAACACGCTGTGAACCTCGGATTGTGCCCAGCAGCCTTCTGCAGATATGCACAATGCTGAAGATAAAAGGAATTGACCAGTTATTTACTGACCGCTAGGAAGAATTGAGGCGGGGGCATGTTCTTTCCAACAATCCTGTCTGTGGGCTTCACTTTTTAGGTTGCAGTATATTAAATTACTTCTTTTTGGGCTCTTAAATGACCCATGGGCTGGATTAAAGCAGTTGTCAGGGAATGATACACAATTTCCAGGTAATATTCAGGATAATATGTATAAAATCCACATCCTTACACTTGCTTCCGGTCATGTAACACCACCACCTTGAATGTCCCATCGAGGTCCTTGTACTCTTAGAATGGAGCCTTGCAGCCAGTCACTGGCCTTAGTAGTCCTATGCACTTTTAAGCTATAGAATTTTGCCCATAGCTGGGGGATTATAAGGCTGGAGTCTAGTACATTGGCAAAATAGATGTTGATGTGTCATGAGTAGAGATGAGCGAACCTTGAGCATGCTGTAGTCCATCCGAACCCGAACTTTCAGCATTTGATTAGCGGTGGCTGCTGAACTTGGATAAATCCCTAAGGCTATGTGGAAAATATTTCCAGACAACCTTAGAGCTTTATCCAAGTTCAGCAGCCACCGCTAATTAAATGCCGAAAGTTCGGGTTCGGATGGACTCCCCGGTTCACTCATCTCTAGTCATGAGACATAGTCCTCACTCTTTTTATTGACCTGAATGACATCAGAAAGAGACTATATTTAGAATATGAGGGTGTCCACGTTTTGTCTGAAAAATGGCTGACTAAATTTGGCCATTGAAATGAATAGGGTTCATGCCACTCCATTGCTGACATATCTTTGCCTAAGAAGGCACCCAGCCTTCTATGTAATCTTTAGAGCAAAACTACAAATCTCAGTAGCCATATAGTAAATGCACTTTGGCTGCAGTAGCAAAATACCTAGCCCCTGAATGTACAGTAACCTATCCACACCTTGTAAGTAGTATAGTCTTTTATAGATCTTTTTTGCACTCTTATATTAATAATTTTGTTCATGTACGATGCTGGTGTGGTATGCACTGTGCACACCAGGAGGGGGAGATCCCATTGCTCACTTTGTATGCAGGGTAAGGTGGTCACGTACATGGTAATCGATGGTGCCCTGAATGTGACGTGAGAAGGTTTCTGTTACATGATTGTATTGTTAGATGCGTCTGTATAGCTTGGGTGTTAATGTCATTGACCTTTTTAGCCAGGGGACAGCCATACGATTTTCAGCTAGTCCTTGTAGATAATCTGATGCTTGATTAATTTCATATTGATAGAACATAACATAAAATGTGATGAATGTGATCAAGGCCTTCTCATTCTCTTTCTGTGTTCAGATGTGTTAGGTAGCATGGCAATGACTAGTTGTTTCTATGATTATACTGCTTTTTTACATAGTTTTTTTTAAAGAAAGTTTTAAAATCCCTGCTATTGAGTCAAGAGCCCAGGTATAATACAGGATCTGGGGCTGAACAGTAGCAATGTTATTCAATAGTGAAGCAAGTAATATGCTGTCTGACCAATAATTTATCATCTTATTAGTCGTGCTTGTGAAGAGGCTCTAAACGTGAGCCGACACTTGCTAACAGATGGCCTTGGGCTGTCCTGAGTCTAGCCGATTGGGCTGATCTCATTGTGGGTATGTTCCCAGAAACAGACATTTCTGTTGCGCGGCCTCCGCCTGAACTTTCTGCGCATTCTGCTCTAGCACAAATTGCTGAAAAGGTAATGTTGGTTTTAAGAAAAAGGTATCAGAATAGGCATTGCTTCATATGGGGGATGTACTTATATACTGGCATGCTAACCCTGGTCTAAAGATGCGATCATGAGAACCGACACACAAAGAAATACAAGAACATGAACATGTTTATTTTACATAATGATGCCTGGATGTAAATGTGTTGCTTACCTAGGCATCGGGGTGAAGACTGATGGAGGCATTGTGGGGCTCCAGGCTATGGTCTCCTGGTAAACTTGTGTCCTGGCTTGGTTTCAGACCAAGTAAACCCCTTAATGGCAATACTGTTTGCTAATAGAAGTGGCCTTCATCAGGGATTTTTTTCAGAAATGGTTTGAGGAGAGCATGTAGGATGTTTACTTGGCTTCCATATTCCCCATCAAACGTCTGTGGGTTGTGCAAGAAAAAAAGTGATCCATGGAGGCCCTATTATGCAACTTACATGACTTAGAGGGTTAATGAAAGTAGTGATGTATCTCCTGGAACAAGAAATCACATAACTCGGCACTGTACTGCAGATTTATTGCTTGCTGCTATATAGCTATAGGAGTCCCGTACTCCTATGTTTGCGTATATATATGAAAAATGACGCTAAGCGGCAGAGAGGATCAGAGCCGGCATTGCCAATCCCACCTGGAGAAAAAACAAGGCATAAACAGTATATCCCATGTAAGAGAGTATTGGATAAACTCCTTATTGTGTGGTTCAACTTAAAGTGACAGTACCACCAGGCTCAGGCTGAAGCACTGGAGGCAGGCCGACCCACCCTTAGTGGGAGGAAACCCTAGCCCCTCTATGATAGGGTTCCATTGATTTTAATGGAGTTACGTCATGGAGGGGCTGGGGTTTCTTCCCACTAAGGGTGGGTCGACCCGCCTCCAGTGCTTCAGCCTGAGCCTGGTGGTACTGTCACTTTAAGTTCTTTACTTCATCCAATATCAGTGTTACAGGTAGAGAATACAGTGTGCTGTGTGGTGCTACAGGTAGAGAATACAGCGTGCTGTGTGGTGTTACAGGTAGAGAATACAGCATGCTGTGTGGTGTTACAGGTAGAGAATACAGCACGCTGTGTGGTGTTACAGGTAGAGAATACAGCGTGCTGTGTGGTGTTACAGGTAGAGAATACAGTGTGCTGTGTGGTGTTACAGGTAGAGACTACAGCGTGCTGTATGGTATTACAGGTAGAGAATACAGTGTGCTGTGTGGTGTTACAGGTAGAGAATACAGTGTGCTGTGTGGTGTTACAGGTAGAGACTACAGCGTGCTGTGTGGTGTTACAGGTAGAGAATACAGCGTGCTGTGTGGTGTTACAGGTGGAGAATACAGTGTGCTGTGTGGTGTTACAGGTAGAGAATACAGCCTGCTGTGTGGTGTTACAGGTAGAGAATACAGTGTGCTGTGTGGTGTTACAGGTAGAGAATACAGCGTGCTGTGTGGTGTTACAGGTAGAGACTACAGCGTGCTGTATGGTGTTACAGGTAGAGAATATAGTGTGCTGTGTGGTACTACAGGTAGAGAATACAGCGTGCTGTGTGGTACTACAGGTAGAGAATACAGTGTGCTGTGTGGTGTTACAGGTAGAGAATACAGTGAGCTGTGTGGTGTTACAGGTAGAGAATACAGTGTGCTGTGTGGTGTTACAGGTAGTAACTGTGCTGTGTGGTGTTACAGGTAGAGAATACAGCGTGCTGTGTGGTGTTACAGGTAGAGAATACAGCGTGCTGTGTGGGTGGGACCACAATAAAATGATAAAGTACTGCAAATAATTCAGTTACACAATGAAACTGCAATGTGTGAACACAGCCTAGATGTTCTGCAACAGATTTGGATGGGGAATGGGCAGGGTGGAGGTCTGTGATAAACAGCTGAGGGAAAGCATTGCATTCTGTGAACTGCTCAACCAGGAAGTACAGAAACACAGTACAGAACAAACCTCCCCAAAACAAATGTATTTTTGGTAGTTTCAAAAGGGGGCAGAATAAGAGGCAGAATTTAGGAGCGGAGTCCTAAATTTCTTTGAGCGGAGGTGCAGAAGAAATCCCAGTGAAGCAATAGGACAGGCAGAATTTCAAGCGGAATCCACCGTGCGGACTGCACTCCTAAATTCCTCCTCTTTTTCTCAGTGTGCACGGGCCCATCAGGTAGGAGAATAAATAGCTATGGCTGATTGGTTTTGTGTCTACCGAATGCACAGAAATGCCAGGCGTTAAAATAATACAACCAACACAGGAGTAACAACAACTGTTGTGTTTTACAACAAACATTATTAGTATACATCGGCAGACCGTGTATACATAAGACATAAATATGCATGATTACCATGTAACAACAAATATTCTGTACATTCATTACTAGTTTTCTCTTCATTGATGATCATAGTTGTAAGCTGGGATCCATTAAAACCCAGTAAGAGCCGGAGATTAAAGGAGAAGTCCGGCCAAAATTAATTTTTGATATGTTGTTACTTATGAAAAGTTATACAAATTTCTAATGTACATTAATTATGGGAAATGCACATATACTGCTATTTCCCTTAATTTAGTAGATCAGGAAGTGTTAGAAATATCTCTGAAGAAGTGACGTCACGACCCAGGGTGTAATTCCTATGGAGTGTCCAGCAGGGGGCGCTCTCTATATAGAAGTCTATGGGACTTTATTGTTTCTATGGGTTTCTATGTAATGTAATGTAATGTAGTGTACAGTGCTTTATTGAATGAATACATCTATGGAATACTTTGGGGAGCAAGTGTCCTTGCTCCCCAAAGTATTGCATAAATGTATTCATTCAATACATTCAATACACAGTAAGCCCGCCGATCCGCCGCATTTCCGCCGAATTTCCGCCGCATTTCCGCCGAATTTCCGCCGCATTCCCGCCGATCCGGACCATATACATTGAACTACAGCTCCCATCATCTGCTTCTAGTATGAACAGGTGATGGGAGCTGTAGTTGGGTAAGGGATATCACATGCCGCCGGGCGCAGGGGGGAGCCGCTCAGTACACAGGAGCGCTCCCCCCTCCTCCTCCTCCTTCCGTGATAACTTCCGCCTATACCAATGCTGAGTCCCTGCCTGGCCGCCGCTCTCCGCTCTCCCCCCATACATACCGGCTCCCGATGCATCCTGGTGTCCGCGCTGATGCCGGGAGCCGGTATATGTGAGCGGAAAGCGGCGGCCAGGCAGGGACTCAGCATTGGTATAGGCGGAAGTTATCCCGGAAGGAGGAGGAGGAGGGGGGAGCGCTCCTGTGTACTGAGCGGCTCCCCCCTGCGCCCGGCGGCATGTGATATCCCTTACCCAACTACAGCTCCCATCACCTGTTCATACTAGAAGCAGATGATGGGAGCTGTAGTTCAATGTATATGGTCCGGATCGGCGGGAATGCGGCGGATCAACGTGTGGCGGATCGGCGGGAATGCGGCGGAAATTCGGCGGAAATGCGGCGGATCGGCGGGCTTACTGTGTATTGAATGTATTGAATGAATACATTTATGCAATACTTTGGGGAGCAAGGACACTTGCTCCCCAAAGTATTCCATAGATGTATTCATTCAATAAAGCACTGTACACTACATTACATTACATTACATAGAAACCCATAGAAACAATAAAGTCCCATAGACTTCTATATAGAGAGCGCCCCCTGCTGGACACTCCATAGGAATTACACCCTGGGTCGTGACGTCACTTCTTCAGAGATATTTCTAACACTTCCTGATCTACTAAATTAAGGGAAATAGCAGTATATGTGCATTTCCCATAATTAATGTACATTAGAAATTTGTATAACTTTTCATAAGTAACAACATATCAAAAATTAATTTTGGCCGGACTTCTCCTTTAAGAAGGAGGTTGGAATGTCTCGCACTGAATGACTGCCTTGTAGCTTTAGTCAGGAAGTTCTAGGTAATTGTTGTGAATAAATAGTGTTTACTCTCAGGCTACAGGTATTGTCTTGTATAGCCTTTGAACTGAAGGATATTATTAGAGGTCTATTTACCAGCTCTACAAAAGCTTTTTTCTTTATTCCAGAACTTTGTGTGATTATATAGTCTGATCTCCATAAAATGAGTTTACATCATCCATAAATAAATGTGAGCCGCTACTGACTCAAGCAGCAAGGTTTCTATAGTTTGTAAATTACAGGGCAGGAGCTGTGCTGGGGTAACACGTCCTTGCAGGTTACTTCTCGCTGTATTTTCTACATTACGTTATACAGACACATCCGTGGGCATAATTGCAGAGCCAACTTATCTGGTGGTTTTGCTTCACAGTCCACAATCTGGTCTGGTTTTATTTAGATCCCTGCGGAACAACTTGCCTATTTCCATTTTATATTGAAACTGAATAATTGGCTCGACAATTGGATCCACATTAACATATTATGGAACTGCTTTATGTGCAATTTTATGTATCTAATGTATACCTATTACCCGAATGACTCCCTTTACAATAGGATGTCATATAGACAATTAAAGTGCATCTAATGCCTCCTTTGACAAGTCTGTCGTGTTTTTTTTTTTTTTTTGTAAATGCTTCTAATGAAATAATTCTGGGGCATAATTCTGTGTTCTGTTGTTCTTACATTGACTGAGTGGTACCGTTTTCCCCCTTTCAAAGGGATATGTCTGTCTAAAAACAAAAATGGTCAGAACCTCCAGACAGTATAAAATAAATGCATGCTGCCATGACTGCAATCCAAAAGCAAATACAAACTTCCAGCAGTGCATGAAGATATATGAACTAGTGCTCTGGAACCAAGGGTGCTTTAAAAATAAATAATAATAGTGACATTGAATTAGAGCTGGTCGATTAATCAAATTTGATTGATTCGCCTCTGATTCCGCATTCTGCCTGCAGGGGGAGCCAGCCTTCAGAAGCTCCTCCAGATCGCATAGCCAGGAACAGCTTGGTGTCCAGCTGGACACAACTGACCTCCCCCGCCACTCTGACACCAATAACAGCTCCATGCCAGGGTAGGGACTGCTCCCCTGCCACTGAAGGCGTGCTGGGGCAAAAAGCAGCATTGGAGGCCTGACAGGTGCTAGCGGGCTAGGGACCAGGGAGGGAGGGGGCTGTGGTTCTGTGCAGCAGGGCTATACACAGCACCAGGATTGGCACAGTGTACAAGGAGGTGACTGCTACAGTATATAAAGACACTGCACTGCCACAGTATATATAGAGTCTGTATATACCTTGCTGCTGGCAGTGTAGTGTCTCTAAATACTGTGGCAGTATAGATTAGGGATATGTACATGTGTTGTTTTTTTTTTTTTAAACAAAAAACTAAACACTTTTAGCGCTCCATAATCATACATAATACCGGGAGGCCTATCATCCCACTGCGCAACTTTACGCTCCATTGAACTCTCCCCTCTTGGGCTTTGGTCAGCACCTCTAAACAAAATAAAAACACAGGTGCCATGGCTGCAATGCAAATGCAAACATGCAAAAAGAGTGCTGCAGGAACAGGAATTGCACATTGCAGTTCTAAAGAAAGATGCTACAAAATGTTTTCTTGAAGAATACTAAGAATATTTTATTAAAGTAAACTCATTGTGATGGTCACATGTCCTCTTTAATGGGGACGTTGCACACTCACTTTAGAAGTGGAATGCAGAACTGCTGGAGTTTTGAAAAGGTATCCTGCTGTGTGAGTAGAATGGTAGGTACCTTCTGAGGAAAGGAGCAGCTGAGAAAACATACTGCTTGTTTTTACCATTAACATTGTGTTCAAATGGCTACCACAGCTGCTTCTGAAGGGCAATAATTGTCAGTGATTTGCTGACTTTGCTGTGTTACCATCAAAACATACAAGGATTTTTCCACTGACAATCTTCTATTTGTCCTTCTAATATTTTCTGTTATTTTATGTTTACATTCATTTACTGTAGATTTAAGTTTGTTTCAAGTATCTACTACTCTTTTAGTAAAGTAAATTTTTTCTGTTGTTGCTCCTGATCTCTTCCTCAGCTAACCTCCAGCTTGTGTTCTCAGTTCTTGGGTTGAGTTTCTGACTTAAAGAGGAACTATCTACAGGTTAGACAAATCTAACCTGCTGACCCCCCCCCCCCCCCTCCAATTGCGCAGAGGAGGAAAGTATTTCTTTTGCTCTGTTAAGCCCCTAACTTGCTCCTTGTTCCCCACTTGCCGCTGCCACTACTACCCGCGCAGAGCAGAGTTGTACGGGGGGGGGGGGGGCCTTCCCGGGTGATCGCTAGATCGTCCGGGCAGCCCATAGCAGATGTCAGCGGTGTGTGCAGCTTCTACTTGACGGAGCACCAGCAGCATGTTGAAAGACAAACGACTGCAATGATCAGCCGACATCGTTCATGTTGGCTGATCGTTGCCTTCTATTACACAAGACTATTATCGGCCGAATACGTGAAGTAGGGCCTTAAGTCTCGGTAAATTCTGCTCCAGAGCACTGCCAAGTCATTCGCCCACACCCTCCATTGACTGTGTTCCAGAGCGGAGTTTACCCTATAGGGGGGCTGTCAGCAGGTTAGATTCATCTAACTTGCTAATAGTTCCCCTTTTAAAACACTACTTTCCTCCAGATTAAAAGGGGGTAATTTACGAAGGATTCACATATGGCTGCTTCAGTCAGATTGTCACAAATGTTTGCGTAGTCACTTCATTGCCCAGAAAATGTGTGACTTTTGTAAAAACTCACACTGGCTCTTGTAACCAGGCTCCTATGGCATTGAACTGGTGGCAGATTACAAAGCACTTAAAATCACCCTCATAGCGGCAGAACATTTGATAAACTCAGTCATGCTTAAAAGCTTAGTAAAGTGCCCCTGTATTTTTACACAAACAAGAATCCATAAATGTAAGAGTAGCTAGTGAAGCTAAATCATTTTCCATATTATAGACACCTAGCACTACGTCTTGTGAGTTTATGGGTCTGTGTTTGTAAAATGAATGTATAGTACTGTGAAAAAATGCTGCAGAGTAAGGACCCTATTCCACGGAGCGATAATCGGCCGACAAACGATGTCCTTGCAGCCCTTGTTTAACGATAATCGGGGCCGTGGAATAGGCCCAGTAAACGAGCGCCGATCTAGCAGATCGGCGCTCGTTTATCGGGCCACATCGGCCAGTGGAATACCACCCTAACACGTCCCCATTCGGGAGGCTTCTGATTGGCTCCAAATAATTCTTCTGTAGCAATGACCCCAAACATACAGCCAGTGTGCACACTTGCTTGATCTGCTGCAGATTTGATGGTTCAAATCTAACCAATATAAATACATAGATGAAATCTGCAGCATTAAAGAAGAAGTCTTGAGATTTTGTTTTTTTATAAAAAATCTGACAAGAGGCGAAAACAATAAGGAACAAGTACTTACCTGTCCCCATGCCCCCCATTTTTTCTACAAGTTGTGATCAGGGCTGTGGAGTCGGTAAGCCGCAGCTCCGACTCCGACTCTTTATCAGGACCGACTCCCGACTCCGACTCCTGCTCCTTCATAAATGGCCAGTCAGATACAAGGGGAGTAATCTATCACACTGGCTCAGCAGCTTCTCCCTAATGTCCTACAACATCCTGGGGCAATTTCTGAGGAAATAAGGAAAGATATAAAGCAGCTTCTCCTGTGTGTGCAGTGGATGCAGCCAGTCTCCTGCCTCTGTCCTGAACACTGCTAACAATGCCAGATACATGTCCACATTGAGGACAGAGGCTACTGCTTCACTACTTATGTCTTCTCCTTCTCCTCTATATTACACAGGATATTTCCATATTACACTGCTGCTCATATACAGTCATCCAGCATCCATCCAGGAAGAGAACAACACAGATCTCCCCCCCCTCCCCCCCACACACGCACAATATATATTGATGAGCAAAACTTATAAAATTCATATCAAAACTCAATTCTAAATTGTTCTAAGATTTTTTTTAAAGCTGGAGTTGGAGTCGGTACATTTTTTACGACTCCAACCAAAACTAGCTCCACGACTCCGACTCCACAGCCCTGGTTGTGATGTCCCGCCCTAGTCACTGGCCTTATATACACGAGGAGGAAAAAACGAAAGTGCGAAAATGAAAATTGGCCAGGTCTTCTAAGGGTTAATCATGCAGCTGATTAAAGGGAACCTGTCACCCGGCATTCTGGTGCAGAGCCCGTCCGCCCATTTTTTCATTTTTTTAAAAGCCATCAAATAATATAAAAGTTATGCAAGTTACATATTGTTGTAATTGTACTGATGTGAGGAACATAGATAACATGTCAGTTTTACCATAGGGCGAACGGCATAAATACGAAACTCCCTGAAATGAAAACAAATTCCTTTTTTTTTTTTTCTCAATTTGACGGCGCAAATGATTTTTTTCCGGTTTTGCTGCATATGTTATGGGAAAATACAGCCTGTCATTGCAAAGTACAATTGGTTTTGCATAAAAAAAGGGCTCATGTGGGTCTCTAGGTGAACAAATGCAAGTGCTATGGCCTTTTAAACATAAAGTGGAAAAAGCAAAAACGCAAAAAACAATATTGCCATTGACCTTAGGGGGTTAAAGATACACCCAAAAGGGCCATTTTTGACTTTGAACTAGCATAATGTTTCAAAGGCTGTTATTGCAATGACGGCCGTTGGAACATGCTAAACCACGGCCGTTCTTTGGTACCTTAAACAATGGCCGTAATTTTGTGTATCAAATAATGGCAGTTGAAATTCGTTGCGTGAACATGGCAATCAGCAGCGACATTCACAGAAGATCCGTGATTAGTGACTAGTATACCTAGAAGAATTGATGCAGTCACACCAATGTTATATAGAACTGTTCATGACATTATGGAGATCCCTCTTCACCATATATGGGGAGGGTATACCCATATGGGGAGGGTATACCCGTAAGTTATCGTATTGTATAGTCGTAATTTGAGTATGTATTCAATACAGAATGAGCCACAATTATGTGGTCCCTCTGTCTAGAGGGAGAGTATACCCCTATGATGTAGGTCTAGTGATATAGATAGGTTGGGTGATGTATACCATGTCCCCTATGGAATATGTTTGTTGGGGGTGCTACCGACGACGGTACGGTGCCAGACTGTTGATCAGTGCCCGGACCGCCCCTTGGAGACCCCTGACACCATGCTATATTACACTGTCATTTCTTATCTGTTTCTTATATTCTATTTTATCATATTATTTCAGTGTTATTTTAACAATATTCTGATAGCACTGACTCTACATGTATCTATACCAGTAGAGTTACATATACCATACATTATATTGCCAGGCCTTTATAGTCAACATAACCTTTAACGCAGTCTCCTAAGATTACCCATATATAAATTGCCATATACATTCCATACACAAAGTTTCAGATACACGTATGCATCTACAGGACTGTAAATTCACACAGAAGAGAAGCCACATTTTACTATCGAAATCACACAGGGGAGAAGCCACACCGGTGTACCGTTTGTATACAATGTATACACCCCTATACCTACTAGAGGTTAAGAACACAAAATAAATCCAACAACAGCGTATACACACATATGAGGCATATACTCCTCTATGGCCTTGGACTAATTGTAGCCTATACATATAACCTGAACAATATAAGTATCTGGTAATGTGTCAGATAATAACTAGACTAATATGCCTTATGAGATTTGTCCACACAGCTACATACTACATATATATAACTATTAAAAAGCTGATAAGTGACTATTTATTACTGAATCATCTGAAAAGTAACTATGGATTACTGAATGATCTGAAAATGTGGAAAGACTATCCGGAACGATCCAGAACGGGTCTTACAAGAGGTTCCGAGCAGATATAGAACCTGAACTGATACCATCTCAACATAGTTATCCAAAATTCTTTGCTGAAGAAAGGAGCAAGTAGCCCTCCTGAAACGCGTCCTAAGAACAAAGGATAACGGAGCCATTCACTATATTCAAGTTTGCCAAAAAGATCCCGAATCGGAGCCGTACTCTCCACGGCATTCATTTCAAATAACCGTTTGAAAGAGCGCGCGCTCACTGACAAACGGACGCCGCAAAGGCTCAGAGAATACTCCACACAAGACAGCACACTGTGCTAACCCAAAGTACGTCTACACAGACCCCAGGAAGACCAAATCCATCTATGGTCGGGTCACTATGACATGACCACATCGGTCCGTGAGAGCCGTCTTCAAAAGGGTGAGGGGTGGATTACTCCACCGCCACTGTCTCAATTTATCGTATATGTTTACAAATACAGTTATGTATATCTAAAGACATTTCCTGACTGTGAGGATCACGGCCCGTATCACAGCCTTCTATCACTACGGAGCCTATGAGATATTTGTATTGCAATAGCCTATAAAATAAAACAAAAAAGTGTATACTCCGTGAAGTTAAACACACGTTGGCGCTGCACTGCAGAAAGGTGACTAATATGCGGCTATATAGATCTTGAGGACTCCGTATCCTCAATAAAAATTTTAAACCAAAATAGCAATATGATCTAAAGCGCTATAGTACCTGGGAGATGTATAGTTAGCAAGTAGTGTGGCAAGAGGGAATCTTGCCACACTACTTGCTAACTATACATCTCACAGGTACTATAGCTCTTTAGATCATATTGCTATTTTAGCCTATAAAATACATAGGACTTGCAAGATAGGCTATATCTATCATTTCACAGCTGAGATTACGATAACTACATACTGCCGATACGAACTATTATTTGGTACAGCGATTTGGGATCACTTGTCTATACACTTGTGTGGATTGACTGCGCTGGGCCCGGCACAGCCAAACACCACTGGGCTCTTATATATTTTCTACTTTTTAATAATTTTTTACCTTTTCATTTATATTTAACATTTTTTATATTTTTCAGTATATGTTGTAAGATTTTAATATATCAAATACATTTTTGGTTGTATTTGGTCATTGTGGTACTGACTAATCTCAATCTGATTTTTATGAATCCATGTGTATTGACCATGAGTCTGATATTGAAGTACATCTATAGTTGGGTTTGGTCATTCGGACACTGACTAATCATCTCATGTATTTTTAAGTATTATAATGTTTAATTATAATCCAGATCTATTTTAATATATACATGGTCTATATCATCACAATTTAGATCTATTTAAGCATATATTTTATATATCATCTTTTAATATCATTTCACCCTCTTCTAGAGAGCCTACTACTTTTTCTTATTCATTAGTACTCTCCTAGCGCTGAGACAGTAGTGCACTCAAAGTAGGTGGTTTTCCATACACATCTGTAAGGTGTAGCGAATACCTATCACCATATCCAAGTATTGATGTGAGTTTAAGTTTATATTCTCTTTAATTTGTAATTTGCTAATTCATAAAAAATTTGCTAATTCATAAAAAAAATTAAATTTCAAAATCTAAATGAACAGTAGATGTGATATAAAGCAAGTTTGCAATATACAGTGGTGCTCAGTTCTCAAACTGCTTGGAACTCAAACTGTATTTTCAAGAAAAGTTTGCTTTGGTTCTCAAACACTTTTCGGGCTCACAGTCTTGGTATCTAAGTACTAGGTATCTAAACATTTTTCTGTGCGTGGATGGTGGGTTGTAACTGGCGAGTTTAGCACTGGTGAGGCTTCACATACAGTACAGTACTGTATAAGACTGCTGGAGTGCATATACAGTACAGTAGTAGTACAGTCAGTGCACCACCATCTCCCATGCTGGGATGTACTGGGATGGGGGGGCCTCTATACAGTAAAGAATGAGTGAGGAGTTAGTGACTAGTCTAATATAATTGCTGGTTTTGTTGAACGATTCTTGTGTATAATGTCCTGCACAGTATAGTGCTGTTCTGTAACGTAATGTAGAGATTACACTGGACACTTATCAATGTAATATATGGGTACTGTAGGTAATTATTGGTGGGTGCTGTAACCAATTAAACACATTTACATTATTTCCTATGGGAAAACACTGCTCGGTTCTCAAACTGCTTGGTTTTCAAACTGCCTTCTGGAACCCATTAAGTTCGAGAACCGAGGTACCACTGTACATTCATTATTTTATCATGCTGTAAAACAAAGCTGAACTTACCAGAAATCCAGGTCCAGTCTCCTGAAAGCAGATTTTTAGACTTGTGCTGGTGGAAAAGAACAGACTAAACAAAGCAATTCCAGCCAGTACAGAAAGTCATGGCTGTCCATCAATCGCATGACTGCCTTCTCTCTGTAAGCTGTCAGATGGCTTGGGATACACTGGACTTAATGTTTTCTGACTTTTTGACAAAAAAAAGTCAAAAAACAAAGTGCCATGTTTTCCATAACTATAAAAAAAAAAATTTATGTAAATTGCAAACTTGCTTTGTATCACATCTACTGTTTTAGATTTTGTAAGTTGAAACAATAGTGACTAGAGATGAGCGAACCTCGAGCATGCTCGAGTCCATCCGAACCCAATTGTTTGGCATTTGATTAGCGGTGGCTGCTGAAGTTGGATAAAGCCCTAAGGCTGTGTGGAAAACATGGATATAGTCATTGGCTGTATCCATGTTTTCCAGACAACCTTAGAGCTTTATCCAACTTCAGCAGCCCCAGCTAATCAAATGCCGAACATTCGGGTTCGGATGGACTCGAACCCAAACCCGGTTTGCTCATCTCTAATAGTGACCGTTCTGTTTTTAAAAGCATTTTTACTTTGCAGCATTTTTTGTACACCTGCCCAATCAGTACTGTATTACAGATGGTATAGAAATCACTTTGGTGAATATGCCATACTGATGATATTTCAAGTGGTATATAGATAGTAGGACTAAACTAATTCTGATTCATAACATTTCTTGATTGGTGACTGACCATAAGCCAACCCTGCTGTGTGTGAGAGTGGTCGTACTTTTGAGTTTTTGAATTGGTATTATGGCATTTAAAAAAATGACATATAGGGGGGCCATAATTAAAAAAAAAGTGATATAACTATGTTTATATGTATATCTGTATTTATGTATATTTAGATATTTATACACTATGAATTAGAATGAACTACATTTTCCTTTGTTATTTTATAATAATCCACTCCATTTACCATTGACTTTACAAGAAATAAGACCTTGTAAAAGATTTTTCACAAAACTCAAATTTTTTCAGATGATACATTAAATTTTTTGTCAAATGCTTATAAGAAAGATTCATGTACAGTTTAACATTTAGCCGCATGGAAAGGACTGACTATATAATGTTTTTGAGGGCAAGAAATACTCAGTTTGTTCTTACGTTTTGCTTTTTAAAGCACATGTATTTCACAGTGCAATATTGCAGAGATCAGTGGATTTATAATTAGAACTGAGAGTTAAAAGTCAAATCAATCATCACAGAATCTGTCTGAAAAGTGTCGGCAAAGCAGAATTAGTTTTTTTTTCCCTTGAAAAGTTTCATTTCCCTGTTGGCGAGAAAAGTTTCTCTTTAAAAAAATATTTTTATGACTGAAATATGTTCAGTGAATTTGTAAGTTTGCTTGGGAATAGTTTTAATCTATTTCTTCAAAGTGCAAGTACCTTGTTATGTAGGTTCTTCAGTGATTGAGTACTGAGAAGACATTTGTAAGGTTAGATATATCCTCTGTAGCATAAAATAAAGTAATACAGCTACGATTTTGAAGTGGACAACTGCTGTGAGATCTCAGTGGGCCTAGTATACCTTTTATAGTTTCATGGTGACTTGTCTATTGGACTAAGGGTCCTATTACACGGGCCTATGAAGGCCTGATCAGCACTCGTTTACTGGGCCTATTACACGACCCAATAATCATTTAGCAAGGGCTGCACAGATGTATGTGCAGCCCTTGCCCAAACAGTTAATACTTTTCTTGCCCATGCTCCCAGTCTTCTCCTGCACTCTGCATGTGTCCTGGCAACGTGCACTGTGGCTTCAGAGCAGCCTGTCTGAGCTGACAAGATGCTCAGCCAATCACTGGCCATGGCGGTCACGGGATTAACTGTTGTGCAATTGTCATCATGATGGAGGCCGAAGATTTTAGGTTTAGCTTCGTTTCATCGGCTGATCATTGTCTTTATTACACAGAGCAATAATTATCCAAGAATCAGTGAGGAATTAGAAGCGGAATCCGCACTTAATTTCCCAATAGTTTTTTTTTTTTTTTTTTAAATCCCCATGTCATACACCTCTTTAGTTTGTGTGCATGGCAGTCTATGTAACAATCTGAATTTAGAGAAACTACAGATTAAAAAAAGCTTATATTGTCAAAACCCTCCTTTTTTAACATGTTTTTTCCAAATGTAGGAAAATTCTTGAAAATACTTTACAATTATATAAATGTAATTAACAAATGTGCAACAAATAAGTGGATGTTTCTTTTAGATGAAGGTGAATTTGATTTGTATCCTGTTTGTTCATATGTCCATGAATTTACCCTTTGCTGCTGTATCCATAAACTTCATTTGTGATTGACCTTTCAATCCTCTCTGTTGACAGAATACATCCTATTAGATTGGAAACCTCAGGGGATAAAACTGCAGTGGCTAGTAAGGTTTGCATTATATCTAGCGTACTGTTTGCAGCCACTTTTTTGCTCTACAGTAAACAGGTTTATCCATTCTCCAAGTCTGACTTTTTTTTTTTTTTTTTTTAAGTGTACAAGTACTTTAAAAAAGTTTATTACAGTAAACTCTAATAAAGCGGTGAGAAGGTGATTTTGGGCTCATAATCCTGTTATTGAGCTTCTGAGACCCTCCTCCATGGTGCACAGATATTACTCATTTTCTTCACTTCAGGGGCCAGGACAGAGCTCAGCTGTTTGCCAGCAGTACTCACTCCTGGACTTCTAGTCCCTTCCCTTGCTTCTCTGGCCAATCACAGGAGAACACCTACCTATAATGCCTCCCCCCTCCTCTCTGCCATGACACAGCTAGTCCTAGAGAAGGAGCACTAGACTGGTAAATGGTAAATAAAGAAGTGATTTACAAATATACAGTATTAGAAAAGTTATTCTGCTCTGTTAAGGTAAATCAGAAGTTCAGAAGTAACCCCATTGCAGCCTATAAACTTGATGCATTGAAAAAGTTGCTTTTGCTCTTATTCTTGGTGGTCTTTATCAGATTTTTTTCACATTGTTGCCAGAATGTTTCTTTTACAGGTGATCTAGGGTCTTTTTTTCCCTGTATGTCAGGTAGAACTTTACAGAAAATATATTTATTGACATCTCTGCTTCGGGTTAGCTTTGTAGTCTTGTATAGTGAAGTGTTTTGGTGAAAGTCATGCAGACAGAACAAAACCTGTGCCACAAAGAATGGCTTTACTTTTTCTGTATCTGAGCAGTTTTCCTAATAGATGTTAGAAGTGTAGTTAGAAACAGTTTGGGGATGGTACCGATGACAGCTGTTAAATAATCTGCTGCTGAAAAGGTCTTTTGTACAGAGCTTTCAGTGGCCAGTGCGGAGAGAAAAGCCTTTTTTGTTCCTCTACTAATAAAACTTGCTGAACATTGATTTTATAATACCTGTCCAGAATAGTCTGTAACAATGGAAATCTAGAGTGCTGGTTAGTAAAAATTGTATTATTGTCTAATGGTAATGGCTAAAGTAAAATTTAGAAGAGAATGTGGGAAATGTATTATATTTAAAAATGTCATGGTTAAGTGAATAAAGGTTGTCTAATGAAAAGTCAAGTATTTTTTGTAAGCCTCTGTGCAGAGAAAATGAAAAAGATAGCATTCTCACTTACCCCAATCTCCAGCTGCTTTTTTGACGTCACCTGGTCCCAGCTGAACCGCTTTCTGGTCCCTGACAAAAATGTCCGCTCAGCTAATAATGGGGCTGAGTCGGCATTTCATGTGGAAATGAAACACAGGAGCCCGGAAGAAGCAGACAGCAATGGTGCCTGGGTGCCATCAAAACAGCTGTGATGTGGGATAAGGGATGATAAGTATGCTGCCTTTTTCACTGCACACAGAAACATTAACCCCTTGATAATTGCTTACAGTGGTCATTATGGGTACTTATTCTAGGCCGCTGCCTTTTTACAGTCATATTGTGACCACAACATGTAAGGAATCTTCTGCACTTTACTTGCCTATCTGCATCCGGAGGACATAATCTCCTGTTCTGATGGGTCTCCATGGCAGCGGATGAGGATGCCTGATTTCTTATCAGTGTTATGCTTTAAGTGACTGTACCACTAGGCCCAGGCTAAAGCACTGGAGGCGGGCCGACCCACCCTTAGTGGGAAGAAACTCCAGCCCCTCCATTACGTGACTGCATTAGAATCAATGGAACCCTATGATAGAGGGGCTAGGGTTTCCTCCCACTAAGGGTGGATAGGCCGCCTCCAGTGCTTCAGCCTGGGCCTGGTGGTACAGTCACTTTAAAGTGACACTGTTACCTCCTTTTTTTCTTCTTGACTTCTCTACACTGGTATAAAGGGTAAATTATCATCTGCGGATTGTGTAACCTGTGCGGGGCTTCACAGTTAGTGCCTCTGCCCCGCCCATATCACCACTGTAGGCCCTGTGATGTCATTGTTGCATAGGCCCCGCCCCTCTGACCATTTTTATGTTCTGACCTAGAGGGGGTGGGGCCAAGACCTTTAAGCTGGCCCATTCCAATGGCCATAGAGAGGGCGGGGCCCTGCCCAGGTGGCACAATCCGCAGATGATAAAAGATCACTTTTAACTGAAACAAGGACCATGATGTATGATATAAAAAATGTACCCTTTACATCTGTGTAGAGAAGTTATAATGCAAAAAGGCGGTGACAGTGTCACTTTAATGCACTGCTCTAGGCCTAGTGTGGTGTATTATAGTAAGCGACCTACTGTACTGTCAAGTCCCCTTGTGAAAAAAAGACTGCCATGTTTTGTTAGTCCTCCCAAAAAACTGTAACAAGTATTCTACGTTCCACCATATTGTTCTCCCCTAAAAGCAATGCTTCATGGGTAGCATCTGGCGGAGATGCCCACAATTGTTTTCTTTTCTGAATCATATAGGATTGAAGGGTATTGAATAGGCAAGGAACTTTTAAAATATGTACAGAGCAATGTCCCCTTGTGTTCAATGGGATTTCCGCTCTGCTGTTCGAATGGCGAAGTGAACACGTGGATTTTTCTATTGCGGATCCACTTTCCGCCCAAAGAATTGACATGTCAATTTTTTGGTCAGATTCCGCTACAGAAATCCCATAAAAGTCATTGGGGCTCTAAATTTTTACTTTCCCTTCGCTTTCCTCGCCTATCGTGTACATACCCCAATATAAAAAAAAAACTACGTTCTACTTTACAGATCAAGTACATAGTGATTGGTTACTGTCTGTAAGTAAACTCAGGTTTGGGTTAGTATGGAGTATTTTGCTATATTTGTAAACCATGATACAAATATTTTTCTTTTAGTGTTTGTAAATGAATAAAATGTAGCAGCTTTTTCAATCTCAAACTAAAATATTATTTATCAGGCCTGAATTACAAGGAGATGGCTGCCATTACATTACTCCTTTTTATAATGGCTACCTCTCTTAATATGTTAATGTGTAGGTGACACATTGCACCCTTTT
The DNA here is from genome assembly GCF_027789765.1 of Dendropsophus ebraccatus. Classification (NCBI taxonomy): domain Eukaryota; kingdom Metazoa; phylum Chordata; class Amphibia; order Anura; family Hylidae; genus Dendropsophus; species Dendropsophus ebraccatus. The sequence goes on from NC_091462.1 coordinate 54,734,635, forward strand.
TGTCATGCATGCTGCTATGAAATAAAGACAGTGGAGGGAAATTATCAATGGTTTTGGTGTAAACATGTTCCAAATTTTGGAGCAATGTATATAAAAAAAATTGAAATGTATCCTGTATTAAGCAAAAAAAAAAAAAAAAAAAAAAAAATCACAGTAATGTTATGTAATGATACATTTGTGAAGTTGTGACTTTGTATTCACACAGTTTATGAAACATAATTTGTTGCAGCTGTAGCTCTTAATGCGGGATGTCTGTGGAATCGAACACACGTTTATTTGTCAGCTATAGACGGTGGTGCAGCTTTCTGCTTTACCACTGCTGGTTAATGTGTAGGGTCTATTACATATACACAGCATGGTCGCACTTCTAAAAAGTTCTGAACGGCTGGGGAGAAGGAGGCATCTGAGCGAGCAGTAGGGAGGACTTAGGTGGAACATGCACAGCAGCGTGCTGCAAGGTGTTTTATTGTTATTACAAAAGCAGTTTTGTAACTGGCATTAGACCTTCATTATTAAAAGAGCAATATGAATCAACCAAGCCACCAATTTACTGCAGCCTTATAGCTCTCAGAGCTACAGTGATTCCTGACTGACCGCATAACACTTCTTGTATGAGCTGTGCAGCAATTTACCAGTTATTGCTTTTCATGCTTTGAAGATGACATTGTCATGTGTTGTGGAGCCCATCTGCCTGCTGCATTACATGCCGGTAGGATTTCATGTTTGTAGTAAAAAATAGTCTCCTTTATTTGTTGGTATTTTGCCATGGATGACATCCCATTCATCCCTGAGGTTTTTTTTGGACGTGTACATCAGGACTGCAGTCTAGTTTACACCATTGTCCGCATGATACATGAGGGAATGTTTAAAAAAGCACCATTTAAAAATGGAAATTTTAGGGATCCTTATGTCTATCCCTATAGATAAGGTATACAGATTATATTGCAGTCACATTGTTTCATGTTGCTAAGATGAGTAAGTTCTATCCAAAAAATCTTATACAGACTGGCCCTAGAGGGCCTGGGGATGGGACCCACTATGCTCTCTTTTATACTGGCCCTCTACAACGGCGCCTCTGCGCAGGTGAGGGTGAACGGTGCCCTGTCTTCTCCATTTGCCATTCGCAACAGGCCGAGGCAGGGTTGCCCCCTCTCGCCCCTTCTATATGTCCTTGTGATGGAGCATTTGGCGGTGGCTCTGAGGGAGAATGCCTCTATCCCAGGCCTGACCTTCGGACGAACTTCTCACAAATTCTCCCTCTACGCGGATGACCTACTTCTATACATTACCTCTCCGTGTATTTCTCTGCCTGCGATATTGGCAGAGTTTGAGGAGTTCGGTTCACTTAGCAATTACAAAGTGAATGCTCATAAGTCTGAGCTCCTGAATGTCTCCATGCCAGGTGAGGACTTCCAGTGGATTGCCACCCAATTCCCCTTCAAGGTCCAGAATAGTAGCCTACGGTACTTGGGGGTTGAAGTCACTTCAGACCTTAACAACCTTTTTGAGGCCAACTTCCCCCCGTTGCTCCGCATCATAGAAAGTGATCTAAAAGCCTGGACAGGCCTTTCACTTTCGTGGTTCGGTAAAATGGCAGCACTTAAGATGGATATATTGCCAACACTCTTATATCTGATGCAGGCCCTACCTATTACACTCCCTAGAGCCTTCCTAGATAAACTCAGGTCTCTCATGATCCGTTTCATATGGGACCCGGGGGGACCCCGCATCAAATACCAGACTCTGACTAGGGCTAAGGACAAGGGAGGCATGGGCCTTCCCAACATCTTATTTTATTACTACTAGACTGTAGCTACAAGGATATTGGACCTTTGTCACCACAGGTTTACAAAGCGATGGGTCTCGTTTGAGTCAGCTCTATCCCCAATATGCCCTTCTGCTTTGCCCTGGCTGCCCCCGTCCGATAGACCCTCCTCTGTATTGATTCCATACGTGATTAGGGTACTGCTTCCTATATGGGACCGCATATTCCACAAACAGGGACTGTCCTCTAGGCCTGGCCCGTTGACTCCTTTATACAGCAACCTCCAACTTGCTTGGGACCAGGACATTCGCTCTATCCTGTGTATTACCTTACATGACAAGCCCCGCCTCCATCAGGTCCTTGAGGGCACCCAGCTGCGCTCTCTCACAACTGACCCGACACCCTCCCCTGGGGCTTGGCTCTCCCGCACCAGGTTACAACATTATTACAACACGCTCTCTCCCACATCTCAGATTCATAGAGATCTCACACCCTTCGAACACCTCTGCACCCAGTCCACCCCACCTGCTCACACTATTTCCTCGATCTATGGAGCGCTCAGGGGCAGCGCGGAGACGGACTTGAAACCTTCCTTTATCCTGCAGTGGGAAACTGACTTAAATAGGACGTTTTCGGAAGACAACCTCTCTAGGATTTTCCTTCTTACTCACAAAACGTCTATCTCCAGCAGGATACAGTACCGATGCCCAGACTGGTTGCATGCCATATTCCCTTCTGCCTCCCCCCTGTGTTGGAGGTGTGGTGGAGCGCAAGGTACATATATCCACATCTGGTGGGACTGTCCAATTATCCAGTCTTTCTGGTCATCGGTCTTCCAACTATATAATAAGGTTTGTTCTGCATCCGTGTAGGGATGCACGATGCACCGAAATATCGATACTACTATCGATATTTCGGGCAAAAAAACGATTCGGTACCAGGATTTCCTGGTATCGATACTTTATATTAAGCTGCCTAATAACGCAGCTTAACATAAAGTATAGAGCAGAGAACACAGCCGGCGACTAGCAGAGCGCAGGCCATGTTCTCTGTGTGCCGCCCCCTGCCGTCACTTCCTCCTCCTCTGCCCGCCCCTTCCTCCGCTCACTGCAGTGAGAAGTTATAGCCGGCACACAGCGATCGCATGTGCCGGCTATATAACTGTGCAGAAGCCGCTGTCACAACTGACAGCGGCCTCTGACCCATCCTGAGCCTCTCCAGAAGCAGTGGGGGTCGGCTACTATGTGTAACAGACCCCCGCTGCTAATGACCTGCAGCCCGTCACACCGCAGCCTCCTGCACCTCCTGGAATGCAGCAGCCGGTGTGAGGAGCTGCGTCTAGGGCTGCACTCAGTGTGAGGTTAGTGAGACTGACTGATGCCCGCTCGCCCTCCGTCCATCTGCAGAGCTGTTCCTATGCATATTCATGTGTGCACACTCGGTGGCTGCGGTTCCTGACCGGCCTGAGTGTGCACACATGAATATGCACGGAGGAACGGAGGCCTGACAGCTGGGAGCTTCCCGGAGCTGAGGGGAGGGGGGATTTGTAAAGGGAGCTAATTTAAGGTGGAACAGACAGCCTGAATCTTGGCCAGCAGCAAAGGTTAATCTTCCTGCTGGCCGAGGTTCAGGCTGTCTGTTCCACCTTAAACTCCCTTTACAAATCCCCCCTCCCCTCTGCTTTGACAAGCCTCATGCTTTGAGTGGTACCGCAGTGAGAGTAGGGGATGTGTGCAGACATTGCAAACATCCCTGCCCTCTGGTGTGCCCCCCCCCCACATCCCTGCCCTCTGGTGTGCCCCCCACATCCCTGCCCTCTGGTGTGCCCCCCCCCCCACATCCCTGCCCTCTGGTGTGCCCCCCCCCCCACATCCCTGCCCTCTGGTGTGCCCCCCACATCCCTGCCCTCTGGTGTGCCCCCCCCCCACATCCCTGCCCTCTGGTGTGCCCCCCCCCCCCACATCCCTGCCCTCTGGTGTGCCCCCCCCCCCCACATCCCTGCCCTCTGGTGTGCCCCCCCCCCCACATCCCTGCCCTCTGGTGTGCCCCCCCCCCACATCCCTGCCCTCTGGTGTGCCCCCCCCCCCACATCCCTGCCCTCTGGTGTGCCCCCCCCCCCCCATCCCTGCCCTCTGTTGTGCCCCCCCCCACATCCCTGCCCTCTGGTGTGCCCCCCCCCACATCCCTGCCCTCTGGTGTGCCCCCCCCACATCCCTGCCCTCTGATATGCCCCCCACATCCCTGCCCTCTGGTATGCCCCCCACATCCCTGCCCTCTGGTATGCCCCCCACATCCCTGCCCTCTGGTATGCCCCCCCCCCACATCCCTGCCCTCCCCCACATCCCTGCCCTCTGGTGTGCCCCCCACATCCCTGCCCTCCCCCACATCCCTGCCCTCTGGTGTGCCCCCCACATCCCTGCCCTCTGGTGTGCCCCCCACATCCCTGCCCTCTGGTGTGCCCCTAACATTCCTGCCCTTACACCCCTGCCCTCTGACAGGAACTGACCTGCCAGGCAGAGTAACCCTCTCTTGTCTGTCCAGACCTGGCAGCCTTCACCAGCTCCCTGCAGTGTGGGGGTTGTAGTCTGTACCCAGTGGCGGATTAAATGTACCCTGGGCTGTTCACCCAACCTGGATCCCCCCCCCGTCAATCCGCCCACTACTGCCCCCCCCCCCCCCCCGCCCCATGCTGTCCCCAATAAACACAATGTTTGGTCCCTTGCTGCACAGAGGATGTCAGGAGAGGAGGGGGCTGATCTTATAGGGGAGGTCACAGCAGCACAGAGAATGTCAGGAGAGGAGGGGGCTGATCTTATAGGGGAGGTCACAGCAGCACAGAGAATGTCAGGAGAGGAGGGGGCTGATCTTATAGGGGAGGTCACAGCAGCACAGAGGATGTCAGGAGAGGAGGGGGCTGATCTTATAGGGGAGGTCACAGCAGCACAGAGGATGTCAGGAGAGGAGGGGGCTGATCTTATAGGGGAGGTCACAGCAGCACAGAGGATGTCAGGAGAGGAGGGGGCTGATCTTATAGGGGAGGTCACAGCAGCACAGAGGATGTCAGGAGAGGAGGGGGCTGATCTTATAGGGGAGTTCACAGCAGCACAGAGGATGTCAGGAGAGGAGGGGGCTGATCTTATAGGGGAGGTCACAGCAGCACAGAGAATGTCAGGAGAGGAGGGGGCTGATCTTATAGGGGAGGTCACAGCAGCACAGAGGATGTCAGGAGAGGAGGGGGCTGATCTTATAGGGGAGGTCACAGCAGCACAGAGGATGTCAGGAGAGGAGGGGGCTGATCTTATAGGGGAGGTCACAGCAGCACAGAGGATGTCAGGAGAGGAGGGGGCTGATCTTATAGGGGAGGTCACAGCAGCACAGAGGATGTCAGGAGAGGAGGGGGCTGATCTTATAGGGGAGGTCACAGCAGCACAGAGAATGTCAGGAGAGGAGGGGGCTGATCTTATAGGGGAGGTCACAGCGTCACAGCAGCACAGAGAATGTCAGGAGAGGAGGGGGCTGATCTTATAGGAGAGGTTGCAGGGTCCCAGCAGCACAGAGGATGTCAGGAAAGGAGGGGGCTGATCTTATAGGAGAGGTCACAGCAGCACAGAGGATGTCAGGAGATGAGGGTGCTGATCTTATAGGGAGGTCACAGCAGCACAGAGGATGTCAGGAGAGGAGGGGGCTGATCTTATAGGAGAGGTTGCAGGGTCCCAGCAGCACAGAGGATGTCAGGAAAGGAGGGGACTGATCTTATAGGAGAGGTCACAGCAGCACAGAGGATGTCAGGAGATGAGGGTGCTGATCTTATAGGGGAGGTCACAGCAGCACAGAGGATGTCAGGAGAGGAGTGTGCTGATCGATAGGGGAGGTCACAGCAGCACAGAGGATGTCAGGAGAGGAGTGTGCTGATCGATAGAGGAGGTCACAGCAGCACAGAGGATGTCAGGAGAGGAGGGGTCTGATCTTATAGGGGAGGTCACAGCGTCCCAGCAGCACAGAGGATGTCAGGAGAGGAGGGTGCTGATCTATAGGGGAGGTCACAGCAGCACAGAGGATGTCAGGAGAGGAAGGAGTGTGCTGATCTTATGAGAGGTCACAGCAGCACAGAGGATGTCAGGAAAGGAGTGTGCTGATCTATAGAGGAGGTCACAGCAGCACAGAGGATGTCAGGAGAGGAGTGTGCTGATCTATGGGGAGGTCACGGCAGCACAGAGGATGTCAGGAGAGGAGGGGGCTGATCTTATAAGGGGGGGGTTGTATTTTTTTTCGAGGTATCGAACTGGTATTGAGTATCGAACTAAAAAATCAAGTATTGGTATCGAACTCAAAATTCTGGTATCGTGACATCACTACATCCGTGTTGGCCTCGCCTGAGATCGCCCTGTTGTCTCTCCTCCCGGGCTCTCTGCCCCTGGTCAAGAAAGGCCTGTTGCGGCACTTTTTAGGTGCCGCCAGAACGGTCATTCCGAGGTACTGGAAGCAGTCCTGTTCCCCCTCTAGGGTGGAGCTGGTTGAAACTCTTAACAAGATCAGACGTATGGAGGAGCTGGTGGCGGACGATTCCGATAGACCAGGCCTATTTGATAGGACTTGGTTTGCCTGGGACACATTCAGGTCTACTCCGGATCTCCAGGCCTGGTTAGTGTAAGGCCAAGGCGGTGTGGACCTCCATGTTTTCCCCTACTCCCTGTCCCCTCTCCCCCTCCCCCCCCCCACTGAACCTCTTACCCCCCTCCCTCTCTTTTTCTGCTTCTATTCTTCCTGTCTCTATTTTCTTTCTGCTTCCTCAAAGGGCATTATGCCCGATCTCACCTTCTCTTACTTTTTCTTGGTCATATTGGTTCACTAGACTTACAGTGATGTCTTATGTGATGTAAAGTGTTGTCTTACTCGCCGGTGTTCCGGCTTATAGATAGCTTTTCGCCCACATCTCTCAGTAGTTTCCCAACTAGTTATTATACCTTATGATGTCATAGTACCAGATCTCTGGTGGCAGTGTTCCTCTTTTTCTAAAGTGCCTTAACCTGGTCCCCCTTGTTGGACTTCATCTCTTGGACTGTTCTCATGTGAGGCAAGAATTATGATCGTGGAACACCCAGTTTTTGGTTTCCTTGTTATGTACTCAGGGCTCACTTTATCTCATTTACGTGTTCATGTGTCGGATGCTATTTCATCCTGTTGTCCTTGTTGGAACTTTATTTCTGTTTCAATAAAATGATTTACCACAAAAAATCCTGCATGTGCGGGCCTACAGATGGCACGGACTCTGGCCCACAGACGTGGGAGCGGATTATAATGTGTGGTCCAAATGGCCACCCAGACCAGCCATATTATAATCTTCTTAGCCTGCAGCCTAGAATAGAAATAAGTGAGATGCGCCGTGTTGTAGGAAGTGTGGTGTTGTAGTACATATGCTGGGGGGGGGGGGGGGGGCGGGGGGGGGTTTGGTGCCTCCAGTCTCCAGGGTAAAAGTGGTCACACAAGTGCCCTGTAGTGTGTAGTGGGTTATGCATTTGTGACTTGTCATGCTTACCTCCTCTGATCTCATACAGCTACCGTTCTGGTGCTACAGGACCTCTATTGTCATTGCTCCCTCTGAGGTCATGTGACAGGTAAACCCTACAGGAACTGCCTTGCTCTGCCAATCCTTGGCCATGGTGACAAACCCCACAGGAATTGCCCTCTGATTTGCTTTTTGGGCAGTTCCTGTGGGGTCTATGTTACACAACAACGAGAACCTGGAGCATTGGAATGGCAGCAATAGGGGTTTAGAGGTGGTGAATATGACTTATTTTTTATATTTACACCATCCCCTGCCTTATTAAAATATAATTAAATGATTATTCCTGGACAACCACTTTATGGTGTTTAGAGACTTATTAGGATCCTGTGATTGAACGTATATTGTGAACATTAATTTGTGAATTCCTGTATTGTTCTTCCAAAGAAATCTCTATCCACTCCCTAAGGGGATCGCTGACCTTGTCTTGCTTGTTATTGCCAAAATGAAAGGGTAAAATGAATGCTGTTCCTGGCATTGGACTGAAATCGTTGTCACTCATGTTGGAAAGTGTGCTCAGCACCATGTATAGTGTAGTCTATTTTCTTAGCAGGTCCTATGTTTTATGTGTTTGAGTACCTAATATTGTGAGTCCCTAATGTGACATCTTTTGCAGCTTACTACACTGTTTAGCTGTGTTGGGTTGTTTAGATCGATTATAGTATTTATAAAAGTGATAATGGCAGCTATTATGCTACAAGTAGCGGTCTATCACCCAGCTTATTGCTGACATTTTAATGAACTAAGGATCAAACATGTGGTACCATTTTATTTACGTTTTCAGTGTTGAAGGGGTTATCCAGCGCTTAAAACGACTCTGCACCCACGATCTGACCCCCCCCCCCCCCGCCCAAACCACTTGTACCTTTGGATAGCTGCTTTTAATCCAAGATCTATCCTGGGGTCCGTTCGGCAGGTGATGCAGTTATTGTCCTAAAAAGCTACTTTTAATCTTACTCCCGTTTGGCACAGGCGTATCTGTGCCCTAACTTTGCACGACTCCTCTGTCCCTCCTCTCAACCCTCTTCATCATTAGGAATGCAACTGGAACATTTTCTCCATGCTGAACACTGCACAGCTGCTTAACAATCCAGCCCATGTGCCGGTCTGACACAGGTGGGGAATAGGAGACAATCTGCCTAGAGCATTCCTAATGATGAAGAGGGTGGGGAGGAGGGACGGAGGGGTGGTGCAAAGTTAGGGCACAAATACTCTCGTTTGGCACGGGGCTTCAAGTTTAAAAGTTGTGTTTTAGGACAATAACTGCATCACCTGCCGAACGAACCCCAGGACAGATCTTGGATTTAGAGCAGCTATCTGAAGGTACAAGTGATTTGGGGGGGTCAGATTGTGGGTACAGAGTTGCTTTAAAAAAAATTTATGTGTTGATGCCCTCCCCGGGGGTCTTCTTGCTGGCCACATTCTCAGCCACTTCCACAGAACTTGCCACAGCAGTGACAGCTCGCTCAGCCAATCATTGAGAGGACAGCGTTGCCATTAGAGATTGGCCGAGCGGGCTGTTACTCCCGAAACAAATTCACATTATGTGGCAGAGACTGTGGTCTGATCAGCAGGGGACCTGAAGACACCGCAGGACACTGCTGCAGCCCCCCCCCCCCAACACACATACACACACACATACACACACACACACACATACACACACACACACATACACACACACACACACATTGAGGGTCCTGTTAGAAGAAGTGATTTTTTTTTTTTTAATGATAAACGATCGCAAATGAGTGCTACCTACAATCGATCAGCGTATTACACAGAACGATAGTCATGATTGTTACCACGATCGTTACTAATGATGTGGAATTACACTGAACAATTAGTGAACGAATGTGGAATTACAGCGAACAATTAACAATGATTTTAGGTTTAGCTCAAAAGATGGGATCAACAACACACCAACAATTTTTTGAATGCTGCCTGCATTCATACGAAACTATATCATTTCAAGTCAAACGATATAACAATTTTTTGCACAATAATCATCCTGTGTAATAGGGCCTCAGACCACATGACTCCTCTCTAGGGACCTGACTCTTTAGTGCACAGATTATGCAGAGAAAAAGAGAACTGAGCAGTCATAAGGAACTCACAATGACTCCCAGGAAATGTAGTGTCAGTGTGGCTGGCAGGTGGAAGTGCAGAGTGGGCAGATGGAAGTACCAGCTCAGTAGGGACTTGGGTCTGTGGGCAGTCAAACATGCAAGGAGGTACCAGTAAGTGATGGCCACAGGATTTTGTGTAATTTTATTTTATTTTTTTTCTTTGAACATATTGTAGTCAGATAACCCCTTTAAACAAGCAGAGGGGTTTCTAGGATCAAAATGTCTCTTGACAGGAAACTTTTTATTTTCGTTGAACAGAACAAAGTAAAGAAAACCTGTGACCCTGTCCTTATTCACTTTGATCTGTTCATCTAGTCTTTATATACAATGAAAATAAAATGTTTCCTGTCAAGAGACATTTTGAAACTGGAAACCTTCTATCTTCCAGACCCCTCTGCTTGTTTAAAGGGGTTATCTGACTAGCTTCAAAGAAAAAAAACTAAATTACACCAAATCCTGTGGCCATCACTTAAGGCCCTATTCCACGGGACGATTATCGTTCGTATTCGGCCGATATCGGCCACTACGGACGATAATCGTCCCGTGGAATAGAGTGCAACGATCAGCCGACATCGTTCATGTCGGCTGATCGTTGCAGTCACTTGTCTTTCAACATGTTGAAAAACAAGCCACTGATATAGCAGCAATCTGCTGCCGTCACTCCATTGAATAGGAGCGTCGGCAGCAGACGCTGCTATATCATATGGGTTGCCCGGACAATCAGCGATCCCCCGGGCAGCCCCCCCGCAGCTCCCCGCCGCCCCCTCCCACACTCACCCGCTCGCTGCAGCCGCGCTGAATAGTGGCGGCAGCGAGCGGGGACCGAGGAGCAAACGAGCACTGAGAGCGCTCGTTTGCTCCTCTAAACGACCGGTGGAATAGGCCCATTACTGGTGGCCCTTTGAATGTTTGACTGCCCACAGATGTGTCCCTGCTGAGCTGGTACTTCATCTGCCCACTCTGTACTTCCACCTGCCAGCCACACTGACACTACATTTCCTGTGAGTTCTTGTGAGTTCCTTATGACTGCTCCGTTTTCTCCTTCCATATATAAAAAAAACAAACAAAAAAAAACTGGTGAGAATTCCACTCTAAGGCTATGTTCACACTACGTAAGTTCCACAGAAATCATGGCCGTTGTTACAACAGCTGTGATTTCTGCGGTACTTACGTAGTGCTGTAGGCTGAGGGGATCCTGGCTGGAGTGTATACACATGATATACACTCCGTCCGGGATCCCTAGTGGCGCCGCAAGAATCTTACATGTCAGTGCTGGGATGATCTTTTTTGAGGAATGGCCGGTCTCATACAGCGTCTGAAGCTTAAGAGTGCGTTTATACTACGGAATTCGGGTGGATGACCCGCCACGGACTCCTATGCTTGCCTGCGTGCATCTGTGCCCATGCCATGACTCCATTCTATGGTCGGGTGGAATTCGCCCGACCGTAGAATAGTGATGTCACGATACCAAAATTTTGAGTTCGATACCGATACTAACTTTTTTTTTTCGATACTCAATACAGGTTCGATACTTAGTAAAGTATAAAAAAAAACAATAAAAAACACAGGGGTAGAAATATAGTCACTAGTCATTATCATTAATACAATTATGCTCTTCCAAATAGCCTGATCACTAAAACAGCTCTGCTATACCAAGCGATAAGACAGCTCTGCTGCACCACCCATCACTAAAACAGCTCTGCTATACCAAGTGATAAGACAGCTTTGCTGCACCACCCATCACTGAGACAGCTCTGCTATACCAAGCGATAAGACAGCTCTGCTGCACCACCCATCACTGAGACAGCTCTGCTGCACCACCCATCACTGAGACAGCTCTGCTGCACCACCCATCACTAAGACAGCTCTGCTGCACCACCCATCACTAAGACAGCTCTGCTGCACCACCCACCACTAAGACAGCTCTGCTGCACCACCCACCACTAAGACAGCTCTGCTGCACCACCCACCACTAAGACAGCTCTGCTGCACCACCCACCACTAAGACAGCTCTGCTGCACCACCCACCACTAAGACAGCTCTGCTGCACCACCCACCACTAAGACAGCTCTGCTGCACCACCCACCACTAAGACAGCTCTGCTGCACCACCCACCACTAAGACAGCTCTGCTGCACCACCCACCACTAAGACAGCTCTGCTGCACCACCCACCACTAAGACAGCTCTGCTGCACCACCCACCACTAAGACAGCTCTGCTGCACCACCCACCACTAAGACAGCTCTGCTGCACCACCCACCACTAAGACAGCTCTGCTGCACCACCCACCACTAAGACAGCTCTGCTGCACCACCCACCACTAAGACAGCTCTGCTGCACCACCCACCACTAAGATAGCTCTGCTGCACCAGTTACCAAGATTGCGGAGGAAGAGAAGAGGAGGTTAGACAGGATCCCACACACTACAGCCGATCTTATCTGCTCTTCTCAGCCCCGGCCACCTCCCCCACCTGCCAGCCGGCTGGATCCTCACATGTGCTGCACTTCCCCCGGCCTCCTCTCCCGGATCTCACAGACCCCCGCTCTACCTCTTCATCCTCCCCACCTCCAGCCTTCTCCGTCCTCCTCTCTCCGTGACCTCCCGCTCTCCCTCTCCAGCCGCTCTCCTCTGTGCAGCTCTGGCTCCTCTCCCGGACATCCCGCTCTCCCTCTCCGTACTCCTCTCTCCCGGACCTCCCGCTCTCCCTCCAGCCTTCTCCTCCGTCCTCCTCTCCCGCTCTCCCTCTCCAGCCGCTCTCCTCCGTGCAGCTCCGGCTCCTCTGCATAAATCATCTTTCTGATAACAGAGTCTGGCGGAGCCGGACTCTGTTATCAGAGAGACACCAGCAGCGGGGGTCTGTTACACACAGTAGCCGACCCCCGCTGTATATGGAGCGGGCTCAGGAGGGGTCAGATGCCGCTGTCAGTGTGACAGCGGCATCTATATACTTAAATAGCCGGCACTAGCAATAGCTAAGTGCCGGCTATTTGAAATTGGCGCCAATGGGAGCGGAGGGAGGGAGAGCAGAGGAGGAGACGGCAGGGGGAGGCACATAGAGAACACGGCCGGCGCTCAGCTAGCCGCCCACCGTGTTCTCAGCTTAACTTAAAGTTTCGATACCATGAAATCCTGGTATCGAACCATTTTTTGGCCCGAAATATCGATAGTAGTATCGATATTTCGGTGCATCGTGCATCCCTACCATAGAAAGGAGTCTATGGTGCGAGCAGCAGTTTATTCGCCCAGATTAGTTTAAACCCACCCGTAAGAAAACCTGTGACCCTGTCCTTATTCAAAGTGGAATTCTTATCTGGGATTTTTCTTTTGAAATATACAGTGGATATCCCATAAATTTCTGATAGGTGTAAGTTATACCACTCGTTTAATAGGAGTTGTGTAAACAGAATAGCCTCAGAGCAAATGAGTTAGATCCAAATGCCAGAACTGGTTTGAATTTTTTCGCAGTGCATTTTTTTTTTACTATACCAAAGCAGCCTCATATCATTACTCCATCCTGGGAAGTATTGTTCTCATTTAACCTCTTTCGTTTGCTTTACAACTTATGCCTGCTCTCCTTTTTCCCCACTATAATTCTGTCAAGCTTTTGGATCGCTTAAATTTCTGACATTGGGATGGTTTGTGGAGACTGCGGCATTTTTGTTGTTGGCCAAATCATCATACAAGTAGACCACCTGTATATCCTATAGGAATTTAGGCATAGAAATTGATGCATGCAAGTATCAAATCTATATAGGCAAGAATATATAGGCTAGGTCCACACTTCTGGCCCAGTAAGAGTGTTCATTTGGCATCACAGAATGGAGCTGGGCGTTCTGTACAAGAACAAACACTAACTAATAGACGGATACCCAAGAGATCCCAATGTCTATTTGGCAGGATTTGAGTAGACAAAAAAATGCTGCTTTCAGTATTCTTTTTATCTGCTCAGATCCTGCAAAATAAACAGAACTTCTGATTGAGCTCCCCGGATGGATCCCTGGTGGAGGTGTGCACCCAGCTAAATCGACAGTCCCAAAGTCACAGCTCCTACAATCAAAAGATAGTAACAGTAATTTTTGTAGAGTGTGGATAGTGAAGAGCAAAAAGTACACCTCTTCTGTTTAGAGAGATTTGGTAGCAATAATAGGACAGTTGCAGCAGGCCAGGATCCTGAACTGAGGCAATATTCTCATTAATGGTATATATTGTGTTACATCAGATACAGAAGAAGCATGCAGACAATCCTGAAAGCTTCCCGTGCTGGGATTTTATAGAGGAGCTAATTGATTGCGTCTTAATTAATGACATACTGAGTGCGTTTTTCTTAATGAGTAGATTGGACGACCTTAACATGTCCTGTATAAACAATATAGCACGAATATGGCAAGCCCCTAAAGTATAAGCTAGCTTTCTGACCTGAAATTGTACGTTCATTCTTATGGATATATATATATATATAAATAATATATGTATATAGTGTGTGTGTTTGTGTTATGTAGTTGAAAGAAATGAATCCGTGTTAAATGGACCATTTTGTCAGCTCTGTGGCACACACCGTGGCACAATGTTATATAATCCTGGGGTCATGGATTAATTTACAAAATGGCCAACATCTGGGATATTTTTTTGGGGGTGACATATTGGATCACAGTTAGTAGTGTTGCATTATTTGAATCCTGCATTCATATCCCACGAAGGGCAGCATCAGCAAGAAGTCTCTATGCTCTCTCTGTGTTTGTGTATGTTAGCTCTGGGTACTCTGATTTGCAATTTACCTATCTATATGGTAGGCTGCCCAATCAAGCAGCAATATATTTGATGGCCAATTGCATTGGGTAGCAGTCTGTCTAGTACAGGCCAAAGAGGAATACATCCATAAGAAGCCTAGGGGTCGTAGTTTGGCTCCTAGGTGCCATGGTATCACCTACGCACCCTGTAAATATAGGCTACTGATGGGGTCCCAGTGGGAGCCTGTTCCTTCTATCCTAGGGGTATCAAGCTTGCAGATCAAGAGGTGTGCAAAGCTACAATTCCCATCATGCCTCGAAGGGCAAAGCTAAAGCAGAAACTGCAAAAAATACACCCATAGATCATGTACGTGTATGACGTTATGGTGCGTTTACACAGGCAGATTTATCTGACAGATTTTGGAAGCCAAAGCCAGGAATGGATTTGAAAAGAGGAGAAATCCCAGTCTTTCCTTTATGACCTGTTCCCTGTTTATAGTCTGTTCCTGGCTTTGACTTCAAAAATCTGTCAGATAAATCTATCTGTGTAAACGCACCATTAGGGCTTTTTCACAATGGGCAATTATTGGCAACGAGTGTTGTTAGAAATGCTCATTTGGCCTATATTTGTCCCAGGTAAAAGTGCCAGCGATCAGCAGAGGAACCGAAAAAAACACCCGCTCGTCGGCTGATCACATCTTTTGAGCAGGCATATAAATGTTCATTTACTGGCCATGTATCTCTCTGTGGTAAACATGGCACGTGCGGCTGATGGCAATGTATGAAAATATTTAAATGAAAAATGCACGGATCTTTCTTGTGGTCCAGACGCTCGATTAGTGACATGTAAAGGGACTGCAAATGAGCACCATTATCACTTATTAGTGCTTGCTTGTTTCCACAGACGGCCCCATATCGGTCTAAAAGGACCCTTGAGTGCTACCCAAAATATTGTTAATTCATATTGTTTTCTCTGTTTAGTCTGCAGATAAGCAAAGAGCTTTAGAAGAAACCAAAGCCTATACAACACAGTCCTTAGCTAGTGTGGCTTATCTCATCAACACCTTAGCCAACAATGTCCTTCAAATGCTGGATATTCAGGCTTCTCAACTCAGGAGGATGGAGTCCTCGATCAATCATATATCACAGGTGAGATCAGTACTGATTCTTCTTTACAAAAATGATTTTCAAATTTTTCGTTATATTCAGATAATGATTCCTCCTATTGACTTCATGTCATATTCATAAACTGAAGCCCTCTGAGTATTCGCCAAGCTTAGACATTTCGCATGAGATAAACACATCTTGAATCTGCATCTTGTTACCCTAAACAAGCAAAGATTATCCCACGAATTTGTGTTTCTTCTATTGTGAATCTATAGTGAAGGAAATAATTATTTGATCCCTTGCTGATTTTGTAAGTTTGCCCACTGCCAAAGACATGAACAGTGTGATGAGCGAATGAATGAGATTGTCACACTCTGGGCCGGCGGAGCCGCCTCCAGTAAATCATGCCTGGCCGGTACTTGACCAACGCCGTGTATGGGAAACGGGCAGCGGTTCAAAAAAAGGACCGGTCTGTTCATGAAAAAAAAAACACCAAGCTATGTACCTAGTGGTACATTCGCTCTTATACTTGGTGGCAAAACGCTTGTTGGCAAGCACAGCAGTCAGACGTTTTTTGTAGTAGTTGATGAGGTTTTTAAAGTCCTGGCAAAGCGAAGGAGGTTGTCACTCAGGATTTTACGGTACATGACTTGTTTGCCAGAGGGATCAAATATTTCTTTGTGCAAAATGCAAATAGATTTATTCAATGTGATTTTCTGGATTTTATTTTTGATATTCTATCTCTCACTGTTAAAATTAACCTACTTTTAAAATTATACACTGTTCATGTCTTTGTCAGTGGTCAAACTTACAAAATCAGCAAAGGATCAAATAATTATTTCCTTTACGGTATATGCTCATGCACATTCCTGAAAATATTTGTGTACTTTGATTATTATCTATATGCAGAGTGTGTGTAAAGTTTAAAACACATAGAAAAAAGGATATGTTAAAATGTCCTCTGTATGCACTATACTTGTGGATTTTCAATGGAATCTGTATCTATTCTGCAAGTACTTTGCTCCATGAAAATTTAGCTTTAAAGCATACTTGTCATTAAAGGAGACCTGTCACCCCCCGTGTCGGGGTGACAGGCTCCCGACCCCCCCGTTACAGCCCCCTATACTCACCTGATCCCGCCGGGTCCCGCTTCCTGATCCGGTTGGGTCACGGAGATATGAGCTCATAGAGAATGAATGGGGAATCCGATGCTCCGTCATTCTCTATGGGCATCCGACTCTCCTGTGAGTGCGCCGGGCTTCGGGCGCTCATATCTCCGTGACCCGACCGGATCAGGAAGCGGGACCCGGCTGAATCAGGTGAGGATAGGGCGCTTTAATGGGGGGTCGGGAGCCTGTCACCCCGACACGGGGGGTGACAGGTCCTCTTTAACCCCTTAACCCATTTTGACGTCCAGGGACGTCATCATGGGTTGCTATAAGTAGTCGGGGCCCGTGGCTATTATCCGGCATGGCCCGATCGCTGCACTGGCTAAGTAAGCATTTAAAAGCCGCTGTCAAAAATGGACATATTAACATAACATATTTGATTTCACCTTGTGCAGAACTATAAAATGATCACATTCCTGATGTCACACGGTAAACAATGTAAGCATAAAAACCCATCAAAGTGCAAAATTGCTGATTTTTTGGTCACATCACATCCAGAAAAATTTTAATAAAAAGTGATCAAAAAGCCGCATATACACAAGCAATGTACCAATAGAAAGTACAGATCATGGCACAAAAAATCAGATCGTTCCATGGACAAAAAAAATAAAAGTGTTATAAGGATCAGAATAGAACAATTTTAAGAACATTTAGTTTTTTGTTTTTTTTAAAAGGTTTTAATTTTTTAAAAGCAGGTAAAATAAGTTATAGAAGTTGCCTATCGTTGTAATTGTACTTATTCAAACATAGATAACATGTCAGTTTTACTACAGAGTGAACAGTGTTAACATGAAACTCTGCAAAATGAAAATAAAATAACTTTTTTCCCCAATTTCACCACACATTTTTTTTTTCTATTTTTGCAGTCTGTGACTGCAAAGTATAATTGGTTCATATGGGTCTGTAGGTGAAAAAATGCAAGCACTATGGAGGAATGAAGGGGTTAAAATAAACTTTTGACATGTCAAAGCTTTGATCATGGGAGTCTCATTGCTGAGACACACACCGATCAAGAATACGAGCACTTCCTTGCTGTCAATCATATCTGTTCAGGCAGCCCATAGAGAGATAATGAAACTGCTTAGGCATTTGAGGTTTTACCTACGTTGCATCACAATTCTCCTGGTTTGTTCTCCTGATTGGTGGGTAGATTTCTAAGATCTAAACTTTTGACATGTCCCTGTGTCAAATTTTGTTTTTATGACTGTGCCAATTGAAAGAGACTCTGCCTGTAGGTTTTTTACTGCCCTATCTAAGGGGAGCATAAACTAGTGATAGAGGAGCTGAACAGAATGATTTATCACTTAATTGTTCTCTGCAGGTTGTAATTCAGAGAGATCCTTCTGAATACTGAAGACTCCGCACCACACACTAGTCGTCTCCATTATGTGCATGTGCTCAGTTGTCCGCAATACTCATGAGCACCAGCTCCCACCACCCACCGGCCACTGATTGGCAGTTGTCCATGTATACTGTGTATATATACTTTTTATAGGAAGACAGCTGTCAATCAGTAGCTGGAGGGTGGAGGGATTGGCTGGGCATGAAGCCCATTCTCCTGCTTATGAGGAGAACGGCTGAACAGAATGATGTATACACCGTTCTGTTTAGTATTTCTATCACTAGTTTGTGTTGCACTCGTTAAATGCAGCATGGATTCTAATGACAGATTCTATTTAAGCTGCGTTGACAGTGCAGTCTTTAGTACAGTGTATGTAGATAAAAAAAAACAAAACAAAACATTGTGCACATTTAGCCATTGATCCCATTATGTTAGATCTGTCAGAGAACTGTTGTTTTTCACTGCTCACTTCACCCATTGCCATACATAGTGTGAAACTCGGAGCAATATCCAAATCTACCTGTGGATTTTGATGAGAAATTTTTGCAGATTATTATGGCTGGTTTTACCTTTAGGGTGCCTTGACATGTACAATATTGCAGCAGATTTCATGCTGCAAGTTCCGCAGCAAAATTTACTGCAATACTCTGTAGTGTCATTCCCTATGGCTCTACATTCTTGCAGTGGATTTACATTCCGCTTTTAGAATGTAGCACCTGCCCAATTAACCCAGGGCTTCTAATAAATTACCTGTCTGCACTCCCTCATGCTTCTACGGTTCCCTGAAGTTCCGCCAAAGCCACTGATTGGCTGAACGGGACATCAGGGAGCCGGGAGCCTGAGAAGCTGGCTGTAGCACGGACAGGTGTAATGTATTAGCCCGGCAGTGGTGGGTTAAGTAGGCGGTGGCTAACAGGACAATGCATTGCAGTGGATTTCGCTGTGGAACTTGCAGCATGAAATCCGCTGCAATACTGTACATGTGAAGACACATTTAGGGCAGATTTTCCATCCATGCCCCAATCAGTGGTGGGGCATTGAACCAAAGCTTGATCTATTTATACTTTACACCTATTCTTGGGAAGACGTGCTACTCTTCAATGGTGGGCATTGTACAATATCTGTGTTTCACCTAATGTTTTCATGACCAAAGCGCATGTAACAAATGTTTTTGTCTTCTAAATGTAAACAAGCTTAAACAAATTTGCAATAAACTACTACAATTTCTAGACAGTGGATATCCACAAGGAAAAAGTTGCAAGAAGAGAAATTGGGATCTTGACAACTAACAAAAACACTTCTAGAACGCACAAAATTATTGCTCCAGCTAATTTGGAGAGGCCTGTTCGCTACATTCGAAAGCCTATTGACTATACAATTCTTGATGACACTGGACACGGTGTGAAGGTATTTATAACATTTTGGCTGAGATTGTATGTAATCTATTTCTTTTTTTTTTTTCTTTTTGAAAGAAAATTATTTTTGTTTGAATTATTTCTGTATCTGTTCAGAACTGCTTTGTTTCTAGCAATAGTTTGATTGCACTAAAAAGGTTGACCTGGTCTGCTCCCCAGCACTCGCTTCCTTTGTTAGATCGTCTCAGTATAAGTATACCTTCCAAAACGAGGGGGAATGGGTGCATGTCACGTCACGAATATCACATGTGGATGAAACCACTCACATGTGATGTCTAATAGCTGCCTATTGTTGCCTCTGTGCTTCGAGAAGTGAAGAGAGAGAGGAAGTGAGCATCAGGGAGCAGCACAGGGGAGACCTTTTCTGCTTCCTGGACAGCCCCTTTAATGTTGTGGAATGCCCAACTTCAACACAAAGGAAAATTTATCAAGCTGTCTTGCAGTAGGATTTTCTCTGTTGCCCATAGCAATCAGTCAGAGCGTAGCTTTTATTTTACCAAAGCAATGGGGAAAATGAAAGTTGGGATTGGTCATGGGCGGTGTACACCAGCCTCTCTTTACTACAGACTTATAGGTGGAATTATCAAAGTGTGTAAGAGTTATAGTATTTTATAGATGGCTAGGTTGTTAGATGTAGATATGTATAATAATTTTTTAGTATACTTTACAGACATTTCCCATATCTTCATATTATTCCAAACCTCAAATTATGTGTGTAACCAATAGTTTAATCCAAATGAGACTAAATGTGACTTTCTCTTTTCTTGAATTTAATTTTCATATTTGTGTATTGATCTCTTTGCTTCGTTCTTTTGTTTTCTTTTTTTTTTTTTTTCTGACTTTTTGTGAACATTGATATTTTTAAAGTCTGGAATTTCTTGCGCCACCGCTTAAAAATGTCCCCTTGGTGCAGAGGCTCCACTGGATTTATGTAGATAAATAAACGCAGGAGACAGCACTTTCAGTAGAAAAAACTTTTCTTTTACTCCACATCACAAATGCAACATTTTGGCTTAGCAGAAAGCCTTTCTCAAGCATGACTCTACATATATGCCTCAATGCCTATACATAAAGCCTGTGTGAAGTGGTGCCTCTCCTTTTTCACGCAGTGAGACCTATGCCAGCTCAGAGCTGGTGTAGCTTTCACTGATATTTTTACGGTGGAAAATGTTAAATGTGTTGCAAGCAGAGGTCACACTCCTCTGAGTTTGGCCTTTAAGTGTGCCAGGAGATCTTACAAAGTACCAGCCAGGCATGGACAAATATTCATTCATAAGGGTGGATATTTCATAAACCATCACATAAAGTAGGACAAAGTATGACATAAATTCCCAGCATTTTACTTCCATTGCAAGCATTCTCTATAAACATGTACAGCCTTCTCATAACAGAAAATAATAAGCCTCACACACTGTCATTGTACATGGGTCACTTTAAAGAAGTTCTCACCCATTGCAACACCAAGCAGATTTTTCTCTCGTGTTTTTTGCATAACAAATTCTTCCTCAGGGGGCCATAGCTTAAAGGAGAAGTTTGGCGAAAGTTTTTATTAAAGTATTGTATTGCCCCCCAAAACTTATACAAATCACCAATATACACTTATTACAGGAAATGCACATAAATTGGCTTTTTCCCTGCACTTACTACTGCATCAAGGCTTCACTTGCTGGATAAAATATTGATGTCACGACCCGACTCCTAGAGCTGTGCAGGCTGTGGCTGCTGGAGAGAATGATAGCAGAGAGATGCTCATTGTCCCTCCAGTGCCCTGTGTCCCTCTGCCATCATCCTCTCCAGCAGCCACAGCCCGCACAGCTCTGGGAGTCGGGTCGTGACATCACCATTTTATCCAGCAAGTGAAGCCTTGATGCAGTAGTAAGTGCAGAGAAAAAGCATTTTATGTGCATTTCCCGTAATAAGTGTATATTGGGGATTTGTATATTATTATTATGTATATTATTATGTAACTTTTTGGGGGCAATAAAATACAAAATAAAAATAAAATAAAAAATTTTGCCAGATTTTTCCTTCTAACTAGAATCACCGACGCTATTTATGGTATAAGCCACAATGGGCCTCAATGCTTGCTTCCAGAATGCTGGCCCATGTTGCAGAGGAGACTGGAAATCCACCCCAGCAACTCGGCATTAGAGTGTTTTTCCGTCATGTATTGCACATCGGGATTATGCATATTAAGGCCATGCAGAAGGGATGCCTGCAGTTTTTTTGGGCCACTAAGCCATATATTTACTTCCTGTTTTGTATTTTGATGCCACCATAATAATGTATATGTCTGTAGTAGTCACCGTGGAGACCCAATTAGTCTACCTACCAAGGGTCTTCTACCTACATAACACTACATAATAGAAATAGATTAAAGCCAAAAACATGTTTTTTTCTAAGTTAAAAAAAATATTGGTGATGCATGCCCTTTTAAGGCCTTACTAATTTTCTATATCTGTGTGTAAGAGAGAGAGTTTTAGTTTACAAACTATCTAAAGCACGCACTACTTACTTTTATATACTATTTCTACAATGGATCATGAGTACAGTTAAAAGGCACGGTTGTTTTGAGCTGTATATGTTTTTATGTATGCTGACAAAAATACAGTGGTGGACAAAAGTGTTTCAGTGTTTTGCATATTTTCATGCTTCTAGAACATGTCATTTTACACTAAATGCAAATGTTTAGATTTCATAAGGCTGTGTTTACACACATCTCTTTGCAGCATTGTCATGGTACTGCAGTGCTTTCACTGAAATTATGTAGTACTGCAACAGTCTTGCAACAGTCTTGGAACAGTACTGCAGTGTGTAATCACAGCCCAAGAGTATTTGATGCAGAATTAAAAAAAACAAACAATTGAGATATATGTAGTGTACCTCCTGATCTCCTGAGTTGGTGAAACAGAACATTTTCTATGACAATGCAGAGTTGAAAAACCATGCAGGGCTCCAGACTAAAAAATGTACCTAGGAGCCATTGGCTCCTAACCTGAAAAATTTAGGCGCCAAATAGAATATTTGGTCGCCAACATTTTAAACCATGTAAAATTAATGTTATGTTAAATGGGACTTACTGTGTGCAGAGGCCACGGCAGCCTCCTCCTCCTTTAGATCCTTTCTTTTCTTAGTTTGAAAACGTTCAACATGGAAACTTGCAACTTGACAACCATATACAGTCTGACAACCATATCCAGTCTGACAACCATATCCAGTCTGACAACCATATCCAGTCTGACAACCATATACAGTCTGACTCACTTGGCTAGCCTTTTAATGAGGCTTACTCTTCTGAACTTGAACTTAAAGGGAACCTGTCGACCCCCGTGCCGGGGTGACAGGCTCCCAACCCCCCGTTAGAGACCCCTATACTCACCTCATCTTCACCCCGCTTCTGAAGATGGTCGGGTCACGGAGATCTCAGCCGCTGCAGCCCGGCGTGCGCTGAGAGATGAGTCCAACGCTCATAGAGAATGACGGGAGAGTCCAGCGCTCCGTCATTCTCTATGAGTGTTGGACTCATCTCTCAGTGTGCGCGCCGGGCTGCAGCGGCTGAGATCTCCGTGACCCGACCATCTTCAGAAGCGGGACCCGGCGCGATGAGGTGAGTATAGGGGGTTCTAACGGGGGGTTAGGAGCCTGTCACCCCGGCACCGGGGGTGACAGGTTCCCTTTAAAAGCTTGCAACAGTCTATACATACTGAGCTAGACTTATGACTGCAGCCATAGTGACCCCCCACAAGATGTGTATATAAATAGATATATCTCTCACCTAGTGACTAATGCAAGTGACCCCCTACAATACAGACACCTGAGGGGCCCTGATAATAATAATTGTGCATATATCTATCTCCCAGTGTCTGCAGCCAGTTTGCCCTACACTTATAGATGGCCCCCTCCCCTTATAGATGACCCCCTCTACCCCCATTATAGATGCCCCCTCTTCTCCCCCCCATTATAGATGGCCCCCTCCCCTTATAGATGACCCCCTCTACCCCCATTATAGATGCCCCCTCCTCCCCCCCATTATAGATGCCCCCTCTCCCCCCCCATTATAGATGCCCCCTCTTCTCCCCCCTTATAGATACCCCCTCCCCTTATGGATGACCCCCTCTACCCCCATTATAGATGCCCCCTCCTCCCCCCCATTATAGATGCCCCCTCTCCCCCCCATTATAGATGCCCCCTCTTCTCCCCCCCTTATAGATACCCCCTCCCCTTATAGATGGCCCCCTCTCCCCCCCTTGAATATGGCCCCTCTTCTCCCCCCATTATAGATGCCCCCTCTCCCCCCCCATTATAGATGCCCCCTCTTCTCCCCCCCTTATAGATACCCCCTCCCCTTATAGATGCCCCCTCTCCCCCCCATTATAGATGCCCCCTCTTCTCCCCCCCTTATAGATACCCCCTCCCCTTATAGATGCCCCCTCTCCCCCCCATTATAGATGCCCCCTCTTCTCCCCCCCTTATAGATACCCCCTCCCCTTATAGATAGCCCCCTCTCCCCCCCTTGAATATGGCCCCTCTTCTCCCCCCATTATAAAGCCCCCCCTTTCCTCTATGCTAAGCAATATTTAAAAAAAACAAACACACAAACTCACCTGACAACCCGCTCCCCCGGCGATCCTCTTCTTCTTCGGGCGCTGTCCCCGGCTGATGCGCGGCTGCCGGGGGTGTCCCGTCCTATCCCCGGCAGCGCGGCGCGTCAGTGAGCTCCCTGTACGCCGGGGCTGTGACTTCTGACACAGGAAGCGTCTCTGACGCGCGCTTCCTGTGCCGGAAGTCAGGGCCCCAGGCAGCTCACTGATGTGCCGCGCTGCCGGGGATAGGACGGGACACCCCCGGCAGCCGCGCATCAGCCGCGCATCTTAAAGAGACAGCGCGCTGCCGCCGGGGCCAGTCGCAAATGGCGCCCAGATTAATAAATCTGGGCGCCATTTGCAAAATGTCAGTCGCATTGGCGACCATTTTGGTCGCCATCTGGAGCCCTGCCATGAACATTTTAGAATGTGTCCACACTCCAGGCCACCACTGTATAGAGGTCTGTCTAGTTTCTATGTTAGTGTATGTCCACACTGCGGAATCCCAGAATGAGCGGGTTCATTGTTCGGGCGGATGCTTAATCTGGCAAACCATAGAATGAAGCCTATAGGCCAGCGGAGATGCGCGAGGCTGCCAGCGTCTGAAGCAGGGTTCCGTAGTGTGCACATACCCTCATACAGCTTTGCACTTGTATACTTACTTTGACCTCAGATGAAAGAAAATGTGCATTTCAAACTGAGAACCTACATAAAGGATATTTACGGTAATTTTTGTGCTAGACTTTAATACTTTTGTTATCAATTAATAAAACTTGTTTTGCATTGTCCTTTATGATAACATTAAACCTTAGTTGCCTTTTTTCTTTACTTTTTTGTTTGCCTCCTTTGTACATTAAGTGGTTGCTCAGATTTAAGGTAAGACTCTAAAGGTAACTTTGTGTACATTCATTGTGGTCAGCTAGTTCTGTATGACTGGAAGGATGTGGATGGCTTCTAAATGTCCTAACACACCTTTCTTAATGTTAACCTGCCAGAAGTTTCATGCTGCCTGAACCATGCACCACGCACCACATGAATGTCAATGGGGTCTATTTGGGGTAATTGGTATACAGTGTGGTTGTTCTGGCACAGCTCTGGTAGTCAAAACACAATGTGGACAGAACCTTTTGATTGGTATTATTAAGGTTCAGTCTGTTCTCCATTAATTCCTTGCCCACTAAGGATTTAGGACATGGTAACAACGTTAACAATGGAAAGGGTTGTTTAGATTTTTAGTACATTGGGCTGCTTGTTTCCCTCCTAGATCACAAATTGTACAGTGATTAGTGACGTCTTCAGTTGTATCTTAACACAGTGAAGCATGACATTATGTGGCCTTTTTATGTATTTATTTTTTTAATTTTTAAATTAAGGATGTTGTTGGTTAAATTAAGGAATGTTCATTTGATGGCAAGGAATAATGTAGGATTGTCACAGGATTGTCCGTTTTGGCCACAATGATATCTTGTTTGTTTGTAAACAGCACTCTAGATATTGGTGTAGCCATCCCAAGTTAGACTGCTTTGGTAATTACCATCTAAGAAAAAATGCCGTAACATCATATTCACGTTTTCACCATTTTAAAAAGTAAATATGTTGTAGTGTTATATTCCTTTGGCTAAATGATTTCTGCTTTGTACAGGTCAGTACACAGAACATGAAGATGGGAGGTTTGCCGCGCACCACACCACCAACTCAGAAACCACCTAGCCCACCAATGACTGGCAAAGGAACCCTTGGGTAACTATTTTGTTATAGAATAGGTGATACAGTAAGCCTAGAACACTATACCTTTAACAGCATGTGTTACTGTAGATATTAGATCTGCTATTTTACTCTAATTGTCATTTCTTTTTCATTCCACATCACAAACATTAATTTTAGTTGTAAAAAATTGTCATCATTTCTAATAATTTTATTTCATTGCTGATGGTACAATACAAATGCATGGCATAAATTTTTTTTAGCAAGTAACTAATCCCCATTCTAAGTACAAAAGGAAGTACCTGCTTGACAGTGACATGAAGTATTCTAATGTGCAGTCTGTAATAAAAGTATTTGCACTGTGTATTTTTTCTTCCCCATGAATATTGTAGGGATGGTACTTAATGTCAAGTGCCTTTATAAGAAACTGTAAAGAGTTTTCCTACTCTTTGCATGTCAACCTCCTGTTTGATTTTTAATTTTAAAATTGGTCAGAGTTTACCTACACACACCTACTATACTCTATGGCTTTTATTTTGTGGACATAGCCTCCATTGCAGCTAGTATGTATGACAGGCCGAGCAAAAACTCCTGGGTGTGGGTACACCTTCTTGAGTGACAAGGGTGTATATGTCAGGTGCCAGCGGTGTAGTTAACTCTATATAATTTTAGATTGACTCTGCCTGCTCCAATGTATTTACCTATAGGGGGACATTTATTAAGTCCGACGTTTTTTACGCTGGACTTAAAATTGTCCCCGCATCTCCGGCGCTACGGAGATTTATGGAGAGGCGGATTGCCTTTACATAAATCCTGTGCGCTCTAGTGCGCACAGCTGAAAACCTACGCCAGCTGAGGGCTGGGGTAGGTTTTCGGCTTATCTTTAAGTGAAAAAAATGCTGAATCGCGCGGACTATGAGTCCCCGCCCCCCTGGCGTACCTGCCGGAAAGAGCCGATTTGCAAATATTTTATTCGCAAAACGGACGATTTGCGGATAAAATATTCACAAATCGTCTCTTTCCGCCGAACAAAAAAAGATACGCCACATGATACATGTCCCCCATAGTCTTTATAGTCTTTACTTATAGTTACACTGAAAATTAATAATTTTCTACACTGTGTCTGTGGAATGCAGTTGTCACAGACAGTGTACCTTGGTAATAAAGTGGCACGTAGTTTGCCCACTAAAAGTGAAGCCGACCCTGATATATGACTGAAAATAAAGCGTTAGGGTACTACACAAAGCGATTTTTCGACGATCAACGATTAACAATAAATGAACTGAAATGATAGCTATGGCGAACAACCTGAAATTGTTCACCCAATTACACGGAACGATGATCGTTACTTATGATTGTTATTGCGTCCGTCCTGTTGTCGCCACTGCGTTCGCCGCTATTGCAAACGACCGAATGACGTCTTATTACATGCAAACGATTTGTAAACGATCAACGATAAAAATAGGTCTAAACTATTAAACGACCAACGATTTCTCATTGGTCGTTTAATCGTTGTCTACTATTACACTAAACAATTATCGTTCAAATCCGAAGTATTTAACGATTTTTCGAACGATAATCGTTCCCTGTAATACCACCCTTACATAAACTGCTCCCTGAAGATCCTGCCCCATGCTGTGGCTTCTGAAAGTAAAGCAACATACACATAGTCCTCTAAATAAAGTACTTCATTGTATGCCCTTACAATCTGGACCCGCTGAAAATGAAGTCATAAATAATTCCCACATTCATTTTTCATAGTTTTTTGAAAGGGCTTGCAAAACCCACTGCCAGCCCAAAAATGACTTTCAGCTAACATCTGGCTGCACACTTTTTTTTTTTTTTTTTTTTTTTATGTGTTTGTGATACCCCTTTAAGCAGGTAATAAATGCCTGTGCTTGGACCCATGCTGGCATACATCGAAGGAGATCTGGCTTCTGCCCAGTCATTTTCTTGTGGATTTATGCACATGCTGAAGTAATGTTATGCTACCTGCATTATAGTAAGAATATAGAATAGCAAGGGAGGGATCTCATGGGCCTTCTCCTCAATTTTGCAAACCAGATGCTGTTTTAAAAACCACATTGAAACAACCAGCCAGATCTCATCCCTGAAAATCTCTGACCTTACTTCCTTTTTTCGCTGCACCAGCAAAGGCTCTGTCTATACAATGGATCATAAAGTATTATTTGAAGTATGGCAGCCTTGCTTAAAGTGACACTGTTACCCCCTTTTTGCATTCTGACTTCTCTACACAGGTATAATGGGTAAATTTAGCAGTTTTCATACCTTATTTTATATCATACTTGTTCAAGTAAAAAGTGATATTTTACATCAACAGCGTCACTTAGCCCCACCCACAGATGCACCATTGTCCCCTCCATGATGTTATCGCCACATAGGCCCCACCTTTAGGCCAGCCTGTTTACACCTGTGTAGAGAAGTCATAATGCAAAAAGGGGGGGTGACAGTGTTACTTTAAATGTAGTTCTGCATGAATTTAAAATAATATTAAATGGGAGGTATGCTTTATCTCTGAAGCCTTGTGTCTCTTGTACCTACACAAATCATATATATCTGATGCATAAAATATTAACACTTTACCACTGCATTATCTATACAGCACTGGATAGTACAGAGATATGACGGTTTCCAGTACTGGATATACACACACACACACACACACACACACACACACAAATATATATGCTGTTTTATCACTGCTGTGACTCAGCATCATCATTTTGATGGTTGTCTGAAATTTGCAGTTTTTTAAATATGTATAGGCAACCTTTTAAACATACACTTTCTACTATAAATGAAAGGTTAATTTATTTATGCAGTAGTGTGTTTACCTCCGTTGTGTTTGTTTTGACATCACAAGACCCTACAGTGTAATTTGTTGATTGTGTTTACACAGTTTCAGCAGTTTTTGTCGACCAATCAGTTCATCAGATCATTGTCAAAGTCATCCACCACTACTTTTTCTGTGGCAGGTCCTTTCTTTGAAGTGCTTCCCCCCTTCCCCTTTTTTAATGTGAAATTTATTGTTGCCTGCTGTCTCAACCAATGCTCTGCAAGTTGTGTAGCAGTGAAGGGGTTAAAACAATTGAGAGATTCTAATTAGGCCTATAGTCTTCAACTTGGGGTTCATTGTTTTTTTGCAAAATTGTATATACCTAGGAGCACATTAAAACCCCACACATGAAGAAGACTGGGGTTCCTGGTGAAGAAGGTTTTATCCTAATGTCCCAACTCTTTGGGATGAAATTTGGAGGCTTATTTTTTTTTGTTTATTTTTGTTTTTCTTGAAGGCGACACTCACCCTATCGCACATTGGAGCCTGTGCGCCCCCCTGTCGTACCAAATGACTATGTACCCAGCCCCACACGTAACATGGCTCCCTCACAGCAACAGAGCCCTGTTAGAACAGCTTCAGTCAACCAGAGGAACCGCACATACAGGTATATGTAAGACATATAAGAGATGGTGACCTAGTCGTAAAGGAAATTAGTAGACTCATTCAGGTTACTGGAGTAAGATGCTTTCAGCCAATGCACATTTAAAGGAAAATAGCCAATAAAGCAGACTTTAGACTAAACGTATTATTTGGTCTAGAGTTTGATAATCAGTTACCGAGAACAGTCACATTTTAACATAGTATACGTTCTTCAGTGACTCTGTTAATAATAAGATTTCTAATAAATGAGTCCATCTATTTTTATTTGTGCCTCGCTATCTTGGCCTTATTTTCTTAGTGGTGCTCTTTCTGTTTCTTGAGAAAAACTAAAAATACTAAATCTGCACCTTTTTTATGAACTCCTTCACTACTACAGAGCATCAGGAAGTTTTCTGGCCACTGCCTGTGCTTCAAGAAATGTTTTGTGACCACTGTTTTACCAACATATTTTTTTATGTGTTTTTATGTTGACCCTTCAATACCCAGTGCCATGCAGGTCTGTTCCTTTGGGGACATGTTGTGTGTCTTGTTTCAAAAGCATGTAATTTCAACCCCTTCCAATATGTCATTTTGCTTATTTCCCTGTACAGATATTTGTGCTTGTTAAAACTATTAGTGGCAATTACATAAATGTAATGGTAAACAAGTTTACGCCTCCTCTTTGCTGTAAGGAAGACATACACCAGGTACCAATGCCAGTACCTGTTATTGAATGAAAAATGAAAAGTGTGTTTACACCTAAGCATCAATGTGAACAACAGAGAAGACCATTGTCCAGACTGCTACAATTCTTTTTCATGTTAATAACCGTGACTGGTGTGTATTATGCACAGTGATCTTAGACTGGCTTGTGAGTGCATGACCATGGAAATCCAGTTTTAGACACTGTTGGTGAACAGTTCTTGTGCTGACATTTCCTTTTACTAGTAAAATAGCTACAAGGCCCAAATTTATCAACCTGTAAAATTGCGCAGTGTCATCTGTTTCATCCCAGCTCTGCTGCATCCATACATTTCATTACTGTATGTGGGTCATGGGATCTTTTATCAATCAACAGCTTGACTCTCAGCTTTCAAACTGCATCCTCTCTCTTTAACTCTTTTAATACCATGATGCCCCAGCACAGCATGACATGGGTAGCTAAAGCCAGCCCCATCATTGCCTGTTGGGAAGACCACATAATAATTCTCATCTCTATATATCTCTAAATAAGTTAAAGTGACACTGTCGCCCCCTATTTGCATTTTCCAAGTACTAGAAACAAAATATAAGACAGCGCTCCATAGCGTAATTCAGACAGGGCTGAAGTGGTGAAAGTAAGCACATAGAACTCTTACCTGAGTAGGTTGTGCTGATGTAAGGCACAACTCTTACTGATAGCATGTGAATGAACCGCAGCCACTTCCGACTAATCCCCACAGGTATTAAAGACAGTCAGTATCCTCCTCCATTCCAAGGCGGGTAAAACAGGCGCAGGTCCAAGAGGTAATAGTGATATAAAATATCATAAAATTTATTAAAAGAATTATACCAGCGACACAACGCGTTTTGAGACCGGTCCGGTCTCTTTAAGTGTCTAACATAATATAATGAAATAATTCTACCCCTGAAACGCCTACACCAGAGCCAATTTTATAGGAAGCCAATTACTCTAGCAGGTGTGTAAAATAAATGAAAAACAGCGTACACGTGGGGAGGACAATAAGACTCCATGAAAACATAGACCTTTGGTAGATTAAAACTCAGAACTCCAGCACGCGGCCACAGTGCTGTCCACTAGGTATAGTAATGGGGACAATTCTGTCAGCATCTCCCACATTTCATGAGAACACTGGATTGACTTTCATTCTGTTTGTGTGCTGTTCTTAAACAGATTGCTTTTGTTATACCTATTAAGACATTTAAAGGGAAAATATCAGCAGGTTTAAGGTATCTTTCTTTCCCTATAGCACACGGGTGTTGAGGATGAAGGAAAATCTCTAACCTCCATCCTTGGCGCCGTTTCCAAGATATTAAGAGTTAATCCATATGCCAATATGTTGTAATGATTATCAGCAGATTGGTTTATGGGGTGGTAGCCCCGTCCCCAGTGCACCAAAGTAACATTTTTGCATGTGGATTAAAGCTCTAATATTGCGGAAACTTATCATCTTTCTCAGTGCTCCGTGCCCTACAGGGAGCTATCAGCAGGGAAAGATACTTCTAAACTGCTGATAGTTTTCCTTTTAAATAAACTACTAAAAAAAAAATCTATTCAGGACAAAACCGGATGTGTCACAGAACAATGCTGACTTGTCAGATCAGTTTGTATGTATTAACTCTGCTTTTAATTCTCGTAGCAGCAGTGGCAGTAGTGGTGGCAGCCACCCTAGTAGTCGGAGCAGTAGTCGAGAGAACAGTGGAAGTGGAAGTGTGGGTGTTCCAATTGCTGTCCCCACTCCATCTCCTCCAAGTGTATTTCCAAGTAAGTCATGAATAAACTGTAGTTTGATGTGCGTTTTTTTTTTTTTTTTTTTTTGCAATCTATGGGATTCTTCCACATAAAGTGAAAATGCACCTCTTGGTTGGGTAGGCTAAACACTAGAGATGAGCGAACCTCGAGCAAGCTCGAGTCCATCCGAACCCGAACTTTCGGCATTTGATTAGCGGCGGCTGCTGAACTTGGATAAAGCCCTAAGGCTATGTGGATACAGTCATTGGCTGTATCCATATTTGCCAGACAACCTTAGAGCTTTATCCAAGTTCAGCAGCCCCAGCTAATCAAATGCCGATCGTTCGGGTTCGTATCGACCCGAACCCGGTTCGCTCATCTCTACTAAACACAGCCTTGTTCCTAATACCAGCCAACTTGTTTCCAGTACATACTCTGTATTCAGTCCATTAATGTCCATCAGTTGTTAGCATGCATGTTTCAGGTGTATTCTTTTTCCAGGCAGGTAAAATGTATTTAGGACTATGTTCTGTCCGCAGAGGGTTTGTGACCTAGTAGATACCAGCAAGAATAGCATTTTCACATTTTAGTGGTTTTATCCCTCCTTCTGCCACATATTGAATAAGCAGTAGCATTCCTGCGTTCTTTCTTGTCATCTTTTGCTTTCATTACTACTGGATTTTGCATCACTGTTTTCATATTTTAATAAGCTGTTTTTATCTTTTTTTAATACTCGTATTTTTTAAACTCTATAGATTTTGTTTTAAATAAACTGCTATGCACATAATATCAAGGTTTGTTTTGCCATCGCCAAAATTTTACATTACTCCCTATCCCAGCAGTCAGACCCTGTCTTGAGGATAGTGGATAACTTGTAATCATGGGACAACCCGCTTAACTTTCAGATGTCCACAAACAAAACTTTTACCCCTGCAATGTATGAAACTAAATTAACGCGTTGGCATTACCATGTGTTTAATGATATTTAAAGGAAAACGGACAGCATGAATATGCATACATCGGTGCTGCCAGGTTCCTAATGCATCATTGACAGCTGGCTGATGTTTAAAACCTTTGCAGCTGAAGTCTTCCTGTCAATCATTCTGGAGGAAGTAGTGGCGGCCGTAGAGGAGGGCAGTTGCCGACAGTGTCACAGACCTGCATCTGATAATGTTAGCGCGAAATAAAGATGTTTTTTTTTTTTTTTACCAAAGATGGCAGATCACACAGCAGCACAGATGGTATGTATGCAATGCTTGTGTGATCGCAATCTGGCAGCACAGATATATGCATATGCGTTCTGTCAGTTCCCCTTTTAAGTTCTGGTGTCACTTATTTATTAGAGATAAAAATATGTAAATTTCATTTAGTCTACCAAATTTTGTTTGCATAATGCAGGATTTTATCTACTATTGTATATAAACCCCGCAGAGATGTTTTTCTTTTCAATATATTCTTTCTTTAGTATGCTTTTAGTGTTTTAGTAGTGATAGCTGAAATTTTAAGGAGAAGTCCGGGGTCCAACATTTTTTTTTTTTTTTTTTAAACATCTGGGGAGGAGGTGGCTGAACATGTAACAACAGGCACTTACCTCCTTGGCTGTAGCGCAGGGGTCTGCTGTTCTCCGCTCCAGTTCATGTTTCCCCCACCGCTTCCTGGTCTAAGCTCGAACCCAGGACATGACCTGTTAGGCTCGCTCAGCTAGTCAGTGGCCCAGGCGGGACCCCACTACAGTTGCTGACTGGATGAACGGACCTGACTCGCCACATCCTGGGTCCCCGCTCAGCCCAGGAAGTGGCAGGGGGAGCGGGTAACCAGAGCAAGGGATAGCAGACCCCTGTGTTTGAGCCAGGGAGGTAAGTGCTTGTTATGTTCAGCCACCTCCTCTCCCCAGCTGTTTTCAGAAAGCTGTCCCTGGACTGGTTAGGTACACATTTTCTTTTTTTTCTTTTGAGTGGCATAAACGAATTGATGGACTTATTTATAAATGAGACATGCTAAAGTAGAATTATTTTATTTAAAAAATCTATATAAAAAGTACTGTAATTCTGTAACTGTAATTCTAGCACAAGTGACAGATTGCAGTAATACATCACATGATGCCATCTGATGTGCAATTTTACCTAAATCTATTCTGGGGTAAATTAATGAAACTATTTCCACTTTTCTTACGGCAAAACAAAACTTACAATGTGTACATTTCCCCCCCTGTATGAATTTCATCTGTGGCTGGCTGTGAATGATGGCAATACCTATATCTTTTACTAAGTTCCTAACACTGAGCTTCATGAAAGCATTTCTGATCCCACCTAACATGCTTTCTGTATTAACTTCACATCTTCCTCTCTCCACGTAGCCCCTGCTGGCTCAGCTGGCACTCCTCCCATCCCTGTTACTTCCGCTCCTGCCCCTATCCCTCATACTCCTGCTGCTGCCCCTCCCTCCTCAACTACCCCAGATGCTGCTGCAGGAGCCCAACCCCCTGCTGATGGTTTCACCTCTCCAACTCCCCCTGCTGTTTCCTCTGCTCCTCCTTCAGGTGAGTGTGTGAATGTCTTTAACAGTATGGGGTGAAGTGGAGCTCACATCTAATCTGTTGATTTTGCTCTAACCTTTCAGGAATGCACCTTTGCATGCGTGAATATGTGTTTGCATAGTGACTTCTTTTCTGTGCTTCAGAAATACATAACTAATTTGTTCTAATACACACTTTAATTTATATAGAAATGGTTTCCTGATATATAGGAGGTAAAATGTAAAAATCATAGCTAGAAACAGTCATTGAAGGTAAAAGTAAAACCCCTATATTATATAGTCATTACAGAGTGAACTTTTTCTACTGTTTATTTCTGTTAATGTTGACAATGATGGCTTACTACCAAGGAAAACCCATAATTCCTTAACTTAAAAAAATAGAATAATTAACCAAAAACACCTGCAAACCTTCCTAAGCGTTTAAAAGGGTCCCTTAGGGCCCTGTTACACTGGACGATTATTGTGCAGAAAATCGTTAAATCTTTGAACTTAAACGGTAATCGTCCTGTGTAATTGCAGGCAACAATGAAAAAAAATCGTTCATGTGTTGTTGATTTAGATGTGACCCTTAATCGTTCGCTGTAATTCCACATTTGTTCACTAATCATTCAGTGTAATTTCGTAACTAACGACTATTGTTCTGTGTAATATGATGAATAATTTCAGGTTAACGATAAACTATCTAGTTTGCGATTGTTAACAATCGCTTTGTCTAATAGAAACATTAGTCTGGTTCAGTAGGCGACACATTCATGGGGAAGACTGCTGACTTGACAGATGTCATTGACACTATGCACAAGGAGGGTAAACCCTAAAAGATCATTCAGTTGAGTGGAAGGAAAAAGTGTAGTAGAAAAAGTTGCACAAACATCCGGGATAACCGCAGCCTTGATAGGATTGTTAAGAAAAGGTCGTTCAAAAATTTGGGGTAGTGGACTGCTGCTGGAGTCAGTGCTTCAAGAGCCACACAGATGTATCAAAGTGTCGAATTCCATGTGTCAAGCCACTCATGACCAATAGACAATGCTAGAAGCATCTCACTCGGGCCTAGGAGAAAAAGAACTGGACTGTTGCTCAGTGGAGACAACAGACTTAACAGTGCAGACAAGCTGAAGGCTGCTATCAAAGCAACCTGGGCTTCCATAACACCTTTGCAGACTGATCGCCTCCATGTATTGATGCAGTCATTCATGCAAAAGTAGCCCCGACCAAGTATTGAGTACATTTTCTGTACATACTTTTCATTTGGTAAAAAAAAATATATATTTTTTTTATATATTTTTTTTTTTTTACAGTTGGTTTTATATAATATTCTAATTTTCTAAAATAATGAATTTTAGTTTTTCGTCAACATCAACAGAAATAAACACTAGAAAAAGTTTGTTTGTAATCACACTAATTTCACTTTTTAAATTGAATTACTGACAATTTTTTTTTTTATTTATTGAGATGCATTTGTAGATTGGATATTAATGTGTGTAATTTTTTTTGCTTATCATAAGTATATAAAAGCGTCAATATTCTCATAGATCAAATAGAGTGGACCTTGGAAGACACATACATTGCTTTTAAAGGGGTTGTCCGGCGATAAAAAATTATTCACAGAATAACACACATTACAAAGTTATACAACTTTGTAATGTATGTTATGTCTGTGAATGGCCCCCTTCCCCGTGTCCCACCACCCCCACCCGTGTACCCGGAAGTGTGGTGCGCTATACTCACTTGTCACGTGCCGACCACGGTCTCTGATCCTCAGCAGTGACGTCTTCTTCGGGCGGGCAACGGATCTTCCCGAGTGCCGGCCGCCCTCTGCAGCGTCATCCGAAGCTCAGCCGCGATTGGCTGAGCACAGTTATGCTCAGCCAATCGCGGCTGAGCTTCGGATGACGCTGCAGAGGGCGGCCGGCACTCGGGAAGATCCGTTGCCCGCCCGAAGAAGACGTCACTGCTGAGGATCAGAGACCGTGGTCGGCACGTGACAAGTGAGTATAGCGCACCACACTTCCGGGTACACGGGTGGGGGTGGTGGGACACGGGGAAGGGGGCCATTCACAGACATAACATACATTACAAAGTTGTATAACTTTGTAATGTGTGTTATTCTGTGAATAATTTTTTATCGCCGGACAACCCCTTTAATGTATTGTGAACGTAAGTTTGGGGAATAAATAAAACTGCCTAATAAAAAAAACCTTCTGGCGTTTAAAGATATGAAAGCTGAACATTTTGCCTGTAGATGTTTTTATTTATTTCCCAATCTTTCTGTAAAATAAAGACCGTTGCATACAGTTCAGTCACTGTAAAGCTGACCTTACATATGGCAAAGTACACTAAAATTCTTTAAATTCTTCCTTTGCCAGCCCAGAGTGCAGAAATTCTGGAAAGCTCTAGTTTTTGCGTATATAGAGAGACACATTATTTGCCTGATTTTTAATAAGAATCTATTTTCAAACTGGTGTGATTTACTCAAATAGCAATTCAAGAAGACTGATCCACACCAGTAAGGCTGATTTCTCATTGTATTTGCCATATCAGTCTGATGTATTTACCAGGGTAGTTCAGGGGGCATAAGGCAGGATGCAACCAGCTCACCCTTGTAGCTTGTGCTTGACCCAATTGTATGAAGAGGTATCCTGGGAAGGAGCAGGCAGTCTGGAACACCTGGTGCCGGCAGGTAAGAGCAGGAACCTTGTAGTAATGGAAGATCCACCGCTCCAATGCAGTAAAAGAGTTAACTTTATTTCCACATGTAAAACATGATACAAAATAATAAAAACACGCCTGTGTTTTTATAATTTTGTATCATGTTTTAGATGTGGAAATAAAGTTTACTCTTACTGCATTGGAGCGGTGGATCTTCCATTACTACATAGTTCAGGGGGCATACCATAAATGTGTCCATAGGCTTCCATTTACCAAATGTAGTTTGGCCTTTGGCAAGCTGGTATATTTTGGTATATTTTTTTTAGGTCAGCTATCAAAAACAAACAAATCTTATGTGATATTTATGCGACTTGCCTTTTATTGAAGCTGTCCCCATATGTTGTTGTAAGAACTGTATTGTCACACATGCATTTGTTCAGATAGGGTGTGTGTCATGGGAACCGCAGATAAATATTTGTCTCATTTCCATGCTAATTTTGTGGAAGACAATGTCCTAATCAGTAGCTTTTATAGAACAGTTATTTATTCTGTCCATTATAGGACATAGCTTCTTTTAAACATTATCAACAGGTTCGTGGATACGAACCTGTTAATAGTTCCCGGCAGCTGCTTACCTCCTCTTACTTGCGCCAGTTTTCTTGCACTTGTAAGTGCTGCCGTTTTCATGTAAACTAATCCTAAAAATATGCAAATTCTTTAGGAGCACTGGGGGTATTCCCTGGCCGTTCACTGTTCAGCCTGCCCACCAGCTCAGATGCTCACACCTACTTATGCATATGCATGAGCAGACAGGTTGAACTATGCCTAAGTAGGGGTGAACATCTGAGCCAGCAGGCGGGCCAAACAGTTCTCTGGAGGGCAGAGGAACACTCAGTGCTCCTAAACGGTTAATTTGCATATTTTTATAACATTAAATTACATGAAAACGCCTGCACTCACAAGAGCCAGGTGACCGGAGCCATTAAGAGCAGGTAAGCGGTTGTCGGGAACTATCAGGTTTGTATGCACAAAGCTGCTGATCACTTACCGATCACTTCACACTTACCGGATCCGCAGCTGATTTTCTGCAGCAGATTTCATTTAAATAACTGAACGCAGCATCAAATCTGCACCATCAAACCTGCTGCGGCTAAGCTGCGGATCCTGTAGGTGTGAACGCACCCTAAAAAAAAAAGAAGAAAATGTTTGTTCTTTTCCCAACTCTGGAAATAGAGCTGTGACCGATAGTAACTTAAACTGTGTCCCTTTAAACTTTGATTTTGCAGAATATTCAGATTTTCTGGATATTAGTCATCCACAGCAAGGTATTTGTTTTGTTGCTGGTTCTGCTACTTGTGCAGCTTGCATGTTATACTAGAGCTCAGTCAGCCTATTTAAAAAAAAAATAGGCTTCAGTAGGAAAATGTAGTCAATATATCCTCTTTTTTTGTTCTGTCCTCCAGGCCATCCTGCTCAGTTCTACAGTATGAACAGACCAGTATCTCGTCACACTCCGCCAACTATAGGAGGCTCTCTTCCATATCGGCGTCCTCCATCAATGACCTCACAGCCAAGCCTTCAGAACCAGATTAATGGAGGGCCTTTTTATAGCCAAAATCCAGGTACGAAGGTGTTCTTAATGTTGAAGGTTGAATTCGTTTTTATTTTACGCATAGAAATACCCCTTTAATTAAGTGTATATGTTTAGAGGTCACAAAATTCAGGGCACTGCTATCCCCCCCCCTTTTTTTAGACAATATATACAATGCCTACTTACCACTGTGTACAGTGAAGCTGTAGAAATGTGCATTGATAGCAGCTAAGATTTTTAAAAGAAATCTATTAGTACCATAACACATACTGAGCTTTTGTTGGGCTATATTTACACATATTGGAGTTTCATTGCAGTAACGCAATGAAAGGATTAAGTACTGCAATTAACTGATGCAGTAATGCAATGAAATTGCAATGTATGAACACAGCCTTATGGTATGGAGTGAAAGCCATTGCCAGTTCGCCTAGTAAGGTTTAAAGGTTTGCAACGTTATAGTAAAATTGACAGGAGCTCCCTGTGTACCTCATAGAGCTAAAATCTTTCTTTATATGCTGTAGAAATCTGAAAAGATGTTGGCTGGAAATGTTTAGTTGTAAAGGGAGCAGCGGGGGACATCTTTACATTGCTTGGTTATGTGATCTACCTTTTTATGTGTCTAAACACTAAATAAACCAAGTTTAAAACTAGACAGAATAGGTTGTTAATTGTATGACAGGTATGGATGACAGCTGCTTTGTGTTACATTGACAGTAATTGGTGATATAAACACAATGATCATGTTGACAGCCGACATTAGTCATAGCTGCAGGCGATGCAGAAAAGTTGCAGACATGATAACCATGTTTATTTCTTAGGTAATTACCTAGTTGTTTAAAACAAGTCATAGTTTGCCCAGATATTCATTTTACAAGATGACGACTCTAGAAAAGATTTGGTTTACAATTAAAGCAGCATTCCCCATATGTTATTACTTCATGTGGATTTTACTATGGAGTAAAGTCTGTGATTGCTTTCACACAGCATGAAGCTGCTCTGTTAGATATCCCATGTGATCAAGGTTATTATCCACATATTAAAGTATAGTTATTGACTGGATAATGGAGGCAACATTTTATGAGGGAAGAAAGTATATTTAAAAAAATCCAGATTATTCACTGAATTGAAACTAGGTGGAAGTGTTTTTAGATATTTTGGCAGCACAGCAGTTGTAACCTTTTAAAACCTGCCGAGAACTCTTAGGTGAGGTGTACAGCATGCATGATCAAGGAAAACCTATTTTAATCCCCCTTATGGTGCGTTCACACCTACAGGATCTGCAGCTGATTTTCTGCAGATAATTTATTTAAATAACTGAACATGGCATCAAATCTGCTGCAGATCCTGTAGGTGTGAACGCACCCTTACAGTGCGATCACAGGTGCCATCTGGGCAGCGCCTTTCTGTGCAGTGTCCCAGACTCTAGTGATCTCCCGGGTAGAAGCCAGAGCTTGCACTGAAGCGCAGAGGGACGGGATGGGGGCTCCCTTGTGATCACACTGTGAAGGTGATTACAACTTTTTTTGTTATAGTCACGCAGGTAGCAGTGCCATTCACTGTGATATGTTTAAATTGCTTTACCCATTTTAAGGGGCTGCTGATAGACTTCATTTTTAAAACATTGTGAGAGGGGAGAGGCTATCAACCATATCGGAAAAATGCAAATATGTGCACAACCCCCTATGTTGCACAAAGCTTTGTGACTTTATTTTTTACAGCTTTATGGTGTTTGCCAAGTGGGTGGGACTTGGCAATCCCCTTTTAAAGGGGTTATCCATCAATGCACAAAAGTATGATTTTTTTTTATTTTTATTCAAAGTTGCTTATAATTAGATGTGTTATTTAGTTGTACTATCTGGTACAGACTTCTGTAAACTGTTTAAAATGCTAATTACATGTCCTTAATGCTATTGTAAATCCTGTTTTATTGAAAATGCCTCTTATAAAAAAGGTAATGAATAATTCTCCAGATTATTGAACAATGCTGATGTATATGTAAGCAGATAACTGATCTGGATTATTGCTTAGTTTAGTAGGATGTATAATGTCAGGACGGGTAACAGCACTCCACACTTTACACGGGCAGCATGGTATGATGTCATTTGCATCTTACTGGGTTTGTAAGCATAAATATATGTTACCTAGTTCGCAAAGGGTCCAGTTACTGTCCTGTACTGAGGTTTGTGAACCAAGTCTGACTAAACTGAAAAACAAGAAATTAATTGCAACTGTGCAACATATTACCGAGGTGTCCTGTGCTGCTGTCCTCTTCTTTCCTTCCCAGTTCTGTTTTTTGTCTGACAGCTTGTATCATGATCTCTCTTCATTCACGTCTCCCTCATTTGGCAGATGCCCATGTGTTTTCTATCTGACAATACCATATGTTTTAATTTACTGCATAGGTAGATTTCAGTTTTATTGTTATGAAAGTTCTAGTCATAAATATGCAAAGATAAATATTACTGTGAAACTTGATCCTGGTTCGGGATGCATTGTCGGGTTACCGGCCTGTAGGATTTGGCATTACGCTTTTATTTGTGCCAGTCACATGGGAAATAATCTGCTCCCTGAAATGCTCGTATAATTCTGCAGAGATGGCATGCTCTCTGTTCTCAACAAGGACAGTACGTATGTTCTCAATAGGGCATGCTGTCCCATCAATGAATGCTATGTTCTTTCCTCACCTTGCCTGTTCTGCATGTGTATCGGGATATGTATGTACATAAGAAAATGTGTGAAATATGTATTATGTGCACCCAAATTCAGTTCACCTACCCCTCTGACCTAAAGTTCAAAATCAATATTTGTCGATCCCTTCATCTCCTGGACTAGAAATGGGATAGGCGTATGCTTTTAACCATTTCTACACTTGGCTTCACTAACCTTTTACACCTTCTGTTGAACCTATCCTGTATCCAGTGTATAATACATTGGCTCTGTAGAGCTATGTGCTTTGGCTGTATATTACTGTGCTGGAATTAACTAGTGTGAAGGTTTTTTTTCTTCAAGCAAACATTTAAGAACAACAACAGCGCAAATGTTTAGGTGCTACTGGGCAGTTACCTGAAGGCCCGAGTACAAAGTGAATATTGCTGATCTTGGTTAGATTTGCAAAGAAGTTTTAGCTGTAATTAGGTTTAGTGTTAAGCAGACTTGTCGAACTGTTTAGGGTTAGCAACGTTCTTTGAAACCAACTGCTCAGCATTTGACTTCCACTGCCTGGAGAAGTCGGATGCAGCAATAGGGAGTCCTGGAAAATATGGTTACCTCCAGATGCAGGGAGTCAAATGGCGAGTATTCAGGTTCGGAGAACATTGCCGAAACCCGAAAAATTTGGCCAGTCTGCCAATACAGTCTCCTCCTTGGAAGGGCCAAAAGTCCTCTGGCAAAGTGATAACATTATTTACACCAATATATTCCCTCAAAAAATGCTAGTGTATGCAGTTA
Source organism: Dendropsophus ebraccatus (assembly GCF_027789765.1). Taxonomy (NCBI): domain Eukaryota; kingdom Metazoa; phylum Chordata; class Amphibia; order Anura; family Hylidae; genus Dendropsophus; species Dendropsophus ebraccatus. The sequence goes on from NC_091462.1 coordinate 54,776,250, forward strand.
CTCCTTCATGAGACGCGGAGACAAGATGAAGGTCTGACAATGGCTGATAATGGAAGTCATTGTGCTGGCTTCAGCCTTTGCTAGTACATGTGAAGTGAAGTCCTTTAGCTGTGCACTTTAGCAGTTTCTTTACTAAAAGGTACGCTTTAAATATCAAGCTGCAGTGAGATTTTGGCATTATTGATCAGATTTTAGAGGTTGTTATTGGGATTATATTAGGTTTGCTTAGTCTTTCTATATAGGGCCATATTTTTTGGCCACTGGCAAACATTATTAAAGGTGCTCATACAGCAGTGTTTTCTGTAGCAAGTTGATAAATCACATATCTAAATAAAACAATATTTAATAGCTGAACTTTCTGGGTCCATAAACCACCCCTCATACAATGTAGATTATTTTAACCAATGCAGATGTTTTCCTGATCAATTGGAAGAACAAAATTATGGAATCACTCAGTGTTAAGAAAATAGAAATGATGGAAACATTAGTAAATATATTCTAATTATTACTTATCAGACTTTTGAGGCACAGACTTTACTAATAATAAACTGTATTCTTCACCAAGCCGGTACCAAAGATAACAGATCAGCTTTGCGTGATGGCATTTTCATTGCATAGAATATTTAATTTCCACTATATATGCGTATGTGCACAGTTTGGAAGTTGGGAAGAAATTTCAAGTGGAGTCCGCCTGGTGGTGTCCAAATTCTGCCTTTCTTCTAGACTTAGTAATATTTTAAAGCTTAATCCGCCGTCCGCCCAAAGAATTGACGTCATGTTTCCCTCTACTTGATCTGGAAAGCATTTGTGATCAATGACAATTATTTTCCTTTATTTGAGGGAGGTATGGTTTATGCAGCAGAATGTTCAGCTATGAGACAATGTATTGTGACACATCTGTAATATTTAGACTGGGTTCACACTGCGTTTTTGCAGTCTGTTTTTTTTTTTGCGAGTGCAGATGCATTTGAATGCATCCGTTTTGATCCATTTTTCCATTTTATAAAAAAAAACTGATCAAAACATCCTTTTTTTTAGCGTACACAAATATGTGGTCGAACATGTTTTTGTTTGCGCTAAAAATAGGATTTCGTTTATCCTTTTTTTTTATTATGGAAGTCAATGTAAAAACGGATCAAAATGCATGTGCTCAAATGCATCTGTTTTTTCATCCATTTTTTTTTGCATAAAATGGATGGAAAAAAGGGATTGCAAAAACACAATGTGAACCAGATGAGCCCAACTCGAGCATGCCTATGGCTGTATCCATATCTTTCAGGACTCCCTAGGGCTTCATCCAACAACTTTAGCCACCGACCAATCGGACTTGAGCATGAGTGAGTTGCGCTCTCCTGTAGTGAAAACCTAGGGAGATTATCCTCTAGTGTGGTGATTTCTGAATCTTCCCAGAGTTGTTCATGAATAAACACAACTTCTGGCATCATACAGTTTGGGAAATCTCCTCGCAGTAACCCAGCCCTTTCCTTTTCATAGATTGTTAAACATCTACCCTTGTATGACTACCTTACCTCCCTGTTGTCACCCGTACAGATTGGAGTAATGCTGGTGGATCTCAGAACTTTAAGCATGATTCCACTGATGATCCGATGTGTGGAAGTGTCTGGCATACCTTTACCTGTTCTCACTAGATTCACTTTTTACTACTGTCACTGTTGTCACTGCGCCACGTGAAACTTTTTCTTTGCAAACCACAATCTTTGGGAATGATGTGACCTAGAACCTTGCATGTAGACTGCACCACTATAACTATTCCTTTATCTTCCCCATCCCTTTCCTTCTCTTACTTTTCTGCTGCCACATCTGTTTTCTTTTTTCTGGTATACTAAATAAACAGGTACATAATATTTTTTCCTGATCCTCAATTGTAAGCCCTATAGTGTTGTGTTAGCACAGTAGTAGTAGTTAGCAAGTAGTTTGTTGGAGTCGCTGATGTGTATAATATTATGATTTAGTATAATTCCTCGCTCCCTTCTTTCTACTATATTTAACTTTTATTTTATTTGTGAAATCCTATTCCGTGGGTTTTAATTAAAGGGATATCCCCATCTCATAGTTATACTTGTAGGGATAGTCAAGTTAAATGTTTTTGCAATTACATTCATTTCTCTCCTGATGTGCTGCTCTTTTTCACTCATTGTTGACTACTCATTGTCTAGGTAACAGACCACCACTCTGCTTTAAAAATAGTGGTGTGGCTGCTGTATATATAGCTATAATGTAGACATATAGAGATATTGGGGGGAATTTATCAAACATGGTGTAAAGTGAAACTGGCTCAGTTGCACCTAGCAACCCACTTTTCATTCCTCACAGACTTAAGAAAATGAAAGGTGGAATCTGATTGGTTGCCAGGGGCAACTGAGCCAGTTTCACTTTACATTATGTTTGATAAATCTCCCCCATTGTGTATATATATTGTGTATATAATATATAAACATTTGTATAATATATAGTATATAGTACTATAGTAGGCCATGTTCCCACTTTGTAAGACACCGACCATTCTGGGACCTGGCCGGTGTCAGAGAAGATCATCCCGGCTGGTACTGCACTACCACCCGAATGATCTTTACTCTTGATGAATTGGGATGCGGGTGCATCCTTGCGCGCCTACATCCCAATTTGCCACCGCTCACAATGGAGCTTGCAGTGGGAGCCGCACGCTCCATTGTGTGCACTGAGAGGTTGTCTGCGGTGGCTATTCAGTGAATAGCGGTCGCAGAAAACTGACATGTCAGTTTTTTGCGGTGCCACCAGGGATCCCGGCTGGAGTGTATACACTCCGGCCGGGATTCCATACACGGTAGCACAATGTAACTTCCGTAGTAATCACGGGCGTTGTTGATTATTACAGAATTTATGTAGTGTGAACATAGCCGTATAATGTATATATTATACTGGACCACTGTTTTGAGAGCAAAATGGTGATCTTTAACCCAGACAACGAGTTGTCAACAATGAGAGGAAAAGAGCAGCAGATTAGGGAAAGGAGACAAGTTTGCTAAATGAATGTATTTAGATAAATGAGTCCTACAAGTTAAACAATGCTATTTGATATGGGAATACCCATTTAAATGCTAAAGTTCACACACTGTATGTCTACCCTTACTTACACATTTAATAACATTCAGCTAATGTTCGTATAGACTTTGCTACTAAATGTTACAATGGGCTTGATTCACTGATGTGCTATATAGAGCCCCAGGTTCAGAATAACATTTAGAAGCAATGCAGCCATTACTGGTCAAGTTGCTGTTATGGTCTCTGTAACTTTCTTTATGTATTTTAAAGACCTCAGACCCCTTCATGCACATCTTGTCAGTGAATCAATCTCACATTGATATATAGATCTGTACACTTTTTTTTAACAATTCCCTTTCTTGTTTTCCTTCATTTTAGGGTATCCATCCACCACATTCTACATTTTTCTGCCTGGCTTCTAAGTCTTGCTCTACCTTTGTTAACCCCTCTTTAGACCTCTGAATTCTCTAATATTACTCTAACTTTCTGGCTCACAGATAGACCACCTGTTCTTTTCTGTGGAATGCTTGTCAGACTGGTAAACAAAAGGGACATGAAGCAGCCAGCAATTGCAAGAAATGTGAGGGTGAAAAAAGTGCTAGGTCAGTACGATTTATTGACCAGTCATATAAAATACCAGTGTGATCTAAAATAAGTTAAAGCTTTATAAGTTTTATGTCACTGATTTCTTATCTGGTGAAAACATAAGCCTAAAAGTAAAATGAAAAATGACCAAATGCTTATGCAGCAAGTTAAGCGCATGATACAGGATATGTGTGACTATATCAGCCTGTGTAGGAGTTCTATGCAAGCTGAACATAGTGTGAAGAGACAGCTGCCTCCAATTTTCAGGTTTACATTGAAGAGCCTTTATTCTGCAATTAGCGATGATTAAAAACCCGCTGACATCAGCCCTGGTGACTGTTCTATTTTCTTTGGTCAAGATTCAGAATGTCTAGTGAAGGTTTGCAGCATAGGGTGGTGGAATAGTTAGCGTGGCAAGTAATGATACATAAAGGGTAGAGTAAGTGAGGTTAAAGGGAACTGAAAAAAACACAGTACTTAGGAACATAGGGGGTAATTTATCGTGACTGATTTTTTTTTTTATGCTAGTCTAAAGTAAGAGTGCACTGGAGCACCAAATTTATCCTTCTCACTGCCAGTGTGTCGCACTCTCTGGAGTAGTTTTCTTACGTAACATATGCCTAAAGGAAACATGGCCCTTACATTTGTTCAACAATAAGACCCAGATACTGAAATGCTTGTTTTCTAATCTGTTTCTATTTTGTAATTATAAATCTGTTCTTCATAATTATGAGGGCAGATGCAGATATATTGCCTTAGCTTTCTGCACAGCATTTAGAGAGATAATTTACAGCAAACCCATGGGAAAAGAAAAGAACAGACTGGAGGGGATCCTATTGACTTATGCTTCGGGACCTTTGCAGAGGTCACTGTGCAGGTTAGGTGAGAAAATGTGCTCTGACCATCACCTTTTATCTGTCTATTGGTATAAAAGGCATATTAGATGGCCTAATCTGCTATTACATGGCTCGATAATCATGTGGCCATTAAATTGCTAGTAATAATCGTGCAGCCCTATCCTTAATAAGCCACAGGGAGCTGCTGTCTGTAAGTGCTGTGAGTACACTTACTAATACTGTCCACTGAACAATTTTACTATAAAGTGGCCAACCCCCCTAGAAAATGACCTATTTATAAATAATGATTTTATGTTAAACATATATTTTTAAGTATTTTGGTTATGTGTTTTCTAATTTTCCTTGTTACTACCTATATTATAAAATAATCCTAAAATATTGCAGTTTTCATTCTTAACACTGGGGTAAAAACTTATCTGAGACTTCCTGTTCTGTCTGTGGTGATAAGAGGAGTACTACGGGAAACAGATCACTGATTTCGGGGAGACCATCCAAAGATAATACTATTGGCTGCCAGTTAAAGAGCTCAGTACAGTGAAATCCTAGGTGCATACAGTGTACATCCCTGGGAAATAGAAATATTCAAAAATGAGCCACTGAAGCCTCATTTAAGAGTCTCAAAACACAGGACTAGCCAGATATCCCTCTGGGAAGGGCCCAGCCAAGGGGTGACACCTGTAGGGAAACCACCAAAACCACCATATTAAGTGGCCCTGTAAGTCAATGTAATGACAAGGGAAAAACCAAGGCCAGGTATCCATCCACATACAGCTGTTTCGGTGTGTTGCCCTTCATAAGTGTGGAGCAGGATTCTGACTAGGTGGGAGCAATGCCTAGTATATCACTGATCTAAGGGAGACCAGCCAAAGATAACACTGTCGGCTGCCAGTTAAAGAGATCAGTAAAGTGAAATTCCAAGTGCATTGTTCCTTAGGAAATACAAATATTAAAAAAAGAGCATGTGGAGCCTCATTTCAGAGTCTTAAAACACAGGACTGCCAGGATATCTCTCCGGGAAGGCCCCAGCCATGGGGTGGCTCCTGTAAACACAGCTCAAGCAAGATGGCAGCCACCATAACAATGTACAAAAGGTGAAATAAAAGAAAGGATATTCAGAAAATAGAAACCGATTCGAATAAAAGAACAAGATTTAGTATCTCTTTCTGATCAGTAAAAGAAAACCTAGGTGATAAATTTAAAGAGGTCTCACATTATTTTATGTAATGGTGCAAGATTACAATCCAGACAGGTTAACATACACAAGTCTTTGGTTTTCAGGCACACACAGTGCCCCTAGCCATAGCAAATACTTAAATCTAGCAGTAAAATGTTATGAAACTCAACATATGTAATAAAGACACATTGTGGTGTTAGACATTGTTTGCTAAATATTACAGCTCATCTATAGTGCCACATAGTACTAGCACAGTGACATTGAAGGCTATAAGTACATTTTGGAATGGAAAAATGCAACTATATTTGGGTCTCCTATCTTCATTCTTCCATTTATTTTAGACCACCTGACTTTTAGTTTGAAAACTGCTGCTATGTTCAGTTTCTTCTGTGTGTTGGGTGGCTTTGTGTTCAGGAGCCCTGAGTTTGCCTTTTGTGTACATTTCTCCCTATGTACAGCCTATTAAGCTGCCCTTCATGTATGCCTTCCAATCTGTCCACACTTTTTGATCTGCTGTGTAAGTCCCCTTTCTCTCTAGGCTGCAGCCTCTAACACAGAGGGTACAGTCTCATGACACAGCTGTTGCATGTGGACCAAATCCAGTTTGCATGTAATGGGCAATAACTATGGTTTTGCCGATGATACAGCAGTTTCACAGACAAAATCATACTACCATTGGCCATCACATGTGATATCTCTCCCATACTTTGACACCATATTCTGAGAAAGTAGGATGCACATCTGATTTTTCTTCTCTGAGCCACCACAATATGGTGGCAAAGTTTTTGTTAGGACTGTCTAGAAAGTTGCTTCATTTTGCATCTAATTCAGCAAGTTAGGCTGGGTTGACACTGCGTTTTTGCAGTCTGTTCAAAGTATATGTTTTATGGAAACAAAATGGCTGAAAAAACTGATGCAATTTTGTGCAATCCACTTGGCTCCGTCTTTACCTTGACGTTGATTATTAAAAAAAAAAAAATCAGAACAGAGATTCGTTTCTTTAAACCATTTAAAAACGGATACATTAAACGACTGCAAAAATGCAGTGTGAATACAGTCAGTTTGATGGCGCAGATTAAATGCTATGCTCAGTTATTTAGTCAAATCTGTGGCGGATCTGCACAATCAAATCTGCTGAGGATCCTGTATGTGTGAAGCTACACTAAAGCATCTATAGCCTTTATAGATTGTCTTAGTGCTAAAATAGTTCTAACTGCTTCTAAATAATTAGACTTCTCACTTCTGCCATCTTAACAATCATTTTTCTTCTCTGAACAAACATCTAGTCCATACTAGTTATTTTTCCATTGCTTTCTGCAGATACTTGTTCACAAGCGTAGCTTCTCCCTGATGAATTCTTATATATTTCATAGTGTAAACTCATTTCCACCTTTAGAGTGCTGTCGTATTAATCTGGAAGAGAAAAGCTATGTACTAGCCATACAGTGTGGATTTGTTACAGTGACGTCATTTAACAGCTGCAAAAAAAAATTAAAAAATAATTTGTATATATATTTTTTTCAATTAAACAAACAAACTAACTGCTTGGATGGGTCAATTTTCATGTTATATATGTCCTATTACTGATAAGGTTTCCCGCTTTCCTTGGCTCCATACTTAACACTTCAGGTGTGGTATTCGTTAAAACTATACTACCTTTTTAAATACATGACATTTTGATTCCAGTTTTCTTGATAATGGTCAAAACTTTATCAGGATCGTTTTAACAGCTTTTGCTGCCTAGGTAGTCAGACTAAAATTTAAAAGCGTTATCTGGTTAGGTAAAATACATGTTCAATAATTCCCCCTCCTGGAGACTAACAGTCTGCTCCATACGTGTTATCTTATCATTCTCCTTCCCCGTTCGGCTGCCTTCTGCTCCAGACATTAAAAACTGTGCCTGAGCTCCCTCTCTCTCCGGCGATACTCATGTAAACAGCATCCCTGGCCGGCTGTATCTGCTCTCTGATGCCGGGTTAATCACAGTGAGGTGGCCAACTACTTGACCTCCGACGGGGAGACAAGCAGTCTGGGGCGCTTTTTTCATGAGTCATCTCCAAAGGGGATGAACAGAACAGCTCAGAAAGAGTTTGCTATGTCTATAGGAAAACGCAGCAGACTAAGAACTTGTGGAAGGAGACTGATTAGATAATAGCAAGTAAGGAGCAGATTGTTAGTCTCCAGGACTCGGGATTATTGAACATGTATGCATGATTGCGCTACCGCACCCGTCACTGCTCCTGGCCTTGCAGCAGTAAGCACAGGAAGGGCCCTGTTATAATTTTTTACATGTAATTTCTGCACATACTATGCCCCCTGCTGGGACCAGGTCGTGACATCACTTTATTTTTTGTTGAGAAATTGAAGCCTGCCTGATCTACTAAATTGAGGGAAATAGCAGTATATGTGCATTTCCCATTATTAATGTATATTAGAGATTTGTCCAAATATGCTTATGAAATAACATATTACAAAATAGATTTTTGCCGTAGTTGTCCTTTAACCTTATAAGGACATATGACGTACCCATACGTCATATGTCCTCATTAGCACTTCAGAACGGGGGCCGCGCGGCGACCCCGCTTTGAAGCGCAGCGGTTCCGGGTGCCGCGTGTAGCCCGGGACCGCCGCTATTAGCGGGCACGGTCTGATCGCCGTGCCCGCTAATTAGCTAATCGGAGGCAGCTGTCAAAGTTGACAGCTGCCTCCGATTACCGGAGGCAACCTTTCCCTGGGGTCTAGTGGGGGAGATCGCTCCTCCGGGAAGTTGTCCCGGAGGAGCGATCTCCGTTACTGATGCCGGCCGGGGACTCGTCCAAGATGGCGCTGTCCCCGGCTCTAGGGGGGCTTCTAGTATATGTGTAAAAAAAAAAGTGTTTATAGTAAATCCCCTAATCCCTAATCCCCTATCCCCTAATAAAAGTCTGAATCACCCCCCTTTTCCCAGGTTTTAAAGAAAAGTAAACAAATAAATAAATAAACATGTTTGGTATCACCGCGTGCGTAATCTCCCGAACTATTAATTAATCACATTCCTGATCTCGCACGGTAAACGGCGTCAGTGCAAAAAAATCCCAAAGTGCAAAATTGCGCATTTTTGGTCGCATCAAATCCCGAAAAAATGTAATAAAAAGCGATCAAAAAGTCGTATACGCGCAATCAAGGTACCGATAGAAAGAACACATCATGGCGCAAAAAATGACACCTGACACAGCCCCATAGACCCAAGAATAAAAGCGTTATAAGCCTGGGAATGGAGCGATTTTTAAGGAACGTATATTTGTTAACAATGGTTGGAATTTTTTATAGGCCATCAGATACAATATAAGTTATACATGTTATATATCGTTTTAATCGTAACGACTTGAGGAACAAGTCAGTTTTACCCCAGGGCAAATGGCGTAAAAACACTGTTCCCCCAAATAAAAGAAATGCGTTTTTTTTTTTTCAATTTCACCACACTTTGAATTTTTTTCTGGTTGCAATTTTTTTTTCTGGTTGCAAAAATTCAGCCTGTTATTGCAAAGTACAATTGGTGACACAAAAAATAAGGGCTCATATGGGTTTTTAGGTGGAAAAATGCAAGTGCTATGGCCTTTTAAACACAAGGAGAAAAAAACGAAAACGCAAAAACGAAAATGGGCCCCGTCCTTAAGGGGTTAAGCATTTCATACCCTGGCTCGCAGCAATCTTTGTCTAAGTAGCTCCAAGTATAGTGGGGCAGCTGGACAGAGATTTTTGACAGTGGGGAAGTGAAGCACACTACTACCACAGCAGTGAAGACCCAGGCGATCAAAAGATTTGGGCACAATCATGTATAAGATTCAGTGTCATGGAATCATAGTTAGAAACTTGGCTGGAAACAGGGCATCAAGTCATCAAGGCAGCCCCAGTGGTTTTTTTTTCCTTTCCTGCAAATAGGGGGAGATCTATAAATAAAGGTCATCCAGAGGTGGGGAGAATCTTCTAGGAAACACCTTGGTAACTTGGAGATCCTTCCTGGACAGCCTAGGAAGCATGTTTATTTTATTTTTTTCAGTTTTCAGTTAGGGGTTATATCAGTGAAAAATCCACTGCAAGTATGTAAATTGTATATTGATTAGTATTGCAGTGGATTTCCCTGCAGAACTCGCAGTGTAAAATCCGCTGCAATACTGTATTATAAAACTGGCATAAAGGGGTATTCCCAGCTCAACTAAAGAGTCACTGTCGTATTTTTTATTTTTATTTTTTTCCCAGAAATCAATAGTCCAGGCGATTTTAAGAAACTTTGTAATTGTGTTTATTAGGCAAATATGCTATTATCTGCATCCCCCCTCCTCTCGTCTTTTCCATTGACAGCAAAATATCAGAAAATTGTGACGTGTTGCATCAGACACAACCCTATATGTTCTATAGAGAGGGAAGGGGGGAGGAGGGACATGAGTCGGCAGCAGAGAGCAGAGAACAAAGAATTACAAGCATGGAGCTGGGTGAAAGCTTTATTCAGAGGTCTAAGAGGTCAGTGCTGACTGTCAGAGGAGATTAACTCTTGTCCTGATTTGGTGTCTCATTTCCCTCTCTCCATAGGAGAACAATGAAGGCAGGGGGAGAGCTTCAAACAGCTTTTTCATGATAAGAATTCATTTTTCGGCTAATAAACCCAATTACAAAGTTTCTTAAAATCGCCTGGACTATTGATTTCTGCAAAAAAAAATTTTTAATGAGTGTGAAACGTCAACCTCTTAAGGACGCATGACGTACCGGTACATCATGCGCCCGTAAGAGGTGTTCAAAGCGGGGCTGCGGGGCGACCCCGCTCTGAACCACCGCGGTCCTGGGTGCCGCTTGTAGCTGATTGCCTTGCCCGCTAATACAGTAATCAGATGCAGCTGTCAAACATGACAGCTGCATCTGATTACCGGATGCAGCACTTCCCTGGTGCCTAGTGGGGGAGATCGTTGTCACGGAGGAGTGATCTCCGTTACTGCTGCTGGCCGGGGACCGCACCAAGATGGCGCCGTCCCCGGATCGGCACTTGTTTGTTTTCGGCTGCAGCAGCCGAAAGCAAACGAGTGCCGATCTCATTGATCTTTGCTGTATAACTATACAGCAAAGATCTCAATGAGAGATCAAAGTGTATATGCTAGAAGTCCCCCAGGGGGGCTTCTAGTATATGTGTGTAAAAAAAAAAAAAATATTGTTATTAGTAAAAAGCCCCCTCCCCTAATAAAAGTGTGAATCAGCCCCCTTTTCCCAGGTTTTAAATAAAAGTAAATAAATAAATAAACATGTTTGCTATCGCCGCGTGCGTAATCGCCCGAACTATTAATCATATTACTGATCTCGCACGGTAAACGGCATAAGCGCAAAAAAATCCCAAAGTGCAAAGTTGCGCATTTTTGGTCGCATCAAATCCAGAAAAAATGTAATAAAAAGCGATCAAAAAGTTGTATGTGCGCAGTCAAGGTACCGATAGAAAGTAAACATCATGGCGCAAAAAATGACACCCCACACAGCCCTATAGACCAAAGGATAAAAGCGTTATAAGCCTGGGAATAGAGCGATTTTAAGGAACGTATATTTGTTAACAATGGTTAGAATTTTTAACAGGCCATCAGATAAAAGAAAAGTTATACATGTTATATATCGTTTTAATCGTAACGACTTGAGGAACATGCACAACAAGTCAGTTTTACCCCAAGGCGAATGGCGTAAAAACACATTCCCCCCCCAAATAAAAGAAATTTTTTTTTTTCAATTTCACCACACTTTGGATGGCCGCCATATAACAGTAAATAGCGGCCATTATTTTAATACCACAGCCGTTGTTTTAAAATAACAGCAAATATTTGCCATTAAATGACGGCCATCCACTCAATTTCAACATTGTGTGAACAGAACCTTTCTGTGTTTTCAATCCACTCCTGGTTTTGGTTGCAATATGAGGACCACACTACTGACTGAAATATACGTAGTGTGAACCCAGCCTAGTGATGTGTGTTTAAGTGAATGGCCCCCCCTCCCCCGTTTTCCCCCCACCCCAGAAGTGTGGTGCATAACTGTGCTCAGCCAATCGCGGCTGAGCAGCTGATGACGCGGCAGAGGGGACGGCCGGCCTCCCGAAGATGACGTTGTCGACCCAAGAAGGTGGCCGAAGTCGGTGAGTATAATGCACCACACTTCCGGGGTGGGGTGGGGGGACATAGGGAAGGGGGCCATTCACTTAAATAACACACATTACAAAGTTGTATAACTTTGTAATGTGAGTTGTTTGGTGAATAAATGTTAAATGCCGCACTACCCCTTTGAAGCTTATTGGGCCTCATTTACTAACATCCATTTTCTAGTTTTGCTGTAGCCTGTGTTATATTATTTCCTTTCTAATTTACAGGTATTTATATTGCTAAAATCCCACCATCCTGTTCTCTATTCTAGAAGAGAGAATCTGTCAAAATCTGTCGGTTTAAAGTGTCACTGTCATTATAACTTTCTAAATGAACAGAAGATGTGATATAAAGCAAGTTTGCAATGTACATTTATTATTATTTTTTTTTTACTATCATGTTGTAAAACAGAGCCATATTTACCAGAAATCCCGGTCCAGTCTCATGAAGGCAGCTCTTTAGTCTTGAGCTGGTTGAAAAAGAAAAAAAGAGACTAAACACATGAATTCTGGCTATTAGAGTGTCATGGCTCGATGTGTCCATCAGTCATATGGCTGCCTTCTCTGTAAATGCTCAGGGAAACACAGGACTTTCTGTTTTCTGAAGAAGAAAAGAAAAAAGAAGTGCTGTGTTCTTTTGAATAAATAAATAATGACACTAATTTGCAAGCTTGCTTTATTTCACATCTACTGTTGATTTAGATTTTTAAAAGTTATAACGACATTGACACTTTGACAAGTACACATTGACAAGTACACACCCACATTTTGGGATTTTTCTCATGGGACAACATTAGTAAATCGGCCCCATAGACTTACTAATTCTCCATGTGCCTGTATTGTTTTGATAACTAAGATGGGCTCTGTGCAACTACAATTTCCAGGAGGTACTGGCAGTCGGTCTCCACTGAGCCTGTCTGAAGGTGTCTGCTGTGTGATACATTTATTAAAAACAGATTCCATATCTGTCCAGCTACTTCTGACCAAGTTGGTGTTCCCTATGGCTGGATTATGTGCTGTTGCAGGGACAGCTGAAACAGTGTAGGTCCAAGCTACCCACAAATAAATCTGCTGTGTACCATAGTCTTAAATGTCATGAATCACAAGTTGTATTATGCAATTTTGTCTGGTTAAGAATAAATTAAGACATAAACCACATGTTAATCTGTAATTGTGGCTGCCTCTTGCAGTTCACAGCATTATGCCTATTGTGAAATAGTATATTTAAGTCCTTCTTCAGCTTTTTTTTTTGCCTTCAGATTGCAGAAGAAAACCCTAGTCAGGCTATATTTTTCAGACACTGTTACTCTGTTTGCAGCCTACTCATAGATTATGATTTTTCTCATGCTGGATGTGAGGTCTTGCTTTGTGAATGAGCATTGTCGTCTTTCTACTCTGGTACATAGTCTGTGAGATTCTCCTCTGCAAACTGCCTTCTCTGTGCTTTCTTCCCTTTGTACAGTCGGTGTGTGCTTCTCTACAAGCATTGTCACCCTTCTGTCTTTTTAATCTACTGTGTACAACTTAACCCCTTGCTCTCTCTAATGCTGGTTTCACACTGTTTTTACTATCCATTTTTTTCAAAACAGATGCATTTTTCGTGCATCCGTTTTGATCCGTTTTTCCGTTGACTTCCATTATAAAAAAAAAGAAGATAAAAACAGATCAGTTTTTTTAACGGACACAAAAATCAGGTAAACTACGTTTTTGTGTACATTAAAAAAACCGATCCGCTTTGATCCTCTCTTCGAAGTCAATGGAAAAGCAGATCAAAACAGATGCACGCATATGCATCCATCTTTTTCATCGGATAGGAAAAATGTAGTGTGAACCCAGCCTAAGGTGTATTTCTCACTCAAGACGCACACTATAATTGATTTGTATGTTGCCATACCAGCAGAATGGTATGCCAAAGTATACTGAAGCATACCCAAGCCATGCACATTTAGTTTACTTTTAGTTTACAAACTTTAATCTTTTAATAAAATTATAGAATAGAATATTTTTAATGAGGGATATTGAGAAAGGTATACCCTCTCCACAGTACTTCTCCTAATCGGTTGCGGTCTGACAGTTCACATTTGGCTGTATCGATATTTTCCAGCTCTAGGGCGGCATCCAACTTCTGCAGCTGCGGGGAATGAAACGAAGAGCATTTGGGTTTGGATAACGTTGCCGAACTTTTACAGCTTTTACCTTCTTAATATGGTAGCAAACTATATGATCCCTGTTCTGTTCCAGTAAAAATACCCTTATCAACCGAAAGCCTCACAAAAAGCCACTGACCATGTAACTGTAACTTTAGTTTTGCCTGTTCTCAAGAGTGTGATGTTTCTTTGCTAACACCCCTTGTAGATGGAGGAGAAAATCATATAAGACTGTAATTATAAACACTATAAAGTAAAAAGCTGACTCCTGTCATGTGGGATCCCATCACACAATACATGTCTGCCAGAGACTTACTGTTGTCACTGCACTGTGGGGGCCCGACTGCTCACAGACAAACAACAGTGCCGGATACCCTGCATACTGGACACGCAGTCCGGACAGACCCCACTAAATAGGTACTGTCTTTTTCAGTCACAATACGCAGCATTTTACTTGGCGGTATAGAACTGAATGCTGTGCCATTTTGACCAGGTTTTTTTGTTTTTTTTTAATCAGCATCTGAAATGGTAGCCCCTGACAGAACCATTGAAGCCTTATTAAATCTACACCAATGGTGCTCTATGGTGTTGTATGCAATATTTATGCTGGAATACTTTTAAAAATTTTTTTATTGTTTCAATCTGATTTCTGCCCTCAGACCGTATTAATTTCCTATGCCCAGGGTATATGTTGTATAAGGCATACCTGCAAACCATGGCAGGTCTATGCACCAATTGTTATCTATCAGTGACTATGTTTAGTTCCTTTCCTAAATTTATGCTTTTGATATTTAGGATTTGAATGTGTGGTCTGTTGTGCTTTTGAGTCTTAAAGAATAAAAGTATATGTTCAGGAAATAACCCAGTCGCAGTCACTAGCAGACAATGTTTGTTAAATTCATTTGAATTGGCCTGCTATAGTGTGTGTTGGCATACCTTTTTGCCAGTATGCTGATGTATACCTCTAATAGCAGTCTGAACCGAGCCTTACTTATTGTTTTGTCTAGCTTAAACTCCACACCAGACGGTGTGCTGCGGCATGCTTACCATCAGGGCTGTGGAGTCTGTAAGCTGC
This sequence comes from Dendropsophus ebraccatus, assembly GCF_027789765.1. Classification (NCBI taxonomy): domain Eukaryota; kingdom Metazoa; phylum Chordata; class Amphibia; order Anura; family Hylidae; genus Dendropsophus; species Dendropsophus ebraccatus. The sequence continues at coordinate 54,791,275 of NC_091462.1, forward strand.
AGATCCGACTCCTGAATTTTATGAGGACTGACTCCCAACTCTGAATCCTTCTCCTTCATAAATGGCCAGTCATATACCAGGGGAGTTATTTATCACACTGGCTCAGCAGCTTCTGTATAATGTCCTACATGATCCTGGGGTGACTTCTATATGAATAAAGAAAGATATAAAGCAGCTTCTCCTGTGTATGCAGTGGATGCAGCCAGTCTCAAGCCTCCATGTCCTGAACAACTCAGAACTAGACTAAATGGAGCAGGTAGTCTTTTCCTGCCGACAGTCTTCTATGTTTCTAACTAAATATTCACCATACACAAAGAAACACTGCTAACAATGCCAGATACCTGTGAAAAAGGACTCAGCCATAGTGATATAGAGGGGTCACACATAGTGATATAGAGGTTAGACATAGGCCCAAATGTATCAGCTCTCTGTCAGTTTCCGCGCTCCTGAATCATCGCGGACCCACAGGAACTACCCGCTCAGCCAGTCATTGAATACAGCTGTGTCCTGCCTCACTCACTGGCTGAGTGGGGTCATGACATCATAGGATTGGGAGCGCATTGCACGTTGTACTTTGGGGGCACGGGGATGGGTAAATAGGACTTTATTATTAACCAACCACCCCCTGCCCCCCCTGGATTTTTCAATGTTGCCCAGAATACCACTTCAAAGGAGAGGTCTGGCAATTTTTTTTTTTTTTTAAGTATTGTATTGCCCCTCCAAAAGTTATACAAATCACCGATATACACTTATTGCGGGAAATGCACTTAAGTGCTTTTTTCCCCCCTGCACTTACTACTGCATCAAGGCTTCAGTTCCTGGATAAAATGGTGATGTCACAACCCGACTCCCAGAGCAGTGCGGGCTGTGGCTGCTGGAGAGGATGATGGCAGAGGGATGCTCAGTGTCCCTTGCCATCATTACTAGCAGCCACAGACCGTACAGCTCTGGAAGTCGGGTCGTGACATCACCATTTTATCCAGGAAGTAAAGCCTTGATGCAGCAGTAAGTGCAGGGAAAAAAGTACTTTTTGTGCATTTACCATGATGAATGTATATAAGTGATTTGTATAAATTTTGAGGGGCAATACAATACTTTAATAAAAAATTTTGCTGGACTTCTCCTTTTAATCTCACACACACAAACACACACACACACACACACACACACTGCTGCAGCCACCATAGAACACTGCAAAAAACACCACATTGAGGACAGAGGTTACTGCTACACTACTTATGTCTTCTCCTCCTCCTCTATATTACACAGGATATCTTCATATTACACTGCTGCTCATATACAGTCATCCAGCATCCAGGAAGAGAACAGCACAGATCTCCCCCCACACAATGGACTCTTCCAGCTCAGAAACAAACTGCCAAATAGTGACCGACAACTTTTCCCCGACCACCCTTATCTAATAGGGCCAGTGTCCAATTAGAATGTTGCTCATCTATATCATAAAAATCAAAGTCTGTCTGTCTGTCCTTCTGTCTGTCTGTCCTCTATAGACTTCCAAACGCCTGAACCGTTTGACCCCAAATTTGGCACACAGATACATTGGGTGCCCGGGAAGGTTATTGCGAAGGTCCCGTCCCTGCCAGATGTACAGGAGGGGAGGGGGAGGGGAAAGAGAGGCGCCCCATAGAGATGAATGGGAAAATCTCCTCACTGCAAACACAGGTGATATAATTAGCTGCAGCAGACACGGCAGTTGGAGCCTTAGCAACCAATAGGATTACTGCTTTCATTTTCACAGGGAGCAATGGTTGCTAGGGAAGCTGCCTCACAACATCCACAGTAATAACTGGTAGACCCCCTACTCCATCTATACAGTACATGTATATACAGGACCCCCTACTCCATCTATACAGTACATGTATATACAGGACCCCCTACTCCATCTATACAGTACATGTATATACAGGGCCCCCTACTCCATCTATACAGTACATGTATATACAGGACCCCCAACTCCATCTATACAGTACATGTATACAGGACCCCTACTCCATCTATACAGTACATGTATATACAGGTCCCCCTACTCCATCTATACAGTACATGTATACAGGACCCCCTACTCCATCTATACAGTACATGTATATACAGGACCCCCTACTCCATCTATACAGTACATGTATACAGGACCCCCTACTCAATCTATACAGTACATGTATATACAGGACCCCCTACTCCATCTATACAGTACATGTATACAGGACCCCCTACTCCATCTATACAGTACATGTATATACAGGACCCCCTACTCCATCTATACAGTACATGTATACAGGACCCCCTACTCCATCTATACAGTACATGTATATACAGGACCCCCTACTCCATCCATACATTACATGTATATACAGGGCCCCCTACTCCATTCATACAGTACATGTATATACAGGGCACAACAGGTATACCAAACTGTGACTGGGTAACACTGCCACACCAGACCTGACCAATACCGCCATAATGTGACTGGGTAACACCGCCACACCAGACCTGACCAATACCGCCATACTGTGACTGGATAACACTGCCACACCAGACCTGACCAATACCGCCATACTGTGACTGGATAACACTGCCACACCAGACCTGACCAATACCGCCATACTGTGACTGGATAACACTGTCATACCAGACCTGACCAATACCGCCATACTGTGAATGGATAACACGCCACACCAGACCTGACCAATAACGCTATAATGTGCTGGATAACACTGTCATACCAGACCTGACCAATACCGCCATACTGTGACTGGATAACACTGCCATACCAGACCTGACCAATACCAGCAAACTGTGACTGGCTAACACCGCCACACCAGACCTGACCAATACCGCCATACTGTGACTGGATAACACCATCATATCAGACCTGACCAATACTGCCATACTGTGACTGGATAACACTGCTATACCAGACCTGACCAATACCACCATACCGTGACTGGATAACACCGCCACACCAGACCTGACCAATACCGCCATACTGTGACTGGATAACACCGCCATACCAGACCTGACGAATACCGACACACTGTGACTGAATAACACTGCCATACGGGTAAATACAACCCTGCAGGTATACAGGACACTACAGGTATACAGGACCCCAAAACTATACACTACATGTGCACGGGACCTCCACAAAACTATATACTACAGGTATACAGGACCCCAAAACTATATACTACAGGTATACAGGACCTCCACCAACTATATACTTCAGGTATACAGGACTTCCACCAACTATATACTACAGGTATACAGGACCCCAAACTATACACTACAGGTATACAGGACCCCAAAACTATACACTACAGTTATACAGGAACTTCACCAACTATATACTACAGGTATATAGGACCTCAAAGCTATACACTACAGGTATACAGGACCTACACCAACTCTGTAATACAGGTATACAGCACCTTCACCAACTCTATACTACAAGTATGCAGGACCCCAAATATACTACAGGTATACAGGAACTCCACCAGCTATATACTACAGGTATATAGGACCCCAAACTATACACTACAGGTATACAGGACCTCCACCAACTCTATACTATAGTTATACAGGACCCTCAATCTATTTACTACAGGTATACAGGACCCCCGAACTATATACTACAGGTATACAAGACCTCCACCAATTATACATTACAGGTATCCAGGACCCTCAAACTATAAACTACAGGTATACAAGACTTCCACCAACTATACATTACAGGTATACAGCACCAACTATATACTACAGGTATACAGGACCCCCGAACTATACAGTACAGGTATACAGGACCCCCGAACTATACAGTACAGGTATACAGGACCTTCACAAACTGTACACTGCAGGTATACAGGACCTCCCTCAACTATACACTACAGGTATACAGCCCCCCCAAATACACACTACAGGTATACAGGACCCCCCCCAACTATACACTATAGGTATACAGCCCCCCCCCAACTATGCACTACAGATATGCGAGACCCCTAAAAACTATACATTGTGGGTATACAGAACCCCTCCAACTATGCACTACAGGTATACACTAATTCCACTGATAAACAATACCTTTAGCTTGGCCTCCTGGGCACCTTAGAACAAATCTAATTAACACACTGACACTTTATACCCGGGCAGCGCCGGGTACATTTTCTAGTAAAATATATTGATGAACAAAATATAAAAAAAATTCATATCAAAACTCAAATCTAAATTTATATTTAAAGATTTTTTATTTTTTTTTTGGTAAAGTTGGAGTCGGTAAATTTTTTCCGACTCCACTGCTCTGCTTACCATAAGTGTTGTGTTCTTTGTTGGAGCGGGTACTGTAACTTTTGAACCTTGTGTGCAGAGGTCTCCGGTTGTAGCTCCAACCTATTATGTATATTTTATTATTTGAAAAGCTATACACTCCTTTTTTCCTTTGGGAAACTGCCTTTTTTTTTTTTTCTCCATGACTGCTAAGCGCATAGAATCTTTCTAGTAAAATGCTAGTGCGCAGCCCTCTCCGCTACCGAGAAATAGCTTTTGCAGCTGGGTGCCCATCTATTTTACTGTTTTGGAGAAGTCTTTTGAGCACTTACAGAGCGTACAGTTTGATATGGGAAAAAATGCGCCACCTGAAGAACTCTACAATTATAAAATTGCAAAATGTGAGTGTTTTACATATTGTGATGGATTTACTGTGCAAATGTTGGCGTCAAAATATAGGCAAAGTATACATTTGAATGCAATTTTTTTTCCTTATTGTGCATTGTATTTATTTCTATAGCTCTTGTGTTCCGTTTCTGGTCTGTACACTGTATGTTTTTACATATGGTGCATTGTCTCATTTAGACTGAGCTCGACTTTATTACACAGCCCAACCTTAAGGCTATATTCACACATAGTATTTCCGTCAGCCTTTTTTCAACCAAAACTGTGGGTCGAAAACACAGAAGCTGTACAAATTTTTCCATTATAATTGTGCCCCATGTAGTCAGGTGATGGTACCAATCATCCCAGCAACATTGTGTGGATATTGTGGGAGAAATGTGGTGTGGTTTCTACTGCGTTCAGAAGGCATTTCAAATACATATGTAGAAACACGCCCTAACAAGGCACAATTATTTGTGCAGCCAGGCCACACAAACAATTGCTTGATTATTATTAGGTCCATTTACTTCATTATAGTCGGCTGCATTTTTTTGTTTACACATAATGATGTTAGGCTGACTAGTGATGATTTAAATGGCTGGTTGCTAGCAATTCTTTGTATGCAGAGCTATATTTTCTTATTTTTTAAACGTTATGTTTTGTTTAGTCTTAAATCCATTGAATCATTTTGTCTCCTCACAGAATCTATTTGTAGCTCCTGTAATAATTTTTTACAGTCAGGAAATGCTTCTTGTGGAATTAAGGGCTGACAAAGTTTTGAATTTAAAAGGCCAAATTCACCATTATAAAATTTTTCATCAATAGTGTTCTACTTTAATAGATCAGACAATTCCGCACGCTACGATATGTAGTGTTTGTTAAAAATTTTTTTTTACATATTTTTATTTTTGTAATGGGCAAGGAGGTATTTTAAACTTTTATTTTGGGGGGGGCTTTTAAAACTTTTAAAATTTTTTTTTAATTAAGTACACTTTTTACTTTTTTTTTTTTTTACTGTAAAACATGCAATCATTAGATTGCAAATACTGATCTAGCATAGATCTGTGTTATCGGCAATCTGTTCATAGTGTGCCTGAGAGTAGACTCTATACACAGGTCACCCATCCGACAGGACAGAGGTGAGTTGTGTAGGATCAGTGCTGCACACCTCTGCCTGTAATTGTAAAGCCGGTGCTCAGTGGTAACTGGTTTCTTCAACCATAAGTCTTGTATAGGAGAAAACCATGGCACTCGATGTTGCAAGAATAAGTGAGAATTTTTATTTAGCAAATAGATACAAGGTATTTACTCCGACCGTACATAAGAAATGCAAGATATGAGACCAAATAACATATGGTGCGACGTTTCGGTCCGCTATGGACCTTCCTCAGGCAATGCGGTCTCTCATGTGCTGTATGCAGGGAGAAGGGTCACAGGGTCGCACCATATGTTATTTGGTCTCATATCTTGCATTTCTTATGTACGGTCGAAGTAAATACCTTGTATCTATTTGCTAAATAAAAATTCTCACTTATTCTTGCAACATCAAGTGCCGTGGTTTTCTCCTATACAGGACAGAGGCGAGTGGCCCACCCCCGCCCGTCAGTACAAGCCATCGGGCTTGTCCCAATCAGTCAGTGACAGGTGCTTGTCCTGTCACTGTCTACCGTATGCTGCGTTTACAGGGAGCGATAATTCGCACAATCGAACGAATAACGATTTTGAAGTAATGATGTGTTTTTTATAACGATCAGCTTTTAGACGGAACACTATCGTTTGGAAAATTTGTTATTGCAATCGTTTTAAGATTGCTTAACCCCATCTCATACACAGGGTGATTCGATCTGCAAATTTTTAGCAAACGACCAGCGATGATTTGAGGACATGTTGAAAGTTCAAAATGAACGATTTCTCACTCGTTGCTTGATCGTTTACTGTGTTTACACAAGCCGATTCTTGCTCAAATGCGAACGATTCAAATGACAATCGTTCCGTTTAAACTTCGCGAACGCTATAGATAGTTGCGTTTAGGGGTTAATGACAGGCAGCAACTGCCTGTCATTATCTCCCGCTCCTGACACACTGATGCGTGCAGGACCGCTCTCACTGCAGCGATCCTGCACTTATCTAACAGCCCCTTACAGTCAGGAACGTAAATATATACGCTCCTGCTGCATGGGGCATGTGCAGAAGGAACGTATATATACAGATTGCTGACGTGAAGGGGATAATGACTATTTATTTAAATGTAAGGTATATTCATTCACACACATTTTCAAGTTTAGCTAGGTTTACACTGTGTTTTTGCATATGTTCCAGTACGTTTAATTTTAACATACAGGAAAACATGGTCAACCACATCGTTGTGTACATTAAAAAGACAAAAACAAAAAAGGATCAATTTCAAGGCATCTTTTTTTATAATGTAAGTCCATGGGTTACAGATCCTGCAGTATTGCATACATCAGCATCCATTTTTAGCACGGTTTTGCATCCGTGTTTTTTTTCCTTTTAAGCATACAGTATATGTCAAATAGACAGCAAAAATTCAGTGTGAACATAGCCGTATCTGTCACCATCAGGTTTTTTTTTTCACTGAGCATGCGTGGCAGTAGTGAGAAACCAGAAAGGAACATAAACTGATATGCAAACGGATGCCAACGGGGGCAAACAATTGTAAACAGTCCATTTTTTTTAAGCCAAAATGCAGACGGAACATTTAAAAAAAAAATAATAATAATTTTGCTCAGTTTGCCCATCTTTTGTGCTTTTCTGTTATAGAAGGATCCATTCATGAACAGAGACCAACAAAGTTTTCCCTAAGGCTATGTGCACAGTGCATCAGTGTCCTACATTTGGGGTGTATGCAGGGAAAAGCTCCTTGTGCATATTTTAAATATGTCTATAGGCTTTGTTTCATTTTGTAGCGACTTAAGAGTTTTCACCTTTGTTGTTGCAGTATACCATTCAGGTGTTCAGAAGAGTGCAGAATACTGTTTTATTTTCCCATTCAGTGGGCCACTGCAAAAAAAAAAGAAAAAGGACCCCCCTCCCCCCCTTCTGCAAAATTAAAAAGTAACAAGAAAAAAAGAGTACATTAATAATGTACATTATTATTTGTAGAAAAGAGCATGTTGCAATTCCTAGGTGGTAAAATGCCATGTAGCTTGCTAAAGAGCAGCATACTTTACCTTTTTTTTTACCCTGGAAAACCTTTATTGATGCTGGTATGTCTGACCTAAGTAATGTCTTCAATATACTCAGGTCTAGTATAAATAGCATTCACTAATAGCATCTCCTTTCCTTGCAGTATCACATGCGCCTCCACCTCCTTCTATACTACAGGTGACTCCACAGTTACCTCTTATGGGATTTGTGGCTAGAGTTCAAGAAAACAGTAAGTATCTGAGCCTTGAAGTCGTCATTCAGTAATTTGTCAACAATTTTAAATTCTTTTTAAAACCGCTTATTTATTTATTTTTTATAGCACAAAGTAAAATATGTTTTAAAGTAAATCTAACGACAAGTTAAGTGGATCTAACCTGCTGAGAGATTTTAATACAGCAGGTGACAGGGAGTCTGCTGCCCTTTTAATGATATTTTTTTTCTTCCTGTAAATTAGGTGGTTTGGTGCACTGGAGGTTGTCCTGTAGACTTTTGTGTACCAATCTGCCCTCCCACTGACTCCTGTGGCATGTATGGAAATCTAGATACAAATCTTCTCTTGGGCAGGTGTAGATTTGTTCTGCAATGCCTGCGCCAGGCAAAGGGCTGGACAGCTTTATGAGGAGGTGTTTGTCTCTTACTAAATCCGGCTGGAGAAGAGGGGGCTGGTCTTTACTTATTTTTGGCATATGTGTATGCCAGTCTTGATAAATCTCCCCCAGTTTTTGGTGTTGTAGATATATCCATAAAAAAAAACTTTTTCTAACGCAGGATAGCCCCTTTAAATGTGCCAAAATGTTGGCACACAATTCTAAAGTTAATTTAGCTAAATAACAGTTGGCCAAAACTTAGGCTTAACAGTCTACATATGCCGGAGTTGTCAAAAATCCTGTGATAAATCAGTTTTTGCTAAGATTTACATAACAATTATATTAAATTACCCATCCCCCAATTTGATATTTGATCTCGTATTTTGCTTGCTTAGTTTCAGAGACTCCACCTCCACCCCCTCCTGCAGAAGAGCCTGTATTTGATGAATCTCCCCCACCGCCTCCACCTCCAGAAGACTATGAAGAGGAGGAAGCTGCTGTAGTAGAGTACAGTGACCCATATGCTGAAGAAGACCCACCTTGGGCACCAAGGACCTACTTAGAGAAGGGTATATAAAAAGATTTTTGTTACGTTTCTTGCCTCCAATACACAGGGGAAACCTTTAGTGTAGCATTTACACTAGACTAAGCATTGACTGAAAAGCTTTTATCATTTTAGACAAAACCAGTAGCGGATTAAAGGAGACCTGTCACCCCCTGTGCTGGGGTGAAGGCCACCCGACCTCCTGCTAGAGACCCTTATACTTATTCCTTCTCTCTAAGTCCTGCGCCTGGAGCCGGTCCCGGGACGGAGAGATCAGCGCCTTAGAATGTAGTGAGCCAACATGGATTTCATCCTAAAAATTCATACAGTTTTTGTGCTATGAGTGAATTTCAAGGAACTGGAAATATATAGGAAATAATTATACTTTGTCCTTAAAGGGAACCTGCCAGCCCCAGTGCTGGGTAGAAGGACAAAGTATAATTCTTTCCTATATATTTCCAGTTCCTTGGAATTCACTCATAGCACAAAAACTGTATGAGTTTTTAGGATGAAATCCATGTTGGCTCACTACATTCTAAGGCGCTGTTGACATTATTATTATTATTATTATTATTATTATTATTATTGCGAAGAAGACAGGATGTGGATAAGAGGGTAATTTGTGTGATCACAGGCAGATATTGTGCATTGCTGAGCATTAAAGCTGCCAGGGTGGGAAAGGATCAAACTAGAAAACCAATACAATTCAATAATAGGTGTGTTTCTTAATTTGAAGAAAAAAAAAAATCACATCTGGTTTGCTGATACTGTGAATACCTGCAGATTGTTTTTGCAAAATATCCCACTGAAAATGTGAAAGAAATCACTGTGGAGTCACATTGTGTATTACATGCATCCTCTCAGCCACTCCAACAGCTACAAAAATTTATCAAAAACAGCATCACATGGTCATTTTCAAGAGAGGGAAGATGCGCCATGTGATTACACAGAACTTAGAGCTCTTTTTATGGTTGTTATTGTATCTACTTGTGTGGATCACATTAGCTGACGTATTCCATTTAATCATAAAAACATAAATCCAGTATCAGTCCTTGAAGGAAGGTTGATGTATAAGGTCAAAGTGGGGTCTATAATTTACTTATTTTTTTATGGACACTAGTGAAGACTACTATTTCAGACTTCACATACTATCTGCATAAGTAAATTCATCCCATTTACAATACCCAAGTGATATGATATTTATTTGTATTTCTTTCCTAGTTGTGGCAATTTACGACTATACAAAAGATAAAGAAGACGAGCTCTCCTTTCAGGAAGGAGCCATCATCTATGTCATTAAGAAGAATGACGATGGGTGGTACGAGGGAGTCATGAATGGGGTGACAGGGCTTTTCCCAGGCAACTATGTGGAGTCAATCATGCACTATTCTGAATGATGACCCAAGAACACACATGTCCCTGAACAGATCCGTTGAGGCTTCCCAGACTTCCATGAGCCCCTGGGGGGCCACCCTATAAACTGAAGAAGATCATTGTCATTTGAGATACTTCATTTTGTTCCTTTTTGTTTCTGACCATTAAAAGAAATAGTGATACAAGTTGTTTGATCAGATGTGATCTTCCTGCTGCTCCGGGGCAGTTCTGGCTAATTGACTTAATTTGGACACAGGATTTCTCAAGAAGAAATGAATGGGTCTATGACATTTATGAGCTCAACTTCCCCCTTATTATGATCATGTATATGTATCTAAAGTAAAGAGATTCATTTCTGCCAATGTCAAGTATGTAGTGTTTTTAACTCTTAAAATGTTTAGGGTTGTTTCCCTCTAAATTGAAGGAAGCTTAACTACCTTACAAGCTTGTGATAATATACCTTCAGCTGTTAGGGGTGGATATATAGGTCATTTGTGTTTACCTTGAGAACACCAAAGAACTTTTTACAACCAGAACCTAGGACAAGGGTCCTAAGCTCTTCCTCCAAGTTATCGTAGAAATTGGCAGCTGTTGAATTGAGTTGGAACAACCCAAAGATAATCAGCCATTTATACCAATGACCCACAAAACCTAAGCACACTTTTAGCTTTTCATTTTATCATTTTTTGCAGCACAAATAGAAACATATTTTTAATGCAGCATGAATTTGTGCTGGGATATCAAGTGTTATAGATTTGTAATTTACAAGTAAATTATTACTTTAGGCCTTTTTGCCACATTGCAGATTTGGTCATTATCATGCTTCCATATTTGTAAGCTAAAACAAAGACTGGATCTAAAATCCAAGTGAAATATAATGGCAAGAGATGAACTACTCTACTTTTGTATTCAGTCCTGTTTTGGCCTCTAAAATACTGATGACTTCTGGAATGTGTATGTGAGCGCTGAAGGCTGGAATGCCTCCTGGAAGAGACGCATCTTATATAAAATTAATGTACAGTCCTCAATGAAATAAGTAACAGAAGCTCATGACCTGTCACTTTCTGTTTTAATCAGATGAGTTCTCCAGTTGGTGATCTCTGCAGTGTTTTATGGCTCCATTCTTGCAGGATTACAGATTCAGGTAACAACTATTAATAAAGGTGTTTTTAGTAAATGATAGAACCCAAATAAAAGTTTCTAAGATCATGCTCTACTCTTCAAGGAGATGACCTAATAGTTTCACCTTCTTTCATTGTGCCTCAGGCCATTTCTAGTGGCACTCCTGGTATTGCATAAGAGACAATCGTAAAGATTTGCAAAAAAATAATAATAATGAAACCGACCTGGCATTATTTGCTATTGTTCTAACACTTGCCAGGTGTCTGCAGCCTAGTAGTGACCTCAGGAATCATTTGCCTTTTTATCGCTTTCTTCAGCCTAAAGTAATTGCAGATGGTGGTGGCTGTGGAAGTCGATATTTGTCACATATTAATCAATCATCCATTCTAGGAACTGGTACATTTCTTTGTGATAATAGTTAATGTTCAGAATGAGTTTGTAGGTTGCATCCTATCTGTGTAATTTAAGTAACCTTGCAGTATTTATATGCATACCCTGCAGCTTCCAGATTAGCTGGGTTAGGCTGGTGACATAGTGCAGCCGATCGGAGGCCTCCAGCTGGGCTGTGATTGGATAGAAAGGAGCACATGCTGTATGTGGAGTAAGGAGGCTAGCTATTCCTGCAGTGTGACTAATACTCCCAGGGCTGTGTGACATCTATGCAGCACACAGATCTTTGAGACCTACATAGCTGCTGATATTTATGAGCACAGTTCTATATTTACATGCGCTATCTGATAGCAAAGTATATTCGACAACAACATGAATAATGTCCTATTTGAAGCTAGAACAACATTGGGGCTCAAGTTTTGCAGAAATAATTATTGTACTGACTACGTTAAAGCGGTTAAACAGGCTTAGAAACAGCACCACTCTTGTCCCTACGTTTCTGTGTTTGTTTTGCAGCTCAGTTCTACTGAAGCGAACGGAGCCTAAATGTAATACCACACACATTCTGAGGACAGGGATGATGCTGTTTTTGCATTAAAGTAGTTTTGCTTTTTCTAATCTTGGAAAATCCTTATGAACAGTATAAACACCAGGGGGACTTATTAATTAAGTCTCCGTAGAAATGACCCCCTTTTTTATACTATGGCTAAAGGCCAGTTCCCATATACATGTCAGTACTTTAATTATATTGAAGATACAGTTTGATGGCAGTATAGTTGCACTTCATTAATGATATCAAGTTTCTGCTGTAGAAAGTGGAAATCATCCTTTTAACACCACTTTATATTATAACACCACTGTAACATAGAGCAGAGTCCTGTATCTGAAAATGTTTCAGTATTCTCGAAGTTTAACCTCCTGTCTGGTGTGACAAATGTAAAGTAGTTGCCGGCGATGCTTGGTATTGTTGCAGTTAGTTGTATAGTAACTATAACTTACCACTAAGGTAGTGGTACCACTACCACTTTGCTCACATGGCAGGAGGATACCTTCTCCAGCCTCTGGCATTTCACACAGAATGTTTCATGTGGTAAATCCACTGCAAATACAGTAGCAGCCAAGTTAAGGGAATTTATAATCCAACATTTTCCTTGAGATCTACTGATGCCAGGGCCGGCTCCAGCTTTTTGTGGGCCCTTGGGCGACAGAGCCTCGGCGGGCCCCTTTGAGGAGAAAATCATGGAGAGACAGTCGAGGAAAGATTTGCAGCAAAAGAAACATGCGGCTGCTGCATATCTTTCTCCTCCTGTATCTCCTGATCTCTGTGGTAGTCAGGACTCTGGAGGAGTCAGACCCAGTCACAGGATTATATATATATATATATATATATATATATATATATATATATATAATATATCATGCTGGTGCTGCTAGTTCTCCTGTATACAGCTCCTGCTGTGTGTGTGTATGTGTATATATACATACATACACACACACACACACAGCAGGAGCTGTATACAGGAGAACTAGCAGCACCAGCATGATATATATATGTTTTATATGAACATGGTGAGACCATGGTGAGAGAGAAATAGATAGGAGATAGATAGGAGATAGATAGATAGATACAGATATCTATTTGTTTTATGTAAAGAGGTCCTGCTGTAAAAAAAAATTTTTTTTTATATATATATATATATATATATGTCCTGCTGTAATATATATATCCTGCTGTAATAGATGTATATATTACAGCAGGACCTCTATACACAAAACAACTAGAAGCCCCAGCACATACAGAACACTATCAGTTTGCAGAGCCTACCATGCTGCCCTCTATCAGGTCAGGTGTCCGATCACATGACCCGTGACATCATCAAAGGTCCTTCACACTCAAAGGTCCTTCTCTTTCCTAATCGGCTGTAGGGAAGATTTGTGAAGGAAGACAGGTGCCCGGGGACCCCAGTATGTATCGGCAGGCCCCTAACTGTCACATGTTGCCTCTAGGGGCCCAGTCCCCTTTGTTACTACACTTTTTTTTTTTTTTACTAACAAAAAAAATGTAGTAACAGACGGGACTGGGCCACGGCATTTGCCCTAGTTAGCCGGGTGCTGACGCCGGCCCTGGGGGGAGGTACCATATATGATCAAGCTTATAATTATTATTAAACTCAATAAATGCAAACATTGAGAAGATCAGAGTCTTGCAGGAACAAATGGGTCATACAACAGCATACATTACAAAACTATTAGTGGCCTCTCTCTCATGTTTCAAGGGAATGTGTCACCTAGAATATGTATTTATTTTTGCTGATAAGTGCCAGATCCTGAAACATTGGTTTCCTCTAGTCAGTTTTCATTCTCAGATTGTGATTTATTTATTTTTTTTAATTTAAATGAAACCTTTTTTTATTTGTAACATGAAACACTTTATCATCATGGGGCAGCCATATTGCATGAGCTGACCTGCTCTGTTAAAAGCATTTAGAGAGATGCTTTACAACAGCTACATGGACATAAAAAACAATGAACTATAGGTGACTCTAAGTGACCTCTATGGAAATATTTTCTGTTCTGTGCAGAAGTTATGTCATTGTGCAGAGACCGGGGGGAGAGGTCCTGTGACCTATACCTATTGGGGGACATTTATCAGTGAGAGCCCTCGTACGCCTGCTGTGGAGCTGGTGTAGATTTTGGCATCTGTCCATGCAACAGGCACAGGTCAGGTCCCGCTCGGTTTACCAAGAGATTTGTACCTCTTAAAAAAAATCCCCGTCCTCATTAACCCCATCAGATTTGCCAAGACTGGCATACAGGTACAACAGTCTTGATAAATGTTCCCCATTGTGATGAGTGGATCCTGTGATATGTCATCTGTCATTGTAATCCTCCTGTTGAGATCACCAGAACAGGAAGTGTCATCTTATTTTTAGGCTTAGTGGTCAGACTGAAAAACTAAGATTTCAGAATTATGTTAAAATATAGATAGTAACATGAAAAATTAGAAACAAAATCAACAAAAATGCTTAAGAGTGGGTTCACACTACGGAATTCTCGCGGATAAACTCAGCGGAATTCCGTTGTGTGTCCGCGCGCACCTTTCCGCCGGTTCCATAGACACCATTCTATGGGCCGGCATATTCTGCTATCCGCCGAAAGAAGTGACATGACACTTTCAGTGGATAGCGGAATACGCCGGCCCATAGAATGGTGTCTATGGAGCCGGCGGAAAGGCGCGCGGCCGTGCGCGTGGAATTCCGCTGAGTTTATCCGCGAGAATTCCGTAGTGTGAACCCACCCTAAAGGAGAAGTTCAGCGAAACTTTTTATTCAAGTATTGTATTGCCCCCCAAAAGTTATACAAATTACCAATATACGCTTTATTACAGGAAATGCACATAAAGGGCCACATGTATCATCCTGCGAGTGGATGATTTTCGGCGGAAAGTGCCGATTTGCGTATTTTTTTTATACGCAAATGGCCGATTTGCGAATAAAATATTCGCAAATCGGCACTTTCCGCCGAGTACGCCAGGGGGGCGGAAAGGGGGCGTGTAGTGGGCGGAACGGAGGGCACAGACTCAGAGTCCGCGCGATTTACCATCTGTTCCGCCCAAATATACGCCGAAAACCTACTCCAGTCCTCAGCTGGCGTAGGTTTTTGGCGGTGCGCACCGGATTTATGTAGAGGCAGTCCGCCTCTACATAAATCTCTGTAGCGCCGGAGCTGCGGGGGCATTTTTAAGTCTGGCGTAAAGAACACCGGACTTAATAAATGCCCCCCAAAGTGCTTTTTTTCCCTGCACTTACTACTGCATCAATGCTTCACTTCCTGGATAACATGGTGATGTCACGACCCAACTCCCAGAGCGGTGCGGGCTGTGTCTTTTATGCCTAATGAAACCTGTTAGTTTCTTAAAATCTCTTGTACTATTCATTTCTGCAAAAATATTTTAAATGACAGTTACACTTAAAGTAGTAAAAGTAAGCTTTGATTTCAAGGGGGAGTTAAATGTTGTATTGAAACCACGGATGTCCAATAACACAACCACTGTGCCTAAATCTTTCCTTCTGAGGCCTATGTTTTTTGGTTATTTCCTATAGGAGTCTGTAGGTGCCTTCATAACTAACCTGTTAAAGTGACAAAGTAATCAAACACTAAACTATATAAAAATTAAGCAGATACAATATAGTCACAGCGTAGCCAGGAGAGCCCCTTATACCGATAGCCAAACCCATGGGTACAGCCGGCAAAATTCTAAAGAACTTAGGGTCCTTAAGATTCACTGAACTTGAAGGTTAAAGATTTTTTTTTATTTTTTTTACTTAAGCTAAGGGTTATCATTTGAAGTCGACCTTCACACAGCAGTATTTAGGTCAGTATTTTGCATCAGAATGTGTACTAGGAGGGGGTCGAAAATATGGAAGACATACATTTTTTTTCTTTTCCTTATGTTCTTTACTCCTAGTTTTGGCTTACAATTACAGGTGTAAAATACTGCTGTGGAAAGGTAGCCTAAATCATGTATGTTTCATTACAAAATATATTTTGTCACTGTTACACATCAATAGAAGTAGTACACAGTACATACGCCTTATGTAGTCTGTTTTATGAGCCTAGGGAACAGGGAGTGCCTCTCCCTGATTTCTATGGCGTGTATGCAGTATGTTATATGATATAAAAGAGTGGACCCAATAGCACATCACAATATAAGAGATAAACCATCTACATGTTGAGGATTCTGCTAGAGTTCCTTCATGGTGATAGCAGCAGCCCTAGTTTTAGGCAGTTGTTATACATACAAAAAACTGAGAGAATCTAGCAGTGTTGTAGCACAAGGCCCCAAAGGTAATACAGCTACATAAATATTTTGGTAACCATGATGTATCAATGTTAATAAATTGAATGTATTCCCAACCCAAGATAGTGTAAATGAAGGACTAATTTTATATAGAGCATACAGTTTCCTAGCATCATACTTTGGAAGCAAATAAAAATGGCAAATTGGCACATTGTTTTTTTTTTTTTTTTTCTTCTTCTTATTACAGTGTAGCCAGTGTGTCAATAGGGAAGCATAAAAGAAAATACCCACATTTGAGTTTGGTGGGTGTTTTTTTTTTTTTTTTTGTTTTGTTTTCCTTGGGGGGGGGGGGGGGGGCATTTTGGTGTCATTATGCTTTTTAGTTTTGCAAAATTGCAGCAAGTAAAGAGCATTTGTGGAGTGTTTTTGGTCTTTCTAAGGGGCTGTAAAAACTTCATGTCTACATGCATATTGGCATTTTTATCCAAATAAAAAGCCTATACTAATATACACTAAAATTAGAGAGTGCGTAATAAAGAAGGAAAAATGCTGGTAGTCTTTTGGTTGGTTGTTTAGCCTAAAAGAATGCTGTGCAAAATTTTAGGGAAGCCTTATTGCCCCCTGTGGCTACTTTTCTGTTTGTTTGTTTTTTAGGATTACTTTTGTGTCTTCTGCTTCTTATTAAGCATACATGGTAAGCCACATACTAGGTAAATAAAATATTGGCAATTATGTCTCTCCATATGCAGTATTGTGTCTCAGCTCATTTACGATCTACATGATGTACTGCAGAATGTCCTTAGTTTTATTAAGCACATCTTTTGTAATATAAAGCACAGTGTTTAGTAGTCAGTTTCTTAACTGGCAGAAATGGACAGTATGGTGACTATTGAAGAAGGATTAATAATTGTGGTACATCATACGTTATAATATATGGAGAAATTACTGATTTTCAAAACACTCCCAGCTGTACAGAAAGGACAGGTACAAGTCTGTTTAATATTTTACATTTTTATGGAATGTTTTTTTTCAATAGGCTTTAGTCACACTTTTGGCTTAAAAAAAAACATGCATATAATCCTGAGGATAGACAATCAGTATTGGGTTTAGTTTGGACTCCTCCCTTTATTAGCCACAGGATTTAGGCAAGTACTACAACAGTTTGTTTACATTGGGGTTCACACTGGTTTGTTCTCCAGAGTGGACAAGCCAGGGCTTTGCTCAAGAATGTGTGACTTTTTTTTTTTTACTGGTCTGTGCGTGTTTTCCAGGCAGCCTTAGGCTGCATCCAACTTCTTCAGCCAATCAAATGCAGAGCGTTCATGTTTGGACGAACCCAAGTGTGCTCGTGGGTTGCTCATCTCTACTCAACCTTAGGGCCCTATTCCACCGGACGATTATCGTTCAGATTATCGTTAAATCGTTCGAATCCAAACGATAATTGTTCGGTTGAAATGCAGTTAACGATTAACGGCCGAACGAGAAATCGTTGATCGCTTTATAAGACCTGGACCTATTTTTATCGTTGCTCGTTCGCAAAACGTTCGCAAATCGTTCACATTGAATAAGACATCGTGCGGTCGTTCACAATAGATACGAACGCAATAGCGAATAAATAGCGAAGAAAAAACGATCGCAATTACGATCATAAGTAACGAATATCGTTCCATGGAAATAAGTGAACATTTTCAGGTCTTTCGCAATAGCGTTCGTTTGAGATCATTAATCGTTAACGATTAAGCAAACGATATTCGTCCGGTGGAATAGGGTCTTTAGTCCTGGTTCTTACAGCCAGTCCTAGTTCTTACAGCCAGTGATAGAACTGCACTTGTCTGCTGCAAACAGGGAATAATGGGGCAGATGTAAACACCTATCTACGCCTAGTTTTTAGTTTTGCTGTTTATCTGCACAATAAAAACTTTCTGACTTGCTTAAAATTTTACCTTCTGCCACAGTTTCGTTCCTCTTTTTAGTTTTGATAATGGAGAAATGGAACCTACCGGATCAGTCATATTACCCATTAATTTCATTGCATTTTTTTTGTGCTCCATTTTAATCAAATCTGTGAGTTTTTTGGATAGACATATAATTTGTTCATGCTTAATTTTTATTTGTCTGTACAAAACACTTAAACGGTGTCTATTCTCCTCACACCCTTTTTTTTTTTTTTTACAAATACTGTATAGCATTATAGTCAATGATAAGATATCAATGAAAGGTGTTTCTGTTCACGTCCTTTTGCATGTTATCTGTCATTCGTTTTTTATACTATTGAGCATGCGTAGAAGTTAGAAACCATGAAGGACTGATGTGCAAACTGATGTACAAAAGTTTTCAAAGCCAAAATGTAATAATAATTAAAACAGATTGTTTTGCAATCGGTTTGAGCTTATCTGTTCACTTAAAATGGGCAGATCCATTCATGAGACAAACGCAGGTAAGAACCTACCCTGCCTTATTCATGAATGAATAAATCTATATTAAATGAATAGATGAGTGCAGACGGATTGCAAAATTATCTGGATTTTTTTTTTTAATGCTATGTTTGCATTTTGGCATAAACAGACCTTCGTGCTTAAGTTTGCTTCAGTTTCCATCTGTTTATTTTTCTTGCTGGTTTCTCACTACTTCTGCACATGCTCAAAAAAAAAAAAATTATGATGAATAAT
The DNA here is from genome assembly GCF_027789765.1 of Dendropsophus ebraccatus. Lineage (NCBI taxonomy): Eukaryota > Metazoa > Chordata > Amphibia > Anura > Hylidae > Dendropsophus > Dendropsophus ebraccatus. Next base: position 54,810,592 of record NC_091462.1, read on the forward strand.
TTTCAAATGGACATGAACGGAAGTACCTTCCATGTAGATCAGTAATTATGAACTACAATGTGTAAAAAAAAAAAAAAAAAAAAAAATTACATTTTTTTTTTTTTTTTGATGAATGAGAAATCAGCATGAACAAATTTGGTCTGTCCAAAAAAACAACACTGATGGTTTTGCTGAAAACGGAGCACAATAAAAAGCTATTGCATTAGTGGGGAATGTGACAGATCCTCTAGGTTCTGTTCCTCTGTTATCAAAGCAGAAAAGAGAAATGGAATTGTGGCGAAGGGGAAAATGCTAGTCTTAAACCCCACCACAATTTCTAATGAAAATGTTTCCAGATGCACAAAAATAAATCAGCCGCAACGTGATGTATACAAGACTAGACACTACGTTGAAAGTAGCTTCATTAAAGTTAAACATGCTTAAAAAAACAGTAATTGAGACTACTCAAGAGGACAGTAAATTGTACATCTGATTTATCTTTGAATTAATGAACAAATGTGTTTTTTTTCCCCTTCACCTCATGCATTCATGCTACAAGTTTACAAAGCCTGATGTAGAATTGTGTTCTCCACACACTTTACCCCTACAGAAATCACTAATGGGTGAGACTGGGGCAAAAAATCCTTTCTATATAACTGTATCTCTTTATTAAAGAAAGTGCAACTAATATGTTCTACAAAGTGCCTAATGGATGTGATTGGTGGACTTAGTAAAGTGTGTTAGGGTCGGCTTCTATTCACATCTGTACTATGACAGGCCTTTTAGTGTCCTACAGTGATTTACTTGTAGGGCATAGATGTACCAAGAAGAAAGTATATATCCAGATGGTAACAGCTGTAAATATTTACCATACAATAGTTAAATACAAAGTGATTTGTGTGCATGAAAATGTTTCTGAAAAGCGCTGTCAAGTGATCAGAGCTATTCTTAAAGAACTGTAAAGTAATGCAGCTGGGACATTGGGGTGGTGAGGGATTATCAAGCTGACAGTGGCTTTGGAAGGTAAGGTAGATTTATATTAATTATAGTTATTATACCACAAGAACAATAAGGGTGGAAGTAGCTTATAACTGTAATAGAATACACTGAAGCATTGAACCGATGACAAGATAATGCTACACCGAGCAGCACTAGATCTTGGGTTTCCATTACATTTTCTTTTTCCTGGTGTTCCTTCACAAGACTGGCATGATATTTCTTCTCCTAATATGTACAAAGCAGGAGACCGGTTTCTTGCTAAGATTTGGTCAGCTTTTTGCCACAATTTCTGTTTATACTACGTGCCAATAAATCACCTCAAAGTGACATGGAGAACTGTTCCCCCTCACTCTTTGAATGAATATTGCTGTGTATTAAGAACTCCTGTTAAAGTCCTAAATAAATAAAAAGTATTAAAGCACAGTTTGCTGTTTTGTGTGTATTTAGGATTATTGTAGTTGTGACACATTATGGCGACAGTAATTGTATGCCTTCCAGAGATATAAAGGGATTTACCTATTAGAGGTATATAGCAACAGATAGTGTTGTACCATTAGAGATGAGTGAATCTATAGCAGTAACTAAGCAAAACCATTTGTTATGCTTGGCTGTCTGCTTTCAGGCTCCTTCTTTTGAACTTCTCTCAGGGTGCCTGAAAAAAGTTAGATACTATGGGGGGGGGATTTACAAAACATACGCCAGGGAGAAGGTGCAGATTCACCCCTTCCTGCTGGCGGAGCTTGCGGGGGCGTGATGAGGTGGGGAGGAGGCGTGGCCTCCTCCCACGCCCCATTTATCATGATTTTCGCCTGAAGCAAATCTACACCTGCTGGAAGCAGTAGATTTGGTATGCCGGACGCAGATTCGGAAGACCGACCAGATTCACTAAGAGGCATACGTCTCTTATATTAAGCCCCACCCCCTTTTTGCAGCAGGATTCACTAAGTACCCCAGTTTTCATAAATCTCCCCCCCCCCCTCCCCCCATAGGTTCACTTATCTCTAGTGGCTAGCAAAATCCAGATGATGGTCAAAACTTTAATGCCTGAAATGGCAAAGTATTTTAGGTGCGATACTTTTGACAGTAGAGAAAAAAAAAATCATACCTTAAATTGCTTTCTTGACATAATGCTATGTTTTTTTTTTTTTTATCACATGTGATTCTTTCATCATGTGACTCAAGGATTTCTACTGAATTATTGAGGCAAAAAAAAAAAATTGCCAACATCCTTACATGCTCCCCCCCAACTCCGAAAATAAGACCTAGTAGAGGTTTTGCTGAATTGCTAAATATAAGACCTCCCCCGAAATACGACCTAGCAAAGTTTTTGTTTGGAAGCATGCCCACAGAACAGAATACCAGAGCCCGCAGCTGTGATTCTTTTTAGCCCGCTGCCATTGTCCCCTACCTTTACCATCCATTGCAGAGCCGCTGCATGTAGGACTTGAAGACAGTCGCCTGCCGCCAAGCCTGAGGTTCCTCTCCACGGATGTCACTTGTAAATGTGCAGGCAAGGCATCAAGAGGCCTGTCCCCTACCACCAGATGTAGAGCTGCAGTCTGCCACTAAGCTGTCACCTGCTGCCATACCGTACACTACCCATGTGTTGTGGGGAGCTCCCCCTGCTGGCGGAAGCCACCAAACCATAACTCTGTCCCTGCTGTGCATGTTATGTGTGAATTCTTCTTCATGGAAAAATAAGACCTAGCGCATCTATGGGAGCAAACATTCATATAAGACACTTTGGGGACACACAGTAGAAGTCTGTGTAAGGAACAACTCTATACCAAGCATTCTGTGATTTAAAAAAAAAAAAAAAACTTAAAAAAAAAAAAAAAAAAAAAAAAAGCTCAAAAACTCCTTACGGGTATTGATGCCCGCCCCAGATCTGGCTGCAGTGTTTTGTTAGTTTTTTTTTTTTTTTTTATTGCCCAAAAAGCCATGCAGTAAATATTACCCTATTACACTGATCAAGAGTAAAGCCCTAGAGATGCCTTTAAACTCTGTGCCACTCCAGGTGCCAGGAAAAGCTGAATCCAGTCCTGGGAAGCAAGGAGAAGTTTCCTAGTACTGGATCCAGCTTTTTCAGGTACCTGGGGAAGAGCGGCACAGAGCTCAACGTCAGACGACTGGTAAACAGAGTTAACAAAGCGCTTTGCTTTAAAGGGAACCTGTCACCCCCCCCCCCCCCCCCCCGCACGGGGTGACAGGCTCCCGACCCCCCGTTAGAGCCCCATATACTTACCTAATCCCGCCGGGTCCCGCTTCTGGAGGTGGTCGGGTGACGGAGATCTCAGCCGCTGCAGCCCGGCGCGCGCGCTGAGAGATGAGTCCGACACCCATAGAGAATGACGGAGCGCTGGACTCTCCTGTCATTCTCTATGGGTGTCGGACTCATCTCTCAGCGCGCGCCGGGCTGCAGCGGCTGAGATCTCCGTCACCCGACCACCTCCAGAAGCGGGACCCGGCGGGATTAGGTAAGTATATGGGGCTCTAACGGGGGGTCGGGAGCCTGTCACCCCGGCACGAGGGGTGACAGGTTCCCTTTAATACTGTAAATTCCTTCATAATGTAGAAGCCAAGTTCCTTTCTAACTTCAAATCTGAAAGCTCTACACAACTTCAGTTTATGGTTCTTTATTATATTTAAAGGTGTTATCGGAGTAACAAAAACAATATTCTAAACAATCCACCTTCCCAATACCACCCTATGTCTAATATACATGTATAACTTTGCACCCTTTCCCTTTTTTTTTTCTCGTTCTTATCTGCTCTTGATGTCTAAAATCCTCTACTCTGGGTCCACTGTGACCACACTCAACTCCCTCTTCCCCCCTCCCTTTGTAGTCACAGGACATGTGATCCCCTCTCTGGGGGCTGGGTTAGCTGGCTATTGACTTAGTAAACCGAACCCCAGGAGACATTATCTGCATAATCTCCATGCACCTGTACTGCTTACATAGACTTATATGTGTCCCTAAGCCTAGTTTTCTATAATATAAAAAGTTATAGTTCTATCTCTGCTTGCTGACAGTGAATGCAGGCATATGTACCTGTCTTTGTGTCACAGCTCTGCAAATTGTGTTATCGATGCTCTTAGAGTCTGGATGGAACTATAATGTTTTCATTTACAGTCAGCAAGCAGAGATCTAAATCTACACTACACCCCTAACCCGGGTAAACAGTTGCCCATTATGCAGCACATAGCTACACCATGCGCTCGTCTCTGCTACATCATACAGCTAGTATGGAATACATATTGGGGTGATGTGATGCAAAATCAGGTAAAATGACAGTCCTGTGTTAACTGTGCAATAGTAATGACAGCAGTGGGCAGGAAAGAAAGCTAAGGGGGTGAGTACACAAATGGATCAATCAGGGAAATGCATGATAGGAAATATAGTCTACATCCACTGTAGGAGTCTACAGCACTGTACTCTGACCCAGGAAATCTCCCTCACCAAATGGCAGATCCATCTCAGGCTGAGGCTTGGAGCAGGGGACAGGACTGTGGAGATAATCTCTTCATAGCTGTAACCCCTCTGTGTGTCCACATCTGCCCTGCTCATTTCTTCATGCTCCCTGCAGTGTCTATCATCCCTCTTGTTTCCCATCCTCTCAGTTTCAACTATAATGTGCCTGCACTTACACTCAGGCATTCACACTGCTGTATAAAGAAATTTCTGTCACATTCCTCCTGCACAGCTCTGTGATTCTCACTTCCTGATTAGTCCATGCTGCACACACCCCATCCCTCTTTTTGTCATGTGACCACGCAGACCTCTGACAGCAGCCCTGCTTCTCTGTTCTAGCTTGTTGTACTATACTACTGCAGTTCCATCCTGTGTCTACAAACTGCTGCTGTTTTTTTTAAGGTTTATGTACTTATTATACTTCACATGCTGATTGCTATACTGTACAGTAACTTATAATATCACATATTCAGTTGTTTCTAAATCTTTGTTTCATTTGTTTTACAAGTTATTCAGAATAAAAAAAATATATATTTTTGGGGTGGGGAACAAATTTTCTGCATTTCAATTATTTCTTATGGCAAAATTTTCTTTGGTTTAAAAGTGATTTGGATTCCAAGCATGGTCCTGGAATGAATTATGCTCGTAATCCAAGGCACCACTGTATGTTTTTTAAATTGTGTATCCATATTAACTTAGTATATGTACACATCCTAAATACACACAAAAGTCTGTACTCCCAACTTTTGCACAATAGTTACAGCTGACACATTCAATGTAATGGCACATCTGGCAGCTGAGGAAAACTGTAAGGGAAATATGCAATTTAGTTAATATATACATATTAAAACAACCCCTTCAGTCATTAACATTCAGCACCTGAAAGTAGTTAAATAATAGGCTAAACATGAGATGGAAAATATTCACTGTAATCCTCAGTCAGTAACAGAGAACACAGGGAAAATGTAGAATTTTATGCCAAATTTATATTTACAATTAGGGAGGAAATAACAAGTCTGCTGTCATGGAGACTACGAAAATCCAATTAACAGGGTAATTACCATCTAATTTTAATTTTCCTACTCGGCCTTCTGATTATCCACTCCCCTGAGGGGACATGCAAAAATAAAAGGATTCCTCTGCCAAGTGAAAAGAATGGTCTGAGAGGGGCATTAGATGATTTTCTTAACAGTATTTGTCACTTGTTTCCTCAGTTCGATTATAGAAACAATAGGGTGTATACTTTACAGAGCAAATTTGGTGTGTGGGGAGGCTGTGCCTCCTTCCTACCTATTTGGTGAGTGCTGTGCATTCCGGGGAAAAGGCAAAATTTGCAACTTTTTCCTGGTCTGCACAATCTAAAGGGCAACTTTCAGCACATTAGGTGAATCTAACCTGCTGAGAGCTCCCTATTATGCAGGAGACACCTCTTATCACCCTCTGGAGATTACACTACAAACAGTACGGGACTGTTGCAAACTGCATGGGAACAGGGATAAACAAGGATAAAAGGTAAGAGACATACCTTCATCCTCAGCCACCCGTGCACAATGCTGAGCTATTAACAGGTTATATTAGTCTAACCTGCTGATAGTTCCCCTTTAATACTGATTATATATTGTAAAGCCATCTGAGTGTCCTGATAACGAGTCCTAATATTTTGTACAATTAGTTTCAAAGAAAAAAGAAAAAACAATGTAAAATGTACAATGTAAACAATGTATATTTACCCATGCTCCCACAGTGCTGCATTACCGTTCCCAGACCCCTACCGGCCTCCTCCAGCTCTCCCTCCTGTAAAATCATGACCTGGCTGATGGATTGCCTGCTCACCAGGACACCTATGCAGTCACTGACTGATTGGTTGAGCAGGCAATCCATCAGATGGGTCAGGTAGTAAACGCCCATTTCATGACATAACAGGAAGCCAGGAGGAAATGAGTTCATGTGATGTAACCAAGAATGTCACAGGGGAGGCGGAGCCAATGGGTCTGCTTTGTCAGGCTGTAGGCACATAAGCCCTGCATCTGAAAAGGAGGGTGGCACATATATGATCCTGAGACACCCACTGCAGCTGATGTCACAGCACAAAATGGTGGCTCTGCAACGCAGCCATGATGAAAGCATCCTTACCACGAGTACAAGACTTCCGGCAGCAGAGCTTCAAAGACAGTAAACTTTGGCCGGAGTACCCCTTTAACCTTTACCAAGCCAGCCCAAAATGAACAACTTCTTAAACAGCCTCTGCGGTGGTAGAGATGATTGAACATCGAAAAATCTTATTCGAATCTTATCAAATTCGAACCTTCCGCATTTGATTCCCGATGCCTTCCTGGTCCGTGGGCTAGGAGGAGACAGCTCGGGTAATAGGCTGAATCCTGGAATTGCAGGCAGTACCCAGGCTGTCTCCTCCTTCCTCAAGGACTGGGAAGGGATCAGGAATCAAATGCGGAAGGTTTGAGTTAGATCTAACCTAAGATTTTCCGACATTCGATCATCCCTAGTGGTAGATACACCAAGGCATCTTTGACAAGCAAGCTGAGGTGAAACAAAGCAATCTTCACCCTTTTCTTTAGTTTTATGTTTAAGACTCGCGAATCAGGTCAGAACAACCCGTCTCAGACAGAACCTTAGATGAGAAAGAAAGAAAAATACAGTGGTTCCTGGTCTGGTGATTGCTTTAGAAGGTGGATACTTAAAGGGGTTGGCCACTTTATAGTAAAATAGGTCAGTGTACAGTATTAGTAAGCGTACTCACTGTATATACTGACAGCAGCTCCCTGTGTACCTCATAGAGCTAATATCAGACTCCCCTCCTCCAGGCTGGGCTGCCCTGCTATGTGGTGTTTTGGTCCATAAGATTGCTTACACGGAGAAGCATGTGAACATGCCCCACCCCCTAGTATCCACCGCTGAGCTTATATATGTCTATGGAGAACACAGTGGACAGGGCTTGGTCACATGCCATGTCGGCCATTTTGTAGACTGAAACAAAACAGAACAGGGCAGCCCAGCCTGGTAAAGGGGAGTCTGATTTTAGCTCTATGAGGTACACAGGGAGCTGCTGTCAGTATATACATTGAGCACACTTACTAATACTTTGTACTGACCTATTTTACTGTAAAGTGGCCAACCCCTTTAATTAGCAATAAATCAACTAAACAATTAACCTGTCTCTAACCTGTACCTGAGGGGGGGGGGGGGGGGGGGGGGGGGTGTAAGAAAAGGCTTTCACTTTGGAATTCACATTATATACTGATATCTTACACTAGGATCCACTTTTATCTAGTTATCCCAGTTAGATTACACAAGATCTTCACCATTGTATGATAATTTTTTCACTTATGTTTGGGAACACAAAATAAAGATATTTTAATTTTGTCAAATAAACATTTAGCAATCATCAGATTCATGTACAGGGTAACCAAACAACACATCCCCACTCAGAAGCTGCTCAACAAGGAGTCCAAAAGGGTTTATTAAAGAAGCACTTCCATAATCCTCCTCCCATATAATATACCCTCTTCAGCAGTATTCCTACATCATGTTTCATCACAGTACTACTGTGTCCACATGTTTAATAACTGCATCTGGGTCATGTGACCTCTGATCAGCCACCATCTTTACTTTTAGGTTACAAACAGCCATACACAAAGTTTTGGATGCTATCTGCAGCACTCACCACTAATGACTGAAATCAGTTATCACAGTCATGTTAGTCATTTGACTCTTTAAATGGTGCAATATATAGCAGTCTCTCCCTTTAAATGGCTAAATGACAGGTGACATGAGTATTTGGTGTCTAATTGGCACCAAACCAAACTCAATTGTCAGGTGCTAATTGGTTTGCTCAGAGGCTGACCCGGGCTTTACTACCAAAGCATTACAGGTCCTTCTAAAAAAATTATATATTATATATATATATATTATATATAAAATTAGATAATATAGTGCTAAAGTTCATTATTTTCCATAATGTAATGATAAAAATTAAACTTTCATATATTTTAGAATCATTGCACACCAACTGAAATATTTCAGGTCTTTTATTGTTTTAATCCTGATGATTTTGACATACAGCTCATGAAAACCCAAAAATCCTATCTCAAAAAATTAGCATATCATGAAAAGGTTCCCTAAACGAGCTGTTAACCTAATCATCTGAATCAACTAATTAACTCTAAACACCTGCAAAAGATACCTGAGGCTTTTAAAAACTACCAGCCTGGTTCATTACTCCAAACAGCCATCTTGGGTAAGACTGCCGACCTGACTGCTGTCCAGAAGGCCATCATTGACACCCTCAAGCAAGAGGGTAAGACCCAGAAAGAAATTTCTAAACAAATAGCCTGTTCCCATTGTGCTGTATCAAGGCACCTCAATGGGAAGTCTGTGGGAAGGAAAAAATGTGGCAGAAAACGCTGCACAACGAGGAGAGGTGACCGGACCCTGAGGAAGATTGTGGAGAAGGACCAATTCCAGACCTTGATGGACCTGCGGAAGCAGTGGACTGAGTCTGGAGTAGAAACATCCAGAGCCACTGTGCACAGGCGTGTGCAGGAAATGGGCTACAGGTGCCGCATTCCCCAGGTCATGCCACTTTTGAACCAGAAACAGCAGAAGAAGCGCCTGACCTGGGCTACAGAGAAGCAGCATTGGACTGTTGCTCAGTGGTCCCAAGTACTTTTTTTCTGATGAATGCAAATTTTGCATGAGTCTGGAGGAAGATTGGGGAGAAGGAAATGCCAAAATGCCTGAAGTCCAGTGTCAAGTACCCACAGTCAGTGATGGTCTGGGGTGCCATGTCAGCTGCAGGTGTTGGTCCACTGTGTTTTATCAAGGGCAGGGTCAATGCAGCTAGCTATCAGGAGATTTTGGAGCACTTCATGCTTCCATCGGCTGAAAAACTTTATGGAGATGAAGATTTCATTTTTCAGCATGACCTGGCACCTGCTCACAGTGCCAAAACCACTGGTAAATGGTTTACTGACCATGGTGTTAGTGTGCTCAATTGGCCTGCCAACTCTCCTAACCTGAACCACATAGAGAATCTGTGGGATATTGTGAAGAGAAAAATGAGAGGCGCAAGACCCAACACTCTGGATGAGCTTAAGGCCGCTATCAAAGCATCCTGGGCCTCCATAACACCTGAGCAGTGCCACAGGCTGATTGCCTCCATGCCACGCCGCATTGAAGCAGTTATTTCTGCAAAAGGATTCCCGACCAAGTATTGAGTGCATAACTGAACATAATTATTTAAAGGTTGACTTTTTTTTAATTAAAAACACTTTTCTTTTATTGGTCGGATGAAATATGCTAATTTTTTGAGATAGGATTTTGGAGTTTTCATGAGCTGTATGCCAAAATCATCAGTATTAAAACAATAAAAGACCTGAAATATTTCAGTTGGTGTGCAATGATTCTAAACTATATGTAAGTTTAATTTTTATCATTACATTATGGAAAATAATGCACTTTAGCACTATATGCTAATTTTTTTTAGAAGGACCTGTAATGCTAACAGTATAAGCAACCTAATGATTGATTATAACATAAATTTCTTATAAAAATCCCCTAATCATCTTAAATCAGTGCAAAAATGAGCCCTCACACAGCTCTGTAGCTGGAGAAGTAAAGAAATTATAGGGGCTACGCTGCTGTCGGCATTCCATTCTTTCCCCTCCCTAGCTGCTGCCTCTTTCCAACAGCCCAGTAGAAGTACATGCCTCTGGTGGCTCTCTCAGGGACAATCTGGGGAGAGGCGAGGATGAACTCCTGTGATGGGGGGAGTACCTGGGCTGAACAGGTTGGCTTGGATTGCATGCCAGTAAGGCCGCAGGCAAAGAACCCAGTCAGAATTTAGGCTTGAAAAAAAAAGCGCAACCCCTCCTCAGTCTCAGTGTGCTCAGGGGAGCGACGCCATGCACCTGAACGCCAGAAAGGCAATAATGCACCAGAAGTATTATTGCTCCAATGAAAGCGCACTGCTGTAGGATGCTATTCTTATGCTTTTTAGTCATTTATATGACCTCTATGGAAGCTGTTTTTCATATGTTCAGTTTTGGCAAATCATATATATGAGCTAGACATAAGCTAGTCATGAGCGAACTTGCCAAATGTTAGGTTCTCACAAACCCAAACAATCGGCATTTAAATCCTGCTGCCTGGAACAGGTGAATGCAGCCCAAGGACTGCCTGGAAAACATGGATACAGCCTATTACTGCTGAAAGAGGCACAAGAAAATTACTCTTTATATTTAACATAACAGTCCCAACATAGACTTTTTTTTTCCAAAATCAGAAGTATTTTGTCAAAAAGGTAAAACCTAATAAGACCCTGGCCGATGTGGTTATAGCACTACATCTGTGGTGAAGTCGTTAGGCTAATATGAGAGACAATTTTGGGCTAATAGATAGTCATTTTTATGTTACAGAGCAATACAACACGTGTTACAAGCACAGAAAACAGAGGAGTATTTTAGGAACAAATTACTTCAAGTTTTGGATAAAATAGATAGGAGTAAGGAAAGGGAATTGGCGGTTTTACACCAAGTTATACTAATACTGCGAAAAAAAAAAAAATGGGAAGAGGAGATTGGAGGAAGAATTGGACAGAATTAAGCCAGATGATGCAATATAACCCAAGACACATAGGGGGACATTTATTAAGTCCGACGTGTTTTACACCAGACTTATAAATGTCCCCGCATCTCCGGCGCTATGGAGATTTATGTAGAGGCGTACTGCCTCTACATAAATCCCGTGCGCATCGGTGCGCACAGCCGAAAACCTACGCTACCTGAAAGGTGGAGTAGATTTTCGGCGTATCTTTCAGTTAAAAAAATGATGAATCGCGTGGACTATGTGTCCGCGCACCCCGTCCTGATGTTCAGGGGGTGCAGGTTCAGAATAGAGAATTTAAAGTGTCACTGTTGTAATAACTTTCAAAATCTAAATCAACAGTAGATATATGATAGATATAGTGAATAAACAGTAGATATATGATAGATATAGTGAATAAACAGTAGATATATGATAGATATAGTGAAATAAAGCAAGTTTGCAATTTACATTCTGACTTGTGCTGGTTGAAAAAAAACTGACTAAAAACAGGAATTCCGGACAGTACAGAGAGTCACAGCTCAGTGTGTCAATCAATCACATGACTGCCTTCTCTCTGTGAGCACTCAGATGACCTGAGATACATAGGACTTCTTGTTTTCTGACTGTTTCCTGTTTTTTGAGGAAAAAAAAAAAATCATAAAACAGGAAGTGACTGTAAATTGCAAACTTGCTTTATATCACATCTACTGTTGATTTAGATTTTGAAAGTTATAACGACAGTGACACTTTAAACTTTCGCTATTCGCGCATGACATTTTGTTGACTCCCTAACCTGCATTCCCTGACTGATGCCTACGGTACCCTCTCGGGATATAAAATCAAAGCACATAAGACAGAAGTGTTGCCTATAAATCTCCCACATTAATTGATTGCTGACTTCCAGTCTTCCATATAATTGGCAGGTCAACTCTCTCTGTTATCTGGAACAAACATCACTCCTCTATATATCGTAGCTTATGGGCTCACAATTTCCCTTCCTTGTTCTGGGACATCATGGCCCAGCTCTCTAAGTGGTCATTGTTGGGCAGGATTAGTGCCGTTAAAATGACCATATTGCTTTGCTTTCTTTACCTCCTAGAGACACTGGGATATTCTTAACTTCATATGGGGTGGAGGCCGTCACAGGGTATCCCAAACAGTGTTGTATGCCAGCAAGACATGGGGTGGTTTAGCAGTTCCTGGCATCCACAAGTATTACTTAGCTGTCCATCTGCGACGCGTGCCTTGTTGGACCGCGCTCCCTGGATGTGGACAGAAGTGGAAAAATTATGGATGGCCCCTATACATCCTAGTAAATTGATATGGTCTCAAGGGACGCCTAAACCACCGGTTGTCTTGCTTAGTCTGATGAAACATATGAGGGACGTTTGGCTTAGTGCCAATAAAACTTTCTCTTTAAAGTCCAACCCATCCCTTCTTACTCCATTTCTTTATACTAGTTGTACTAGAGAGCACATTGCTCCATGGCAGGCGTCTAAATCCTTTCATTATGATGAAGTGGTGGATCCCTTTACTAGACGTGTGCTACCCTTTTCAGTCCTCAGAGATAGACGTGATCTCCCACTGAGGGCAGCGGCCTTTTATGAGCACATTCCTTATGTTGCATCTGTAATCACAGGCAACAGGCCGTTTCCAAAACCAATCTTTTGAAAGGCTATGTAAGGGCTGCCCCTACACATGATGGCATCTGTATCTATTCTATTCTCAACTGAAACACCATTATATGACAAAATGGGAGGAGGTCTTGTACAAAAAGAATCAATATAAAATCTTTTTCTTTTTGTATCACACCCTGGCCCTTCTCCATAGCCTCTATTCTGCAACGCCCCAAGTATGTTGGAGCTGCCTCTCAGGGGTGGGTACGCTCCCTCACATTTTCTGGGATTGTCCCCTCCTGAAGTCCTATTGGGAGGGCTTTTAGGGGTTGGTTGCAGTGCTAGGCCAATTTGTCCACCTTGACCCCCTCTCTTTTATCTTCTGGATGTTCCTCCCAAGGGTTGGCGCAAGAATGCGACCTGGCTACTTTTACACATGCTGACAGCGGCAAAACGTCTGTTGGCCACCTATTGGAAACATAGGTCGATCCCAACTGCCGTGGAACTCAGCAACTGAATACAGGAGGTTAGGCGCTTGGAGTACCTTTCTGCCCAACAGGACTTGTGTGGAACTGTTCCAAAGTTTGGTCTGCTTGGGATGATTTCTATATTAGACAGACTACAACTACTTAGTGTCATGCATATCTCCCTCATGACTTCTTTTTTGCCCTTTTTGTGTCTCCCTCCCCCCCCCCCCCTTTCTTCTTGAAGTCTTTATATTGTCTCGTCTTGTTAGCACTTACTGGTGCACGCATGAGAAATTGCTTCTCAGCCTATCACTGGCTACAGTAGGGTTCTGCCTTTGCCAGTGATTAGCTGAGTATTAGTATCTTGTGCCAAATCTAGCCAAACTTCTGTTCAAAGTAGTAGAAAAACAAACGATCCAGCAGACTTGAATGTAGCAGAAAAGTTTCACATCCCATTTATTAATAATAAATCACCACATGGTACACTTGTACACAGTCCCCCAGCACAAAAATGCTGACGTGTTTCGAGTGCAGTATTTGCACTCTTACTCTTGGCTATCTTTACTCTACTGAGCCGTGATATAAATACATATATAATAGAATTATAGAATTATTTTTACATTATTAAAATATGTGTCTCTGTTATATTTATCTAAGTACAATTATGTTTCCTGTTGTTGGTATTCTACGTATTATTTTATGCATTGTTATATGATTAAGATATTAACCAGTATAGATAGGGTTAAGTGTTGTTTTCCACAGTGAGCTAATGATTAGATACTGATTAGATGTAGTCTGCACGTGTGGTAGGTGGGAGTGAATCACACCAGCCACGCTTGATTGAGTAAAGGGCTATATGGATTTATATCACGGCTCAGTAGAGTAAAGATAGCCAAGAGTAAGAGTGCAAATACCACACTCGAAACACGTCGGCGTTTTTGTGCTGGGGGACTGTGTACCATGTGGTGATTTATTATTAATAAATGGGATGTGAAACTTTTCTGCTACATTCAAGTCTGCTGGATCGTTTGTTTTTCTACTACTGATAATCACATTGCTTAACATTGAAGTGGATCTGTGCAAACAAGAGAACATTCACAAGAGAGGTGAGCTGGCAAAAATTCTGTTCAAAGTCACAATTCTAAACTTTTACTCTTCCTCTTTCCCGACTGGACGTTTGAAGTGGAGCAAGGCCATGTTCTCACATACCTAGAAATGCATAGGATTGAAACCAAGCCCCCAAGCATTAACCAATAGCCCTGCGATATTGCCAGAATAATCAAGGCATACAGCGGACTCATAACTGTGAATCTGCTATATTCAGGAGGGAAGCATTCTTATGTAACCCTCCCACCAGTGAGAGCCCCAGCCCATCAATCATTATTGACAGGGTTAGTAGAAGCACTGTACTCATGAATACAGATTTCTATAGCCATGAGTCTATTGTATTCTTTGAAAGCCGCACAGCACAATATCAGTGGTTGCGTGCACCATTTGGATGCAGTGCCTTTTCTATTTTAGTCTTTTTGGAGACAACACACTTACTAAGGTGAGCAGGTGACAAAGGAGGGGATCTTAATGAAGCCTTTGAAGCAGCAGGAGGCGGCAGTGCATTATATATCAGATAGAATATACAAACATATATAATATATACATGCAGATGCATGAGCTGAAATGAAAATCACTCAAAAACAGGACAACAAAGGAGGTTCAGGAACAAAAAACAAAAACTAAAAGTAACGAAACACATTCTGAGAAGGTATGTACTAACAATTAAGTAGAGTTTGCAGTGACCCCTACCAATGCAGATAATGAGAGTGCACAGCTAGTGAATGGAGCATTGGCCACCCTGTAGACAGAGGGTGCCATGCTAACAAATAAAATACAGCAGTGAGTTGCCTTAAACAGATCCAAATCAATCTCACTGGTGAAACCTGAAACATCATGACAACAAGACACATGTTCTATTCTGTCATTGTGTATATTTATTGTATAAGTCTTGCAGATATTTCAGCAATATTAAATGAATATGCAGGGCAATAGAGAGATTACACTGTGTAGCAACAGTGAACAGTTACCATTTCCCACAACATTACTAGAGCCAAATGTTTACTTAAATTTATATACAATAAAAATATTTTATTTAAAAAAGGGCTTAAAAGGGCCTTTCCCACACTTAAAAATTATCATCTATCCCCAGTATACGTAATAAATGTATGGTCGCTGGGGGGATTAATTTTTTTTTTTCCATATAGAGCAATGGTCAACTGTGTTCTGGCTGGGCACTGGACTCCTCTTCTATCAACCATTGGGGCCCACAGCGATCAGACACTTATCACTGTTGCTGTGTGGACAGGTGAAAAATGTAAACTGTGGGATAAACCCTTTATTAATGTAACAATTCATTTGTAGCTGCAGTTCCCTTTTACTGGGTCACTTTAATTTTAGCATCATAAGAAAGCATTCTGCTCCTTATAAGATTAAGGGTCCTGTCACATGGACATTTCATCCACCTACAGACATTCGCACAACAAAAAGTGCATATAATGTGTAGGTGTACCCAGCACATAAGCAATATGATCCTGTAAATTGTACCCAGGAGGATTAAACTCCTATCTGAACTGGCCCTAAAGTACCAATGAGTAATCTAGATATTCTTTTGCACCTATGTGCAGTAATATTCTTATACATTTGCAAAAAATTTTTTTTTACCTGCAAATATAGTTTAAAAATTGGACATAAATGTGTCTGTACATACGCCTTAAATAGGTATTTAAAGATTTAGCTAATACAGTGGTGATTATGCATCAACAAGGTGCAAATGTGCATTGACACAAAGCATCAAATCATCAATTGGCTTTGATCAATCTAGAGCACGTTTAAGAACAGCAAGTAGTTGTCTGCTATAAAAACTGCTGTTTATGACCCCCCCAGTGACAGTGGAAACAAGAACTTATAATTTGTATTTCCACGGTTTTAGTGTTATGCAGCATGCTCATGTAAAAGTTATGTTTAGCATTCATAAAGTTTTATATATATATATAGATTTGATAACATCATTCTAACATCGATAAAGACTGTTTCTTTTCAGGGTGAAACTGGGAAGGAGGCAGCACAAGTCAAAACGAGTTTGCATTTTAATTCATAATTTTCAAAATAATATACGAAATATCAGATGATTTCTGGTAAGGACTGGATTCTTTTAAGTATTATGATGAACTAAGTTTTTGTAGGTAAAGATTACACTTTTATGTGGGTGCAGATATCCAGATTGTTTACTGAAGAGTCTTAACACACATAGAGGATGAATTGTCTCATTAAAAAAAACAAAAAAAAACAAACACCATCACACGATTATTTCTTTATATAAGTATAATAAGTACCTGCCAAGGCTCGGACAGTGGCACCTCTTTGTAAATCATTCATATTCATATGCATTTTTAAGTTTACATAAAAAACAACTTCTGTCTTTTGTTTTATAAGGTAAATTATCATTTAAAGACTCTTCTTAATTTCCAATAGTGGAAGCACAGGACTGCCATGTAAAGAAGTTGTTAAAAATAGTTGGGTTTCTATTGTGATTTACTTAGGATAACCATGTTTTTATGATAAGTTTTTTTTTAGATTAATCATGAAAGTAATAACATGCAAATGTATTTATTTTTTTTAAATAAAAGCCCATGTACTTTCCACGTGATGATACCACAGAGGGGCCACTCTATAGACAGTGTTGTATTAGTATTAGATCTATTTGTGCTCTACAATGAGGTATTCTATAGTGAACATCAGCCAAGTTATATGCTACTTTTTGAATCATAAACCCTTAACATGAGTATGCATATACATCTGGATGTATATGTCTGCAGAACCAATGATGTTTTTATCAAAACAATTTGTAGAAAAAGAAAAGATGCCATGGGCTTTGGATGTGGGAAAAAGTTGTACATTCGCCCATTTACTATGTAATTGACTATAATGTAAGTATCTTTTAAGGGGTTATCCAGTATTAGACCTGTCCTCAGGTGTCCTTGTGTGTTTAGTTCTATTCGCTTCAATGTATCAGAGTTGCAGTACAAACCAACATGAGAACAAGGATGGCGCTATTTCTGGAAGAAATTGGCCAAGTTTTTCTAATCCTGGATAAGCCCTTTAAGGGTGTTATTTGACATTAGAAAAAGAGGTAATACTTTTCTAATCTCACACAACTTTCTTTTAATTTTCAACCATTTGTCTAATAGCACCCATCGCTTCCAGCATATAATCTTTATGTAATTTTTTTATCATGACAGACGTCCTTAAAAATACAGCTGCAAAGTTTGTGCCATACCAGGCGCGTAAATTGAAATTTTCTGGAATGCTTTCCAGTAAATGTTGCACAATCATTCTATGGGTTATTTTCGACCATAAGCATGGAAGATCATTGAGGAAGTAACTGGATCAAGACAAACGAGAAGAAGAAAGCACATGAAAGACCAAGAGAGCAAAGCTAAATGCTTATTCCCTCTGCATATGCCCATATACAAAAAACACCAAGTCACCTACAAAGGATAATACGTGCAGGTTATAACTGTGCACATTGACAGTCAGGTTAGAAGGTGAGCTGCAACAGCACATTTCACATTTAGTTCTGTTTAAACCTTTATAGGTGTAAATGAAGTTCTCTGATCTGAAGAAAGGAGTGATTGTAAATGGTACACAATACTGTAACCAGGCAAATAACAGAAGCAGAGTGAAACAATTCTGATAACACCTAATACACATATGACAATAGCACCCCTTAGCAATTAAGGCAGACCTCAGTTCACAACTTACGGTACTTACTGGCCACTTTGGCTGAACCAGTTTGCAAGCTCATAAAAATAATAGTGTTAAGTCTTTCTTGAGGCATATCTTTTTGCACCAAGTAATCAAGTGTGATCATATACTATTCTTTGTAGTTGACTGGAAACAGACATATTGAAATAAAACATTCTTGTTATCTTTTATTGTACAGCTGCTATATTATTACTTACAGAATTATATGCCTATTGTAGGAATACATGCAGAGACACACTGCACACCAACGTACACTACAAAAAGATTTCATTATATGTAGAATATGAATAGAGTTTTGGTCCTATCCATACTGGGAATAGTTATGGATCACCAGATTCTGTTCCTGTTCAGCAAAGTGCACAACGACCCTTTATCCTGAAACTGCATTGCTTGATTGGATATTATCATACAAGGAGTCTAAATTAATAGTACATTAGTCAGCTGGATGTGCAACACGTCCGAAAAAGTTTATGTCATAAGTTACCAGTCTCTAGAAAGTTTAGTATTCTGGTCTCTTTTAGGTGGGGCTGGAGGTGGCCCCCTTCGTAATGTTGCATAGCCTGATAAATGGCTGCCTCCATAGCAATTAGCTTTTTGATGTTCACCTAAAAGTTCTGGTGGTGGAGGAGGCAGTACCATATCATCCATAGTAGCAGTGGGTTCAGGCCTTGATAAACGGGCCGAGGACAGAGAACTATGTCTAGTAATAGATTTTCGCTGCAGAGTCTTGTTTAGATCAGCAAGAAATCCAGGCTGCACACTAAGGCCAGGCTTGGGCGAAGTTGGGACTTGAGAACTTACGGGGGTAGGTTCTGTCATTTCAGCTTGCATTAACCTCATGCTATCATTCCGTTTTGGCCTAGTAGGAGGTGGAGCCTTCTTTACAGAAGATTTTGACCATGTCTGGGGCTGTGGATTCACAACTGCTACTTTTGGTGAGGTATTCCCAGAAAACAACATAGGTGGGGCATCTACAGGTGGAGGAGGAGGGGGTAAAAGCTCAAGATCTGCAGGTGGAGGTGGAAATTCAGACTCAGAATCAGAAGGAGGAGAAGGAAATTCTGTAGTGTGTTCCTTTGCTGTAGACATCATTTGGGCAGGGTGACCACTTCCTTGTTGAAAAACCATCGGTAAATTTACCCCGGAAAGATTTAGTTT
Organism: Dendropsophus ebraccatus; assembly: GCF_027789765.1. Taxonomy (NCBI): domain Eukaryota; kingdom Metazoa; phylum Chordata; class Amphibia; order Anura; family Hylidae; genus Dendropsophus; species Dendropsophus ebraccatus. Next base: position 54,829,701 of record NC_091462.1, read on the forward strand.
AACTGGTTTTGGTGGAGCTGTTGGTGGGGGTAATGACTCTTTAGAAGGAGATCCGGGAGACTCTGAAAATTTACACACAAGGCTGTCCACAGACGTCTTCTTAGATTCATGATACTCCGCAGAGCTATTGGACTTAATACTAGAATTTCGCTGTGGGGTGGGGGGAGGTTTTTTCCCTCCTGGGCTTGAAGTCTTGGTTGCCTTCTTAACAGGGGAACCAGTTTTGTCTGGTGTTGGTGAGGGTGGTGGCACAGGAGATGTTGAAGGAGGGGGTGGAGGGGGTGGGGGTGGTGGAGGAAGCAATGCCAAGCTACTTTCAGGAGGAGGAGGAGGAAATTCAGGTGACGGAACAGAGAATGGCTGCCATTTTGGCTTTGCTTTCACAGCTGGAGGAGACTGAGGAACAGTACTAGGTGTTGCTGGCTTAGGTGTTTCTGATGGAGGTGGTGGTGGAAACTGACTAACAATCTGTTTAACCGAAGGCATGGCTGATTGTGGGGAGGAAGGAGGCTTGGCAGAGAAGCTTTGCTGTTTTGGTAATGTTGGAGGTGGTGTAGGACCAGCTGGTGCTGATGTAGATACTAAAGACTGTTGAGTTTGGGGAGGGGTGAAATGTAACTGTTTTTTAGGTGCTGTGGGGGGTCCTGCAGCTGCAACTGTTGGTGGATTAACAGGGGCTATAGTTTTGCTTACAGGCACAAACTGCTTAACAGGGGCTTGGAATGATGGTGGAGGAGGAGGTGGGGGTGGAGGCAATGGTGGAGGTGGGGGAGGCTGAGCAGCCTGAATAGTGTTATTTTGTGGAACTTGATTAATCTTTAGAGGGGGTGGTGGGGTAAACTGAGGTGTTGATGGTGCACAGGGGTTAGGTTTTAGCATTGCCATTGCTGAACCAGGTGGAGGTGGTGGGGGAGGAGGGGGAGGGGGTGGAGGAGGAGGAATAGCTCCATTTGGAGTGACAACCATTTGAGGTTTTGTACTTTGTAGGTGTGTAGTATGTTGAACTGTTTGGGTTGCTGATGGTGCTTTGAAATGAGGCCCTGGATATTGGGCAGCATTTTGTAACCTTGTGATGGTACTGTATTTTGCAAACAATATTGGGGTAGATTTGGACTGTGTGGGAAGTGGTGGAGGAGGTGGCGGCGGAGGAGGGGGAGGTGGCGGTGGAGGAGGTGGTGGTGGTGCAAGTGGTGAGGGTTGAGATAATGCATGTGGAGACACAGCTCTTATATGAATCTGTGACTGGGGGGTCAACGAAGTTAAGGGACGTGTTAAGGTTTCAATGCGAGCCTAAAATGACAACAGAAAAAAAAACCTAATGAATATGGTCACTTATAATAACATGCAAAATAACAGAAACTGAGCCATAACAGCACCAGGTTTAAAGTGAGCAAATAGGTAGAAAAATAGAAACTTTTACAAACAGGTGCGTCCTGTGTTGTTATGCCTGCCTATACATTCCATCAAGCAATATCTTTAAATGGGTATAGAGAGGTAAAATGACTTAGCCCCTATTCACATGATAGATAAACGTAAGATCTCCAGAATTGGGCCCTGAGTCTTTCTTATGAACGAGGCAGTTAGTATAAATATACACTGTGTATACATGCACGCTGCTTCTCCATTTATTTTCTATGAAGCTGCCTAAGATAGCAAAGCACACCAGTGATATATATTAAGTGGCTCCCACACCAAAAAGAATGGAGCAGCAACATGCATGTGTTACTTTCTGCTGCATTCATAACAGACTCATTGGCCAATTCTGCCATTTATGTCCTATCCTGTGCATAGAGAATGAGTCATTTTAACTAGGAATACCATATACCAATACAATATTAACAATGTAATGTTATACAACAATACTATTTCCTGCACTGCAAGAGAAACCCCTGGAACAGTTATGCAGCATAAACTTAAAATAAGTATCAGAAGTTCAAATGACAAATGAATGACAAGGAAACGTGAACACAAATCACTATCTGTGGTAAGGAAACAATTGCAGGGCAAAGACAGCATTACAAGTAAGGCTATGTTCACATTACACAGTGGGATTTTTTTTTTCCATACACTAACTTTACTAGATTAAACATACAGCCATGTTTTATACCTATATTACTATTGTTTTCATTTAACTGTATCTGAACATGGCCGTAAAGTCTATTTTGTGAAGAAAATCCAATTGAAATAAAATAATTTATGACATTGTTTTGTGAATGCGTTTTAGTCTTAAAGATGAATATGCACATAAAAAACTGATAAGTGTGAACATAGCCAAAAATTTTACAGAGAGACAGGAGAAGATGGTGAGAAGAGGCAAGTTAAGCAGAACAAAACTGGCATCCCTACACTGCAAAAGGAGGCCCTGGAAAAGATGCAGCATTCCTAAAGGAGGCAGCTGGAAAGAGAAGAGTAGTCCTCTGTGTCCCACTAAGAACTTTATTGTGTTTTGTTATTAAAACCTTAGTGTACTCAATGGATTGCACATACCTATATATTAATTAATATCAGGTCCTAAGCCTGGATGTTGAAACTGTATCCTTGTGATGTGTATAGTATCTTAATGCAGATTTTATGTGTAATTAAATTGAAGCTTTCTAGGATGGTAACCCATGCAATATGCCAGATTATTGGTACAATAGTTGTAAATAAGAAATCCCCTCCCTCCATGCCCATGGACAAAATAGGCCTTCATGGATCAAAAATGGTAAACAATCTTATACACAGTAGACATGGACATGTGTGGGTTAATTCTCCCATGGCAGATGATGAGACAGAAGGACTAAGTGTTGAATTCTGACTGCCTAATCCTGTTGATGGGGGTAAGGCATTTAGCTTAAAGGGGTTATCCAGCGCTACAAAAACATGGCCACTTTCCCCCTACTGTTGTCTCCAGATTGGGTGGGGTTTTGAAACTCAGTTAAATTGAAGTAAATGGAGCTTAATTGCAAACTGCACCTGAACTGGAGACAACAGTAGGGGGAAAAGTGGCCATGTTTTTGTAGCGCTGGATAACCCCTATAAGCCCCTACCCCTTGAATGGGAGGTAAATGGTCCCATTCAGTTATAGGTCCAATCACACGTACAGGATCTACTTCAGATTTGATGCTATCCTTCATCGTTTAGTTACACCAATATCTGCAGCATTAAATCTGCTGTAGATCCTGTACATGTAAATGAACCTTTAAACTGGGGGGGAAATAGAAAGCAGCATGTTTTTTGTGTGTTGGCTGTAGGTTTTGCTGCTAATTGGCTAAAATGTACTAAGCCAATTGAGCCACAGAAAGTAGGAAGTCTGGGGTTCTGCTTTAAGTTATTCATATAGTTTAAACGTTGATCGGCTAAGTACTGTTATTGTCTGTTGGTGATAATTACATATGCACTGCAAAGACAGGCTGTGCGGTTACTCACGTCTGGCTAAGGCTGGTTTTACAGTTAAGCAGTGTCTGTTTAATGTAAGCACTAGGATAGGTCCCTGCATATGCATTAAACAAATCCATTGACTTCCATTACCTGACAGAAACCAAAAAAGGTGTAATTTTGGCTTCTGTTCAGATAGTACGCATTGGGGTTTGCAGGTGAAATGGTAAAAATATTCCATCAAGCTGGGTCCAGAAAAAAAATATATACCGTGAGGTATGCCTTTTTTTTCTCTGAACATGGGAACCCAAGGAACAAAGAATGCCACTTAGGGCCAGGACGTCTCCTTGACATATACATCCAACAGACACTGCTAACACCAGCAGCACTTTGGCCTTTTGGTGCAACTATCCATATTTTGGCAAACAAAAAAAAGTCAGAGACACAACACATCATATCAAAAGAAAACAATGGCACTTAAAATACTTCTTAAAATGTGGAAGTAAAGGCAAAGGGAAGAAGACTAGAGGGAGATACCACTGAAAAGGGTTCAGGAGGACCAAAATGGCCACCAATAACACTACATTGTTTTCTTTTGAAATAATTGGTCTAGGCCAAAACAGGCCCTTTACATATACCAATATTACCTATACAGTGGCCCAAATTTACCAATGTCTGAGACAGCAACCAGTCACAGTTCAGCTTTAGTTTCTCAAAATGAGCTGTGATTGGTTGCTGTCTGCTGCAAAAATCAGATCAAACCTAATCTTTAATGTAGAGCACAACATATGATGATAATAAAATATAATGTTAACCATAAGCCAGGGGGTACTTGTGTTAAGGTGCATGTTTTCAAGAAAGGATTAAGGATTTTTTTTTCCATTTTTTTTAGAACGTTAGTCTGGAAAATTCCAGTTAACAACATCCAGGTTAAATGTGCTTTTTCATATGACCCCTGACCTTAATACTGCCCCGTACAAATCGCTGTGGGCTTGATGGCCTTAGCTGTGGTGGGCTTCACATTTGGAACCTGGGACAATGAGGCAACAGGAGAAACACGAGCAGTGAAACAAAATGCTTGGCGATAGAACAGCAACATGATGCAAATGCATATATGCTAAGCCCATTCATTAGGATTTCCCATATTACAATGAGATGTACAAATATATTTCATACTTTCAACTAATTTGTGAAATATTGGAATATTTACAGTAACAAAGAATTTCAGCAATGATCTACAAACTTGCCCAGTGGAATGACCACACGACAACAAAACAAATGGCAATGACTTGATCTATTCTATGTTGATATGATTGACATTGTACATAAATCTACATTATGGAATGGGAAATCAGGTGTGGGGCACAGAAATTACACTTGATAGTCATGCAAGCCCAGCTGCTCATGCCTCAATCTCTTCAATGGGCATAATTCCTAGGTGTTGCTACCTTGCTGGATTCCTCCAGCTGGGTTCCTCTCTTCCAGGCTTCAGAGAAGATTGAGCTCACAATACTCTGGGAACGTACGTGGCTGGTGACCAGGGAATCAGACAGTCCGCTATCTGACTGGTTTGAATGGTTTGATTGGGATTCTGTATATGGAAAATAGACAATCAGATAAAACAATAATATACTATGGCACAATATTCTGTGTTCATGTATAAGTATGCCCTTACAAAACCTCCCATATTTAGCTTTTTCACTTGCACTTTCTTCCTTTTCACATCCTAATGCTCATTGGGATTGTATAGGAGCTAAGACCAACAGAGTTGTAGGAGGGCTTATTTTTTGTGGGATGAATTGTACCATAGAATGAATTATGAAACCAGAAAAAAAATGTGGCAATCATCGTTGTATGGGAAAAATTATGTTAACTTTATTTTAGTAATCAGTACAATTACATTGATCCCAAATTCGTATGTGTTTTGTTATATTTTAGTACTGACCCCCTTGATATAGTTTAGATTTTACTCACCGAAATCTCTTCTTTCCATGACGTCCCAAGGCAGCACAACAGAGGGTTAACATTATTTCTCTTTTCCTACTAACAGAAGAACCAATCATAGTAATACAAGTATACTAGCAATTAAGAGTAATTAGCACCAGGCACCTCCCCCTTAGCTATATAACACCCTAGAGAACACACATCAGCGTGAAGTATGCAGCAATATTATTTAATGAGGGTGGGTAGCTTGTGCTGCCTTGGGACGTCATGGAAAGAAGAGATTTCGGTGAGTAAAATCTAAACTTTCCATTCGTCCCTTCGGCAGCACAACAGAGGGACATATAAAGCAATGGAAATAGAGGGAGGGTTTTTACGTAGTCGCCAGTTCCAGCACACTCCTGCCAAAGGACGCCTCTCTGTTAGGAAGGACATCTATCCTGTAGTGCTTGATGAAGGTCCCTGGTGATGACCATGAAGCTGCTCTGCAGATTTGGTCCATGGACACTTGTGCTAGTTCCGCCCAGGAAGTAGCTGTCGATCTGGTTGAATGAGCTCTGATGCCTTCTGGTGCCGATAGACCTGAGGACGAGTAGCATTGGGCAATGGTGCCCTTAATCCACCGGGCTAATGATGCTTTGGACGCTGATTTTCCCTTGTTGGGCCCAGCATATTGGAGAAAAAGACAGTCCGAGCGTCTAAAGTCCTTTGTTTTATCCAGATAGCCTAAGACAGCACGCTTAACATCTAGGGTATGGAGTTTGGCATGAGTCTCATTCTGGGGGTCTGGAAAAAAATCTGGCAGAAAAATCTCTTGATTGATATTGGTGAGGGATGCCACCTTAGGGAGAAAAGAGGGTCTCATACGGAGGATTAGGCAGTCTTGCATAACTCTCAGAAACGGATGTTCCGCTGAGAGAGCTTGTATCTCTCCTACCCTCTTGGCTGAGGTGATGGCCACCAAAAATAGAGTCTTCCAGGATATAGATCTGATGTCCGCTGTCTGAAAAGGCTCAAATGGAGGTTGAGACAGAGCCTCTAACACCAATGGCAAGTCCCAGGAAGGTAAAGGACTCTTGACCGGAGGGCGAAGATTCTTTAGAGCTCTAAAAAATTTTGTGACCAGAGTCGAGTTAGAGAAAGCACCGTCAAAATGATGATTAATCGCAGAAAAATGGACTCTTAGAGTGTTAAACTTGAGGCCCATGTTGAAACCTTCTTTGAGAAATTCCAAGACATGCGAAACAGATGGAGAGAGGATATTACGGAGATTACACCAAGAGTTAAATTTCTTCAGGATACGGCTGTAAACTTTTACCGTAGCGGGCCTATGTGCGGCCGACAGGATGTGCATGACGTCCTCCGATAACCCTATAGACTGAAGGGTTAGCCTGTCAGTAGCCACGCCGTCAGTCTCAGTCTCTCCGGACATGGATGGTAAAGGCCTGCTTGTAAGAGAATGTCCGGTCTCAACGGGATTTCCCAGAATCGCCCCTTGGCCAGAGACACAGCCAGGGGAAACCATGCCCTCCTGGGCCAGTAAGGTAGGATCGCCAGGACTGAGGCCTTGTCCCCTTTGACTTTGGTCAGAACTTTCATGATCAGAGGAAATGGTGGGAAGACATAGATGAATTTTTGACTCCAAGGGATTGATAGACCGTCCAGGAAGTCTGGCTTGTCTGCCCTGTATATTGAGCAAAAAGTTCTCGTCTTGCGATTGAGTCTCGTCGCCATTACATCCAGCTGAGGTTCCCCGAACATGTTGACTAGATGAGAAAACACCTCCGGATGAAGACTCCATTCCGCTGGATTCAGCTGCTCTCTGCTCAGAAGGTCTGCTTGAATGTTGAGAGACCCTCTGATATGAACTGCATGAAGGTCTAGGAGATGATCCTCTGCCCACGACATTAGGAGACTGCACTCCTCCATTAGACCTGGGGACCTGGTGCCTCCCTGCTTGTTCACATAAAACACTGCAGGGAGGTTGTCCGACTGAATTAGGATGCATTGGTGATGGACCAGAGGAGCGAAATGACGCAGGGCTAGGCGGATCGCTCGCAGTTCCCTGCGGTTGGACGAGTACGAGGCTTCTTGTCTGGACCACCTTTTTTGGACCCACCTGCAGTTCAAGTGGGCCCCCCAACCTATGGCTGACGCATCTGTGGTCAGTACCAGACGCGGGGTACTGGACATAGACTTCCCCACCGAGATCTTGTCTGGCCGGAGCCACCATGTGAGATCTGACCTCGTGGGGGGCGATAGTCTCAACAACCTGTCCAGCCCCCAAGGCCTCCTGTTCCACTGCGTGAGGATGTCGAGCTTCAGTGGCCTGAGGTGAGCTCTGGCCCAAGGAACAGCGTCTAGCGAAGACGTCATAAGCCCCAGAACGCTCATGGCAGAGCGAACCGTCACCTCTGGTCCCCGAAGCAAGTGAGAGATTTCTGTCACCAATCGTTCCGATCTCTCCGAAGAGAGAAACAGTTTCATCAAGATCGAGTTGATGTTGAAGCCCAGGAACCTGCAAACTCTTGCTGGAGTGAGGAACGATTTTTGTCTGTTGACGATGAAGCCATGATTCTCTAGAGTCTCCTGAGTCAGACGTAGATGTTGAATCAGAACTGCTGGAGAGGAGGCCTTGACCAGCCAGTCGTCCAAGTATGGTATGATATAGACTCCCCGGAGTCTGAGGTGGGCAGCCAAGATTACCGCAACCTTGGTAAAGACCCGGGGAGCGGACGACAGGCCGAAAGGGAGGCAGGTAAACTGGTAGTGACGCGTCTGGTCTCCTGATGAAATTGCGACCCTTAGGAACCTCCGATGACTTCTGAGGATCGGCACATGTAGATAGGCGTCCTTGAGGTCCAGGGTCGCCATATAGTCGTCTTGATGCAGGACTGCGGCGACTGATCTTATTGACTCCATCCTGAAGTGTTTCTTTACCAGGAAGGTGTTCAGGAATGTTAAGTCTATTACCAGCCTCCAAGAACCCCCTTTTTTGGGGACGGCGAAAACCCGTGAGTAGACGCCGAAGCCTCTTTGGTGTCGAGGAACTTCCTCGAGGGCTCCCTTCTTCACAAAATCTTGAACAAGGCCGAGGACATGAGGACCGCTGTGATTGCGGAAGAAGGTGTTTGGGGGTATACTGGCCAACTCTAGGGAGTAGCCCCTGCTGATGACAGAGCGGACCCAGGAGTCTGATGATGTTTGAAACCAGACTGCAGCAAACTGAGCGAGTCTGGCCCCCACGATCCTCCTGGCGTCAGAAGGATGAGCCCTTTGTTCCTCCCGAAGAGGGCTTTTTCTTATATGAGGATGATGTATTGGCCTGGTAATTGGACTTATTCTGCTTGTACTTTTGCTGAAACCTTTTTCTAGCTGGAGACCTCCGAAAGGGCTTCTGCTGCGGACGAAACCTAGGCTTCCTTGGGGGCTGAGGAAAATCCACCCCTTTCTTAGAGCTCATACCCTCCAGGATGGGGGTAAGTTGAGGGCCAAAAAGGTTCCCAGCCTGAAATGGCAAGGAACAAAAATGGTTCTTGGAAGAAACATCCCCTTGCCATTCCTTCAACCACAATGCCCTCCTTGCCGCTGTGGACGAGGCCAACAACTTAGCGTTAAGGCGGATCATGTCCAGGGGGTAGTCCGACAGGAACTCGGCAGCCAGTTTCATATCAGGGATATCTTTTAGAATATCCTCCCGTCGGACCCCATCCTTGAGATCCTTGGACAACCGGCTCAGCCAGACCCTGAGTGCTTTACTGACCGACACAGAAGCGATAGAAGCTTTAACAGCTTGGGCGGCCCCCTGGTATATCCGCTTAAGAGAACCATCTGCCCGCCTGTCCATCTGGTCTCTCAGAAGCGCAGACTCGTCAGAAGGAAACATAGACTTTTTGGACAACCTGGCGACCGCCAAATCAACACTGGGAGTGGAATCCCACGCTTCTGAACACCCAGGGTCTAACTTATAGACCGACTTAAACCTGGAACCTAGATCCGCCTTTTTCTCTGGTTTCGCCCACTCGGCCTGCATGAGGGGGTCCAACAGCGGTTGGTTGGGTAGGGCGTGATGGGAACTCTCTGAAAAATAAAAAAGAGCCTCTTTTTTTGGAAGCTTGGAAGAACTAGGTTCGCCCTCCACTGTTTTTTTAACTGCACTGATCAGAGTAGCCACTTGATCTTTCTGCAGCAAATAATAATCATCAGGGAGACCTCGATCCGGGGTACCTTTGTCAGAGTCGGCCTCAGAGACCGAGTCCTCCTCATCCTGCGAGGACTGGCATGGTGAGGAGAGAACAGAAGCCGGGACAAGGGCTTGAGACATCGGTACCTCATGATGACGTTTTTGTACCTCATTGAAGATTCCGGAAAGCTGGTTTTTAAACCATCCCATGAATTCTTTGGCTTCTGACTGCATGCTACCGTGAGGAACCGGGGCAGCACAATTCTGGCAGACATCAGAAGCGCAGTCGTCTGGCAGAGGTTGGTTGCAGCTGCGACACATCCTGTGTCTGTCCTTGCGTCTCCTTTTCCCCGATGAGGAATGGTCCCGCTGGTTGTCCATCCTAAGAGGCAAGCAGTAGGATAAGCGGATAGAAGACACAGATAGATAAAAAGGCAGGTAAAAAAAAACATCAGCCTTAATCCTGCTGACATACCTAATGTGCACAAAGTAGGCGCTCCTGGCAGAGTGCTGGGAGCTAATCCTAGTCCCCAGCACCTTTAAATCTCCTTCCCGGGCAAATGAGGAGGCCGGACTTGCCAAAAACCAGCCAACCGCGGTATTCGGCCCTGATGACGTCACCACAGGAAGTCAGGTTGCCACATGACCGGAAGTGGGGCAGACGCTCAGCAGAGTGCAGCCATGGAGACAGGAAGTGGGGCAGACACTCAGCAGAGTGAAGCCATAGAGACAGGAAGTGGGGCAGAGAACTCCAGAGTGAGCAGAGCCTAGTCCCGGAAAGACCCCCGCACCCGCCGATACTACAAGTGCGGGGACCGGAGCCAAGCCCCACCCCCTCCCGGAGCCCACCGCACGTATAGTCAGCCAGGAGTATCCAAAAGTTTGTGGCGCAGCGCCATGTTCAGGAGAGGGTATGTCCCACACACAGCGATACTCCATGTGCCGGACCCCTCCCCCTGCAAATACACGGCATGGCTGCGGGGCGACAGACTATCAGCAACCCTGCTGTAGAAAGAGCCCAGCCACTGCATCACCGGAGACCCTCCCCAGAGAGTAGAGCCGGGAGCAATACCCTTACCTCCTAGACTTCAACAGGATCAGAGGTATGTGCAGGGACCGGCTGAGCCGAGGACCCCCTCGGTATGCCAGGGGTTTCTGAATAAGCGAAGGTTCTTCTTAGCAGAAAAAAACAGAAGAAAAAAACACGCTGATGTGTGTTCTCTAGGGTGTTATATAGCTAAGGGGGAGGTGCCTGGTGCTAATTACTCTTAATTGCTAGTATACTTGTATTACTATGATTGGTTCTTCTGTTAGTAGGAAAAGAGAAATAATGTTAACCCTCTGTTGTGCTGCCGAAGGGACGAATGGAAATTTTGGTTTTCTACCTACTGAGCTTAGTAACGGCTATTTTTGCCATAATGTATAGATTTAATTTTTTTTTAAATTTAAATTTGACTGCAAAAAGGAGGGGGGGGGGATTTAAAAAAATATAGATTTTAGAAACATTGTTTTAATATTTTTTAATTCCCCCAGCAAACTTTTATAAGCAATTATATTTGATGATATGCAGATACAGATCAATGCTAAACTATTGCATTGCATTGACCAATCAAGTTGTTTGCTGCTCTGCTAGCCCTAACACCAATTCTTTATTTTGAAGTGCCGTTCATTTATTATGCCTGGAAGGAGAAATGATGATATAAATCTTTTAATAAAGTGAAAATTATTAGTTCTGCTTCCCCGTATAAAGAATAACATAAATTCATAGAGTGAACTGCAGTCTTACTATCACTACTTGTTCACTGCAAAATACAAATTCCGCATCTGAGTGGTGAATAATGAAGAATACTGGGTCAGATTTACTAATATTGTCTAATTCTTATACCTGGTAAACTAGAAGAGCTGGAGCCAGATTTCATGCTAGAGCTGGATAAAGATGTCCAGTCATAGGCAGCTTCTGTTCTCTTCAAGGCTTCCTGATAATTGGTGTAAAGCTGCTTCCCATACTACAATGACAAGAATAATGTTAGTTGATACAAACCAACTTACTGTATTAAAAGAAAAGTGTGGATTAATTTAAGATATGCATATAAGCAACAGTGGGTATGCTTATGCACAAAGAGATACATTTTCACTTCGGAAGTAGTATAGCCAATGGAAAGAATGCCTGAAGGTGTAGCGAATCTTTTTTTTTTTCTTTGATGGTTTATTCCAGCATGTTACCTGCACATCCCTTCAAATTCAAGGTAGTATTTGTCAAGAATCAATCTCCACTGCATCACATTCTGGTGACTTTAGGCGAGAGCCACATGCCCTAAGCAGCGCTGTCCTATGACCTCTGCTGTTTCTTTTGATGTCAGTTTGCATGACGTTCCTTCAGATCATGTGCATGACATGACAGAGAATGAGTCTGCAGTCAGTAAACCGATCTCTGTATCTTCCTCTTTGACTAAATAGATCAAGTCCTAGCATTCAGATGAAAACAATGTAGCGTGCACATTTGCCCTTGGGCTTGTGTAAGATGACGGATACACTTTAAGTATTCTAGAAATTACCTTTGCTATTCGGATTCCATTAACCCACTGGTGTAATGTTCTGACATCATCACAGCACAGATACTTGATATACTGAGACTTTTTCTGGATTTGTGGATGCTAAGAAAAGAATAAACACATGAACATTAATTATACTTAGATGTGTAGTAGGTATTCCATGTGGATGGTCCTTGGTAAGAGGTTTTCTACTATTTTTCTTTTGCATTCCTAAATATGCAGGTAAAATACAATTTAAATATTTATTTTATGTTAAAAATATAATTGTTTGTTGTGGTTGTAATAATTACTGCATACAGGGAGAAGTTTTATTTAAACCAATGGAAAGTGAATGGCAAAAAAACATGCCAATGAACCGGCTACTACAGGTTACTGCCAGACTAACATTTAGCTGCAGTTGTTGTAATATAATATCAAACCACTAGGTGGCAGTATAGTCTCAAAAAAATTGAGACAATTGATAACTACTGTAAGGTGAAGTAAGAAAATTCATCTGAAGTTTCAGTAGCACATGCATTTCCAGAAGCTGCATATAAAACAAGCCACTTCCTTCCCTAATAATAAATAAGGTTGTTTATGCCAGCCAGATTAGAGGAATGTGTTGCATAATCTTTTTTCAGGACATTCTAGCCTATGAGGTAATAACAGTACACTCATAATAAAAGCATACCTTCAATACCAGGCAGTAGTCTGTAGGAGCTTTGTACTTGCTCCGATACTCTTGACCATAGTAAACATTGACATGATCCAGTTGAAGAAAGCAGACAAGGTCCCGAGATGCCTGAAAACAACACAACAACAATGTACTATCAGACTAGAAGCATAAAGTCATTTAAACCTTTTGAAGAACAAGTCATGCTCACACCAGCTTACAATCTAAAAGACCCTGAAGGGGTCCATCCGTTTTCAATTGCACTTAATAAGGGTGCCTATACAGAGATTTATCTGACAGATTTGTGAAGCCAAAGCCAGGAATGAATTTGAAAAGTCTTTCCTTTATGACGAGTTCTCTTTTTATAGTATGTTTCTGGCTTTGGCTTCAAAATTCTGTAAGATAATCTTTGTGTAAAGGCACCCCAAGACAAGGCTATAAATTAATAAAGCTGAATATGGGGTTACAGAGGACATCACTAATGTACATAGACAATCAAAGGATAATGGATGTCCAGTCAATATCCCCAATTCTGTGTTCCTCACCTTTGCTTTCCCTTTGGGTACATAGTAAATACCAGATGCTCTGAGCAGGAAATATCTCTTCTTCCAGGACTTCTTTCCATCATCTTTCAGCCACAAGACTCCCTCTATTTCTGGGACAGTAACTGAACTTCCACAGAAGCATTCCTGCAGACAAAGGACAGAGATAAACAAATCCAGAAGTTTTATGTCAGGACTGTTCACATTGAACCCCCCTCAGAGCTAAGTTTTGTCAGCTTAAAGAACATTGGAAGTGAAACCTTCTCTCACATCAAAAACCTCTACATGTGTCCGCCATGTGGTGCTGGGAAGATACACTACTACTGCTGGATCAAAGAAATGCCATATTCTCAGGCATGTGCTTTTTATGAGGAAAACGCATTCTGGCATTTAACCACTGAGGATACAAGTACGTATGTTATTATACTATCTAGGATGTATATACTTACAATGGTATTCTTCCAGAGCTCAATTTTCCTATAGCTTGAGCTCACACAGCTATAAAATATTTAAACCAATCATCCCTTATATGAAGATGGGAAAAACTCTTGAATTCAGCATAATATATCCAATTTGCCAATCAGGTCACAGCTGAATTAGGGAAATAAGAGCATTTCCCTACATAACACATATCTCAATGTGCTCATGATTAAAAGACCAGGTTTTAAAAAAAAATATTACAAAGTAACCTTTGTGGCGGTATGTTGCAAGCTTCATCTCTAACAGATTAAACACACAAGCTATGAGGAGGGCCTCTGTGGGCCATTTGTTTTTCCAGGACATCCCACAGATGCTCAATGCAACCGAGAACTGGGAAATGAAGAAGCCAAGTGAACATTTTGAACTTTTTGTCATGTCCCTCCAACCATTCCAAAATCTTTGGCTTGTGGCAGGTCACACCATCATGCTGGAAGAAGCCACCGGCATTAGGGAATATCACTTCCATGAAGACGTGTACATTCAGTAATCTCCAAAAATTTTTAGGTGGGTGGTAACATATTAATGCCAGGACCCATTTTTTCCCAAGCAGAACATTGTCCTGATCATCCCACCATTTCCACTGCCATCCCCCTTTTTTATTGCACCTTGCTGCCATCTTTTTCTTTTCAGGTTAATGGCGCACATGTGCTTGGCCATCCACATGATGTAAAAGAAATTCATGATTTATCGGAACAGGCCGCCTTCTTCCCTTGCCTCATGGTCTAGTTATGCTGCTTATGTGACTATTGTAGGCGTTCTTACCATGAACAATCTGACCAGACTCCTGCTTTGAAGCAAGCTGTGATGCACTGTGTTCTCACATCTTCCCATCATAGCTAGTATTACCATTTTGTGTGTGCTTCAGTAGCTCATGAGCAGGACAGATCTCTTTTACTTGTTTCTGTTGGCTGCACAGTTACTGAATGAAATAGCAGTTTCACCATTTTTGCAAGCTCCCCCTAACTAAGGTGAAGCAGTGAGGAATCTGGGGCTCAGTACTAGTGTTGAGCAAACTTTATGAAAGTGTCCTCGTTGATCAACTTCTTTGCATCTGAAGAAGGTGGAGGCAGCCTGAGGATTGCCTGGAAAACATAGATACAGCCTATGGACGTGTTCACACATTGTAAAAGATGATCTTTAGCTCTGCTGAGTTCTGATGTGGGTGCATCCGTGTGCACCCGCATCAGAATTCCCCACTACCCACAATGGAGCGTGCGGTCAGAGCCGCACGCTCCATTGTGTGAACTGACAGGGTTTTCTGCAGCTGCTATTCATTGAATAGCGGCCGCAGAAAACAGATATGTCAGTTTCTTGCGGCGCTGTGTATACACTCCGGCCGGGATTTCCTCAGCCCTCAGCACAACGTAAGTTCCGCACTAATCGCTGCCGTTGCAACAACGGCCATCATTAGTAGGAAACTTACGTTGTGTGAACATGGCCTATGACTGTATCTAGGTTTTCCAGGACTCCCTAGGGCAGCATCCAACTTCTCCAGACACGTGGAGGTTAAATGCAGAGCGTTCGCATTCAGAGTTGTCGAACCTGGATATTTTTTACTGAAGTTCCCTCTACACAGCACCCTTCTAATGATTATTTAAGGTCCCAATAAACTTGTAGGCAGGGGTTAAGTGTTTTTTCTTGTGGGTGCTGTGATAAATCACTGTCGCATTACCTGCACCCCTATTAAATGTACAGCACACTATATCATAAACATGTACCTTTAATTATAGCTGCTTCCCTGTGCTATTACAAAGTATTTTGCTGGCAAACTGGATTTTTAACAGATTGCAGCTGTTCTTCCCATTTTGCATTTTTACTTAAGAAGTTAATATGAGTCTGTTTGCCAGACAAAAGCAAATGGATGGAGAGGTTAAAATGTAACTGTGTGAAAAAGTACAGACACCGTCTTTCCCTTGCTATCCAGATGTACCGCTGCGTATTTCAACAATAAGAATTGAAACAGTATCATTACTGATTTACTGCATATTGCTGCAGATCTTGGCCAATATGTCCCATCATCAGTCCTTTCTTGTTAAAGGATTTTTTTAAAGTCTTTGAAGAATGTTAACATTTGATAAATCTATTTGTTGACATTTCGGATCTTTGTGCACTTCATTTTGATATTTTTCTGAATCAACAAATGGTCTGTAACACAGTGAGGCAGAATACAGGAATGGCAGTCTACATATGCAGATCAGATTTATTTTTTTAAGCTATAGACAGGATAATTATTGTTGCATTGACTGATTATATGTGAGCCTAGAACTACCGTAACAAAAAGGATGACTGGGAGACAGCAGGGATACATGTAAGTGGCAATATTCAACAACCGAGATGAAGCACAAAGTAGAAAATGGAGACATTAAAATTAAATATGAATTGTGGTGATAAGAACAGGAGAAGATTATTATTACTAGTTTCCCCTTTAACAATTGCTACTTTGCAAGTTGTACAACTGAGAAAATCATCATTCAGGCTCTTCTCACACTGGCTTTAAGTATACTGTGCAGTATGCAGTGCTATGCTGCACTATTTAATAAAGGAAAGACAGGCAGCCCTAATGTATAACACAGAACGGGACACCCTTCTGGCCCCTGTCAGCTGAATAGAGGCCTATGGATTTGTCTGACGCTTGTTGTGACAAACAGGTCAATGAAACACAGTGTGAAGAGAGCCTTAATTGATAGGATGTGAATAACTTTCATGAACGACCATCAAGATGTTATAACATTGACACTCACCTCTAATAAGACTTCCTTATTTCTATCAGCCATCTCAGAAGTCTCTTTCCTTCCTAAAAGATAGTTCTGAAATAGAGAAATATTTATTAACAAATGGAGTGATGACTCACTGCTTCATTAGACTCCTGCATTTTGGAAAAAGATTAAGCAAAAATATAAATTATTTATGCAGCTACCCACACATGCAATATGCCTAATAAACAGCTAAGGATATACAAACTGCAATCTGTCTTTTCACAGGTTAGCACCACAGTCCAGGCTGCTACACTAGTCAACTCTGCCAAAAGGGCCGTTGTGGGAGGCAATGAAAGTAAACACTAAGGTTCTACACTTTCCAAACAACTCATTTAAAGCCTTGTGGTAATGATATGTAATGGCGCAGATAAGATAAAAGGCAGTAGACTGGTGTAGCATAAACCCTAAATGTGGGGTAGTGCGGGACGCACCAATAAAAAGCTAGCAGCTGGAAGACAGACAGCAACGAATCTGAGGAATTAGCAAAGAAAGTACATAAAAGAAAGAGGACGCTACTAAAAAGGCAAATGGAGACAAGTGTATGCTTCTATAATGACCTGCAGACCTGTATATCACAGTCTCTAATTCTGACCTTTGTTAGGGTTCTCTACTGTTCCCTTACATGACTTATATTTCTTTTTCTGCATTAAACAGGGACCACAACTCTGACACTAACAGAACTTACCAGATTTGCCCTGTTGGTCAGACTGCATACATTGTGCCCATCTCACACTTGGTAAACTCTTGCAAATACGGTTTTCCCTTTGACCCCTAGTATATTTCTCACTGGATTATTCAGTAACACTCCAAATTGGCATCTCTCTTAATCTTCTGTACAGCTTTGTATTTTGTTCTATGCATCGCGCTATACGACGCTCACAATATCATTCTTCCTACAGTATTACACTGGGTATTGTTAACAAAAACCTTCACTGTGCTTTCCTTTTTGGTTGTCATATAATAACATTTCCTACTACAAGACTATTTGTAAATATAGCTTTTTTAGTGTAGCCTTTTCATGACACAGTTTAACTGCAATGCTATTCATACACCTTTTGATTAACATTTTAATTTCAAAAGATGTAATAATCCATAAAGGACATACTTATTTTTTAAGAAAATAATTGAAGTTGCCTTTAAGTGAAGAAACTGAATTATCACAGCATCTTGAGGCAGAGTACATGATAATGTAGAAGCTATGCTAAATCTTGTCTGTATATTAGCAATCAATATTGTACATCAAACAAACAATCCTAATGATACATGACCATTAATGCTATCCCCTGCCTTACCTTACATGTTAACCTTGCAGGAAATGCCTAGATACAACAGTTAGGACCTGCCAAACATTGGCATTATCTGCATGGTTGAATTATCATAGGAACTAGTAAAGAGCAGAAGTGACTGGACACCACAAGAGTGGCAGTGGCAGGGGATTGGGGCTGGTGAGTATGCTTTGCTCCACTGTATTTTTCCTTCTTTAGGTGAGTATGTTTTGCTCTCCTTCTTTAGTTAATACAGAGCGTGCCATTCTATTTCCTATAGAAACATTCCATGTCTTTAGTTTAACATGCAGTAAGTGGAAATGGTAATTAAAAGCATTAACACCAAATGAAATAGTAAAAGTTATTAGGAAGTGGAAGCATTTTAATCTTAGTACATTATAGCCCTCTTCACAGAGACATTTCATTACAAGGAAGGGACATACGATGGCAGTACACTCTGCAAGTTACAAAAAATAGAGTTGATGAATCATTTGTAGAAAATGAATGATGACTAAATAGGAGAAAAAAAAATTCAAAGCCCTCTTTATTCCTAATGATCCTATTGGAATAATGAAATAGAGCAAGCAGCTGTGCTAAAGTCAAAAATGCTTTGCTTTTAACAAGGCTATTCTATTATACTGTAGCAGCTTTATTACTGCGGCCTTGCAGAATTGTTCAATGTAATGTGTCTTTCCGGCAAGCAGCCTCATTGTTCTTGTAAGGCAGAATCACACGGTGCCTTGAAGACTGGTTGATCATGAACATTTGCATTAACATCTCTCTGTATGTATTGAGATGCACTGCTCTAGACATTGCAGGTGTCAAGGTAATTAGAAAATCCTCAAGCCCACGGGTGCCTGATAGCGATTAGTAGAAGGAAAGTTATAATTACTTATCCTAGAATCTGCAGTCTTTTCCTTTTCTACTGGATTCATGGTATTTCAGCACTTCAATAGTAAAGTACCTCTGTGCTGCATGGAGGATGACTGGCCAGCTATTACAAAGCCACAAGTATTGACTGCCCATTTGTCTATGGAGGTCTGATTCAACTGAGGTAATAGAATTTCAATGTGCATGTGCACGTAGAAGTAAAGAAAGCTTTCAAGGATTTTAATAGTTGTCTACTAAGAAGCGGATATCTAATGACATTTCTTAACAGGCAGATCGAATTGTGTTTTGTCAAAAAGAACGATAAAGGATTGGAAAAAATTATAGTGTATATATAAAAGTGGGGATAACAGAAGTGCAGACTCATTTGCATTTATGTTCACTCAGTCAATAGCGTAGCTACCATTAATAAGATTATAATGGCTGTCTATGTAATGTTTTTATGGACTTTCTGCAAAAACAATCCTAGCCACTTGAGGGGGTGCAGGGAATATGGTATGGTTTGTACCTTTATAACAAGCATATAATATATCCGTTTTAACATCAGTTTTTGCAAAAACGGATGAAGAAATAGAATGCAAAAATGTAGTGTGAACCCAGCCTTATAGAGCAGGATCAGCAGGGCAGATATAGATAGATTTGATTCTATCTATATAGTTTTGTAGAGGAAGTTCAAGAACAACTTGTCATTTATGTAAACTACTACTCCTACTGGCCTAAATTGTCAAGTGTATTATTGCACTCTGTGATTGACAGCTCTCTCTATATGCACACATATGGACAGTTAACACTAAGCATGACTACAGTACATAGCCTAGAACAAGCAGATATTTACATGAATAAATAACAAGTTATACTGGCACCTTCCCCAAAAATTATCAGTCTGTAAAGACTGCTCTATAACACCATGTCTGCAAAATAGACTGTAGGTTCCCTTTAAAAGATTTTCCAGGATAGTACATTGATACCCTTATCCTCAGTAGTGGTGCTGCAGCTCAATGTAATGTCCCAAAAGGCACTTTAAACACCAGCTGCATTAGAAATATTACCATAATGGCTTTCTTTGAAAACATTTTTGGTATTGTCAGCACAATACAGATGGTGCTGGTTAGATCACCTCTAAACTATGATAGAAACAGGAGCCACATCTTGCCTGCTCTCGCCGCCACTGCCAGTTTCCCAAACACACATGAACAATGGGTGTCCGCATGGACTGGTTGCCTATATGTAATTTACATTTTTTTTTAACTTATTCTTTCAGCAGTGGTTCTTAGCCATTCCTGTTTCTTATATAGTAGGAGATTGCATTAATCTCAGGCTCCTAATATACTTCTTGTAAATGCATGCCCCATCAATAATGAAAGGTATAGAGAATTGCAAATGCAAAATTAATATACTCAAGTATTTTTTTTCTAAAATAAGTCGGAAATAACTTACTTGTGGATTTTTGAACAATGCGTATTTCTCAATACGTTCCACAAACATCAGCTTGTTCTGGCTATCCCGGGTCCAGTTCAGTAAGTTCTCAACCAAATTCTCATGGTCTTCAAAGATACGGTCTGTGGAAAAGTTATATTAATTAGAACGAGTAATATTAACATAAAACTTTTCATAAAATATAAAAAAAATAAATAAACGGATAACCCCCACCCCCTTTAACATTTCGCCAAAGCTGTCACACAAGGTGACCATAACAATTTCGATCCGTTTTTTTTTTTTTTTTTTAATACTGGAGGTAAATGGGAAAGCGGCTCAAACCCGATGCACACAAATGCATCCAAAAAATGGATTGCAAAAACGCAGTGTGAACCCAGCCTAGCTAATAAAAATCTTATCATCATTAAAGGGGTACTCTAGCGAGGGGGCTATTTTTGGATCTGGCCGGGGAGGAGGTGGCTGAGAGAAAAGATGTCCACTCACCTCCCCGGTTTCAGTGGCAAGTCCTGTATCGCGGCGCTCCGGGCTGGGACCGGAGGGCCGCGATACGGGACCCGCCGCTGGAACCGGGGAGGTAAGTGGACGGGTACCTTTCATATATCTCTCTGTGCTTCCACAATGTTTTATTCACTGGTACAAAGAGTCAACAATGCCTTTCCAAGCTCCTGATCTACTACAAGCTGAATCAGAAGCAGGGTCAGGTATAGGAGGAGGGAGTGCTTGCTGCACTTCAGCGGCTCAGGTAAGCCTTTCTGACTTTTTGTACTATTAAAAAAAATTATCTACATTCTGCAAGCAGAGATGTATATATGAAGGTACTAGATGCCTCCTTGATCTAACAGTTATCTAACAGTGTCAGCAGTTTGGAAACATGAATTACAGCTGACAGATTCCCTTTAAACATGTGCCAAAAATGTATTGAGGCTTAACATTAAGAATGTCTATACAAAGAAAAAGGCCAATTAACCCTACAGACTACTGTACATTCTGCAGGGGACAAGGATTAACTAACAGGTTTGAAGAGCTGTGGCAAGTTGATATAATGAAGAATGACCGACTGGCTAACACTTTGCTGCTTTTTTCATTAATTACATCTTTTATGGATTATGAGAAGAAAATAAAGTCATTTTATTTGGATTATAGAAATTGTTCCACTATTTTGAAGAATAAAAGAAATGAATTACAAAAACATGCCCGTGCAAATACAAGCTTTTTATCTGAAGCAGCTATAAATGCTCATGCGGGCTCTTAAACACTGTGCTACCTTCTGCTTTTAAAACATCTACAAAACCAGAAAGGATTAGAGGGTCTCTGTCAAAGCCTTTTACTCCATGAAACTGACTAATTGTTTAAAGAATATTAAAAATAATAGACCTCATGGTGGACTGATGTGCTCATAGGAGGATAATCCCCCCCCCCTGTCTAGTACTGGGTAGCACAGGGGCTGTCAATAAACTGAAAGGGGTGGCATATGGCTGAGAAGATGATTGTGGTCACCTGCAGCAAATAGTTGGGCTCTTAACTCAATAGCATATTACAACATGGATTATCACCTCACAAGCGTAACAGTTTACATCAATAAAGGTATGATTTTTAATATAATTTAAACCCTCACCTGCTGGTATAGCTACATTCAATGGAGTAAACCGTTCTGTTTCATTTAAATGTCTGCTTGTCTCATTCAAATTGTTGTCACTACATTTAAAGGATTAGCACGTGATATAGACACTTACCGCTACTATACTTCTTTTTGGGTCTGTTCAGATTAAGTGAATAAGGTCAAGTAGACCAAAACATTTAAAGGGGTTGGTCACTTTATAGCAAAATTGCTCAGTGTACAGTATTAGTAAGTGTACTCACTGTATATACAGACAGCAGCTCCCTGTGTACCTCATAGAGCTAAAAATCAGACTCAAACAAACAACGAAGGTGCCGAGAAAAAATTAGACTCCCCTCCTCCAGGCTGTGCTGCCCTGCTCTGTGGTGAGTCTGTGCATAAGATGGCCGACATGGAGGAGCATGTTACCATGCCCCGCCTCCAGTGTCCACCACTAAGCCTGTCTATGCCTATGAATGGCACTGGAGGTGGGGCAAGGTCACATGCTCCTCCATGTCTGCCATCTTATGGACAGACTCACCACAGAGTAGGGCAGCACAGCCTGGATTAGCAGAGTCTGATTTTAGCTCTATGAGGTACACAGGGAGCTGCTGTCAGTAAGTAATGTGAATACACTAACTAATACTAAACACTAAATGATTTTACTATAAAGTGGCCAACCCCTTTAACATAAATCTAAACTGCTGAAACTATGCAGTACATGGGATCTAGGACTCCCATTAGGGCAGGTAAAGCGGCCTGCAGCTGCCACATCTAGAGGGAGAATGAATGGAGAGATGGCCCTGCATTTGCTCAGATCTCTACCTTCAGTTTTTAATCCTTCTTCATCAGCCACCATTTTAAATCATTCTTCATATGAATGCAGCGGCAAATGGTCACATCAAAAGTTGGGACAAGGGTCAGGGAATCCCTATTCTGGAGGGTGACCTGCATCTATCAGACATTTATATTGTGGACACGAAAAAAATGTCTAAGGTGAAAAAAAGAGCTTTAACAATAGCTCCGATACACGAAAATGAATCAAAATGTTAAGAACCTTAACATATATGAGAATTTTATTGGATTCTTACTGTTCAGTGTACATAAAGTTAAGTAAAACTGATTTACTAACCCATTTGTAGCTCAGAAATCGTCTCAACTAGGGACCAATCCAAGCTGTACCCACAATGGGATTTGTCCATCAAGTTGTCCAGCACCTGTCGTACCGTTTGTCTCTCATCCACCATCATTGTCTTAGAGCTGTCATCTGACATGTGCACTCGGATCACAAGCTGTGAAGAGAATGAAATCAGTAAGACTGTAAACATGGAGGAAGAGACATGTATTTTTCAGATAAAATCATCAGGTTAAGAACAGGAGATGCTGTGACTTTTTACAGCAGGGATGGGGAACCTCCGGCCCTCCAGCTGTTGCCTTTGGCTGTCCAGCCATGATGGGAATTGTAGTTTTGCAACAGCTGGAGGACCGAAGGTTCCCCATTCCTGTTTTACAGCATTAATAAAATATGGCAAGCCTCCAAATATACCTACGATTAGAAAACTTGACTATTTATTATAACGGGCGATATTCAGTGACCACAAACAGAAAGAAACAGGGGGTTTCTTCTGGTGTAGTGCTATCAAACAACAAATGCAGGGATCAAAAGAATAATGATAGCCAAACTAAGGCTAGGTTCACACTGCGTTTTTGTAATCCATTTTTTTCATCTGTTTTTGGAAAAAAAAAACCTGATGCATTTGAGTCCATCCTTTTTGGTCCGTTTTTCCATTGACTTCCATTGTAAAAAAAACTGATCAAAACGGATCCGTTTTTTTTTTTACGGACGCAAAAACGTAGCTGACACTACTTTTGTGTCCGTTAAAAAAACCGATCCGTTTTTTTTTTTTTTTTTTTTTTTTACAATGGAAGTCAATGGAAAAACGGATCAAAACGGATGCACACTAATGCATCAGTTTTTGCCATCCGTTTTTCATCCGTTTTTTGCAAAAAAACGGCTGAAAAAAAATGGATTGCAAAAATGCAGTGTGAACCCAGCCTAACCTGGTTGTTGTGCTGATATGCAGACACAACTCTACAGCAGACTTTGAATAGCGATACACTACTGCACAAGGGGAGAGGTACTGGCACACTGTAGTCTGCTAACAACCAACCTCTAGGGGGCATGAACAGGAACCCAACACAAGAAATCCCCATACATATATTTCTCTATTGCAACACATTTCAATGCTGTTCCTGCGTCTTCCTCAGGCCTGAGGAAGGTTTGTCCTCTGACCCTTTAAAAAACATTAGCCGTTGGCCGAACATTTTTCTGTGTAATAGGTTATGTGTGGCCAATGACTGATGGCCACACATAACCACACAAGTGATATAGCAGCTGTGCAGCTGATTCGGGGCTTTCCCCCTGAATAACATGGAAAATAATCAGTCCTCTCCATTATGTGTGTGCTCAGTAGTCCAGTATATTAATGAGCACCAGAAAACTTTGGTCACCAGCTGCCTATTGACAGTTATCTATCCATGCTGTGTATAGGCAGTCAACTGTCAATTAGCAGCTGGAGGGTGGGGGGTGTGGTGCGGATGTATGAACAGTATGATGTAAGTAATTTATTGTTCTGTTCAGCATTTCTGTCACTAGTTTATGCTGCTTTCATTTAGAGCAGCATAAACCTAAAGACAGATTCCCTATAAGGCTACTAATCCTAGTACAGAAGAAAGAGGATTGCTAGCTCATGAATTTGACTTGCATTTGTAACGGAGGAAAGATTTAAAAAATCTGAATAGACCTAAAAGCATTTGGTTGATGGCATATAGGATTGTAAACCAGCCTCAAGTGCTAAGAGTTGCCCTCGCCATTCCATACTTTTCTTTACGCTACAGATACATACAGTAGTCAGTAACTTAATTAGTGTTATTGTCGTTAGATAAGCCTTTTGTGAATACAGTCAATGTATTTGCCAGTCCTACATTGTTGGGTGGGGTACCTTTTTAACTTGAGCTTCTTTTATCTTTTCTAAAGCTATTCTTATCTTCTCTGCCTTTATTTTAGCAGCCTGTTCCTCCTGTGGAAAAAAAAGCATCAAAAGTTAGATATTACATTTTATTTTATATGTAATATAAACACTACCAAAAAATTGTTAAGCCTTAACATTAAAACCACACGTCTAATGCACTTTGTGCCATCAAAGCAGCTCTGACCCACAGAGGTATAGGCTCCACAAGACCTTTGAAGGTGTCCTGTGGTATCTGGCACCAAGATGTTTGCAGGAGATGCTTGAAGTCCTGTAAGTTGTGAGGTGCAGTTTCCATGGATCGGAATGTTTTTTTTTTTGCACAGAACACAGACTTAATCAGATTGAGAAACTGGAGTCAACACTTTGCTAAGGAATAGTTTAAGAAACAAAGTGTTCAATGTTCAAAGTGGCCACATTTCCTGCTGAAATAGGTCACTGCTCGAAGGGAGAACCACTACCATAAAGGGATGTAGTTGGTTCTGCAACAGTGTTAAGGTAGGTGGTACAAGTCAAATGCCAGGACCAAATGATTTCCAGGACAGTGCCCAGAGCATTACATTGCCTCTGCTGGCTTGACTTTTTTCCTATAGAGCATCTTTGTCATCTCTTCCCCTGGCACGCAATGTAAGCACACCTGACTGTATAGATTATGCAAAAGAAAATGTGATTTATTAAACTAGGCCACATTCTTCCATTGCTTTATGATCCAGTTCTGATAGTCTTGTGCCTGATGTAGGTGCTTTCTTCTTTGCTATCCCAGTGCATCAAAAAAAAACTGCTGAAAATATTCTTCCTATGCTGATTATTGAAGACTGAGTGCCCAAAGCCCAAACACCAGTTGGCAATCTTTAGACCACTTTAGATACTTACCAGTTATAGGAACACCACACAAGACCTCTTATTTTAAAGATGCTCTGACTGCACTGTCTAGTCATCACAATGTGACCCTTGTCCAAAGTACAATGAGTATAAATCACAGAGGGATTTAAATACAATCTGTGACTAAAGTACCACATATATGCTATACACATATACACACATGCTTGAATTTTTAATTCAGTTAAAAGGAAACAGAAAGATTCCAAAGATGTAGGTATTATTTTGGGTTAAGATGCAGTTCTTTAAAGGGGTAGTTTACTAAAAGTGCCAGAGATTTGTAATGTACTGTTATTAAAAAATCTCAACGTTTCCAGTACCTATCAGCTGCTGTATGTCCTTCAGGAAGTGGTGTATTCTCTCCAGTCTGACACAGTGCTCTCTGCTGACACCTCTGTCCATGACATGAAATGTCCAGAGCAGTAGCAAATCACTATAGAAAACCTCTCCTGATCTCCAGACTGGAAAGAATACCACATCCTGCAGGACAAACAGCAGCTGTTAAGTACTGGAAGACATGAGATTGAAGTAAAGTTGTAAATTGAAGTAAAGTAAATTACAAATCTCTGGCACTTTTTGGCACCAGTTGATTTGAAAGAAAAATGTTTTGGTGAACAACCCCTTTAACTAGGCAAAAAAAAGACCCTATCACTCACATTTCTAAAAAAAACCTACTGGTTACAGTTATAGGAAATACAGACAATAAAATCCGTCATTATATGTGTGCAGTTCTCTTATTTTATAAACAAAGTATCAATTGAAATGTCAGCGATCAATGACAGTAAATAAATGCCAAGGTTCTCCGGTTCATGAGCATGCCCTACAAAGATAATATTGTCTACAGAAATGTAACAAATGTCTGTGGGCTGAATGTTTGCTTCCAAGTACCATTTACAGAAACATTCCTCTGTGTTAGAACTGACGGCAAGTGACCCTCACCATAAAGTTACTACAGAACACTATAAGGATATTTCTTGTGTTTAGAAGCATTGATGCAACCTGTGACTCCTATAATCTCCACCAAACTGACCAGTAGGTTCAGACATAAGTAATAGGTGAGATTTCAGGGATATGTTGACTTCTGCTTTATGAAAAAAAAACGTTAAAGGGGTACTCCGGGGGGGGGGGGGGGGCACTTTTTTGCTGGGACCAGGGAGGAGGTGGCCGAGGGAAAAGACGTCCACTCACCTCCTCGGTTCCAGCAAAAAAGTATTGCAGTACATGGTATATAACAATACTGCAATTACACAAAATGCAGTTTTGTTTTAAAGTGGTTATCCAGCGCTACAAAAACATGGCCACTTTTCCCCCTACTGTTGTCTCCAGTTCATGTGTGGATTGCAATTAAGCTCCATTTACTTTAATGGAAGTGAGTTTCAAAACCCCACCCAAACTGGAGACAACAGTAGGGGGAAAGTGGCCATGTTTTTGTAGCGCTGGATAACCCCTTTAAATGAAGGGTGGAAATTGTCAGGTCTGCAAAAGTATTACCTCAAATCAGGAATCAAAAAATGTATTTTTTGTTAAGTTGTAATCCATGTGAGGCAGGTACATTAATTATCTATGTAGGTAGCTTTTGGACAGCCTCACCAGTTCTAGCCATCTCATTGGGGGCGAGTTTGACCAAATAAAATTGTATGGCCCAATAATGTTATAAATACCCAAATAGCCCTTGGCAAAAGGCTCCACACCCCTGCTTTAAAACAAACATGCTGGGCAAACTGGATATAGTATACAGTACTTTGCCCAGTGCAGGTCCTGGGGCTACAGCATGACACCAGAGCACCAAAGAACACCATAGAGAATTCCCTGAGGCATGCACCACCTGCCAGATGAACAATGCTTCGCAATAGGAAAATATGCATTAGGATTCACACTTAATGCATGCCTAATTTTTAACCAGAGCAAGATGCACTTTGGAGAGGAAAATTTCAGAAAACTCAACTTCTGACATTAACTGGTAAAACGTCAATAATTAAAAAACACCTTTTTTGTGGCAAACTATACACCCAACCTTATGGTGCAATAACTGTATCTACAGTCTCTTACAGGCAAGAGTGTACATAACCTACATAATCTACTGAATACTGGTATAAAATGCTGTTTGGTCACCAATTAGTCAATGTTTTAATGGGATGTCTAATTGAGACAACCTCTTTCTATAAATAAGTCGGCATGACAATCTGGCATCTCTCACAACTCATGTCAGCTGTTTTCTACCTGCAGGAGAAGGTACTATTAAATTGCTGCCCATTTAAATCCTCCAAATTTAAATCAGTTAATTAAAAACAAACTATTTCTTAATTCAAAGGGGTATTCTCATCTCAACCAACACAGTTATACCTGTAGGAATTGGCAAGTTAAATATTTTTGCAAATAATTTTTTTTAACACACTTGCCTCCTTCTCCATATATGCTACTCCTTATTAACGACCAAAACAGCTCTGTAATGCTCACCTGCATCAGTTGTGTTGTTTGACAGGACTCAAAATACAGCGTTAAAGTAGATGAGGCGCTGCCACCACTTTGGAACACCCTCCTGGGGGCGGTAAGTAGATCAACAGGATGGCAGTAGACAAATGGATGGCTTCCAAAGGCGCTCATACCCTTCAAGATACAAGAAAAGTGTGAAAGCAACTCTTTTATTGGTAAAATGGACAACGTGTTTTAAGTGACTTATTGGTGCGCTCTTCATCAGGTCCCTGGTCCCTTCTAGACCTGATGAAGAGGGCATCAATAAGTCCCTTTAAACACGTTGTCCATTTTACCAATAAAAGAGTTGCTGTTCACTTTCTGTTGGAATCAGCTTTTCTTGGATCATGAAAGGTACGGGCGCCTTTGAAAGCCATCTATTTGCCTACTTTTATCCTGTTTATCTAATATATGTGTGTGTGTGTGTGTGTTAATATATTGTAGATGTATTGAGCTATATACTGTATAATATATAGGATCTATAAATCAATTAAACGTTGAGTTAAACACGTCAATGTGATCAAGTTTATATATATAGTATAGAGCTATATACTGTGTAATATATAGGATCAATTACACACACACCAGCCAGACTAATGTTTTTAGAGCAGAGTAGTGGTCTGTAACAGAGACAACCAGCTGTCAACAATGGGAGGGAAAGAGCATATTAGGAGGCAAGTTTGGTACATGAATGTATTTGCAAAAATATATACTTTGACGAGCCCTACAAGTATAATTATGTTACAATGTGAAATAAAATAATGTGTAAAGAGTGTAAGTAGCCATCTGGTCAAATCAGCTGAATGAACGTGTCCCCCCCATCTTCCTGGGCCAAGCATGCATGAGACCTTACAACAAACACATATCATGTTCTCTCATCTGCTCCACTTCAGCTAGCTTCATAGATCGAAACTTAAGTCTCAGGTTCCAGGCTTTTTCTGTCTTTTACGGCTGCATGACAGTAAGGCAGGAAGTGGTGACATTTTATATAGCCCTACGCAGTGCTCACATTACTTATCCAATATAATTCACACTATCCCAGACAGTACTGACTACAGCAACATGTACTGTTTATTGAGTGCTCCCATCATAGAAATGCTTGGTTACCACTGATATGTACTTGTCTATGGGGCTTTATTATTTGCCCTGATTATAAACACAAGGAAAATCCTATTGTGCTGGAGTCCTTGTGTATATTTTTTTCTAGAACGTAGCCTATTACTATCTCATGACAACATAATGTTGGTTTAGTTGCTTTTCTTTTCTACTCTAATTGTTGTCTCCCCTGCTTATTCCCACATAGTGTAATTCTATATAAAAGCCATAAAAATGAAATCAGTTTGTTTTTATTGATTTTATTCTAAGGTACAAAGTAGTAAGTTTTCTTCATATAGGCTATGTACCAAGCAATGGCTTCTATTTGTCTCCCTCTAATTGTTTTGTACTTGTTTTTGGCTTGAATAAAACTCCAATCTATACAAATTTTTAGGATCCCTGATTGGACGGCCATTCCTTTTGTATGCATCAGAAGAGAAATGTTCTAGAAGACTTATGCATGTCATGGTTGGAATTTATACAATGCCATAATTTAAAATATTTTAGCCAGATGGGGCTTTCCAAGTAAAAAAATAAAAAAAATAAAAATTTACTACTACAGAATTCTGACACAATTTGTGCCAAACATGGCTTGTGCTCACCTGGCCTGCGCCTCATTCCCTCTCTAGGGGCTACCAAACATTTCCGATCACTCAACCTGGAAATGCTCAGAGGCTCTATAGAGTGTCAATAGAGCACTGCATTAATTCCAGAGACAAATGTGTCTACCTTCTCTAGATCGGTCAGGGTCCCAGTAATCAGCATGGGCATAACAAGCTTTGATGGGAATACCCCTTTTTAAGGCACACTTCTGGTCAGTCACTATCCTAGCTCCAATGCTACAATACACCCACCTCATCAGGGATTTGGACCTTTGAACAATCCCTCCTCGATGATTTACACTGCAGTCATGAATGGGTCCTGTTAACCATAGGCTTACCACAGTATCATTGGGGAATTATTCAGGCAAAGAAAGGTAAACCAACAGACAGAAAAATGTAACTTACTAGTTACATTAAGTGAACGCGATCAGCTGAGCACAGGGAAAAGGCTCAATTAGCGTCTGATCATCCGTTCAGTACAGGCTTCCAAATGTATCTGTCAGCCACGCACCTTTTATTTATTTATTATCTGTGCTGTTAGTTTTCAGATCATAAGCACTCTATACTTACTACACTGCTTGTGTTCCGGCATCTGACTTCTCCAATCTTCCAACCGCTGCTGTATCTTCAGACCCCGCCTTCCCCAGAATGATTGACAGCCGGATGAGGCAGACGGAGGACTGAAAAAGCCAGATGCCAGATCACAAGCAGTGTGGTAAGTACAGACTGCTTGTGATCTGGAAACTGATGGCAGAGATATCTATATCTGTCTATCTGCACTGTCTGTTTCCAGGGTTGCATGAATGACACAAGGATCATTTGTAGGAATCAGATTTCTCGTGCCACGTAAAGCCACTAAAAACGAACGTCCTTACTTCATCATGGTGGAGCTTCAGAGATAGAAGTACCAAAATTGCCTAATTGTGAGCAATCATGAGACTGCATTCAGAAGGTATATTCTATTTCTATCCTTTCAGTATGTTCAATTTTAATTAGTGTATTCAAATATACTTTGCTAAAGCTATCTTCTTTGCCAAAATTGGTGTCCCAATTGTGGTAATATTTCTGCATATCGAATAATGTAGACACACAGCATGGACAATGGTGGCACTATTCATTCATAGACACTTCATTAATGTGTAGCACTAATAACAGTATAATAATAAACCCACTACAGAATTCCTTACTAAAAACAGAAAAAAAATATTGTGGTGTGATGGTTTGCATTAATATTTCATACTTGCTTTGTCATGTTTCATTGGAAAAGCTATGCAGTGATAAAAGAATAGAAAACACTTAACCACAAAGTGTCCATTACATCTTCGCAAATTTTTATAATACTAAATAAAAGGAATTAGCCCTATTGTTAGAGTTTAGGGAGATGTGTAATACATAAATTATACGCCCTGTAAAGCTGAAACAGAACACTGAAAAGAAACAAAAAACTACAAGCATGTTAAACCCATTAGATAAATCAAACTTATAAATTATAAACAGTCTAATAGTAATGATGCAAAAAAACACATATGGGGTAATATACAGCCGCACACAAGGGAGAGAAGGCAGCAGTACATGTTAGACGAAGTCTTGCAGTTAATAGTCATTTCCATTCATAATTTATAGGGCTGTGTAATTGATGTATACAACTGGGAAAACAACATAGGCAGTTGGAGGCAAAGGCATGACACGTGTCCAAATAACATCAGCTTTACACAGGAAATTCTCATTGTCAAACTATTAAACGTGTCATGCATTAAAGCAGCAGCTCGTGCAAAGATTCCGTATATAGGAATGATTAGAGCACACTTACAAGGTCTACATTCCAGATAACATAATTCTTTATTCCTCAGTGGCTTTGCAGTATCGCCTACAGAATACTACATGATGATATTACTCCACTATACCAACTTCTCATAGGCCACAGAAAATCATGGTTGCAGACATGAGAATGGGACTGCATGCAGCCATCTAGCTGTTACAAAACTACAATCCCCATCATGACTGGACAGCCAAACAAAAAGCTCGGGATGTCCAGACTTGATGGGATTTGTAGTTTTGCAACCTATGACACCTGTGTTCTAGCACATTTAGGGTACAAACACACACGGCATTTACGCTGCGTATTTACTGCTGCGATACGCAGCAGATACTCAGCAGATTAGATCTAAATAACTGAACACAGCATCAAATCTGCACCATCAGATCTGCTGCGTATCTGCTGCGTATACGCTGTGTGTGTTTGTACCCTTAGGGTACAAACACACACACCATATACGCAGCAGATCCGCAACAGATCTGATGGTCTAGAATTGATTTGCTTTGAATCTGCAGCTTCAAATCTGTGCAGATCCTGTACGTGTGAACGCACCCTAACTGTTCATATGATGTTAATGGGGTAGTGTGGCGTTGAAAAATTATTCACTAAATAACAC
The DNA here is from genome assembly GCF_027789765.1 of Dendropsophus ebraccatus. Taxonomy (NCBI): domain Eukaryota; kingdom Metazoa; phylum Chordata; class Amphibia; order Anura; family Hylidae; genus Dendropsophus; species Dendropsophus ebraccatus. The sequence goes on from NC_091462.1 coordinate 54,861,860, forward strand.
ACATTACAAAGTTATACAACTTTGTAATGTGTGTTATGTAAGTTAATGGCCCCCTTACCCGTGTCCCCCCACCCTCAGAAGTGTGGTGCAGTATACTCACCAGATTACTGTTGACCCTGGCCACCATTGGCTGAGCATAACTGTGCTCAGCCAATCGCGGCTGAGCAGCTGATGACACGGCAGAGGGGGCCGGCATGAGGGACGGCTGGAGTGGTTCGGCCGGCCTCCCGAGGATGACGTCGTTCGACACAAGATGGTGGCCGGGGTTGACAGTAATCTGGTGAGTATACTGCACCACACTTCCGGGGGTGGTGGGACACGGATAAGGGGGCCATTCAGTTACATAACACACATTACAAAGCTGTATAACTTTGTAATGTGTGTTATTAAGTGAATAATTTTTCAACATCGCACTACCCCTTCAGGTAGTAATTCAAGTTCTAACAGATGACCCTGTTAGATAGCTGTTAGGACAAGGAGACACATGATACCTTTCATGTATCTGTCTGTACTTCCAGCATGCAGAGAAATGCTTTTATTCTCTAGTACAAGTCAAAGAGGATTTTCCCAGCTCCTCATATGCAGCATGCTGGAATGTCTCTTCTCTCCCCCTCCCTGCTTGACTGACACGGGGGGAGTAAGGAGATGTTACAGCTTGCTGCACTTCAGGAGCTCAGGAAAGCCTCTTTGACCTTTTTTTTTTTTGTATATAGAATAAAAGCATTCTTCTGCCTCATAGAAGCACAGACAGATATATAAAAGGTACCATGTGTCTCCCAACCCAAACGGCTATCTAACAGGGTCAGCAGTTTTGAGTGTGAATTGCAGCTGACAGATTCCCTTTAAAATATTGTAAGGGTGTATTCACAAGTACAGCATCTGCAGCAGATTTGATGCTGTGTGTAATTATCCAATTACACTGCTTTCTGCAAGATAAAAACTGCTGCGGATCCTGTACGTGTGAACGGAGCCTAAAGTAGTTTTTATAAAATTTGTGTATTTATCAACACTGTGCCACAGATTAATTTCACACAGACATAAAGAGAAAAAAAGTCTGGATAATATATATATAGGCACATAAAATGTGCTCGCCATAACTTTATCCTCAAAAAATGTGGTGGTGCTTCCAGATTTCAGAACTGCTGCAGGCTATGTTGGATACTTACCATATGTGCTCAAGTAGATTATCTGAATTCCCCTAAACACTTTGCGTGTAACGACATAATACAGGGATGTCTTAATACTTTTTAAAGTGAATGGTTTATGACCTTTAAACGTAAGACTATTAGACAAAGGTTTTGTGAACTGGGCTGGCTGCGGTAAAGCCTAGCCGTACTAAATTATCTGAATGTAACAGGTACACTTGGCCAACAGGCTGACTGGTAACTAGCGGCTGTTCTATCCGCTGTGGAAAATCTTTAATCCAGAAATAATAACGTGCCGATATACTGCAGATTTCACCAATCCCACTCTATAAGAAATTCGTCCAACTTCACAAATATGGCCATGTGCATGCAGCTTTATGGACATTTCTAAAGCGCAGAACTACATATGGTAAATATGCTAAGATGTTCCTTTATCACTCACAGGCCCTTGTAAAAGCTTTATCCTTTGTGCCATATCAAAGGATAGCAGGAAACTGAAAATCTGACACAAGCATTTGTACCCTAGAACTTGTTAAAGAGAACTGATGGCTCATATATGCATATATATGCCGATAATTAGGAGTTAATTTTTAAGCAAGCAGTCTGTTTATAATTTTATAATAGAATTTTATTTTCCTACACCTACCTTGAACACCTGCATAGCACGGCAAATTCAGTTTTCCTTTGTCTAATACTTCGTCAAAAGATAAGAAACCATTCAAAATGATGAATTTAGGGATATCATGAAGATGGCATCTTTTTTATAGCAGTGTAAACATAATAAGAACAAGAAACACCTGTACGTCACGGCTTCTATAATGCTGCCTCCAACGCATATGTGAACACGGCCTTCATATTTGTATGTCTCCCCATATAAGATAATCATATAAGAAAGGTAGCATTTAGCAAAGAAACAGCAAACAAGCACATGCTTGCAGGTTGTACACTGCTCCGTCTCCATTTCACGGTGGGTACAATTTAGCTGCAGGGAAGAGGTAGATCATGCAGATGGAAAGAGCAAGCTTCATCACCTTAGTCAGCAAGTGTGAGGGCTTTCCTGCAATGTTTCTGAGCAGAAGGGAGGTCTCCCTGTCCAGATAGGAATGCTTGCACAGAAAAAGAAACAGACAGAAGGAGAAAAAAAAGTGGAAAATACGATTAAAAGAAAAATCTGAGCAAGACATATTCATTTGCGTGTACTGAGTAATGCAGTAGACGTGCAAAAGGAAAAGACAATTCCCTAAAGCATGATATGGTACAATCCACATTAACACAAATAGATGTCCATAATTTAGGATTAAAGTCACGGAGTAACTATATTCTGCAAGAAAAAAAAAGGTAATACATGTCCCACATATATAAATCTCACAATGATAACTGGTACAGAAACTAGTAAACCTGTTACTACTTTTCCCTTATTAAATTTGGAGAGTGTGCAGGTCACCTTGACAATACTAGCAGTTGTGTGTATGTGTATATATATATATATATTTTTTTTTTACAGTTTTTTCCTGCAGTCATGAATGACTCTGTGGCTTTCACATAGCTGCACATTACTAGTACAGCACAGTATAACCTGCACTGGCGACACACAGCTTTTATTAGAGCACTAATACACATCTCATGGTTTACTTGCTGGGTGGGGGCAGGAGGACTTCTCTTTGAGGGTACAAACACACGCAGCAGATACGCAGCAGATACGCAGCAGATACGCAGCAGATTTGATACTGTGTTCAGTTATTTAGATCTAATCTGCTGCGTATCTGCTGCGTATCGCAGCAGTAAATATGCAGCATATATGCCGTGTGTGTTTGTACCCTTAAAGACACAAAATGATTCATGCCTCTCATAAGATAACAAATACTGACCAATATTTAACCGCTGCCTGTGGTCTGCAGCTGCTTTACAAAAGGCGTCATAGAGATTATTTCACAATCATAATGAAATCATGGCTAGGCTGTGCTCTTATCCGTCAGGATGACTTCACATGAATATCTTGAACTAAAGGCTGCAATGTATCCCACCTCCCAGAGGGAAATCCCAATGATCTATATATATATGGTCAAATACTTAATCTAAGCTTCCCCGGTGAAGGCAGTCAGTCTCCCTCTCACCCTCCTGAGTGGTGGTAATGCTGACAGCCGGCTCATACATATTTAATATAGAGAAAAAATAGAAGTAAATTGGGGGAGGACATTTTAGCATCATGGTGTAGTGTAAATGAAGAATAGTAATCAAAAAATATTGCAGTTTCCTATTGTCCCTTTAAATGTAAACAGAATAAAACTGAATTTTGACAGCTCATTCACAATGATATTGTTTTTTATACTTACCGGACTATACAAATCGCTAAACAGATTTTATACATTAGTGAATGAAAAAAAAAATCACCAGAAAGGGAAGCTGAGTGATAATACCAGTAAAGGATGCAATGGTGACCACATCTAAAAACTAATTCATAGCTTTTGTCACTACAGCTGCATCGCTTGTTTATATTGGTGCACAATACCTGACACAAACATGACCACACGCAACATAAGTAGCACCTGTCACCACTCCTGACTTGTCTGTTTTAATACATACCAATTTATTCAGTTTACTGTGGTGCTATTCCTCTGTACTTCTGCATGGAAATGTGTAAGTAAATTGGCAACCAGGTATTACCACAGTCCTTACATAGTCTGGCAATGTAAGTATTGATTGCACAGTGTAAAAACACTTTTACATGGGCTGAATACCGCCTAAAAGGGCGTTCATAGGAAAATGATGGTTCATTAGCTGATCTTTTGTCAAGAACCAAAGATGATTTATATGGCCTGACCTGCAACTGCTTAAGGGTGCGTTCATACTTACAGGATCCGCAGCAGATCTGCAGCAGATCCGCAGCAGATTTGATGGTGCAGATTTAATGCTGTGTTCAGTTATTTAAATGAAATCTGCTGCGGATCAGCTGCGGATCTGCAGCAGAAAATCAGCTGCGGATCCGGTAAGTGTGAACGTACCCTTAGGGTCCATTTACACAGAAAGATTATCTGAGGCTAGCTTCACACTGCGTTTTTGCAATCTGTTTTTTCCAAAAAAACGGATGAAAAAAACTGATGCATTTGTGTGCACTGACACTACTTTTGTGTCCGTCAAAAAAAAAAAAAAAAAAAAAAAAAAGGATCAGTTTTGAGCGTTTTTTTTTTTTTTAATGGAAGTCAATGGATAAACAGATCAAAACGGATGCACAGAAATGCATCAGTTTTTTGCAAAAAAAAAAACGGATGAAAAAAACGGATTGCAAAAAAAACGGATTGAGTGCCGGCCCCTCACCCACCAGAGCAGCGCACATCTTCCTTCTCCTGCGGGCTGTGCGATGACGTCATTTCATCGCGCACTGCCTGCAGGAGAAAACAGGCACGGGCTAAAGGGGAGAGAAGAGGACCTGGGCAGCGTGGAAGCGGAGAAAAGGTGAGTAGGATGCTTATTTTTTTTATTTGGGACAGACACTGGGGGGCTAACTAGGCTACCAGGCACATGACTGGGGGGGTTAACTAGGCTACCAGGGACATCACTGGGGGGGGGGGGGGAGGGTACCAGGGACATCACTGGAGGGGGGGTAACTAGACTACAAGGGGCATCACTGGGGGGTTAACTACAATAGCAGGGACACTAGGGGAACAATACTTTGCCTTGCCCCGGGTGCTGCAAACCCACGCTACTAACTGCTGCGCACAGTATGCGGCCCTCAAATGATTTTATTAATGCCCGACTGGCCCTCAACATGGAAAAGGTTCCCCACCCCTGGTGTAAATGGACCCTAAGGGCCCTATTCCATGGGACGATTATCATTCACATAATCGTTAAAGATAAACTATCTCAAACGATCGCTATTGCAAACGACCTGAAATCGTTCACCCATTTACATGGAATGATGATCATTACTTAATGATAGTTCTTGCGGTCGTCTTGCCGTCGCTATTGCCTTCGTCGCTACTGTGAACAACGTCTTATTCCATGCAAGTGATTTGCGAACGAGCAACGATAAAAATAGGTCCAGGTCTTATTAAGCGGTCAACGATTTATCATTCGCCGTTTAATCGTTAACTGCTATTCAACCGAACAATTATTGATTCAATCCGAACGATTATTTGAAGGTTAATCATCCTGTGGAATAGGGCCCTAAATCGTGTGAAGACAAGCTCTAATCTTGTTAATCGGCACTTGTTAATTTGCGGCCGCTGGCCTATGTAAAAGAACAAGATGCTCCAAAATTATTATTTTTAAGAAGAATACAAGTATTTACTAAAATAGACATGTCAAGAGAGGTGACCGGACCCCCTTTCAGGGTATTTGTTACAGAAGCCTAGCCAAACATGCATAATTTCTTATAAAAACTTTTTTGGTAATTTTGGTAAAATCATCAGAGAAAAACACGAACTTAAGCATTATAACTGTACGTGCTACAAATGGTCTTCAAAGAACTTTCCCCCCTAAAATAAAAATATTGCCAGAAAAGGAACGCTTGGGATGTCCTCTCATGTCAATTTTTTAGCACGCTCCATGCTGGGTTATAATGTCCTCGGGAAAGAATGTAACAGTGGCCGTAAGAGTTGGCAGATTACTTCCCAGGAAAATCAACTAAGCAACAGTGGAACAAAATGATATAATTTTATTGGCATTTTTGCAATTTTAAAGGGAAATGCTCTTCAAATAGCAGACATTCATGCATAGCTGTCATGGCTATCGTGTAAGATTAGGAAAAAGAATGCATGCATTTCCTTTAACTTACAGGGCTCACTTCTGCCTCCTGTGTAAAGTCAAGGTGACGCCGGGCTTGAAAGGGTCTTCCCAGTGCAACATGCTGTAAATGTGGGTCAAAACAGGCAAGTGGAAGGAATACAAGGTGCACAGGAACAGAAGAGTGAGGCGGAGAACAAGGGATTCATGCAAAAGTGAAACATAAAACAAATGAAGATAATAAACATACTATAGGTGCATTGTTCTATAGTCATGCAGCAAACCAACCACATGCAAGACAGACAGGAGGTCTGACACTGAAGGAAGTAACTTGAATTAGGATTCAGTTTAAAATGTGAATGGAAGTCACCTGAAACTTTGGTATATACACTACATGAAGCATGCCGGAAAGATTCTTTCACATAAGCCCAGGCACTTCCTATAATGCAGTGATGATCAGCTGATCCTTACTGCAATGTGGAAAAAGAATGACTGGAAAAATGTTATTTCTGTCACACAATCTAAAAGTTTCATAAAGCGTTGGGAGGGTCCGACTAGCGAGATCCAAGAAACAAGCCTCCAGGAGTCTTACCAGCCACTAATTGCATTATCCCATGAGCACCCTCTGATTGTTTTAATAAATGTTTCAGCGTTAAAAATCATCTGTTGCTATGGAAACTCCTCATTGCTCTGGGATCAGGGGACAAACCAATGCTAAAATCCTACAATCTTGGTATGTCAAATAAAAAAAAGATATCGCCCCTCATTATTTTATATTAGGCTAAATGGGGAACCTCACTATATAGAAATCATTTACAGCCCTGAACACATAGAAAAGAACGGCGCACAGAAAGTTGGCACACAGAAAACACATTCCCCCGCTGAATGAGAAGGTAGATTAATATCCGGATTTATAGCACTGGAGATATTGCACATAATCTCATGACAGTCAGACTCTATCAGCCGCCAATGGCTCTATCAGACACTAAATAAATGGCCAAAACAAAGACAAATCATCTTGGGTCTGCGGAGGTAAATATCATTCTGTCAATGGTCGCAGTAAATCATTTGTATACAATACAGGTGCTTCTTCCACTGATGCCATGTTCTGGTTTTATGAGAATCCATAGTATCTAGCATCTCCTAGCTGCACAACTACAGTACAATCTGGACTACAGGGTGACACAATTAAGTAATACAGTGCTACTAACGTATTACTGTAAAACCATTACGTATTACTGTGCTCAGCCAATCGCGGCTGAGCAGCTGATGACGCGGCAGAGGGCGGTTGGCACACGGGACGGTCGGAGCGGTTCGGCCACCAAAAGATTACATCATTGTCGCAAGATGGCGGGCGGGGGCGACACGCATCAGGTGAGTATAGAGCACTATGCTTCCAAGGGTGGCATGGGTGGGGGGAAACACGGGCAAGGGGGCCATTCACTAACATAACATACATTACAAAGTTGTATAACTTTGTAATGTGTGCTATTTGGTGAATAATTGTTTAGGGTCGCACTACCCCTTTAAAGTGTGCCTTTCGTTGTAATGTTCAAAATCTTAATCAACAAGAAATTTGAGATTTTTTTTCTCAGTTATCATGGAAAACAAGGCACTTCCTGTATTCTATCTTTTTTTCAAAGAGACTAAACTCAGAAAGTCCTGTGTTTCCTAGGTCATATGAGCGCTCACAAAGAAGGCAGTCATGTGACTGACAAACACATTGAGCGGGGACTTCCTGTGTTTGGTCCCTTTTTTTCTACCAGCACAAGACTAAAAGCTGCCTTCAGAAGACTGGGAACAAATAAGTATAGCTTTGTTTTCCAGCATGATAACTAAAAAAGAAAAAAAATAATGAATGTATATTGTAAACATGCTTTATATTACATCTACTGTTGATTGAGATTTTCAAAAAGTTATAACGACAGTGACACTTTAAGGCCTCTGTTGGTTCCATTCATAGGAATCAGAGACAATCAAGGACAGTCCTGCTAGTCTAAGGGATTTATTACATGGGATGGTTATTTATTACATGGGACCACTCTGTTCTGAACTGTCATAAAACTGTTGCTCATTAACCCTGCATCTCCCCATGTAATAAGTAATGTATGGCTGATGAATGATGGAAGCAAATGGCAGCTCTGCCCACACAATGACTGAGAGTTGTAATAGACCATGTAAGCATGTTGGGCCATCTAATAGAGTGCTAACACTTGCGATTTACAGGCTTTTCTCTTGAACCAGGAAACTGCAAAGCAGAAAATGTGCATGGAGCCACAAACACACATAAGGTTCTATAGTGGCCCATCAGTGTCCACTAGAAAACGCCTTCAAGGCTGCTCTGTGCAGCTTTTTCTGCTTTAGGTGCACAGCATTTTCCATCTGGATCATGAGAGACATTAAACTGTCTCCTTTACAGGCTTAGATAACATAACAGTTCACATTAAAAGATTATCCACTAAATAAGAAAACTGCAACTATAGCCTGCACAAAAGATGAATAGAATTGCCTACAGCGGGGTTAGTGGTTTCTAAGAACTCCGACAAAGGCTACTTTAGAATATTTTATCTTATTCACGGTTTAGCAAACAAAATCTAAGGGAAAGGGTTCTTTAAGGCATTTTATTGAACAAAAATCATCCACAGTTAAATGCTATAAAAAACAGTGAACAGAACTGTAAACTCTCTGTAGAATATTCATATGTTTTCCATTACACATGAATCTGTTTCAACTAAACTTGACTGGAACTTCATTAACAAAGTAAAGAAAGTTTCAATCCTCTAAACAATTCCACAACTCCTTGCGTGCATTTCTAAGAAAATCCTTTTCTAAGAACTACCCCACAAGAAGCAGACGTCACACGCCTATAGAGACCAGTGTTTTAGAGCTCAAAAAAAGACTAATTACTAATTGAGAAAACTACAGTAAAGCGTATGTAAAAGAGCTAATGCCTCAATATTTAGCTGCCAGTAAGGCTTGGTTTACACTGTTTTTCCATGTGTGTTACGGCCAGAAAAAAGGTGGTCAACCCCATTTTTGTGTACGTAATTTTTAAAAAAGTGATCTGTTTCAATTTATTTATTTATTTTTAACATAAGTAGATGAGAAACAGATTCTGTATTATGGCATCTGTATATTTTTTCCATTTACCATATACGTTAAAACAACAGAAACATAGTGTGAACCTAGCCTAAGGTTGATAATAGCTTCAGCAATACCTCTAAAAGTTACCAGGCCCTCAATAAATCCTCTTTAAGAAATCTTAAATATTTCAAGATTTTTTTCAACTTTACCTCCTCACACTTTCCATAAAATGTGTAAAGTTCAGTCACCAAATTCCTTAATGTTGTCACCAGCTATAAAAATGTGACTTTCCAGAACGTAAGCAGGCTCGGCAGAAGGAAAACATTACTTACTTTATTAGAAATAGGCCGTATAATTTAAAACAGATCAAAAAAATCCACAGCAGCCAGACACGTGCCTACTACCTCAGATATGACTGTTTCAAGTTCTTGGTTTTTTGTGGCAGATAAAGAACCCAGTGGAAAAAACTGTTAATGCTATAAAGAGCTTTTCTGGCTACCAGTGTAGCATTTTTGATGGACATTACATCCTTTCTGCATATATACATTATATGTAGGTCCACATGTGGGAAATCTTGTTTTCATAGAGAATCCAAAACAAAATCCACATCCGTAACATGATGATGATTTTGCTGTAGATTTCACTCCTGCTACACTGAAAGTGATTAAACCCGCTGAGAAAATCCAAAACAGAAAAAGACAAGTTGCAGAATCAAAAAAATCTAAGGGCCCTATTACACCAACAGAATATCTGACAGATTTTTTTTTAGATCAGGCACGGGGAACCTTCTGCCCTCCAGTTGTTGCAAAACTACAATTCCCATCATGGACAGCCTGGACAGCCAAAGCGAAATGTAGTTTTGCAACAGCTGGAGGGCCGAAGGTTGCCCATCCCTGGTGTAGATGGTAAAGCAGGTGATTTATACAGACCAATGTAACGTAAACTGCTCACCAAACTGTGCTGCACAACACTCAAAGAGTGAATTATGGACCAGACCAGACAGCAGCAATATTCTGCTTGTCTGATTTGGCACCGATGAACATCAGCTGGAGGTGTATCCTGAATTATTGAGTAGGAACACCCCAATGGACTACTAAATGCAGAACAAGTAGAGATTTCCATAAATAAGAGAAAACAAATAGTGATACTTTCCTCACAAAACTTTATATTAACCAGCCCAGCTACTCCTGCTCTATAACTCCTGCTCCCTTCATGAATCCTGCCCAAGGGGGACAGCCACAGCTATCGACTGTATTGGTGATCTGAAAGACTTCCCTATACATCATTGATCATTCAATAAGGGAACCTTCTTAAAGGGGTTATCTAGCGATACAAAACTGCTGCTTAGTTCCATTGAAGTGAATGGAGCTTAATTGCAAACCACACCTAAACTGGAGACCAGAGTGGTGCTGTCTCTGAAAGAAAGTGACCATGTTTTTGTAGCACTGGATAACCCCTTTAATCTGGGGGGTAATATTCACCTTACTAATCCCCTGCCTCTCCTGTGCCAATGCTTTGAGGGCCGCTATCAGTCACTGTTCTTCTTGTTTTAATGATAGCGTGTTGACCTAACCTGTGAGCACTGTAGCCAATCATAGACTGCAGTGGTGACCTCAGTAGTCTAACATGTCACCTCCACAGCCAGTGATACCAGTCACATGCTGGGTAGCACATGTGTTATTGCTGGAGCAGGAAGTAAAGAGGCTGTAATTTGTAAAACTATCTGTTATTTTTTAAAGCATTACAGTTATTTGTTACCAGATAAATGACAGTCACATGTAGTCAGACGTATCAAAAGTTATTGATTGCAGTGGGTCTCGGGAGTGAGACCTGCTGCAATCCTAAGATACACCCAGGGGAGAACGTAGCAGTGCGCTCGATGTTCCAGCCAACCAAAGATCCGACTCTTTCGCTGCATAGGCCGACAGCTAGGGAGACAGGGGCCCTGCAGCACTCTAGCCCTGGGTGTATTCGCAGCGGGTCTCAGGAATGATGACATATCAAAAGTTGGTACAAATTACAGTGACAAGTTAAAAAATTTAACCCCTTTAAATATATTGGGCTGTATCCCAGTAGTATGCAAGCGACTAAAGAAAAAATATTTGAGTTTAAAGTAGGAGTCCCTTGAAAGAAAAAATAAATAAATAGAAGGGAAGTGCGGAAACACAAACAAAATTTACCTATCCCTGTGCCACTCCCTGGTCCAGCTGACAGCCCCCTGCAGTTCCTCCAGCCTGGCTGAGCAATTGCCGGCTCAGCCAATCAGTGACTGGGACGGGAAACCTCCCAGTCATTGTCCGACTGAGCAGGAAATCGCTTAGAGGAGCCATGAAGTTGCAGCTGGAAGAACCAGGTATGTAAAGTACCCGGTTTTCAGCCAAAAATGACAGCCGGCGGCCATCAGCAGGAGCAGCGCTACAGAGGCACAGGGACTGGTAAGTATACATTGTTTATTATGTTCCCGCACCCCCCTTTCTTTCAGCCTTTTTTTTTTACTTTCACAGAATTCTGCTTTAAATTGCAATTGCATTTCAGTAACTATTAAATGATTGTACGAATTTCATATAAGAACAAAACAGAGTCCTGCCACACTTTGCTGCCAATGTTAAGAAGAAGACTTTTCTTTAGGTTCTGGCTCTCATCAATGTCTTAGTGAAGAGCAAACAATGGACAAAACAACTTTCTCACAAGTCTTTAAAAATGGGCTTTCATTTCAAGTTGTAGAAAGCCAATTACATTGGTAAGGTAGACAATTTGTGCTGAGGACGGCCAAAGTAGAGTATAACATGCCCCTTGATAGTACAATGCAGCATGAACACGCTGTATCTTTCACCAAAGGGCCAAAAAATGATGAAGAAAAGTGGGATTAAATAGAAAAAGAAGTCTTGTGTAAAAAGAAAACTTCTAGCCGCACAAAATGTGTGCACAACCTTCATGAATACACAGTGCTGTCATGGTGAGAAGAGATTGGGAGACGGCCAACTGCAATGCCATCAATACAGCCAAAGCTAATTAGAATTGCAGCATTTCCAACAACTTAAAGTCATGAAAAATGCAAAAATCAAGTAAAACTTGTCTGCCTCTTCTAACGAGAGTCATGTCTCATGCAGTAGTCTACTTTAATAGAAGAATATAGAAGCTCAAGGATGGATTCTGCTTTCATTGTTATTTAATGCAGTTCCATTCATTATACACCGTAGTCTCGTAATGTTTCCGTCACACAAGTGCACATGTACACAATATGTGTGATAAAACTGCAAGCAAGCTAGCTATTGCTCATATAGCTATGTTAAATGAGCACTGTAAAAAAATAAAAAAGAAAGTTTTTATCACTCCGGGTCTAATTGTTTAGACCCCGACCGATTACTAGATAGAGCCAGAAGTGTGTGCCAAGCTTTGTATGACATGACCAAGAAGGTTTATGGGACAGAGTCTTGGTCCTATAGATGGAGAGAGGGTAGAGAAGTGAAAAGCAACTAACTTCTCTTTTCCTTTCGGTTCAGCAAGCAGTCAATGCCTTAAGATTCACACCTCAACTGTGAGGAGCAAACGAGCGCTGTCAGCGCTTGTTTGCTCCTCGTTCCCCGCTCGCTGTAACCGATAGTACACGCGGCGGCAGTGACTGGGTGAGTGCGGGAGGGGCCACGTGGAGCTGCGGGAGGGCTCCCCGGGTGGTCGCTAGATTGTCCAAGCAGCTCATAGAGGATAGTGGCGGTCTGCTTCAACCGCTCCTATTTCACGGAGCAACGGCAGCAGATCACTGCTATCACAGTCGTTTGTTTTTCAACATGGTTGAAAGACAAACGACTACAACGATCAGCCAACATGAATCGTTCCGTGGAATAGGGCCTTAAGACAGCTATTAAACACCATTTCTGGATATTTTGTATGAAAACTGTTAATGGGATAACCTCTTGCAAACAAATTACGCTATGGGGTATATTTTGTTCTCCATATTCCTTGCCTAAGCCTTGTTGTAATGATTGTCTCTCACTTGATTATTAGATTCAGCATGGAGAGAGGCAAGTCTACACGGGGTGGTTGAGTTGCTAAGGTACCGTACAACTCTCAATATGTTTTGTAAATAAGTCCTAATGACTAAAAATAGACCCATGCACACTATCTCGGAAACCATACCACCAAGTGTAAACTTATGTTTTTCCATGCTGAATGTATATATTGGGTGGGAGCGAGCCATTACAGGTACACTTTAATATTATATTTTTTTTTCTACTGCCTTACCTCGGAAATAGGCTGACCCTGTATCAGGTCTAGCTCCTGAGGTCTTGTCATTTTATCAATATCCAGGGAGTCCATACTAGAAGCTGCCGAAGTAATGCTGGAACGTGAAGAGTTGCTAACAGAACGAATATCACTATCGCTGACTGTGCCTGCTGATGCTGTCCGTCTGTGATGGATGGTTACAGCAGGCTTAGCATCTTCTACTGCTGTCTGTCGTGCTGCCTCATCCATACTTAGAGAGGCCTGTTCTAACTGTGCAGTGATATCATCCAATGAAAAGTTGGCGTGAGAAGGTTTGGTAATCCTTCCCGATGATGATGAAGGCAATCCTCTTAAACTGCTCTGTTTGGAGCTTGTACGTCCAGCTGGTGGCTTCTGGGAAGATCTGCGTTCATGAGATTTAAGGGTGTTCTTGGAGGACTGGGACCCAATAGTGCTAAGTTCCTGCTCAATTGAGCAGAGATCCGCCATGAGAGCATCTAAATCCACCGATTCTCCTTGATTTAAAGCTTCTACAAAGACATAAAACATAAACATCAGCCCACATGAAAGGGATTTTCCATAAAACAAAGACAGAAGATGGTTTCTGGTGGTATTGTGCAAAATGTTTGCACATACGATGCTGTAAGTTATTTAGGTACTCAGATAGGAAACCATCTTACTGCCAAAATCTCTCAAAAAAAAGAGAATTTCAATAATATCATAATTGTATCCATAGCATATAGCATATAATAATATTCAGGACGTGAGCAAACACATATGTAAAGGGTCAATGTCACTTTTAAGTTGGTTCCAAATGCTAAGGCCACAACTAGCTGCTAAAACGAGACGGTGGAAGCACTGTGCCTGGTCATTCCTGCTTGGCACGGCCCAATTCTGCTCAGAGAGGCATGAGCTGTGTGTGGAGTTATACCACACTCCACGCAACGCATTGGGCGTGTTCATACCAACTGTCCGGTGACAGTCCTTGGTGCAGGTTGTATACTCTAGCGCTTTGGCGTTTTCATATTTTCATGCACTAGGGCACTTTGTGCAAATAGGAAGAGGGAGCAGTTTATCATGCATATCTAAATACCAATACATGTTTTCTCCTATTCCTATATGCACAAGTCTTTCATTTGTTTCCCCCACTCGGGAAAAGGCAGTATACCATTGCCGGTTTTGGACAGAGGTTATAGTTCAGCTTATTTTGATCTGTACTATGAGTGCATGTTTTTAAATGTTTTTAAGGCTTTTTTTCTGTGCTTTAATAAAATAAAATGAATTGTTTTTGTAACACTATACAGGTGTGCTATTATAGTGCTTTTCTTTTTCTTTGTTCTATATATGGAGTTATACCAAGACTATAGAAAGTCACCTGTCTCTCTAACACCTAAAGGTGTTGGCCACTTTAAGGCCCTATAAAACAAAAAGTCTATCGTCTGTTATGGCCGATAATTGCCTCGTGTAATAGAAGACAACGGTCAGCCAACATGAACGATGTCAGCTGATCATTGTCGGTTGTTGTCTTAACATGTTAAGAGACAAAGGACTTATGGTGCATTTACACAGACAGATGAATCTGGCAGATTTTGGAAGCCAAAGCCAAGAATGGACTTGAAAAGAGGAAAAATCTCAGTCTTTCCTTTATGACATGTTCCCTGTTTATAGCACAATTAGATAGCAACCATCTGCAGCTGTCGCTCCATGAAATCTGCTGTCTTCTATGATCTGGCAATCACCCGGTGAGCAAACCCCTCCCCCCCCCCCCCCCGCACTTACCCAGTAGCTGCCGCCGAGTGTAATAGCACCAGCGGCGAGCGGGGAACAAGGAGCAAGCGAGCACTAACAGCGCTCGTTTGCTCCTCTCAATCGCCTTGTGTAATAAGGGTTTTACACTATTAATGACGTGCACACCACATGTTCCTCCATGTATGGACATATCACGGATAGGATCACTGTTCACAGGATCAGGAGGAAATGCACAGCATGGGGTGTGGTGGCTTCTAACTGCAGTATGGAGCATGGAAAAACATTTTTTTTGCATGAGTGACAAACTTGCTGTTCTAATACAGTGAATGATTTTAGTATAAAGTGGCCAACCCCTTTAAAAGTTTTTCAAAGTGATAGGAACCATTTAAGAAAAAAAGTGATCATCCCTTCATATATATTTTGTTTAACAATGGAAACAATACTTTCTCTTACCGTTTATGTTGTACATAGAAAATCTATATGAGAAGTTAGCAAGATTAGTCTCCTGCCGCAGAGGTGATCTCTTCACCGGTTCTTCTGGCTTCTCAGTATCCAGGCTCTAAGAACACAATGCAAAACATTTACTTATATCAGTTCTAAAGTTTGCTTGTATATACTATCCCCTACCTGTCAAATAAATTGTAACCCTATAGCTATGGACCTGCAGTCTGTGTCACAGCATTACACCTGCATGCGATAGCTGAATCATAACACTGTACCCTTAAACCAGGTTCTGTTATTAAAGGACACGCATCACCTAAAATTTCTTTTATGGATTAGAGTGAGACTGCCATCTTGCCTGAGCTGTTTTTAATAGAATTTTGTGACATGCTTCACAGCAAGACTCATGGACATAGACGACAATGAGATGTGCTGAGTGTTACTGAGTGTGCTCTGTGACTTTTGAGGAGGGAGCTGTTATTGTTTCCTTTATCTACTGGTGTCACATGTTTCTGTAATGCTGTACAGATCACTTTACACAGCAGCCTCCTCTTATTACCCAGACACAACAGGAAGTCTCTGCTTTTTTCAGCCCCAGTGGTGAGAATGAAAACTGCAAGGTCTCAGGATTATTTTATAATACAGATATAAAAACGGAAAATTAGAAAAAATGTAAGCCCCCCCCCCCCCACACACACACACCAAAATGACTCCCCTGGCGAGGCCAACATGGCAGTAGCCCCAGGGAGGGGGGAGAGCTCCAGCATCATATTTAGAGGAAAAATTGTTGGGACACACTTCGTTCGGAAGGAACAGGAAACCACTGAGGATGGAGAGGAGGGCCTGCCCTTTAAACTCTCCAGGTTTCCTGTCCCTGAGGGCAGTTCCTCTCTCAGATGGTGCTGTCGTGTCGTTATTAAAATAAGTAATTTTCTAAATAATCTAATAAACTAGTGAATAAAGTGCATATTTCATACAACGCTCCAAGATGTAATAAGTCTATAAGGTAATGTATCATTTGTATTTTTCCCTTACTGATTACAGTTGGATCTTACTTTCTAATCACTTTTGATTTTCCAATTGTAAGTTTTTATTTTTTGATAGGTATGGGAGCAGCCATCTTGATTGAGCTGTTTTAACAGCATTTACACATATGTTGTCTTCACTATCTACTGATGTCATTTTTCATTGTAATGTTGTACGGATGACTTAACAGCAGCCTCCTCCTTATCACAGCCAAAACAGGATGTTTCAGCTTAGTTTCAGGCTTATGCTGCATTCACATATTCCATGAATACAGTCCGTGCACAGAAGCTTCAACCGATGGGATTCACAGACCTCCTGACACCATGTATCATTATGATGCCAGGAGTTCCACAGGTGTTTAAATCTTCGCTGTACTGTACTGACACGACCACGCAGCTGTGTCAGTACAGTACCACAAAGATTTAAATTGCTTCGGAGGTCCCATCATCATGATGATACACGATGGCGGGAATTCCAATAATCTGTTCTGTTGTACCCCATCCGTATATACAGACTGTGCACAGAACATGGAAATAAGGCCTTACTGGTAAGACAGAATACTGCAATTGTTTTAAAATATAGATAGTTAAGTAGACAATTAGAAAAAAAACACCAAAAATTCATAAAAATATAAAACATACAAACTTGATTGAAACAAGGATCTAGGTCATCTTCTGATGACATATTCCTATTAAGCTAGGTAATATTCTACCACAGAACATTAAAAGACAGTGGGGCACATTAAAGGGGTATTCCCATCTTAGAGACTGATGTCATTTCAATAGACATTGGTATAAAAAACATACCTTCTAATTCCTTAACTTTTTTACATTTTCTTGCTAGTTCTTGATGTCCCTAAGTAGTTAAAGCTTTTAGCTATGGCCACAACTTGTGCATAGCTGTTGTGCCATGATTGATTAGTCCTGTCTAGAAAGAAACTGGAGTTCATAACTGGGCTTATGTGTGAACAGGTTAAGCATGTCTACAAGCCCCATTGTAACTCCGCAACCCTGGGAGCTATCCTATTTGTGTATTCTCATGGCCGTAGACTGTTACGAGCCCTGAAGCTGCTAATTCCACTGAATACCAGCTTTGGGAGTGCTCACTGAAGTAAAATAGTGTTGTGATTGGTACTACCATTACATACAATTCCCAAAATGCAGGGATCAGTTTGGGGAGTAACTGTATGGAATCCCAGAATTCCTATATACATGTAGCTAATAAAGTTCACAATAGACAAAAAAATGCCAGACAATAGCCCTAACTTACGCGAGTTGATGTGGCAGCGCATGAAACCAAGCAAAGAAAAGAAAACATCTTTGATTAATGGGAAATATAAAGACAATGTCAAGGTAATCTTGCTTTTACCTGGGTAAGCTTGTCCAGCTCCCCTAGCCAGGCTCCAAACATCTTATCCAAGTCCTGGTCTTCCTTATCGCTGTCCTCCTCTGCTCCATGATCAATTTCTTCATCTGATAATTGCTCCATCTGTAATGGAATTGAATTACCAGTCAATATTTAAAACAAGAAAAAACACAAAGCTATCATTCATGTCAAACACAAAACCTGAAAGAAAGGTTGGCTTTTCAGTAAAACAACCATTTAAAGGTTAAATGTTAAACAAATTCTTGCATTTCCTATACAATAATAATACTAGAACATCTTTCCTTACAACTCTGTGTTGGTCCATTCCACTGTTAGTACTTTGTTTCTTGTGGTGGTAGGCGCCATTATTCCCTGATCCTCCACTGACATAACATGCGCACTAGCTTATGCATGTCAATCGGCCTGATAACCCTTGGCCAGTATGGGGAACTGCCTGCCAAATCAGCCCTAGTTTTCTCTGATGAACATGAAAAGTATGTCAATAATGCTGGGGTAGATAAGCGGCGGCCAGACACATCTGGTTCTGCTCATCTCCAGGATGAGAAAATAACCAGACTGCAAAGACCTTTATTCTGGCCAAGCATGGCTGTAAAATAAAATTAAAAAAAAAAAAAAAAAAAAAAAAGAGAGGACATTTGACAAGTCTGAGTACACCACTTTTTTATGGCGCAGAGTATCTTATACTTGTTGTAAAACAAAACCAACAAATGCCTTTGTGAATTGTTTGGTCCAACTACGAAGCTAAGAAGAGAAATGTAACGGGACGATTATCGTTCGCATAACTGTTAACGATAAACGATCCAAACGACCGCTATTACGAAAAACCTGAAATTGTTCACCCATTTACATGGAAAAATCATTGTTACTTATGATCGTTCTTGCGGTCATCTTGTCGACGCTATTGCGTTTGTCACTATTGCAACGACTGAACGACTTCTTATTCAATGTGAACGATTTGCGAACGAGCAACGATAAAAATAGGTCCAAGTCTTATTAAACGATCAACAATTTCTCGTTCGGTCGTTAGTCGTTTACTGCTATTCGAACGATTATCGTTTAGATTCGAACGATTTAACGATAATCTGAACGATAATCGTCCGGTGGAATAGCGCCCTAAGACAAAGTATAGAGCATTAATCTACTCAAGCATGCAGTGAGCAGTTAAGATTCTCCACCACACCATCACCATTTCCTGTTATTGTGGTTTCCGCTGCAGGCCTCTCAAACCCCATAGATAACACACAGACTTTATGACCTACAGATCTCTTAGTAAATTATACAACACAAAAAAAAAAAAAAAAAAAAAAAAAAAAGCAGAAACTAAAAGAGACAGTCGGCTTTTTATGCTGTCTACAACAATTTTTGGTTGTTTTGCATTTCTTATTACTTGGTAACATTACTAGAGAACTAGAAAATGAATGTAACCCCTACTGGAGATTCATTTTGGACATAAAGATGCTTGTATGTGTGTAGTTGTAAAAGTCTAGGGTTACAATGATCATATATAAGATTGTTTTACATTACCAATACTGACGAGTGCTCTGTGCCCTACAATAAAATAATGTACACAAGCAACAAAAGATGCAGACTTCATCACCAAAAGACTAAAAGAAGAAAAAGAGAACAAACAAAATCATACAGCCCCTGCAAAACTTTCCTCCTGCTGTGCCAGCAAGACTGATGACTGCAAAGTGAAGGCAAAGTGCTCCATTGATTTGGTATTTTTAACCTTAGCAGAATGCTGATAAAGCAATGTATGATACAGTCGTTTCCTAGACCAAGTATGCATTCTTTATTAGCCGACTGCCCAGACAATACCCATTACAGCAATGTATGTATTCTGATAGCTATCTGGTCTCTGATTTACATAGTATGTATAGACATCAATAGGCATTATCAAAGAGCAATGATTGACAAGAGTAGGACCACTGCGACCCTACACTGTTTTGGTAGAGCTGCCAATGGCACCCATGGTAGCCTATATTCACCAATGCTTATTGTGAGACAACTCCTTTAAATCTCAGTAGACATAAATGGCTTCTCAGGTTTCACTCTGTATTATTGTAGTTGACTATTTAGAATAACGTCAGATTTATGATCCAACTGATACACAAATGCATGCCTTGGTTTGGAGGATCGTGTAAGCCAATAATATGATAGTATCTACTATGATTGGCTAATCTCAGCCTCATTTTACAGCATCTCAAAGCAAGAGAAGTGGAGCAGATGACTGTCGTATCTGTACTGAAATCACTGCTGCTTATTTGTACCTAAGTCCAGTGGGCTGTGTCACTTAGTGATTGACAGCTAGGCTTGCAAGAATTATCTGAAAGGTTAAGGGCCCTAGTACACGGAAAGAGTATTGTGTGAAAAATCATTATATTGTTTGAATTTAAGCGATAATCTTCCCGTGTGTAAGCAGGCAACGATCAAACAATTAACAAAGATTAGTTTGTAAGTCGTTGATTACATCCTTTGATCTCACCATAAAATCACTGTTAATCATTCGCAAATCTTTTAGTGCATGTACACATCGTTCATTTGTAATTACTATCGTTTGTATACTAGAGTACATAAACTATTGGAATTGCGATCGTAACTAACGACTGTCGTTCCGTGTATTATGATGAATGATTTCAGGTTGTTCCCAAAAGCCATAATTTGCAATGGTTTATTGTTAATCAGTAGAAAGGAAAAGTCGCTTTGTCCAATAGGACTCTAAGATGCACACCACTTAAAGGACTATCCAATTGACACCTAAGCCTAGAAAAAGCAGGGATTTCAATAAAGAGTTTGTATACCATCTAAATTTTTTTCCAACAAAATAACAGTGGCTCAGTCCCGTGATGGCGGTAAAGTGAATATGAATGGTGTTAGGTTCCCTTCAACTTCCAGTTCACTCTGGTAATAGATTGTACAATTGTAATGCAAAAAAAAAAACAAAAAAAAACAAAACAGCTGTTTCCTCTATTACCAAATAATCCCATGTGAAAAAGAGCAGGAACATTTACTCGGCAATCCTCCCTATACCCAACAACAATGTGCAGTTTATCAGGGATACTTGACATTTCACAGAACCACATCCATCACCTTTATGCATTTTCCATATTACTGGCTATTCCCCATGTAAGGACATTCACCATAGTAAATGTCAAAGCAGGAGCTGTGCTAAGCCTTTCTGACAAGTGATGTCTTCCCATCATCATGACATGTAACACAGCAGAATCTCAATGACTATACATGAAAGAATCTGAATTCTAGTGCCCACCTTTATTGGACCTATACTGATTTTTAGTTATATTATGGCTGAAAAAAAGCAAACACATGCATCCTAGGAAGAATTTACTAACTGACTGATTTATACTTATAATCCTGTACTGGATACAAAAAAAATATTGTTTGGACAATCTGGTCATCAGAGATCAGAACCAAGTGTAAAAGCCAATGGCAGCTGTAACCCCAGCAAACGTAATGTGGTTAAGCCTCCTAAGTGAAAGTGGTATAATTACATTATGGTGCTCTACTCCTACATGCTGTGGTGTGATTCTAGAAAACAGTCAGAAACATGTTTGGCTGGTGCAGATATTTTGGTAAGATAATAAAGTAATGTTCCTTGGATGCTATGACACAGAATTGAAGCACAAAATTGGTTTTATTAAGAAGCCTAAAGAAGTCTTTGTGTAATGCATAACAGTGAAAACACTAAGGCGGCCTGTTCCCTCAGGTTCCTAAAACTGTCCTGCAACATAGGCTATAAATCCTGTCCACTTACTACAGAGAATTCCCGTCACACATTACAACATAACTTACTGAGGGTCCCGACAGGCCCCAGCAGGTTAAATAGAAGGCCACCTCCTGCTGAAAACATCCCTCTAAGAGAATGTGTCAGGGGGATAGGGAAAGGCCATTAGGAAAACTGGATTATTCCTAAACGTTTGCCATTTACGAGCCATTACCCAGATTTCAGTGTCATATTGATTATTTTGCTGGGATGCCATTTTGCAGACAGTGGACATTTATAGCATAATATATTTCATGACTGATAGTGTCCCAGAAACCCAAAGAAAGAGAGACTATTGTGTAAGAGGAAAAGCAAACCTTCAGCAGTAGCAATATAAAGCGAAGAAAGGGATCCATGGCATGTCATTGACTGGAAATACAACTTGTAATTAATTGTAAAGAAAAAACAAAACACTGTATAAAGGTTCAGTTAGCTGTAAGAACACTACTCTGAAACCTTATCCCCCTTGTCCCGCACTTGCATGCAGTCTATGGTTCCCTTTATACAAGCCTTTAGGCTGGGGGCAAAGTAGAATTATTCTTCATTGGCAACTGACAGGAAGGTCAGAAAAATCTGTGACCCCATCTCCACCACTTTATCTAGTATACCGACAGCCATGAGGCACTCCAGAAAAACAGATGCGTGATATTATCATCCGGTCTTAAATTATCCAAATTTTTAGCTCAAGACTTTAGGATTAGTGTTTTGGTTCTTTTTTTTTTTTAACAGTACATAGAACAGTATGTAAAGAAAAGCTCCCATCAGCCATCGTATCCTACATGATGTGCAGTGCAATTCATTTGGTTAAGGCCCTATTACACAAAACGATTATCGTCCGTATTCGGCTGATAATCATATTGTGTAATAGAAGACAACGATCAGCCGACATGAACTTTGTTGGCTGATCGTTGTAGCTGTTTGTCTTTTAACATTTTAAAAGACAAACAATTAATATTTCAGCGATCTGCTGCCGTTGCTCCATGGAATAGGAGCGGTGGCAGCAGACCGCTGCTATCTGCTATGGGCTGCCCGGACGATCACCCAGGCAACACCTTTTTGCCTCATAACCAACCAGTGTAAAGGGGTCTTAAAGGGGTATTTCCCTCCCAAATTATTTTTGCATTATTACGTTGCCCACCCATAGCTCTTCATCTTTCCAATATCAATTTATTATGGATTCTGCACAGTTTTGTTGTTATCTAGATGCATTCACCCCCACCAAACGCATAAAATCATTAAATCTCAGTCCAACCCGACACTGCTCTCTGCTCCTGGCCCCCACCCTCCGTATCGGGATCACGTGTCCTCAGACTCTTCAATGGGCTGGCTGATCAGTATCCCAACTCCCAACGTGCAGCTGAACCTCACCCCAGCTCAAAATTCTCAGGGGGACTTGGGGAGTAAGACCAGATAGGTTTGGAAGCATTTTTTTTTTTTTTAGGTCTTTTAGCCCTTTAAGATTCCTACTAGAGAAGAGTGAACTTGCCAAAAGTTCGTTTTTGCACGAACCTGAATGATTGTCATTTAAATCCCGCAGCTGAGGACTGCCTGGAAAACATGTTTTCAGCCATAGGCATTCACCTTCTGTAGGCAGCGGGATTTAAATGCCAATCATTCGGGTTCATGCAAAACCCCAACCATTGGCAAATTCGATCATCTCTAATACCTACACCAGGGTGGATTTGTTTTAAATCAAACTGATTTAAATCACGATTTAAATCACGATTTAAATCACTAGTCAGGAAGGCTTGATTTAAATCAGTGATTTAAATCAAAGTTTCTACCTAAACTAGTTCTTGCTACTTTAACATGCAAGTAGATGAAGATTTTTAGAATCACTTTTTATATTACTTTTTTCTCCCCAGTTTAATGGGTTAATCATTCATATTTGGACACCACTGTTCTGTTGTACTTAGGAAGGAGAAAAATAATCCTGAACTTAATAACAATTTAAATGGATTTATTCAACTGAAACAATAACAACATTACAGCATACGTTATTTGCTTAACCCTTTAAGGACATGGCCCATTTTCGTTTTTACCTTTTTCGGTTTTTCCTCCTTGTGCATAAAAGGTCATAGCACTTGCATTTTTCCACCTGGCAACCCACATGAGCCCTTATTTTTTGCGTCACTAATTGTACTTTGCAATTACAGGCTGAATTTTTGCATAAAGTACACTGCGAAACCAGAAAAAAATTCAAAGTGTGGTGAAATTGAAAAAAAAACGCATTTCTTTTATTTGGGGGAAATGTGTTTTTACGCCATTCGCCCTGGGGTAAAACTGACTTGTTATGCATGTTCCTCAAGTTGTTACGATTAAAACGATATATAACATGTATAACTTATATTGTATCTGATGGCCTGTAAAAAATTCAAACCGTTGTTAACCAATATACGTTCCTTAAAATCGCTCCATTCCCAGGCTTATAGCGCTTTTATCCTTTGGTCTATGGGGCTGTGCGAGGTGTCATTTTTTGCGCCATGATGTGATCTTTCTATCGGTACCTTGATTGCCCATATACGTCTTTTTGATCGCTTTTTATTACATTTTTTCTGGATTTGATGCGACCAAAAATGGGATTTTTGGGGATTTTTTTGCGCTGACGCCGTTTACCGTGCGAGATCAGGAATGTGATTAATTAATAGTTCGGGCGATTACGCACGCGGCGATACCAAACATGTTTATTTATTTATTTATTTGTTTACTTTTATTTAAAACCTGGGAAAAGGGGGGTGATTCAGACTTTTATTAGGGGAGGGGGCTTTTTACTATAAACAACACTTTATTTTTTTTTTTTTACACATATACTAGAAGCCCCCCTAGGGGACTTCTAGTATATACACTGTGATCTCTCATTGAGATCTCTGCAGCATAGATATGCTGCAGAGATCCATGAGATCGGCACTCGTTTGCTTTCGGCTGCTGCAGCCGGAAGTAAACGAGTGCCGAGCCGGGGACGGCGCCATCTTGGACGCGTCCCCGGCCGGCATCAGTAACGGAGATCGCTCCTCCGGGACAAGGTCCCGGAGGAGCGATCTCCCCCACTAGACACCAGGGAAACGTTGCCTCCGGTAATCGGTACCGGTACGTCATATGTCCTTAAGAGGTTAAACAAACATCCATGTTAACTAATTTGGCTAAACAAAAAAAAAAAAAAAAAATAGTCCAAACAATCAGAAACATATTGTCTAACTTCTTGGACTTGGTACTGAAGGGGATGATTCTGTATTCATAGGTTTGTAGAACAATAGGATTAAGGTCTTTTTCTCAACTCTGTTCATGTTGTAACATTTGAGAACATATACAGCCTTTATTCTACTGAGTTAAACAACTCCGCTTTATCTCATGATGGAAGAACCTTTGGATGGTAAAATATTTTCCTCAAAAAGCAGTTTATTGAAAAAAATCCGATTTAAATCAAAAAAATCCGATTTAAATCAAAAAAATCCGATTTTTTTGATTTTTTTAAAAAAATCATTGATTTTTATCCACCCTGACCTACACTTAAAATGACCTTGTGTAGGCAGCTACTGAGCCACAGGATCACATTTTTGTGGGAATGCTTCTATAAGCAGTTTCTCAAACTAGTAAAAACCACCATGATATAACACCGGTGGTGAGATCACTTAATTCAAACAATTCAGCTTGGATGGAATGGAGCAAGGATACAAGGATATAAACTAGTCCACTGTAATCCCCTCTGGATTATTCCTCAGGACTAGTTCACATGCATATATTACATGTAGATTATGTGACAGAAATTATCCATTTCAAATGTAATGGGTTAAATCCATGGCATTTCCATCAGGAATCCACTACAGGACAGAGCATGCTGTAATAAAGTGTGTGTCATTTTTGTACAGCATTTAGAACTTTACATTAAGGAGTAAAAACACAACAATTTGTCAGAATCCCAGTTTATGAAAGGAAGCGATTTAATCTTCTTGTATTTGAAGAGGTCATCCAGTCCAAATGCTTCCTGTTTCCATTCTTGTGGGAAAAGTCCCCCGTGCAGTTCATGGAATTGACGCGTGAGAAAAGAATGGGTATTTTAAAATGTGTTTTCTATCATTTGGATCCTCTAAAAGTGCTGTAAATGTATACAAATCTGTCCCACTGACTATGACCTGATCAAGACTCAGTGTGTGTGTGTATATATATATATATATATATATACACACACACACACACACACACACACACACACACATACAGTATATGTATATATAATATTTGCTGAGTCTTGAGGTTTACATTACATATAAATACACATACACACATCAGACCAGCAGCTCACTGACAGATCAGATTACATGCTTCTAATAGAAGTCTATGGACAGATTACATGCTTCTAATAGAAGTCTATGGAGAGAAGACATGTGAGAAAAAAGATGGGAGGGTAGGGAGTTCAAAACGCAAAGGCTGAAGGGCAATAAAGGCCAACTGAGTAGTATCCATGTCTCTATGCCCTCTAATCTGGTTATGACAGAAAGGAATCAGAGCACACAGGGCAGCTTGCCGTGTATGGGGCTGGGTCAGTGTGTCCATGATGTCTACCTACATTGTGAACAAGACCATAAGAAGTGGACCATGGAGCGGCAGGAGGAAGTCTAGTCTGATAAATCAGGTTTTCTTCTACATCATGTGGACGGCCAGGTATGTGTTACTTACCTGGGAAAGGATTGACACTAAGATATACTATGGAAAGAGACCAAGTATGCACTGATATGGGGCATTGTTCACACCACAACCTCTGAGGGACAGATACATCGCCAAAATCTCAAAACTGGCTGCAGGCCCCATACAATTCAATAACCTATGACGACAGGGTCATTTTCGGAGCGCATACAAGGGTTAGCTGTGACTGAAAAACATGGCAAACCCCAGTGAGGCCCAGCTAAGATCCATATGCTTGGATTATTACCTCAATGTAGTCACTAGCCATGTTAAGCCATTGAACTGAATAGAGCCCAAGTCAATCAGAACCCAGATAGGTAGAAAGACAATTCTGAGATTTTTCTGACATTCCTATGCCTTGGAGGCATGAACCGTGATATGCACCAAATCTAAGGCCATCAAGATGTTTCTACCACCAGACAGCGGCTCACAAATATAGCATAAAATCAGTGATCAAGCAGCAGGGAAAGCATGTAAGAAGTATTCCAGCCATGTCCTTGTACACGAGTGGTAATGCAGATTCACCCCGGTAAGTGTTTTGACCTAAAAATACCAGAACGTCAGTGGCATCTTCTGTTATCTTAAGCTCCTGGTAAAAACCGTCCCTGCTACAAATAAAAATAAGGCTTTCTGCTCTATTGTCTGTTGCCATAGTAACCGCCAGGTCTCATTCTCTGTATGGATTAACCCTGAAAAGTCAAGTGACTCACAAAACACAGAAAAATCACTTTAAGTAAGGCCAAGACTACACAGCCAGATGTAGCAGCAGCATCATCATCACCATCATCATCAATTGTGACGTTGCCGCAGCGACAGGATAACCTCATATTGTTTCTGCTTATTTAGATGTGACTGATGGATGAAGATGTAAGAAGCTGCAGGTTCTTTTCTGATGGCTGCAGTCATGTTGTATCCAACTACTAGCAGACAAAGCAAAAAAATCCCTCTCAGGTATCTGCCCATGATAATTCTGTCATATGTATTGAAGTGTATTATGTTCCTGCTAAAACAGACTACAAAGATAGCAAACCTGGGATGACAAGACAATGCCCTCTCCCTTTGCTTGTATCATGGGCAGGACAGGCCAATCATAAGATGACAGAAGATGCCCCTTCCACTAACCCCTTACATACTGTGGTCACGGTTGATGGGATCACAGTTATCTCCTATTCTAGCCGCTTCTGTGAATAGAGAAGCTTCATCTCCTGCTCTCCCTCCATACATTCGATTTCTGCCACATGTAAATGGCAAATGGCAGCAAGAGGTTAAGGCAGTGAATATCCCTCATGCTATCCCAATAGGGAGACCGTCAGTGTTGGAGACTACATGGATAGTAATGACAGGTAAGGATACAATAAGAGCACACTGTGCTACATCACTCCACACGGTAATCCACAGTACTATTCAGTCCTAGTGAAATCTGTTTCTATGTAACACTACAAAACATATATATTCCCATTCTTTCATTTATTTATCTTTTTAATGTTCCACAGTAAGCAGATTGGGTCTAGGAGAAAATCATAGTATCCACACTCTGACCCTGGCTACCATATATCTACATGTTTAGAATAGCTAGTTACTGCTGCTAAATAGCATCATTCTCCCGAGCTTCACTGCCAAACGTAAGGTTATGGACCTCAAAGAATTTCTTTGGCACAAGGCACAAATATGTAAAGAGAGAAAGAAAAGGAAATGGTTTGCAGCTGTTTGAATAAACACAACTATTCACTAATAGAAGTCCTTCTCCCAGATACACCTTGCGTGTGTGCAGAGGGGAATACTAGGTCCAAAAAAAAAAAAAAAAAAAAGAAAGAGAGTCATGTAATGGAGATTAAGGCACCCTTAATCTCCATTACATGACTTTTTTTTTTTTTCACACATACAGGATCTGCAGCAGATTTGATTGCAGATTCAAAGCAAATCTGCAACTTAAAATATGCGCCATCAAATCTGCTGCAGATCCTGTGTGAATGCACCCTAAAAAAAACATACTTTTTTTTATTCCCTCTGTATAAAAGAGTGATAACTACTATATGCAGAACAAATGCACAGGTTCTACACACAGATCAGTCCTCTTAAAAACACTGGTTGATGGTCAGTGATAGTTGGTCACTGAGACAGATGCTGGCCACCACCCCGATGACTCGTGGTTCAGGCAGCAAAGTGACGACAGGTTTCCTTTAAACAAAAGGAAAAACTTTAAGGAGAAGTCCGGCAAAATTTTTTATTTAAGTTTTATATTGCCCACCCAAAAGCTATCCAACTCACCAATATACACTTATTATGGGAAATGCACATAAAGAGCTTTTTTTCCCTGCACTTACTACGGCATCAAGGCTTCACTTCCTGGATAAAATGGTGATGTCACGACCCGACTCCCAGAGCTGTGCGGGCTGTGGCTGCTGGAGAGGATGATGGCAGAGAGACACTCAGCGACACAAGCCTTGATGCAGTAGTAAGGGCAGGGAAAAACGCATTTTATGTGCATTTCACGTAATCAGTATATATCAGTGTGTATAATAAGTGTATATTGGGGATTGGTATAATTTTTGGGGGGCAATACAATACTTTAATAACATTTTTTGTTGAACTTCTCCTTTAAGGGTTCTTTTAACACACATATCACACAAATATCTTGCAGATTATCTGACAGATTTTTTTATGCCAAAGCCAGGAAAGGATTAAAAAAAGAGGAGCAATCTCAGTCTTTCCTTTATGACCTGTTCTCTGTTTATAGACTGTTCCTGGCTCTGGTTATCAGATATCTGTGTGTATAAACGGTCCCTAAGGCCCTTACACTAAACGATTATTGGCCTTGCTTGGCAGATTACCGACCTTTAGGGCCGAAAATTGTTCAGTGTAATAGCGCATGTGGAAGGCAACAATCAGTGGACATGCACAACGTCTGCTGATCGTGGTCTTTCAACATGCTTAAAAAGGTCACGATTATGTCAGACTTCCCCTGACTTCAATGGGCAGCCAGAACGATCTAATGGTCGTTCGGGCGTCCCCTCTCGTTGCTCCCCGGTTTCAGCCTGTGCGTGTAATAGCGTTGAGCTGACAGGTCAGCACTCACTTCCCTTGGAAAATCATGCTGTGTAATACAGCCTTTACCCTTCTGTCACAGCCTAACCACTACCATATGTATTTAACAGCACTACCAACAAGACTAGTTTGCCACTAAAAACCATAGGGTCAGCTATACATCTTCCAGTAAGAGGGTCTACCGCAATAAAGGTGGCAAAACCATAATAAAGACTGTATGCTCCAAAAATTGCTACTAGAGGAAACCACAACTGCAGAACCACATGTCCAAACCACAGGCACAGATAGGGAGCTGTAGTGTAAATTATTGGGCAAGGAGGCAGATTTATAGGTCATTCAAGGTGATTCCACCCATAGGCACTTTTAATGCTCCTACTTGTGGCTGTTACTAGGCGAAGACCAAGATAACGCACACTACTGTATTCAAACATGTGTAATAACTTAAAGGGTTATGGCCCTTTCATCCACAGCTTACAGAAGCTAAAAAAAAAAAACGAATATTTTTGTTCCATTTGAAATAGTATGGTAGGTAAAAAGGCTATTAATATTTTCCTCACAGCCAGAAAGATTGAGCTTTCCCCAATGAACATACTGCAGTCAGGTTTTTTCCCCTCATTTCAACAGAGAGAAATTTATAACAGGATGTACTTCCTATTACTATCCCAAGGATCAGTGCCCTGTGGAGTAATCCCCTGCAGAACCAGGCGTTTCAGTATTGTGTGCATCACATACAGCAGCAGGAAACAAGAATCTATTTTACTGTGCATATCTGCAAGTATGCGTGTGCTATTTATATTGTATTGGGAGGAAGTAGCCTAAACTATAGTCATTACTGCAAGGGCTACGTGGAAGCAAAAAAACAGTCTGGTGCAGCTGCATCCGTTGTCAAAGACGAAAAAATAATATACAGTTGTTATCCAAGACTGGCTTCTGATGCTCTTCACCATTGGCCTTATTTTTCTCTGCCATTCTTAGCCGACCACAAAACCAAGAGGCATCCAGAAAGTGCTGGAGACTATAAGAAAAAGAAAAATACATGATACTGGAAAGGGGAGAGGTCAATCCTTTGGCCAAGACTTTGCTCTACATTTTTTATTTAAGAGTGGACTGTGACCTTAGCATCTGTTCTTTATTATTCTGGAGGCTTCCAGGAACTCATTAATCTGCTCCATAATAAACATGTAGTTGGCCAAAGAGTCGAGGCTTCTGCATCCACAAGACCAAAGCTCAGTATCGTATGAGTTGGAGCGTTTGCTTTAAAACTGTGGAATCATAATATAGTTTGATCCTGGATATATACAATATCCAGCAGCTCCCACCTGCCTTGGCCAGAATCTCTGGGCCAGAATTAATAAATTGAATTCCTTCATGCTGAAAAAATGACATCTCCTGAACGAGACCTCGGAAAAAGATGTTACCTTGGAAACATCCTATACTGAAAATGCATTGTGTCAAGTTATTTCTTCTGCAGATACATGGATACTCGGCCAAACCAAACAAAACTTGTTGATAAAATGTATATGGAAAGCACGTGCATTGCGCAATGTCATATGCCAAGATAGGCCTCCTCCACTCAACCGTATTTTACCTTACACAACTGCAGATTTGCAGATATGGATGTTATAGGTCTCATTATAGTCTATGGGCAAATGCATATGTCATATGCACACAATTGTGGACTCCATAGATTTCACACTACAAGATCATGGAGGGCAGCCACCACTTGGAGCGTACATGGAGAGTCATCCATGTGCCACTCACAATCACAGACCATGCACTGCGGAGCACTATTAGGTCATGTGAAAAAAAGGTCTTATTGTGACATTCCCTTCAATGTACTGGTTTCTACATAATAAGAGGTATACCATACTTATAGGAGAGTACAAAAAACAGCAACCAAAAAAAAGGTCTGATGTCTCAATGATTATTTATATTAGCAGTCCAAAAAACTGAAAATTCCTGTAAAATAATTACACTGTATCCTACCAAACTAGTGACAGGACATAGTTATAATGGAAGCTTTAGTAGCATATCCCATAACATCTGTTCACAGCTCTGCAAAGACCAGTAGCATGGATAGTGAACGGATTCATACACACACACAATACTACTAGGGTATGAAAGGTGTGCGATTTTGTTACCTAAGGCTAGAGCCACATGGTGGCTCAACATGTTTTGCTGCCCAATACTTGTGTGTTGTACTGTCTGCATCACAGTTAATGAATGTGGCTCCAGTATGGAAGCATGCGGGTAGCAGCACAACCAAACTGACTCATCAGCTTCAATGCAGAACCAATTTCTGCCCTATGAAACACCCCCCAAAATATAAAAATTTCAGAGCAAAACAGAATTTGTGTAACACTAGGCTTGGGAACTGTGAGCTGTTAAAGGATACTGTACTATACATGAGTGCAATGCAAGGATCTGTCATTGGTGTCTGGTAGAATCCTAACCCCCACTGCAATACACATGAACCCATGACCCTGTGTGCATGTTTATGAGGGGGCTGGGAAAGACAGTTGTTGGCTACAGGTATATGTACTGCTGGCCTAAAGGGCCTAACACACATTTTCTTTTGGGGTAGTTGTTGCTGTAACTTTTGCTTCAAACAGACTGTTATCAAACACAAAACCTTTAGAAAAGGATGTGGCAGGATCAGATCCTGTTTTCACAAGATATGCTAAGGGCTATGGTAGAGTTAGGGCCCTATTACACCAACAGATTTATATGACTATATGACAGATTTTTGCAACCAAAACCAGGAACAGACTATAAACAGAGAACAGGTCATAAAGGAAAGACTGAGATTTCTTTTTTTTTTTTCAAATTTGCTAATGGCTTTGGCTGCAAAAATCTGTTGGTGTTGGTGTAATAGGGCCCTAAGAGGTGCAAAAGAGTGATCTGTTTATCAGGAAGATTGCATGTGATGATGTTATGGATGATAATCAGCAACAAATAATATGCCATTGATATATTCAGATGACAGAATAATCCAAAAAGTTGCTCCTCTCCTGGAAACCACACCACCCTGGCCAAGTGCCGGTGACTATCTGGTAGAATTTAGTTGGAGAGGGGGTAGAAATTCTGTGGGTGTCTCAGTCTAGGAAAAAAGGGGGGTAAAAAAAAAAAAAAAAAACGGGAGAGATCAGCCTTAAAATTCTAACTTTAGAATAATTTACTATAATAGAAGGAAATGATCAAGGTGGGTGATATTATCCTTCTATTAACTACCATCTTTGGACTTGCTTAAAAACCATAGAAGCAAAGCAAACAGGAAGCCAGCAGAAATCCCAACACTATGAATGAGATCATTTATCACAGCTACATTTTCCTGTTTACTTGGCTAAATACCAAAAACATGTAGGATTAAGTTACATCTTTAAGTATCTTACTTATTTTGTACTGAATCCCATAGCCTGTAGTGTAGTCCCCAGTGGCAGAGGGAGGGCCTCAGACTACAGAACCACACTGGGCATAAGGATGTTCTAACAATCATACACAGAGAAGGGACTAGTATTCTGATTATTGTACTATAATCAATAGCTTATCATTTCAGACAGTGATGCAAAGGGTTAAAAAGAAATATGCAACATTTAATCCCCAGTAAGAATCTTTTTTAGCTAAACATAACATTATGAAGCATATTCTCCCGGCCTTCACCGTATGATTAGAGGGAAAAGGCTGACTAAGATGTTGCAATGTCAGACGGGTATATAAACCTGTAATTACTACAATCTGAGACAGTATTTCTCAAGAGTTCTTCAGAGGAAACTGAACATGGAGACAGTCGAGCTTTACTTTAAGTAATGTAGCTGTTCTTTAAGAAATGTAGCTCAAATGTTTGCAAAATAGAGAAGCTTATCAGGATTACACTGAAGGATTAAAATGACATAAAAGATAGAAAATACGATATAATCGTCTTGTGTAATAGAAGATAATAATCAGCCGACATGCACGATGTCGGCTGATCTTCGCCTGTCAACATGTTGAAAAACAAATAATCACGATAGCAGCGATCCGCTGCCGTCGCTCCCGCCACTATCTTCTACGGGCTGCTTGGACAATCTAGTGATCACCCAGGCAGCCCCCCGGCTCTTGACCTGACAGATCCGCACTCGCTTGCTCCCTCTCATCGCCCCGCGTAATAGGGACTTAAGGATACAACACAATTAGCTGAAGCAGGAGCCTCTCCTCTCTGGGCTGTATGTCACTTCTTAAAGGTTGAGGCACCCCCTGGTTGCTGGTGAAGCACAGCTGGGGGGGGGGGGGGGGAATGGGGGCGTCTGTTTTCACAAAAGTGACTATAAGCTGCACAGTTCTTTCCCTGGCTGCAACAATCTTTGGTTTAGGAAGATTGTTGAATCAATTATAATTATTTAATGTTTGAAAGAGATTAGGAGGCAAATGAAGGGTAGACTAAGCAATAATTTTTATATTTGTATAGACTTCCACCACAGATGGTGAGGCCCACAGCATCCTCTTAGTCAGTCTGGTGAGGCCCAGGCATCATTTTGTCTGTTGGGTGAGGCTTCAGTAGAAAAAGTTTGAGAAGCGCTGTTGTATGCCATAGGAAAATAGACTAATATTCCAGGCCTTTATAAGGGTACATTGATGCAGGCAAAACACTCCCCCTAAAAAACAAACAAACTCAAACACCCTGAAAACTTGCAGTTTCCAGCTCCCATTAACTTCGATGGGGAGTGCTGGAAAGAGCATGAAAATTAGCGCTAAAAAAAACACCACAACATGCTACTTTTTCAGAACAGTTCAACAGTTCCATTTTTTGAAGCTCACATTAAAATCACACATAAAAAATAGTAAAAAAAAAAAAAACACCCCAAAACACATTTAGTTTTTAAGCATTTTTTCATTTTGTTTACACACTGGGGAAGGAGGCCCCGGCCGCTGCACACAAGGGAAGGAGGCCCCGGCCGCTGCACACAAGGGAAGGAGGCCCCGGCCGCTGCACACAAGGGAAGGAGGCCCCGGCCGCTGCACACAAGGGAAGGAGGCCCCGGCCGCTGCACACAAGGGAAGGAGGCCCCGGCCGCTGCACACAAGGGAAGGAGGCCCCGGCCGCTGCACACAAGGGAAGGAGGCCCCGGCCGCTGCACACAAGGGAAGGAGGCCCCGGCCGCTGCACACAAGGGAAGGAGGCCCCGGCCGCTGCACACAAGGGAAGGAGGCCCCGGCCGCTGCACACAAGGGAAGGAGGCCCCGGCCGCTGCACACAAGGGAAGGAGGCCCCGCCCGCTGCACACAAGGGAAGGAGGCCCCACGGCTCAATCTAAACTTAAAGGCAACTTAAAGGGAATCTAACTCAAATTAAATATGAATCCTTATACACACTGCTTCATGGGTTCCAAGAAAGGAATAGCTCGAAAAATAAGTAGCAACCAATAATACCAAGCAAAACCATAAATGCAGTTTTAATAGGGGTTGTAACTCAGGATAAGTAGAAGATAAGAAATGCAATGAACCGTTATGTCGTTTATATCTGGAGAAACTTTAAAACAGGTCCTAAAAGTTTAACAGAACCTTTAAAAAGCGAACAGGATGAGACTTTGGTCTTTTATAGAACACACTTTGAGAATCCACTTTTGCTTCCATGTCTTTTACAAGACCTTAGATATTAATAAAGCGACTCTGTACCCACAATCTGTCCCCCCCAAACCACTTGTACCTTCGGATAGCTGCTTTTAATCCAAGATCTGTCCTGGGGTCCGTTCGGCAGGGAATGCAGTTATTGTCCTAAAAACAACTTTTAATCCTACAGCGCTGTGTCTAACGGCCGGGGCTTACATTTGTATATGCATTAGACTGGCACAACCTCTCTGTCCTTCCCTCCTCCCCGCCCTCCTCAGCATTAGGAATGATCCAGGAACATTTACTGCTGTTTCAGCTTTGCACAGGTGTCTTAACGATCCAGCCCATGTTCATTATGCACACAGGTGGGGAATAGGAAGCAATCTGCCTGGAGCATTCCTAATGATGAGGAGGGTGGGGAGGAAGGACAGAGAGGTGGTGCCAGCCTAATGCATATACTAATGTAAGCCCCGGACGTTAGACACAGCGCTGCCGGATTAAAAGTAGTTTTTAAAACAATAACTGCATCACCTGCTGAACGGACCCCAGGACAGATCTTGGATTAAAAGCAGCTATCCGAAGGTACAATTGGTTTGGGGGGGACAGATTGTGAGTACAGAGAGCAGAGTCACTTTAAAGGGGAACTCCAGGTAGAGGTTAAAAAAATGAAACTTCTGCAGAAGCATTACTTACCTGTCTATCCCAGTTTTGAAACTACCAAAAATCCATTTGTTTTATTTTTTTTGGAAGATTTGTCTCCTAGGGGGGGATAGCAGCAGGAGCAGGAGACAATGTGAATTGGCACAGGGGCCATTTTTTTCACTTCCTGGATTTCTATCAGCTACCAGTGTGGCAGAACCGTACAGATACAGTAATACATTGTATAGACACATCTATATAACTTTTAATGTACTTTTAATATGAAAAAGTTGTTCTTATCCGGAGTTCCCCTTTAAAGCGACTCTGTACCCACAATCTACCCCCCCCCCCCCAAACCACTTGTACTGTCAGATAGCTGCTTTTAATCCAAGATCTGTTTTGGGATCTGTTCAGCAGGTGATGCAGTTATTGTCCTATAAAACAACTTTTAAACTGGCAGCCCTGTGTCAAATTGGTGTGGCCTAGAGCATCTGTGCCCTTGCACCGCCTCGCCGTCCCGCCTCCCCCATCATTGTGAGTCCAGCATGCTGGGCTTTTGAATTCCATTGTCTGGGTGCTCCATGGAGAAGATGTAGACAGCCAAGGATCAACAAGAAAACATGGATACAGCCAGGATATGTTTTCAAAGTTATCGTTGGGCTGTTCCCCCCCCCCCCCCCAGGCATCAGGATTCGAAAGCCAAGCGTGCCATTTTGTATGAATCGTAACGCTGTATGCTTTGTTTATCTCTAATTAGAGTATGTGCAAATCAGTTGTGGAATTTACCCTTTGCATTCAAAATGTTGAGTCCATGGAATCAGTATTTCTGGCAGCATTTGTGGCTGCAATATAGGCCCAGAAAGAAGAGGGCAAACTGGACCTTTTAAAAAAAAAAACTATCGTAACATAAAACAGTAGAATAAATTATCTGAAAAATAAGTTTATTGAAAAAATAATAGGTGATTTTCTACTTATATATTCCCTTTAAAATAATTAAAAAAAAAATATTCACTTGTGTTTATTGGCATCACAGTACAAACAAATCACTCACACAATGAGCATTGTGCCTTTGTAACAAGAACAAATGTAAAATTGTTAACATACCTAAATATTACCACTTAGCCCTGTATTACCTAGGCTGGTAAATCATCCGGCTGCATCTCCTTATAGGGCTCTACAATGTTGTACAACACAGACGTACCCTTATATAAACACCATGTCCTGACATCCTATCCAATGGATAAATCCCAGGACAGGTATTTAGAGGGGTTGTCATTTTAAGTGTAACCTATAGAACCCTTTAAATGTCTGGTAAGGCTATGTTCACACGAAAATTTGTCATGTGTATTTTGGAGAGGTATATATGCCCATGTATTAGTCTGTATTTTTTAAAAAAACCTAACCCTGCAGATTTTGGTGGGACCAAAAAACTTTGTAATAAGCAGGTGGCCTACTAATAGAGAAGGGTTGGGCATGCTGTATATAAGGTGAACAGGGACAATAGTTGTCAGCAATATGTGGCCGAGAGCTATTGGGGGTATGTGGGCACCTTAAGACAAGTTCCACTTTACTGTGTGTGCGATGTTGCCAATTCTTCAAGGATCTTTTTGTAAATTGCTGCTGTTATGAGCTGCACATAAGCCATGCAATTTTTAAACATGAAACATGTTTCAATAACCGTGCAGCCAATAAGCAAATTGCAAAATATAAGCCTACAGAGCTATAATATGAGGAGCTCATGAAATGATTCTAATCCCACGCTGCCAAGTTAGGACTTTCAGCAGTACAGCGATCCAGGGGCTAGCAAGTTTTTTTAAATAGACGTTTGATGGGGCCAGGGTATACACGAGTTTACAAACACTGCTTGACAACTAACATAGGGCTACTTTCTTGGCAACTGCAGTGCCATCTACATAAAACTTAAAGAAGCAGGTCACAAAAAATTATTGGCCCCCCTGGTAGGCACTGGCACGTATACTCACTGCAGCTGATTGGTGTCCCACAGCGCGGCGCCGTTCTGGTCCCGCGGCGCCGTTCAAATCCGGCGCGCGCTCACATCAGCCCCTGCAGTTACTTTTCTTCTGTCTCCTGTGATTGTACACCGGAACTCAGGCGCTTCAATGCATTCTCTATGGAACCGTGTGACTTCCGGTGTTCAATCACAGGACAAAGAAGAGGAGTCACTGCAGAGGCTCAAGTGAGCGCAAGACGGATTTGAAAGGCGCCGCGGGACCAGAATGAAACCGCGCTGTGGGACATTGATCGGCTGCAGTGAGTATACGTGCCAGCGCCTACCGGGCGGGCCAATAATAATTTTTTGTGAACTGCTTCTATAAGTACAAGTTTTTCAACTTCCATCTCTAGAGATGAGCAAATGTACA
This sequence comes from Dendropsophus ebraccatus, assembly GCF_027789765.1. Lineage (NCBI taxonomy): Eukaryota > Metazoa > Chordata > Amphibia > Anura > Hylidae > Dendropsophus > Dendropsophus ebraccatus. The sequence continues at coordinate 54,899,749 of NC_091462.1, forward strand.
ATAGGAACGAATCAAAGTGTTTGGTTCCAATCTGCATTCAGCTCATCAGTTTGAAGTCTGCTCTGCTCCATGCCGCTCCTCCCCGGGTGCTGGAAAGAGACAGATCCAGTCATGGGGAAACTAGGAGAAATTTTCCAAAACTGGATCCATCTTTTCCCAGCACCTAGAGAGGAACGGCACATAGCGGAGCAGACTTAAAAGCCTGCAGAATGCAGATAGGAATGAAGCAATTTGCTTCATTCTTACTTTGGATTCGCTTATCTCTACTTACATCTTCAGAGCGAGAGAACCACAAAAATCTAAATAATTTTTCATGCACACACTCAGTGTATGGTTATGGACTGGATTTGCCATTTGAGTTGCGTGCCATGTCTTACATTCTAACAAATTCACACAATCATTGCCCAATGTACATTACCACTGGCTGAATAAGGTATGTTCACATGTAGTGAATGCGCTACAAATTTAATGCTGTGTTCAGCTATTCATTTATATTGATTTATTCTTATACTATCATTAAACACTGAATACGCTACAGGTTAACTTTCAATGAGTTTTCTGAGATGTAACATTGATTGTACAATCCATCCTTATGCCAAGAATGCATGATCAATAGGTGTCTGACCACTGGGAGCCCTAGAGATTGACAGCATCAAATCTGAATAGCAGATCTGCAGTGGATTACATACATGTGAATGTACCCTTATAGGGGGAACGTTAGGAATGTCATGTGACTTTAGCATCAAAATATAATGTTTAAGGGGTATTCTAATTAAAAAAAAAAAACAACAAAAACAATGAATATCAACTGGTGAAAGTTTTGTAAATTACTTCTATTTAAAAATCTCAACAGTTTCAGTACTTATCAGCTGCTGTATGTCATGCATACAGCAGCTGGTGTATGGTGCATGGTGTATTCTTTCCCGTCTGACATAGTGCTCTCTGGTACCACCTCTGTCCATGGAATGTGTGCCTAATATGGTGAAAATAACCATAATCTCAAATCAATAACTAGGTTGACCAACATTAAAAAATATGAATAAATAAATAAACACTATTTTTATTATTATTATAATCATTATTATTGTTGTTGAATATGAAACAAAAACTTTTTGCAGACATGGCTAGTGGTTAGGTGAAGCCATTTATTGTCAAACTACTGTCTTTTCTCTATTTAAATCATATTGACAACTACAAACATCCAAATGACCCTGATCAACAGTTTACTGTACATACCCCATTATTAATACTATGACAGCTTGAAGTTTTTTGTGGTAGTTGTGGTTGAGGCTCTTTATTTTCTCAGAATGCAAAGCTTCCCATTCTGCTTGGCAACAGCCTCCAGTTCCTGTAAATTGCTGGACTGTCTTGCATGAACTGCATGCTTAAGATCTCCCAAGGGTGGCTCAATGATATTGAGGTCAGGAGACTAAGATGGCCATTTCACGTGGCAGCAGCGAGCGGGTGAGTCTGGGAGGGTGCTGCGGGGAGGAGCAAGGGAAGGGGGGGCTGCCTGGGGGATCGCTGACCGTCCGGGCAGCACATAGGATACAGCAGCATCTGCTGCCCACGCACCTATTTCACGGCGCGACGGCAGCAGATCATTGCTGTATCAGTTGTTTGTCTTTCAACATGTTTGGAAGACAAACGATGCAACGATCAGCCGACATGAACCCAATATGGCCGATAATCGTTCCGTGGAATAGGGCCTTAAGAATTGGGGTATGTGAACTTTTGATCAAGGTTTTTTTGATGTTTTTGGTTGTCATTATGATTTAAAAAGAGAAAAACACAGTAGTCAGACAGTAAATTCTTTCACCCAATCACAAGAAAGCAAAAAGTTGTTTGAGTACACACATATATATATATATATATATATATATATATATATATATATATATACACACACACATATATATATATATATATATATATATATATATATATATATATATATATATATATATATATACACACACACATATATATATATATATATATATATATATATACATATATACATATATACACACACACACACAGCTATATATATATCTATGTTACAAATTTTGAATATATTGATTGTTTCAGTGCAGAATCACTGCACATGTGCTTCAATGGCAAAATCTTTTTTTTTCTTTTTTTTTAAAATTTTAATATTTATTAAGTTTTTTTCCAAAGCATACAACCCACAAATACAGTAATAAAAAGAAGGTCCTCATCACAGTGAGGGCCCTTTAAATAAAAGTAAATTGCCCATTCTTTTACATATTGACAACTGGCAACAAAAAGGTAAATAATACACAACCCCTCCCAAAAATTATAATGATGAATAAATTAAAATAAAAATACCATATCCTTTCTATTTACCCAAAAATCTATACCAGCTATTCTATATTTTCTCTACTTGGAGGCAATACACAGTATTAAAGGGGTAGTGCGGCGCTCAGAAATTATTTACAGAATAACACACATTACAAAGTTATACAACTTTGTAATGTATGTTATGTCTGTGAATGGCCCCCTTCCCCGTGTCCCACCACCCCCACCCGTGTACCCGGAAGTGTTGTTGCATTATACATTACCTGATCCGTGTCGAGGGCCGTCCGCCATCTTGTGCCAAACGTCATCTTCGGACGGACGGCCGAGTCGCTGCCGCCCGTCCCCCCTCCGCCGAGTCACAACTGTGCTCAGCTGCGATTGGCTGAGCACAGTTATGCTCAGCCAATTGCAGCTGAGCATCGGATGAAGCTGCAGAGGGCGGCCGGCATTTGGGACAGTCGGAGCTGTTCGCCGTCCGCCCGAAGAAGGCGTCGCTCGCTGAAGATCGGAGACGGGTGTCGGCACGTGACAGGTGAGTATAGAGTACCACACTTCCGGGTACACGGGTGGGGGTGGTGGGATACGGGGAAGGGGGCCATTCACAGACATAACATACATTACAAAGTTGTATAACTTTGTAATGTGTGTTAGTCTGTGAATAATTCTTTACCGCCGCACTACCCCTTTAAAGTGACTGTACCACCAGGCCCAGGCTGAAGCACTGGAGGCGGGCCGACCCACCCCCAGTGGGAAGATCCCCCCGCCCATCCATGACGTAACTCCATTTGAATCAATGGAACCCTATCATAGAGGGGCGGGGGTTTCCTCCCACTAAGAATTGGGGTATGTAAACTTTTGATCAAGGTCATTTTGATGTTTTTGGTTGTCATTAAGATTTAAAAAGAGAAAAACACAGTAGTCTGACAGAAAATGCCTTCACCCAATCACAAGAAAGCAAAAAGTTGTTTGAGCACAAATATATATATATATATATATATATATATATATACACACAGCTATATATATATCTATATTACAAATTTTGAATACATTGATTGTTTCAGTGCAGAATCACTGCACATGTTCTTCAATGGCAAAATCTCACATACTGCTAAGTAAAAGCATTAGCGTCACCCTATAACACCATGTAGAATGCAATGCAAAGGTAATTTCACATGCTGTGGATACAAAAGAAAAACCATCTCTGTTGCACACAACAACCAATCACAACAAAGATTTTATTTTACCAGAGCACTGGCTGCTAGGGGCAACAAAGACAGCTTCTCTTTTAAACACCTTTCCTTACCCCTCCCGCCTTATTTCTTTAGTCTGGTTAATTCTCAATAGCAATGTTCACACTTACAACATGTAAAAAGTGCAGAGACACCTTTCGAGATGATCAGTGCAAAATGTATGACGGTGGGGGCACTCTGAAACACTGCATATTATTACATCTTTTTTTCTAGGTTACCTTCATATGTAGTAACACAAAAAAGCAATGCAGAAAGATGGAGACGAGCAGTGCTGCAGAGAATGAAGGTTATTTTAGCCCATATGTTTTCTAGTTTCAATGACATTGTACTGAAAAGAGAAGATAAGGAATGAGGATACAAAGAATAAGAATAAAATGCAATGACTACAGGCACTATTATAATAAATAAAAAAGATTAATGTCATATTCTCACACTACTCTATATAGATGCTATTACTATATTTTATACCACGTTTTGCATGTTCTCTATATGATAAGTTGCTCTTTTTTGTTAAATGAGGCCATAACTGCTGGTTATACTTCATGACTGTGAATCAAGTGCACATACCTGGAAATAAAGTAAAACCATCAAAGCAAAGACAACACAAGTCTATAAACTACATTCTCTCCCAGTGCAAGCCTAACTAACTAAAACATGGCCACAGGCAACAACAATCTAATTCCCATCTTACCCAGCCTTGGGCTATAGTTAGACACAGACAGCAGTCATACCCAGAGAGTCACATTCTTTACCTGTCCTCACATGTCTGTTCAGCATGAACACCTCCTGCTGCTGCCTTTCATATGTATCATCATCTAGATTTCAGCTTGAAGAAAGTTACTATGTTTTAAGCCTAATTGTAGACTCTGCAGCAAAAAATGCCATCAAAACATAAAAATACCAGGCAACATGGTGCAGCTACTGGCGAACGCATTGGGGCATGGTTTTAGCTGTATGAGTTCTTTGGCATGTGGAAATGCTGAATATTGGCCTGCTCTGCTCATTATCACTCAATGTGATAGTTATATAGGTAAAGCCATGTATTGAGAATGAGGTGCATCTGCAATGTGGCCAAAAATGCTCCAATTCCCCCCGCCCCCTACTATCTTTAAACCTGTTTCCTACTAAGACTGTAAACAATTGTGGCAAACTTTCAGCAGTAGTGATAAACATGATTGTTTTCATTTACTGCCAGCAAAAACTGGGCCCCTGGATTGAAATAGTTAAAGGGAACCTGTCACCCCCCATGCCGGGGTGACAGGCTCCCGACCCCCCGCTAGAGCACCTTATATGTACCTGATCGCGCCGGGTCCCGCTTCTTGAAACGGTCGGGTGACGGAAATTTCAGCGCCCGAAGCCCGGCGTGCGCTCCTGAGATGAGCCCAATGCTCATAGAGAATGACGGAGCATCAGACTCACCAGTCATTCTCTATAAGAGTTGGACTCATCTCAGGAGCACGCACGACGGGCTTCGGGCGCTGAAACCTCCGTCACCCGACCGTCTCAAGAAGCGGGACCCGGCGCGATCAGGTACGTATAAGGTGCTCTAGCGTGGGGGTCGGGAGCCTGTCACCCCGGCACCAGGGGGTGACAGGTCCTCTTTAAAGGGGTACTCCAGTAAAAAAAAATTAAAATTAACTAGTGTCAGAAAAATAGAGATTTGTAGTACTTCTATTTAAAAATCTCAAGTCTTCCAGTACTTATCAGCTGCTGTATGTCCAACAGGAAGTGGAGAATTCTTTCCAGTCTGACACAGCGCTCTCTGCTGCCACCTCTGTCTATGTCAGGGACTGTCTTAAGAAGCAGCAAATCCCCATAGAAAATCTCTCCTGCTTCGGACAGCATTTGTCATGGACAGAGGTGACAACAGAGAGCATCAATACACCACTGCCTGCAGGACATACAGCAGCTGATAAATACTGGAAGATTTGGGATACTAAAATAGAAGTAATTTACAAATCTATATAACTTTCTGACACCATTTTTTTAAACCTTTTTTTCCCCACTGGTGTACTCCTTTAAGTACTGAAGCACAAAAGTATACTAAGCTGCATTAAAGGGGTTATCCAGCTCTACAAAAACATGGCCACTTTTCCCCTACTGTTGTCTCCAGTTCAGGTGCAGATTGCAGTTAAGCTCCATTTATTTCAATGGAACTGAGTTTCAAAACCCCACCCAATCCGGAAACAACAGTAGGGGGAAAGTGGCCATGTTTTTGTAGCGCTGGATAACCCCTTTAATGCTTCAGGATAAAATGACTGGGGTTACTTATATAAAGGTGGAAAGACCCTATTACCAGGTTGACAGACCTGTCATGTTCTATTAGAGAGGGAGAGCTTCCAACAACAACACTGTATTAGATACGTAGCTCACAATGCGATTCACCAACACAATGTTGTGCTGTGTTCAGGACTACCAGTCACAGAAGTCTTGTCTTATTTATTCTTTTGGCCAAAACTGGGACTGGATCCAAAAGAAGAAGTATAAGGCTTTCATTTAGACTTCTCCTGAGATGGAATGCTGGTTTTGGTTTGAAGCTTTTTGCCAATCACAATATGGACAGAGCTATTTATTCATCATGACTGATCATAATAATCACGTGATAAGTATTGGACTTCTGGGCAGAAACGCAAACACAAACATCTTAGGTCACAGAAACATACAAAAAGTTTTGATTGGTCAGGGTCTCAGGGCTGAGACCCCACCGATAACTAGACCAGGGCTCTTTCACACGGCCTGATGTGGCACTTGTTTGTGCAGCCTTGACAAGGCTCAATCAATCATATGACCATTTGTGCAGCCCATTAACTTCATCAATCCCTGTTTACACGGAAAGATATGCAGCCAACTATAGATGATTTAAATGCCCGCTCAAAAGATGTGATCAGCCAACGAACTGGAGAATTCTCATTTATCAGCATTAAATCCAGTCATAGGGCATTGCATGTATCAGAGTCACCATTATATCAGTCTTCTAATCCTAACTAGAATGTCGTTTTTTTATATGAATGATGATCTGGAGCCACACATTCCTCTAAGACAATCCCCTACGTGGATCATGTACTACATTCTATTTTCATATATATAATTTTTTTTCATACACAAGCTTAATCCCCTCCTGCTAAGTGCAGCTGGATAGTGCGCTCTTCTGTAGAGCCGTACATCACATTATGAAGCAATTCTCTTGTGTGTACGCCTATGAGGATTATTTGTCTGAAGTAATGTTGTTCCTCAAGCAGGACAAAGTTATTAATAGTTCCCTCTCTGGCATACCACATAATTCCTGGCTGCAGTTTTATAACCAAGTGTGGATTCAATGCAAGAATGGAAAATATCAAAATGAGCAAAGAGTGTTTAAAATAATAAGACATTCCCGAGATAATCTTTACCATAAGTGTCAATCTATTCAACACAGGTTGATGCATTCAAATATGAAAGCCAGAAATATCTGAAGAGAGCCTGGGTGACAGAGTGCAGAGGCCTGGTGACAATACTATGGGCATTCCACAACATTAAAAAGTACTCTAAGGGTAGAAACACACACACCGAATCCGCAAATTTGCAGCAAAATCCGCTGCGGATCCCTTGCCGGATTGACATCCTGCCGTGTGTATGTAAGTGACAGCCCCTTTAACCCCCAGCCGGCGTTACATTACCTGCTCCGCACTCCAGCTTGCTTTGGGGGTTCCCGGTTGGACATCCCGCTCAGCCAATGAATGTGCTGCCACGCCCCATCCACTGATTGGCTGAGCGGGACGTGCAGACATCTGGAGCCCCTGAAGCAAGCCGGAGTGTGGAGCAGGTAATGTATGTACCGGCCAGCAGGGGATTAAGAGGGCTGTCATTTACATACACGCAGCGGGATGACAGCGTTGCGAGTATATAATCTCAGTGAAAATTACTGGCAAGGGATCCGCAGCGAATTCGCAGCATGTAATCCGCTATGGATCCGGTGCAGGTGTTTCTACTCTAAGGGTACAAACACACACGGCTTATACGCTGCGTATTTACTGCTGCGATACGCAGCAGATTAGATCTAATTAACTGAACACAGTATCAAATCTGCTGCGAATCTGCTGCGTATCTGCTGTGTGTGTTTGTACCCTAAAAGAAAATAGATTGATAAAGCCCGACATATAGCTAGTGGACTAGATCATTGTAAGTTGATCAATAAGAACAGATCTAGGAGGGACAAACCGGATAGGTTTGTGTTCACATTTAGGGTATAAACACACACACCGTATACGCAGCGTATTTACTGCTGCGATACGCAGCAGATTTGATCTAAATAACTGAACACAGCATCAAATCTGCACCATCAAATCTGCTGCAGATCTGCTGCGTATACGGTGTGGGTGTTTGTACCCTTAGGGTACAAACACACACACCGTATATGCAGCGGATACGCAGAAGATCTGTAGCAGATTTGATGGTGCAGATTTGATGCTGTGTTCAGTTATTTAGATCTAATCTGCTGCGTATCTGCTGCATATCGCAGCAGTAAATACACTGCGTATACGCTGTGTGTGTTTGTACCCTTAGGGTACAAACCCACACACCGTATACGCAGCAGATAAGCAACAAATACGCAGGAGATTTGATGGTACGTTCAGTTATTTAGATCTAATCTGCTGCGTATTTGCTGCGTTTCTGCTGCGTATTTGCTGCGTATCGCAGCAGTAAATACGCTGCGTATACGGTGTGTGGGTTTATACCCTTAAGCATAGTCCTATGGAACAGGTGATGCGTTCAGATATCAGCAGGAATTGTGGGGGAGGAAGCAATCAAACAGCTAGTAGTACACAGACCCCCTAGTTTGGCTGGTCTCTGTGAGATCAGCAATCTGTTTCTCTAGACCACTAGTGGCATTCAAGAGATGCAGAAATATAAGAGATGAGGTAGGTAGGGGTCATTTTAGACCTCAGCAAAATAGCAATAAAAAAAACTTACATCAGGGTGAACTTTGTGGTAATTATATAAGTGCAGACATTGTAACTACTGCAAATAGCTAACTGTAATAATGGCAAATCTGACAGAATTCGCCACAGAATCCCGCTGTGCTTTGTTTGTCATTGCCAGTCTATGGGAGAGCGAATGCTCCTCCGTTGCCGCGGCTCTCCACTCAAAGAAGTGGAGAGGGGAGGGGAGGGGAGGGAGGGCAGGAAGCGGATGTGCGCACGCCCTCTCATTCACACACTGTAGGATTGAGTGTGAACATACCCTAACTAGTATAAATATTGTGAATATTTTTATATCGGCAAAACTATCTGTCTGATAGTTATGGCAGTGCTTTTCAGAACATGTAAGGTCTATACATACAGGCGAGGGTTGTACGAGAGTGATACCTCAATGTACAGAACGCATTTGTGCTAACATATCTGAACTATGCTTTATGGGACTGTTGCAGGTGAAGAATTCTCCGGTGGGGGGAGATCAACACAATCAATTGATTCAAAGTGAAGCTGAGTTAATAAACAGGACTGAAGCGCTCGGCCTGTAGGTCTGAATGACAGCTAGTGTCACAGCTGTTTAAGACGTCATGTTCTTGTTCGTTAAAATATAAAGATATGTCAGGGTTGAGAGGAAGCATGCACACCAGCATGCGAAACAGGTTGTCGCCCGCTTACTCTTCTGTGTCTTTGCTACCTGCTATGATGTGAATAAATCGTTTGCTATTTTAACTTCACAAAGTGCTGAGTGCCTGATCTTTATACCATTCTTTGGATACAAGTTATTATAATTCATTTTCTCTCCATCACATACCCCTATAGTCTTCATAAATCAGGACAGCACATTCCAAGAAACTACATATCCTCAGTCCGGAGACGCTTTAGGGTAATGGTTCCAGAGATTTGTCATGAGGTTAGGGAAAAAAGTTTTCCCTCCTAGGCCTTCATTACTTCTAGAGGTAAGAAGGCCTCTACAATGTCATTGGTGGTCTCTCTTTGACACTTGGGTATTCGCTCCCACAAGACATTGCGACGGTTAATGGGAAAATTTGAGGTTGGGAAGAGATTTCTGTCTAATGTAAGGCAAATGATAATGCGTTCCTAGTGGTAACTGCCTTCCAATGGATCAACAATGTAAAAGTACTACAGGGTGGCTAACCAGTGTATTTTTTCACCCTTTCTAGCTATGTTAATATTTATATGTATAATATGCCCTTTACTTTTTACTATCAATAAAGTAGGGAATTAATCCACTGCACATAAAAGACTCCTCCACACAATGCTATGGATGACCATCCACCCCCCTGATTCCAGGCCAACTTCTGATGGGAAGACGATCTACAGCCTTTGCATATGTAGTAAATTTTCTATTGACCACAGCTAATGTATAGCAGCTGCCTGGGTAAATATCACAGTGCCTTATGGGAAAAGTAGTTTACCACCTGTGAATACAGCTAATGTAAATAATGAGAGCACAATGGGGAAGGATGCAGAGTCCAGAGAGTGAGTTGGAAAAGTAAGACTTGGTTGGTTGTTGTCATGTTATAAATTATTTAGAAAAGGCATCACTGATCTCCATCACTTAATGGAGCATCAGGATACATGGTTACTAATGGTTTAAGAGAAATCAAAGGAAGGAACCTTATTAAGTACAACCCATTCCTTTTTATGGTATTAAACTAAATGCAGGTAGAAAGAAATAGCACATAAAAACTGGCATGTAACACAGATTTTTGCACTGCATTTGTTGCAGCCAAATCCGCCCTATGTGATGTGAAAATGCAGAAAGTGCTGAGCGTTTTACTTTAAGTAACGCTCTCACTCTCTGTGTTCAGGAATCCCTGGAGAAGTCCGCAGATGTGCTGGTATGCTAACCATGCACAGAATAGAGATGAATACGGTTTTGATGAGCAGATGAAACACAAGTATGACTGCTACAATGACTTCATTTACAAATCAGGAAAGGCAAAAAGCTGAAAATTAACTCAAATGACTTTTATGATTCTTCCCAACCCTACAATGTCAAACACACAAGACTGTGTTATACAGATCTAGATGAAATATATGCAGGCGTTGTCATAATATATACAGCATGCAGAGTTTACACAGCAATGTATAAATAGCCTGGGGGGGATGAAGAACATGAGGAAGGGCTCAAGCCAGTGTACAGGTCGGAGGGTAGACATGTATGGTTTCAGGGTTTTGAGGATACAATTCAGATATCAATATGTGTATTGTGTAAATGTACTATATAAGGACCCTTGCACGTGCCACATCACAAGTCTTTGTGAACTAATATAGTACCCATAGAATGGTACTGCCTGTTCCAATGCAAATGCATGCACATAGGTTCATGAGGTCTATGAGAAACAAATCATGTAGTGTCATTGGAGGGAACACTGAGTGCCTACAGTTCTTATAGGACTACAGGACCTTTGTATGAGGTCACACATGCATGATGGGGCAGAAGTCAGGTCTCTCTATAGAATTTGTATTTTCAGAAATGTAAAAATATAAGTTAAAATCTAATTTTTTACTACATGATAATATATGCTCATGCTGAATTGTATCTGTTCTGCAATAAGATCAACAATGACAAAAGTGCAATCCGAACAGAGGAGGTCATTTCTCACCATTGCTTACAGGAACACAGTGTTAGCTGCAACAGTGACCCTTCATCGTAGGAGGCTACTAATAATCATAAGGGATGCATCCTATGACTGTACAGCGACTATTGTGGGGGAGGGGAGTCACAGGAAGCACATAATTACTCCTTAGTTAAGCACAATCATTATGTCATAGAGTAACAGCTGTACAACATGCTGGCCCAAAGCCCACACATCACTTGTACAATAAGTATAAAGGAAACTATCCTTTCCAGACATTTCTTCTAAGTTCCTTGAAAATCATGGCACTGGTGCAAGACTATCCCCCAGGACGAATTACGTGTTTCCCGTAGACAATATTGGTTCAGACTGTTGCCTATATTGGATCACATCACATTTTCAGACTAAAAAAACTTTGGAAAACAACAGATGGCACAAGTCTAGCCTATGGACTGTATATGGGGCACAAGTTAGGGGCCCAACAAGAAGTGCCAATCACATTTATACTGACTGCCCTTTATACCATATGCATCCATGACGCACCGGCCTTACTGTAGAGAACCCTTTTTGGACACACTGATTTACCAGATCAGACTTTGTTACCCACAGCGGGATAGAGGATACGTTCTAAGGCCCTAGTACACAAAGTGATTGTCGTCCATTATGGCTGATAATTGCTTTGTGTATTAAAATGCAACGATCAGCCAATGTGCACAATGTCGGCTGATCGTTGTCTTTCAAAATGTTGAAAGACAAACAACTGCAATCGTAATAATGCTGCCATCGCTCCGTTTAATAGAAGACAGCAGACCGCCGCTATCTCCTATCTCCGCAGCTCCCCGCCCCGGATATACTGCATGCACAACCATTGCTCCGTTCATTGTCTATTGTAGCTATGGTAGACAGCTGAAAATACTGCATGCACAACCACTGCTCTGTTCTGATAGGAGACTAAGGGCCCTATTACGATTTTTTTAAAGTCGAAGCCAGGAATGCATATGAAAAGAGGAGAAATCTCTGTCTTTCCTTTGTTACCTGTTCTCTGTTTATAATCCATTCCTGGTTTTGGCTCAAGAAATATCTGTTGGTGTAATAGGGCCCAAAGACTCCATTTCAGAGACCGTGAAAAGGGTCCCAGCAGCGGGACTTCCTTGTGATCAAACGCTTATTCCCTATCCTGTGAATAGGGGATAAGTCTATATCTCTGTGACACAATAAAAAGCTGTATACAGGGATTGGTTGCTATAGAAACAGCATTTTTTCCCCGGCTAGACAGTTCTGATGAATGAGGCCTATTAAGTTGAGTCAATCATCAGCCATTCTGTGTGGTTATGTTATGTCAGAAGTGGTCGGAACTACAAGCAACAGCTGTTCTTTCTTATTTTCAGCTCTGGTGTAGGGCAGATGGACCAACAGCAGCCACTTGGAACTTCATTTCCCACTATATTGTGCTTTTATATATTATTTTAAGGGCTGTGCACTTCAGTTTAGTTATTGACATAACATTTGTATTACACACACAGATTTATCTGACAGATTCTTAAAGAAAAACCCAGGAATGGATTTGAAAAAAAGAGAAGAAATCTCAGTCCTTTCCTTTATGACCTGTTCCCTGTTAATAGTCTGCTCCTGGCTTTTAATACCACTGATACCATTAGTTTGCTGACATGAAGTCCTCTAAAGTCGTCTTTTTAAAAATGCGCTTGGTGCTGTCTTTGGGGTAGAAAAAACAACAACAAAAAATCTTTAATTCAGACAAAGTTGAAGAAAGCAGTCAGAAGAAGCACACGTGAGTGTGTGAAATGGCTGTAACCTTTTCTTGTGGATTCTGGTGTCCCTGCTAACCTGCTACCAATTTGCCTGTGTGTAAGAATTAATAAAGCTCGAAGATCCAGTGAGTTCCATCTCCCTATTCCTTTGTTCGTTTAATCCTTTATTTAGCAGCAGCAGCAGCAGCAGTGTCAATAAGGCGGAGCCTAAAGTCTCCATGCCCTACGCCTGTGACACCTCTCAGGTCATCCTCCTTGCCCTCCTTGTTTTTAATAGCACCCCTTTGGACATGATTTCAGCTTTTCAGCCCTGGCTGAAACCTGGTGAATGCGCTGTAGTGATGCAAAGCAGCACAAGTGCATGGATGCGGCCAGGCTAGATCAAGAAGCTCAGGCTGGGTCAGTTCGGATCACTATGGCGCATGCACAGAATGTCAACCGGGGCTGAAGAGACAAAATCCTGCTTAAGGGGGCACTACTAAGGACAGGGAGAGAGGAAAGGAAGACCCTAGAGGCATTGCAGGCCTAAGGCATGGATACTCTAGAGTCTATACCCTACCTCACTGATACTGCTGCTGCCCCAGAGGCGGCACCAGGCCCATTATGAAACGACCGGGAAGGACTTTATGTGAGCAAACAAATGGTACCAGGGGTTTAGGGGGTGGGTAGGTGGCTACAGATTCACTTTAATCAGATGTTCTTCAGACGTTTCTGAATGCAATTAGAAATGTAAAAATAAAATCGATACACATATACATGCATGAGCACACATTTACTGGCATTATTAGGCCATTAAAAAAGAAAGAAAGAAACAAACAAAGCTTTTGTAAAAGAATTGATGTCATACTTAAAGTTAATACTCTCTTGACAACTCAATATAGAGCACGACTAATGAGAAATGGATTACTCATCATAATTTGTTTAAAGTACAAAATATAAAAAAGAACAAGCGGATACACACGGAAGAAAGAAGCAAAACCGTTACAGGCTTTACACCATTATGTATACTGATAATAGGCCACTAATAACCATTAAACAGCAACATCTACCGCACTTTACAATACAGAGCAGACATGTACACACAAAATCAGACATTATAGACCAACAAAATACATATATTCAGATGGATGAGAGCCCTGTTTCCAGGATCTTACAATCTATGACAGAATGGGGATGACCACATAACCTTACCAGGGGAAAAAACAACATTGTTGTAGGTGTGCGAGTCACATAAATGTAAGGGCGGCTTGTATCCATGAAAAATGTTTTAAACCACTAAACTTTCATCATTAAACAAGGTTCATTGTAAAGAGACCTTAAAGGGATTCTTATGTTAATATCCCATTTACAGACTAACGCCAGGCCAGAAGTCAGCTGGTCACCATTGGTCGGGTTTCAGAAATATAAAACAATTGATCTGCTCTTATCACCAAGGGAAGCAGCTGCTAGCCATACCAGATGTAGTGAAATATAGTATTACATGCAGCACTTTCATATAAATGATTGAATATGTAATACATATACGGCCACGTCTACCAGAGAAACAGATGCTCTTTATGACCCAGAGCGGAGGGAGAGCTGCCCTGATCAAAGTGGGGAGACCTCTATACAACTGAATAGGCTCTGTATGCAGCTTCAGGGTCTCTAAACACTGCATGGAAACATTCCTTCACTGCAGTTATTATAACTGCTGCAATGTCTATACAGAAAAACCAAGTGCATGTTCCCCTATATGGAAGCCCCAATATTAGCAAACCCTGTGTGATTGTACACTGAGGCCCAGATTTATCAAAGGGTGTAAAATCTACACTGGTGGAAACTGCCCACAGCAACCAATCACAGCTCAGCTTTCATTTTACCAGGGCTAAAAGCTGAGCTGTGATTGGTTGCTGTGGGCAGGTTACGCCAGTGTATATTTTACACCCTTTAAATCACCCAGACAATGGTTTTATTAGCCAACAGGTTAGGATGTTCTATGATGGAATGTAATGGGTTCACATAGCTCCTTTTTTTTTCTTTCTTTTTTTTCCAAGAGAATAACACAAGGAATATTAGTATTTTTATGTGAAGTAGACGTATGTCACATGGTTGGATCTGTGATATTATCACACAGGTATAAATAGAGTATTTGTGTACAATAAAATCTGTGAGTCCTTAATGTGGCGTCTTCACTAAACTCTCCAGCAATGTTATCACATCAGTTAAGGCATGTATGAAAGCATGATTGTCAGCCAAATAGCTAACTGTCCATATGTCTCACGCAGAGAGAAAATGTAATACAGGAACTGCTCCAATATCCAAGGTTGTCTCTTATAGTACAAGGCAAAACTTAGGGTACTATTACACGGAATGATAATCAGCCGAATTGGCCCGATTCGGCCGATTATCGCTCCGTGTAATAAATGCAACAATCAGCCGATGACAACGATCATCGGCTGATCGTTGATATAGGTTAGACCCTATTTTCGTTGGGCGCTGACCGCGCACCGCTGCGTGTAATAGCGGTGCGTGGCCGGCGACTAACGATATACATTACCCATCCACGTTCCAGGGCTGCTCCTGCCGTCCGCTTCTCCCGGGGTCCCGCGCGCGCTCTAGCTTCACAGAGGCCTGTCAGCTGATGAAGCTAGAGCGCGCACGGGACCCCGGAGAAGCGGACGGCAGGAGCAGCCCTGGAACGTGGATGGGTAATGTATGCCAGTTTAGCAAGGGCTGCAAGGACATGGGTAACGATGTCCTTGCAGCTCTTGTCAAACGATTATCGGGCCGTGTAATAGGCCCAGTAAACGAGCAACGATCTAGCAGATCGCTGCTCGTTTACAGGTATTATCGGGCCCTGCTCGGCCCGTGTAATACCACCCTTACACAGTCTACCAAAGCTAACTAAAATAGGATAAAAATTCAAGAAAGAATAAATCAGCACATTGAAAAAACCAACCAACCAACAAACAAACCGTGTCTGTTATTATCATAACCCCTCACTTGATACTTCTGCAAAGGTGCAGCCATATTTGTCTGAGCCAAGAGAGAGTAAAGACCCTATTACACTGAATGATTATCAACCATAGGATTATCTGTGGATTATCAATAGATTTGAAAAGAGGAGAAATCTCTGGCTTTCCTTTATGACCTGATCTCTGTTTATAGTCTGCTTCTGTCTTTGGCTTCAAGCCTTTGGCAGATAATCTGTCAGATAATCTTTCTGTGTAAATGGACCCTTACTAGGTCGATTACCAACCGATCAGGCTGATAATGGTTCAGTGTAATGGTGCATTTACACAGAAAGATTATCTGACAGATTATCTGCCAAAGATTTGAAGCCAAAGCCAGGAGTGGATTTGAAAAGAGGAGAAATCTCAGGCTTTCCTTTATCTGATCTCTGTTTATAGTCTGTTCCTGGGTTTGGCTTTAAATCTTTGGCAGATAATCTGTCAGATAATCTTTCTGTGTAAACGCACCATAATAGCACATGCTGAAAGGCAACAATCAGTACACATTGTCGGTTGATCGTGGTCTTTTAACATAATGATAGATCGCAATGAGTCTGCTGCATGTCGCCCTGCGCAAAAAGAGCCGCAGTAGCAGACCCCTGCTTACCTCAGTGGGCCGATTTTAAGATTTTTGTGTGTGTAATAGCACAGTGCAGCAAGTGGGGAATAAGGGGAAAGTGAGTGCTGAGCTTACAGGTCAGCACTCGCTTCCTGGGTGCATTAGGCTGTGCAATATGACCTTAGGCTTTATTCACACGTCCGTTGTTCTGTCCGCAATTACGGACAGAACAAAAAACCAATGTTATTCAATAGCCCCGTTCACACGTGTATACAGGGCCGCAATCCGTGCCACAAACAAAACGGGTCGCTAGGGTAATTGAGTGTGAACCTAGGGCTCCGTAACACATGGAGCCAGTGGCGTAGCCACCGTGGTCGCGGGGGTCGCCGCCGCGACCGGGCCCGCCACAAGGGGGGCCCGCGGGGCCCCCCGATCAATCACTCTTGTGACCGCAAGCATTGTTTTGCTTGCGGTCACAAGAGACTGGCTCCGTCTTTCCCCCGGCTTCTGCGCGGCTGCCGGGGGTGTCGCGTCTTACCCCCGGCAGCGCGCGCATCCCAGAACTCCCTGCGCGCCTTGGGCCCTGACTTCCTGTTTCCGGCGCGCAGGGAGTTCTGGGATGCGCGCGCTGCCGGGGATAAGACGCGACACCCCCGGCAGCCGCGCAGCAGTCGGGGACAGACCAGGAGGAGTGAGGATCAACGTGGGAGCGCGATGTCAGGTGAGTTAAGTTTTGTTTTTTTATCAGCCTGTACGGGTGGGGGGAAAGGAGGGGGGCATCTATGAGGGTGGGGGGAAAGGAGGGGGGCATCTATGAGGGTGGGGGGAAAGGAGGGGGGCATCTATGAGGGTGGGGGGAAAGGCGGGGGGCATCTATGAGGGTGGGGGGAAAGGAGGGGGGCATCTATGAGGGTGGGGGGAAAGGAGGGGGGCATCTATGAGGGTGGGGGGAAGGAGGGGGCCATCTATGAGGGTGGGGGGAAGGAGGGGGCCATCTATGAGGGTGGGGGGGAAGGAGGGGGGCCATCTATGAGGGTGGGGGGAAAGAGGGGGGCCATCTATGAGGGTGGGGGGAAAGGAGGGGGGCATCTATGAGGGTGGGGGGAAAGAAGGGGGGCATCTATGAGGGTGGGGGGAAGGAGGGGGCCATCTATGAGGGTGGGGGGAAAGGAGGGGGCCATCTATGAGGGTGGGGGGAAGGAGGGGGACATCTATGAGGGTGGGGGGAAAGAGGGGGCCATCTATGAGGGTGGGGGGAAAGAGGGACCATCTATGAGGGTGGGGGGGAAGGAGGGGGGCATTTATGAGGGTGGGGGGAAAGAGGGGGGCCATCTATGAGGGTGGGGGGAAAGAGGGGGGCCATTTATGAGGGTGGGGGGGAAAGAGGGGCCATCTATGAGGGTGGGGGGAAAGAAGGGGGGCATCTATGAGGGTGGGGGGGAAGGAGGGGGGCATTTATGAGGGTGGGGGGAAAGAGGGGGGCCATCTATGAGGGTGGGGGGAAAGAGGGGGGCCATTTATGAGGGTGGGGGGGAAAGAGGGGCCATCTATGAGGGTGGGGGGAAAGGAGGGGGGCATCTATGAGGGTGGGGGGGGGAAAGGGGACCATCTATAAGAGAGGGAGGAAGGGGACCATCTATAAAGGGGGGGAAAGGGGACCATCTATAAGGGAGGGGGGGGAAAGGGGACCATCTATAAGGGGGGGGGGGGAAAGGGGACCATCTATAAAGGGGGGGAAAGGGGACCATCTATAAGGGAGGGGGGAAAGGGGACCATCTATAAGGGAGGGGGGGAAAGGGGACCATCTATAAGGGAGGAGGGGGGGAAGGGGACCATCTATAAGGGAGGGGGGCGGGAGAGGGGACCATCTATAAGGGAGGGTGGGGGGAGAGGGGGCCATTCATAAGGGAGGGTGGGGGGAGAGGGGACCATCCATAAGGGAGGGTGAGGAGAGAGGGGGCCATCTATAAGGGAGGGGGTAGAGGGGGCCATCTATAAGGGAGGGGGTAGAGGGGGCTATCTATAAGGGAGGGGGTAGAGGGGGGCATCTATTTGGGGGGGCAACATAGGGGGAGAGGGAATACACAGAGGGGGGCATATATTATTAGGAGGTCACATAGAGTCAGGGCTACCCACTAAATGAGGGTGTAAAGGGGACAGTACAGATGTGCAGTGTGTAGAGAGATGAGGATGGTGACAGTGTGTGGAGCCTAATATATCTGTCTGGCAGATTCTGTGGATTCGTGGCTTGGAGAAGTTCTCATAACGGCCTAGGACGGATGGAGAAGATGATGAAAAGGAAAGAACTCCGATCAGAAAAGACGTCTCCTGTGAGTCACCTGATATAACTGCACAGTAATGTATATGGTGTATAGAGCCTGTGTAGAGCTGGGGCCACCTCTATATGACTGGATGAGGTGATTTAGTGTACTGGATTTGGTCAGTAACAATATGGTGGTGATGGTTGTGGTTGTGGTGTGGCGGTAATGTTTCCTCCCTATATACTGGTATTACTGGTAATATTGGTCTCAGTATACAGGATTTGGTCGGTAACAGTATGGCGGTAATAGGTAATATCTGTCTTGGTGTGTGTGTGTGTGTATATATATATATATATATATATATATATATATATATATATATACAGTGGTACATTGGTTTAAGAGTAACTTCGTTTAAGAGCGTTTTGGTTTAAGAGCTCACAGTTTTTCAAAATTGTGACTTGGTTTAAGAGCATTGCTTTGGTTTAAGAACTTCCTGTATTGGGTGGGAGCGCGAGTGGAGAAGGGGCATGGCCTGCATAGCGGGGTCTACAGCACTGTACTCTAAACACCTTCCAAATCATAGCAGATCCCCTTCAGGCTGGGGCTTACATCAGGGGACAGGACTGTGGGGGGGGGGGTAATCTCTCCATAGCTGTAACCCCTCTCTCCCCGGACAGAGAGTGCTGCATGTATGTGCCCACATCTGTACTGCTCATTCCTTCCTGCTCTCTGCAGTCTCTGTCAGCCCTTGTGTTTCCCATCCTCTCCATTACTGTACAGTACAGAATAATAAATATATTTGGGGTGTGGAACCAACTGTCTGCATTTACATGATTTCTTATAGGAAAATTTGCTTTGGTTTAAGAGTGGATTTGGATTACAAGCACGGTCCTGGAACGAATTATGCTCATAATCCAAGGCACCACTGTGTATATATATATATATATATATATATATATATATATATATATATATATATATATATATATATATATATATATACACACACACAACAATAGCATCACTTGGTCGTGAAAGGAGGGGGGGGGGGCCCAAGTTGGCCTCTCGCACCAGGGCCCAGGAGACATTAGCTACGCCCCTGCATGGAGCACTACAGATGCACATTCGTAGTGGGGGCCGCGGTCGCTGACTGAACTACGGGTGTGTGAATAAGGCCTCAAAGGCTAGT
Organism: Dendropsophus ebraccatus; assembly: GCF_027789765.1. Lineage (NCBI taxonomy): Eukaryota > Metazoa > Chordata > Amphibia > Anura > Hylidae > Dendropsophus > Dendropsophus ebraccatus. The sequence continues at coordinate 54,919,650 of NC_091462.1, forward strand.
CAAACACATGAGATAATGGTCAGCTGAAATGGCACGACTGGTTAGATTCATAGATATTTACCATTTTAGTCTGGCATGCTGCTGGCGCCATCGTTTGTGCAAACAATCCCATAAGATTTTAAAAGTTCCATGTCTACGGCTAGTTTTAGTGTGTCCAAACATGGTGTGCATCTAACAATGACGGAGAAAATCCAGCATGGCAGATGAGGTTCTTCACAGATAGATGCCTTATGTCTACATCTTATGGTGCGTTTACACGAAGCGATAATTCGCCCAATTGATCGTTTAACGATTTTGATGCAACAATTTGGTCTTCATAACGATCAGCGTTTAGACGAATAAATCGTTAGAAAATTTGTAAGAAAATCGTTATTGCGATTGTTTTTAAGATCGCTTAAGCCCATCTTTTACATAGGGTGAATCTTTGAAAGACTGTTTACACGAAGCGATCTGCGAATTTTTAGCGAACAACGATTTGAGAACATGTTGAAAGATCAAAATAAACGATTTTTCGCTCGTCGCTTGATTGTTTGCTGTGTTTACACGGAACGATTATCGCTCAAATGCGATTGTTATTGCGAAAATTCGAACGATAATCGTTCCGTGTAAACGCAGCATTATGCTCAATAATTAAAAAAAAAAAAAAAAAAAAAAACCCAGCATAGACAATCAACTGCAAACTCTCTAAAATTTGCCTTTTGGGCCTGTTTAAAGAATTTGGGGTATAGCCAGCTTTAAGGTGGCTATATACATTCTGCAGAATTAAACAATAGTTAAACAAAAGACTGTCTGGTCAAGGACTGTTTTACCGATGCAGCCATACACAAACAGACTATGTGTGATCAAGGCCTTGGACCAAGTAATTTACCTCCTATTGTGATTCCCTTGAAGGAAACATGCATGAAAATGCTAAGCATGGTGCCGACTGCATCCATTCCCAGTGGGTCTATAATCTAACTGCCCTATCTCACTACATATATATCTTTTACTTTCTAGGCACAAGAGAAACCTAAAAACATCAAAGCCAAATGCCATTCACAAAGGAAGCAACTATGATCCTAGATAAGGGACAAGACTAAACCCACTTAACTACTGACACCTAAAATGACCATACACACAGTCTACAATGCCCTCCGTCATTCAGAACGTATCTGACTGCCCTTCATAGGCACAAACAGCCGAGATAAAAGGAAAGTGTGTGATCTCTTGAGAAGTGTCAAATGACAGCGCAAGTCTAGTGATCATCACAGATTTGGCTGTCTCCCATCTCCTGCTGGCAGTGCTTACTTTTTATTAGCATAGTTTTATCTGACAGCGCGCTCCTTCATGTGTTGATTAACTGTATGAGAACTAACAGCAACATACGCCACAGAGTCACACAACTGCTACTCCATGGCAAACTATCCAGCCAGAATATCATACCAGAAGTTCTACCCAAAAGCCATCTTCTAACATACAGGGCCTTGTGCACAGAACTTCCCGGTGTGTGGGACATTTTCGCAGCAACCTAAACTTCCAGCGCCACTCTGCAAAAACCTTAGTTGACGCGATGAGGTGGTAAAAACTATTCTGAAATAATATAGGTCCCAGTCAAAACAAAAACACCTCTTTAGGGTGCCTTCACACCTATCGGATCCACAGCGGGTCTCACTTCTGCGGATTCGAAGCGAGAAACGCTGCGGATCCGGTATCAATTCCCCCCTATGATAGCACATATTCGCAGCGGGATTGACATCCCGCTGTGAATATGTGCTTTAACTCCCTGGTGCCCGCAGCCCCACTGTCGCATCCCCAATCCCCGGCGGCACATCCCCCCCCATCCCGGCCACATCCCCCCATCAGCCCATCTCCGGCCTACCACGAGCATACATTACCTGCTCGGCGGCGTGGCTACAGTGAGGCTCCCAGCTCCGGTTCCATTCAGCTGATCTGAGCGGGACCCGAGCCGGCAGCCTCACTGCAGCCGCGCCGCCGAGCAGGTACTGTATGCTCTCGGTGGCGGCGGGCTGGGGGTGGGCTGATGGGGGGATGTGGCCGAGATGGGGGGGATGCGACGGCGGGCTGCGGGCACTAGAGAGTTAAAGCACATATTCACAGCGGGATGTTAATCCTGCTGCGAATATGTGCTATCATAGGGGTGAATTGATACCGGATCCGCAGCGGTTCTCGCTTCGAATCCGCTAAAGTGAGATCCACTGTGGATCCGGTAGGTGTGAAGGCACCCTAAAGGAGTACTCCAGAGAAGAAGAAAAAAAAAGTTTTTAAATCATCTGGTTTCAAAAAGTTATACAGATTTGCAAATGACTTATTTAAGGGAAAAAAAAATCTCAAGCCTTCTAGTACTAATTAGCTGCTGTATGTCCTACAGGTAATGGTGTACTTTTTCCAGTCTGTCATGGTGCTCTTTAGGGTGCATTCACAATTACAGGATCAGCAGATGATTTAATAACAATGCAACTAAATAACTGAACACAGCGGACCCTGTACGTGTGAACGCACCCTTATGGGGATATGCTACTGCTCTGGACAGTTTCTGACACAGATAGAGGTGGCAGCAGTGAGCACTGTGTAAAACTGGAAGGAAAACTCCATGTACTGTAGGGTATACAGCAGCTGAAGATGTGGATTTTTCCTGATATATATACTGGAAGATGTGGGTTTTTCCTGATATATTGTATTTTAGTTGTATAACTTTCTGATACCATTTGATATTCATTTTTTTTCCCCTTGGAGTACTTCTTTAATAAATTTGGCAAAAGCTAGCGCAAACTATGCAATATACGTAGGCCTTGATCTAGCTGGATGGAAGAATAAATGACCCTGGCACGTATACTACCCTAGCGTGTCCCCTTTACCAGTTCTAAACATTTGATCAAAGTTTCCCTTTAAGTAGCTTTACATGAATATTTCCTTCGGAAATGAAAACAGAAAATGTCCCATGAATAAACAGGCTAGCAGAAAAGACCTGTATTTATAGGGTAATTGAAGAGCACTCCATTGTAAGTAGCTGCTAGGTTAGAATAATACGCAGGGCTCCAGTTATTGCTGGCTCAGTAACAGGAATGTTGGCGAGAACGTGAAAAATGTTTTCAGCTGTTATTTCCAGACTCCTCGGATAAACTACTACACTATAGACCAGAAATATTCTTCTTCTGACAGATGTTACAAACTTGGTTGGAAGCCATCATTACAGTACCACAGACCTAGTAAGAACCAGTATTGTCAGCTAACAACTTTCTCACTTGGATTGCCCATCATCATCTTCATGTCTATGGCAGCCTAATGGGGATGTGACAGCCGCTTCAGAGAATTTTTTTTCCCCTTCATCGTGCCATTCATGATCCTTCAATAGAACAGGGCTGTGTTACTACATCAGATACAGTGCATCTTCAGTTCAGACACCCATGCTCTGACCATGAGGGTACAAACACACACGGCTTATACGCTGTGTATTTACTGCTGCGATACGCAGCAGATACGCAGCAGATTAGATCTAAATAACTGAACACAGCATCAAATCTGCTGTGTATCTGCTGCGTATCTGCTGTGTGTGTTTGTACCCTCAGAGGGATTTCTATCTTAAGGCCAATAGTAATCAGATATTGATGACTACAGCTGGCCATACACATAAGATAGCTGTCATCCATACACCTCCCAACCCTTCTATTAGAGGATGCAGCCTCCATCATAGAAACATCACTACCTGCCAGAAGTGACGGAAACTACCATAACTCAACAAGGTCTATGAAGCATAGTCTGGATCAGTTATGGGAATATAACTAAACATAGATGCATTTTTTTTATTGAAGGGTTAGAGTAAAAGACAAGTAGATCCATGAACCCATTTTTATATGCTTTAAGTGACTGTACCACCAGGCCCAGGCTGACGCACTGGAGGCGGGCCGACCCACCCTTAGTGGGAGGAAACCCCAGCCTCTCTCAGTTCCATTGATTCTAATGGAGTCACGTCCACGGAGGGGCTGGGGCCACCTCCAGTGCTTTAGCCTGGGCCTGGTGGTACAGTCACTTTAAGTCTGCAGTCACACGTTCCGTAAAGTTGTCTATGGTTGCAGATCGGAACTCAACGACAGAAAATTTTTAGAAACTATTAAAGTGAATGCGATCCCCACCGCGAAAAATAGGACATGTCCTAGTGCGGATCGCCACACGGGTAATCCCCCCCACCAGAGATGGATCCCCTAGCAGATGCAGCCCCCCTGCCACCCTTAGTGGGAGGAAACCCCAGCCCCTCCATGATAGGGTTCCATTGATTCTAATGGAGTCACGTCATGGAGGGGCTGGAGTTTCTTCCCACTAAGGGTGGGTCAGCCCTCCTCTAGTGCTTCAGCCTGGGCCTGGTAGTACAGTCACTTTAATGTGCGCTCTTGTCATCCCATCTGACTACTCACCTACTCCTCTGTGCCGGCCGGTTTACTTGTTCACCAGAAGTGGCCTGCACCGGGGGTGAGTAGTGAGATGCGACGACAGGAGAGCACATTATGCACTTCTGTCATCTGCTAGGGGATCCGTGCTGCGATCCTCCTCCGGATCGTGTGAATGAGACCTTAGACAATGTATAAATGGCTTACGTCCTTATGCTTCCTCCACTTTCAGCTAGGGACTGGCAACCTCCCATGTAAGGGTGTGCTGCACCCAAAAATCAGCGCTAGGATCTAGTAAGCCTCAGGGAACCAACAACTAGAATCCACTTATTATGAGACATTATATAATATTATAACCACGGGAATGTGCCTATGCTATAAGCTCTAAGTAAACTTGTTTGGCCTTGTTCCTGTGTAGACGTCCAACAATCGCACGCGTCATAAGCCGCAATTGGTGTGTTCATCATAAATGCAGGCAGCTGTCGAGCAGTGTTCAGATACGAGGGCAGCGGCTGAGGGAGCCTCCTAGCACTTTTTAGCTTCCAAATAGCAGCTGCTACTGGAATAAGAGGCAACGCCCTCCTCCAAGTCCCCAGCATATCAACACTCTATAAAAGCCTAAAGATGGATTGTTAACCCAACCCTTACCAAGGCTTTATGGTTCAGCTGCAACTCATAACACTAAATGACAGAGTACAGGTTGTCGCTACACAGTCACTGTCCCTATGGGACATGCTATACATTTTGTGGTTTCTAAATAAGGAGCATGCTATCACATGTGGTCAACACTGGCAGACATCTTGACACTTTGGTGCACTGAATATGAAGTAAACAGAGTATTCACAACTGTCTGGAGTGCTGAAGTTAGCCTCACTACCTGTGCACACAAGCCGATCTAAAAAGAGATCTGCTGAGAAGGTCAACAGGTGTTTGACTTTTGTAAGGCAAAACACATATTAGGGTGCCTTCACACCTAATGTATCGCTGCGTTTTTATCGCACAAAACTCACATGAAAGTAGCTGCGTTTTTTGTGGTGTTAAACTCGCCTGTGAAAATCAAGTGCAAATCAAAACTCGCATGTAAAAATCGCACCAAACTCGCATGTAGTAATACACATACATTGGCTTGATAGCAATCAGTATCACTGTGGATTTATGTGCGAGAAACTCACAGCGATACGGTGCGTGTGAAGGCAACCTAAAGACGTAAAGAAACCCTGTTATATTTAACTGGCTTCTTGTGATAAAAAAATTTAAGGGTACAAACCCACTTGACGTATTTGCTGCGTGAATCAGTCTTAAAAATAAGCAGACAAAACGCAGGTTAGCTTTATACAATTGTTCTGCGTTAAAATACGCAGTTGCGTATTTTTGAAGCGTGAAGCTACATGCGTTTTTCGCACAGGTTGATAACAACTGATGCTTTGCTAACAACAAGCTTCACGCTTCAAAAATACGCAATTGCGTATTTTAACGCAGAACAATTGTATAAAGCCAACCTGCGTTTTGCCTGCTTATTTTTAAGACTGATTCAAGCAGCAAAAACGTCAAGAGGGTTTGTACCCTAACTTGTATTTTATTCATTTAAATTCCTGCTAATTCTGGGAGTCCAGAAGGCGGTCCTACTCAGTGACTGAGAGGTATGTGTATGGACCCTATTAAATATTAGATCCCAGTGTGCGCAGGGACTAAAATGAATACAATCCTGAAATGTTACCCATAAAACTACATCTCAATCTGTACAGCTCCTCGTGCAAGGGAATAAACATGGAGTAAATGTACGAGGAATAAGAACAAAGTATCAGCTAGGAACTGCCTCTCTACGTGTGTTGTGGGTAGGTTACTGGTACGGCAAGTTCAAGGCGTTCAGGATGTACTGTCAATAGTAAAACACTCTAGGTGGTGCTCAGCCCAAATAAAAGATTCATAAAATAGCAAACAGTCACTTCGACGCACTTCGCATGTCTGCCTGTAACCTATTATGGTCATGATTCAATAAATCCAGAACTTGAAGGGTGAGTGACCGCCTCTTTGTGACTTTTTGCTACTTTATGGAGTAAATGTAACGTACCCTCAGGGTAGAGCTCATTGCACAAGGATGACATTTGAGGGACAACTCCTTACTATCAGTTTGTGAAGGATTTTATTTGTGTAGTCAGACCTAAAGACTGATCTGTGGAATAAAATACAAAATAAAAAGTTGCCCAATGGCTACTACCCTCCCATTCTGCTCTGTAGTAGATATACATAAAATCGGTGCTTGAGGCAATGAAAACATGACACACGTCTGGGCTGATCCTGCCCCATGTCCAACAGCTGCCAACAAACACATTTATTCATCAATGATCCATGGTGACGAGGAGATTACAAATCACTTAGTCACATAACACACCCCGACTGTTTCTATACTTTTGCTATTCACACCATTTCACATTGCACAGCACATTTACCTCTGTACATATACTGAGAAAAGTTTCATACAGCTGTAAATAAAGCTCAGACACAAGTAGCTAATAATTGTAACACTGGGTGTTCACTTACCAGATAGAACCAGGGCTGTATTAACAGCTGCTGCTGCCCTAGGCACTAAACCTGAAGACGCCCCATCTTCACGCACATATTGGCGATACCAGACCTGACTGATACCACCATACCCCCCCACCCCCCCTGGAAAAGACACCAGATTTACTGGCAAGTCTGAATGGGAGGAGGGAAACTAAAAAAATAAAAACAAAAAAAAAAATAGTTTTTTCTGTCCCCCTGGTCCCTGGTGCTGCCCCCCTGCAAGTTGCTGCCCTAGGCACCGGACCACGGGTGCCTAGTGGTAAATACGGCCCTGGATAGAACCTAAAACTGCCCACAGTGAACAGGTGCCGCTAAAGAGGGGGATCAAAGTTTTTCTTCTAAGTGGATACATCCTAGAACTTTCATGGCAGAGTAGTATTTCCTTTGGAGTTATGATGCTGCTTTGTGCTTTTCAGCAGAGAGCACTCTGTCAGACTGGAAAGAATACACCACGTCTTGCATGACATACAGCAGCTGATAAGTATGGGAAGACTAGAGTTTTTAAATAGAAGTTTTCTAAAACCAGTTGATCTGAAAGAAAAAGATTTTTGCTAGAGGACCCCTTTAAATATTAAGTCAAATATCAAAGTAATAGCATATACTGCTAGGATTTGGCATTGGTCTATCAAAAAATTGTTCGCGGGTCGATCGCGTCTTTTGAGCGGACCATAAAATCACTGTTAATCATGCGCTAATCTTTCGGTGTATGTACACATGGTTCGTCCTTTTACTGGGATCAGAAGGAATAAACGATCGTAGTGACAATCATAATTATGACCGTAATTACGAGTCTCACGTCATTCCCAAAAGCACTAGTTTGTGATCGCTTTTAGTTATACGTCAAACAAAAAATTTAAACGTCTAATAGGACCCTTATGTTAGCTGTATAACACCATTCCAGTATTGGTAATCTTTGTGCTGCTATATAAACAACAGACAGCTCAGGGCGACTTTCAAAGTGTCAGAACTGGTTATCTCCTGGACAATTGTCACACGACTGCTACAGAAGGTTTATGGAGAACGCCACAAAAAAAGACAAAAGACTTTCTTGTGTGCAGACATTAAGTATGCAGAAAACAGGCCACAATGGGACAGACAGCAGAAATATACAGCACAGGTGTGCAAACACAAACTTCCCAATAGCCCCTCACACCTCATCACTGGTGGAGGGGGCTACGAGAAAACAAACATAACAGGAGTCTGTCAACACCTAATCCAGACAACTAGGAGTAGCTAATATAACAAGATGGATCCAAAGGGTTGTCCGAGGAGCGTATGTCATATTAGGGCAAGTACGAGACAGGGCCGGGGGCTCTATTAGTAATACTACAGGGACATAGAAAGGCCATGGAAACTTCCATCAATTAAACCAGCTATTTGCCAGGGGTCCTAAAAACATGCTCGTAGTTTGCTCAACTCTAGATGTCACCCATACAGAATAAGAAGAGTTTTTTTTTTTTTTTTTAGCGAAGGGAGCAGTGAGGGTCTGCCATAGGAATAAGAAGAGTTTTTAATAAGAAATTACTGAATATAAAATTGTAACCAAACCAAAAACTATATTTTGTCTTGTCTTTGAGCATAACCAGTAAGCGCTCCTTACAACCAGTTAAAAATGTTTGGCTATAACTCGGTGCAGTGGATACTGACGTAAATCAGTGCATATTTTATTAGAGGAGAACTGCCCATGGACGGCAGCTCATATTCCCGGAGTTTTCCGTTTACACAAACAGGGCAGTCAGCAGGAGCGTCTCTCTGCTCCAGACTGAGCACATGCCAGAGGCACAGAGGGCAGCCCGGCATTGAACACTCACATATGCTGCTATAAATACTGGCATATGTTGCAGGAGTAGATTGCAGTCTTCACTTATCAGGCACCTTAGCGTCAAGCAAACCAATGCCAAAAATTCCTGCATTGGGTCATTGCTAACACAAATAACAATAAAGTTCACGCAATTCATTTAACGGTACCTGCACATCAATACAGCAACAAAAAACAAACAAAAAAAGGAATATATCAAGACATGACAAAAAATAGACAGGTAAAAAAAAGTAAATATCTTGCACACAACACAGGCGTTAAGGGCCTATTACGCCGAGTTTCATAGTCATAAAGTACAGTATATGAATACACACACATATGCAGTCAAATCATATACATAATGTGTAAAATTGTCTGTTTCAGTACCCCTTTATCCCAGCTACAAAGATTTGGAGTTATTGTGTGGCTGAGGAATCACTTGCGAAGTGTATGGGTATTATATGTTCATTTGTATGCATAATTAGGATTTTGCTTGTCACACTGCTAAACATTGCTAAAACTAAAAATGCACTGTATAATTATAGAAGTACAAGGGATAACACTGTTGTGTTTTTGTCACACTGCCTGATCACATGTCAAAGATGTAAGGAGTATGGTCACATGACCATCTCATAGGCAGCTTTAATGTAAATGGTACTGTGTGGAGGTTAGGTGGTTGTTTCATACACTGTTTTTACACCATGCTTTCAACCTTCAAGCACCTGTTTCTAATTCAGATAGGGAAAACTGTCAAGACCAGGGGTAGGGATTCTTGGCTGTCCACCTGTTGCAAAACTACAACTCCCATCATGTCTGGACAAGACAAAAAAAAGGTAAAGCTGAACCCTGAACCCTTCTAAGACTTACCTGTGGGCTAACAAGATTCATGAAAGGCTCTGTAGAGAAAGAAAAGAACATTGATGTGCATGTGCAGCCCAAACTTTGTTTAGATGGGATTTCGAGGTCCCATGGAGTACCCCTTTAAGGGTGCCTTCACACATACCATATCGCTGCGTTTTTAACGCTGCGTTTCTGCCGCATTTTTTACATGCGCGTTTTGATTTTCACATGATTGTAATGTAAAAATCGCACCAAAAACGCAGCGATAAAAACGCAGCGATACGGTACGTGTGAAGCTACCCTAAGCAGTGTTCAACAATTTTGCCACTATTATTTTGTTGTAATGATAGAAAACTTGGCTACTTTAACTCAATGATATGTAACTTGCACACAGTTTGAATAGGGTGATTCATTCTTGCTATATTTTTGGTGTAAGGCTGCATGAGCAAGGAGTGATACATACACAGTGCGTTTTGTGGACAGAAAACATCCAGCTAAAATAGGTGACCTGTGGCATCCATGTAAACCAGGCCAAATGTTATGATGTTGTGAACCTGGCTCTCGCACATTGCTGTGAAATGACAAGTTGTACCATGCAGGTCTCAACAGCGATAAAAATGTTAGGAGGGCCATCACTTACATGTTACTACAAAACCTGCATAACTTAAGGTTAGTTATAGCAAGAAAGTGTTCCATCAGCAGGCAAACACTACAGCAAACAGACAACGCACAGCTGCTAGTCACTTTAGGGCAGTATATATAGTACATACTTGCTGGAGAAACTGCACATATGGGTTTTTTCAGCTTTATCTATTACAGTGCCAGACACAAACATTTGACATACGTGCAATGTTATTACGGGACAAATAAACGTAAGTAGGAAATTCACAGGCAACGGCTGTTAAATACTAAAAGTCTTAAAGGGAACCAAACAGCACGACTGTTCTGATATTGTTTCCAGCTGCACAGTATACATCTACTATGCAGCTCCCGGAGGCTACCAGCTACATATACAGCGGTATCTTTACATCAGGGAAATAGGTGTTTTATTCTGGCGTGCAAGGCTGGGAGACTAGTCATCTGGGCGGGGAGCCGCCAGTGACTAGACACTAATATCTGCACAGTGCAAGAATGATTGACAGGCAGAGAGGCCACGCGGGGTCTCTCTGCCTGACAATAATCTCTGCAGAGCTCTCTGACAGGCAGCTCCCTGACCAAATGACTAGTTGCTGTCCCTCTATCGCAAGGCGCCAGAAAAAAAACAAAAAAAAAACAACTTTTTTTCCAATGTTAAGCTAGCTGGTATGCTGGAGGAGCTGCACAGTAGATCTATACTGTGCAGCTAGGACCCATATCACTATAATTGTGCTGATTGGCTCCCTTGAACAAGCCCACATACTAAAGTCAGACAAAGCCATCACTAGTGACATAAGGTATATGGGAGCCTCCTGACTCTCCAACAGATGATGTCGGTTGACGCAAGGGGTTTTCAATGTCCTTATCTTGAAGGGATAAGCCAGCACCTTAGCTATGTGGCTACCACCTGCTTCACACCAGAGACAGATGAACATTCGGCCATGCTGAAAGTTCATGTGTATGGTTAATAAAGTTGTATAGGCACCTTAAAGGGGAACTCCGGATAAGGAAAACTTGTTTTTTTTTATTAAAAGTACATTAAAAGTTATATAGATGTGTCTATATAATATATTACCATATCTGTACGGTTCTGCCACACTGGTAGCGGATAGAAATCCAGGAAGTGAAAAAAAATGGCCCCTGTGCCAATCCACATTGTCTCCTGCTCCTTCTGCTATCCTCCCTTAGGGTACAAACACACACACCGAATATGCAGCAGATACGCAGCAGATCTGCAGCAGATTTGATGGTGCAGATTTGATGCTGTGTTCAGTTATTTAGATCTAATCTGCTGCGTATCGCAGCAGAAAATACGCTGTGTATATGGTGTGTGTGTTTGTACCCTAATGGTACAAACACACACAGCAGATACGCAGCAAATACGCAGCAGATTTGATACTGTGTTCAGTTATTTAGATCTTATCTGCTGCGTATCGCAGCAGTAAATACGCAGCGTATAAGCCGTGTGTGTTTGTACCCTTAGGAGACAAATCTTCCATGCCTCTGTCTCACATTGTGTGTGTTTGCTGAGATTAGGCTGATGATGCAGACAGGGGGCAGGTGAGATGTCACAGGAGGCTTGGCTGGATCCCCCAATCCCCTGAGTGATTCACAATCTCTGACTGGCCAGAAGCAGGTGTTGCACTGATTTCGCTGATTGTGCAGAAGTGTGCAGTGAAATTAGGGCTGTGTTCACACATGTTGGAGTGTCATTGCAGTACTGCAGCATATTCACAAAAATGATGCAGTAACACAACTAAATGATGCTAAACGGCAGAGAGGATCAGAGCCGGCATTGCCAATTCCACCTGGACAAAAAACAAAGCATAAACAGTAAATCCCATCTAAGATAATATCAGAAATTATCTTAAGGATATTATATCATCGGATAAGTTCTTATTGTAGGGCTCAACTTCAAAGATAAAAGATGCTTAATCATAATATGTGCGTGGAAATTAAAAGAAAAAAAAAAATCTAAAAGTTCATTACTTTATTCCAGCGTTACAGGTAGAGAATACAGCGTGCTGTATGGTGTTACAGGTAGAGAATACAGTGTGCTGTGTGGTGTTACAGGTAGAGAATACAGCGTGCTGTGCGGTGTTACAGATAGAGAATACAGTGAGCTGTGTAGTGTTACAGGTAGAGAATACAGTGTGCTGTGCGGTGTTACAGATAGAGAATACAGCACGCTGTGTGGTGTTACAGGTAGAGAATATAGTGCTGTGTGGTGTTACAGGTAGAGAATACAGCGCAATGTGTGGTGTTACAGGTAGAGAATACAGCATGCTGTGTGGGTGGGACAACAATAAAATAATAGAGTGCTGCAAATAATTCAGTAACACAATGAAACTGCAATGTGTGAAAACAGCCTAGATGTTCTGCAACAGATTTGGGCGGGGAATGTGCAGGGTGGGGGACTGTGATGAACAACTGAGGGAAAGCATTGCATCCTGGAACCTGTAGTACTGTGTACAACTGCTCTACCAGGAAGTGCAGAAACACAAAACAGAACAAAACCCCCCCCCAAAACAAATGGATTTTTGGTTTCAAAACTGGAATAGATAGGTAAGTAATGCTTTATGCTTCTGCAGAAGTTTAATTTTTTTAACCTCTACTTGGAGTTCCCCTTTAAAGGTCCAAGGCACCAGGAAAACAGACAATTTATGTACTCCCACTACCTACTTGCTACAAAATTATTAGTGCACTGTTCCACACCAAGTTCTTGGAATGATATGAATTTTTCCATGAATATATTGCTCGTTGGACATTATCTTACTGTATAAACTCAAGTTATCCTTGCCTTTTTTTAAATCCTTTTGGCTGTTGTAAGTAAAAAGAAAATGCCAACAATATGCACTTAGAGTGACTCTGTGCCCACAATCTGACCCCCCAAACCACTTGCACCTTTGGATAGCTGCTTTTAATCCAAGACCTGTCCTGGGGTCCGTTCGGCAGGTGATGCAGTTATTGTCCTAAAAACAACTTTTAAACTTGCAGCCCTGTGTCAAATTGGTGTGGCCTAGAGTGTTTGCCCAAGCCTTGCACGCCTCTCCGTCCCTCCTCCCCACCCTCATCATTAGGAATGCCCTGGGCAAGATTTTTCCTATACATCACCTGTCTGGACACTGCACTGGATGTGCTGGATCGTTAAGGCCCATGTGCAGTGTTCACACAAGTGATGAATAGGAAAAAAAACTTCCCAAGGCATTCCAAATTATAAGGAGGTTAGGGAGGAGGGACGGAGAGGCAGTTCAAGGCTTGGGCACACAAACTCTAGGCCACGCTAATTTGACATAGGACTGCAAGTTTAAAAGTTGTTTTATAGGACAATAACTGCATCACCTGCCAAACAGACCCCAGGACAGATCTTAAAAGCATCTATCCAAAAGGTACAAGCGGTTGGGTGGGAGGGGGCAGATTGTGGGTACAGAGTTGCTTTAATAGTACAAAAAACACAGCATGATGACCACAGAACCAGTCCTGGGCCCACTGATCTGGAATTATTTGATTTGTGCTGGGTGTAAACTTCTGCTGATTAACAAGAACAGGGCGGTAAATCGTTTGCAGCCTTTCTGTTTGATTTATTGGGCGGTGTTTTTGTTTGTGCAGATCAGATTTGCTGTAAATGATTTTCACTTTTGCATTTCTTTTTAAAAGGCTAGTGAAAAACATTATTTGATTTGATATAAAACTATAACTGGGCCATTAACCCATTTGATTCAATTCATTCGGGGGCCTCACTATTCTGATTCTAAACATACTCGCTAAATTGAATTTTATCTTCCCTTAGAGGGGAGAAGTGGTGCAGCGCATAAAGCACAAGTCCCTGTAGATCAGTAAGTTCCTGTTGCAAGAACAAAAATTCAGTCCGTCATAATTGTCAGAACGGTTATATTCTCTATACCATTGCAAGACATCTGACCATTCCCGTGCAAGATTTATTTAGTTTTAAACTATCTGTATCCAGTGATACAGCCCTATTATTGGGTTGTCAGTAGGGATGGTCCGAACCTGCCGAGGTTCGGGTTCGTATGAACCCGAACGCTCGGCAGCAGATTCCCGCTGTCTGTCCACGGAGCGGGCGGATCCAGTGGGAGTAACGCCCTGAAAACTGGAATACAGCCTATGGCTATGGCTGTATCCCAGTTTTCCAGGCGGTCCTCCCGCTGGATCCGCCCGCTCCGCGGAGCAGGCAGACAGCGGGAATCATTACTGAGGGTTCTGGTTCATACGAACCCGAACCGAACTCGGTTCGGACCATCCCTAGTTGTCAGGATTCCAATAATATTACTTTGGGGAATTACATATGTGCAACCTCCAAATATATATATAAAGGGGAACAAAAAGCAGGTTAGACAAATCTATTGCAAAGGAGTTGCAGTTCCGATGCAGTTAGTAGTTTGTTCCAGAGTCCGGTAAGACCATTAGGACCACTGCCCACCCCCAAATTAGCGCTATGGGGGGCGGGCAGTGCTCCTAACGGGTGACCTAGCAATTCGAATGGTCTTACCGGACTAAGGGGAACAGGACTAACTGCACCAGAACGACATACGTTCCTCCTTGGTGTCTCCTGTGCAGTAGGGACATATCAGCAGGTTAGATTCATCTCCAATCCTCCAATCCAGCACTTGACATTGGGGAGGGGGCTATGAGCGGTTTATGAGAAACACTGTTTTTGCTAAATAAAACATGACTCTATGAGATTCTCAACACTGCGGTAAATCTGTGAAGTTTGACACTCCTGCCAACAACCTTCGACTGGTAGAAGCATCACACACTGAAATTCTTCTTTCATCAAAACGGCACATGGGGAAGGAAAGGAAGACAAAACAAACAAAAAACTGCAGTGACACGGAAAAGGGCAAAGACGATGGAAAGGCGATGCAGCAATGCATTCTGATGAGAGGTATGGCAGCACTGGAGCAGAAGATGTAGCACACATCAGACTTTTCCTCTGAAGCGTCATAACTAGACATTTATATTCAGGACAAGTAACAATCCCTGCTGATAACTATACCTACTGAAATGTTATTTTTGGCTCTCAGGGCTTATGCACAGTGGCAGGCATGGAGCTTGTACTGCTGTTTAGTGTGGAGCTGTAGAGCCTCTACTCACTGTCCTCACACAATCTTTTTTTCAGTGAGAATCCTAGAGAAGTAAAAGCACTGTATCATACACCTATGGCACCCTTATTAAAGGGTTTGTCTAGGATAAGACAACATGGCTGCTTTCTTCAAAGAAACAGGGCCAAGTATGTTTGTGTGGTATTGCAGTCCAGCTCTATTCCTTAAGCTTAGCTGTAAGGCTCCGTTCACACAGCATTCTCCGCCGCGGAATCCCGCCAGCCTCCAATCCCGCCAGCCTCCAGAATTACATACACGCAGCAGTTGTTCAGACCGCTGCGTGTATGTAGTGAAAGTGATCTGCCAGGACCTAGCGGACTTGCAGCATTATTAACGCTGCGAGTCGGTACGTGTGAAGCTACTCTGAATCTGCAACTTCAAATCTGCTGCAGATCCTGTAGATGTGAACGCACCCTAAAAGGGGGGTTATTCAGGATTTTTTTTTTTAAATTGTTTCTTTTTTATTGAAATAGCGCCACTCTTGTCTTTAGTTTGTATGTGGTATTGCAGCTCAGTTTAACTGAGGGGAATGGAGTTGTAATACCATACACAAGGACAGGTGTAGTCTTTTTGGAGGAAAGTAAATCTTTTTTTATCCCCTAATACCAGACAACTTGTGGACAGGTACAGTATGTGACTACTTTAGAAAAACACTGGGGGACATTTATCAAACTAATTGCGCCTGTTTTTAGTCTAATATATCTAGTTTTTGCTCAAAATAAATCTAATATGAATTTATGAAGCTTTTTTAGACAAGACTATACAAATTAGATGCGACTTTTTTAATTAGATTTTTTCTTGATAATTAGATCGAAAGTGTGCCAGAATTCTTTTTTAGCTAAATTTATTAACTGTCAATTTTTAAAAAAGTCGCATATATTGGCGCATCGCTACGTCCGCTCCGAACCAGGTGAATTTATTTGACTAATTAAAAGACCATTATTTTTAAGACACATTTACTATGCTATTAGACAATTTACATACATTTGACTAAACACATTAGATTGGAAATTATGCCAAAACATCTTTGACAAAATCGTGTTTTTAGATTTGTTAGTAAATATCCCCCACAGTTTTTTTTTTTTTATGTGGAATACAAAACAGAGCCATATTAGGGCTCTATGTGTAGAGCAATAAATAGAAAGACTACTACAATCATATATTCCAATATTATACTGTTCATGCGCAAAATAAAAAGGACAGAATCCCACAAAAATGGGTCTAACCAAAACGAATAAGTTCTTTGGATCCCATTGGTTCTTTACTTTTGACAAAGGGGGTCCCAATTGAAGGATCTCCTCTATGGACTTCCCTGTGAGAATAATGTCAAAGAGAGGCATCTTCTTATGGCATAAAACTAAAATCGGGACCTTACAAATAGCTGCACACCGAAGACCTTAACTTGGGGGCTGTTGCAAGAAAACATGTTGTCCTACGAGGGTGACATAGATAGGTTACATAGAAAAAAAAAGGACCAAATTACTCCCAAAAAGACACAGTACGCAAGTTTCTCAAATTAATACAAAAGATTACCAGATGTAAAAGGAGAAGGTAAAACTACGTCACACTGAGCAGTGCACACTTTCCACGTCCGGGAGGATATTAGGTTTGTACTTTTTCTTTTCACATGCACAAATATCTAAATCCCATGCAGTGAAAAGTGTGGAAATCCAGCAGAGTAAAGATAAGGAAAAAGAAAGAGCATTCCTGCCACACCTTATCTCACTCAGCTGCAGCTGCCCTATGCCCTGGATGTCAGATCACAGGGAACAGCAGCTGTAAGACTGGGTGAAGGGCATCACTGTATTACTGGCTAATGACACGGCCACATGCCAGCTTTTAACTGCTGGCTTGTGACTTCACAGAGACACCCTAACAAGGCATACAGCAATATCATCTTAAACAAGAGGTCTATTCACTTCTTATTTATTCAATGGAGCACTTATAATATGTGTGCTCTAATAAGTAGTAGAGGTAATGGTCTTTGACATATCCATAAGATATACCAAAGGAAAATGCTAATGCATATAGACAAGCTTGATGACATATGCATCCCCGTATGAACAACATATAAGATTGTATGGACCTGTATATAGCAGCCACTGACTCAAGCTGGCAACACAATTTTAAGACTGCTAAAAAGACCAGTTTTGACCATTTACTGCCAGCCATTGGCACAAAACAATGAGACAGGTGGCAAACAGGCACATATCTATCTAAAAGGTGATCTGCTGTAGATTTTGGATTTTTCAATTATTGTTGGATATACGGGTGTTGCGCAGTTGTTCATAGCAAAAGACAGATCGGCATCCCAGTGATGACGGCCAAGACTAGTCCACAGATCATGGCAGTCATCCAAGGCAATCAGGGCTTATTCACATCAAGTTTTGCCGTTCTGTGTCACATATACGTCTGCACCCCATTTTGAAAGCGGTTGCTACACTCTTGATTCCCACAAAATGTATGTGCTGAAAATGATTTGAACATAATAAACACCTGACTACGTTCAACCTATTACAGTTAATGCTGCGCGTACCAGTACATTAACATATAAGTAAGCATCCGATTTTACCAGGATGCGGATTGCAATGTACTCTCCGCAAATTTTGCACTCTGCATAGACTTCTATTGGGGTGTCTGTTCCAGAATTACAGACCGTAATACATGTCCTATTTTTTTTTCGTCGCGGATTGCGAATCCGCAAATTAACTGGATGTATGAATTGCACCATTAAAAATAATGGGTTGTAAAAGATTCCATATTTCCTGGTCCCTAAAAATAGATAAAAATTACTGAAGTGTGAATAAGGCCTAAAGGAGAAGTCCAGCCTCAGCCGACTACTGCCCGCGATTAGTGGTCCTGCCGGAAGGCATCCCCCCCTGTTTCGGCTGATGCACAGGTCGCTCAATCAATGAGTGACTGGAGTAGCGACACTGGCTGAGCGGCGGTCATGGTATGTGCAGCGGACCCCAAGAGGGATTCCAGAGCGGCGATCTGGGACTGAAGAGGCACAGGGAGAGGCAAGGTAATACTCTTTGCTACTTTCCCCCATGCCTCTGCTTTTTAGGGCGCCTTCACACGTACTGTATCGCTGTGTATTTATCGCTGCGAGTTTCTCGCACATAAATCCACAGTGATACCGATTGCTATCAAGCCAATGTATGTGTATTTTCACTGCGTATTTGGTGCGATTTTTACATGCAAGTTTTGATTTTCATATGATTTTCACAGGCGACTTCAACACCACAAAAAACGCAGCTACTTTCATGCGAGTTTGATGAGAGTGCTGTGCGAGAAATAAGCAGTGATATGGTGTGAAGGCACCCTAAAAAAAAAAAATAAAAAAAAAAGAGGGAGGCCGGACTGGGGTGATGAAACTGCAGCACTTTGGACATACAGCAGTAGGTGCAATGCTATGTGTGGTGATGAAATGAGAGGGAAGCCTTAATTTACCTTGTGGATCATCGTCAGAAGGCAGACTGGCTCAACTTGCAGGCTTTAAGGGGCTCTCTTCCCTCCTGCACATAGCAGATGTTAAAGGGAAATTCCCATGTCAACTAATATAGTTATACTTGTAGGGCTCGTCAAGTTAAAAAAATTTGGAAATACATTCTTTAGCAAACTTGCCTCTTCCTTCTGATATGCCGATCTATTCCTTCCATTGTTGATGGCTTGTTGTCTAGGTTACCGATCACAACTCGGCTCTAAAAGCAGTCGTCTGGCTAGTGTGTACAGATAAAGGATATATATAGTATCTGTGTACATCTCAGGTATATCTGTCTATATCAGTCTGGCTGCTTGTACAGCAGGTGGTCGGTAACCTAGACAACAAGCCACAAACAATAAGAGGAAAAGAGTAGGCATATCATATTAATAGAAGGAGTGAAGTTTGCTAAATGAAAGTATTTCCCAAAATAGTTAACTTGACGAGCACTAAAAGCTTAAAGGACAACTCCCGCGGGACCCCAAAAAAAAAAAAAACACAGACACACACAGACACCATACTCACCATCTCTCCGGTGACGATCGCCACTCGATTCGCCCGCCGTCCGCCTCTCCGTCGCCGCCGTCCGCCATCCAGCGATGTCTCCAACTTCCGGGTCCAGGGGATGGAAAAGGCTGCCAGTGCGCTTGCTCACCGGCAGCCTTTTCATTGGCTGGAGCGCATCACATGGCTTCCAGCAAGCTCAGCCAATCAGGGCTGAGCAAGCTGGAAGCCATGTGATGCGCTCCAGCCAATGAAAAGGCTGCTGGTGCGCATGTGCACCAGCAGCCTTTTCATCCCCATTCACTTTGCATGAAGACGCCGAGGAGGAAGAAGACCCGGACCGCCCCTCGGCTCTGACGTCGTCGTCACCAGATGCCGCCCCGGAGAAGAGGACCGTGACGATCGTAATAGGTAATGTATACATTCCTTAACTTCCGGGGTGGGGGGTCGGGGGTCCGAAAGTGGGGGAAGGGGGCCAGGCCGGGTATTTAACCACATTACAAAGTTATATAACTTTGTAATGTGTGTTAAATGAGCAAAAAAAAAATTTTGTGGGAGTTGTCCTTTAATTGTTAGTTTTATGTTAGTTGAGAACAGCATACCCCCACTTCCTGTGAAGACTTGAGGTGTTTGTTTTTGTTTTTTTGTTTTTTTTTAAAGAGGTTATCCAGTTCTACAAAAACATGGCCACTTTTGCACCACTCTTGTCTCCAGGTTTGGTGGGGTTAACTGCAAACCCCACCTGACCTGGAGACAAAAGTAGGGCAAAAAGTGGCCATGTTTTTGTAGCGCTGGATAACCCCTTTAATATTTTTATGCGCTTTTTGGTAAATAAAGTGAATTGCAAATATGTTAGGAATCACATAAGATATCAAATAAAAGGATGTTTAAAATGACAGCGCACATTTAGGAGTAGTAGAGAAGTTCTAAAGTTTTAGTATACATGACCCAATATTTGCAGTACTCATCCGCTACATTCACTTTTAGGTATAATTACCCTTGAGCGTACATGACATCAGACGTGTGAAATGCATGAATTCAGACAAATTCCAAAATCTACTCATCCAAAGAATAAAATGAAAACAGACTCATCCAGGAGAGAATGATTTCACAATTTGGCTGCCATGCAAACTGGTCACAGATAGACCCGCTGACTCTCCCACTGAGAATTTAATTTCACTAGTGCTGCCTGGCCAAAAGGTAATGTAATGAGTTGTTAATTTTCAATAAACATATGATTTGCCTTTTTTTCCACTGTCTGCACCACCTCTCTGGCTGTCCTCAAGAAATTCTCACTGAAAAGTGTTCAAGTGGAAATAAGCGCAAATTAGTGGCCGTCATAGAAACACATCGCAATATCACAGCTTTATGTGATCTGCCAATTACCGCTGTGAAACTGAGCAAATGCTAACAGACTTCTCCGCTAACATTTTAAGGAATTAAAAGGCCAACCTAAATATTACTTCACATATGTGTTTAAGCAATGTTTATAAAAAAATTTATATTTATAAGAAAGGAATATTTTACATAGAAATAAAATAAGTATTGTGTGTAACTTCTTGTAAGTTACTTGTAGCATTGTAGGGTGATAACTGTTCATTTAGGGCCCTATTCCACCGGACGATTATCGTTTGCATAATCGTTAACAATCTCAAACGACCGCTATTGCGAAAGACCTGAAAACGTTCATTCATTTCCATGGAACGATAATCGTTTACTTATGATTGTAATTGCGATAGGTTTTTCTTCGTTATTTATTCGCTATTGCGTATGTATCTATTGCGAATGACCGAACAATGTCTTATTCAATGCAAAAGATTTGCAAATATTTTGCGAATGAGCAACGATAAAAATAGGTCCAGGTCTTATAAAGCGATCAACGATTTCTCGTTCGGCCGTTAATCGTTAACTGCATTTCAACCGAACAATTATTGTTTAGATTCGAACGATTTAATGATAATCTGGACGATAATCGTCCGGTGGAATAGGGCCCTTAGATTGTAAGCTCTAGGGGGCATTCAGATGCTCCTTATATCACAGATGCTACGGAGCATGAAGCTGTGGGCCAGCATCAGGAAATCCAGGCATCATTTATCATTATGATGCCGGGAGCTCCGGACTGGTTCAAATCTTCTTGCTTCTGTACTGACACAGCCACATGGTCAAGGATCTAAATGTAGGTCATTTTATTCATGACAGGTTTTTAGACTTTTTTTTTTTTTTTAACAGGCCCACAGACCTCTACTTTTTTATTGCCAGATCCCAACAAGACATTAGGATCTACTACAGATGTATCATCTACCAAAACAAGCAAACCTAGCTAAGCATCTGTTCTGGGAGGAAAAAAAAAAAAAAAGGTCAACCTCAAGTTGGATTTCTGTGACCATTGCCGCTACAACCTATAGGAGATGTGTTTAACCATACTAAGCATACACTAATAAGGAGAACAACAGGTTGGTGGGATCTAATGTGCTAATAACAATTATAAATACTATTACAACTTGAACCTGCAGGCAGCGCTGTATACACTCCGCTAATGGTCATAAAGTTAATATGAATGAGAAACCCTACCTCTAATGTCTGCGGCACCAAAATACCAAGTGCTGAGGAGGTGAACCTTTCATATTAAGTGCCCAGAGATCTCTAACCCTTCCTCTTGACTGTGTGGCAGCTCTAGAAATTTTGTGCTTGAACCCTAGAGCTTGACAAAGACCAGTTCTGGTTGAAACGTAGCATTTTTCTGTATCTGGACATGGACTAAAGCCTTGAAAATTGGTACTCCTGTGGATGCTGTTAAATTCTCCATTTGTTTGAACCATATAATAGCTGTCACCTACAGCTGAGAGGAGGGCCAGGAAAGTGACTGGAGCAAAAAGGTCTGGGCATCTAACAAGAAGGGACCACCTCCTAGGCACTTGCATTCATGGCACCAGGACATTAAAATTAAATGGGGTTATCCAGTAAAAAGATTTTTTGGGGTCTAATAAATGCACCCAGGCTGTAAAATGAAAGAAAAAAAGACTAATTATTTATTTTGCTCCCCCATTACCCCTGCGTCTAGTCTCTAGTGCCCTCTACTTCTTAGTGCTGGGGTTAGCAAAGTGGTGTGCCGCTTCAGTCAGGTAGGGTCTTAATGCAACCCTAGCCCCAGGAACTAGTACACAGCAGAGACCCGATGCCAGGGCAAC
Source organism: Dendropsophus ebraccatus (assembly GCF_027789765.1). Classification (NCBI taxonomy): domain Eukaryota; kingdom Metazoa; phylum Chordata; class Amphibia; order Anura; family Hylidae; genus Dendropsophus; species Dendropsophus ebraccatus. The sequence goes on from NC_091462.1 coordinate 54,942,170, forward strand.
AGAGTCTGTGGAGAAGACAGCCTCCAAAAACTAGGTTTCCTGACCTGTAACCTGTATTACCATCAATGAAGTATTTTTGCACTGCTCTTCCCCTCCTCTATACAGCTCAGAACTGCTAAGAGACTCCTCAATAAAGCTAACCATAAACACATACATGTCGGCAGACAAACAAGATCAGTGAAGATCAGCCAAATGCCTACCCACAAATACATCTATAAAACAGCTCCCATGGCCCGAACAAGTGCACCAACTCTTATGAATATTTATGAGGAAACAGATTAAATTCAGGACAATCACAATACAAGTAATTTAAGAAAATGACCACCAGATATGTCTGCAAGATATGATCCATTCTCATGATAAACGTCTTTCAAGTTCAAAGAAATGTCTGGTTCTGGCAGATCTGTGACCCACAATTGTAGTGGGTCACAGATCTGCGGGGTTAAAAGATGGATGTTGCCATTTATATCAGTTGTGAATTTCAGATACTATAAAGAGAACAAAGCCTGTACAGAAACACATCAAAGACCAGGCAGCCAGGAAGTACTATAAAGTAGCCATACAAAAGATGGACTTATTAGCATTCTCTGTAGAAAACACAACGTACAAACTGGAGGCCCAAACAAGGGCCCATTACTACTTCAGGAGGCAGCCTCCTCCGTACTGAGACTAAGCTGAAAATACTATAATCGTGTTAAGTCAAAGTCATAAAAAACTATGACAATAGGAAGCTTTCATAGAGACATAATCTAATTCTACACACTGCATTAAGGGCTCACCCATTCACAGCAAGAAGCATCAGCCATTGACTGCCTACTCTATTGTGTCTACGTATGATCAGTCCATAATATGCATTTATGACACAGATACTGGATGATGTCCATGAGAAAACGTACACCGCTTACCAAAGGCCCCAACTCGGCCTGTAGTATTGAGCACCAGTTACTTTACCACCTAATCTAAGAATAAAAAGGTACATTGAACTTTTTTCCCCCTTTGAATCATCTTATAGGGTTCTGTTTGACGGATATAGAGAAGAAAGTCAATTGTCAGATTACGCATTCAAAGTAAAAATATATATAGGATCCATATAGGAAGCAAATCATTTGGCTGCTCTGTACTGTAGACTTATGACCAATCTCAAATCCCCAGTGGTTGCCCTGCAGACACTTTATCACTAGCCCCATAGACCACTGACTGATGTTTATGGCAGCCTGCACTCTGTCAATACAGTCCAGACGCCGGCATGACATAAAAAAACTGCAGCAGTAAGCAGTTTTACATATAAGACTTTTACATACTACTACATCTACTTCTTAAATAGACACTAAAGTCAAAGGTAAAATCTTAATTGTTGACCTTAAATGACAAATTGTACATAGTGTCTGAAGGATATATTCACAGGCAATATCATATCTGTGCCGCCATTCAACATATGTTGGATTACAATAGCTAAAGTGCTATAAAACTTTGCTAGTGCTGCAAAAATCCATGTATTTATCACAGGGTTTCACGGAGCAGCTACTGCATGGAGATGAAGCATAATCCACATATAGCGGCTTCACAATTGTGCTCTGTGATGCCAGTTTTCTCGCACAATTGTGCAGCCATATTGGCTGCTGTACGTAGGCAGCACTTTTTGCACATGTAGTTGCTGCTCCAGGACCAGAACTGTTTCAACTGCTCAAACTAGATTGCAACCATTATAGTCAGAGGATCTGTTAGGAAAGTCCATCAAAGATTCAGTCAAATGTCCAAGACAAAATCATAACAGGGAAAAGCCAGAACGCGCTTTGCAGGACTCATCTTCCACGGCAATAAAAGGAACGGATGAAAAATTCCACAGTTCAGTTCCATAATTGTTCCACCTTGACCCCAATATTGATATTGTTCTAGGAAATTGCTAAGTTTGGTGACATTTATATAGCATCTTAATATACATTAGCGTCTTTAGCTCTACTCCTGTTTACACACAGGATGCTCCTTACTGTAACCAAAAAGAAAATCAATGAATTTCCAGTAAGTAAAATGGAAAGTATATAAATGTTTCACTAGGTTCCACTGTTTATCCATTACTCCACCAAAACACACTGTGTTATGGGGGGGACACGAGTCCAGGAATCTCTCATTGGTGTACTTAGTCTTAGTATCACAGTCCCCAGGCTCTGTATATGGTGTAACAAGGTGCAACAGTTTTGCCCAGAGTGTTTCCACAAGTTTACAGAAATAAGTTGGGTTTTGTTCACATACTGGTTTCTGGGTAAGCTGGGATATCGGCCAACATGGCTGCCAATTGAGCTGCCACAGGCATAGTGACTCAGTTTTCCCAGACTCCTGAAAGCCAAAGTTATGCAATGAAACTGAAGTGGTGGGATGTATCACTGAATACATAGGCAAATTCACCAGTGGAGTGACTGGAAAACCCTTCCGGCCCATAAACCCGTACTCCAGTCCTTACTTATTATTACAGACTCAGATGCTTAATATCCTATTGCAGCTCGTTAAAAGGATTTTGGAAACATACAGAAAATTAGCCAAATTAATGCTATACCTACAGCCTGACTTAACATTTCACCATTGCACAAAACACTGGCATCACAAGCCAAACAGCGCACTAGAGACTATGAATAATTGAGGAGCAGGGGGGATTGATTGAATCCAGAAGATAAGACCAGAGACCAGTTGCTTCTCATCTGTCTCCGAGCTCGGCAGGATCCGGCATCCGACCTCCAGTGGTCTGGGAACAGGACGGATTGCGACATCTCTGATACTATCCCATCACATTGTAAACCAACTACAGGAAGAGAAATTAACAGTTCTAATATACGTCCCGTAGTCACAAGGAAAACTAAGATTTGCAAGGCTGACTTGAGAATCCTGGAACACATGAAGGTTTACTCAGATCTTACATGTTACAACAAGCAGTGCGCTGCAATAAAAAAAACTGTGAATCACAGAAGGCAGGTCTATGTATCTGGAGCTGGTTTGTTTCCTAAGGGGACAGTAAGTGTCATTTATATATATAGGCCCACAAACCGCTCTCCATGCATACCCTGGAGGGATGGTGGGAATACTCAAACTGATTTGCAAGACTCCCCTGAGAGAGTGTCAGCAGTCCAGCCTGTAACTCATACTCCCCAGGGAAGATAGACAAAAGACAGATAATATGGTAGCCAAGAACCGGCATATGTAACCGGCTATGGATAAGTTGAGACGGGTAGGTTATTACTACAAGCATAACAGAGATTTGAGCTAATAGAGTAACACAAATGATAACCTTCATGGATCTTCAATGGGAAATCCCTAAAATGTTCAATACTACAGATTATGGTCAAAACAAGGGTATACTCTCATAGTCATTTTGACATTAATTGAAGACAACACAAAAAAGTTAGACCCCCTCTGCCAATATGTAAGTGCACTGGAAGCGGTCCGGCTCTGGTTACATTATTTCTCTATTGGGAATATCTTCATGTATCCGGATGATTGGGGCAATGTTCGCCATAGATGCGATCACAGGATCGCTCACAATCACTTCCATTATTCCAATAGGAGATCTCCCCATACAGAGGTATAGGACAGTGATTCCAATAGATCTCTCCCCATACAGAGGTATAGCACTGATCTTTCCCCATACAGAGGTATAGGACTGTGCATGGCCCTGATCTCTCCCCATACAGAGGTATAGGACTGTGCATGGCCCTGATCTCTCCCCATACAGAGGTATAGCACTGATCTCTCCCCATACAGAGGTATAGGACTGTGCATGGCCCTGATCTCTCCCCATACAGAGGTATAGGACTGTGCATGGCCCTGATCTCTCCCCATACAGAGGTATAGGACTGTGCATGGCCCTGATCTCTCACCATACAGAGGTATAGGACTGTGCATGGCCCTGATCTCTCCCCATACAGAGGTATAGGACTGTGCATGGCCCTGATCTCTCCCCATACAGAGGTATAGCACTGTGCATGGCCCTGATCTCTCCCCATACAGAGGTAGAGCACTGATCTCTCCCTATACAGAGGTATAGGACTGTGCATGGCCCTGATCTCTAGGTCTGTGCCTCAGGTGTATACATAAGTTGTGGCCATAGCCCTCCGTATAGAGCTGGATCCGTCCCCGGCAGCAGGTAACATACAGGCATGTCCCAGCCCTGGCAGCAGCCGCACATGTGTGATCTGTGCCCAGTGATGGTATAATAGCCGGCAGAGCCCGGTGAGATGGGCGCTGGGGATGAATGACATCATGTGGCGGTGACCGTACAATCCCCGGCTATAGCATCCATGTGCCCCCTCCCCACACCCTGCACATCCCTCGCAGGCCCCCGTCACGGTGCGGGTCTCCCCGGGCCCGCTCCCCGCTCTCACCTCGGCAGCGGTGTGTTCCCGGCCCCGGTCTCCTCCTGACGTATTCCCAGTGCGGCTCCCGGACACGGCGCGGACACCCGGCGGCCTCTAAGCTTCCCTCAGCTCCCGGCTTGAGAGTGACGGCGGCACCGGGGAGGAGGGGTGAGGGAGGGGAGCTGGATGGGAGGAGGAGGAGAAGGTGGAGATGGAAGGCCCTTCCTCCCTCCCGGCCGGCTGTATCCAGGCTCTGTGTGCGGGCAGTGCTGCCCCTGCCTCCCCGTGTCCTCAGTGCTCCCGGAGCCGCGGCCTGTGTGCGCCTGTGAGCGGTATACAAGCGGCTCTCCTCCGCCTACAGCGCGCTATGGTCCCGGTGTGTGGCCGCCTTCCTGACGGGATCCTCCCTGGCTGGGTGTGCCTGGCTCCATTATCCCTAATGTCGCTTCCTCTCCTGCCTCCGTCTTCCCCGTCGTTCCCTCCTCTGTCATCTCCTCCCATTCCTCTCCCAGTGGTTGTCTGCTCATCCTCCTCCTCACCATTATCTCCTCACTTTCCTCTTCTTCTTCTCACCTCTTGGTTATTGGCTGAAAGATTTCTGTCAGAAATTTGAAATCATCAAAAAAGGAAAAAAAAAAAAAACAATCATTTTGCGGAGAACAAAATTCTGAGTTGACACTTGATTTTAGGCAAATTATCACTGGTATCCATCAGCATGCGGCCAAGAAATGCCAATGTGTATCATGTATATGGCAGCGGGTACCATTTATTTCAATGGGCCCCACTATCTTCAGGCTACTTCCCACTTGGATATGTGACAATATTATTGGTCTGCTGCTCTGTCCTGCCCTGTTAAATCTCTCTGTAACTGTAAAATTGCAGGGAATATAAACATGGAAGCGCGAGACAGGTGAGTTCTCGCCTCCTGAAATATATTATTATTGGGGTGAAGATGACACGTGACATCTGTACATATGTCTCACCTGGACCTTCAAATCCTGTTTTTCTGTATTTTTCTGCTCCTTGGTAGTTTAGCAAATTCGTAATATGCTTAGTGTTTGGCATCTTTTTCATGCAGTAGTAGTGGTTTTCCTTCTTTGGTGGGGAACTGTGGTTTTGTCCCCCAATTCTTCAATAGAAATCTTAGAATCAGTGGATGGAAGAATCACCACATGGCCAGTCTTGGCTATGTGCAACCAGGGGGAGGGGCAAGGGGGCCACATTGGGATGGATGAGTGATAGGAGTGATTTGGATTACAAACATGTTCCTAGAATGAATTAGGCTAGTAATCCAAGGTTTCACAGTATAAATATTGCCTTTCTATGCAAAAAGAAAGGGAAACTCTCTAGCCATGGTTTCCTTGAGGTTTCTTCCACAGGAGCTTTTTCCTGGCTGGGGGGATTATTTCAGAGTGGACCGTTTTGCACAGGGTAACATAAAGTCTAAGGCCGACCCTGAATCACATGACTTGTAATAAAGAAAAATGCATATTCTAGTATGCACTACAATAAAAAAGGCCAGAACAAATACCAAAATGCAGTAAAAACTACTGATGGTTTTTTGGCATTTTTATGCAAAACTTGTGTCTGATGAGAGCCTTGGGCTGTCTTCACATACAGTTCTTCAGCATGTATTTTGGCGCAAATCACACACTAAAATATGTGCAGCAGATCTGGTACAATACACATGCCACTGCTTTCAATTCTTTTTTAAATACAGTGGAATAGGTGACAAGACTTATTTTGAGCATATCACTAGGGAATGCAGGTTTAGGCTATGTTCAGTCACAGTGTTTTTGGTCAGTATTTTTTAACCCAAACCAGGAAAGGATTAAAAACATAGGCTATGTTCACCCAAATGTTGAAATTGAGTGGATGGCCGCCATTTTGCGGTAAATAAAGGCTGTTTTTTTAACCCTTTGAGGACCAGGCCCAAAATGACCCAGTGGACCGCGCAAATTTTGATCTTTGCGCTTTCGTTTTTCTTCTTCCCCCCCTTCTAAGAGCTCTAGCACTTTCAGTTTTCTATCTATAGGGCCATGTAATGGCTTGTTTGTTACAGGAATAGTTGTACTTTGTAATAGCGTCTTTCATTTTACCATATCCTGTATGACGGAATCCCAAATATATTATTTATGAAGATATAAATTGGTGAAATCGTAAAAAAGAATGCAATATGGTAACGTTTGGGGGGTTCCTGTGTCTACGTAATGCACTATATGGTAAAAGCGACATGATACCATTATTCTATAGGACAGTCCGAACACAACCATATGCAGGTTACACAGATTCTCTAATGTTATATATATTTTTTTAATGAAATCCTTTTTTTTTGGCAATTAAATATTAATAAAATGGGCCCATTGTGACGCCTATAACTGTTTTATTTTTTCACCTACAGGGCTGTATGGGGTGTCATTTTTTCCGCCATGATCTCTAGTTTTTATTAATACCATATTTGTGAAGATCAGACGTTTTGATCACTTTTTAATATTTTTTTTTTATATATAATGTAAAATCGGTAATCCGCTTACTTTTTTCCCTCTTTTCGTCTACGCCGTTCACCGTTCGCAATGATGCTTGCAATATTTTAATAGATTGGACAATTACGCATGCTACGGTATATTATATGTTTACTTATCTATTTTTATATGTTTTATTTATATAATTTAGACTTTTATTGGGGGAGGGGTTTTGGGGTAGTGTGTTAGTGATTTTTTACTTTTTTTTTACACATTTTAAGTCCCTTTGGGGGACTTGTACATACTGCGGCATTTAAGGAGTTAATGTCACGCTGCAGCGTGTCATTAACGGTGAGGTGTCGGCTGCTGATTGCAGCCGGCCCCCACCTGCTATGAAGCGCACTCTGCTCCGGAGCGTGCTTCATAGCTCAGGATGTACCGGTACGTCCAGGGTCCTCTGGGGACAGACTTCCAGGACATACCGGTACGTCCCAGGTCGCCTAGAGGTTAACAGCCATTGTTTGGCAATCATTTGCCATTGAATAGCGGCCATCCACTAAATTTTAACATTGTGTGAACATAGCCTTTCTGTGTTTTATATCCACTCCTGGTTTAGGTTGAAAAATATTGTGCAAAAATACTGTGTGTGAACATTGTCTTAAAATGCAGGAACCAAATTAACTCATGCAGACAACAAAGCAGTGCAAAGGGTCAAAATACATTGCCCAGATTTATCAAAATGTATAAATTGCCAATCACAGCTCACCTTACAGCTCTGTTAAAGGGTTTTTCTGTCCAAAATAGACTGATGAGCCATAGACATGATGAACAACTAGACACCAGCCGATCATTGACTAATCAGTCTGTTTTTCCTGGAAAATGCCTTAAAATGAAAGCTGATTTTAAGTCATATCAAGACGTTGGGTCAAAAGAATGGAAACTATAGAAGAAGGATATTCTTGCTGGATCTTCTCTGGCTTTAGCTCCAAGAATGGCAGTTTTGCACAGGCCTCTTTTCTGGTGATGTGGTATACATTTTCCTGCATGGGGTCTCTATATTGGAAAGCACAGTCTACTGCACTAAGAATAACACATGTTAATTTATATTACCTAAAACAGGGGTGTCAAACTCAAGGGTTTGTCAAACTGAGGGGTGTCAAACACAGTGGGCCAAAATTGAAAAATTGGACAAAAGTCGCGGGCCAATAAGATTGCATGCAGCCATAAATAATGGCACTGCGGGCCAGAGTTTGACATGACTAACCTAAAGAGGCCAAAATACACTATTTGGGCTTTTATTGACTGAATGGAGTCTATGGATACATATAATGAACACAACTGATAGATTTTCCTGAGGTATACACCAAACTAGTCCTCAGACACAGTCTGCACAGTCTTCTATCTACTTGTGCTCCTTATCAGGATCTATGACATCGGCATAATCTCAGTTCACATCTTGCTTTCTTTGTTTAAAACAAAGCTGTAATTGCCATGACCAGGATTACATTACAAAGCATGTCAATGCATATTTGCTGTTGATGCATGAGGCAAAGTTTAAAGGTCTGTGACCATACAGAAAAGTATGCTTGTTTTTTTTTTAAATAAAATTAAAATAACCATACCTTTTTAAATAACCAGTTTTTAAACTGTGAAATCAAGATAAACAATTTATAGGCGACTGCTCTTGTAGATATCATGGTTTGGCTGTGTTCACAAACATTGCAGTACTGTAGTGTTGTTACTGAAATTACACAGTCCTGGGACGTTACTGCAGCAGAACTGCAATGTAAACACAGCCCTATGGTAAAGACCTTACTGATATGATAATAAGGTTCAACTAAGGGCCCTATTACACCAACAGATATGTGACAGATTTTTACAGCCAAAGCCAGGAGTGTATTTGAAAAGAGGATAACCCCAGTCTTTTCCTTATGACCAGACTACCAGACAACCCGAGGCCATCTGTAAACAAGCACTGCTCTCAGAAGATTGGCGCTCCTTTATAGTGTCTTCACAAGGCTCAATCGGTTGTGCATCCCTTTCTGGCAATAAACAGTCATCTCATGTAATGAATGTTTAGTTGTTTGTCAGCTATCCCTATTTCACAGGGTGTCACTCTGTGTCATAGGGCCCTGAGGCTGTCTTCACACATTGCAGTTTAATTGTGGTACTGCAGTAATTTAATTGCAGCAGTACCGTGACAGTACTGTAGTGAAACTCCAAAGTGTGTGAACATAGCCAAAGGCCCTATTACACCAAGCGATTATCGGCCGTATGTGGCTGATTATCAACCATTACGGCCTATATTTGCTTGGTGTAATGCTGGGTTTACACGGAACGATTTTCGTGCGAATTTGCACGATAACGATCGAATTCGAGCGATAATCTTACGTGTAAACACAGCGAACGACAAGCGAGAAATCGTTCATTTTGATCTTTTAACAGGTTCTTAAATCGTCGTTCGCAAAAAATTTGCCGATCGTTCCGTGTAAGCAGTCGTTCACTGATTTTTCCTATGTGCGAGATAGGCTTAACCCCTTCCCCCAATATGACGTCCAGAGACGTCATGAAAAGCAGTGGCAGAACGCATCATGACATCCCTGGACGTCATGGTTTCCCTGCCTCCCCCCTCTGTCTCTATCTAAGATCGAGTAGCAAGAGGAGGCTGTGTGACACAGCCTCCTCCTGCTGCCTCTGCCCGGGGTGGAGCCGCGCTCCCCCCGGGCAGTTAACCCCATAAATGCCGCGGTCAATGCGACCGCAGCATCTATGGGGAGATTCCGTGTCCTCCCGCCGATCGGGCGGCGGGGGCAGGGCCGCTTTAACCAGAGGGCACATGGTGCACGTGCACCGGGCCCACTGGTTAAAGGGGCCCCCCCGAGCAGGCCGGCCGTTGCTATGTGCGACCAATGCGGTCGCACAGGGCTCCGGCCACCAGCCTGTCAGGGGGGAGCGCCATGGATGGGTAATCTACTTACCCCTCCATGGCGCCCCCTGCAGGGCCCCCCCGTCCGCCGCTGCCCCCGCCCGCCCGCTGCTGCTGCGGCGCGTCAGCGCTGCAGCAGCAGCGACACTGACAGAGAGAGAGCCATTGGCTCCCTCCCTGTCAGTCACTCTTGTGGCCGCACTTCCTGCGGTCACAAGAGGCCGCACTCTCCCTCTAGCGGCCGACGTCACTGGAGCGTCGGCGCGAGGGTAAGGGGAGTGCAGCCTCTTGTGACCGCAGGAAGTGCGGCCACAAGAGGGAAGAGAAGAGGAACGCGTGGACCTAGGTGAGTAACAGTGTTTGTTTTTTTCAATGTTATATGGGAGGAGGAGCTATATACTATTGGGGAGCACAGGGGGCTATATACTATGGGGGGCAGAGGGGGCTATATACTATGGGGGAGAACGGGGGCTATATACTATGGGGGAGAACGGGGGCTATATACTATTGGGGAGCACAGGGGGCTATATACTATGGGGGAGCATAGGGGACTATATACTACTGGGGAGCACAGGGGTCTATATACTATGGGGAGCACAGGGAAGCTATATACTATGGGGGAGCACAGGGGGCTATATAGTACTGGGGAGCACAGGGGGCTATATACTACTGGGGAGCACAGGGAAGCTATATACTATGGGGGAGCACAGGGGAGCTATATACTACTGGGGAGCACAGGGGAGCTATATACTACTGGGGAGCACAGGGGGCTATATACTACTGGGGAGCACAGGGGTCTATATACTATGGGGAGCACAGGGAAGCTATATACTATGGGGGAGCACAGGGGGCTATATACTATGGGGGAGAACAGGGGGCTATATACTATGGGGGAGCACAGGGAGCTATATACTATGGGGGAGGACAGGGGGCTATATACTATGGGGGAGGACAGGGGGCTATATACTATGGGGGAGCACAGGGGAGCTATATACTATGGGGGAGCACAGGGGGCTATATACTATGGGGGAGGACAGGGGGCTATATACTATGGGGGAGCACAGGGGAGCTATATACTATGGGGGAGCACAGGGGGCTATATACTATGGGGGAGGACAGGGGGCTATATACTATTGGGGAGCACAGGGGAGCTATATACTATGGGGGAGCACAGGGGACTATATACTACTGGGGAGCACAGGGGTCTATATACTATGGGGAGCACAGGGGGTCTATATACTATGGGGAGCACAGGGGAGCTATATACTATGGGGGAGCACAGGGGAGCTATATACTACTTGGGAGCACAGGGGACTATATACTACTGGGGAGCACAGGGGTCTATATACTATGGGGAGCACAGGGAAGCTATATACTATGGGGGAGCACAGGGGAGCTATATACTACTGGGGAGCACAGGGGAGCTATATACTACTGGGGAGCACAGGGGGCTATATACTACTGGGGAGCACAGGGGGCTATATACTATGGGGGAGCACAGGGGGCTATATACTATGGGGGAGCACAGGGGAGCTATATACTATGGGGGAGCACAGGGGACTATATACTACTGGGGAGCACAGGGGTCTATATACTATGGGGAACACAGGGAAGCTATATACTATGGGGGAGCACAGGGGAGCTATATATTACTGGGGAGCACAGGGGAGCTATATACTACTGGGGAGCACAGGGGGCTATATACTACTGGGGAGCACAGGGGAGCTATATACTATGGGGGAGCACAGGGGGCTATATACTATGGGGGAGCACAGGGGGCTATATACTATGGGGGAGCACAGGGGGCTATATACTATGGGGGAGCACAGGGGAGCTATATACTATTGTGGGAGAGCACAGGGGGGGCTATATACTACTGGGGAGAGTGCACAGGGGGGCTATATACTAATGGGGGAGCGCACAGGAGGGCTGTATATAACTGGAGGAGCACATGAGGGGCTATATACTACAGGGACACCTTAAAACTATGGAGGCACAGAGGGGTGTAACTATGTAGGAGTACAGAGGGGTGTAACTACTGTATAGAGGTACAAGGGACCTAACTACTGTATGTGTTGGAGCCTAAAATATTTGTCTGGCAGATTCTGGAGAGAAGATTCACAGCCAGGAGAAGACTTCAAGGTGGCCCAGGCTGGATGGAGAGAAAAAGAAAAGGTGACAGACTCTGATCGGAGAAGACGCCTCCGGTGAGTCACTGGATGTAACTGCACTCTGTTATAGGGTTGTAGTGTTAGGGGTCATGGTATGGCGGTATTATGTAATGGTATCATTGGTGATATCTTTCTGTTTTGTTTAGTGCAGTTTTTATGTAATATATAATCACTGTATGGTGGAAATAGTGTTATAAGGTAACTACTGTATGTATTGGGGCTCTTGATACAGTGTGGGGGCAAATTCAGTACATTATACAATGTGCCGAAAGGGAAGGGGGGGCCCACTCTTGAGGGCTGTGCACTGGGCCCACCAATGTATTAAAACGGCCCTGGGCGGGGGGAGGCTGCAGAACTATACTATATACCGCTGATCGCCTGTTCCAAGTGCAAAGAAGCACTTTTTATCCCCTGTCACCATAAATCATTGGTGACAGGGGATAAAAAGTGATACAGTGTCGCCCCGCACCCCCCCAGTCACCCCCGTCCCCCAGTCACCCCCCTTCCCCATATACATTACCTGATCCATGGAGGTCTGTCCTCCTCGGCGTCCAGGCTGATTCTGAAGTGCGCATGCACTCCAGAATCAGTTATCTCGGAAAATTTAAAGTGACAGAGACCAATTTGGTCTCTGTCACTGAACTATGATTACTGTGATAGAAAATATGTGTAAAGTACAAAAAGTGAAAAACATACAAAAAAAATAAAACACACACTTTTTATTATAGTAATAATTGCAGTTTACTCCCAGATTACCCCTAACCCCTCCAGATTACCCGTAACCACCGCAGGTTGCCCATATCCGCCCCAGGTTGCCCGTAATCACGCCAGATTGCACGTTGCCTGTAACCACCACATGTTGATCGTAACCACCCCAAATTGCCCTCTCCAGATGGTCTGTAATCAGCCCCGATTGCCCGTAACCCCCCAGATAGCATGTGACCACCGCACGTTGCCTCTGACCACCGCGTGTTGCCTCTGACCACCACACGTTGCCTCTAACCACCGCACGTTGCCTCTAACTCACACACGTTGCCAGTGACCCCCTCCAGATTGCCCGTAACCACACCAGATTGCCGTAACCACCCAAAATTACATGTACCCACCCCTGATTACCTATAAGCACTTCAGTTTATCCGTAACCACCCCAGATTGTCTGTAACCACCCCATGTTGCCTGTAACCACCGCAGATTGTCTGTAACGCCCCCAGGTTGCCCCTAATCACATGTAATTCCCCCCAGATTGCCTCTGACCACCGCACGTTGCCTCCGACCACCCCAAATTGCCAGTGACCCTCTCCAGATTGCCCGTAACCACGCCAGATTGCCTGTAACCACCCCAAATTACAGGCAGGCTCGGACTGGACCACCGGGGGGCCGGGGGATCCCCCGGTGGGCCCGCCCCCCTTTGAAGGGCCCTGTGCTAGAAGTGGGCCTCCTGTTAAGCTTCTCCCTATAGTCGGGAGATCAGGGGGCCCTCAGCTGCCTTCCATGGTCCTCTAGTGATAAAAGAACGGCAGCAGGGCCCCTTCTTTCACTCCACTACTGTAAAGTCATGGGCCCCCCTCCCCCTGCACTGTAAGTGGTATGGTCCGGTCCTAATCTGCTCCTGGATTGGCTCTCTTCCTGCCTGTCACTAGAGGCTCCCTCTGTCCTCACTGAAAACAAACCCTCACATGTGGCAGCAGGAAGAGGCAGAAAGCTGCACAGAGAAGCAGCAGCAGGGCCCCCTCCATCCCTCCTGCAGTCATGTCTCCCCCCCTCCTGCTGCTCTGTGTGCTGTCGGTGCCGGGGAGAAGGGGGAGAGGCTGCAGAAAAGGTGGAGATGGAGACTAATGGAGGCCCTGGAGCTTCCTGCATATAGTCAGTGTGAGTTTCTGTATATTTGTGTATCCTTGTCATCTGTGTGTATGTAGTGTGGCTATCTGTGTGTGTCTGTGTAGTGTGGCTATCTGTGTGTATGTAGTGTGGCTGTGTGTATCTGTGTAGTGTGGCTATCTGTGTGTGTCTGTGTAGTGTGGCTATCTGTGTGTATGTAGTGTGTCTATCTGTGTATGTCTGTGTAGTGTGGCTATCTGTGTGTATGTAGTGTGGCTGTGTGTGTCTGTGTAGTGTGTGTGTCTGTGTGTAGTGTGGCTGTATAGTGTGGCTATCTGTGTGTGGCTGTGTAGTGTGGCCATCTCTCTGTGTGTGTGTGTAGTGTGGCTATTTGTGTGTGTGTAGTGTGGCTGTGTGTGTAGTGTGGCTATCTGTGTGTATGTAGTGTGGCTATCTGTGTGTGTCTGTGTAGTGTGGCTATCTGTGTGTATGTAGTGTAGCTATCTGTGTGTGTCTGTGTAGTGTGGCTATCTGTGTGTATGTAGTGTGGCTATCTGTGTGTATGTAGTGTGGCTATCTGTGTGTGTCTGTGTAGTGTGGCTATCTGTGTGTATGTAGTGTGGCTATCTGTGTGTATGTAGTGTGTCTATCTGTGTGTGTCTGTGTAGTGTGGCTATCTGTGTGTATGTAGTGTGGCTATCTGTGTCTGTGTAGTGTGGCCATCTGTGTGTGTGTGTAGTGTGGCTATTTGTGTGTGTAGTGTGGCTATCTGTGTGTTGTGGGGCTGTGTGTATGTAGTGTGGCTATCTGTGTATGTAGTGTGGCTGTCTGTGTATGTAGTGTGGCTATCTGCGTGTGTCTGTGTAGTGTGGCTATCTGTGTATGTGTGTGTCTGTGTAGTGTGGCTATGTGTGTGTTTGTGTCTGTGTAGTGTGGCTATCTGTGTGTGTGTGTCTGTGTAGTGTGGCTATCTGTGTGTGTGTCTGTGTAGTGTGCCTATCTGTGTGTGTGTCTGTGTAGTGTGGCTATATATGTGAGTCTGTGTAGTGTGGCTATATATGTGTGTGTGTGTGTGTGTGTGTGCACATGTATTATGTATATAGTGTATATTATATAATGTAGTTCTATGGATGTTTATAGAGAGACAGAAATGGCCGGCTCTCTAGAAGTTTTCCATAGAGTGCATGTAGACTGTACAGATAAGCGTATAGACTGTATGTAGCCCCCTTGAAGTGTGTGTCTGTGTGTGTCTGATTAGATGTATGTATGTAAGGTGTGTATCTGTGTGTGTAGTGTTTGTATGATTAGATGTATGTATGTAAGGTGTGTGTATCTCAGTATGTGTGCATGTGTACAATGTCAGATTATTCCTTAATCCGAATGTACTATCAGATGTACAAAAATAGTACACTGTACTAACATGAAAGGTTTGTCATCGGTTATGTACAGTATATGTATGTAGGGTGGGCCCCTAGAATCAATTTCCCTGGTGGGCCCAGGGACCCCAGTCCGACACTGATTACAGGTACCCATCCCAGATTACCTATAAGCACTTCAGTTTATCCGTAACCAGCCCACGTTGCCCGTTACCACCCCAGGTTGCCCGTAACCACCCCAGGTTGCCCGTGACCACCCCAGGTTGCCCGTGACCACCCCACATTACCTGTAATCTCATTTTTTTATTGTATTTTAGTAACTGCGCTATTCTAATAACTATTACTAGCTGCGGTTTTGCTCCAGCAAATTGGCGCTCCCTTCCTTCTGAGCCCTGCTGTGTGCCCATACAGTGGTTTATGCCCACATATGGGGTACCATTTTACTCAGAAGAAGCTGCGTTACAGATTTTGGGGTACGTTTTTTCTCCCATTTCTCGTGAAATTAAACTAAACGAACATATTATTGGAAAAATTCGAGTTTTTCATTTTTACTGTCTTATTTTGAATACTTTCCTCTAATACCTGTGGGGTCAAACCGCTCACTCCACCCCAAGATGAGTTCTTTGAGGGGTGTACTTTCCTAAATGGGGTGACTTTTGGGGGGGTTCTATTCTGCTGACACTACAGGGGCACTGCAAACGCACCTGGCGCTCAGAAACTTCTTCGGAAAAATCTGCACTGAAAATGCTAGTTGGCGCTCCTTCCCTTCTGAGACCGGCTGTGTGCCCATACAGTGGTTTATGCCCACATATGGGGCACCGTTCTACTCAGGAAAACCTGCGTTACAGATTTGGCCATGCAGCTTCTTCCCTGTTCCTAGTGAAATTGAGAAATTTCAAACTAAACAAACATATTATTGGAAAAATTCGAGTTTTTCAATTTTACTGTCTTATTTTGAATACTTTCCTCTAATACCTGTGGGGTCAAAATGGTCACCACACCCCAAGATGAATTCTTTGAGGGGTGTACTTTCCAAAATGGGTGACTTTAGGGGGGGTTCTATTCTGCGGACACTACAGGGGCACTGCAAACGCACCTGGCGCTCAGAAACTACTTCAGCAAAATCTGAACTGAAAATGCTAATTGGCGCTCCCTTCCTTCTGAGCCCTGCTGTGTGCCCATACAGTGGTTTATGCCCACATATGGGGTACCGTTGTACTCAGGAGAACCTGCGTTACAAATTTTGGGGTGCGGATTCTCTCATGTTCCTTGTGAAATTGAGAAATTTCAAACTAAGCGAACATATTATTGGAGAGTTTTTCATTTTTACTGTTTAATTTTAAATACTTTCCTGTAATACCTGTGGGGTCAAAATGGTCACCACACCCCAAGATGAATTCTTTGAGGGGTGCACTTTCCAAAATGGGGTGACTTTTGGGGGGGGGGACTCTCCTGCGGACACTACAGGGGCGCTGCAAACGCACCTGGCGCTTAGAAACTTCTTCAGCAAAATCTGCATTAAAATAGCTAATTGGCGCTCCTTCCCTTCTGAGCCCGGCTGTGTGCCCATACAGTGGTTTATGCCCACATATGGGGTACCGTTGTATTCAGGAGAACCTGCGTTACAAATTTTGGGGTACTTTTTTTCTCTTGTTCCTCGTGAAATTGAGAAATTTCAAACTAAACGAACATATTATTGGAAAAATTCGTGTTTTTCATTTTTACTGTCTAATTTTGAATACTTTCCTCTAATACCTGTGGGGTCAAAATGCTCATCCTACCCAAAGATGAATTCTTTGAGGGGTGTACTTTCGAAAATGGGGTGACTTTTGGGGGGATTCTGTTCTGCGGACACTGCAGGGGCACTGCAAACGCACCTGGCGCTCAGAAATTTCTTCAGCAAAATCTGCATTAAAAAAGCTAATTGGCGCTCCTTCCCTTCTGAGTCCGGCTGTGTGCCCATACAGTGGTTTACGCCCACATATGGGGTACCATTGTATTCAGGAGAACCTGCGTTACAGATTTTGGCATGCTTTTTTTCTCATGTTCCTTTTGAAAATGAGAAACTTTAATCTAAACGTATAAATTATTTGAAAATTTTCATTTTCGATTTTTTTTACGGCCTAATTGTGAATACTTTCCTCCAGCCCCTGTAGGGTTAAAATGCTCATTATAACCCTACATTAATTCTTTAAGGTGTCTATTTTCCTAAATGGGGTCACTTATGGGGGTTTTCAGGAGACCAGACTTCTAAATCCATTTAAAAAAAGAACTGGTCCCTAAAAAAATCAGTTTTGGAAACTTTCACAAAATGTGATAGTTTGCTAATAAATTTCTAAGCCCCATAACACCCTAAAAAAGTAAAATATATTTCCCAAATTATGCCAAAATAAAGAGGACATATTGGTAATGTGATTTAGTAACTAATTTATGTGCTATGACTACCTTTTTTGGAAGCAGAGAATTTCAGAAGTTCATAAAATGCTAAATTTCCTAATTTTTCATGATATTTTGATGTTTTTCACAAAAAACACATAAAGTAGTGACCAAATTTTGCCACTAATATAAAGTGCCATATGTGACGAAAAAACAATCTCAGAATCGCTAGCATACATTAAAACATCACTGAGCTATAAGCGCATAAAGTGAGACAGGTCAGATTTTGAAAAATGAGCCTGGTCATTAAGGACAAAACAGGCTGCGGAGGCAAGGGGTTAAGCGATCGCAAAACGATCGGAAAACAAATTTTCTGTACGATATATCATTCCATCTAAACGCTGATCGTTATAAAAGAAAAATCGTCACTTAGAAATCGTTAATCGTACGATTGGGCGAATTATCGCTCCGTGTAAACCCAGCATAAGGGTCCATTTACACAGAAAGATTATCTGACAGATTATCTGCCAAAGATTTGAAGCCAAAGCCAGGAACAGACTATAAACAGAGATCAGATCATAAAAAAAGCCTAAGATTTCTCCTCTTTTCAAATCCATTCCTGGATTCCATTCCTGTCAGATAATCTGTGTAAATAGACCCTAATAGGTGGTGTTGAAAGGCAACGATCAGCCGACATGCACATGCAACACGTATAGAGCTACTGTGCAGCTTGTGGCACGTACTGGCCGTAGCAGTAGCTGTAGTAAGCAGAAAAGGATGTTTTATTCTGCATTTGCATTCTCCATTTGCACAAATCAGGACATCATGACATTATCTGTCCTGTACTATGAGCACCAGGCTAGTGCTGCCATAGTTACAGTGGGGTGGGGGGGCCCAGGCTTGGTGAACAGCCCGGGGCCTATGGTAAAGTTAATCTGCCCCTGGCTGCCCCCAGTAGTATATACCCCTTGTGTGTTGCCCCCAGTAATATATAGACCCCTGTGAGCTGCCCCCATATATAAAGAACCCTTTGTGCTTCCCGCAGTAGTATATACCCCTTGTGAGCTGCCCCAAAAAGTATATAGACCCCTGTGTGCTGCCCCCAATAGTTTATAAAACCATGTGTGCTTCCCCCAGTAGTATATACCCCTTGTGTGCTGCCCCCAGTAGTATATAGACCCCTGTGAGCTGCTCCAAGTAGTATATAGAGCCCTGTGTGCTGCCACCAGTAGTATATACCCCTTGTGTGCTGCCCCCAGTAGTATATAGACCCCTGTGAGCTGCCCCAAGTAGTATATAGAGCCCTGTGTGCTGCCACCAGTAGTATATACCCCTTGTTTGCTGCCCCCAGTAGTATACAGAACCCGGTGTGTTGCCACCAGTAGTATATACCCCTTGTGTGCTGCCCCCAGTAGTATATAGACCCCTGTGAGCTGCCCACAGTAGTATATAGACCCCTCTGAGCTGCTCCCAGTAGTATATAGAACCCTTTTGTGCTGCCCCATTTTAAGACCCCCGTGTTCTGCCCCATTATTATAGACTCCTGTGTGCTGCCCCCAGTAGTATATAGACTCCTGTGTGCAGCCCCCGGTAGTATATAGACCGCAGTGTGCTGCCCCCAGAAGTATACAGCCCCCCTATGTGCTCCCCCCAGTTATATACAGCCCCCCTTTGTGCTCCCCCAGTTGTATATAGACCCGTGTGCTTCCCCAGTTATATAGACCCCCTGTGTGCTTCCCCAGTTATATAGACCCCCTGTGTGCTTCCCCCGGTTATATAGACCCTC
The DNA here is from genome assembly GCF_027789765.1 of Dendropsophus ebraccatus. NCBI lineage: Eukaryota > Metazoa > Chordata > Amphibia > Anura > Hylidae > Dendropsophus > Dendropsophus ebraccatus. The sequence continues at coordinate 54,961,428 of NC_091462.1, forward strand.
GCTGTGTGCTCCCCTGGTTATATAGACCCCCATTGTTTGCTCCCACCGGTTATATAGACCCTCGTTGTGTGCTCCTCCTGTTTATATAGACCCCCGCTGTGTGCTCCCCCTCCCATATAACAAAAAAAATCAAACACTTATACTCACCTGGGCCCACACGTCTCCTCTCTTGTGGCCGCACTGCAGTGGTCACAAGAGGCCGCTCTCCCCTTGTCCCCTGTCACTCAAGGGTCGGTACCATAAGGAGAGTGCAGCCTCTTGTGACCGCTGCAGGCGCAAGAGTGATAGACAGAGTGGGACACAATGGCTTCCGCCCTGTCAGTGCTGCTGCTGCTACATGTAACTATGAGCGCTCGTTAGGAACGCTCATAGTTACAATGCAGATCACAGCAGCGGGCGGGGGGCCTGCAGGGGGTGCCATGGATGGGTAAGTAGACTAAGGCCGGCTTCCTCGGGAGGGCCCCTTTAACCAGGGGCCCCGGTGCAGATGCAACATTTGACCTCTGGTTAAAGTAGCCCTGGGTCATGTGATAAAAAAAATCACAGTATGTTAGAGAATAGTGTCATGATGCGACATAGTGTCACAGTTGCAAAAATAATTCTTGATAGATTTTTACTTGCAGTTGACAAGTCACATACAACTATGCCCCACTAACCTAAATGCAAATGAAATATTTTTAACAGCCAGTTTGTTACTGCAATAAAGTATCAAATAAGTCTTCTCACAGAGAATCAGTAGCGGCACTCACCCCATAGGTAAAAGACGCTTTATTTCATGGGCAGAAAAATGGACAAACAATAGTGCAATCCACAGGAAGAGCTCTTCCTGTGGATTGCACTATTGTTTGTCCATTTTTCTGCCCGTGAAATAAAGCGTCTTTTACCTATGGGTGAGTGCTGCTACTGATTCTCTGTGAGAAGACTTATGAACTGTATTTTTAGCAGAGCACCCCTGATGGTTGTGACGGAAGATTGGGTTTTATGTGCTTAGCCCGTGCCTGCATACATATTGGACTGGAGTGCCCGCCTACACATCTACATTCCGGTGAAAGTATCAAATAAGTTGCACAAATATTTTGGTTGCACGATTTAGATGTGATTTTTTTGTCATGTGACGTATCGCCTTGTAGCCTTAGCCTATTCATTGAAGCCTAACTGCCATTAAAAAAAACTTTTGACATTTCACAGGGACATGTGGAAAGTTTTGGTCAGTTGGACTCTTACTGCAGTGACCCCCACCAAACAGGAGAATGAGTGGGAGGCAGCACACAGCAGTGAGCTTCACTTTCCTTTTGTTATCTCCATCCATCAGCCCCATAGACTTATAATGGTGCGGCCTGGACAGAAATTGCTGGAAGCCAGGTTGTGAAATGCGCTACCCTGCGCTTCTCCAGACCATTTCTCCCAATCAGTAGGGACCCAGATCGATCAAAGCTTTTGACATCTTCCTGTGACATAGACATGAAGCAGTCCAACAGCATCCAAAATTTAGTGAAATCTTGAAGGTTTTAGTGCATATCCGAGTATATAAACCACAGGGATATCTCAAGCATGCTACTAGTTGGCATTTGGGATTACCAACATTTTAGAATGCATCCCCCATACTCTATTGGTTTATCAGGACCTGGTTACAAGGTGCTGTTGGACCCAATTATTTTGTTATCTCCCTGTGAGATGTCAAAGGTTTTACCAGCTGAAGCCCCGCTGCGGTCAAGCAGGGGCTAACTGAAGCGGGAGGCAGGAATCCCCCCACCACCAGACTCCCCCTGGCTGCAAGGCCCCCACTGAAAACAAAAAAAGATCAGCTCACTGTCATGGCCGCGGCGGCGTCCTGTGCTCCGGGCCACCGCCGCGACCGCCCTCTATCCCACGCAGCTGCCGGGGTCCCTGTGCAGGGACCCGGCGCTGCGGTCTGTTCGGCCCCGGGGGGCGCCTCACCTCGTCCCGCTCCGGTCTCCGTCTGTGCCGGCCGGCCCGCGCGCGTCCCCGCCTCCTAGGGCGCACGCGTGCCAGCTGTCTCAGATTTAAAGGGCCAGTCCGTCCCTAATTGGTAGTTGCACCCAATCACTCCCTATAAATCCCAGCATGCCCTGTCCCTCGTGTTCGAGCCTCTATATGCTTCCCATAGCGTTTGGCCCAGCTCCCTGTTGTTCCTGACCTTAGTCCTTGTCCCTTGTTCCTGTCCTCAGTCCTAGTCCCTAGTCCTTGCCCGCTGCCTTCCCATTGTTCCTGAGTCCTGTCCGCCACCTGCTAGCGCATATACTATCCTCCGCCTGCACTATCTCCTGCCTACTGCTCCTGTCACGCCTCGCCTGCCGTCACTAGCAACCAAGCCAGGGGTAGCGACCTGGGGGTCGCCTGCCACAGCAAGTCCAGCCCGCCTTGCGGCGGGCTCTGGTGAAAACCAGCGGCCCCTTAGACTCCGCTCCCTGGTGAGGTCAGTGCTATCGCTGGTGACGGTCCAGTGGATCCACTACTCCAGGCGTTACACTCACCTGTCACCCGTTCCAGCAGCCGCGGGTCTCCCGTCATGTCCCCGGTGCAGGCAGTGTGATGCAGACACACTGCCTACACCAGAGGTCCCTGAAGCTCTTCCGGGCAGCCGAGCATTTTACGGAGAAGCTCGGGGATGCTCAGCTGCTGGGAGAGCTTAGAAGTCCCTAAAGTGTCTGCCATTCTCCCGAAGTTGCCCAGAAAAGCTTCAGGGACCTCTGGTGTAGGCAGTGTCTCTGCATCACACTGCCTGCGCTGGAAAACATGAGGGGAGACGCGCAGCTGCTGGGAACAGGTTTCAGGTGAGTTGAATTGTTTCTTTTTTTTATAGCGGTTGCCGCATACAGTGGGGATGCGCCGGTTTTTGAGCTTTTCCACTGTGCGGTTTAAAAGTCTTATATGCCGGAAAATACAGCATTTATTTTAAATTGGTGCCTAAATCCAAACATTATAAGTACATGTAATCATCAAAAACAAGATTTCATGAAAATACTACAATGTGTAAGAGTAAATTCCCATTGTAATCACTAGCAAACATCAAAAGAATTTCAACAATACCATATTAAATGGTTAATAGGATCAAATACAATAATCATATTTACATTTTAAAACTATTCAGCCACTAAATTGTATTTTTATGGTCTTATATTGTTTCAGTTAGGTCCAAAGCCTGCAGAGAAGAAAGAACAGAATGATCTGCTTTGGATTAGTACACTATGTGCTCCTTTTCAAAGCTGATGTTGTATAGGGTTCATATAAACTGCAAAAATTAAGAAAACATGCATTCTGTACAAACAACACTATAAGAAGGCAAGGTCAGTGGGTGATATCTCCAAATAGGATGTTAGAGACCCACACCAGGAATGTATTCATGTTTCTTATTTTGCTCATATAATGCAGCGTAGGCTATTATTAGAGAATGTTGTACAGGATATTGATATTCCTTGTACTTACCTGTTTTAGTTGATGGGTTAGGCATAGTAGAATTTCAGCATGTGCATGTGCACTCACAAGTCATTTTCTAATGCTGCCTACCCTTCCCATTGGGGCTGGGGCTGCAGGGGTATTTGTAAGGGTGCAGTCTTATGACTGCAGTTCCTCATGAGATCACTTGCAGCCAGGTGAGACTCATAAGCAGTGGCGGACTGGGGTACCTTGGGCCCACCAGGAAATTTAATTCTATGCGCCCACCATAAACATACCAGCGCTAAACCTTTCACAATACTATAGCGACTTTGCACAGCGCTGTGTATGTTACCAATGATGTTAGCTTACTGCTAGTAATTTGTCAGTCACTCTAGGCAAACAGTATAACATGCCACTTAAGTTTCTTGAAAGGGGCAGTCCTATGAAACTAACAAATCTCATAATAACGAAAGTATACTTACCCTCGTAGCACTTCCTTAACAATATCCAACAGATGCCGTCCTCCTGCAGCTCCTCCAGCTGTAACGTTACATACTTGGCCAATAGATCACCCACTTAGCCAATCAGTGACTGGGTCGGGACACCGCTGCAGTCATTAACTGGCTGAGCGGGCAATCCATCAGCCACTCTGTGACATTGCAGTTGGAGGAGCCAGGGCTGAGACGTACACGAACCCAGGCTAAAATGACTTCTGGCCGCTGTGAGAGAAACTCAATTCCCCTGTCCATGACAGGAATTGTCCAGAGCAGTGGCAAATCCCCATAGAAAACCTCTTCTGCTCTGAACAGTTCCTGTCATGGACAAAGGTGGCAGCAGAGAGCACTGTGTCAGACTGAAGAGAATACATTACTTCCTGAAGGACACACAGCAGCTGTGGCTCCGGCTCGGGGGTATTTTTAAGCTATGGCCGGGGAGGGGGTGGTTATGGATGGCAGAGGTCACTTACCTCCCGGTTCCAGTGCCAGGTCCCGGATCGCGCCGCCCGGTACAACCCGTCGCACGGCCGCTTCCATAACCACCCCTCCCCGGCCATAGCGTAAAAAATACCTCCGGGCTGGAGTACCCCTTTAAATAGAAGTCAAATGTAAATCTTTACAACTTTGACACTAGTTGATTTGAAAGAAAAAAAATTGCAGGAGTACCCGTTTAATTCTACAAAATTCACTACAAAATCTGAACCAAGATTAAGGCTATGTGCACACTGCGTATGAGACATTCCGTGACTCAGCTCTCTGCAAAGATCATTCCAGCCGGTACTTAAGTACCGTCCGGGGATCTTTCCAGCTGCAGTGTTCTGATGCGCGTTCCGGCATCAGAACTTCCCATAGCGCACAATGAAGCAAGCGGACGCAGCCGCAGCTACCTGGGCCACACCTGAATGTATGTGTGTGGGGGTTCAATACTTTGCCTTGCCCCTGATGCTGCCCACACACAGGAGCCACTGGGTTGTGTATATATGATGTATATTTATGGTGGAGTCCATGTTGCTATGCTTGGTGTCACCCTGTCACTTGAAAAAACCTTTTGACAAACCTTGCAGATGTAGGTATAAACCTTAAAAAGTATGGTTTTTTTCTTCAAGATTTGAGTTTCTTTTTAATCCAAGGATACGTGTCAGAGTTCTACTATTCACTGCTCCATCCTACTTGCGCTCATTGTGCAGGTGATAGATCTGTGTAGCAGGCAGATGTCAGAGCTGCAATACGTAATGGACCCACAACTCCCAAGCATAATAGTTAAACCAAAGAACGTGAAATAAAGACACAACACATTGTAATCAGGTGTCAAAGGGTCCCAATTTTATTTAAAATTACATGACACTGAAAATGGCAGACCCCCGACTCACGAAGAGTCACCCTCCAGCACTCAGGCGAGGAAAAACCCCCTGTGGGGGAAACCTCGAGGAAGCCATGGCTGGAGAGCTGCCCCTCCCCTGGGCTTAGAGGGTAATACCATACTATAAATATAAAAAACTGGATGTGAAAGAAATTTGTCCGCTATATCTGTCACCTTATTGATGTCTAGGCCGATGTATCTCACAGATCCAGGTCCACTTCTCAGGATGGTGGAGACTCCGTAAAGGGGTAGTCTAAAACAGACCACCCCTTTTCCCCTGCTAGAACCTCCAAAGTACATCAAGGATCGGGGCAGTAAAGTAGTCAAGCTCAAGGTCCTCTGGTGCATCCAAGATGGCACTGATGAGGGCACGGTGCATTGCTTTATGGAACCTTCTTTATGACATAAGCGCTTGTCATCACAGTGCACGGTTACCATGGTTACTGCAGGTAAACCCATCTGAGGCATTAACCCATTAATGCCTGGCAATGCGCTTTACTGCAGAGGTCACAAAACACACTTGTGACCAAGCAAACAGCTGATAGTTAGGCCACACTAAGAACACTAAATAATATGATTTGATGTGGCCCATAGCAACCAATCACTGCTCTGGTAAAAATAAAAGCTGTACTGTGATTGGTTGCTATGGGCATGTTAGACTGTCTAATTTGTGCATGGCAACCATTTAAAGCTCAGCCTTAATTTTATAAGATCTAGTTAAGATATGAAAGGTAAGCTGTGATTGGTTGCTATGGGCAAATCAGACCATGTTTTGTCTTCTGGCAGATTAATAAGCTGCTCCTTTGCTGTAAAAGCTTATGATGATGATGATGACGACTAAAAACACAGGACATTCGAGCTTCCCCATAATGCTTTGCAGTCAGCCCTTCCTCCATACCTACTTTTTAGAGGGACACTTGTGGTTCGCAGACATTTCTATAAACTACAATTCCCAGCATTTCCTGTCACTCAGTTAGCATCCACTGAGTATATGGTTATATACAGCGGATTTGTTAACATGAAGGAGACTGCTGACAATCTGATGTAATTGAATGTGGAAAGGGTGGCCAAAGAGTATTATAAATAAAGCTGTTGAAATGAATAGAGAAGGAGGGTATTAGTATGGGTTGCATGTAAAACTACATTTCCCAGGCTTTCATAGAAATCGGTGGTTGCCCAATTAGTTGATCACTGAAGAAACTGCATTGACTGTACTAAAGGGGTTGCCTAGTTGTTTAAAATTAAAATAGTCCACAGTATTAAATGGGTACTCCACCAGCCAAAACATTCTTTCAAATCAACTGGGCCCAGAAATTTGTAATTTAAAATCTCCTTTCTTTCAGTACTTATCAGCTGCTGTATGTCTTACACAAAGTATTGTATTCTTTCCAGTCTGAGGGTAGGTTCAGACTACGGAATCCGTGCAGATAAATTCCGGTGGATTCTGTTGTTTGTACCCGCTCATGGCCGCGTCTCCTCCCATGCCATAGACACCATTCTATGCACGGGCGGATTCCGCATTCGGCCAAAAGAATTGACATGTCACTTCTCTCGGCGGAATGCGGAATCCGCCCGGCCATAGAATGGTGTCCTTATCGTGCGCATTCCGTAGTCTGAACCCAGCCTCACACAGTGATCTCTGCTGCCACCTTTGTCCATGTCAAGAACTGTCCATAGCAAGTTCCTGACATGGACAGAGGTGGCAGCATAGAGCACTGTGTCAGACTGGAAAAAATACACCACTTCCTGCATGACATACAGCAGCTGATAAGTACTGGAAGGCTTAGGGTTTTTAATAGATGTAAACTACAAATCTATGTAACTTCTGGCACCAGCTGATTTGAAATAAAAAATGTTTTAAGCTAGAGCACCACTTTAAAGGGAACCAATCACTTAAAAAAACGCATGTAAAGCTATGGGAATGTGCTGTAGCAGCACCCAGCACACTTCCCAAACATGCTTTTATACCCCCCGTCCCTGCAATGTACAAGCCAAAAACGTACTTTATAAACTCCGTGCCCTGTATGTAAATTACCCCCAAGTAGTCCTCTGGGCGGGGAGCTGCGGGCAAGTATCACGGTCCCTGGGCGTTCTGCAGTGCTAATCACGCCCCTCTGGGTGTGATTAGCCTGCATAATTGTAGCGGCGTCATCGGAGGCGCGCTGTCCTCTAACGTTAGCACGCCTACGTTCTTGCTGTGCCGCTCATGCGCAGTACAGCGGGTCCGGTCTGCGCCGTACTGCGCACGTGCAGAAAGCCTCAAACTCATTGCTGGAGATCCGGCAATGAGTTCAAGGCTATTTTGCACCTGCCGCAGTACGTTTTTTTTTAACAAAATCTGTTTTATTGGTTTTCAAGAGCATAGGAAAAGCATAGAGATGTAAATACAAATGAGTAGTAACAGAAAAAGAGACATTGAACCAGCAATGGGAAAAGGAAAAAGGAAGGGTGGGGGGGGGGAGGGGGCACACGGTCAAGGTCCATCGTATTTTCTGAGCAGTCCACGAATTGGTCGTAGAGTCCTTAGTAAGTCTCTAAGACTTGCGGTAAGGTATTGGTAATTAGAAGTCCTTTTGACACCCACAGTGTAGATCCAAGGGTACAACTCCTGAAGGGTGGGGGGTGGGGGGGAGGGGGATCGGAAGCAAGTTTAGCACAAATTCTATGTTAGGGTAAGGTACAGGATAATACAATGGTATACGTAGACAAATATTTGCGAGGGAAACAGTAGAAAGTACCATAAGTCATAGCAAAAGTAATCGTGGCTTATTCCAACCATGATTCGTCAAGTGTAGGGTTATATAATTAAATATTACATATTACAGGTGGGTGGTGTGGGGATAGGGGCTAGTTAACAGGTAGACAGTGCCTGGGTTTTGTAGAGTAGCCATGGTGACCATATTTTAACAAAAGTATCATGTGATACGTTCGCCCAACCGGTAAGTTCTTCGAGTCTGCAAATCTGGTTTACTTTATCAATCCATTGGGCATGTGTGGTTGGGGAAGTACTTAGCCAATGTAACGGTATCAATAGCTTAGCAGCTGCTATTAAATGCGCAACAAGGCTATCTTTGGAGAATTTGACCTCTGGGGTAGATAGCGCAAGCAGCACCATCGGTGCAGATAGTGTAATGAGTTAATTGCCCGTTCTATTTCCCGCCAGAAGGGAGCAATTGAAAGGCAGTGCCACCAGATATGAGAGAGGGAGCCAATACCCGTTTTGCACCTCCAACATTTATCGGTAGGGGAAAGGCCCATGCGAAACAGCAGCTCCGGTGTTTTATACCACCTAGTGAGCAGTTTATAGTGATTTTCTTGTAACTTCACGCACCGTGAAAAACCATGGGAAGTTACAAGAATAGAGGTTCTCTTTTCTTGAGAAAGCGTGATCCCCAATTCTTTCACCCAGGAGAGGAGGAAGGAGGGGGGGAATGATGCAATGTCATCCAAAAGTTGTGAGTAAAAAAGGAAAGACCGAGCTTACCTGAGATTCTGGAGAGGCAGGCTTTCTATAGCCCACGCTAGAGGTGTTTTTGCTTTGGATGAGTTTTCAGAAAGTTAGCACAAGTTCGCTTAACGGTGAGAAGCTGTAGGAAGTTGAGAGTGAGAGAAGCCACCAGAGACTGGATATAAGTATCTGAGGGGGTCGAGTTATTTGTCATTAGTGTCGAAAGGTTTATCCCAGAGAGGTGGTCCCATAGGGAAACTTCAAACGTACTTTTAGGGTGCCCCGGAGGAGAGGGTTAGTCAAAGATTGAACAGCAGGTAATGTAGGGAGCCATAATAGGCGTAAGGAGTTTTTTCCCAGGGCCGGCGGTCTCAAGGTCAGAACCTCGTAGGAGGCCCCCCACCGTCACCAGGTCAACCCATCTCTGCAGGTGTATGGCCGTGTAATACAGTTCTTTATCTCCGGTAGACCTAGTCCACCTTTATGACACTTTTGCGTCAATAAATCATGAGAGAGTCTAGGCTTCCCCTGATTCCATAGGAAGGTCCGGAAGATTCGTTTCACCTCAGCGAAGAAGGAGGGAGTTACGTCTTTGGGGACCATAGACATGGTATATAGCAAGATGGGAACAAGATAGGTTTGGATCAAGTTCCTGCGTCCCATCCAGGATAAAAATGGCACCTGGTAAGAAGCGAGAAGTTTGGATATTTTTAGCAGTAAAGGCTTGTAGTTTAAGTCAAATAATGATGTGAGAGAACTCGAAATGTTAATACCTAAGTATTTAATGGAGTGTTCTGGCCACTGAAAGGGAGATGAGGACTTAAGATAGATAGCCTGGGACTTCGGGAGGGTGACATTTAATATTTCAGATTTACTATAATTAACTTTCAAGTTTGATAAGGAGCCAAATTTTTGTAGTATATTTGGATATGAGGAAGGGCAGTGGAAGGGTTCGTAATCAGGAGCAGGAGGTCATCGGCGAAGGCTGCCGCAAGGTGGGTCTGTGACCCAATAGTAAGGCCTTGGATATGTGTGTCTTGGCGTATGCATTGTAGAAGGGTTTCCATCACTAGGATGTAAAGGGTGGGGGGATAGCGGGCAGCCCTGCCGAGTTCCATTTGCAATAGGGAAAGGGGGGGGAAAGAATACCGTTCACTTTTACTTTGGCTGAAGGGCGTAGATATAGGGAGAAAATAGCGGATATAATTTATCTGGAAGGCCGAATTTATGAAGGGTGGCTTTCATGAAGTCCCAAGCTACTCTATCAAAAGCCTTCTCAGCATCAGTGCCGAGAAGGATGAGGGGCGTGTTAGTTCTATGAGCGTGGTGTACCGCCTGTAGGACTCTATGTGCATTGTGTTTGCCTTCTCTCCCCTTCACAAACCCTGTTTGATCTGTATGTAGGAGACGGGGGATCAAGTCTCTAAGTCTGGTTGCTAGCAGTTTGGCCCAGGTCTTTAGGTCAATGTTCAATAAAGATATGGGCCTATAATTTGTACATGACATGGTATCCTTCCCCTCCTTGGGCAAAACAACAATATGTGCCTCGAGGGATTGCGGAGGGAGTGAGCCCCCTTGTAACAGAGAGTTGCAGGTTGCCGTTAGGTGGGGGGAGAAGGATATCATGAAACTTCCGGTAATAGAGTGCAGAGAGCCCATCGGGGCCTGGACTCTTTCCTTTGGGTATGGAAAGGAGGGTTTTCTTAACCTCCTCTACTGTGAAGGGACGTAGCAATTGTTCTGCATCCAGTTGTGTAAGAGTAGCTAGTTGCAGGGAGGCAAGGAAGGAGCTGATATCCTGTTGTCTAGTCGGTCCCTGGTCAGCCTGTGTTGGTAGGCAGTACAGGGATTTGTAGAAGCTGCAAAAGGCGTTAGCAATATCTTTCGAGGCAGTCACAGTGCGACCGTCTGCGGTTTTAAGTGAGTGTATGAATGTCTTCTCTCTGCGTTTTTTAATCAGAGCAGACATGAGCTTCCCTCCCTTGTCCCCATGGGCGTAAATTTTTTGTTTGAGATAGAGGATGTTCTTTGCTAGTTTAATGTTGAGTATGTCTCTCAGTTTTTCTCTCAAGCCATCGAGTTCTGCTGTTGTAGCTGGGGTCGGTTCCTTTCTTGTGTCGCACCTCCAAACGGGAGATGCGAGCCAAGAGAGAGTCGATCTCTTGTTCCGCTCCTTCTTCACTTTGGAGCCTAGGGAAATTAATAGACCCCTCATATAAGCCTTATGTGCTTCCCAGGTAACGGTGGTAGGAACCTCTGGGGAGGATGTTAGTATCAAAGTAAGCCTGCAACTGGGAGGAGAGGGCTTGAACATGGGAGGTGCTGTCTAATAACGTCTCATTGAGGCGCCAGGTCCATTCCCTCACTGGTAGGTGTGAGAGTTGAATAGTGGATACAACTGGGGCATGGTCAGAGAGGGTGCGGGGGAGGATATCGGATGTTGTGAGGGAGGGGATCAGGCTCCCGTGTAGGAATAGATAATCCAGTCTCTGGTGGGATTTATGGGGAGCAGAGTAAAATGTATAATTGGTGGATGTAGGATTCATCAGTCTCCAGGTATCCACCAAGTCCATCTCTCTGAGTCTGTTTTTAATACTGTTAATCCAAGTTACTCTTAAACCGAGGTACCATTGTATTATGGTCATGTTAAGAGTAGTAGTGGTTTATATTTTTATAGAATAAAACCATGCAGTATGTCCCAATAGGATTTCTTTAGTGAAACAGAAAATCTAGACGTGTTCCACATTCTAGACAAATCATGATCATAACCTTATGATTCAGAATGAAAAGCAAGAACAGGAGGTATTGCAGTATGAATTTTGGGAGTTTATGTAGGTCACATGGTATAAAGCAGTGTCCACTATAACTATATGGGGGAGGTATCTGTCAGGTAGCGAAAAGTTTAAAAACCTGGTGTGAATGGGACCTAAACATGGCACATTTTTAGACTGTTTAGTCTGTTTCAAATTTTTTCCCATTGGCTATGTTCACACATTGCTTTAACTTAGTAAAGAACGGACGCTGATTGCAATGACATCAGCATCCGTTCTCTACTGCAGGGGCAGCATTGCATTGACTTCAATGCAATGCCGCCCCTGCAGTAAAGAATGGATGCTGATGCTATTGCAATGGCAGCGTTATTCTAAAGTCTGTTCTTTAGAACGGGCGTTAGAATAATGTACCAATTATTTCCGGACGCTGTTCACTGCCAATACAGAGGTATCGGCTGCAAGAACAGGCTAAGTGCAGCCCAACAGCTGGCTGTTTAACAGCGTCTGTTGCTATGCATATTTGTATGCATACAAATATGTACAATACACATACATTATACACAGATATAAAGAAATGCCCATTACATGACACACACACACACACACACACAATGAAGATATAAAGAAATGCCCAGATATAAAGAAATGCCCATGCATGACACACACACACACAATGCGCACATATACACATCTAAACAAATGCACATTACAAATATGCATAGATAATACACACACGCACCATACACACAGATTCACATAATATACATACTTCATGTCCAAACACACAGATTTACCTCTGGTACGGGAAAGCACCAGGTACAGCTCACATGTTGTGTGAGCTATTCCACGGGATGATTATCGTTCGCATAATTGTTAACGATAAACGATCTCAAACGACCGCCATTGCGAACCACCTGAAATCGTCCACCCATTTACACGGAATGATGATCGTTACTTATGATCGTTCTTGTGGTCGTCGCTATTGCGTTCGTCGCTACTGCGAACGACCGAACAACCTCTTATTCCATGCGAACGATTTGCGAACGAGCAACGATAAAAATAGGTCCAGGTCTTATTAAGCGATCAACGATTTCTCGTTCGTCGTTTTATCGCTAACTGCTATTCAACCAAACGACTATCGCTTCAATCCGAACCATTTAACGATTATCTCAACGATAATTGTCCAGTGGAATAGGGCCCTAAGAGAGATAGTGGAGAATGTGGGAAACTTGTTAGGCCTAGCAATAAATTGGGCAAAATCTGTGCTTGTGTCATTAGACGAAAATGTGAAGTTACAGTTTTCCCCATTGAGAGTTTTGGAGAGAGGAGGGTGTTTTAGGTATCTGTGAGTCACAGTTTCCAGAATGTTGGAAGAATTTAACATACTAAACACTAAGGCAGAGATTTATGAATGGGTGTAAATATACACCTGGTGTAAACTGTCCATAGCAACCAATCACAGCTCCGCTTATATTTTACCAGAGCTGAAAGCTGAGCTGTGATTGGTTGCTGTGGGCAGTTTGCACCAGGTGTATATTTACACCCTTTCATAAATCTCCCCCTAAGTCAATGATAGATGCACTTGCCAGAAAGGTGTCAGTTTGGCAGAAATTACTGATTTCAAAAGTTGACAGAGTTACATTATTAAGCGCAGTCTTCCAAAATTCTTGTTTTTGTTTACTGTTTCCCAAATTGATATAGAGGAGAAATATTTCAAAAATATCAGAGCTGTAAAGAATACCCTTATATGGGGAGGGAAGAGAGTTCACATAAAGCTGGAGCATTTGTATATTTCAAAGGGAAAAGGAGGGCTCGGTCTTCCAGATATCAAGCGCTATTGGTTGGCGTCACAAGCTTACTTGTTGGTACCAGGGCTGTGGAGTCTGACTCGGAATTAGTTTTGGCTGGAGTCGGAGTCAGGAAAAATGTACCGAATCTAGCTTTTAAAAAAATCTTAGAACAATTTAAAATTGAGTTTTGATATGAATTTTATAAGTTTTGCTCATCAATATATATTATGAGCAACATTCTAATAGGACACTGGGCCCTATTACATAAGGGGGGTCAGAGAAAAGTTGTCGGTCCACTATTTGGCAGTTTGTTCCTAAACCTGAAGAGTCCATTGTGTGGGGGGAGATCTGTGCTCTTCCTGAATGCTGGATGACTGTATATGAGCAGCAGTAATATAAAGATATCCTGTGTAATATAGAGGAGGAGGAGAAAACATAAGTAGTGCAGCAGTAACCTCTGTCCTCAATGTGGTGTTTTTCTTTGGCGTGTTCTATGGCTGCAGCAGGCTGTGTGTGTATGCTATGGCTGCAGCAGGCTGTGTGTGCTATGGCTGCAGAAGGCTGTGTATGTGTGTGTTCTATGGCTGCAGCAGGCTATGTATCTGTGTGTTCTATGTCTGCAGCAGGCTGTATGTGTATGCTATGGCTGCAGCAGGCTGTGTGTGTGTGTGTGTGTGTGTGTGTGTGTGTGTGTGCGCTATGGCATGCCCCCACATCCACAGTGACCACTCTATATCACTATGTGTGACTTCTCTATATCACTGTGTATGACCCCCTCTATATCACTATGGTTAACATCTATATTACAGGTATCTGGCATTGTTAGCAGTGTTTCTGTGTGTATGGTGAATATTTAGTTAGAAACATAGCAGATTGTCAGCAGGAAAAGACCACCTGATCCATCTAGTCTAGAGTTGTGAGTAGTTCAGGACATGGAGGCTGGAGACTAGCTGCATCCACTGCACACACAGGAGAATCTGCTTTATATCTTTCCTCATTCCCTCGCCCCAGTATCATGTAGGACATTAGGGAGAAGCTGCTGAGCGGTAGGTAAAAAAGAAAACAAGAAATCAAGAAGAAAGGTATTAGCAGTTTTGCTTTTGGCTTGCACTCCACCCATGTCGCAAAGGTGCTATAAAAATAGATCATTTGGCTCCTATCTGCCCAGTTGTAGGCTTGTTCAACCGAGAAGAGGCCATTGCTAGTGTGAAAATGCTAGAGTAGGGACCATGTCTCTGAGGACACCTTAACGTGGTGACTAGAGATGAGCGAACCTGGAGCATGCTCGAGTCATCCGAACCCAAACTTTCGGCATTTGATTAGCGGTGGCTGCTGAAGTTGGATTAAGCCCTAAGGCTATGTGGAAAACATGGATATAGTCATTGGCTGTATACATGTTTTCCAGCCTTAGAGCTTTATCCAAGTTCAGCAGCCACCACTAATCAAATGCCGAACGTTCGGGTTCGGATCGACTCGAAGCCGAACCCGGTTCGCTCATCTCTAGTGGTGACATAGTACACTCTGTTTGATGTTGTGTGTGCACTGGGAGGAGTATATACGGTAAGATTGTGCACCTGTGGGTTGCTGTTGCACTTTTTTTATTTTTGTCTGTACTTTAGCCACATGCAGCGAGCAACCTGCAGTGTAAACAGAGGCATAGAGGTGCTGCCAATTTTTTTTTTGTTGAATGGGGGGAGGGGGGGGGGGGCGGTGGTTACCTCCTTTTGGCTTGCACTCCACCCATGTCCCAAGGGTGCTATAAAAAGAGATGATTTGAATCCTATCTGCCCAGTTGTAGGCTTGTTTAGCCCAGGAGAGGCAATTGCTAGTGTGAAAATTTACTTTAGCCACATGCAGCATGCAACCTGCAGTGTGAACAGAGGCATAGAGGTGCTGTCTATTTTTCCTTTTTTTCATGTCTCTATGACATGTCAAAAGGTTTTTTGTAACGACAGTGACACTTTAAGCACAGATAGCTATTTACAGTATCAGCAGTTTAGAACATGAATTGCAGCTAACAATTTCACTTTAAAATAACTGTATGCAGTATAATACCATACGTGGTATACCACACACCATCTGAAGGGACCCTTGAGAAAACCAGTTGAGGTTTGGCAATACATGTGGGAAGGATGAGATGCCACTTCCTGCCTCATCATTGCTGGGGACTGACTGTACTGTATGCCTTTTTTAAATTTAAAGTTTTATTTTATTTTAAATGAGAACAACAAACAAAGGACGTTGAGTCCTAAGTGAGACATAAACAACATAGAAAAACAATAACAAGGCAATATACATGCAGTATAAATCAAAGGTGAATAACCAAATAAGTATGATAAGTATCTGACACGATCAGGAGACCTGGCTACGAGGTGATAAGATTGCTTTCCCGACGTGTCTGCCCCCACAGGATCTACCTATTGTTGTTACAACTCGCTCTAAATACAACTGAGAGATGTTAGGTAAAAAGAGAGCAGTAGCCAGGAGGACTCGGACTACGGGTATGCTGGCACCAGCCTGCCTCAGGCCCTGGTGGTAGGGGTGTGGGCTCTGAGTGTGCAGCGGCCTCCCATAACAGCAGCAACTTGTGAATTACATGTACTTAAAAAATGGCTTAAGAAGAAAAACTTATCATGGGCAGTTAGACATAGCAACAGAAGAAGACAAGGACAAGGAGACACAGACAAGGGGGGGAGAGGGGATGTCCCTACGTTAGCTGAATAACATGTGGTCACAACGATACATATTATGTAAGACAATTCAGCCATGCCTACCGTTAAGGCGGTGAGAATGGGCGTCGCGAGGGGAGGACAGCTCCCAGGTTGAAAAGATCAGAATGATTCAAACAGCCGCGGTTCTGTATGAGTCGGAGGAGCGGAAGAGCAACCATGGACTCCAGGTGGCTGTGTACTTCTTTACAGCTGTTGGGGTGACCGCAATAAGATTCTCCATGTCATGAATTTGGGCAATTTCAGCGAACCAATCATCTAGTGTAGGGGGCTCCGTGGATCTCCACCGTCGGGGCAGCACTGTCTTCGCTGCCTGCAGGACGTGTCTGGCTAAGGACTTCTTGAATCGGGATTGGGCAGTGGGAAACATATACAACAGCACCGCTTCCGGGACGTTGGGGATAAGGACACCTGTGACATTGTGTATAGTGCGTAGGATAGCCGACCAGTACCCCCGTAGCCGCGGGCACGTGTACCATATGTGCGACATAGTCCCCTCAGCCTCTTCACAACGCCAGCATACATCAGGTACCGTGGGATACCACTTGTGGAGAAGGGTGGGAACACGATACCAACGGGAGATAATCTTATAACTAGTTTCTTGTGATTTACATGCCAGTACCACCTTTGTGCGAGAGAAAAAAAGCCTTAGACCATTGTTGTGGTGTAAAACTTTTCCCCAACTCCGACTCCCAGGCAGAGCAGAATGATGGCAAGTGCTGGGAGCCTGAGGACAGTAACTGTTGGTATACCACGGAGATGATGTGTGGAGACAGGGAGAGGACACGCATAGATGTTCGAAGTCTGTCAGTTCCTGGTGTAAGGTATGCGTGCGTTTAGAGGTGGAGTAGAAATGTTGCAGTTGGGCATATTCAAACGAATGCTTTACAGTAGGTGGGGGTCCGCATCCAGGATCGCTGGCAGGGGTAAGAGTGAGCCCTGTTTAAGTACCTGATAGAAACGAAGGACCTGGTCGGCTGGGAAGCCCCAAGAAAGATGAGGAAAGTCCCGGTGTAAACTGTGGGTTATGTGTTATGGGAGTCATCGGTCCGCGTTTACGTAGCAAAATGTGGGATTCGCCCGCCAGATGTAGAGAGGCTAACGTATGTCGAGTAACGTGGGACAAAGGCAGTGTCGTCTCGTAAAGAGGGTGACCAGGTCCAAGGAAGGATGGAGAGGGGTCTGGGGCACTGCGCCTGCACAAGTTGAACCCATAACTTAGAATTAGAATGATCGATCATGTCCAATATACGAGCGTGGACACAGGCCAGGTAGTATAAACGGCAGTCTGGCAGACCAACCCCGCCCGCAGCCTTGGAGCGAGACAAGGTCTCTCGCCTAATCCTGGGACGACCCATGGACCACACGAAAGAGGTGAAGCAGCGTTGCACTAGTTTCCAAAAGGAAATGGGGATGTGGACGGGGATGGTCTGCAGCAAATACAGAAGCCGAGGCATTAAAGTCATTTTCAAGATATTGATTCTCCCAAACCAAGAGAATTCCTTCTTGTTCCAGGTATCAAGATCCTTGATAAAGCGAGCCAATAAGGGGAGGAAAGTTTATCTCGAACAATTGGGAAGAGTGGGGGGGATTCGGATACCCAGGTACGTGATGCCAGACGCAGGGCCAAGCAAATGGGAAATTGGATTGAATGGTAACCATTACTGTATGCCTTTTTAATGTTATTTGCATGTAAGAAGAAATTTAAAATATGTATAATTCATGATTTTTATTACTGTTTTAAAGGTATATCTATGTATTCTTGACCTGTATATTAACTGGTCATATTGCAGATGTGTGGTATACCCTTATGCACATGGTGCAGTAATTTTAATATGTATGCATGTTTCTTGTTTAATTTAAAAAATATCTATTTTTGATATATTGGAGTGGGGAATATCTATTTTGGTCTAAATGTTTTTTTGTTTTGTTTTTAATTTTCCCAAGGGTGATCAAATGGGGCTAATGGAATCCAATGGGCCTCACTGAATCTAAAACACCATCCAGATTCTCAGCCTTCCACCAAATGTCAATGAATCCTGGATGAATAAAGCTTTAGGCTAGGGCTTCATTCAACATCTTGCACTACATATTCCTAATTTTTATCCTACAGCTACAGCTTTAGTGTAGAAGAGTTGCATGCAACGAAAAGCTGCAGTGGAGACCTGTCAATGAAATTAGGCCAATGTTTATGATGACTGTTCTGAAACTTACAGAAAACAGGGCATAGCTTGTGAGAAACACACTGTGCAAATTATTTATTGAATAATGCTGCGTTCACATACACAACATTTGCAGCAGATTTCATGTTGTGTCGCAGGGAAAACTGCTGTGATATGTGGTACAGTTACCCTATGGATCTGCATTGAAAAGCCCCTGCAAGAATGTAGCCACATCCTCCCTAAGTAATCATCTGTCAGTTACTGTACATGCAAAAACACCATCAAAATAGACACCATCAAATGTCTCAACGTCAGTAAGCTAGCCAGACCTTCCTCCGGGAAGGAATAACCAAGCCAAGGAATGTCTCCAGTCAAGGAAACCACCCAAGCAAGATATCCATGCACAGACAGCTGTTTCTGGGGAATTGCCCCTCATCAGTGTGGAGTAGGATTCTGGCTAGTGGGGAGCAATGCCTAGCCAAAAAACATGGATGGATGCCTGGCTTTGGTATTTCACTTGTCATGTCACAATACTCATAACTGAGTTACACTTTGACACAATAGGGGCGACCCTGACATTTCCCTATTTGTGTCCTAATACTCACAACTGAGTGGCTACATATCTGGGTGGTTTGGTTTTCTCCTCACTGGGAGGCCCCCCTTAGAAACAGGTTTCCTTCCCTTGAAGGATATCTGGCTATTCCTGTGGTTTGAGACTCGACTGAGGCTCCATGGACCCCTTTTTTTTGCATATTCAATTTTTTTTTAGGGGGCATTGTATCAATGGAGACTCTTAAACGAGTACTTCATTGAAATTTTTTTTCTGATCTCACTAGACAATTGAAAATCTGCTGCGAGAATGCAGAGTCATAGGGCATAACTGTACCACCTATCACAGCAGATTTTGATTCAAAACTCAATAGTGAAATCCGCTGCGAACGCAGTACGTGTGAACACAGCCTTATAATGATAAGGCTTATAATAGAACTGCCTAGGTGGAGATCGCATGTCAAAGAATGAAATAAGCTACCGTGCACTTCTCTTGGCTCATTCTCCTTATCAGTTGAGCGTCTCAGCAGTGAGACCCTGACCAATTTGACATGTCCTTTTTTTTTCGAGTGTGTCTGTTTAACACCCACTCTGTAATCCTAGGCAAAGTACCCAAATTTTAGCATATTTGCCTCACTATGTTGTCTCAATAAATTGCTCATTATTTTCCTATAATCTGCTGCATGTAAGGCCTCTTTATCAAATGTTTAGAATGTAAATTATTAAAAATGTTTCCTAATTATAGCAGTAACAGAAAACAGTGCGGCAGTGACTTGGATGCTCCAATAAGGTTTATATGCTCCAAATATTGATTTTTGCACGTCTGTGGTGTAATGTTTCATGTCAGCCTCAGTTTTGCTTTTTTTTCCGTGGGTTGCTGAAGATCTGCACTAGGCGGCACTGTAATAGGTGAGGTCACTGTCTATGTAGGAGTACACACCCTGCCTTTTTGCACAAGGCTCTTCTGTAGTAGCAGTTCATACAGTTTCGTGCAAACACAGAGCTGCCTTCTTTAAAGGGTGTGTTAAATAATTCTGTTTTGTTAGCCAACGTTTAGAAGGTACAATGAAGCATGTGTTTAAACTGTGGAAAGTGGAAAATATCATTACCTATTTCCTAAAAGAAAGGTATAAATATTGGTACAGTTTACTGGTGCTTACTGTTAGGTAAATATGAAGCATTATACAAGACTAGTTTGTAGAAACATATGGATTAAAGTAGTTATTTATAACATATTATTCTATTTTAGGCTGCTCCTAAACATAGAAACATAGAAGATTGTTGGCAGAAAAAGACCACTGGGTCCATCTAGTCTGCCCTTTTAGTATTTTCATTCTTATTATCTTAGGATGGATATAAGTTCATTCCAGGCATGTTTAAATTCTGTTATTGTAGATTTACCAACCACATCTGCTGGAAGTTTGTTCCAAGTATCTACTACTCTTTCAGTAACGTAATATTTTCTCACATTGCTTCTGATCTTTCCCTCAACTAATCTCTCACTGTGTCTCCTTGTTCTTCAGCTCAGTTTTTTTTATTATTTTTAAACTAAAATAGCACTTAAGCTATTTCTTAAGCCCATAAAATGGACAATTCAGCAAATAATGCACACAAAAATGTTGTTAAAAATGTAATCAGAAATTAATAAATTCAGATTTAGGCTATGTTCAGATGCTGTAAAACAGCAGCCATTGTTTGACACGGCCGTTGTTTGACACTTGTTTAATACGTTCCTCCGGCCAATACTGCATTAATGTCCGGAGTAAGTTTATTTAAAACCCATTGTAAACTGCTAGTTGTATGGGTGTGTCTGAAAGTCAATTAACCATTGACTTCCTTGCACACTATGACTGGCATTACAGCCACAAAGTGAGTGACCTGTCAATTATTTGTGCCCATTGTTTCCAAACAGTGGCCACAAATAACTGACATGGCATATATTTGTGTGGCTCCGTAGAACAACGGCGCCATACTACATAGTGTGCACAACAACGGCTGTTGTTCTATTGAAATCAATGTAAATGAGTGCATGAGGTAAACTATGGCCGCAGTTTTCAATGACAACTACGGCCATAGTTTTTCCCATTTATTTACATTGTGTGAACGTAGCCTTCAAAAGTGGACCTGTCAGCAGGAAAACATGGGTGTAATAAATAAGCACATGACTAGATAGGGCTAGTTATCATGCTTCCAGGCATAGTTGTTTTTTATAGCTCCATAGTCCTTTTTTTGCCAAGAAATATTTTTTTTTTTCTTTTTTGTAATATGTGAATGAGGCTGAAAATTCCAGGATGCTTCCCCCTTGCCACAAACAACCCAAGTAAGCCCAGACAATCTCCATTTATTTGCTGTCTTTGCACATGCTTGCATCTGCCCGACCGAGTGACAGTCTCTAGATAAATAGGGCATTGCCACGCTAGAAAAGGCCCCTGGGCTTTTGAGCCACATTTACCTATTAACATCTCTAGGAAAAGTTGATGGTTGTTCCAAACCTCTTCCATTTAAGAATTGTGGCGGTCACTGTACTCTTGAGAGCTTTCAGTTCAGCAGCCACCACACAATTCTGTCTCTGAGCTCAACAGGCAGTTGTTTCCTCCTCATGGCTTGGTTTTTGCACTGGTATGCATTTTCAGCTGTAAGGCTGTAAATAGGCAGGGCTGTGTGTTGTCAAATCCTTTCCAATCAACTAAATTAACTACAAGTGACTCCCGTCAAGAAGTAGAAAATCTCAGAGATAATCATCAGACCTTATGATGGCCTCGAGAGCTAAAGTATAAATGTCCTAGTATATGGTCTGTAAACTTACAGTATGTCCATATAAAATTTTATTTGACTAATGGGATGTTGATCAACATAACATGGTTGCTACGCTTGAGGAATGATGTTTTACCAGCAGTCTCCACAAACTTTCTTTGACACACAGTCAAAGTCTGTTTGGTTAAAGGGGAACTCCAAGTAGCCTTCTTAAAAAAAACTTCCAAATTCCAAATATATGCTAGGCTCTTACCAATCTTCCCCCCAACACTCTTCAAATGGTTTTTACTGTAGTCCCAATCCTCTGATGCAGTTCCTGCCTGTTTGATATCTCTTGCAGTCCCTCTTCTTGTGCACTGCAATCAGACTTCATTTCCCAGTAGTTGTCACGGCCGCGGCGGCTTCCCGCGTCCCGGGTTGCCGCCGCGACCGCCTCCCGTCCCGTGCAGCCGCCGGGGTCCTTGTGTAGGGACCCGGCGCTGCTGCTGCTTTGGCCCCTGGGGCGCCTCACCTCTCCTCCGTGCATTTCGGGGTCTGTGCCGGCCGGCGCGCGCGTCCCCAGCCTCCTAGGGCGCGCCGCGCGCCGGCTGTCCTCAGATTTAAAGGGCAGTGCGCTCCTAATTGGTTAGTGGCACCAATCACTCCCCTATAAATCCCAGCATGCCCTGTCCTAGTGTTGGAGCCTCTACATGCTTCCCATAGCGTTGGCCCAGCCCCCTGTTGTTCCTGTGTCCTATTCCGCTACCTGGTCCTAGTCCCTGTTCCTGAGTCCTATCCGTTACCTGGTCCCTAGTCCCTGTTCCTGGTTCCTGTTCCCCTGTCACTCCATCTGTTCCCGTGTTCAGCCTGTCACGTGCGCTCTCACCTGCAGACCATTGCCTGTGCCATCTCCTGCCACGCCTCGCCTGCCGACACCAGCAACCAGCCAGGGGTAGCGACCTGGGGTCGCCTGCCGCAGCAAGTCCATCCCGCCTTGCGGCGGGCTCTGGTGAAAACCAGCGGCCCCTTAGACTCCGCCCCCCTGGTGAGGTTAGTGCCATCGCTGGTGTCGGTCCAGTGGATCCACTACTCCAGGCGTTACAGTAGGCTCCAACCATGGATCCCGGCGAGGTGCCTGATCTCCGTGACGTCGCCAGAGTGGTCACTCAGCAGGCGCAACAAATCCAGAAACAGTCGCAGCAGATCCAGCAACTCACTACCGCCTTACAGCAGCAGACTACTGCCCAGCGCACACCACCTCCTGACGCTTCTTCTTCACTCCGACTGGCTCTCCCAAGCAAGTACTCTGGGGACTCTAAGTTGTGCAGAGGATTCTTGACTCAGTGCACCATGCACATTGAACTTTTGAGTAGTCAGTTTTCCACCGAGCGCTCTAAAGTGGCTTTCATCATCAGCCTATTGGAAGGTAGAGCCCTGGCCTGGGCCACGCCACTGTGGGACCGTGATGATCCTGTTGCTGCCAATCTCCGGGCCTTCCTATTCGAGTTTCGCTCCGTCTTTGAGGAACCTGCCCGTGCTTCTTCAGCCGAGACTGCTCTCCTCAACCTCTCTCAAGGCAGCTCCTCTGTTGGTGACTACGCCATCCAGTTCCGCACCCTGGCAGCTGAATTGGACTGGAACGAGGCCGCCCTATTGGCCACCTTCAAGAAGGGTCTGTCTAGTCGAGTGAGAGACGTGCTCGCTGCCCGAGACCTGCCTACCTCCCTGAACGAACTCGTTCTACTGGCCACCCGAGTTGATACTCGTTTTTCGGAGAGGGAGGAGGAGGTTCGGCATGAACATTTACTAAGCCGTTCCCGTCGCCATCCCCAGCTGGCGCCGGTTTTTCCAGAATCCTGACCTTTCGATGTCCCAGCCCTCTCCTGAGATTCCTATGCAGGTGGAACGGGCTCACCTGACGCCTGATGAAAGAATCCGGCGCCTGGAGCGGAATCTCTGTCTCTATTGCGGTGGTTCCGATCACTTCCGGCTGGGATGTCCCCTACGTCCCCAAACATCCGGAAAATGCTCGCACCTAGGTCCGGTGGGACAGGTGTCCCTAGGTGTGAATGCCACCTTTCCAAGTCTGTCTATGCCAGTTTCCATCCGGACTCCCTCAGGACAAAATCATCAGACTACTGCCTTCCTCGATTCTGGGTCAGCAGGCAGTTTTATTGCGGCAACATTGGTCCAAAGATGGCGGCTACCCGTGACCCGACTAGCCAGGCCCCTGACTATCTCCTCGGTCACGGGCGAAATTCTTACCGACCGTGTGTACTACCAGACCGCACCTTTAGTCCTCCAGGTGGGTCCTTTACATCAAGAAGAGATATCCTTCTACGTCCTGCCCCATTCTTCCCCCGCGGTCCTCCTGGGACTCCCGTGGCTGCAAGAACATGCCCCTCAGCTGGACTGGAGAACCGGGGAGATTCTCAGTTGGGGTCAGGACTGTTCCAACCAGTGTCTCAAGTCACCTCAGACCAAGTGTACTATGTCGTTTTCTGTCCCTGCCAAGCCTCTATCCGGCCTACCGGCAGAAGACCAAGACTCGGCGGATGCCTTCTCTGCCGAGGTGTACCCTCTCTCCGTACCCAAGACTGAGGTCATGTCCTCTCACCACCGGGAGAACTTACAGAAGGACCTCGTCCACAGACCCACATTCCCTTGCCACGTTTTACCGCCTGATCGCCTAGTACCAGTCGTCACCTCCACTCTTCGGAGAGTACCCCCCGGAAAGACTCATGTTCACCCTGCGCTTCGAAGAGGTATTTTGAAGTGGGGACATTCCTCGTTGGAGGCCGGGCACCCTGGAGTCCGTAAGACCGGCCAACGGATCTCTCGCCACTGCTGGTGGCCCAGTCTATCCCAAGATGTCAAAGACTTTGTGGCTTCCTGTGCCATTTGCAGGCAAGAAAGAGGGGGAGGCCAAAGGGGGGGGGTACTGTCACGGCCGCGGCGGCTTCCCGCGTCCCGGGTTGCCGCCGCGACCGCCTCCTGTCCCGTGCAGCCGCCGGGGTCCTTGTGTAGGGTCCCGGCGCTGCTGCTGCTTCGGCCCCTGGGGCGCCTCACCTCTCCTCCGTGCATGTCGCGGTCTGTGCCGGCCGCGCGCGCGTCCCCGCCTCCTAGGGCGCGCGCGCGCCGGCTGTCTCAGATTTAAAGGGGCAGTGCGCTCCTAATTGGTTAGTGGCCCCAATCACTCCCCTATAAATCCCAGCATGCCCCTGTCCTTAGTGTTGGAGCCTCTACATGCTTCCCATAGCGTTGGCCCAGCCCCTGTTGTTCCTGTGTCCTATTCCGCTACCTGGTCCTAGTCCCTGTTCCTGAGTCCTATCCGTTACCTGGTCCCTAGTCCCTGTTCCTGGTTCCTGTTCCCCTGTCACTCCATCTGTTCCCGTGTTCAGCCTGTCACGTGCGCTCTCACCTGCAGACCATTGCCTGTGCCATCTCCTACCACGCCTCGCCTGCCGACACCAGCAACCAAGCCAGGGGTAGCGACCTGGGGGTCGCCTGCCGCAGCAAGTCCATCCCGCCTTGCGGCGGGCTCTGGTGAAAACCAGCGGCCCCTTAGACTCCGCCCCCTGGTGAGGTTAGTGCCATCGCTGGTGTCGGTCCAGTGGATCCACTACTCCAGGCGTTACAGTAGTCTTTGCGATGCCAGCTTAAAACGTCCTGTTTCTTCCACCCCCATACCCCAGCCCTCCCTCCTATGCCCTGCCCACTCTTGGGGCCTTCCATCAGTGCCTCGTACCCTCTCCACCCACATCTCACCCCCTCACCACCCCCTGTCATGCCTGCCTCCTCGATCTGTACTCAGCAAGCAAACTGAATGTGAGACTAAATTATTCTTAACAATAAATTAAAGTGTAAATACAGAAATTTATTATTGGTGGGAAATGATCATCCAATATTCTGAATGATAACATGCGATAATAATAATCAGGAATTGCTGTGAAATCTCCCCTTTAGTGAGTAGAACCACATTGGGAACCACACAGGTGAGGGGCGAGCAGAAAGTAAACGGTTCTTTATTTTTCTTTAGTGGAGGTGCCCATACAGAAATATATGTCTGATAACAATTAGCAAACATTGTGGTTTCTGCACGTGGACAAACCACTTGCAATATTTTATGACTGGTCGCCACATGTGGGTGTGGTCTCATCATTTAACAACCATGTTAGAATATGCCTTTATTCTGCTTTTTTGGGTAGAAATCTGCCATTTCAGCTGTCCATTGATTTCTTCTTACAAATACAATATAGAATACCATAACATTTTGCAGCGTGAGAATAAAAGTCTTGTTTTCGTTAACTTCTTGTTTCAGTAAAGAGGATCGCAAACAGTAATTGGATTACTAGGCTTACCATATGTTAAGAACCAGGATACCAGTAACTTAAATGGCTTAGAGGAATGATCATTAAAGGATGTGTTAATATGTTTTAAAGCTAGGTCTGTACAGTAGACATGACTATATGCTTCCAGTGTAATATAGCTGGATCAAAGGACAAATTAGCGAATATTCTACATAGGCTTCTAATGTAACTGTTGAATAAAGACGCTAAAACTTTTTTAGCCAGCTACCTCAATTGGATAATTAAAGGTTGTTAAACTATCTATCCTTTATAATGGGTTAATATGGCAACATTATGGCCTTGATTTTGTTTCTATGTATTCCTATCGTAAAACACAATTTAGATTAGGTACACTTTCTAGATAGAATATTTAACAATGGAAAATAAGGCATGATTTATTTCGGGAGAAGTTTTGTTCTCTTCTGTAGTACATAGCTATGTTGTACGGGCTGGCTGTGTTATGCATTGTAACTGATACTTCCACCACCGCCACTCACTTGGACAGGTGCTCTATGATGCAGAGTTAAATCAGAATCTATTACAAACATACAGTAGATGAGTCAATCTTGTGAATTGGAAGGTTCGCTAATATCTATCTGTAATGTTGGGGACTGACAATACAGTGAGGGCCCTTGCATACTTTGTCCAAAAGATTAGCTAATACCTCATGTTTACTCTGTGTACAGTTGTGTGCAGTAAAGGGGTTTTCTAGCATTTCAAGATACATGGCCTCTCATAAGCATAGATTATCAATATTGACATCTTGTACCATCCCCACCAATAAGAAGTCCAGCTTCCACTTGCAAACACTATAAGGCCAGTTTCACAGATAACAGATCCGCAGCATGAAATCACGCTGCAAATTTGCTTGCCTCCGGCTTGCTTCTGGGGCTCCCAGCATCTGGAAGTCCCGCTTAGCAAATGAGTGGGACGTCGAGCCGGGAACCCCCGAAGCAAAGCGGAGCATGGAGCAGGTAATGTATGCTCCAGACAGTGGGGGGGTCCAATACAAATAGGCAATCAATATCCACCTCCCCTCCAAGGTGGGTAAAACAGGCGCAGATTCAAGAGGTAGTATTGCTATAAAATTTATCAAAAGAATTTTGCCGGCATTTTGAGACAGTTTCGGTCTCTTTATCAAGTGTCTGATACCATGGCTATTTTTTTATTATGTTATTACATAAGAAAAGTTAGACAAATTCCTAATGTACACTAATTATGGGAAATGCACATATAGTGCGATTTCCCTCAATTTAGTAGACCAGGCAGGCTTCAATTTCTTAAAAAAAAAAAAAAAAAGTGACATTGTGACCCAGTCTATACCTGAAGGGTCCAGCAGGGGGCACAGTATATATAGAAATTACATGTAAAAAATTATGTTATTTTTTACATGTAATTTCTACAAGTTGTGACATCCCTTTTTTTTTTTTTTTTTTTGAGAAATTGAAGCCTGCCTGATCTACTAAATTGAGGGAAATCGCACTATATGTGCATTTCCCATAATTAGTGTACATTAGGAATTTGTCTAACTTTCCTTATGTAATAACATATTAAAAAATAGCCAAGGTATCAGACACTTGATAAAGAGACTGGACCGGTCTCAAAACATGTTGTGTCACTCGCAAAATTTTTAAATAAATTTTATATCACTACTACCTCTTGGACCTGCTCCTGTTTTACCCACCTTGGAGTAGAGGAGGATACTGATTGCCTATTTGTATGAATCATGTTTGATGATTAACATAAAAACTTGATTAGGTCATTTTCTTACTACTTGAAAATTTCTTTCAATTAAAAGATTAAACCATGGAGGAAATCATACCAAAATACATGGGTTAGGGATTTGCTGATGCCTCTTGCCTATCTTCTGTCAATATTACGTTATTTTATCCTTTTCCACTTTCAACCTCCCTAAATTTGTAACTTTTAACTTTAGTATCATCTATAATTTAACATCTCCATATACAGGGATATGGAGATGTAGTAAACCATGTTTATTACCTTTCAAATAAAATGCAGTCTGTTCACGTATTCAATTATTTATTAGATGTGTATCACAACTGTAAGCACAGCAGGTCACCTATGCATACTCCTGAGGTCTATAAATCCATTCAGAATATTGCAGGCCTTGCTCATCTTACCTTTTTCCTAGGTGTGTTTTGTATATTGAA
Organism: Dendropsophus ebraccatus; assembly: GCF_027789765.1. Lineage (NCBI taxonomy): Eukaryota > Metazoa > Chordata > Amphibia > Anura > Hylidae > Dendropsophus > Dendropsophus ebraccatus. The sequence goes on from NC_091462.1 coordinate 54,989,386, forward strand.
ATGGTCTTTTACATGTGAACAGTGAAGGTGGCAATTGGTGTAATTCATTCCTAGCATTCCACACCTGCTCTCATTCTGTCTTTTATGAATCACTATGCAGTGACCAGGCTTTGCTGAAGAGCCTGCAGACAGCTTGACCTACTTTTCCCATTCATTAAGCTGCTTATTCTATTGGCAGGGAAATCCTTCCCTTACCCTCTTATATGTAGCGATTTATATAGATGCATGTGCTTGATTTCAGATGCAATCAAGTCAGTCAACTTTGATAGCAGCATCTTTACTGCTACACAGCCTAATTTGTTATACTAATGTATATCGGCCTACTCATCATTAAATATTTATTGCTTATGGCCATGAATCTAACAATTAATAATTCATAGAGGTCCATGTATTTTAGTGTAACAATACTAACATGGTGTATAATATCGGTCTTTCTAGAACAGTATCACATGCATTCCCAATTACTACCTAACATATGTGTATAGGTGTAGCATTCTTGTCCATTAACATTGTTGTTATTGGCTAGGAGCGTGCATGCTTTAGTACTATACATTACAGCCATTATTTATTGTATACATGTATGAGAGACTGGAAGCCATATCCAAGAGATACATGTGAATTATGTCAAGTGTAATATACAAACTATATTTTGCAACAGTAAAGGCTGGACGGGTGGCCAACCTGTAGGGCCACCTGGTGGTCATTGTTCATGCTGCAGCTATGTTTGAAATACCCTTTTCATTGTTTTCTTTTCTCAGTACGGGTATGTCCATGTGTTAGAAGAATCAAATTGCCTGAGTGACTGCCTGGTAGTAAAAACAATGGGAAGACATTTTACAACCTCTGCAGCTTGCTGTGTGAGCTCTGTTTTTTGTCTATGATTGTACACAGCCTATATCCCTTTTGTGTGTTTCCAAGGTTTCTCTTCCCTGTCTACTGTTTAGGTTGATGTGTAACTCACTTTCCCTCCTTGCTGCTGTCTCTAAAGCTGAGACAGCACTCTGTTTAAATGGCTTACCTTATCTATCTCTGATTAGCAGCTAAATGGTAGGAAGTGCCATTGGTGCTGGAGCTGAGTACTAGGAATGAGACAGTGGAACGTTGGCTCAAGGTTGGGATTGAAGACCGAGTGCCATCTGGAGCTAAGTACTAGGAATGAGACAGTGGAACGTTGGCTCAAGGTTGGGATTGAAGACCGAGTGCCATCTGGAGCTAAGTACTAGGAATGAGACAGTGGAACGTTGGCTCAAGGTTGGGATTGAAGACCGAGTGCCATCTGGAGCTTAGTACTAGGAATGAGACAGTGGAACGTTGGCTCAAGGTTGGGATTGAAGACTGAGTACCATCATACTACTGATTAAGGGGACTAAGACCAAATATATAGACTGTGCTGAGCAGAACTGCAAGCCACCATTATTATAACCACAAATGTTGGTGCTCCTCTAAATGTATGCCAAGTGACAATCTGCTGTAACTGCCAAGTTTAAAGTGCCATATCTAAAGTGCCAAAACTTTAAAAGCAAGCCCTGTGTTTGTCAGGGTAATTACTGAGCCAGCTCCTTAGCAGGGCGTCATCACCAGACCCCTTAGATAACCATTAGCAGTCTGTAAAGACATAAAGAATGCACCCAGGCCTTTGAAAATTTCTTCCAATGATAAATTCATGTGCTATTTGTCCAGAGTTGACCACATATACTGTATATGTATAATTTCTAGGATGTCGTTATAGAAGCTGAACAAGTCTGTTTTGATGTTTGGGGTTGACACGTGGTATTGTCACTCATCCAATCAGTGGCTGAGGCAGGGCAATCCTGTACTCCGGGACCAGTTCCAGGAGTCAGAAGGGGAATATATGTTGTTTTTGTTTTCCACTTGGCTGAGCCCAATTTTAGATAAAAGTTCCTATCTGGAATACCCCTTTAAAATCAGTACCTTCACTGAGCTGTGTTTATTATGTCTCTTTAACCAACAAGTGGTACCAATATACAAAAGAAGGAAGTCTAAAAGTGATCCTGGAAACGATAGGCCTGTAAGTTCAACATTTATAGTGGGTAAAGTATTTGAGGGGTTTGTAAGAGATGCTATACTGGAGTATCTAAATGAAATAATCTTATAACACAGCTCCAGCATGGATTTATGAGGGATCGGTCCTGTCAGACTAATCTGATCGGCTTCTATAAAGAGGTCAGTTATAGATGTTGATGTTGTGTATCTGGACTTTTCAAAGGCATTTGATGCTGTGCCACATGAAAGGTTGGTCTATAAAATAAGGATGCTGGGACTAGGGGAAAATATATGTGAATGGGTAAGTACTGACTGAGTGATAGAAAACAGAGGGTGGTCATTGTTGGAACATACTCTAATTGGGTCACAGTTACAAGTAGGGTTCACTCTACTTCTTTTTAATATGTTTATTAATGACCCTGTAGAGTAGAATTTCGATAATTGCAGATGAACTAAACTGGGTAAAGTAATCACCACAGAGGAGTATAATATCATATGACTTTTTAGAAGCTGGATGCTTGGCAAACTACGTTTAATGTGGATAAATTTTTTTAAATTTTTTTTTAATGTTTTTTTTACCCTATTGAACCTTAACCCTTAACGACATCGGGCGTAAATTTACGCCCTGATGCCGGTAAGGGAGTTTCAGAGCGGGGCCGCGCGGCGGCCCCGCTCTGAACCGCGCCGGTCCCCGGGTGCCGCGTGTAGCCCGGGACCGTAGGTATTAGCGGGCACGGTCCGATCGCCGTGCCCGCTAATACAGTAATCGGATGCAGCTGTCAAACATGACAGCTGCATCCGATTACCGGACGCAGCGTCATCCCTGGTGTCTAGTGGGGAGATCGCTCCTCCGGGATGTTATCCCGGAGGAGCGATCTCCGTAAATGAAGCCGGCCGGGGACCGCTCCAAGATGGCGCCGTCCCCGGCTCGGCACTCGTTACTTCCGGCTGCAGCAGCCGGAAGTAAACGAGTGCCTATCTCATGGATCTCTGCAGCATATCTATGCTGCAGAGATCTCTATGAGAGATCAGATCACTTATACTAGAAGTCCCCTAGGGGGGCTTCTAGTATAAGTGTAAAAGTTTAAAAAAAAATGTCATTATTAGTAAAAAGCCCCCTCCCCTAATAAAAGTCTGAATCACCCCCCTTTTCCCAGGTTATAAATAAAAGTAAATAAATAAATAAATAAATAACATGTTTGCTATCGCCGTGTGCGTAATCGCCTGAACTATTAATTAATCACATTCCTGATCTCGCACGGTAAATGGCGTCAGCGCAAAAAAATCCCAAAGTGCAAAATTGCGCATTTTTGGTCGCATCAAATCCAGAAAAATTGTAATAAAAAGCGATCAAAAAGTCGTATATGCGCAATCAAGGTACCGATAGAAAGAACATTCATGGCGCAAAAAATGACACCTGACACAGCCCCATAGACCAAAGGATAAAAGCGCTATAAGCCTGGGAATGGAGCGATTTTAAGTGACGTATATTTGTTGACAATGGTTTAAATTTTTTACAGGCCATCCGATACAATATAAGTTATACATGTTACATATCGTTTTAATCGTAACGACTTGAGGAACATATATAACAAGTCAGTTTTACCCCAGGGCGAATGGCGTAAAAACACATTTCCCCCAAATAAACAAAATGCGGGTTTTTTTTTCAATTTCACCACACTTTGAATTTTTTCCTGGTTTCGCAGTGTACTTTATGCAAAAATTCAGCCTGTCATTGCAAAGTACAATTAGTGACGCAAAAAATAAGGGCTCATGTGGGTTTCTAGGTGGAAAAATGCAAGTTCTATGGCCTTTTATGCACAAGGAGGAAAAACCGAAAACTCAAAAATCGAAATTTGCTCTGTCCTTAAAGGGTTTAAGGGGGAATTTATTAAGACTGGCGTACATGTATGCCGGTCTTAACTTAGTCCCCATCCCCTTTTTCCCAGCCGAATTCACTAAGAGACGCACGTCTCTTAGTGAATCCAGCCGGCAAGGCACCCGAACCTGTGCCCAGTGTACCAAAGCCATGCTTGTACCGACGGGCGGGGGTAATCCACTTACCTCCGTCCTGTCGAATCCATGCATAGAGTCTGCTCTCAGGCAAGCTCTATGCATAGATCGCCGATAACACTGATCTATGCTATGCTATGGCATAGATCAGTATATGCAATCTATTGATTGCATGTTTTAAAGTGAAAAAAAGTGTAACAAAAAAGTATTAAAAAAACCTTATAACTCCGCCAATAAAAGTTTAATATACCTCCTTGCCCATTATAAAAAGAAAAACTTATTATATATCGTAGTGTGCAGAATTGTTTGATCTATTAAAATATAACATTATTGTTCCCACGTGGTGAACGGCGTAAACGGAAAAAAAAAATTGCAGATTTTTAAAAAAATATTTATCTGAAAAAAAATTTATAAAACGCAATCAAAATTTTTCTGTTACACCAATATGATACTATTAAAAACTAGAGATCATGGCGCAAAAAATAACACCCCAACCAGCCCTGTAGGTGGAAAAGTAAAAGCGCTATGGCTTTAGAAGGCAGGAAGGAACATTGCATTAATTTGACCTGGCCATCTGGCCATCAATGGGCTCGGTCTTGAAGGGGTTAACAACTGTTCTAGGGGCTAGCTACTATATAAGAGTCTATTGGGGAGGGCTGGCTACTATATAAAAGACTATGGGGGAGGGATGGCTACTATATAAGAGACTATAGGGGAGGGCTGGCTACTATATGAGACTATAGGGGAGGGCTGACTCAGGGCCGGACTGGGACTGAAAAGCAGCCCTGGCACACACACCCCACCAGCCCACATACAATTCTCCCCGAATCCATTGTGTTAACTGTGCGGCACAGAAAAAGTTTCTCATACAATTAGATACCAATCTATACAGATGTTGAAGAGTATTATTGTCCTGCAGGATATAGAAGAGTATACAGCAGTGATCAGACGCAGAATAAAGAACAATTATACAGGATGTCTGCTCTCCTGTCATCTGTCAATCATAATAATATAATGGCTATATAGTAGCCAACTTTTCCCAATGCTGTTTCTAGGGCTGGGCGATATGGCCTAAGGCTCTGTTCACACAGAGCAAAACTGGCGTAATTCTCCCCTGTGGAATCCCACCAGCCCCTGTGTCATAATGGGACATGTTCATTCTTCAGCGCGAAGACAGGAGGCGCACAAGCCTCCCATAGACTCCCATTATGACACAGGGGCTGGTGGGATTCCACAAATAAATTAGATGCAACATTTCATAGATGCAACATTTTAGCAATCTCCACCGCCTTTTACAAGCATGCTCAAAAACAGCGGTAGACAACGATGAAATGTTGCATCTGACTTTTTGTATTGCTGTGCTGCACCTGTTACTTTGCTGTGGAATAAGGGCTCGTTCCCACTGAGGAAAGGTAGCGGAATTCCGCGACGGAATTGTCCGCCGCGGAATGCCGTTAGCCTCCCGCTCATAATGGGAGTCTATGGGAGGCGCGCGCTCCTGCCCTGTCCGCGCTGAAGAATGAACATGTTCATTCTTCAGCGCGGACAGGGCAGGAGCGCGCGCCTCCCATAGACTCCCATTATGAGCGGGAGGCTAACGGCATTCCGCGGCGGACAATTCCGTCGCGGAATTCCGCTACCTTTCCTCAGTGGGAACGAGCCCTAAAAGCACAAACACTGGAACACTATCACTGGAACTGGAAGTACCACAACTGAGATCATTCCTACTGGAAACCTGCACACCTGTGTAGTTGTCCTGCTGCATACTCTTACTAGATAGGTAGAAGAAAGAGGAGATGGACATAGATAGATAATGGATAGATAGATAGATAGATAGATAGATAGGAGATAGATAGATAGGAGATAGAAAGATAGATAGATAGATAGATAGATAGGAGATAGATAGATAGATAGATAGATAGGAGATAGATAGATAGATAGATAGATAGATAGGAGATAGATAGATAGATAGATAGATAGATAGATAGATAGATAGATGATAGATACATAGATAGATAGATAGATGATAGATAGATAATAGATGATAGATAGATAATAGATGATAGATAGATAGATAGATAGATGATAGATAGACTGCTGGACAGACAGAGGAGAGAGAGGACATAGACAGGCTTACTTACTAAGGAACCAGCAGAGGCACAGGACGGCATGGAGGAGGGGCAGAGGATCCTGGAGCTGCACGGGGAGGAGGGACACAGGCCGGCAGAGGTCACAGGTCACAGCACACTGACAGGAAGCCCGGCCTGTCTTACAGATAAGGATTGCTGCTGCCCCCACATACAGCCGACTGATTGATGTTACTTTCTGCACAGCTCACTGTTCAGCTCGGTGTATGTGGGGGGCGGCTTCAGCCTTATCTTACAGGGCCGTTTTTAACATTACACACTGCACTGTCGGCTGCATGTGAGAGGAGCCGACAGTGCTCTACCTGTGTAGTTTCCAAACTCTCCCATCCTCTTCTTTCTTTTCTGCCGTGATGCCTGCAGTGTACTCCCTCAACCTGTGTCTCAGCGCAGGTTAAGAAACCCTGGTCTAGAGGGAGGGAGGTACCGACATCACATACTGTTTGGTGTCCAGGGTCTGTTCTTCTGAGGGGGGGGGGTCAGCTTACTGGGTGTTTCAGTGAGCAAAGTTGCGTCAGTGCAGGGGGGCCGGGCACCCACTAGCTGTTCTGGAGTCGGCCCTGTGCAGCAGCGGCTGTACAGAGTTGGGGGAGGAAGTAGCTGGGCGAGCATGTAGGGGGTCGGGACCGGCCCAGAGGGGGTCGGCCCCTCTGGCATTTGCCAGAACTGCCCTATGGCCAGTCCGGGCCTGGGCTGACTACTATATGAGACTATAGGGAGGGCTGGCTACTATACAAGAGACTATGGGAGAGGGGCTGGCTACTAAATGAGGACTATAGGGGAGGGCTTGCTAATATATGAGACTACAGGGGAGGGCTTGCTGCTATAACAGTCTATGGGGGAGAGCTGGCTACGATATGAGACTACAGGGGAGGTCAGGCTACTATATAAGAGACTATGGGAAAGGGCTGGGTACTATATGAGGACTACAGGGGAGGGCTTGCTGCTATAAGAGACTATGGGGGAGAGCTGGCTACTATATGAGACTACAGGGGAGGTCTGGCTACTATATAAGACACTATGGTGGAAGACTAGCTATTATATGAGACTATGGGGGAGGGCTGGCTACTATATGAGACTATGGGGGAGGGCTGGCTACTATATGGGACACTTAGGGGTCTGGCTACTATTTGGGCACTATTGGGAGGGCTGGCTAATATGTGGGGCAATTTTGATTGGGTTGGCTACTACATGGGGCAATATTGGGGGGGTTTAATCATATCATAGCAATTTATCATATCATTTATCATAGTGCACAGTGCTGGGAGACTCACACCCCTGACAGTACTACGAACACTGCACGTTGCTCTGACAGTGCCAAGACCGCCGCATTCACACTTCAATAATTATCAAGGTTGGCCCGCGACTTTGTCCCAATTTCATTTTGGCCCACTGTGTATTTGAGTTTGACACCCCTGATTTAGAACAATTAGATTTGCAGCAGAAATTTGTCCCGTTCATCTCAATTTGATTTGAAAAATCCTTATGCATATGCTGAAGAAACAACTCTATTTCCGAATGTCTCTTTCAACGAACTGCTATTTCACTGCAGTGTAAGCACTTGCTCAGCCTTAGGATAAAACAGCTCACAGAACGACTGTTCTTCTGCAGCCATATCTAGTCTTTTCACAGCAAGCTGTTATGTTATAGGATGAAGTATTACTAGATAAGTGCACTCATTTTGCCAGGAAGTGGGGTCATTATTGGGTATGGTCAGAGTATTAGTTTCAGTGTACTGGAATGGGTCAAACAGGAGCTGAATGCATCTTTGCTATGTAAAGAAAATGATTTGTTTCCCTGGCGTATTTTATCTTGCCTTCAGGCTGTGCTTTTAAGGTGGAATTCTCTTTTCACAGCATCTTTTGTAGCTATTGTTGGACTCCAAAAGAGCTCACTGAAGCCAGTGTTTTAATGTACATGGTTTAGTATGTGAAGCCTTAGTTACCCTAATAGGTCCTGACACAGAGTCATTGATATGATACATAAACTTGGGAGTAATAACTGCACAGAGAACTAACAAACTATGTCACTGTGGCAAAGTTGCTTTGAACTATAGAATTCTTGTCAGTCATATATTTTAACAAAGCCCAGGTTAATCCAAAAAGTTGCTAATTCTACATAAATTCTCATTGTGTAAAGGGGAACATAATAGCATATTTACAAAGATTTTAAAGACAAAACATTAGACTTCACAGTATCCTATAAGGATTAGTTCATGATGGGAACATGACTTACAAAGAGTTAGAACATCGTCCAGTGGACTGCTTTGTTATGTGATGGTTGTCTTTTGAGTTCTGTTAAGGTCCTCTTCATTAAAAGAACAGCGCAGATATCTGCACAATTGTACCAGACTCACTTATAATGGCTGTCTGTTGGCACTCAGTGTTGGCATCGCCCACTTTAACACACTGACTGCCAAAAGTGACAAAATCCCAATGAAACCGCAGTTTGAAAGCCACGATGCACATGTGAACAAGTTTAGTCCGTAGCTATTAAATCGATAATCGTCTCTTGTAATAGAAGACAACGATCAGCCAACATGAACGATGTCGGCTGATCGTTGTCTGTCGTTGTCTTTCAACATGTTGAAAGACAAAGTCTAAGATGGCAACGATATGCTGCCGTCGTACCATGGAATAGGAGTGGCGGCAGCAGACTGCTGCTATCTTCTATGGGCTGCCCTGACGATCTAGCGATCACCCAGGAAGCCCCCCCCTCCCCGCAGCTCCCCGCTCCACCCTGGTTCTTACTCCCTCACTGCCAACACGTGTAATAGCGCCCGTAGCAAGCAGGGAACGAAGAGAAAGTGAGTGCTGACCGCTCGTTTGCTCCTCTGCATTGCCCTGTGTAATAGGGGCTTTAATGTGTATTAGCAGTAATTTAGAGATCATGCTTTTTACAAATATTAAATTGAGCTTTGGTTCAATTCATAAACCGCATCTAGGTGTATTGTTCACAGCACCTTTCAGGCTTTTTGAACACATAAACAGCAGTGAACATATAAAAAAGACAGGAAAAGGTCTAAAGTTTGCAAATACAACGTCTGGTGGAGCAATGAAAATCTAACATACAGAACCTAAATCTGATGATACTGGATGCATATGGAAGTAAAAGTATATACTTGTAAAGGGTTCTGTATAGGTTTTTAATGAGTAGTAGTAGATTGTACACAGCAATAATATAGCAAAAGGTATAATGTATTCACATATGCAGTTTTTAACTCCTTGCCATATTTGAATGGACTTGATAGTGTGAATGACTAAGGCATTTAGGCATATACAGTTCTGTGCAAAAGGGTTAGGCAGATGTAGAAAAAATGCTGCAAAGTACAATGTCTCCTATCGGAAGAACATCCAGCCTATAGCCAATATAATTAAGAACTGTCTTCAGAAGAAGAATAAGGAGCCCCCCACCCCTCAACCATTTGTATCAGGAACTGCAGGGCTTTTAAGTCGATGGTGACCTGTTAGATCAGCGCACACTTGCTCCTCGCTCCCTGTTGGCGATATTACACGTGCCAACAGCACTCTGCGGCACAGCACTAAACAGAACAGGGTCTTCTTATATACAGTATACAGGGGGTAAGACGCTGCCTTGGATTACGAGCAGAATTCGTTCCGGGACCGTGCTTGTAATCCAAATCCACTCTTAAACCAAAGCAAATTTCCCCATAAGAAATCACTGATATGCAGACAGTTGGTTCCACTCCCCCAAAAATAATGATTTTATATTCTGAACAAATGAAACAAACATTTAGAAACAGCTGAATCTGTCATATAATAAGTTACTGTACAGTATAGCAATCAGCATGTGGAGTATAATGTATAGTGAGTGCATAAACCTGAAAAACAGCAGCAGTTTGTAGATACAGGATGGAACTGCAGATCCCTATAATGCAGTAGCGTAGTACAACAGGCTAGAATTACCTCCACAGTCCTGTCCCCAGATGTAGCCCCAGCCTGAAGTGGATCTGCTATGATTTGGAAGGTGAGGGAGACATCCTGTGTCAGGGTACAGTCAGGGGCGTAGCTAATGTCTCCTGGGCCCTGGTGCGAGAGGTCAACTTGGGGCCCCCCCCCCTTTTCACGACCAAGACCGATATTACCAATAACACCAGCCTATAGGAAGAGAACATTTTATCACCATACATATTACCGCCATACTGTTATTGACCAAATCCTGTACACTGAGACCAATATTACCAGTATATAGGAAGGAAATATTACCGCTACACCACACCCACTACCATCACCACCATATTGTTACTGACCAAATCCATACTGAGACCAATAAAACACAGTACCAGATAAAAGTAACAAATATTACCACCACATACTGACTAATACCACCGCTGCTACTGAATAATCCACTGTACACAGATCACTATCACCTCATCCAGTCATATAGAGGCTGACCCAGCCCTACACAGGCTCTGTACACCATATACATTATAGTGCAGTTATATCAGGTGACTCACAAGGGGCGTCTTCTCTGATCAGAGTCGTTTTAATTTTCTCCTCCATCCGTCCTGGGCCGTTATGAGAACTTCTCCGAGCCACGAATCCACAGAATCTGCCAGACAAACATATTAGGCTCCTCACTCCATTAGGCACCATCCTTATCTCTCTACTAACTGCATATTTGTATTGGTCCCTATATGCCCTCATTTAGTGGGTAGGCTGACACTATGTGATCCCCCTTATAGTATATGCCCCCCTCTGTGTAGCCTCCTTATAGGCCCTCTCCCCCCTTACTTATACCCCCTTATAGATGGCTCCCCTCTCCCCCCTCCTTATAGATGGCTTCCCTCTCCCCCCTCCTTATAGATGGCTCCCTTTCCCCCCTGCTTTCAGATGGCCCCCCACTCCCCCATAGATGGCTTCCCTCTCCCTCCCTCTCCCTTATAGATGGCTTCCCTCTCCCCTCTTCTTAGATGGCTTCCCTCTCCCCCCATTATAGATGGCTTCCCTCTCCCTCCCCCCATTATAGATGGCTTCCCTCTCCCTCATTATAGATGGCTTCCCTCTCCCCCCTCCCCCATTATAGATGGCTTCCCTCTCCCCCCCCATTATAGATGGCTTCCCTCTCCCCCCCCCCCATTATAGATGGCTTCCCTCTCCCTCCCCCATTATAGATGGCTTCCCTCCCCCCATTATAGATGGCTTCCCCTCCCCCCATTATAGATGGCTTCCCTCTCCCCCCCTCCCCCATTATAGATGGCCTCCCTCTCCCCCCCTCCCCCATTATAGATGGCTTCCCTCTCCCTCCCCCCATTATAGATGGCTTCCCCCTCCCCCCATTATAGATGGCTTCCCTCTCCCCCCCCTCCCCCATTATAGATGGCCTCCCTCTCCCCCCCCCCCCATTATAGATGGCCTCCCTCGCCCCCCCCCCCCCCATTATAGATGGCTTCCCTCTCCCCTCTCCCCCCTTCTTATAGAGGGCTTCCCTCTTCCCCCTCCCCCATTATAGATGGCTTCCCTCTCCCTCCCCCCATTATAGATGGCTTCCCTCTCCTCCCTTCTTATAGATTACCCCCTCCTCTCCTCCCCCTGTGCACAGCAGATAACAAAAAAAACCTCACCTGCCATCCGTTCCCACGTCGAACCTCTCGCCTCCTGGTCCGCTCCCCGACTGATGCGCGGCTGCCGGGGGTGTCCCGTCCTATCCCCGGCAGCGCCACGCATCAGTGAACTCACTGTACGCCGGGGCTGGGAGTTTCGGCACAGGAAGCGTCTCTGACATGCGCTTCCTGTGCCGGAAGTCAGGGCCCCAGCCGGCATAGGGAGCTTACTGATTCGCTGCGCTGCCGGGGATAGGACGGGACACCCCCGGCAGCCGCGCATCAGTCGGGGAACATAGAACTCTTGTGACCGCAAGCAAAATTATGCTTGCGGTCACAAGAGAGTGCAGTGGCGAGGGGGGGCCTCGCGGGCCCCCCCTCATGGCGGGCCGGGTCGCAGCGGCGACCGCTGCGACCCTGGTAGCTACGCCACTGGGTACAGTGCTATGGACCACACTATGCAGACCATGCTCTTCTCCCACTCCCCTTCCCACCCAGTACAGGGAGCTTTTAAACCAAAGCAATGCTCTTAAACCAAGTCAGATTTTGAAAAACTGTGAGCTCTTCTTGTAAAACACTCTTAATCCAAGTTACTTTTAAACCAAGGTACCACTGTACTGGTGTCTGGCAGCCTCTATCACTGCTCTGCTTCTAGCACAATGAGCCGTGATAGCAATGACGCTCACTAAGCTAGAAGCAGAGCGGTGATAGCAACCACCGCTTCCTCTGCAGAGGTTGTCGGACACTGGTATTGTGTTGGGTAGGCTTTTTCACTTCCCTATTAGTGCAGTTCTGGGGTCACGTCCACAACACACTGAGCCCCCACAGACAGTAGCAGATCATAGTAGGTCAGTTTCGAGCGGTAGCCCGCGGCCCTGACCTCCTGCGGAGCCCATGTCCACCCAAAAAGACATATAATTTCAGTGGTGTATTGTCTCCTGGCTACAGTTCTGCCATGATTTGCAAAAAAATCACTGTTTTATAACTGCAATTTTGCACAAATCAGTGCAAAACTGTAGCCAGGAGACAATTCAGTATCAATAAAAAACATGCTGTAGGACCTTAACATGAGACTATGATGTCACCACAGGTCCTGTACAGTCTGCACTATAGAGGAGCAATACTAAAGATATAGTAACAGTGGGGTAGGGGGGCCCAGGCTTGGTGAACAGCCCAGGGCCTATGGTAAAGTTAATCCGCCCCTGCCCACAGAATTTTGTATTCTGATCTTCCACAAAACCTCCAGTGTACAGTGCACCTTGGACCCTCCAACTACAACAGCTGCAGACTCAGTTCTTTCGGGGGTTGTATCCCTCCTCTGTCACTGGCTGGCTGAGCGGACTTGAAACGTCATGTCTCAAGCCTGCGTCAGACACCAGGAAGCAGCCGGGCAGCGGGGACCAGAGCGCCGCGATACGGGACCCGCCGTTGGACCTGGGGAGGTGAGTGGACATTGTTGCCCTCAGCCACCTCCTCCCCGGCAACATAAAAAAAAGTCCCCAGGCCTGAGTACCACTTTAAGCACTACAACTCCCAGAGTTTACTGAAAGTCTGCAGTCTTCAGGATACGATGGGAGTAGTATAGATGAACAGACAATTACTGATTACTGCTGGTGCAGTAAAAGAATAAATTGATGGTTTTGAACAACCAGGATTCTCTGCGCATCCATCATTTGTGCTCTCAGAAACTAAAACTCTCAGCGAACCCTGAGAGCGTCATACATTTAGGGCATTCTGAGAGTTGTAGTAAAACCTTATTCCCAAGGCACTTGAGGTCACAGGTCAATCCGGGATACAACCGAGTTACTTCTCACTGATTCTTTATTGGTGGGCCCCCAGAATCAGTTCCATTGGTGGTCCCCAGGCACCCCAATCCAACACTGGGTGTTTCTGTTGTAAGCATCAAACTCCTGTTTGATGTCTAGCCCCTAGTGTTGAGCCGACTTGTCAAAATGTTGGGGCTCAGCAATGTTATCTAAACCTGAACACAGGGCGTTTTATTCCCTGCGGCTGCAGAAGTTGGATGTCACCCTGGGAAGTCCTGGAAAACATGGACACACACATAGGCCATGTTCACAAACTGTATTGTTTCAATAAAAAACTGCCATTGTTGCAGACTGCAAACCTGACTGTTATTTATTAAAATGTGAAATTACATTATTTTCTATGGAAAATTCACAGAAACAATCAGAAAATTTACGTCTATTCTGTGCAGCTACTATTCAGTGAATAGCGGTAGGACAAAATAGCCCAGGCATATAATGTAAAGTACGGTTTCGGCAGACTTTACATTGTGTGTTATGATTAATTAGAGTGCGGACACACCAGAATGTGCCCAGATTCCAATTAACATGAAGTGATGTTCACCCGGCCGGTACTGCAGTGCAAATCACAGACAGCGGCCGCTGTTTTTACAGCGTGTAAACCTGGCCATAGCCATGTTTTCCTGGCAGTCATACAGCGGCATCTATCTTCTACAGCCATAAAGAATTAAACACCCAGCGTTCGAGTTCAAATAACGTTGCCAATCCTGAATATTTTGACAGGTCCGCTCAATACTACTACCCATGTGACTTTCCTCCAAAACTTCAAAAAAGGAAATGTTTGTCCAACTGCTAATATCAAACAGTTTCAGTCAATTTATCAAAATGAGTGTCTGGTCCTGAAATCTTGCTGTCAGCAAATAAAATTTCCTCCATTTTAGTCAATGAGGCAAAATGCTTTAATAAGAGGAAAAGACTGCTTTGAGTTTCTGAAAAGATAAATGAATAAAAGAAATGTAGAGTGGCAATTAGAGAAGAAGGAAGAAGGATGAATGGAGGTATAATCAATTTCAATATGCACAAAGAGACTGGGACCACTGCACATTCAATTTTAGATAAAAACATAAATAAAATAGACATTTTTAACCTCTTATTGAACATATAAATTTTCATTTTTGGAAGAGAGAATATATATAGGTGCAGCTCACAGTTACAGTAACTAATTGGGTCGAGGTGAACCTAAAATGCCCTTACCTAGACATGGGCTAAAAGAATAAAAATGGAGAAAATGTATAGTATTTAGTCCTCCAGACCACAACAAGTCCCAACCTTTGCATATACCAGTTTTAATTAATAAAGATACCATAAGCTAATAAAATATATAGTAGGCTATGAATACACTAAAAAATAAATAAGAGATAGTTGATTTGTGCAACAAATACATATAAGAATACATATACAAAAAAGGTTTAAAATTGTCAGTGTAATACCGCTGGGTATTGGCCAATGCTATATTTAGCGTTAGTTCAAATGTGTCAATTGAGGCCACAGATGGAAAACGTTATGAGCAAGTCACAGTTATAGGACCTGTAGTCCCACTATTGGATGTGTATCTCACCGCTCCCGATGCCCGGTGTAGCGAGACACCCAATATCTGGCAGATCAGTTCACATACATCAGTTCACGTTTAATGTGGCGATACAAAGTATGCGAAATGGCGTCTGTGACGCCGTTCACCCGTCCGAGTTGGTAGCTGCTGTCGTGGCTCTCTCCCTCCTGCGGAGGCTCTTAGTTGCGGTCACTTGATCTGACCTGGAGAGGCTCTTGCAGTACGACCTCGTGGTATTGGCGTCCGCGCGCTGTTCTGTATCACGGCTTCACTCTGTATCCCGGCCTCGTTCTCACTCTCACCTCGGATGTCTCCGTCAGGCCCGGACTGGTAATCTGGCAAGGCGGGCAAATGCCCGCTGGGCTGGCCAGATTACCAGTCCGTGGGCCGCCCGGCTGTCTTAACGGAAAAAAAAAAATCACCGCTGCGGCCCGCTCCTGACATGCTCCTCCGCTCCAATCCAATCAACGTGGGGCCGATGCGGCCCCTCGTTGATTGGCGGAGCACGTCAGGAGCGGGCCAGCCAAGGCGAGGTGAGCGGGCTGTGGTGGCGGGAGGGGGCTGCGGTGGCGTGTCTCTGCCCTGTTATCCCCCCCCCCAAGTGCCGAGGGCCGCAGACGTGCCGCGCGCAGGCACGTCTGCAGCCACCTCCACCAGGCCCCCAGCGGTGACGTCACTTCCCTGACGCGCCGCTGAGGACCTGGAGGAGAGAGAGGAGAGCCGCCGCCGCCGTGGACCGAAGATGCAGCCGAGGAAGAAGCTGCTGGGAGCGAGGTGAGGTGAGAATGTTTTTTTTTTTTTTTTAACCCCTTCACATGTGGCCATGCAGGGGGGCTATTCTATATAGGAGGGGGGTGCAGGGGGGGGGGGGCTATTCCATATTGGAGGAGGATGCAGGGGGTCTATTCTATACAGGAGGGGGTGCAGGGGGCTATTCTATATGGGAGGGGGATGCAGGGGGCTATTCTATACAGGAGGGGTGCAGGGGGCTATTCTATATAGGAGGGGGTGCAGGGGGGCTATTCTATATGGGAGGGGGATGCAGGGGGGCTATTCTATACAGGAGGGGGATGCAGGGGGGCTATTCTATATAGGAGGGGGGTGCAGGGGGGCTATTCTATACAGGAGGGGGATGCAGGGGGGCTATTCTATACAGGAGGGGGATGCAGGGGGGCTATTCTTTATGGGAGGGGGATGCAGGGGGCTATTCTATAGAGGAGGGGGTGCAGGGGGCTATTCTATATAGGAGGGGGTGCAGGGGGCTATTCTATATGGGAGGGGGATGCAGGGGGCTATTCTATATAGGAGGGGGTGCAGGGGGGCTATTCTATATGGGAGGGGGATGCAGGGGGGCTATTCTATATGGGAGGGGGATGCAGGGGGGCTATTCTATACAGGAGGGAGATGCAGGGGGGCTATTCTATACAGGAGGGGGATGCAGGGGGGCTATTCTATATGGGAGGGGATGCAGGAGGGCTATTCTATATAGGAGGGGGATGCAGGGGGCTATTCTATACAGGAGGGGGTGCAGGGGGCTATTCTATATGGGAGGGGGGTGCAGGGGGGCTATTCTATATAGGAGGGGGATGCAGGGGGCTATTCTATATGGGAAGAGGATCCAGGGGGGCTATTCTATATGGGAGGGGGGTGCAGGGGGGCCATTCTATATGGTAGGGGGATGCAGGGGGCTATTCTATATGGGAGGGGGATGCAGGGGGCTATTCTATACAGGAGGGGGTGAAGGGGGGCTATTCTATATGGGAGGGGGATGCAGGGGGGCTATTCTATACAGGAGGGGGTGCAGGGGGCTATTCTATACAGGAGGGGGTGCAGGGGGCTATTCTATATGGGAGGGGGGTGCAGGGGGGCCATTCTATATGGGAGGGGGATGCAGGGGGCTATTCTATATGGGGGGATGCAGGGGGCTATTCTATATGGGGGGGATGCAGGGGGGCTATTCTATATGGGGGGATGCAGGGGGCTATTCTATATGGGGGGGATGCAGGGGGGCTATTCTATACAGGAGGGGGTGCAGGGGGCTATTCCATATGGGAGGGGGATGCAGGGGGCTATTCTATATGGGAGGGGGATGCAGGGGGGCTATTCTATATGGGGGGGGGGATGCAGGGGGGCTATTCTATATGGGAGGGGGATGCAGGGGGCTATTCTATACGGGAGGGGGATGCAGGGGGCTATTCTATACAGGAGGGGGTGCAGGGAGCTATTCTATATGGGAGGGGGATGCAGGGGGCTATTCTATATGGGAGGGGGATGCAGGGGGGCTATTCTGTATTGGAGGGGTATGCAGGGGGCTATTCTATATGGGAGGGGGATGCAGGGGGCTATTCTATATGGGAGGGGGATGCAGGGGGGCTATTCTGTATAGGAGGGGGGTGCAGGGGGCTATTCTGTATGGGAGGGGGATGCAGGGGGGCTATTCTATACAGGAGGGGATGCAGGGGGTCTATTCTATATGGGGGGATGCAGGGGGCTATTCTATATGGGAGGGGATGCAGGGGGCTATTCTATACAGGAGGGGGTGCAGGGGGGCTATTCTATATGGGAGGGGGATGCAGGGGGGCTATTTTATATAGGAGGGGGGTGCAGGGGGCTATTCTATATGGGAGGGGGTGCAGGGGGCTATTCTATACAGGAGGGAGATGCAGGGGGGCTATTCTATACAGGAGGGGGTGCAGGGAGCTATTCTATATGGGAGGGGGGTGCAGGGGGGCCATTCTATATGGGAGGGGGATGCAGGGGGCTATTCTATATGGGGGGATGCAGGGGTCTATTCTATATGGGGGGGATGCAGGGGGGCTATTCTATACAGGAGGGGGTGCAGGGGGCTATTCCATATGGGAGGGGGATGCAGGGGGCTATTCTATATGGGAGGGGGATGCAGGAGGGCTATTCTATATGGGAGGGGGATGCAGGGGGCTATTCTATACGGGAGGGGGATGCAGGGGGCTATTCTATATGGGAGGGGGATGCAGGGGGGCTATTCTATATGGGAGGGGGATGCAGGGGGGCTATTCTGTATTGGAGGGGGATGCAGGGGGCTATTCTATACAGGAGGGGATGCAGGGGGCTATTCTATATGGGAGGGGGATGCAGGGGGCTATTCTGTATAGGAGGGGGGTGCAGGGGGGCTATTCTGTATGGGAGGGGGATGCAGGGGTGCTATTCTATATGGGAGGGGGATGCAGGGGGGCTATTCTATATGGGAGGGGGATGCAGGGGGGCTATTCTATACAGGAGGGGGATGCAGGGGGCTATTCTTTATGGGAGGGGGATGCAGGGGGGCTATTCTATATGGGAGGGGGATGCAGGGGGCTATTCTGTATGGGAGGGGGATGCAGGGGGGCTATTCTGTATGGGAGGGGGGTGCAGGGGGGCTATTCCATATGGGAGGGGGATGCAGGGGGGCTATTCTATACAGGAGGGGGGTGCAGGGGGGCTATTCTGTATGGGAGGGGGATGCAGGGGGGCTATTCTATATAGGAGGGGGTGCAGGGGGGCTATTCTATATGGGAGGGGGATGCAGGGGGCTATTCTGTATAGGAGGGGGGTGCAGGGGGGCTATTCTGTATGGGAGGGGGATGCAGGGGGGCTATTCTATATAGGAGGGGGGTGCAGGGGGGCTATTCTGTATGGGAGGGGGATGCAGGGGGGCTATTCTATACAGGAGGGGGATGCAGGGGGCTATTCTATATGGGAGGGGGATGCAGGGGACTATTCTATATGGGAGGGGGATGCAGGGGGCTATTCTATATGGAGGGATGCAGGGGGCTATTCTATATGGAGGGGGATGCAGGGGGGCTATTCTATATTGGGGGGATGCAGGGGGCTATTCTATATGGGAGGGGATGCAGGGGGGCTATTCTATATAGGGGGATGTACAGCAGGGGGTCTATTCTATATGGGGGGATGTACAGCAGGGGGGCTATTCTATATGGGGGGGATGCAGGGGGGCTATACTATATGGGGGGGGATGTATAGATGAGGATGTTGCTGGAGCATGAAGCCTAAAATGTCTGTCTGGCAGATCCCGTGGAGAGGAGTCATGGCCAGAGAAGCCTTCATGATGGCCGTAGCCAGATGGAGAAGAAAAGGAAAAGTGGACGTCTCTTCATGCAGAGAAGACGCCTACTGTGAGTGACAGGATGTAATTGCACTATAATCACTTATCAGGTCTGCAGAACCTTTATACAGCTGGGATCTACCTCAGTATCAGGGGTGTCAAACTCCGGCCCTCCAGGTGTTGCAAAACTACAATTCCCACCATGCTTTAGCTGTCCAGGCATGATGGGATTTGTAGTTCTGTAACAGCTGGAGGGCCGGAGTGTGACATCTGTGTTCTATTGTCACTGTTCTGGGAGAATATTGGTCTTTATATAGTGGCTGTTATTTGGTGCCAGTATAGTGGTATTATCCAGTCACTGTATGCTGCGGGCAGTGGGCATGGTGTGATGGTATAGTGGTATTATCCAGTCACTGTATGCTGCGGGCAGTGGGCATGGTGTGATGGTATAGTGGTATTATCCAGTCACCATATGCTGAGGGTAGTGGGCATGGTGTGATGGTATAGTGGTATTATCCAGTCACTGTATGGTGAGGGTAGTGAGCATGGTGTGATAGTATAGTGGTATTATCCAGTCACCGTATGGTGAGGGTAGTGGGCATGGTGTGATGGTATAGTGGTATTATCCAGTTACTGTATGCTGAGGGTAGTGGGCATGGTGTGATGGTATAGTGGTATTATCCAGTCACTGTATGCTGAGAGTAGTGGGCATGGTGTGATGGTATAGTGGTATTATCCAGTCACCGTATGCTGAGGGTAGTGGGCATGGTGTGATGGTATAATGGTATTATCCAGTCACTGTATGGTGAGGGTAGTGGGCATGGTGTGATGGTATAGTGGTATTATCCAGTCACTGTATGGTGAGGGTAGTGGGCATGGTGTGATGGTATAGGGGTATTATCCAGTCACTGTATGGTGAGGGTAGTGGGCATGGTGTGATGGTTACATAGTTACATAGTTACATAGTTAATACGGTTGAAAAAAGACACATGTCCATCAAGTTCAACCAAGGAGGGGATGGATACAGGGAAGGGGGAGGGGTGATATGTTCTATACATATGCATCTATATTATTTTGGTCTAAGAACTTGTCTAGCCCTGTTTTGAAGCCCTCTACTGTTTTTGCTGTGACCAGATCCTGTGGTAGACTGTTCCACAGATTCACAGTTCTCATGGTAATAGTGGTATTATCCAGTCACTGTATGGTGAGGGTAGTGGGCATGGTGTGGTGGTATAGTGGTATTATCCAGTCACTGTATGGTGAGGGTAGTGGGCATGGTCTGGTGGTATAGTGGTATTATCCAGTCACCGTATGCTGAGGGTAGTGGGCATGGTGTGATGGTATAGTGGTATTATCCAGTCACTGTATGGTGAGAGTAGTGGGCATGGTGTGATGGTATTACTCGTATTATTGGTAATATTATTGTTGTATATAGTGGATTGTATTCAGTCACAGTGTAGCGGTGTTAGTCATTATGTGGTGATTATGGCCGTGCTCATGGTGGGGTGATATTATTTGTTACTTATATACTGGTAGTATTGGCAGTATTGGTGGGTTTGCTTAATAACAGTATGGCAGTAACGTGTACACTATGGTGATATTTGCTTACTGGTGTTATTAACTATGACACTGTTATCATGCACATAAAATTCTTACCTATGTTACCATTATATATCCTTCAATTTTTCATGGGGCCCTACAGATAGATAGATGGATAGATAGATAGATATCCAGTAGGAAATGGCTATCTAGCAGCTTATTATGTAGCTTTGACCGCCATTATATGGTGTGCAAACATAGTCAGGATAAAAGGGATTTAAAAAATATAGTAACTTTTGTCCAAAAACAGCACCATCCTGTCCTCAGTGTATGGTTATTACAACTTGGCTCCATTCACTTCAATGGAACTGAGCTGCAATACCTCACACAAACTGAAGAAGAGTGTGGCGCTATTTCTGGAAGAAGGTGGCCATGTTTTTCTCCTATAAAGGGAATCTGTGAGGTCCATACCAGGTCTAGGGCTGTAGATCTCAGCAGACAGGTGTGAGGGAGATATCAATGAAAGGACCTTTAGTCCAGTGTAAACTTATATAATTGTCCTTTTCATTTCCAACTAAAGTTTCACAACAGCAGCGGCAGCAGCAGCCCCACCCTATACGTCCATCAGTCAGAGCAGGAAGGGGTGGGGCAGAAGGTGCTGCTGTGGCTCCACCTCTGTGACACTTCAGCTGGTAATGAAAAGAACGATTATAGAGGTTTACACTGGACTAAAGATCCAGTCCCTGATCTGTACTCTGGGATCTACAGCTGTGTACCTGGTATAGACCCCACAGGTTTCCTTTAAGGGCACGTTCATACCTATTCCAATGCGGATTTGATGCTTCTGATTTAATCAGTTGAATGAGTGCATATATATGCCACATCAAATCCACAGCAGATTATGTTATAGCATTGTTTTTAGGTGCTGATGGTGGGGTTCACATGTTTAAGGGAGTAGTGGGGACATGGATAAATGAAGCAGAATTTGCTACAGCTCGTATTTTACACGGCTATCCATGATATATAGGGAAGGATATGGTATGTGGGCTGCTGGGGTTTGATTGCCAGGGCTGATTTTAAGTCCCAGTCCGGCCCTGGTCTCCGTCTAGGGTGAGATGCTGATAGGGATAATGGGTGATTGCCGTAAGTTGATCGGGTGAAAAAGAGTAATGGGGGGCCCCCCCCTTAGCGGTATAACTTGTAGTAATAAAAATTTCTCTGAAAGACAGTTTATATAATATGCCAAACGCGTTTCAAGGTTATACTGATTAACCCCTTCGTCAGTGGCGCTGATGAACAGTAGCAGTTTTTAGTGTATTCATAGCCTACTATATATTTTATTAGCTTATGGTATCTTTATTAATTAAAACTGGTATATGCAAAGGTTGGGACTTGTTGTGGTCTGGAGGACTAAATACTATACATTTTCTCCAAATTTTCATTTTTGCACTTGTTGCAACCTTTAGGCTATGTTCACACTGCGTGTACATATACGCTACTTGCGGCCGAGATTTACGCTACTTGCGGCCGGCTACATATGGACCGCGAACTTACGCCCGTAGTCTACTTACGCTTCCCGAGCGCCCTACGTAGCTATATGACAGCGGTCTTTTATTTGGAAAGCTTCGCCTAGCCCCGGACACCCCACAGAACCTTTTGGATCGGCACAAAAAGCTGCAAAAATGAAGAAATCACCACTACGTACGGGACCGCATGTAACGCTACGGGCGTAAATTACGGCATTTTCGTCCGCAAACAATGGTCTGTTTCATTTTTTACGGCGCCGCATACGATCTGGGCGTAAGTTCGTACGTAGCGTGAACTGTGCAGCCGTACATCGTATACTTTTCCATTGTACGCAAACTACGTAAGTCTCCGGCCGCTTATTCACGGAACGCGCTACGGCCGGAAACTTACGTAGTGTGAACATAGCCTTAAAGGGGAAAAAATTTAACTTCTGCAGAAGCATATAGCATTGCTCACCTATGTATCCCAGTTTTGAAATTATAAAAAATCTATTTATTTGTTCTGTAAAGCTGTTGCAGAACATCTAGGCTGTGTTCACACATTGCAGTTTCATTGTGTTACTAAATTATTTACAGTACTTTATCACCCACACAGTGCACTGTATTCTCTGCCTGTAACACCGATATTGGAATAAAGTAAAGAACTTTTAAAATTACATTTTTCTTTTCACCTCCACACACATATTATCAAGCATCTTTTATCTTTGAGGTTGAGCCCCACAATAAGGACTTTTTCCGATATTATCTTACATGGGATATACTGTGTTTTTTGTCCAGGTGGAATTGACAGTGCCGGCTTTGATTCTCTCTGCCGTTTACCATAATTTACTTGTGTTACTGCATCATTTTTGTGAAAACGCTGCAGTACTGCAATGAAACTCCAAAATGTGTTAACACAGCCCTAATTTCACCCCCTTAGGAGACAAATATTCCATGCCTCTGTCTTACATTGTGTGTGTTTGCTGAGCACAGGCTGATGATGCAGACAGGGGGCAGGGCGTGATGTCACAGGAAGCTTGGCTGGATCCCCCAATCCCCTGAGTGAGTCACCATCTCTGACCAGCCAAAAGCAGATGCAGCAAATTCGCTGACTCAGTGAAATTAGGGCTGTGTTCACACATTTTGGAGCTCCATTGCAGTACTGCAGCGTTTTCACAAAAATGATGCAGTAACACAAGTAAATTATGCTAAACGGCAGAGAGGATAAAAGTCGGCACTGTCAATCCCACCTGGACAAAAAACACAGTATATCCCATGTAAGATAATATCGGAAAAAGTCCTTATTGTGGGGCTCAACCTCAAAGATAAAAGATGCTTGATAATACGTGCATGGAGAGGAAAAGAAAAAAAAATTTAATTTTAAAAGTTCTTTATTCCAATATCGACGTTACAGGCAGAGAATACAGTGCGCTGTGTGGGTGCGAACACAATGAAATGATAAAGTACTGTAAATAATTTAGTAACACTAAATAGTAGCCAAAGTAATAGTAGTCAATATTATTGTAACTCAAAGGACCACGGAAGTCTATAATAGACACTCACCCCAGTTTTACCAATCTGTGGAAACAGAAATTGGTGTTATTTGCACAAAACTAGCTACAACTCAGATTTAATTTTACCAGATATATAAGCTGAGCTGTAATTGGTTGCTTTTGTTTTACATAGATTGATGAATCTGGGTAATTGTGTTATACCATGCTATACCATCTAAATATCTGCATTTGTCAGCAGAGGGCACTCATGATTCATTTTTACAAATCATTATAATTTTGATTTACACGAATGCCTAGTTCAACATTTGATGGAATGAAATAAATTAAAATCAGTTAAATGGTTTAGTATCATATTCCATCGTATAAGTTTAGAATCATATTCCAGGAATCATAATGACTAGAGATGAGCAAACCTCGAGCATGCTCGAGTCGATCCGAACCCGAACTTTCGGCATTTGATTAGTGGTGGCTGCTGAACTTGGATAAAGCCCTAAGGCTATGTGGAAATCATGGATATAGTCATTGGCTGTATCCATGTTTTCCAGACAACCTTAGAGCTTTATCCAAGTTCAGCAGCCCCAGCTAATCAAATGCCGAACGTTCGGGTTCGGATCGACTTGAACCCGAACCCGGTTTGCTCATCTCTAATGACAGTATACAATACACACACTAAAATTAACAGTAGCAGTAAAGGTGTTTTCTACAGTGAGTGCCACTGGAGAGCTCTCTTTTCCAACATCGTTGTATGGACTATGCATGACAGCTGAGCACCATCTACACTATAAGCTGAATGTGGAGTCTATTGCCTGAATAGCTGTAATATTGTATGGTGGGACCAGTAGTGCCAATGATACTATTCTCTATTGGGCTATAATTTCCAAGAATCTAATTGACCCTCTTCACATTAGTCTGAGGATGTAGGCCAAAGAAAATTTAAAATTAATTTGCAGTTGGGAGCAAAGAGCACACCAGAATTTTGATAAGATCCGAGGACCTTGGTCTGAAATGATGTACAGAGGTAATCCATGTAGA
The DNA here is from genome assembly GCF_027789765.1 of Dendropsophus ebraccatus. NCBI lineage: Eukaryota > Metazoa > Chordata > Amphibia > Anura > Hylidae > Dendropsophus > Dendropsophus ebraccatus. The sequence goes on from NC_091462.1 coordinate 55,014,153, forward strand.
CCATGTACTGGTGGAAGAGAATGGCAAGACGTGGAGCAAAAAGCAGACCAGGTAGGGGTATGAAGTGAGACATTTAAGAAAAACAGTCTGTGACCACCCAAATGACAGTGTTGCCGGCAGAGGAAGGAAGATTGTTGACTAAGTCCATTGCAATTCAGCCAGCGACAAAGTCCTTGACATGCTTACTGAGACTTGGCCGCCAGTAATGATGTGAGATTAGTTTTGCAAATTTCTGCATCACCCTTATTCTTCGCCACCAGTCAGAAATGAATGAAGAAATTAAACAGAGAAAAGAAAAGAGACCTCCTGGTTTCCCTGGTATTGAGGTGCTGAGTTGTCTAAAGATATAAAAGATTCTTATAATCGGTATAGACATTGATGGGATGGTTTGCTCCTTTCCAGAGATGACGCCATTCCTCCAGAGCGAATTTAAAGGGGTAGTGCGGCGGTAAAGAATTATTGACAGAATAACACACATTCCAAAGTTATACAACTTTGTAATGTATGTTATGTCTGTGAATGGCCCCCTTCCCCGTGTCCCCCCCCCCCACCCGTGTACCCGGAAGTGTGGTGCGCTATACATACCTGTCACGTGCCGACTCATCTCTGATCTTCAGTCTGCAATGCCGAATCCCTCCGAGCGTCCTGGGTGCCGGCCGCCCTCTTCAGCGTCATCGGCTGCTCAGCCGCGATTGGCTGAGCATAACTGTGCTCAGCCAATTGCGGCTAAGCATCTCATGACGCTGAAGAGGGCGGCCGGCACTCGGGACGCTCGGAGGGATTCGGCCCGGCCGTCCGAAGACGACATCGCAGACTGAAGATCGGAGACGAGTCGGCACGTGACAGGTATGTATAGCGCACCACACTTCCGGGTACACGGGTGGGGGTGGTGGGACACGGGGAAGGGGGCCATTCACAGACATAACATACATTACAAAGTTGTATAACTTTGTAATGTGTGTTATTCTGTCAATAATTCTTTACCGCCGCACTACCCCTTTAATTTCCAACAGTTCACAATCTCCAATGGTGTAATTTTTCTCTGCTGGGGAGAAGGTCTTGGAGAAGAAACCACAAGTCCTAGTTCTCCCTGTGGAATCTTTCTGGGTAATAACCGCTCTAACTCCTACTGAAGAGGCATCGACCTTCAAGAAGAAGGGTCTCTCAGGATCAGGAAGAGACAAGACTGGAGCAGTCTTGTGCTTGGCCACTAAATAACTGCTGTGAGCTTAGCAGGGTCCATATGCAGACCAGTGTCAGAGATGATGTAACCAAGAAAAGGAAGGCTGGTTTGATGGAAGACACACTTTCCCAGCTTGGCATCAGGGATGTAACTAGGATTCATAGGGCCCCATAGTAAAAAAAAACTGTAAGGGCCCCTCCTCCCCTAGGCACAACACAAAGCACTGCATATTTATAGGCTCGGTGATGTGGCCAAAAAAGAAAATCTCTTGTGGCCAGAAGCAGAATCCTGCCTGCAGCCACAAGAGTGACTGGCAGAGCAGAGAGCCAATGGCTGCTGGCTCTGTCAGTCCACTGTATTTAACTATAAGGGCCCATTAGAAGCCCTAATTGTTAAATACATAGGTGCAGTAGCAGACTACCTTCTGCTTAACCCCTAATGTACTGCAGTGTGTAAGTGACCCAAAGTTCAAAAGACAAGAGATATTTGCTTTACTGCTGGTGTACTAATAACCCCCTTACCTCTACTTGATTACGGCAGGCAGCTGAGTGGTCAGGGGTTATCACTGCAGTGAAGCAGAGATCTCTTTGTCTTCTGCTTTGTTTTTTTCTTGTGTTGCAGCATGTAAGTAAACATTGGGTCACCTACACACTGCAGAACATAAGGGGTTAAGCAGAAAGTCACAGCTCTTACCTTCTCCCAGGGCTCCCTTGCTGCGCAGGCCCCATAGCAGCTGCCTACCCTGCCTCTATGGTAGCTACGCCACTGCTTGGCATAAAGATGGTTAGTCCTCAAGCGTCTCAACACTTGTCACACATGAGTCACGAGATTCCAAATTGGAAGAGGAGATCAAAATATCATCCAGATACACAATGACGCTGGAATAGAGAATGTCTCTTAAAATGTAATTGTAAACTCTTGAAAATGTCTGGGGTGTTGCATAACCCAAAGGGCATTGCTAAATACTCAAAATGTCCATCCAGAGTATTAAAGGGCATCGGGCATCTTCCCCTCATGACCCTCCTAAATTCCCACCAAGTTATACCCCACAAATCCAGAAATTCAAGCACCCTGAAGGCAGATGAAGAGTTCCGAGATCAGAGGGATACTTGTTGAGGCCTCATAAATCAATACATGGGCGTAGTGATCTCTTTGTTCTGTACAAAGAAGAACCGGGCACCAGCTGAAGAATATGACTTTTAGATAAAGCGTAACTGCAGGTTCTCCTTGATACAGGCTGACATGGCCTGAGTCTCTAGTACCGGGAGAGGCACCAGGCTGAAAGTCAATGAGGCAATCGTAAGTGCAGTGAGTTGGAAGGGTGTTAGCCTCCTTTTCTAAGAAGACGTCCACAAAGTCATGATACAGAGCAGGGAGACATGGTAGAGGTCCAGTGCCTGGGGCAGCACCTTTCAGGGGGGCAGCACCAGGGGGCAGGAGGAAGAAACAACTTTTTTAAATTTTAATTTATTTAGTCTCCCACCTCCCGTTCAGACTTGCCCGAAAATCTGGTGTCTTTTCGAGGGGGGGGGGGAAGGGTATGGTGGTATTGGTCTGCTCTTGGATGGCAGTGTTAAGTGTGATGCCTGGTGCTATTACCTACCAAACTACCAAGCGATTCAGACAATGTTTCTACATATAGAGAAATGCATGTGGCCGAAACCATGTTCCCATTTGTTTCCCATGTGCTGTTACCAGGATTATTAGCCATATGCCTATTGGTGTCTGGGGAAAATGTGTGTCGGCGAAGACAAAGCATGACAGTAATGGGCACAGGTAAGGCAGTAACTAAGCAGGCGGACTCGCGATCCGAAATTCGGGACACGGCACCCACCACAGCAGGGGAGGGAGCAGACGTGAACCATGGTCATGACACAAACAAATAGGCACATTACATAGATACACACATTTGCACATATACATAAACACACACAAATAGGCACACTAGAACAGTAGATGTTCAGTATTTTTTTCAAGTCCGTAGATTCCTCCCACTATCCTCCCACTAGTAAAATCTGCAAAAAATTATGGATTGGGAATATGTAGTGCATCCGTAGTGCATCCATATTTCTGTAAATCCTTTTTTTCCCCAACATGTCAATTATAACTCATCCATATTTTTTTTACGGAAATACAGATGCCAAACAGGTTACAATCCGTAAAAAATAGCGGATTCCATTGATTTCTATCAGAGGATCTGTAAAAAAACTAGGTCCGCACTGGGACATGTCCTTTTTGTTATCAGCATTGGTTTTTGTCCTTGTAATCTACTGATCGTGTGAATCGCAAACAATGTGCACTAACGCGAATACGGAAATGCAGATCCGAAGATTACGTGACATGTGAATAAGGCCTAACAGTCTGTCTTATGCTGACAGCACATAAATTGCGCCGTCCAGGTTGAACAATTGCTAGTTGTGTAGCCTTTTTCTTTAAACAGCTGTTAGCTGCATATATTGATGCATATATATTACTAATAATTTTTCAGCAGGGCAGGATTCAGTCAATTAGCTGATCACCGACCCAGCTGCACAGGTGATATCTGCCTGATTTGACCGATATTGGCCTGTTTAAGGCTACGTTCACACTAAGCAAAACTAGCGGATTTGCCGAAATGACGTTAGCCTCCCTCATATAATGACAGTCTAGGGAAGGCGCGCGCTGCTGCTCTCCGCGCTGAACAATGAACATGTTCATTCTTCAGCGCGGAGAGACGCTGTGAGAACAGCAGCGCGCCTCACATAGACTCCTATTATGAGAGAGAGGCTAACGGAATTCTGCTAGTTTTGCTACGTGTGAACGGGGCCCAATAGGATCTTTAATAAGGTAGTTTATGATTAGAAAGACTGTTAGAGAATTGTAGGGAACAATTTGGGGGAGATTTATCAAAGAGTGTAAAATATACACTGGTGTAAACTTCCCACAGCAACCAATTACAGCTCAGCTCTTAGCTCTGGAAAAAAATGAAAGAGAAGTTGTGATTGGTTGCTGTGGGCAGTTGTAATGGCTGGTTTTGGAGGATGCAGGTTGAAATGCTCCCAAGCAGATAGGAAAGGCTGAGGAGGCTGATTGGGAGAGGAGCTCAACATGGCATGTACTGACAAGAGGACATGTCAAATAGGGCCTAAGCCTAGACTCCTAAAAGAGGTTTATACTTTTTCTACTGGAGCCTCACCCAACAGACCAAGGCCATGCCTGGGCCTCAACACATTGACCAAGAGGGTGCCTGGGCCTCACCATCTGTGGTGAAAGTCCATTCAAAAGCTGTAAATAAAGCTAGGGCTACCTTTTACCCATCTCCCAAGCTCTATATACTGATAAAGCAAGTACAAAATACATTAATAATGTTGCTAAAATGGAGATTTTTGCAAACAGCAAAAGGAATAAGCAGATCATAGTTACTTTTGTGAAAACTGGCTTCTCAGCTGGGCCCCACCAACAACTAGGGGGCGCCTCATTTGGTGAGGCCCACCTCACAGTTTGAGAAGCATTGCTCTAGAGAAGGAGAGGGAAGGGGGAGTTAAGAAAGTGGCAGAGCTGCGGAGCTCTCCATGTCTCCACTAATCCAAGAGACAGGGGTCTGTAATATGTTGTAAAGCCAAGAACCATCCTAAATTAAATTCTGCACTCAAAATCCACCAGTATCACTCCATTTTTTAGCAGATACATAATTGAACTTTTTTTTCTCTCTAAAATAACATATATACAGTTTGATAGATGATGTTTTAAGTATAGTGTATTGTTGCTTTTATGTGCAGCTACAAGAATACTTCATGAAAGTGAAAAACTGATTCATTGGTAGTTACCTGTGGCGCAAAGCAGTCTGGAAAGAAATGACACAGCATCTTCCTGACTGAAGAGATGTGGAAGACGTCAGAGTTGCTATGGTGATATGTATCACAGATTCCTTTGTGTTGCAAATCTGTCATTTTGTTGTCTGCCGCTAGACCTGTATTTTATATGTAAGCTCCAAGAAGGACAATATACCACCTTCTTCTTTTTACAATTGTGATAATATGTAATCCATTCTACATGTGATACTGTAAAGGACGAACAGAAAGGTAAAATAACTGTCATGAATGTTCCTGTTGGGACCTTGGCGCAGTCCTCGGTTTATAAGATACGACCAAGACTGTGCTTTTGCCCGTGATTCTACACTTTTACTAAGGCTGGGTTCACACTATGTATATTTCAGTCAGTATTGTGGTCCTCATATTGCAACCAAAACCAGGAGTGGATTGTAAACACAGAAAGGCTCTGGTCAATGTTGAAATTGAGTGGATGGCTGCCATTTAATGGCAAATATTTGCTGTTATTTTAGAACAACGGCTGTTATATTGAAATAATGGCCGTTATTTACTGTTATATGGCGGCCATCCACTCAATTTCAACATTGTGTGAACAGATCCTTTCTGTGTTTTTAATCCACTCCTGGTTTTGGTTGCAATATGAGGACCACAATACTGACTGAAATATACGTAGTGTGAACCAAGCCTAAGGCTGGGTTCACACTACGTATATTTCAGTCAGTATTGTGGACCGGGCTCTGGTTCACTATAAGCTGTTCTCAGTATCACAGTTCATTGCTGGTTATTCAGTATAGCTTCCCTGTCCTGCATTTATCTGTGTTACCTCTGGTTTTCTGTCCCTTGCTTTGTATTCTGATTATCCTTGCCTGCAGCCTGCCCTGACCATTTGCGTGACTTTTTACTTCTCATCTGTTTGGTGATTCTGTACTTTGCTGTCCGCTTGTTATTTCCTGGACTGTCGACCCTGCATTATTGTGTGTGTTTGTATTGTTTTGTCTTTTTGTTTCACTAGTATAGGCTAGGGACCGCCGCCCTGTTGCTCGCTGCTACCTTTAGGGCAGATAGTAGCAAGTAGGCAGGGACAGTGGGCTGGGCTTAGCTTAGGGCTCACTGTCTCTGTGTGTTTGGTGCGACTGGTCCTGACAATCACTTCTTAGCTTTCCAGAAATTTCTATTAATTTTATCCAAAATATTTTTTCGTTTTTATGTTTAAATTTGGAAAGAGCATTTTAATAAAACTATTAATTTTATGGTAAGTACACACCCAGAGCCGGTTCCAAGTTTTTGCGGGCCCTCAGGTGACCAAGCCTCAGCAGGCCCCTCATCCATGCACTATGCACCCATCATCCACACACTATGCACAATTACTTGAGACACCACTAAAATACACAAACACACTACATTATTAACACACTGACTAACTGACACTGACACACTTAAGGTTGAGGACCTTCAGGTCATATGATCAGGACCTTCACCCTCTTTCTCTCTCTCTGTGCAGGTCCTACTGCATCTCCTGTGTCTTCTGATGGTCAGCTTCCTCACCTTGCATTACAATGAGTGGGCTAAAAATTAAAACACCAGGCCCTTTCCCTCTCTGGTCCCCTAGAGAGGCTGTGGGCCCCGGCACTTGCCCGGGTAAGCCCTGTGCTGATGCTGGCCCTGTTTACACCATCCCACACTACTTTAGACTGGACAATTTCTTGTTTTAAAAAATAAATAGAAATGTATGTTCCCACCTTGGTGCATTTCTCTGCCTAGATGTATACAGAAAGGGACTGCTGAGCCATGTAGACAAAAATATTAGGGCACCTGAAAAAGCATGAAAACCTCTTTTACTATTTCAATGATCTTTAGTATTTTTTGCATTTACTGGACGTAGATTGAAGGACTGGCCCAATGCATTGCGTTACTCCATGAAACTTTGTCAGCAGCTCCTGATGAAGTTGCATAGAGCAACGCAACGCTTTGGGCCAATCCTCCAATTCTGTCCGACTCTGTTACTCTGTGGTGCAGGTTGTATATACTTAAAACTTAACTCAGAACCCGGTTCAGTGTGTTTTTTTTTACAGGTTAGGTTGTAGTTTTGTAGTTAGGAGTTATATTTGTATTGTTATTTTACTGCTACACTCTGCCCCAACCTGATTTTAAACACATCCACCTCTTCCTCCCACCTATCTGGGATGTAGTAAGCTCGGTTCAGCTGCTGGGACAGGTATGTTATAGCACACCTTATTGTGATGATGCTAGGTGTTGTTTTTGGTTTTAATTGTTTTTAATATATTTTTTTTTCTGCACTATAATGAAAGTTTATATTTTTTTGTTACAAGGTTTGCTGGTCTCTAGTGCTTTCCGTCAATTCTTTCAACGGAACGCGTAATCCGCCCGTGCACAGAACAGTGTCTGTGGCACCGGCGGAAAAGCGCGCCGCCGCGTGCGGGGACGAGCGACGGAATACGCCGCGGGTTATACGCGGCAATTCCGTAGTGTGCACGCACGCTTACTGCTGCAGTTTCTTCTGGGCTCAGATGTCAGGGGTGTGGCTAAAGAAATATATGCATAACCCCACCCACCTGATGACTCACTGTTTCCTCACTGGCAGGAACAGGAAACAGAAGGCAACAGAATTTCACAGGAAGTAAAGAAAACACAGGCAGAGTGGTCATGTGACTAAGTCTGAGAACACAGTAAGCGCTCTAAATAAATAGAAGTGTATGTAGAATATGCAACATCCACAGAGGTCAATGCAATGCTAGTTTATTGAAAAATCCCAGACAACCCCTTTAAACATTGCATCTGCTGGAATAAAGACACATTTAAAGTGTTTATCTGCATTGAAACTGCTGTATTCCTTGGCAGGTGAAGTGTGCTTACAGATTAATTATTAAAAGAACTTTGCTGCTGCATGATAATTCATTGGGAGATTCAGGTCTCAATGTGGCTTAGTGAGAGCTGCGGGAAAAAAGACACATCTTATGTCGGTGTGAAGGTACCTATAGGCTAAGTTCACATTACTCTTTTTAGGTAAAAAACGGACGCTGATGGCAATGGAATCAGCGTCTGTTCTCTACTGCAGTGGTGGCATTACATTGTTATGTTAACGGGCGTTAAAATAATGTACCTGCCTATTATTTCCATGACAAAAATATGTGGACTATGCACCACCAATATTACAGGGTGCTCTCAAGATGACAGGAATATGAATAGTACCAACAAAACAAAAAGGAAGGGCCTGTCAAATATAATCACTGGCACATCGAACAAATAAAGAAGAAAATATGTATCTTTATTTCACATAAACCAAAGTACCAAACATCACACTGGGACATAAAGAGTTAAAAACATCTAAAAAAAACCTCACAAAATACATCAATACACCACTACATATAGGGAAAAGCCCCCAGGACACACTGACAAGCAAAAATGGCAAGGACCATATCTTACCAATAAATCTGAAATGATAACTGTTCCCCACTACTGTAAACTATGATGATGAGGTAAAAAAGCGACCAAGAGACGTGCAATCAAGCAAGGGCAGGTATAACAAAAAAATGACCAAAATATCACCAAATATTCAGAAGGTCCATGTCAGAGTCCAATTCTCCCCACACATTCCGTTTCTCAGAGGTTAAAGGGGCTATTCAGGGGACACTGTTAAACCAAGTGTGAACTTAGCCATAAGGTGTTGATCCCAGATCCTAAGAACAGTATAGGGGACATTTATTAATAGGTGCAGTGGCCATTTTGTGGTGTAGAGGGCCCACTTGCGCTCTGCACCACTTGCGCCAGAGGGGTGGGGAGGGGGCAGAACAAGGGGTGCGGCTGCATGCAAAAGGTAGTGAACTGGTGCAGTGATACCTACGCCAGTTCAGAGCTGTAGGTTTCACTACGTTCGTACACTGGTGTTCATGGGATTTATGTAGTGGCATTGCCCCTTTACATATATCCGGCAAGCATCAGTGCTGCTGAGACATTTTTAAGCCCGGTGCTAAAAACATCAGACTTAATAAATATCTTCAGTCACTGCAAAGACACAAGGACAACATTTTAGGATTAAGAAGGTTTATTGTATTGTTCTGAATTGAGTGGGTCGGGGCTAAAATAAAATACAATACAGAAATTCATAATACAATTGGCAAATACCCTTGAATCAATCAATCAATCAATCAATCAATCAATCAATCAATCAATCGGTCAATGAATGAATGAATGAATCAATCAATCAAAAATAACACATATGAACTGAGCAAACATCTTATCATATAATGCTAAGCCACAACAAATATTGTAACATTACACATTACTTAATCCTTTAAGGATACAGTGGATTTTGGTATTAAGGACCAGGTCAATTTTCATTTTTTCTGTTTTGTTTTTCCTCCTCCTTGCTTTGCTGTGGGGACCCCGACCACTTTCTTTGATGAACAGAGGAGAAACACTCTGTTTATGCAATTAGTATATGCAATCTAATGATTGCATACAGTATGTAACAAAAAAAAAGTCGAAAAACAAATAGTAAAAAAAAGGGTAAAAAAATATATAAAAAAGCCCTTAAAAAATAAACCCCCAATAAAAGTTTAAATTGACTCCTTTCCCATAATGAAAATAAAAAAATCATATATCGGATTGTCCGATCTATTGAAATATAACAATATTGTTCCCAAATGGTGAACAGCGTAAATGAAAAGAGAAAAAAATAACACCAGTTAACAAAAAGCGATAAATTTTTTTCTTTTACACCAATATAATACCAATAAAAACTAGAGATCATGGCGCAAAAAATGACACACCAACCAGCCTTGTAAGTGGAGAAGTAAAAGCGTTATGGCTCTGAGAAGGCGAGGAGGAGAGCGCTGCTTCATTGTGACCTTAACATCTGTGCATCAATGACCTTAGGTCAATAAGAGATTAATATTTATTACCCCAAGTCAGTTTTTCAAAATACCCAATGTGTGGCCCTAATGCGCTCCTTGCCATGCCCACACTCTCTTTGGAAAGAGGATCACTCTGTGGATCCTGGGGCCTTCTTTTTCTTTTTTTTCCCTCTAGGTACTATATTGGGTTTGCTAAAACAATAGTAGTAGTTTCAACTTTTTCACATTTTCACAAGGAACACAAACAGCCTCCCATGTTAGTTACCCCATTTCTCTTGAGTACAGTAGTATCCCATATGCAGGCAAAACTACTGTTTGTGCATATGGCAGTATGCTAGTATAGTAAACAGGTGCTCAGAGAGTCATGTCATATTCAAAATGTGATTTTTAGGGTCCATTCACACATACAGGACATGCAGCAGATTAATGGTGCAGATTAAAGCTGCAGATTTTATGCTGAGTTTCAGTGTAATATCTGCAGGTTCAAATCTGCTGAAGATCCTGAATGTGTGAATGGACCCTTAAAGTGCTTCTAAAAATTACTAGGATGCACAGTGCTGCATTTTAGTAATTTTTTTAAAAAAACATCAGGGGTACACTTTAAGGCTATGTTCACACTGCGTATGAATCCGTCCGTAGTGCGAACCGCGAACATACGCACGTAGGTTTGAGGTTGATGCGTTTGCTTGAAAGTATACGATATACGCCCGCACAGTGCACACTACGTATGAGCTTACGGCCAGATCGGATACAGCGCCGTGAAAAATGAACAAGACCATTGTTTGAGGACAGAAATGTTGAAACTCACGGCCGTGGATTTCCATGCGGTCCCGTACGGAGTACTTATTTTATCCAAATTGAACTTGATTTTTCGATCCAAAAGGTTCTGTGTGGTTTACGGGGCTGGGTGAAGATTTCCAAGTAAATGACCTGTTTCAGATCGCTTCGAAACAAGATAGGGAAGCATAACTGTACTATGGGCGTATGTTCGCGGTTCGTACGCATCCGGCCGCATGTCTATTTTTTCCCACAACCCCGTAGTTTCAGCCGCACATGTACGGCGCCGTACGATCTACGGACGGATTCATACGCAGTGTGAACATAGCCTAACAGTGTACCCCAGATCCTAAGAACAGTGTTTAATTTTTATTATGTAAATAAAAGGGAACCGGTCACCTCCCTGGCCCCAATACCTTATTGCTGCTGTGCAGAGCTCTCCGACGCTGTGCCTGACAGTCTGTGTTGGGTCCGCAATTTATATATATGTATAAAAAAATTTTTTAATCAAAGCTTCTGGCACCTGGTAACTAGGTATTGGGGTTGAGCCGCAGCGGCATGTAGTCATGCTTCCTTTGTCCTCTTCTCAGCCACTCACACTTTGAGCTGGAGAACTTTGGGCTGGTATGATTTTTGGCAAAGTTTCGGGAAGGATGAAAGAAGCAACATGCTCTCACCTCCCCTGCTCCAGCGCTGGTTGTGGTATCTTGCAGCTGAGTGGCCGAGGCAGGACCTTGCTATGGCCGTTTACTGGCTGAGTGGGCCTGGCATGTCACATCCCAGGTCCCCACTCAGACACAGAAGCGTCCATAATCGGGGGACCGGAGCTGCGAGATACCTGCACCAAAAATCACCCCAGTCTGAAGTTCTCAAACACTAAACACTTTCTCCTCTCTTGGCATGATATTGATACATCATGCCCAGAGAACGACTCCACAACAAGGCTTCCCCACCCATGCTGTCCGTGCTTCACAGAACTTGGGAATAAGCCAAGGCAGCATGGTGTAATTATGCCTCACTCTCCCTTATGCAATGTTAACACACAGGGGGACATTTAGTAAAGTTGCCTCCCTGGTGTACGCCTGGGGCAAGGTGCAGATTCTTGCCTTCTCCTTGGAGTACACCAGCCGTAACCCCTGCTCACTTGATGGACTGGCAGGAGGGGTTGTAGCAAGGCAGAGAGGAGGCGGGATGTATTAAGATTTACGCCTGAAAACGGTGCAAACCAGGAAAAAATCTACATCTGCTTCAGAGCAGGTGTAGATTCTTGCGCAATGCCTCCGCCTGACGCAGGGCCAGCTGGTTGTACAGAGTGTTACAAAGGCAGAAAGAGGGTGTGATAGTGGGTGCAGTCGCATTAATAACAATTCACGCTGAATTACGCTGGTAAGTGAAATCTATGCCAACTCTGGCGTAAATTTCACTGCCTTGTGCACAGGGAGTGCAGGGAGGTGTGCACCCTTTACATAAATCCTGTTCATTTGCATGCTGGCAGGGGGATTTTTAAGAGTTAAGCAGGAATCAAATTTTTAAGGGAATTATTGTTTTTGTCAATAAGTATATAGATATAGATATAAATAGAGATATAGAGATATAGATTTAGATACAGTGGGGAAAAAAAGGATTTAGTCAGTCACCAATAGTGCAAGTTCCACCACTTAAAAAGATGAGAGGCCTGTAATTGACACCATATGTAGACCTCAACTATGGGAGACAAAATGAGAAAACAAATCCAGAAAATCACATTGTCTGATTTTGTAAGAATTTTATTTGCAAATTATGGTGGAAAATAAGTATTTGGTCAGTAACAAAATTTCATCTTAAAGGGAACCAATCACACACAAATTGGCCATAAAGATAAGGAAACGTGCTGGTACATCAGCCAGCATGCTTCCTAACCATCCCCCTGTCCCCTCCGTCCCATGAACATTCAGCCCGCAAAGTTAGTTTAATAGTGTCCCGCGCTGTATGCAAATTACCATCTAAGTAGTCAAGGTGGGCGGGCGGCTGGTCAAGTAGTCACGGTGGGCGGGGGCTTCGTCATGTAGTCACAGGCTCCTGGGCCGCCTCCGGTGCTGTAATCACGCCCCTCCGGGCGTGTTGTAAAGCGGCTCCTGGTGACGTCACTCGGGGGGGCCGACATTGCACGTCAGCCACGCCGACGTCTTTACTAAGCTGCGCATGCGCAGTGCAGCCTGAGAAGACGCTGCTGTACTGCGCTTGCGCGACGTAGTACAGCAGCGGCTTCACCCACTGTACTGCGCATGCGCAGCTTAGTAAAGACGTCGGCGTGGCCGACGTGCAATGTCGGCCCCCCCGAGTGACGTCACCAGGAGCCGCTTTACAACACGCCCGGAGGGGCGTGATTACAGCACCGGAGGCGGCCCAGGAGCCTGTGACTACATGTTGAAGCCCCCGCCCACCGTGACTACTTGACCAGCCGCCCGCCCACCTTGACTACTTAGATGGTAATTTGCATACAGCGCGGGACACTATTAAACTAACTTTGCGGGCTGAATGTTCATGGGACGGAGGGGACAGGGGGATGGTTAGGAAGCGTGCTGGCTGATGTACCAGCACGTTTCCTTATCTTTATGGCCAATTTGTGTGTGATTGGTTCCCTTTAATACTTTGTTATATATCCTTTGTTGGCAATGACAGAGGTCAAACGTTTTCTGTAAGTTTTCACAAGGTTGGCACACACTGTTGTTGGTATGTTGGCCCATTGCTCCATGCAGATCTCCTCTAGAGCAGTGATGTTTGGGGGCTGTCGCTTAGCAACACAGACTTTCAACTCCCTTCAAAGGTTTTCTATGGGGTTGAGATCTGGAGAATGGCTAGGCCACTCCAGGACCTTGAAATGCTTCTTACGAAGCCACTCCTTCGTTGCCCTGGCGGTGTGCTTTGGATCATTGTCATGTTGAAAGACCCAGCCACGTTTCATCTTCAATGTCCTTGCTGATGGAAGGAGGTTTGCACTCAAAATCTCATGAAACATGGCCCCATTCATTCTTTCATGTACCCGGATCAGTCGTCCTGGCCCCTTTGCAGAGAAACAGCCCCAAAGCATGATGTTTTCACCCCCATGCTTTACAGTAGGTATGGTGTTTGATGGATGCAACTCAGTATTCTTTTTCCTCTAAACACGACAAGTTGTGTTTCTACCAAACAGTTCCACTTTGGTTTTATCAGACCATAGGACATTTTCCCAATACTCTTCTGGATTATCCAAATGCTCTCTAGCAAACTTCAGACGGGCCCGGACATGTACTGGATTAAGCAGTGGGACACGTCTGCCACTGCAGGATCTGAGTCCCTGGCGGCGTAGTGTGTTACTGATGGTAGGCTTTGTTACATTGGTTCCAGCTCTCTGCAGTTCATTCACTAGGTCCCCTCGCGTGGTTCTGGGATTTTTGCTCACTGTTCTTGTGATCATTTTGACCCCACGGGGTGAGATTTTGCGTGGAGCCCCAGATCGAGGGAGATTATCAGTGGTCTTGTATGTCTTCCATTTCCTAATTATTGCTCCCACAGTTGATTTCTTCACTCCAAGCTGGTTGCCTATTGCAGATTCAGTCTTCCCAGCCTGGTGCAAGGCTACAATTTTGTTTCTGGTGTCCTTTGACAGCTCTTTGGTCTTCACCATAGTGGAGTTTGGAGTCTGACTGTTTGAGGGTGTGCACAGGTGTCTTTTTATACTGATAACAAGTTTAAACAGGTGCCATTACTACAGGTAATGAGTGGAGGAAAGAGGAGACTCTTAAAGAAGAAGTTACAGGTCTGTGAGAGCCAGAAATCTTGATTGTTTGTTGGTGACCAAATACTTATTTTCCACCATAATTTGCAAATAAATTCTTACAAAATCAGACAATGTAATTTTCTGGATTTGTTTTCTCATTTTGTCTCTTATAGTTGAGGTCTACCTATGATGTAAATTACAGACGCCTCTCATCTTTTTAAGTGGGAGAACTTGCACTATTGGTGACTGACTAAATACTTTTTTCCCCCACTGTATATAGATATAGATGTGTATGGATGTTCAGAACCACAGTGCCACTAGTTTAGATGGTCTATATAATATTAAGCAGTAAACCAACAGATAGAGACTCGTATGTATGTTTGGCATCATGTGTTAACCTTTTACATGCTTATCAAAGCCACTGTATGGAAATTCTTTTATCTTTATCAATTTCTATCTGCATTAAAAAAAAAAAAAAAAAAAAAAAAGGAAAACCGTTGCAACTGTCTCTTTTCTACTGAAAGCCACCCACTTACCTGGCACCCAGCATTCTACATGAACCACTTTTTACACAGTTCAAATTATGTCTGTGTGAGTTCTTAGTTAAATTAAATTACCCCTGTTTTTTAAAGATAAAATGTATTTGTTACTGTTCAGCAGTTATTAATTTTTCTTTTTTTTCTTGCCAGTGTGCAGTGTTTGTTTATGTGACCTGAAATCTATAAACGAACAAAAACCAATCGGGAGCGAATCAGTTCATTAATGTGAATGCCGTCCAATTGCCAATTTAGGGTGGGTTCATACTGAGGAATTGTCGCGGATAATGTCCGTGGAATTCCGCTGTCTGTCCGCGCGCACGCCCGCGCGCCTTTCCGCCGGCTCCATAGACACCATTCTAAGGACCGGCGTATTCCGATATCCACCGAAAGAAGTGACATTATCCACGAGAATTCCTCAGTATGAACCCACCCATATACTCACACTTGCCAATATACACTTACACTCCCTAGAAACCAACGCCCAGCAATATATCTATACACAGGTCTGCTGCATTCCACCCAGTCAGATGAAACAATCCTCCGGATATATAATGGATAACACAAAAAGAAAAAAAAAATAGGAGAGCGGTCAATTCTTTGTGTACTATTAAACATCGTACAAGAAAATAGCAGGGGGGGGGCGTGGCCTGCTTCTGAGGAGACCGGACGTGTTTCTGCGGAGCTCCGTCCTCAGCTACGATTAAGCGATCTCTGCTCTGCTTCTCTTACCGGATTGACACCGGGAGACCACCGGAACACCTCCACGACATACTGAGATGCGGCACACATCTAGGAAAGCATCGGCAGCCGCCAGAAAGAAGGCAAGGGCCTCGGTTCCTGCAGTGCCGGCTTTTCAAGATGGCGCCGGCTCTCTCCCGAACTCGCTTCTTGATGCCATACTAGCTGGTGCGGTGGGGCCGTGGGAGGACCCCTCAGCGTCCGCTTCTGAAGCTCCTTGTCGGGAGGTGAGTCACGCTAGCCTGTCACCTACTAAGGCAGAGAAGCGGAGAAGGAGGAAGGCTAGAATCGCCGAAGAGGCTAAGCGGCGATTAGCGGCAGAGACGGATTTGGCTTTGGCAGCGAAGTCCTGTTCTGATCTATGTCTTCCTGCTCTGTTTGACGACACATTTGACTCTGCTACTGCCGACTGCTCTACTCAGCCGACTGGGGATATGGATGTAACACAGGTACACCGAGTTGCCCTAGAAAGTTTCCCTGTTCCACTATCTAAGACCCTCTCTCCTCTGGCGGTGCCGTTTCATATTGTGCCTCCTGTACACCTGTCTGGCGACATGGATGTTCCTGCTCCTCATTGCCTCTTACCGTCTACTACTACTTCGGTTTCTCCGCGACACTTAACAGCGCAGGTACCCAATGGTTCTACAAAGTCAGGTACAAATTCTTCTCTGGATGGTGCTTTTCAGGACTATGCCAAGCATCTGAATCTCCTTCTGGCGTCCCCCGCTCCACTGTCTATTTCTACTGTTAAAGAGATGATTGCAACGTTGAGAGACTCTCTGTTACAAACACTGGACCATGCTTTTACATCTCTTTCCTCCCTGGTGAGGGCAGCGGAGGATAGAGCATTGTTAACTGAACAAAAGCTCTCCGAAGTCATTGGAGCTCATAACTCCCTGTCAGCTAAGTGCGAGACATTGGAAGCTGAGCTCAAACTCCTTCATGATAAGCAGGGAATTTTGGATGATGTTCAAAGGCGCAACAATATCAAACTGCGGGGAATCCCTGAAGCTATCACCATATCTGAACTCCCATCCTATACTCAGAAACTCTTGGGTACTGTGCTCCCGAACTGTTTACCCACGGATTTACAAATTGACTGGGCGAAACGTCTGCCGAGACCGGTTCACCTTCCATCGGACGCCCCAAGGGATGTGGTAGTTCGGGTTCACTACATGCATGTGAAATCAGAATTTATGGCAGTAATGAGGAGCAGACAGCATCTACCGACTGAATACTCGGGTGTTACGATTTATACAGATTTGTCCCCAATAACTTTGCAAAAACGACGTGCCTTCTCTAGTGTGACAAGCCTTTTACGAGACAAAGGCATTTTCTACAGGTGGATAAATTCCTCGCAATTGCTGATATTCCATCAGGAGGTGCAACACCATGTTCTTAGCCCGGGGGAGGCCCGGTGCCTGGTGTCTTCCTGGAATTTAACTTGAACATTTTAGCTTGGACTTTTAGTCTTTTCATAGGTCTCCGTTAGGTCTTGGACCAGGCTGGACTCTGTGCCCCACCACACATGCCAAGTGGCGTGCTTGTTCGCCCGTTTCCTGGCATGAACCTTTAAGCTTTTTATTATTTCTATTGTTGAGCGTTTTCTTTTCCCCGTGCTGATATTGTGTTCCCAGCTTTTCTAATGCACTTGCACAACATTTTCATGCCTCTAAACAGCATTTGATTGTGTTTCGCTAACATTGTGTCGGCTTGCTTTGTTTATCCTTTCGCTCTAATATTTGCATTCTTGTATAGCTTACAATCTCACTATTATACTTGCATTATTGTGATGTATTCAGCTCGTTACATGCATACTATGTTAAAACCCATGCAAAATCCTTAATAAAAACTTATTGAAACAGAAAATAGCAGGGTTATTACTCATAAGTTGTAAGTTTGTATAATTATAATTTTTATTATAGACATCCAACGAGTATCGTGGGACTACATAAAAACACCGCCATCCTCAGGGATAAGCAAAGACTCAGGCTAATAGGACCACACTTATAGACTAACATCTTCATTAACGCTCCTCCCCCTGTCTCTGACGTCACGACGAAAGTGAGACCACTAAACCTTTTCTAGCATTTCATTCATGCCGTTAGGGATGAGCGTATTCATCCTAAAGATTATAATTATGCAAGCTGTCAGCGACTTACTCGTCCCGCTTGCAGCCACGGAGTTCCCAATGGAAGTCTACCTCCATAATGAAGGACAGAGCAATCAAGTGGAGTGGAGTTTTACGAGAGGGAGCTACTGTGTCTAAGCATACCTGGCCCGGGGGGTGGTGTGGTGGATACTTCCCTTCAAGGAGTGAGTAATAACCCTGCTGTTTTCTACCTTGTACGATGTTTAATAGTAAACAGAGAATTGTCCGCTCTCCTATGTTTTTCTTTTTGTGTTAACCATTTGTGTGACCTGAGACAGAGGGATACCATAATCTTGTTGCTTATTATGACTGGATGCGAATAATAATTCCCTTGCCTAGTTCCTTCAAAATCAACACTTCCATGGACCTGTACCCTCTCCACTACTGACACTTCTTCCATGCCTTTCCCTACTAGCTACACTTTAGCTAGCCTGTATAATGCAGGCAGTGGGGGCCCTTGGTGGACTGTTTAGCCTCTATACTCCCCATCACCGATCACCCTGTGTTTTTACCCAGGTGCTCTACCTCCCCCTTCTTTTATACTGCACCTTAGGTTCGCACATGTCCCTATTAATGGCGCTCTCCAGCTGCAGTCCTACATTGTGAAGAAAGATACAGTTCTAAATCATGCACCACATATATATATCCAATTGGGTCACTTTTACTCCACCATTTCCTGAGGCAAACAGCTGCACCGCCCACTCACAGACTTTGAGAAATGATCATTGTTATAATCCTGCCCTCCAATGAGAATTGGAGCTGGATAAACGGTTCTCACAAGCCCAATGGGTTACATGTTTAGTTTTGACCCATAAAGCTGTCATAGCCACAAAGGCTTAAGAAACTTGTTATAAAATCTTAACTGATGGTACAAAGTTCCTGCATCTGTCCGTCGGTTCAGATGTATGCTGGAGATGTGGTGCCACTGGTAGGACTATGACACATATTTGGTGGGGATGCCCCAAACTCAAATCTTTTTAGTTCAAAGTACTTCAGGTGATTTTGGAAATCCCAGGGGCATGTATCCCCAGCACAATTACGGCTACTCTCTTATTTATGTTCCCTATAAATATAAAAAATCTTTGACATGTCTCCCATCGCAAGCAGCAACGGCAGTCATCCTGAGACATCTACAGATCCCCCATCTCTGGAGGAGTGGTATGCTGAAATGACCCAATATCCTAACATGGAAGATCTATTAGCAATGGCCCCCCGGAGGTTGCATGCCTGGATGGACTTTTCAGTGTTCCCCCAGATACAGGAGTCTTTATTGCTGCCCCCCTCCCAACTTACAGTTCTCTGCATCCACTTTGGATCCTGTTATACCTAATGCTTTTAACATTGACCCGGGGCATCTAGGATACCTAGTAAAGCACATCAACATAATCTGTGAGCATCTTATGCTTACACCAACTCTCTCCACTTTTCTCCTCTTCTTCCTTATTTTTATTTTAAAATACTTAGGTCACTATGCTACGCGATACCTGTGCCTTATTTGCTTTTGGTCAAATTGTTGTGGGCTCATCCTGGACTTACCGCTGGCCTCTTATGTTCCTACACGTGGCCAACCCAGGATTTTCATTTTTATGGGACTTGTAGCTGTATATGATTGCTAACTTTCGTGCTTAGTTTCTACGTCCCTTAGGTTCTACTTCACGTGTTCTAGCTTTATCCTTTAGCATTTAGCAATTTTTTTTAATGCTTGGCCAAACTGTAATATTACCTTGTATACATTATTTGCAGTTTTGTACTGGATCTTTGGATCTCTGTTGCTCTTCACCCACTGGTTGGTAAAATACATGTTTAACTTAAGTAAAACCTGCCAAAAAGCAGTAAAAACAGCTGCCATTTTTTGTGGCATTTTTTGTGGCATTTCTGACAGAAGTCTCAGTGTTACCACGCACGGGGCAATTCTAGGTTTTCTGCTGCCTGAGGCGAAAGCTGAAATGCCTCCCATCCTGTGCCCGCGCCACCCCATCAGCCTCCCGAAGCCTAATTAAAATCATACATAAGTAAGGTGTGTGAGCAGAAACTGACTCCTCATGGTGATCTTATTTATGCTCATACCAGCATTACACCTTGTGCTCTATTTAACCCCTTAAGGACCCATGCCTTACAGGTACATCATGAAATCCTGTCACTTAAGGATCCATGCCGTATCCGTATGTCATGGAGTCCAGTGATGCTCTAAAGTGAGCTCAAGAGCTGAGCTCACTTCAAAGCACGTGGGAACTGGCTGCTTTATGCAGCCAGGTCCATACTGCTAATGACTGGCTGCCACGACGGTCGGGTCCTCACTGTTAATGCGCAGTGTGACTGTGGGGGTTCTGATCGTTGTATATGACTGCCGTAGGTCTCTTACTTTTCTCCCAGCAGTCAGATCGGCGATCCATGTATAGAGTCTGCACAGGCAGGCTCTATGCAATGATCGCAGATTACACTGATCAATGCTATGCTGTGGCATAGCAATGATCAGTGTATGTAATCCAATATAAAAATGTTAAAGTCCCCTAAGGGGACATAAAAAGTGTAAAAAAATATTTTTAAAAAGGTTTTAAAAAAAATGCCATAGCCCCTCCCCCAATAAAAGTTTAAATCACCCCCTTTCCCATTTTATAGATAAAACATAAAAATAAATAAATATATAATATACTGTAGCCTGTGTAATCGCCCAATCTAATAAAATAAATCAATATTGTTCCCGCATGGTGAACGACCTAAAAAACACCAAGATTGACGATTTTTATTACATTTTATTTAAAATAAAATGAATAAAAATTGATCAGTTATGTCTCATCTACACAAATATGGTACTTATAAACACTAGAGATCATGGCACAAAAAATGATGCACCGTACGTGAAAAAATAAAAAAACGCTATAAGAGTCACAAAAGGGCCATTATAATCATATCTATTTGCAAAAAAAGTTTTACTGTTAATAAAGATAGTAAAACATTAGAAAAGCGATATAAAATAAATATCGCTGTATTCAGACTGACCTATAGAATAAAGATAAAATGTCAGTCTTACTGTAAAGTCCATTACGTAAACACGTATTGTATTTTTTTCCCAATTTCACCCCATAAATTATATTTTCGTGGTTGCATCATAGATCAAAAGGCGATTATACAAAGTACACCTGTTCGTGAAAAAAAAGTTATAGCTTTTAGAAGGCAAGGAGGAAAAAACAAAAATGCTAAATTAAAAATTGTCCCGTTCCTGAAGGCCATTTTGGGCTCTGTCCTTAAGGGGTTAAAGGGATTGTAATCACTTGAAGTGTAGTAATGTGTGAAGCATACATCAATACCTGCAGAGTGTTTCCAGTCCTCACCTCCTTGCATTCTACGTCTGTGTCCAGCTACATTTGCAGATCATAGGATCAATGAAATCAGTGGTGTCTAGCAGACAGTATAATTTTTGGCCACTCCATAAAATCTGCTGCCTGTACAAAGCTACCGCCTGAGCAATAAACTAATTTCGCCTTATGGCAAAAGCAGTCCTGGCCATGCATGTCTTTGATCTCCACCATTAGATCAGGATTTTTGTGTATTATCACTGCTATTGAGCCCATCTAATAAGCATGATACGAATGCTCATAAATATGTGGTTATTGCTTATGATTCATGAAATGCATTCTTAACATATGTCATTAACCAGTTAAAGGAGAAGTCCAGCCAAGTTTTTGTTTTAAAGGCAGGGGCAGGGGGAGAACATAATAACCAGTCATTACTTACCTTTCCCTGTGCCTGCCATCCGCTGCGTAACTGGCCCCAGGACCCCAGCGCAAGCCATTTTTCCCTGAGTTGTGATGATGTCACGAAGCGGGGGAAAATGCCTGTCCTGGCTGATGGGCTGGCCGCTCAGCCTATCAGTGGCACCCTTCCCCAGTCACTGACTGGCTGATCAGCCAGTCAATCGACCAGGTTGTGATGTCGGCTCTGTTTGAAATCCATGAGCCCAGCGGGGAGAGGTGAGTTGAGATAGTATTTTATGTTCCACTCTGCCTTAAAAAAACTTCTCCTTAAAGTCAGTACAAACTGCTGTCAAAGGCTTTTTCTTGAGCCAATGTTGTCAGTCCCTATCAGATTTGATGGTAAGAATAGCTTTACATGCATTTTTTTTAAAATAATGGACACTGTTTATTATCAGGCAAAGTCATCTACATTACAGAGGAGCAACATTAACATTGGTTTGCTGTGGCCATTGTAACCTATGGAGGGCAGAGGGGCCGAGGGGATGAGTGAATAGGAAGAGCAGACAACCAGCCCTGCAGTTTGGAGACTGTCTGGGCATATAAAACGCTAGATTCAAGGTCAGATTACTCAGGGCTGGTATGGGAACTTGGTGAGGTAAGATTGCAGGGTGATCTGCTGTGCAAGGCTGCCTTTTCTCCTCTCCATGCTCACTCATTACCCTCAACCCCTCCCCCCTCCATATCCTATAATGGACACTGAAAACCTGCTTCTTCTAAAGTGAGGGGGAGGCTGCTTTTTGAGTACAGAAGGAAACTCTTTTGCTTAATAAAACCTATTACAAAGTTTCTTAAAATTAGTTATACTGTTGATTTCTGCAAAGTGACAGTTAAATGACAAATTCACTTTAAGTCTTTCCTGACATGTTTTCAGTTTAATTCTCATACCTTAAAATATGTTCGGAATTTGGAAGTAATAGTACGGCTGTATTTTTAGCATAATAATGCGCTCAATGGAAATGGAAATTTACATGGCCATGCTACACCACATTGAACAATTGCCGTAATTGATTAGGATTGTCCAAATAATGAACATGCTCATTATTTACCATCAGCTTTTGCTAAATACAGACAGTTTTTCAATATCTGTGCACATATTGTTTTATATTCACTCCAAATTATGGTCATATATAGGTTGTTTTTCCCTCTGTATGAGCCTAGTCTTATATTTGTGATTTCATTGTTGTTCTGTGATAATAGAAAAAGGAATTGGAAATGTAGTGTAGCTTAAATGTAGTGTAGAAAATATGAAGTCATAATCGTGGTTTCCTGTCTTGTATATTCTCGACCTGAATGAAAGTTTATTGCGTAACAATTTTAGTAAGATAGGCTGTAAGAGGAGGAGACAGGCTTAGGAAAAAGTGAGAGACAAGTGTTATAGTCACTGTAGGGTCTGAAGATAATAGTCAAACATGTTTTTCTTCTCAACCAACCTTGGTTGATTGATCCTCCAGCTCTAGTAATGTATGAATGATAAGGTAACAGTGACTTTATACTATTTTGTCACTGTTAAAACCATGGCTCTGGGGAAGATCTGGTCTATGGGTCTGATCATGCTGGTACAAAGTATAGGTAAGTCCATTAGCAATCTATATTTAGATTATGTCAAATACATACAGTGCTTATGGTGTCCATCTTATTTAAATTTAAGACTGCTGTTATGTAATGTCAGATGGCTAGTTTTACAAACTAACTATAGCCTGTGTTGTAGGTAATAGTTTTTTTTTACGTTTTTGCATATTTTACCATTGTGAGCAGACAATGTCATTAGACAATGTATAATTAAATTAGTGATAAATACAATCATCTTTGTCTTATACATATTAACTGTCCAACTTTTGGCAACAACTGAAATAAAAGGTTTACATGATTTGACATTGACATTTTTTTGTTGAAAATGTATAAACCAGTCTATGGGGAAAAATCTTTTTAACTGTTAAGTGTTTGTATCAGTTTTGTTTCGCTTAAGCCCTTCAGGTATAGAAGTAGACTTGTCTTAAAGGAAACCTTTCACCAAGACAATGCTATTTAATTTATCAATATTATAGAGCAGGAAGAACTGAGCAGATTGATATACAGTATATCTCTGTGGCAAAATATTCAGTAAAACTTGTAACTTGTTGATTAAAATCCCTTCTCATTCTGTGTCAGAAATCAGAGATTTCAATCAATACATTACAAGCTATACTAAATATTTTCCCATAAAGATAGATATCAATCTGCTTGGTTCTTCCTGCTCTATGACATGATGACAATAGCTTAGGGACAATGGCGTAGCTACCATAAAGGCAGGGTAGGCAGCTGCTATAGGGCCTGTGCAGGAAGGGGGCCCGGGGGAGAAGATAAGACCCATCCTGTCTTTCTACTGAACTTATGTACTGTAGTGTGTAAGTGACCTAATGTTTATTTACATGCTGCAACACAAAAAGGTAGAAGACAAAGAGATCTCTGCTTCACTACACTGATAAGCCCTGACCAATTAAGTAGAAAATGTTTAGAGCTCCATCAAAGGTCTGGGGTTATCAGTGCACCAGCTGTAAAACAGATATCTCATTGTCTTTTGAACCTAGGGTCACTTACACACAGCACTACATAAAGGGGTTAAGCAAAAGGTAGTCTGCTCCTGTACCCATGTATTTAACCATAAGGGGTCCTAATGGGCCCTTATAGTTAAAAACAGTGTACTGACAGAGCAAGCAGCCATTGGCACAAGAGATTCTGTTTTTGGCCACATCACACACATATATATATATATATATATATATATATATATATATATATATATATACAGTGCTTTGTGTTGTGCATAGGGGAGGGGGAGGCCCTTACAGCTTTTTTTTTACTATGGGGCCCCATGAATCCTAGCTACGCCCCTGCTCAGGGAGTATTTTCATGGTAACAAGTTCCCTTTAAAAAAGCAACTTTAAATATCTTTTGACATGTCAAAAGATTTGACAGGTCTGGTCTTAATGTTCAGACCCACACTGATTGTTACACAGAGCTATGAGAGATGGTCTCTATTGTAAGTCTATGGAGACAATCTTTTTTGATGTGAGGAAAATAGTCTTCTGCAGTGAGCCAGGAAGTGAAGTAGTTAGCCAAGGCAGGGGTCTAAACTCTCAGACCCTATCCAATCAAGAATTTTTTTAAACTGAAACTTAAAATTTTTGGGGGGCAGATATGCTTCACATTCAGAATACAGGTAGATAACCAAATACTCTCCTTAAAGGGCTTCTAAACCTTGAAAAACATAGGAGCATAACATAAATAAGCTCCTAGAATTATAACAAACTGTATAAAAAAGCAGTTTTGCTGGCATCTTGAAAATGGGGGCCTCATGCTACAAAATTTTCTGTAACAAGTTCACTCTTCAATTTAAAGGGTTATCCAGGCTTGGAAAAACATGGCCACCTTTTTATCAGAAACAGCACGACTATTGTCTCCAGTTTCAGTATGGTTTTACAGTTAAGCTCCAAATGCGAAACCCCACCTAAACTGGAGACAAGAGTTGTGCTGTTTCTGGAATAAAGCAGCCATGTTTTTCTAAGCCTAGATAACCTCTTTAATATAGTACACAAGAGACCGAAAAGGTTCAGTGTTTGATCTGATTGTAATTGGTGAGTATTTAAAAGACTTGAATATCCTTAGCAATACGCAAAAATATTTTGCTTATTATTTGAGTGAGTGAACTATGTATATGAGAGTGATTCACCAATTAAGTATATCTAGTCATAATAATCCATGAAAAAGTGCAGCAAAAGTCGCTAGGTTTATAGTAAAATGCACACATGGGGAATATTGAGGACATCGTAGATATGAAAGAGCATAAGGAACAATTACCACCTTTCAAATACTATAAGATACTATCAATACTCATTCTTATAATGGGGAGCAACTTGGCAGGCATTGTTTGCTACTAAACAAATTTCCATTATGTTTCCTGATCAGTTAAATGAGCACTATTATTTATAATAATGGTAAATCAGCAGGTGATATACTACATCATAGCAATTTTGTTTATTTTTTTTAATACGATGCTTTAAAATTTGCCACTATGTGTCTCACTTACTAAAATTTGCCACTTTGTGTCTCACTTACTAAAAACAGTCGTGGCTCCAACACTAGGGCCATAACCTCTTTTGTAAAAGCAAAAAAGAGACCAAATGCAGGAAGTAATGTCAGGTATCCCTCTGCACAGACTGGCGCAGTGAAGATAAATGCTGATTTGCCAGCAGCCATACACACCCCTGTACACACCCCTGTGCACTGCTGCCACTGAATAATCTAACTGATCTAAGGGCGCACCCTTCACCTTAGGGTGAAACGCAGAATCATGAGCAGCACAATGGGGCACTAAACAGACTGTTAGAGTGGTGATATTAGAGGGGTTATCCGGTTAACAATAACAATATTCTAAACAATCCCCCTTACCAATACCACCTTATGTCTTATATACATGTATAACCTATCTTGCACCTTTGCCCTGTTTTTTCCCCTCATTCTTATCCACTCTGGACATGCAAAATCCTCTACTCTGGGTCCACTCTGACCAAACTAAGTTCCCCCTCCCTTTGTTGTCACAGGACATGAGATCTCCTATTTGTCTATTCATTCAGCCCTATTGATAAGGGTGAAAAAAAATCAGTCACCTTCCAAAGAAGTCTTGAAAACATTTGTGAAATAATGGATTGTACTTAAAGGAGAAGTCCGGTGCATTAAAAAATCTGTCAGCCGACAGGGGTGCAAAATTGATTACAAGTACTAACTTATCTCTCCCCGTGCCTGCGGTGAGTGGTGGGACTGGCTACGGGACCCCTGCCGGGCACAGGATCTCCAGCGCTGAGTCGGCTGAGTGACCAGTGCATCAATACGCACAGGCATTTTCCCCGAGTCACCGCGGGCACGGGGAGAGGTAAGTTAGTACTTGTTATTAGTTTCCCTACTGCTACTGCCAGCTGCTGGAATTTATAATCTGCCGGCCTTTTCCTTTAAGAGCTCATTGAATTCTAGTATGGTGCCACTATTGGAACAAATGCGAGATTTCGTCCAACGTCAGTTTCTGACCTTACAATTGCAACTCTAGATATCCTGTAGAACATCTCAGAAAAGTGAAAGCTGTTATAACTGTGTGGGGTGGGGAGGCAACTTCATATAATTATAGCTATATTTTTAAAATTGGATGTCCTAAAAACTTCTGTAGGTATAATGTATAGGTGCCCAAATACTTGTAACCATATAGTATGTGTATGTATCTACATTAGCTTGCAAAAGTATTCACCCCTTTAACTGTTTTTTCACAACCTAGAATTAAAATGGATTTTTTGAGATTTTGCAACATTTCATGGAAAGAACAAGCTGAGAGCTTTAAAGATGTTGTTTTCTTTTTATTATGAAGCAAACAGGACAAAATAACAGAACAGTCAGTGTACACAACTATTCACGCCCCTAAAGTTAGTACTTTGTAGAGCGACCTCTTGCGGCCTTGCCGCATCTTGCCACTGGGATTTCTGTCCATTCCTCTAGATAAAAATGCTTCAGCTTCTTCAAGTTAAATGGTTTTCATTGGTGAATGGTAACATTCCTGTTGGAAATAAAACTCTGTCCCAGTCTATAATCACTGACAGACTGAAACAGGTTTTTCTCAAGAATATCCCAGTATTTAGCTCCATCCATCTTCCTCTCAACCCAGACCAGTTTCCCAGTCCCTGTTGCTAAAGAACAATCTCATAGCATGATGCTGCCACCACCATGTTGCACTGTGGGGATGGTGTACTTGGGGTCATGAGAGAGGTGTGTTGGTTTGACATACTGGATTCCTTTGTGTCCGAAAAGTTAAATTTTGGTCCCATCTGACCAGAACACCTTCATATGGACAGATACTCCAGTCTTTGTATGGGAACTATTCAGCTCCTTTAGCCTTTCAATGCCCTTCTTGCCCAGTCTGAGAGTTTTGGTGGGTGCTACCATTTGTTGTAGCATATTCTTTCCATCTGATCATAATGGATTTGATGATGCTGTGAGGGATCATCAGTAGAGATGAGCGAACCGTCCGAGGTTCGGGTTCATATGAACCTGAACTCTCGGCTTCTGATTCCCGCTGTCTGCCCGCTCCATGAAGAGGGTGGATACAGCCTGAGGACCGCCTGGAAAACTGGGATACAGCCTATGTCTATGGCTATATCCTAGTTTTCAAGGCGGTCCTCAAGGTTGTATCTACCCTTTCCATGGAGCGGACATTTGTAGACATTTTTTTAACAACCCAACCCTGACTTGTTTGGAGATCACCTTGGTCGTCATGGTATTGTTTGGTGCCTCTTACTTGCAGCCTCTGGGGTCTTTCAGAAAAGGTGTGTAAATACTGACCATGTGACACTTTGATTGCACACAGGTGGACTTCATTTCACTAAGCATGTGACTTCTGAAGAAAATGGCAATGTTTTTCTCTTTTTATTTCTATTTTTTTTTTATATATTTTTCTCTTTTCACTTTGAGAACTTAGACTCAGTTTGCACAACTGAGTCTAAGTTCTCAAAGTGAAAAGAGAAAAATATGCATAAGGGTGCCTTCACACCTACCGGATCCACAGCGGATCTCACTTCTGCGGATTCGAAGCTAGAACCGCTGCGGATCCGGTATCAATTCACCCCTATGATAGCACATATTCGCAGCGGGATTGACATCCCGCTGTGAATATGTGCTTTAACTCCCTGGTGCCCGCAGACCCACCGTCGCATCCCCCGCATCAGCCCACCCCAGCCCGCCGCCGAGAGCATACAGTACCTGCTCGGCGGCCCGGTTGCAGTGAGGCTGCCGGCTCTGGTGCCGCTCAGGATGTGCTGCCGCCGGAGATGGGGGATGCGACAGCGGGGCTGCGGGCAACAGGGAGTTAAAGCATATTCACAGCAGGATGTTAATCCCGCTGCGAATATGTGCTATCATAGGGGTCAATTGATACTGGATCCGCAGCGGTTCTCGCATCGAATCCGCAGAAGTGAGATCCGCTGTGGATCCGGTAGGTGTGAAGGCACCCTAACACACAATTCAGACAAAAATTGTAATGTAACAAAATAAGTACAAATCTAAGGGGGTGAATATTTTTGCAAATCACTGTATGCATTTTTTTTTTTTTTACTGCTCACAGTTGAATTATTTGACCAGTTACAAATTTCATTCTGACAGCTAGTCAGGTTAGTGCAGGTTAGCTTGTTCAGCTATGTTCTTGAACTGCCAGGTGCTTAGAGGGTCATAACATAATCTCCCATGTTAAGTTCATGAAAAGCATGTTGCATTGGCTCAAGCTCAGCCTGCCTGGTGGCTCTGTCACGTCAGACATAAAGAGATGGAGTTGATCATTTTCATACACTATTGTTGTGCTCACAAGAAAATCTGTAATGTATAGCCTTTAAAAATGTTGCTTTGTTATATCCCAAAAATGTGTCTATAGTCTTGCTTTCACTAACTTTACAGATGTTATTAGGCTCAGTCCATCATAGATACCAAGGCAGAACACAGGAGGGTGAGGGATGTGCAGGAGAGAATCTGTAAATCAAGGCTTCCTTCTGACCACCTATAAAGTTCTGGACAGCTGACCCTTGTGCAGCTTTTCACTAGCAGCAGTGCATTGCTTAGACTAGGGATGCCTTTTTTATGCAACCCCTTCCTGTAAGCCCCTCTCCTATTTCCTTTAAAGGGGAAATCCAGGGAATGTATCTTGAATTCCCTGGAAGATCCTGCCCCCAGATTCCCGGGATTGCAACTATGCACCCGGGATCGCAGGCATCACAGGCATAGTAATTGAGCAAAGATGCCGTCGGACCAAAAGTCCGACGGTTCGCTCATCCCTACTGATAACTACTGAAAGACTTGGGATTTTTCAATAGCAGTAATTTATAATTTTCGCCAGAGTTCTCCTTTAACTTGGCATCATGATGTGAAATACCTCTTCACAATAAAGGGCACTCTCAGGTGTGCAATAACAGCAGTAAGAGCAGAAAAAAACACCTTGCCGCCACTTTGAAGGGTTAATGTAACAAAACTGTGCAAAATTGAAAGTGCAAGTATGCTATGAGTCAGAAGTCTCAACCTCAATAATATTGAAATTAAAGTATCATATGGTGATAACATTAACAGGCCCTGTTGAGTGCATTCAATACAAGTGGTAACTTCACCAAATTAAACTAGTTGCAAGGACTCACTTCTGCTCTGTGACCAGGTGCTGGGAAAAGCTGGATCCAGTCCTGGGAAGATTCTCCTAGTTGTAGTGAGTATAATAGAAGTAGGCTTCGCTTCGTTATTACAGTAAATTTGCTTATTTCTAATTAGTTCAACTCCAAACTAATGAAATAGATGACATATAAATCAGTGAAATAATTCAGAGTGAAAACACATACAGAAGATGGCTTACGGGCTACGACCACATAACGTCATTATCAATGACTGACTGGTGGCCAGCACCACCAGTCAGACTGTAGTTTGGGTCTGAGGCCAGAGTTTAGGCCCCTATAACGCCTGGGGCTGGGACTCCAGGCTCCATAAGTATCCTCCCTGTCTACAATTCCCTGCCTGTGATAGAGCCTCATACCCTGAGTTACCTCTTGACCTAGCAATTGTTCTGACTGTTATACTGTTAGACTGGTATCTTTGACTTTCTGGCTTGACTTTGTGACTACTTATTGGATTACATTTTTGTACCACGCACACTGCTAGTTGCCGACCCGGAACTCTGACCTTGCTATTCCTGTGTTTTATTTGTCTTGTTCTGTGTCACACCTGTAAAGATTGGGACTGTCGACCAGTTGTCCATGCCGCCTAGGGCAGTCAAGGCAATTAGGCAGGGACATGCCAGGGCATCACCTGTCTCATGTCATTCAGTTCCCTAGACTTGACAATTACATTGTAGTAAAATAAGATATATATATATAAAGACACATTAGAGGTCAAAATTGTGGACACTTTATAAAATTATGTTTTGCAACATTGCACGTTTATAAAAAAAAAGTGTGTTTTGGTAAATTCTACTTATATATCAATTGAAAGATAATGTAATACTGAATTCAGTAAAAAAAACAAACAACCCTAAACCTTAATATCAGGTGCAAATACCACAGTCATAATCAGTTTACACTACAGGAAGCGGTTATAACCTCAATTAATTTCCTTTATTTTGGAGGATACCTCATTCATGCAAGGTTTTTTAAGCAGTGTTGTGATCTTTTTTTGGGGGGGGTCACTGTAATTTCTTGGGATGGTCAGCAACTGAATGCCCTTTGCTGTAAACCACTGTGTGCATATTTTTAGAGTGCTGAATCCTATAAAAGATATAATGCATTGTGGGGGAAAAGATCTGCATGGTGTGAATGTATTTTCTTGCATTCAGCATACCTTAGATTTCAAGGTGGTGAAAACCATCTGCTCACATACATGGCCAAATCATAACACTTGTTGACTTCTTTCCACTTGCCCTCAATGCAGTCAGGTTGTAGCTCTTCTTCTGCTCCATGTCTTAAATATTTTCCCTATTGCTACCTATTAATGATCTTCAAATTACTTGCTTCCACTGATCTTACAAGGCCTGATGGGAGGCAGCAAGCGGGAGCTCGTTTTCAGAGTCTTTACAAGGGTGTGTTCACACAGTCAGGTTTTTAATTGAAGCCAAAACCAGGAACAGATTATTAATGGAAGAAAGACCATAAAAGAAAGACTGAGATTTCATCTATCTCATCTATTCAAACCCATTCCTGGATTTGTTTTCATTAATTGCAATTAAACACCTGAATGTGCGAACATAATTCAAGTAGAGATGAGCGAGCATCCGAGCTTGGTACCCATTCGAGTATTAGGGTACTCAATGGTGCTTGTTACTCGTGATACTCGAGATAATGGCATCTTCCTCTTCCTGCATGTTTGGCAGCTTTTTTCAGCCACTCATCATGCAGGAGAGTCTTTGGGAGCTCGTAGCATCACAGGGGAACCCTATATGTCAATAGCAGCGATTGGCTGGCCAGATCAGATGACCTGGGCATATAATAATCAGGTCCCGCGGTGGTCGCACGAGACACAGGCTGGAAGAGACTGGGAGAGAGCTGCTGTCTGTCAGGGGAGGATTAGGCAGGGAATTAGTGTGCGGTTAGGCAGGAATCGGACACGAAGAGCCCAACAATCCTTCTAAGGGCTTAAAATTTTGAAAACATATTTTGTTTTGCTCACTTGGCTGCTGGCTTGTACTTGTAGTGCAGCTGTCAGTAGTTAATTTGTCCTGTTGCTGACATTCTCTTGGCTGGCTGGGATCTGTAGTTCAGCTATTCCTATCCTTACTGTGCTGTGTCCTGTGCATGCTGCCCCTGCTGGTTCCTGTCCACTTCTGTGTTGCTTCCATCATTTTCTAATGTTTCAAGGTTTTTACGCAACCTTCCCTGTGCAGAGCTTTGGTCCCCTGCAAAAATGATCGATTTTCCCATTGACTTCAATGGGGTTTGTTACTCGAAACGAGCACCCGAGCATCGGGAAATATTCGTCTCTAGTATCGAGCACCCGAGCATTTTAGTAGTCGCTCATCACTAACTTCAAGGCATGAGTAATCAAGTTTGATTTTGCCGCAAATTGCACAATTGTGGTAAAATAGCACAATTTTTCCATTGATTTTCATGGAATCACAGAAAAAAAATGTGTCAAAATAGTATCAAAATCATTGTGTTACTGCATCATTTAATTGCCGTAATTAATCAATTCATTGCTGCCCAGCCGTCCAGATTATGTGTGCTCTTGTATGTTCCCCTCTTGCCTTGCTTTTAGTGACATTGTTTCCATATAACATAAAAAGAAACCTTTTATACTCCAGATTTAGTCACTGTCCTACCAACTTGCCTAGCAATTTTATCATAAAAAGATGTTATTGCTTTGAATTATCTTAAAGGGGTTATCCAGCGCTACAAAAACATGGCCACTTTCCCCCCTACTGTTGTCTCCAGTTCAGGTGTGGTTTGCAATTAAGCTCCATTTACTTTAATGGAACTGAGTTTCCAAACCCCACCCAAACTGGAGACAACAGTAGGGGGAAAGTGCCCATGTTTTTGTAGCGCTGGATAACCCCTTTGAGATGGATGTTCACACACTGTATAAATGACCGCCATAATATAGATGGCCGCAAATAATGATCATGATACAATCATACAATGATCGCCTACAATCATGACCATTATTTGCGTCTGTCTATATTACCCTGGTATGTTTCCGAAGTGGGAACATAGCCTTAATAATGTGTCCACCATGTGTTACACAATACACAAGCATAAATGCCATTTTGAATTATCTGCTCTTTCCCCTTTCATTTATATGTAAACATCTAGAAATGGGCTTTTTTGTTCTAAGTGTTTGCAAAGATCACTTTTTTTTTGTAATCTAATAATGGTATCACATCTGTCTATCTATTTATCTATCCAGTGAAAACTCTCCAAAAGACCACTTCTTTGACCATCCTCTTATCTAAACTAGATTTCATGTACTGGATTTTCACCATATATTATTTTTAAAAACTATTTTGTGTGGTTTTCTGGAAGAGGTTACGCTATATATATAGAGAGGGCAAATTTACATTGTGTTGCCAAGAATACATACATTTTGTTGCTATATTACAGACAGTACTATTATACTGCACACATAGTTAGTATTGCTGCATCACACACTTACATAGTGCTGCTACGTTGTGCACATACCTTGTAATGCCATACCATAGCATGACACACCCATACGTATAAACAATAAACGTACACATATTTATACATATTAGGGGAAGATTTATCATGCTGGTTTAAAGTAGAATTGTCTTCGTTGCCCCTAGCAACCAATCAGATTCCACCTTTTATTTTTCAAAGACTCTGTGAGGAATAAAAAGTGGAATCTGATTGGTTGCTAGGGGCAACTAAGACACTTCTACCTTACACCAGCTTGATAAATCTCCCCCCATAAAGATTAGACACACATTACATAAATACATACATATTACTCACATATACAGTATACACATTTCACATGAATACACAATATAAACAGCTACACACATACAGGCCACAGGCTGTATCCATGTTTTCTAGGACTCCCTGAGGCCAGGTTCAGACTATGTAAGTGTGCGGCTGTATTTGCGGCTGTAATTGTGCGGCGGTATTTTTGGTGGTTCATGCGTACGCTGGAAAGTATAGGATATACGGCTGCACAGTGCACACTATGTATGAATCTACGGCCCGATCGTAAACGGACCCGTAAAAAATGAACAAGACCATTGTTTGCGGCTGGAAACGCCGCCGTGGCTTGACAGGCGGTCCGTACGGAGTACTTCAAAAATAGCCGGCAATGATGACGAATGCCGATGCCTCTAATAGTTAATATATTAAATTAATAAAACACATTTTCTTTGTAATAAAGTCCCTTTCATTGTTCAATAATTTAATTCTAACGAATCCATCATTTTGCAATTAAATATACTGTTAAAATAAATATATATATAAATAAATGTATATTTATATATATATTTATTTTTTGACAGTATATTTAATTTCACAATGATGGATTCGTTAGAATTAAATTATTGAACAACGAAACTGAATTTATTTAATCGGAAATGTGTTTTATTAATTAAATATTAATTAGTACAGGAAGCTCCATAAGCCGTTAATTCATATTCCCGGTAAATAGAGCATTCTGTACTAATCATCACTTTACTTTATTGAAAACATCAAATGTTTCTTCTAATTATGTTATCACAATAGCATTATTAGAAGAAACATTTAGAATTATATGTGCGCTCAGCTGATTGGCTGATCGGCTGAGCGCACATATAATTAGCGGGGCCGCAGTACAGTGACTTCATTGTGCTGCGGACCAGCGAAGAGGACACATCGGGGTGAGTATAGAGCTCTCCCCACCCCCTCCCCAGCACTGCACTCCTCCCAGCAAGGAAGGGGGGGGGGGGGGGTCAGTTAACCCCTTC
Source organism: Dendropsophus ebraccatus (assembly GCF_027789765.1). Taxonomy (NCBI): domain Eukaryota; kingdom Metazoa; phylum Chordata; class Amphibia; order Anura; family Hylidae; genus Dendropsophus; species Dendropsophus ebraccatus. Next base: position 55,048,698 of record NC_091462.1, read on the forward strand.
CTTGCTGGGATGGGTGAAGTCTGACATCAGTCTGGCCCCCAAGGGGTTAAGGGGGATGCAATACATCCTCCCTTAACCCCTTGGGGGCCAGACTGTAAGCAGCGATCTGTAAAGATGCTGCATACTGTAAGGAGCACAACACCGCTCACAATGATGGGTGTTGTGCTCCTGTTTGTGTGTTTTTTGTGTGTTTCTCCCTTTTTGTTTTAGATATCGGTATCCTGGGGATTACGTCGGATTCCGTGGACTACGTCGATGACCAGCGTTTTTTTTTTGTTTGTTTTTTAATAAAATGGTCAATGAGGGGTGTGGGGGTGTTTTTATTTGAATAAAAAATTTTTTTTACTTGTGTCTTGTCTTTATTTCTTTACTTTATAGACTTAGTAGTGGAAGCCGTCTAATAGACGGAATCCATTACTAAGTTGGGGCCTAGTGTTAGCCGGTATAAAATGGCTAACACTAACCCCCTATTATTACCCCAGTACCCAATGCCACCAGGGGTACTGGGAAGAGTCGGGTGCCAGTGGTCCCGGAGCGTCAAAATTGGCGCTCCTGGCCCGGGCGGCAGCAGGCTGGTAAGATTTAGGCTGGGGAGGGCCTAAACCAATGGCTCTTCCCACCCTGGTGTTACCAGGCTGCTGTCGTTTGGTTTTTAACCCGGCTGGTTATAAAAATAGGGGGGACCCTATGCGTTTTGTTTTTAAATAAATAAATAATTAAAAAAACGCATAGGGTCCCCCCTATTTTTATAACCAGCCGGGTTAAAAACAAAATGACAGCAGCCTGGTAACACCAGGGTGGGAAGAGCCATTGGTTTAGGCCCTCCCCAGCCTAAATCTTACCAGCCTGCTGCCGCCCGGTCCAGGAGCGCCAATTTTGACGCTCCGGGACCACTGGCACCCGGCTCTTCCCAGTACCCCTGGTGGCATTGGGTACTGGGGTAATAATAGGGGGTTAGTGTTAGCCATTTTATACCGGCTAACACTAGGCCCCAACTTAGTAATGGATTCCGTCTATTAGACGGCTTCCACTACTAAGTCTATAAAGTAAAGAAATAAAGACAAGACACAAGTAAAAAAATTTTTTTATTCAAATAAAAACACCCCCACACCCCTCATTGGCCATTTTATATATAAAAAAACGCTGGTCATCGACGTAGTCCACGGAATCCGACGTAATCCCCAGGATACCGATATCTGAAAAACAAAAAGGGAGAAACACACAAAAAACACACAAACAGGAGCACAACACCGATCATTGTGAGCGGTGTTGTGCTCCTTACAGTATGCAGCATCTTTACAGATCGCTGCTTACAGTCTGGCCCCCAAGGGGTTAAGGGAGGATGTATTGCATCCCCCTTAACCCCTTGGGGGCCAGACTGATGTCAGACTGCACCCATCCCAGCAAGGAAGGGGTTAAGTGACCCCCCTTCCTTGCTGGGAGGGGTGCAGTGCTGGGGAGGGGGTAGGGAGAGCTCTATACTTACCCCGATGTGTCCTCTTCGCTGGTCCGCAGCACAATGAAGTCACTGTGCTGCGGACCCGCTAATTATATGTGCGCTCAGCCGATCAGCCAATCAGCTGAGCGCACATATAATTCTAAATGTTTCTTCTAATAATGCTATTGTGATAACATAATTAGAAGAACCATTTGATGTTTTCATTAAAGTAAAGTGATGATTAGTACAGAATGCTTTTTTGCCGGCAATATGAAATAACGGCTTATGGAGCTTCCTGTACCAATTAATATTTAATTAATAAAACACATTTTCGTTGAAATAAAATCAGTTTCTGTCAGTAACTTACCTGACCGCGCTCCAGCGTCGTCTGGTCCGGCTGGAGCGCAGCGCAGTCCTCCTCGGCCGAGCCGGGTGACGTCACGGAGACCCGACGGCGTCCCTAGTAACCAGGGAAGCCGCGGGTCTCGCGTTAGTGTACGTCGCCCGGCCAAGCAGCTGAGTGCTGTTGAGCTCAGGCTGAGTGACGGATCTCTCTGCCACTCAGCCTGCAGCGCACCAGCTGCTATGTGTCTGGATTCAGGAGGCCGGACCAATCAGTCTTTGGTCCGGGCTCCTGATCCAGTATAAAGTGTTTGCAGTGTCAGCCTCTAATCGCTGGCTATTAGTTGTTTCTGATCCCAGCTCCCCAGTCCCTTGTATTCTGTCCTATCCTTTTCCATTTTGTCTTGCCTGGATTCTGACCTTTTGCCTGTCCCCTGACTCTCCGCTCGGTTCTGATTTTGTACTGGTTTGCTCGTTTGGTTCCTGACTCGGCTAGTTGACTCTCCGCATTTTGTTTGTCTGTCTGTCTGCGTTTTATGTTCTGCACGTATACAGTATAGGGATTGTCTTCGTGGTTGTCCGCGACCGCCTAGGGTCGACTGAGGCAAGTAGGCAGGTGACAGTGGGTGGGGTCAGATTTAGGGCCCACTGTCGAGTGTCTTGTCTTCACCTGCCGTTCGTGACAGAATAGCCAGCCCGTACAGTTTCGTGACGTGCACCAGGATTTCTATTATGGATCCTATGAAAGCATTGTTGGAGCAAATGCAGAACCTAAACTCTATGGTACAGAGCCTTGCTGAACGGGTTCAGGAGCAGGAGGCTGCTCCCCGACAAGTTACTATGACCACCCCTTCCCCCCCTGAACCACCGGTACAACTCCCAGAAAAATTTAAGGGTGATAGAAGGAATTTCCGGACCTTCAGAGAGGGGTGCAGACTGTTCTTTCGACTACGCCCCCGCTCCTCGGGGGACGAGTCCCAAAGAGTGGGGATTATCATGTCACTGTTGCAGGGGCCACCACAGGAGTGGGCATTTTCTCTTCCTCCCAACGCCATAGAGTTAACCTCGGTTGATTATTTCTTTTCAGCTTTGGGTTTATTGTATGACGACCCTGACAGGACTGCTGTAGCCGAGCGACAATTGACATCTTTAAAACAAGGTAAAAGGCCAGTTGAGGACTATTGCGCAGAGTTCCGCCAGTGGTGTATCCCATCCGGTTGGAACGACTCTGCTCTGCGCTATCAGTTTCGGGTGGGCCTATCGGAGCAGCTAAAGGACTGGTTGGTAGCTTATCCTCCCCCTGAAACGTTAGAAGAGACCATGACGTTAGCCATCAGGGTGGATCGTCGTACGCGGGACAGACGTAGGGAGAAAGGAATCGTTGAACTCTGTAAAACCCCTACCTCTTTTCTGTCTCCTTCTAAACCTCCTCCTTCCCCGTTACCACCTCCGGAGGAACCCATGCAGATCGGGGCTACCGATGCGAAAACTAGACGGGCCCATCGTATGCAACATAATCTGTGTCTGTACTGTGGCAAAGCTGGACATCGTGTTCGGGAATGTACTTCCAAGCCTGGATCATCGCCGGAAAACTCCAGCGCCTGAGTGACTATCGAGGGGGTCACTCAGGCGCACAGGTACCACTCGATAAGAATAAATTAATGGTCCCCATCTCACTATGTTTGGGTGAGAAGTGTATTTCGGGAATGGCCCATGTGGATTCAGGGGCATCCGCTAATTTTATTAATTTCGGGTTTTGGTCCAGTCTGGAGGTATGTCCACTTCAGCTTAAATGCCCGCTGAGTATTACTGGGGCGGACTTTACACCACTGGCTCAAGGTAGAGTGAAATATATCACTCCTCCTCTAGAAGTAAAAGTGAGGTCGATCCATTCGGAGTGTCTTGATTTTTTGGTTATGGACAATTTGTCTTCCAATGTTATTTTAGGTTTGCCCTGGTTGACCCAGCATAACCCTGTTTTTGATTGGGCAAGCAGAGAGCTCGTCCAATGGGGGCCCGGGTGTGCTGCTCACTGTCTTTCTTTAAATTTAACAGGATGTTCTTCATTAGAAGGGGAGATCCCCGAGTTTCTGTCTGATTTTTGTGATGTTTTTGATGAAAAATCGGTGGATGAACTACCCCCTCATCGTCCATACGATTGTGCTATCGATTTGGTTCCTGAATCTAAATACCCGAAAGGGCGTATCTTTAATTTGTCTAGACCAGAAAGGGAAGCTATGCGGGATTATATTAAGGAAAGCTTACATAAGGGTCACATCCGTCCCTCCTGTTCTCCCCTTGGGGCCGGATTTTTCTTCGTAGGCAAAAAAGATGGTGGATTACGTCCCTGCATTGATTATCGGGAGCTAAATAAAATCACCATTAAGAATCAACACCCGCTCCCTTTGATTCCAGATTTGTTTGATCAGATTGGGGGGGCCCGGTGGTTTTCTAAGATCGACCTCCGGGGGGCCTATAATTTGATTCGAATAAGGGAGGGTGACGAGTGGAAAACTGCATTCAATACCCCCGAGGGACACTTTGAATACCTAGTCATGCCCTTCGGGTTGTGTAATGCGCCTGCAGTTTTCCAACGCTTCGTCAATGATGTGTTTCGTGAGTACCTGGGTCGTTTTGTAGTGGTGTACTTGGACGATATCTTGGTTTTTTCTCCAGATTGGTCTTCACATGTCAATCATGTTCGCAGAGTTATGGAACTGTTAAGACACAATCAGTTATTTGCGAAGTTGTCGAAGTGCCAGTTTGGTGTTCAGGAGGTCTCTTTTCTGGGATATAAAATCACCCCTAGTTCTTTTGGTATGGATCCCCTTAAGGTGGCAGCCATTGAAAAGTGGGAACGCCCCAGGAATCTTAAAGCTCTTCAAAGATTTCTGGGTTTCGCCAACTACTACAGAAAATTTATTAAAGGCTTCTCAGTAATTGCTAAACCCTTAACCGATCTCACCAGAAGGGGTTCCGATATGGATAACTGGACTCCTGAAGCCATTCTGGCCTTCGACAAACTCAAAACATGTTTTTCTGTCGCTCCAGTGTTGATTCAACCTAACTTTGAATTACCTTTTATTGTCGAGGTAGACGCATCAGAGGTGGGTGTAGGGGCTGTCCTCTCACAAGGTCCCGTAACACTCACTAACCTCCGACCCGTTGCCTATTTCTCTAGAAAGTTCTCCAAGACCGAATGCAACTATGACATTGGCAATAGAGAGCTCCTTGCCATTAAGTGGGCATTTGATGAGTGGAGACATTTTTTAGAGGGGGCTAAACACAAAATTAAAGTTCTTACCGATCATAAAAACCTCGTTTATTTAGATAAAGCCAAGCGCCTTACTCCACGGCAAGCCAGATGGGCATTGTTTTTTGCACGGTTTGATTTTGAAATCACCTTCAGACCAGGTTCCAAGAATGTAAAGGCAGATGCGTTATCTCGTAGTTTCAGTGTTAAAAAGGTCCCTGTAAGAGAATCCGAAACCATCTTATCTCCTGGGGTGGTGGTGGCAATTCTGCAGCCCGATCTGGCTGCTCAGGTGGTTCAGTCTCAGTCCATGGCACCTAGAAACACCCCGGAAAATAAACTATTTGTTCCCCCTAATCTTCGGTTGAAAGTGTTGGAAGAAACACATTGTTCAGTACTGGCAGGTCATCCAGGTATTGCTGGTACCAAGTATCTACTGTCTCGTCATTATTGGTGGCCATCCTGGGCTACGGATACTAAACTGTTTGTAGAAGCTTGTGAGATTTGCGCCAGGTCCAAGGTTCCTCGCAGGTTACCGGAGGGACTTCTTCAACCCCTGCCTCTGCCTGCTAGACCTTGGACCCACATCTCCATGGATTTTATAACTGATTTACCACCCTCTAAGGGTAAAACGGTGATTTGGGTGGTTGTTGACAGGTTCTCGAAGATGTGTCATTTAATTCCTCTCAACAAACTGCCCAATGCTCGTACTTTGGCCTCTCTTTTTATTAGTCATGTCTTACGGTTGCATGGGGTACCAGAGAATATTGTGTCTGACCGGGGGGTACAGTTTATATCTAGATTCTGGAAAGAGTTTTGTGGTCGCCTAGGTATATCTTTGTCATTTTCTTCAGCCTTTCATCCACAATCCAATGGACAAACGGAGAGGGTAAATCAGTCACTGGAGCAATTCTTAAGGTGTTTCGTGGCAGGCTCACAGGAGAAATGGAGAGAATACTTACCATTGGCTGAATTTGCCCTGAACAATCGTGAAAGTCAGTCTCTCAAAATGTCGCCGTTCTTTTGTAATTTTGGGTTTAATCCTCGTTGTTCTTCTGTACATGCGTCCGAATCCACTAATCCATCCGCCGAAAGAATTTACAGAAAACTGTGCACAGTTTGGGCCCAGGCTCTGCAGAACCTGGTTAAAGCTCAAGAGAATTGTAAAAAACAATCTAATAAAAGACGCATATCTGGCCCTGAGTACAGGGTAGGTGACAAGGTGTGGCTCTCCACTAGAAATTTGAAATTAAAGACACCATCTGGTAAACTGTCTCCTAAATACATTGGTCCTTATCCTATAGTAGAAATCATAAATCCAGTTTCATTTAAGCTGCTGTTGCCTAGGAGTCTGAAAATTCACGATGTTTTTCATAAATCTCTATTGAAAAAATTTGTTAATCCAGTGATTCCGTCTGCTCCTCCCGCTCCGTTGGTCATTCAAGGTGAACTGGAATATGAGGTGGAGAGAATTCTGGATTCTCGTCGGGTTCAGAGTTCTTTACAATATTTAGTTCATTGGAAAGGATTTGGACCAGAGGAGCGCACTTGGGTAGCTAGTAGAGATTTGCATGCATCACGTCTAGTTAGACAGTTTCATCTGCAAAATCCATCTAAGCCTGGTCCCTTAGGTAGAGGTCCGGAGGCCCCTCCTGAAGAGGGGGGGTAATGTCAGTAACTTACCTGACCGCGCTCCAGCGTCGTCTGGTCTGGCTGGAGCGCAGCGCCGTCCTCCTCGGCCGAGCCGGGTGACGTCACGGAGACCCGACGGCGTCCCTAGTAACCAGGGAAGCCGCGGGTCTCGCGTTAGTGTACGTCGCCCGGCCAAGCAGCTGAGTGCTGTTGAGCTCAGGCTGAGTGACGGATCTCTCTGCCACTCAGCCTGCAGCGCACCAGCTGCTATGTGTCTGGATTCAGGAGGCCGGACCAATCAGTCTTTGGTCCGGGCTCCTGATCCAGTATAAAGTGTTTGCAGTGTCAGCCTCTAATCGCTGGCTATTAGTTGTTTCTGATCCCAGCTCCCCAGTCCCTTGTATTCTGTCCTATCCTTTTCCATTTTGTCTTGCCTGGATTCTGACCTTTTGCCTGTCCCCTGACTCTCCGCTCGGTTCTGATTTTGTACTGCGTTGCTCGTTTGGTTCCTGACTCGGCTAGTTGACTCTCCGCATTTTGTTTGTCTGTCTGTCTGCGTTTTATGTTCTGCACGTATACAGTATAGGGATTGTCTTCGTGGTTGTCCGCGACCGCCTAGGGTCGACTGAGGCAAGTAGGCAGGTGACAGTGGGTGGGGTCAGATTTAGGGCCCACTGTCGAGTGTCTTGTCTTCACCTGCCGTTCGTGACAGTTTCGTTGTTCAATAATTTAATTCTAACGAATCCATCATTGTGCAATTAAATATACTGTCAAAAAATAAATATATATATAAATATACATTTATTTATATATATATTTATTTTAACAGTATATTTAATTGCAAAATGATGGATTAGTTTAAATTTAATTATTGAACAACGAAAGGGACTTTATTACAACGAAAATGTGTTTTATTATTTTAATAGATTAACCATGAGAGACATCGGCATTAGTGCAGAGGATCGCAAACCCCGGTAATAGCAATTCATGTAAACTGTTTCCCTGCTTTCCCAGATGCATCCAGAGGTGTTTGCATCACTTTCTTAAGATTTTATTTGTTATTTTTAGTTGAACCAGATTTCCAAGTAAATGACCGTATGTTTTGAGCCGCATGTCTATTTTTTCCCACGGCCGTAGTTTCATCCGCACATTTACAGCCGCATAAAAAATACAGCCGCACAGTTACATAGTGTGAACCTAGCCTAAGAGTGCATCCAACATCTCTACTAGTATACTAGCATGATTAAAAGGTACCTGTCAGGTCTCTTGTTGCCCAGAAACTGCCTCCAGTACCTGACATGTCTGCTGAATGGTGTTCCACCACTGTGTAGATGTATTCAATGCAATGCTGACGTTAGTGAAAAAACAACTTTGAATGGTGCATGCTCTATTTGCTAATTCACACTAACTATGGAAGAGTAGCCACTTTTAGTCTCGCTGGCTGTACCCTTTCCCCTCCTATTCAGGCTTGATTTACAACCTTAGTGCAGGGGAATGCAATTTCTTTTATTTCACAGTACATTTAATGGTAAAGTGGTGCCACTGTACAGTGTAATTATATGGCTCTGTAGATGGAAAAATAAAAGAGTTATAGCGCTAAGAAGGGAAGGAAAAGACAATAACTGTTTCCTTTGGGGTTAGGCCCCTATGGTGAGAACTCTTCAGAGACCCATTGGAACCTTATATTATTGTATTGATTGTTGTCATTGATATTTGGGGCTTGAGATAAAGCCAAGTCATTATTTTTTAGCAGTTTATATTATCCAAAAATAAGATAAGGGAGTTGGGTGTAGGGATAGGTGCCAATCTTTCAACAATCTTTTAAGTATTTTTTCAGAAGCAGCTTGATTAGATGTCCTGGTAAATGACAAATAAACACACTTACTGTGTACTTGTATCTACATTCATTTACAGGGTTTTTTGTGGAAGGAGAAAATTGTGCCACAGTTGGTGACGATTCGTGTCCACTGCCTCCATTATGTGACAAGCGACTGCAGCAGAGCTCAGGTAAACCTTCCATGTGTTCTATGTTTTCCAACCAGAATACCCAATAGTATCAACAGCCACTGTTTCCAGTAGCAGATGGAATTCCTTAAAGTATTACTGTTGTTGTTTTTTTTTTTTGCAGAAATCAATAGTCCGGGCGATTTTAAAAAAAAACCTTTATAATTGGGTTTATTAGGCAAATATGCCATTATCTGCATTCAGAAAGCCTTTCCCCAGGTCCCCCCCCTCTCTCTCATCCACTGCTCATTATCAGGAAATCTCGACTCTTTTACATCAGTTGGGCCCTGTGTAACCTATAGAGAGGGGAGGGGGGAGGAGGGAGATTAGTCGGCAGCAGAGAGCAGAGAACAAAGGATTATACAGCCCAGTCATGTAGCTGTTAATTAACTCTTTGTTGTCCTGTTTTGGTGCCTCCCTCAACCCCTCCCCTCTCCATAGACAATCATGAAGATCAGTGACATTTTTCCATGCCCCCAAAGTGGTAGCCATTGCAACCCCCAGTAGTAGCCACTAAGCCCCCAATTTCTATTCCCAGCAAATGCCTATCCAAATCTTTATATATCCTCTGTTGCTATCCCTTCTTTTTCAGTGTAAGCAACCTGTTTGGGCTTTTATTGTAGAAGAAACAGAACTCCTGGCTAATCCCATTTAATAACAAGTGCAAAGCAGTGCTGCCCTCATCTTCCCCCAATAGTCAGAACAGGGCCTCAGTTCCCTCTCCGTGTACCTGGTACAATGTCTCTAAAATTAAACAAAACAGAAAAAGATTAAATGTAATATCTATAAATATCTATAAATCTTATAGCAAGGGCCCTCAAGCACAGCATTGATGTCGGAGCCCACCAATACAATCTCTGTGCTGTGCTTGAGGGCCCTCCTGGAAACCCTGGACATATGTCCCAGATTCCCAGGAGAACATAAACCTGTGTGTGCCTTTAAGATGCACACACGCAGATGAAGGTTAATGTGTGCAGGGGACATCTGCCGCAGTCTGTGTCTCAGTACCAAGCTGCCTTCACCAAAAGCTGAAAGACAACACGCACCGAAAGAGGAGCTGCTGGGGAGTGGCGGCAGGTAAGTTGCCATTTTTTTTTAAGCTGGCAGTCCACTAACTCACAATCTGGGCACCCCACTGGTTATTTGTCCGGCCTACCAGATTGTCAGTCAGGGTCTGGGGACACTTTACGTATGCAGTGCGTGCTGTCTTTTCTACTCTATAAATGGATAAAGAACTGAAAGGATAGCAATAGCACTCAAAGATCAATAGTAGTTTATAGATACTTGTCCTTATGTTTTGAGCATAGAAGCCTGTGCTTGGAAAAAAACTCAGACATAGAAAAGCATTACATTTCATGAGTAAAGAAAGAAGACACTGACTGTCTATGAGTTATCTTAGGGCTACATTTGTGACTTGTGAAGCTACTTGATTGATTTTAACTATTTAGTGACAGCTGCAGTCCATAAAATTGCAAAAAATGGCTGACAGAGGAAAGAGTTAATGTCTCAAGCCAAGACCTAAAAAATTGAACCTACTGGATAATGTTTCATTATTTTTAAGCAGCCTAAAGAAGGAAATAAGTTAAGGTGTGACGGTGTAAATGCAAGCCATAGTTTCTGCAGGTGAAAATGTACTGGGTGTAACCATGGGTAAGCAAGTTCTATCATACTAAATGTGCCAACACCACTATTTTAATGTTTAAAATTGTACTCCTTCCATTAACAAACATATAATCTCTGGTTTCCTTGCCCCTTAACATCCCTAAACTAAAACACAGGGTATATAGAGATGAATGACTTTAAAGATGGTTTGCTTTATTTCTCTTTTACAGTTTTTACTTACTAAGAATTCTGCTGGATAGCTTTGGGTAGTGGGAAACCTTAGGTAATGGTTACACACTTACAACATTGCTGTTAGGACATGTCAGACAGAAGGGTGGAGCTAATCAGTCAATGGACATCCACCACTAAAAAGCTGTCCCTTTAATGGACCGAAGCTGCTGTTGTATTGAAAATGAACAGAGAGTCAGTTCTTAGAACTAGCCACTACCCACACCAGGACCACGCGAGTCTTTATGTCTAGCTTTAGCATCTTGGAGCTGGATAAAGAGTGAAGACCTAGAGGACACATAGACTCTGATCCTTGGCCTATATCAAGGTCAAACTGGTTGGGTCCAAATCCACTGCCCATTACATAGCCACATCTTCTCCACAGAAAAGCATCTGCAAGGAGACTTGGGACCTAGACCAATATTGATCAGGTGATCGCCACTGTAGTGCTAATGTGAGGGCAGTTGTCTGTAATTCACATATACATATGCACATTAAGAGGTCTCCCTTTTACAAAGCCTCTGAAGAATGATGGCAAAACATGTTTTTTTTCACCTTTATATTGTGGTTTTATTTACTGCACATGACTTCCTGTGTTAAGATTGAGCCGATACGGTTAGCTAACCTATGCTGTCTGCAGAAGAGGTAATCTGGGTTACTGAGTTAGGTGTTTAGAGCTGAATGTTTTGTTGGGGAGGACCCCTGAAAAAAAAAAGGAAGTAGATTGTTCACATAAGCAGAGGGGTCTTCCATATGATGTAGTGAAACTGTGGCTGGTTAGATTAACCACAGTTTTATGTTACTAAAAAAAAGTCTGATTATATTAGAAACAGATTTCATCTAGCTCTTTGTTATGATAATAAAGAACAATGATGAGTACCAAAATTAACTCACTTCTTAAAGGAGCTGTAAGGGGGTTGATCTTCAAACGCACATAATTATCTCTTCATTATGTTATTATGTTGTGATGTTCTGCAGTAATGCAATGATGCACAATGTGTTACTGCTCATTCTATTGTGGTAATGCTGAACATATGAATTTGTATTGTAATGTTTATGCCAATCAACCCATCAATTCCTGGAATGTATCGTTGAAACTGGTGAACCATTGTTTTACTGAATCCACCACTCCTTTTCAGCAGATGACACTAGGAACTATGTTCCTGGAATGTCATTTTATAGAAAGAGGGGTTGCCAGTATGGAAGTGCCATTACGTGATGCGTTGCATCTGACTAGGTGGTAGATGTTATGGTGATAGTAGCAGTGTATGGTGTCATAAGGGTCCTATTACACAGAGCGATTTTTAATGATTAACGACTAACAATAAATGATCGCAAACGAGATTGTTTATTGTTAACCTAAAATCGGTCATCACATTACACAGAACGATGGTCGTTAGTTACGGTCATTACTACGATCGTTATTGCGATCATTACTATAATCGTCTGATCATAGCAAAACAATGAACAATGTGCAATTACACTGAACGATTAGTGAACAAATGCGGAACTTGAGCGAACGAATGTGCAATTACAGAGAACGATTAATGATCATTTTAGGTTCAGATTTAAATCAACGATCAATGACATACGAACGATTTTCTGATCATTGCCTGCAATTACACAGAACGAAAATCGTTTAAATTCGAACGATATAACAATTTTTTGCACAATAATCGTTCCGTGTAATAGGGCCCTAGGCTGGCCAGAGGTCTGGGCCTAGAGTGAGGAGCACACTGGTAGGCTGTAAGAAAATAATGTGACTGAATGTCTTAGAATGTGTTAAACCTGTGAATCTAATGAGGGATGTCAGTGTGATATGGGTCTTAGAGGAAAAAGCCCTTAGAAGGCTTCTCTATGGCCTGGTTCCAGATATTTCAACATTTATACATATGCTAATGCGGTTATCTGGTGCAGTGGAGGTGAGCCCAGAGCCTCCAATGCATATGTAAATCTGCTGCTCGTGAAGCCCGCCTTCTGTGTTCCCCCAACCCCAGCTTCTGTGTCAGCTCCAGAACTGCCAGAGCCGACAAAGGAGCCAGGGCTGGGGGAAAACAGAAGGCGGGCTTCACGAGCAGCAGACCTACATATGCATTGGAGGCTCTGGGCCAGTCTCCACTGCACCAGATGACTGCATTAGCATATGTATAAAATGGCAAAATATCTTAAATCGGGCTGTGGATTAAACAAAAAAAACCAACAAAAAACAAATCAGACAAACAAATTTTAAGAAAAGGTTGCATATTAGTGAAGAGCGTGGAATATAGTAGGTATAGTTGGAGGGCTAGGCCTCATGTTCTCTTGATGGCTACAAATTCCCACTCTCCAACAATGTGTCATATGAAATCGAGGCCCCCAGATGAAACTGTTCCTCAGGGGTGTTGCTATGTGGATGGCCTAGGTGGCTCTTTGATCACTCTTATGATTCCCACCTCAGAAGTACCACTACGGATATTTATGGCTATACCATCACCACCACCTCTGTTACCACTGCCCCTTTTACCACCACCAGGGCAATCAGTTTCACTACTGCCACCACCACAGTTAAAAGTGCCCTTACTGCTACTACTGCTATCAGGACTAACAGTGCCCCTACGTTCATCTTCCCAATAAGTGCTACCAGTATCCTTACTACCACCCCCATGGCTACAAGTGATACTACTACCATTTCCAAGAAAGCTAGGTATTTCAGCCACCATGTTCTACAACTCCTCCTGGTCCTTCTTCTGATCACAGTCCTAACACTGACTTTTATCATCTAACTCATCAGAATAAACTTTATCTTAAATATCTTCCTCAGCACTTAGGGTGTTGTCACAGTATTTTTGGAGGAATATATGCCGATGGATGGGGGATGTAAGGGAAAAGAAAAATGTTTCAGTGAAGACCGAGAAAAGCTTTTTTGGGGGGCACTGCTGGCAAATTACTGTATAAGAGGAAGAAGAGGAGGAATGCAAACAACACTGTGTGTCCTTTATGGCCAGGGTTAGACCTAATCAAATAAGGTTCTCAGTGAAGGATTGATACAAAAAGTATAATGGAAGACTGTATATTTTTTCACTATACAAAGAATAACATTTATTTGCTATGTTTGAAATATTACTTTAAATAATAAAATGATCACTAAGTTTATTGTCTTCTTTTTCAGATTCATCGTATGCGAAAAACCGAGTTATTTTCTACGCTTACAAAAACAACAATTTAACATTTCACCACAATTTTACTGCTAAAAGCAAGGAATTCAAGGTGATATTGGTCCGAGGGTTTAACAAACCAAGCAGTGTTTGTGTCGGAGCTTTCAATGCCTCTTGGTTACCTGTTGAGTGTCATAACTGTAGAGTCGCTGTATCAGAAAGTCAGTTCACCATTCAATTACAGAACTTCAGTGAGAATGATACAGACTTTTACTTTGTTTGCAAGGAGATCATGTACCCACCTCCTTACATCTGTGAGTGTGAAGGCATTCTCATCCATGTAATTACTGGTAAGTAAAAAAGGTTAATCCAGAAAATCCTTGGCACGGCAAGCTAAAGACCATCCCTACATGATATTTTATAGCAGTAAATCTGTTAGCAAGCATGCCTTTTTTGTAAATATTCCTACAAAGTAGCAATTCTAGATCAATAGGATGTGTTTCTACAAAGTCTGACATGAGCACTACAGATGACCGCAAGTCCAGCATGCTTGAGTCCGATCATTTTGCATTTAAATACCAGAGGCTGAAGAAGTTGGATGCAGCCCTAAGGAGTTCTGGAAAACATGAAAACAGCCAATTGGTGCACAAGGAATTCAAGCATGCTTTAGTTGTGCTCATTTCTGGTCAGCATGCATTGGAGAGCACCTGACAGTGCAACACAGGGGTTATCTGGGGACATACTATTTTTTATTAAAGTGACACTGTCATCCCCTTTTTGCATTATGACTTCTCTACACAAGTGTAAAGGATACATTTTGCAGTTTTCATACCTTATTTTATATCATATGTCATGGTGCTTGTTCCAGTAAAAAGTGATCTTTTATAATCTTCAGATTGTGCTATCTGGGTGGGGCTTCACGGGCAAATTGCTGTTTAGCCCCGCCCACAACACCACTGTTGGTCCCGCCCCATGACATCATCGCTACATAGGCCGACCTAGAGGGGGTCGTATGGGCCAAACTAGAGGGGGTGGGGCCTTGACCTTAAGGCTGGCCTGTTCCAATGGCCTTCAAGGGGTGGGGCCTGATGACATCACGACGGGGAGGGGCCAACTGTGGTGGTGTAGGAGGGACTAAGTGGAGCTTCAACCGCGTAGCCCCGCCAAGATAGCACAATCCGCGGATGATAAAAAAAATCACTTTTTACTGGAACAAGCACCATGACATAATATAAAAAAGGTATGAAAACTGATAAATTGACCCTTTACACCTGTGTAGTGAAGTCATAATGCAAAAAGGGGGTGACAGTGTCACTTTAAATATGTGACTGGGGATGTTGTAAAATAAAAAAAGAGTCCTTTTTGGTCCTCCGAGTCTGATTCCCTGCCCATGACTACAACTTCCTGCCTCCTGGGAACTGCCTTCTCATCCAATCATTGGCCACAGCTGTATCCTACCATAGTAATTAATGAGCGGGCATTGATTTGTCTTGGTAGCATGAAGTAGCCGTGATGTGCGGTGACCAGATGATTTCAGACTGGGAGCAATCTGATATCATCTGGTCTAGCCATATATAAAAAAAATCATGTATTTTTTACTAGAGGATTTTCAAGAGGATTGAGACAATCAGAGCACTAAGGATTGATATCTTACTAGAAGGTGCAATCTCACCACAGAGTCATGTTCACTATTATTGCAGAAATTGTATCATATAAACATATTCTGCAAATGAATAAAAGAAAGTACAATCCTTGTGGCCACTTTTACATGGCAGTATTTTGTAAATCAAAACCATAAGTATAACAGACACAGAGAAAACGAAAGAAAAGACTTGCTTCTGTTTTTTTGACCTACTTCTGGTTTTGGTTTAAGTGTGAAAGTGTTCTTAGTTATTCTAAGTCCTAGTGCAAATGGCAGTGCTGTGTGAAGATACAGTATATAGAGGCATGTATTATGGTGCAATATTCAGTATACCAATTACAGAAAAAACCTAGATGGGTGGGTAGGGGTAGCTAAGTCGCCCTCAAGCAATGTTCAAAAGCCTCTGCTCCCCGGATAACCCCTTTATGATGTTACTGTATCTTATTAATCATGACCATCCGAATTCACCGTTGCATGATGTCACTGTACCTAATTAACCATGACCATCCAAATTCACAGCTGCACACAATATAGTGTGTGGCCAAAGGCCGCACGCTCCATTGTGTGAACTGAAAGGTTCTCTGCGGCCACTATTCAATGAATAGCGGCCGCAGAAAATTGACATGTCATGATTGACATGATTTTTGCAGTGCCGCTATGGATCCCGGCTGGAGTGTATACCATGGGGGACATTTATCAAGTCTGACGTTTTTTACGCCGGACTTAAAAATGTCCACCCATCTCCGGCGCTACAGAGATTTATGTAGAGGCGGACTGCCTCTACATAAATCCTGTGCGCGTCGGTGCGCACGGCAGAAAACCTACGCCACCTGAAAGGTGGAGTAGGTTTTCGGCATATCTTTTGCCAGAGCAAAAGATAAATCGCGCGCACCCCCCGTTCCGACCCCCCTCCACACCCCCACCCCGCCCCCCCTGGCGTTCCCGGTGGAAAGTGCTGATATGCGAATATTTTATTCGCAAATCGGCCATTTGCGAATAAAATAATACGCAAATCGGCACTTTCCGCCGATACGCACTTTAATACATGTCCCCCTATGTGTATACACAGTGGCATAGCTACCATAGAGGCAGGGTAGGAAATTGCTATGGGGCCCATGCAGGAGCGGGGCCCAGGGGAGAAGGTAAGAGCATGT
The DNA here is from genome assembly GCF_027789765.1 of Dendropsophus ebraccatus. Classification (NCBI taxonomy): domain Eukaryota; kingdom Metazoa; phylum Chordata; class Amphibia; order Anura; family Hylidae; genus Dendropsophus; species Dendropsophus ebraccatus. The sequence continues at coordinate 55,065,127 of NC_091462.1, forward strand.
GTTCTTCAGCTTAACCCCTAATGTACTGCAGTGTGTAAGGGCCTTATTATACAGGGCGATTATCTTTCGAAAAATCGCTAGATCGTTCGGATTTGAACTATAATTGTTTAGTTTAATAGCAACGATTAAACGACCAACAAGAAATCGTTAGTTGTTTGATAGAGTTTGGACCTATTTTTATCGTTGATCTTTGTAAATTGTTCGCACGTAATAAGACGTAGTTCGGTCGTTTGCAGTAGCGATGAACACAATAGCGACGACAAGACAAACGCAAGAACGATCATAAGTAACAATCGTTCAGTGTAACTGGGTGAATGATTTTAGGCCTTTCGCCATAGCGGTCGTTTGAGATCGTTTATTGTTGATCGTCAAAAATCACTTCAGGTAATAGTACCCTAAGTGACCCAATGTTTAAGTACATGCTGCAAAACAAAACAGTTAACAAGCAGAAGACAGAGATCTCTGCTTCACTGCACTGATAACCTCTGGCCTCCGTTCTCCAGCTGGCAATCAAAAAGTAAAGGAAAATGTGCAGAGCTCCGTGCAGAGGTCAGGGGTTATCAGTGCACCAGCAGTAAAGCATATATAGATATATGCGCAGTGCTTTGTGTTGTGCGTAGGGGAGGGGAGCCCCTTAAAATTTTTTTGCTGTGGGGCCCCATGAATCCTAGCTACGCCCCTGTGTATACACTCTAGGCGGATTCCCTCAGCTCCAGCACAATGTAAGTTCCGTAGTAATCACGGCAGTTGTTGCTGATTTTCAAAAACGGCCGTGATTACTAGGGAAATTACGTTGTGTGAACATAGCCTGATGCTGGAAAGAATAAATCACTTCTTGCAGGACATACATCAGCTGCTAAGTACTGGAAGACTTGAGATTTTTTTTTTTAATAGAAATAAATTACATATCTCTGGAACTTTCTGGCACCAGTTGATTTAAAAGATTATTTTTTTTTGCGTAACTACCCCTTTACCTTTCTCATATTTATTATAACCCTTTTCTTGTATAATGTGGCTTTATGTTTATTATAGTTTCATAGAATATATTTACTTGAGTAACAATTTATTCTCCTTTTCAATTTTTCAGAACATAAAGAGCACAGCAAGCAAGAGATAGTCAGAGAAGTTGAGAAAGTCCCTTTGAGTTTTGCAATCATACTAGGATGTATGGTAGCATACAGTCTTCTAATAACTACTTCATTTGCATACATTTTGGTAAGGCAACTATGTATCATTTTATTTATTTGATCACTTTCTGAATTATGCACCAAAAAGAAGCTCTTTACTAATATGTTGCCAGTACAAGAACATCATACACATTCATCATATCCTTTGCAGTTCCCATCTTTTGCCCTATGTACAAATGGCTATATCACACGATACCTAATTACTAATAGTATACAGGTGTAGCCCAACAGTGCCATTTGTCGGCTTAACAACAATTCAATGCATTTGCCTAGTAAAAGTGCTATACAACCCAAAATTAAAACATACAGCAAGACTTATAGCGCCATAAAATACTTCAAGGCTTCAAGCAGGTGCCTGGCATTCTCCTGGCTACATGCATATGGCGAACAAACCCTTAGTGGTCTTCTACCTGGTCATAAACAATGCTTAAAGGGAATGTATTTAATTTATTTTGTACATTGTTATAGGGGCTGCCATCTTGCCTGAGCTGTTTTTACGGCATTTAGTCATATGCTTTCCAGCCCTTTGTTTTGTTTGTTTTATATGTGCTGCTGAAGATCACCAAACTCTGTACTTGGCTATCTGTGTCAGTTTGCATAGACAATGAGGGAAGCAGCAGTGCGCATGTATGACTGCTGTTGAATTCTAAAGGGAGACTCCATTTTTGAGATCACAAGGTCTCCCGGCAGTCAGACTTCCTGCAATCATACTAGTGGTTAGAAGATCCTGTGCATAGAAGAGAAGTCTTAAAGCGACTCTGTACCCACAATCTGACCCCCCCCAAACCGCTTGTACCTTCAGATAGCTGTTTTTATTTTAAGATCTGTCCTGGGGTCCGTTTGGCAGGTGATACAGTTATTGTCCTAAAAAACAACTTTTAAACTTGCAGCTCTGTGCCAAACGGCCGTGGCCTAGAGTGTCTGTGCCCTAACTTTGCACCACCTCTCAGTCCCTCCTCCCCACACTCTTCATCATTAGGAATGTCACTGGCAGGATTTTTTCTCTTCCTCCGCAGTGAACACTGCACAGGTGCCTTAACAATCCAGCCCATGTGCCGTGCTGACACAGCTGATGAATAGGAGACAATCTGCCTGGAGCATTCCTAATGATGAAGAGGGTGGGGAGGAGGGACAGAGGGGTTATGCCAGCCTAATGCATACACACTCTAGGCCACGGTCCTTGGGCACGGGTCTGCAAGATCCAGGACAGATCTTGGATTAAAAGCAGCTATCCAAAGGTACAAGTGGTTTGGGGTGGGCAGATTGTGGGTACAGAGTTGCTTTAAGGGTGGGACAATCTCTTTTAAGGCTATTTTCACCTTTAAAAACATTTTTATCTTGTTTTGTACATATTATGGTACAAAAACACTCTAACCATAAGTCTTTATAAAAAATAAAATTTTAGTTTGTGTTCTACAGCTTTTGTTATTAGTAAAATCTGTCAGAGCAGGAATACTTTGAGGACCTTTTTATCAGCCTTGCTTTTCTCTTCTGAAGGAACTTTTAGGTTGATTTATAAATGACTTAAAGTTGACATTTCATATAGTCATTAGTCATCTTTAGGGCCCATTCACATTGAGCAAAACAGGCAGAAATTTTGAGTGGAGAGCGGAGGTGGGCTACACATTACATTGAGACAGTGATACAGGCAGGATTCCGAGCAGAGTCCACAATGCGGGTTCCGCTCGGAATTTCCACCTGTTCAGGGTGAACGGGCCCTAAGAGTTGCCTCAAAATAGAAAGGTTGATAAGCCTGTCAGAGAACTGCTTCTCTGTTAGACTGATAACAGAGGCTTTGGAACACAAACTAAACATTTTTTTTTAAATAAAGACCTATAGAGAAAGTGTTTTTTTTCCAAATAAAAAGTACAAAGCAATATTACAGTTTTTTAACCCTAGCAGTTGCATTTTTTCACGTAGAAACCCACATTTTTCATAAAGTACACTGCAAAAGCAGAAAAAAATTCAATGTGTGGTGAAATTGAAAAAAAAGAAGCATTTCTTTTATTTGGAGGGTTTTTGTTTTTACGCTGCTCGCCCTGGGGTAAAAATTACTTGTTATATATGTTCCTCAAGTTGTTACGATTACAACGGTATGTAACATGTATATTTTGGGATTTTTTTTGCGCTTACACCGATTACCGTGCAAGATCAGGAATGTGATAAATTAATAGTTTGGGCGATTACGCACGCGGCGATACCAAACATGTTTATTTTTTTTTATTTTTTTTATTTAGAACATGGGAAAGGGGGGTGATTCAAACTTTTATTAGGGGAGGTTTTTTTTTTTTTTTATTAATAATGACACTTTATTTTTTACTTTTACACTTATACTAGAAGCCCCCCTGGGGGATTTCTAGTATAAGCACACTGATCTCTCATTGAGATCTATGCTGTATAGTTATACAACAAAGATCAATGAGATAGGCACTGGATTGCTTCCGGCTGCTGCAGCCGGAAGCAATCGAGTGCATAGTCGGGATTAGCGCCATAACGGCGCAGACCCTGGCCCGAGCTGGATGTGTGAATTGCTCTACCGGGACAACGGGGGGGGGGGGGGGGGGGGGGGGCGATCCACCCCACTAGACACCAGGGATGGGCTGCAGTAAGTAATCGGATGCAGCTGTTAACTTTGACAGTTGCATCCGATTACTTAATTAGCAGGCACAGTGATCGGACCGTTCCCGCTAATAGCCGCGGTCTCGGGCTACGGGCGGCACCCGGGACCGCAGCAGCCCCGCTCTGAACTGCCGCGGTCCCGGGTGCCGCCCGCTCTGAACATCCCTAGGCGCTCAGGACGTACAGGTACGCCAAGGGTCGCCTAGGGGTTAAAGGTGTCTATAGTAGAAGTGTTCCCATGTTTTTAAAGGGGTTATGTGGCTCTACAAAAACATGGCCACTTTCTTTCAGAGACAACATGATTCCTGTTGTCTCCTGTTCAGGTGTTTTTTGCAATTAAGCTCCATTTACTTCAATGGAACTGAGTTACAAAGCCCAGACGAACTGGAGACTCTGGAAGAAAGTGGCCATGTTTTTCTAACACTGGATAACCCCTTTAAGCAAAGTACTAAAAAACTACTGTGGTTATTATACTGTCATGTTGCTGTTATGATACAATGTACCCCCGCCAGACTGTACTATTTTTATATTGCCGATTTTGCCTGAGAACATGTATTGTCTGTCTTTGATTTGTGTCAAATAAAGCAGATGTGATTAAAAGTTAAATTACTTCTTAATTAAACATTTGACCAGCTTACACCTTTTTTGCAGAGAAACAAGAGAAGGACAAGAATTCAACAGAGCGACTACATTAATGTTGTCCCACGACGGCCAAAGAATCATAAGCCTTATATTCCTTATGCTACCAGTCCTGTTCATCCTTGTACTCGCTGACTGCCCTATGCACTAAGCAGCTATTACATCTTTGTTCTCCAGGATTTGTGCAACAACAAAATTCTATATCTGACTGTAACAATGTTTTCTCAATAATTTGCAATATCATTTTTAAGAAGGTTATCTCATTTGCATTAAATATTATTGAAAAAAGCATTTTTTTAATTCTCTATGACATTTTACCTCATAGAGTAAGACTTCTGAATGGTATATTATTAAAACATGTAATACTTAATCAGCACAAAGCAGCAATGATTAAAATAGCCTGGCATAAAACAACCAAAACACCTTCAATTTGGCCTGTGTGTTGCTATGTTGTTGCATTGTAGGATAGACAGACTTGAAGAATAAAGTTTAAAATCTGATGGTGGCTTTTCAGAGGTCACGCAATCTAGATACAGTATAGTAATGAAAGGTATGGTTGCAGCAGAACTGGGATGAAATAATTAACACTGTAAGGATTTTGCAAAGTTTGTATCCTTCTGGAATTCAGGAGTGCTTTTAATAATTTTTTTCTCCTCTTGAAAGAAAAAAAATTATATTTTTCAATAGGATGAAAAAATCTGGTGTGAATGGGCCTTATAGTGTCACTGTTATAATTTTTTAAATCTAAATCAACAGTAGATCATATATAAATTAAGTTTGCAATATACATTCATTTTTTATTTTAGTTGTCATGAAATCCAGGTCCAGTCTCCTGAAGGCAGCTTTTTAATCTTGTGCTGGTTAAAAAAAAAGAGACTTAACACCTGAAGTCCCGGCCAGTACAGAGAGTCACAGCTCAATGTGCCCATCAATCACATGACTGGCTTCTCTGTGAGCACTCAGATGACCTGGGAAAGTTTAGTCAAGTTATAATGACAGTGACACTTTAGAATGTCTTAGAATGTCCCTGTCGTTATAACTTTCAAAATCTAAATCAACAGTAGTTGTAAAATAAAGCAAGTTTGCCAAATACATTGATTATTATTGTTGTTATTATCCTGTAAAACAAAGCTGAAGCAGAAATCCAGGTCCAGTCCACAGGAATTCTGGCCAGTACAGTCACAGCTCAATGTGTCCTTCTCTGTGAACTTGCAGATGACTGGAACTTCCTGTGTTTAGTCTCTTTTTATCAATCAGCGCAAGACCAGAAAGCTGCCTTCATGGGTAAGAAAATATTCAAATTTCAACAGATGTCCTAGATGACTAAATGGAAGATTTATGCTGCAAACATCTCCATTTTAACCCTACACTTCATCACACCTGTCTGTTATCTTGAATAGACTGCTGATGAGTAATTTCTCTATAAAATATGTGTAAAATATTCTCTGTCAGCATGTTGCCGGAAACAATAACAAATGTCAGTCGTAATGGAAATATATTATGATTGTCTAGTGAAGACTAGACTGACCCACTGAAGTGTAAAGTGTAAAGACCTTTCTTGTTTTGTTTAGATCTGACCAACAGTGTGCAAACTGTAAAAACTGTAAATATATATATATTCAAAAGAGATAGTAAAATATTCATTGTACAGTGTAAGTGTACTCACAGCACTTACTTACAGTAGTTCCCTTTGTACCTCCTCAAAGAGCTAAAATCAGACTCTCCTCCTCCAGGCTGTGCTGTCCTGCCCTGTGGTCATTATGTCCATAGGATGGCCAGCATGGAGGAGCATGTGACCATGCCCCTCTCTCTGTCCTCAATAGATATATACAGACTCAGTGGTGGATAATGAGGACAGGCCATGGTAACATGCTTTTCCATGTCAACCATCTTATGGGCAGAATCACCACAGAGCAGGACAGCACAGCCTGGAGGAGAGAAATCTGATCTGAGGTACTCATAAGACAAGGCCACCTTCCTCCTTGGCTCCCGTGATCCTGTTGGAAGCTTACCAATTGTCTCAAGAAATGTCTGTTTACTGGCTACCTAGTATATCCCATCCCTTGACACGTTGCATTGTTTCATATGTATAAATGACCAAAATGATTATTTCATATAAGCAATTTTACATGAAAAACTAACAATTATTTTTGTAAACAAGTAAAAATCATGACAATGAGTTTTTTTTTTTTTGTAAAGCATTGTATATACAAGATGACCCAGGGCACACATGAGGTTCAGTACAAGACATAATACATAGAATTAAAACAACAGACCTCACCTGCAGGAAAAAAAAACATTTCCCTGGGCACATGCTACAATACTAGTGTCAGAAGCTAAATATAAATGTCTGCAGAAAAAAATGTAAATGCAAAATGTAAGAAGTCTTTGTCTTAGATGTTTACACCAGCACACATTTTGCCAGTAGGTGAAAGCTTTTCCTTATAACTGTGACTTACAAACGTCTTACTGATATAATCTACACATTGTTTTTTCTTTTAACACATCTGTGGTTTGTGTAGGGAGGTAAAACAGGTGACACAAGCAGATATGTTATGGAAGAGGATGTGTGTAGGTGTGAAAAGAGTTCTTCTTACCATTTTATATCTTATATCTGCCCTCAATACTATAGCACATATCTTTCTAGTGCATTTCAGACATATTTAAATCCCAAAACCAAAAGTTGCTACTGTAAAACATTAATTTACAGTTAGTGTATTCTCTCTTTGTTTTAAATCAATTATTTTAAAGGGAATCTGTCAGCTGTGTCACATCCGCGACCGTGGCACTTACCTCTCGCCGCGCCGCTGCTGCCCCATCTCCTGCTCTGTGCCGGGGCTCCTCCTCACTGTGCCTTTGATTGACTGCTGCTCTGCACTGAGACTCTCCTATAAATTGCAACCCGGCCCCACCACAGGTGTTGGAGCCTCTGCATGCTTCCTAGTGTGTTTTGTCCCAGCCGCCCGTTGCTCCTGCCTGTTGTTCCTGTCCGTTGTTCCTGTCCGTTGTTCCTGCCACTTGTGGTTCCTGCTTGTGACTGTGTCTGTGTGTGCTGCTGCCTGCCTGTTGCCCCTCTGTTCCTGCTACACCTTATCCGTCACTAGAAAGCCAATCCAGGGGTAGCGACCTGGGGGTCGCCTGCCGCAGCAAGTCCATCCCGCCGCTCTGGTGAAGACCAGTGACCCCTTAGACTCCGCTCCCTGGTGCGGTTTACGCCATCGCTGGTGACGGTCCAGTGGATCCACTACTCCCGTCATGCAATTCAAATTCCAACCTGCTGATAGTTGTTAGATAGCTGTTAGGCCAAGGAGACACATGGTACCTTTTATATATATGTTTGAATTAAATAGCCCGAGACCATTAAATAGAAAAATGCTTTTATTCTTCTGTGCAAAGTGTCAAAACAGGCTTTCTCAAGCACCTGGACTGGTGAGGGCTAGATTGTTGACCCTTCACCCTTGACTTATTACCTATGACTTATTAAGCTTAGTGGCATGTCAAAAGTTACTGACCCACTTTAGAGACCCACTTTAATCCAGAGCCAGTAAGAAAGCATGTGGCCGTGCAATTCGCTCCCCGACTGCTCGCTCATCTGCCAGTTTAGCCTTGTTGCAGTTGGTCACAGCAGTGAGTCCCACTGCAATAAATAACTCTTGATATGCCTAAAGTGATTTTTAATGACAGGTAGTTTTTAAAAGGTAACTTCCTGATGACACATTTCTCTTTAAGAGCCCCATAACCTACTGAAAGATATACTCTTTGTCACATTATTTATACAGATGTAGCTCTGCTGATAAGATTACTGCTAATCTTGAACCAAGTGAATTGATTCCATCCACATATAATCAGAAGCCGAGAGTTCAGGTTCATACGAACCCGAACCTCGGCCGGTTCACTCATCTCTACTTCACATTCAGTAGTGTCTGTGGATTACGGAGCATGAGAATAAGGCCTTACACCACTCAATAATCATTATGATTTTTTTGTGAGAGCAGATAAGGATAATAACTGAGTGGTGTAGGTGGCAATAAATGGTGCTGCGTCCTCCTCTCTGACATTAGGCATGGGGTGATGCAGCGCCTCTTTTTTTGTTTTCTGCCCTTGGATATTGCTTGGGATGACCTGAAAATAAATTTGAAAAATTAGCAGCCACAACATTCATCGGGGGACCCTAAGACATGTGTGCACATGAGTGCAGAGGGGGGTGACAAATCAGCCTGGGGCAGGCAAGGGTCAGGGAGCTGCATAGTGTTTGCACACATCCCTTTTCACACATCTCTTTCTGTCCTGGTGATATGATCATGTGCTGTAAACACCTGGGGCTTGTCGGAGTTGAGACTCCTTAAAATGTCACTTTCAAAATCCAAATCAACAGTAGAGATGATCGAACAGCGCTGATGTTCAGGTTCATTCGAACCCGAACCATCGGCATTTGACTCCCGCTGCCTTCCCGTTCAGTGGGGAAGGTGGAGACAGCCCGAGTACTGCCTGGAAAACAGGGATACAGCCTATTACCTAGGCTGTTTGATCATCTCTAATCAACAGTAGATGTGATATAAAGCAAGTTTTCCAATTACATTCATAATTTTTTTGTTGTTGTTATCATGCTGTAAAACAAAGCTGAACTTACCAGAAATCCAGGTCCACTCTCCGGAAGGCAGATTTTCTGACTTATGCTGGTTGTAAAAAAGATACTAAACCAAGGAATTCTGGCCAGTACAGAGAGTCACAGCTCAATATATCTGTCAATCACGTGACTGCCTTCTCTCTGTGAGCGCTCAGATGGCCTGGGATACACAGGACAGGACTTGTTTTCTGTTTGTTGAGAAAAAAAAAAGTCAGAAAACAGGAAGTGCTGTGTTTTCCAGGAAAACAAACAAACAAACAAAAAGGTAAATTGCAAACTTGCTTTATATCAATCTACTGTTGATTTAGATTTTGAAAGTTATAACGACAGTGACACTTAAAGGAAGGACTTTAAAGAGGCACAGGGCAGTTTGAACCTCAACCAGCAGCAAGGTTTCCGATGACAGGTTAAACTTGAAGCTTCAGGGGGCCCCCTTGGGGATGGGAGCCCTGGGCAATTGCCCTGTTTGCCCCCTCATAATGCCAGCTGACTCTGACTGTTCCCTGCTGTATGTCCTGCTCCTGGCACCCAGGACTGTCAAAGTCAGTATGCAGTGTTCTGATCTAGGGGCCCACTGGAGGACCCTTTGGTTCTCCTGTGGGCCAGTCTGACACTGCACGTGAATACAGAATTGTAAAAAGAAGCGATGAAAGATAGCAAAAGTGAAACTGAAGCTGTGACTTATACCAAAAAGACAAGAAAACAAGGTTAAAACAGAGACTGCTGACAACATCAGAAGCAGATGCTGTGGAAGCAGCCACCCCTCTGGTAGAAAACAGTGCACTGCATGTGGAGAAACACGTAGTAAATACAAAAACAACAAGTAATCATGATTATTCATTAAATAGGCTCAAGTAAGCGCTCCATGGTACATGCAGGCTGCTGAAATACTGGTAAAACAAAATTACAGAGCAATGGGAAAAGAACTTACTGTATTTTCCAGCATATAAGGCGACTGGGCATATAAGATAACCCCTGAATTTTCAGCAGATTGTCAGGGGTTCGCCTTATACGCCGGAAAATGTTAACCTAACTGCTGCGGTCAGGCAGGGTTGACTGCAACTAAATAAAAAAAACAAACAAACATTTAACTCACCTAGGGCCCGTTCCTGGCCTTCGCGCACCTCCCGTACCATTCCCAGCGCAGGCAGTGTGACGTACACCTGCGCCAGAGGCGGAGATCGCCAAACCTCTCACTGGAAGCCGAGCCTCTCATCGGAGAGGCTCGGCTGCCGGGAGAGCTTCATGACCTTCCGGTGCCTCTCTCATTCTCTCAAAGCTCTCCCGGCAGCCGAGTGCCTCCAAGCCTCTCCAATGAGATGCTCGGCTGCCCGGGAGAGGTTCGGCAATCTCTGTCTCTGGCGCAGGTTGTGTCCGTCACACTGCCTGTACCGGGAGGCGCGCGGAGGTCGGGAATGGACCCTAGGTGATTAAATGTTGTTTTTTTTTTATAGTGGTCGCCCCATACGGTGGGGATGGGGCCATTTTTGAGCCCCCCCACCATATGAGGTGACCATACCCAGCATATAAGACAACCCCCGACTTCTAAGAAGATTTTTCGGGGTTAAAAAGTCATCTTATACGCCGGAAAATACGGTGCTCGTATAGTGCATATACCTATGGGTCAATGTACTTTAAATTGTACAAAGATAAGACATATCCCTTGCAGTTACAAGCTATGCAAGGTAAACACTAGTCCCAGATGCATCTGGTTTGTAGAACAAATTTAAAATCTAATTATTTGAATGGGAGGCAGCTGCAGAGATCTATAATACCATTCACAGTTACTACATCATGTATAGTGCTGTGTCTGGAAAACAAATTATAGAGTCACTGTCATAAATAACTTTTGACATGTCACCAGGCATATCAAAAGTTATTGATCGCAATGGGAATGTGACATTACAGGCTTAGGCTGGGTTCACACTATGTTTCTTACACAAAAAAACGCAGAAAAATGCAACAGCTCACCACAATGGCAAGATACAGAGCCACTACAGACATGAAAAGCAGCCCCCCCCAACTGCCAAAAAAAACTTCCACAAAAATAATGAGGCTCTTGGTTACCACTTGAAAATGGTGTAAACTACCCCACCACGTTACAGTGGCCTCATCCTCGGGGCAGTCCTACACTGTACTATGGCCTCTCCATGGCATGAAATACGCCTATGCTCTGGGCATGCAAGATCGTCTAATACCAGCAAAAGTAATTACACCACCTGGGTGGGATAGGTGGAGTGCACGACCAAGTAGAGGCAGCCACTCCACCATCTGGAAATGTTTCTTAATCAGTTTTTTTTCCATCCGCTTTAGCAAAAAGGCATGAAAAAACGAGTAGAAGAACGGATGCTTTTGATTGCATCAGTTTTGATCTGTTTTTCCATTGACTTCCATTATGAAGGAACAGATCAAAGCGCATCTGGTTTTTTAACAAGCAAAAAGTAGTCGACCACATTTTTGTGTACGTTCAAAAAAAATAAAAATAAAATAATGGATGCGTTTTGATCTTTTTTTTTTTTTAAATGATGGAAGTCAATGCAAAAATGGATCAGAACAAATGCACCCATGGATGAAAAAAAAAACATAACCCCCCCCCCCCACAAAACTCAGTCAGAAAGTGAATGAGGCAGGACAGCAACAGCACAATGTTCTGTCTGTTGGTCTAAGAAATGTATATACCAGGATACAAACTTCTCTCTCTCGGCAGGAGAGGCAGTTGTGCTGGAAGTTACTGAAGTGTTGGTGGACTGTAGACTGGGAGACATAATGTGTGCCTTTGTAAAGTGCTCTCCCTTTCTACCATGCGCTTAAGCTCCATTTTGTTTGGTATTTAAACTGGCTTTGATTATTATATGCTAGCTAGATCCATCTCATACTCTGTTTGTTCCTGTTTTATCTAAGGAAAGAGGATGATCCACTGAACCATGTAACATTAAGCACGCAAATTTTCTTTGTTTCTTTTATCCTTTTATTTTGTATTTATATAATAAAAATAATTTTTATGGTTATACCTTAATGCATGCATACTCATATTTATTCATTATAAACCATTATAAGCCAAATGGCCAGTGAGGAGGGTAGATTACAATGTACTTTGTAGGCCACCACTAAGATACTACAAACTGTATGTACTGTCAGTAGAGATGAGCGAACTGAACTTCCTGAATCAAGATTATATTACATTACATCAAAAGCCTTGGTGCAAGGAGCATGGGTAATCCATTGTAATTGTGCAATTGGCTGCAAGGCAGCTTCCCCCCATTATGTCATACTTTCTCTTTTACTATATACATTGAAGCAAAGCAGCTCCTATACAGTGATCTGAACACATACATTTACACTAGCTAAAGAGAGATAGGTAGAGGCATGGGAATTAAAGAGGGTTATAGAAGGTTAAATAGGTATAAGGGCTGGACTGGCCATCTGGCATTTCAGGCACATGCAAGAATGGCCCATTGCCTCCGTGGGCTGGTCCTGTGCTCTTCCTGACCCGGCGACTCCCTCCCCGTAAGGAAACAAAACACAGATGAAAAAAAAAAGGATAGTGAAATGAATTAAAACCGATCCTTTGTTTTAAACACAAAAATGTTGTCAACTACATTTTTGAGTACATTAAAAACAGATGTGTTTTGATCCATTTTTTCTTAACCCCTTAGTGACCGCCATGCTGCCTTTTAAAGGCGGTCACTAATGGGCTTTATTCCGATGCGTACACCTTTTAACAGCGTACGCATCGGAATAAACTGCCGCCCAGCGGCGGCAGCAGAGCGGGGAATCAGTGGTCATTGTGACAGCTGACCCTCCCTGTAACTGCCCGGAGCGGAGGATTCTCCGCTCCGGGCAGTTTGACCCGTTAAATGCCGATTTCAAACCATGACAGCGGCATCTAACGGGTCCCGGTGGATCCCGGACGGCGCCGTGGGTCACTTACACGATCGCGATGTCCCGTGGCACCCGTGCCCGTAACCACCACAGATTGCCCGTCGCCTCCCCAGATTGCCCATTCACCTCCACAGATTGCCCGTAACCACCACAGATTGCCACAGACTGCCCGTAACTACCCCAAATTGCCTGTAACCACCCCAGATTGCTCACAACCTCCCCAGATTGCCCGTCTCCTCCCCTGATTACCCGTCACCTCCCCAGATTGCCCGTCGCCACCCCAGATTGCCTGTCGCCACCCCAGATTACCCGTCGCCACCCCAGATTGCCCGTCGCCACCCTAGATAGCCAGTGAACACCACAAGATTGCCCGTCACCACCCCAGATAGCCAGTGAAGAACCCCAGATAGCCAGTAAACACCCCCAGATTGCCCGTTACCACCCCATATAGCCAGTAAACACCCCCAGATTGCCTGTAACCACCCCAGATTGCCCGTAACCATCCCAGATTGCCCATAACCTACCCAGATTGGCAAAGACTGCTCATAACCACCCCAGATTGCCCATAACCACACTAGATTCCCTTTCGCAACCTCAGATAGCCAGTAAACACCCCGAGATTGTCCATTACCACCCCAGATAGCCAGTAAACACCCACATATTGCCTGTAACTAAAATGACACTCCTTCTCTTCTGAGCCCTGCTGTGTGCCCATATAGTGGTTTATGCCCACATATGGGGTACCATTGTACTCAGGAGAATCTCCGTTACAAATGTTGGGGTGCTTTTTCTCCCCTGTTCCTAGTAAAATTGAGAAATTTCAAACTAAACAAACATGTTATTGGAAAAATTCAATTTTTTTTTCATTTTTACGGTCTAGTTTTGAATATTTTCCTCCAATACATGTGGGGTCAAAATGGTCACCACACCCCAAGATGTATTCTTTGAGGGGTGTACTTTCCAAAATGGGGTGACTTTTGGGGGGGGGATTCTATTCTGCAGACATTACAGGGGCACTGCAAACGCACCTGGCGCTCAGAAACTTCTTCAGAAAAATCTTCACTGAAAATGCTAATTGGCGCTCCCTTCCTTCTGAGGCCTGCTGTGTGCCCATACAGTGGTTTATGCCCACGTATGGAGTACCATTCCACTCAGGGGAACCTCAGTTACATATATTGGGGTGTGTTTTCTCCCCTGTTCCTTGTGAAATTGAGAAATTTCAAACTAAACGAACATATTATTGTAAAAATTCTATTTTTTCATTTTTACTGTCTTCTTTTGAATACTTTCCTCCAATACCTGTGGGGTCAAAATGGTCACCACACCCCAAGATGTATTCTTTGAAGGCTGTACTTTCCTAAATGGGGTGACTTTTTTTTGTGGGGGTGTTATTTTGCTGACACTACAGGGGCGCTGCAAATGCACCTGGCGCTCAGAAACTTCTTCAGAAAAATCATGCACTGAAAATGCTAATTGGCGCTCCCTTCCTTCTGAGCCCCGCTGTGTGCCCTTACAGTGGTTTATGCCCATGTATGGGGTACCGTTCTACTCAAAAGAACCTGCGTTACATATATTGGGGTGAGCGTTCTCCCCTGTTCCTTGTGAAACTGAGAAATTTTAAACTAAACAAACATATTATTGTAAAAATTCTATTTTTTCTTTTTTACTGTCTTCTTTTGAATACTTTCCTCCAATACCTGTGGGGTCAAAATGGTCACCACACCCCAAGATGTATTCTTTGAGGGGTGTACTTTCCTAAATTGGGTGACTTTTGGGGGGGGGGGTTCTATTCTGGGGACCCTACAGGGGCTCTGCAAACGCACCTGGCACTCAGAAACTTCTTCAGCAAAATCTGAACTGGAAATGCTAATAGGCACTCCTTACCTTCTGAGCCCTCCTGTGTGCCCATACAGTGGTTTATGCCCACGTATCGGGTACCGTTCTACTCAGGAGAACCTGCGTTACATATTTTGGGGTGAGCGTTCTCCCCTGTTCCTTGTGAAATTGAGAAATTTCAAACTAAACAAACATATTATTGTAAAAATTCTATTTTTTCATTTTTACTGTCTTCTTTTGAATACTTTCCTCCAATACCTGTGGGGTCAAAATGGTCACCACACCCCAAGATGTTTTCTTCGAGGGGTGTACTTTCCTAAATTGGGTGACTTTAGTTTTTTTTTATTCTGCTGACACTACAGGGGCACTGCAAATGCACCTGGCGCTCAGAAACTTCTTCAGCAAAATCTGAACTGGAAATGCTAATAGGCACTCCTTCCTTTCTGAACCCTTTCTGTGTGTTCATACAGTGGTTTACGCCCACATATGGGGTACCGTTGTACTGAGGAGAACCTGCGTTACAAAATTTGGGGTGCATTATCTCTCATGTTGCTTATGAAAATGAGATACTTTAATCTTAACCAATATATTATTGGAAAATTTCTATTTTCCATTTTTTTCCGGCCTAATTGTGAATACTTTCCTCCAGCCCCAGTAGGGTTAAAATGCTCAATATACCCCTAGATTGATTCTTTAAGGTGTCTAGTTTCCAAAATATGGTTACTTATGGGGGTTTCCAGTATAAAAGCCTCCTAAATCAACTTAAAAAAAGAACTGGTCCCTAAAAAAAATCAGTTTTGGAAATTTCATGAAAATTTCATAATTTGCTGATACATTTCTAAGCCCCATAACACCCTAAAAAAGTGAAATATGTTTACGAAATGAAGCCAGAATAAAGAGGGCATATTGATAATGTGACTTACAAACTAATTTTTGTCATGTGACTTCCTTTTTTTAGAAGCAAAGAATTTCAAAGTTCGTAAAGTGCAAATTTTTCATGATATTTTGATGTTTTTCACACAAAAACACACAAGACAGTGACCAAATTTTGCTCCTAACATAAAGAACCATATGTTACGAAAAAAAACTATCTCAGAATCGCTAGCATATGTTAAAGCATCACTGAGCTATAAGCGCATAAAGTGAGATAGGTCAGATTTTGAAAAATGAGTATGGTCATTAAGGTCCAAATAGGCTTGGTCCCTAAGGGGTTAATAATGGAACTTAATGGAAAAATGGATCAAAATGGATGCACACAAATGCATTCTTCTCCATACGTTGTTTTTTTTTTTTTGCAAAAAAAATGTAGTGTGAACCCAGCAGGTGCAGAGGGACTAAAAGTCCCTCCCCACAGGTGCAAAGGGACTAAAAACCCAGCTAATTTGATGGGAAGTTGAACTTGGAAGCAGCATGGCATGGACACTGCTCTGCTGCTGATACTGGAGCTGTGTTACCAGGAGAGACTTCTAATCTACAGATGGATTAGACATAACCCTGTGTCTTAACCAACTGTGCTCTAAGCACAGAAAGAGGACTGTATTATTTCTGTGGACTTTCATTTCTGCTGTTTGCAGGACTTATTTCTGCTGAAGAAAGCTGTATTTTGTTTGTGGAGCCTCTATGCTTGGAAATAAAGCTGCTGACACATCTGGGTGATAAAAACCCCCTGCATTAATAGTGTCACACACCAAACTGCTACACGACAAAAAAACATCCAAACGACCCTGATCAAAAGTTTACATACCCCAGTTCTTAATACTGTGTATTGCCCCCTCTATCATCAATGACAGCATGAAGTCTTTTGTGGTAGTTGTGGATGAGGCTCTTTATTTTCTCAGATGGTAAAGCTGCCAATTCTTCTTGGCAAAAAGCCTTCAGTTTCTGTAAATTCCTGGGATGCCTTGCATAAACTTGAGATCTCCCCAGAGGGGCTCAGTGATATATGTAGGTCAGGAGAATTGGATGACCACTCCAGAACCTTCACTGTGTTCTGCTTTAGCCAATGATAGGTCGAATTGGCCTTGTGTTTTGGATCATTGTCATGCATGCAATCTGTTTCTCTTATGGCTCTACTAGGCATTACTCCCACCTAGCCAGAATCCTGCTCCACACTGATGAGGGGCAACCTATGGTTACCTAGCCTTGGTTTATCCCTTGTCATTACACTGACCTATAGGGCCACTTAATATGGTGGATTTGGTGGTTTCCTAACAGGAGCTGCCCCTTGGCCGGGTCCTTCCCGGAGGGATATCTGTCTAGTCCTGTGTTTCGAGACTCTTCAATGAGGCTCTACGGGCTCCTCTTTTGCATATAAAGTATAATGGAATACCTCACCTAAAAAAATCTGGTACTGGCCACCAGGGCTGTAGGAAACTACCAGCTCCTCTAATCTGCTTTGCAAAGCCACCAGGGAGTGGTGGGTCATGCACATAAGTGTGGTGCCTGCTCGACTGGTCACTTGCTAGATGGTTATGTGGGACGTCACTTCTATGGTGGATTTTAGGTGGAATATAGCTCAGCCGGTTAGGAGGTTGTCGTGACGCCAGTACAAACTCAGCATACAGGTGTGATGGTATACCTGCTTTTAGTGTGTGACTGGCTATACTGCTCTCCAATGGTCTGTGACCTGCCAGGCTGTAATGACTTCCTTGTGCACTTATCACGGTGGTCTGGAGTGGAGTTTTGACTCACCTGGATTGTCGGTACTGCTACCCACAGAAAGAGGAAATAACCTAAGAACGGTGTAGCTTGTGTGTAGGTGCTCGTGCAATGAGTCCCAGTAGAATAAATAAAACTGTTCTTTACTGGCAAGTTTCTGTTAATGTGAATAATACTTGACTGATACAGACTTGCTTTTACTAGATCTGTACTGAGAGTTGCTGAAGTAGAGAGTGAGATAGCAGTGCTGACTTGTTTACGTGCTGAGAAGAGTAGAGAATTAGATAGCAGTGCTGACTTGGTTACGTGCTGATAAGAGTAGAGAGTTCATAGAAGTGGAGAGGAGTTTGTTGTGAGAGTCCCAACCCAATGTAGTACTGTGCTCTGTCGGAACATTAGTAGAAGAAGAGATACTTGAGAAGTGAATACTTGAAAGAAGAAGAATACTTGTGCCCGTGTTTCAACCTTTGTCGCTTTACCACCTTCTGTAGTGTCGAGTTACCCTTCCTGCCAGGTTGACACAAGCCCCAGTCCTAGTCCGAGTTGAGTTAAGTGTCTGAGTGTGTCCCAGTGTCACCTGCACTGTGAGATAGAGTATGTAGACTTTTGCGGTAGCTTTGCTCTATCCAGATTAGTTCCTCAGTCTAGGATACTGTCCTGCACTGTTAGAGATGTTCACGGCGTTAGTTGCGTTGTTCTCTGACTTGTCCTCTCTTTAGTGTTTACCACTGCATCGTAAGTATAAGGGTTGCTTTAAGAAAAGAAGTCTCTGTGTTCTCCATATGTGTCTGTCTACTACCACACAGCATCTTTCATAGGTGGGTACAGACCATGTGGTACATAAACAGTAACCCTTGAATCACTACAGCTGTGCAACATAAAACAATGTATGAAAACAATACTGGCACCTTGTTGTAAAACTAGAAAATGCACCTACATTACCACTAAAGGGATAACTTTTTGACTGGTGCCTAAAGCAATTAAATGTGGAACACCACATAAGCAATTCACTATAATATTGCTAACAGTCAAAGTCAAAACTTTACATTTAACGTGGTGTAAAGTCCACTTTCGATTGTGAATTTGTTACACACATTTCTGTAATTTAAAGTAATTTCCATAAAGCTGAGAAAGTTGTTTTCAGCAAATCCTATTTAAATGAATAGGGCTGTGGTGTAAGGAGTTGGAGCCTCACCAATCTTTTCCAAGGGCAGGACATCTATATGAAAAAGTCCCAGAAAACTGTATTACCAACAACTTCCTTATACAGTATGTTGTCGTCAGCAGAACCATTCTTAAAGTCAAAGTGTGGTGACCTCCGGAGTGGAGGAGCGGCCGGTCACTTGCCAGATGGTTAGGTGCGACGCCAGTTCTGTGTTGGTTGGCCGAGATATAGACTTGTCTGGTGGTAGTTTGTCAAGCACACCTGCTTTTATTTTAGTGGGCTTGGCTATACCTTGTTCCCCTGTGGACACTGACCTTCCGGGCTGTTGCAGGGTCCCTTGGGTAATTATTATGGTGGTCTGGAGTGGAGTAATGACCCACCCAGACTATTGGTACTGCCACCCACAAAAAGGGGAGATGACCCAAAAAAAGGTGTGTGTGCTGTGTCGGTGCTTAATAAGGAATCAGAGTCCCTTTCGCATAAATCGAATCTTGTTTACTCTGAAGATACTTGACGTAGGCAGCAAATGATACAGCTTTGCCTTGATACAATACTTTACCCTTGAAAGGTTACTTAATACTTTAGAGTCCAGATCAGCACTGAGAGTAGGAGTGATACAGCTGTGCTGACTGAGTTGCATGATGAGAGGTAGAATAGAGGATCAGAAGAGTAGAGAGGAGGATGTCGAGAGAGTCCCAACCCAAATAGTACTGTGCTCTGCCGAAACTTCAGAGGTAGAAATAGAAAAATACTTGAGGGTAGAGAGAATACTTGTACTTGTGTTTTGACTCTTTTGGTCTTTGTACCACCTATTGCCCACCAGTGTCGGGTGACCCGTCCTAGAGGGTGACACAAGGCCCAGACCTTGTTACCTGGGATGGAGTGGTCAGAGTTCTCTGATGACACCCAGGCTGTGAAATAGAGTGTATAGGCTTTGCTCTATCCGGACCAGTTGCTTACTTCTTTGTGGATACTGTCCTGCACTGTGTTCCTCTTGTCCACGGCGTGGGTTTGGATGATCCTTGACTTGTCCTCTCTAGTAGGAGCTTAACACTGCATAGTGTGGAATACGGTTACTTGGAGAGAAACTGTAGGGAGCGTCCTACCTTAACAGAGTCTAAAGGCAAAAAGATCCTACACTTCGTCTACCCATGTGACTTTCTTCCTGTAAGGTGTGCTGTGAGTGGGTGAGGAGTGCGTATGAAGAAGTAAAGAGAGAGATGATTGGTGAAGAGAAGAAAGAACTCCCATTGGTGTGCAGATCCATGTGATACACAAACAATAACCCTTTGGTACCTACAGCTGTGCAATATCTGAATACATATAGTTATTGGTAAAACTTTGGTACCACTACATTACCACTTACACTTAAAAGTACAGGCTTTTACAAAGGATGTAACCAATAGCAACGCCCGTGGTGGGACACCACAAAAGCATGTGAAAGCAGAACTTTTATTCCCAGCCATTGTCCAGTAGATAATTACATAATTATTGTTAATCCTGGTTTCACGAACCATTGTAATGTGTTTTGTACTATATGGTGATATTGGTCATAGTACAATGGATTCTATTCAGTATTAGTTAGTATGTGGTAATATTAGTCAGTATGTGGTGGTATTTGTTTCTTGTAATCTGGTACTGTTGGTCATACCTTAAAGACTTGATATCAATGATACCAACTTGGTATCATTGATTTTTATATACTGGTATATTTAAATCCTCCTATAGGAATCTAGCTCCCTACAGCCTCCTTTTTAGCGGCAGTGGGATCAGCAGAGCAGGCAGCAGTAATACTGGTAGCTCTACAAGTTGTAGCACTAGTAGCCCAGGAGTGGGTAGGAGATGTTTAAAAGAATTGTGCAGCCCACATCCCCAGAATGATGTAGCCTTAATACAAACAGGTAACACCATCATTTCTATAGGGAACAACAAAACCCAGCATTCCATGACAACCATAGACCTGCCTGACAACCTTCAGTAACTACTAAGAGTTCTAGTCTTCCCTACACATTACACTGCTGGGGTTACATAGTGTTACAACTTTGCAGGCTCAGCCTTACCTTCTTGAAGGTGTTTTAAGCCAAAATAGACTGATGAGTAATCCACAGGATCACTAATTGGTCACTATCAGTGAGGTGCGAAACTCAGCACCCCCACTGATTTGTTCACTGTCCGGGCTACACAGTGAACAGGACTGGAAGCAGTTTGTCACCATACACTGTGTAGTGGTGGCAACCTGTAATTGCAGCTGAGCTTCTATACAAACCTACTTCTGGCCCCTTTTGCTTTGTAATTATCTGTAATTCAAGGCATGGCTGTGACTTTTTAAACACACTCAGCATTCCGCCCTATATCACTTTTAAACTCAGATGCAAAGATCTTTTCAGAACTGATAAGGGTAGGGTAAGGGTAGGCAAAGGGAGGGGGGATTATTTTACTTTTTGTATATTAAAGGTGGCATAAAAGTTATTAGGGTATTTGCGGATGTAAACTTCTCTTGGAATGGATTTGAAATGCCCCTGTAATAAGTAAGTGTTTTTGTTTTTAAAAAATGGATAAAAATAAAGATGTTAAAAAAAAAGAAATTATATATGCTACAACAACAATGATTGTTCATATAAGAAAAACACTTTTTATTAAATAAAAAACCCCAAACATCAACAGAGAAATATACATTTTAAGGAAGAAACGCAGACTGGGAAGGATACTAATACCAGACACTGTATTGGTAGAGTTTACCTGATGTAATCTGACAGGTGCACAGTATTAATTTCACCCAGGAGAGCTGTAGACAGCAGTTGATCCCTGATGTACAATAAGTCATTGTATCGGTGAAAATAACCCTGTGAAGCACCTGTCAGGTTATGTCAGGTGGTCTGTTTTAATAAGCAAAATAAGTATTATTAACAATAACAGTTATTTTGCTGCCAGACACAGTTTTACAACAGCCCACCTAACGTAACCTGGCAGGTGCTTCACAGGGTTAACCTCACCTCTGGAGCCCTGGATTGCAGTTGATCACTGGTGTACAAGGATGCACCGAGTAATCCTGGTGTACAACACATGGCACACAGATAAACCTTAACCCTTTTGCTTCCTTCAGCTGTGCATAGAAAGACATAAGAATATATAAAATGCTGACAACTAGTAGGGAAACTAATAAACTCCTATATTGACCAATAACAGCCTGCCCCTGGCTGAAAAGCTATACATTCCTACAAAAAATGGACCAAACTAACATATTAAATCATGAACAAATCTTCATTACTCAATTTAGTTAAAATACATGATACAAGTACACTGGACCCCCTGGAAAAAGCTCAGCGCGAAACGTGCGTTGGAGGGGGACGTGCACACATCCACACCACAGGTAATATAAGTAGTACTACTTTTTTCATCTCCAGTTTGGCTACAGTAAATGACCTGGGCAACATGCAATTACTACTTGCACTTTAAGGCCAGGTTCAGACTATGTAAGTGTGCGGCTGTATTTGCGGCTGTAATTGTGCGGCGGTATTTTTGGTGGTTCATGCGTACGCTGGAAAGTATGAGATATACGGCTGCACAGTGCACACTATGTATGAATCTACGGCCCGATCGTAAACTGACCCGTAAAAAATGAACAAGACCATTGTTTGCGGCTGGAAACGCGGCCGTGGATTGACAGGCGGTCCGTACGGAGTACTTCAAAAATAGCCGGCAATGATGCCGAATGCCGATGCCTCTAATAGTTAATATATTAAATTAATAAAACACATTTTCTTTGTAATAAAGTCCCTTTCGTTGTTCAATAATTTAATTCTAACGAATCCATCAATTTGCAATTAAATATACTGTTAAAATAAATATATATATAAATAAATGTATATTTATATATATATTTATTTTTTGACAGTATATTTAATTGCACAATGATGGATTCGTTAGAATTAAATTATTGAACAACGAAACTGAATTTATTTAATCGAAAATGTGTTTTATTAACCTCTTAAGGACATAGGACGTACCGGTACGTCCTATGTCCTCACTTGCACTTCAAAGCGGGGCCGCGCGGCGGCCCCGCTTTGAAGTGCCGCGATCCCGGGTGCCGCGTGTAGCCCGGGACCGCCGCTATTAGCGGGCACGGTCTGATCGCCGTGCCCGCTAATTAGCTAATCGGAGGCAGCTGTCAAAGTTGACAGCTGCCTCCGATTACCGGAGGCAACGTTTCCCTGGTGTCTAGTGGGGGAGATCGCTCCTCCGGGACCTTGTCCTGGAGGAGCGATCTCCGTTACTGATGCCGGCCGGGGACGCGTCCAAGATGGCGCCGTCCTCGGCTCGGCACTCGTTTGTATTCGGCTGCAGCAGCCGAAAGCAAACGAGTGCCGATCTCATGGATCTCTGCAGCATATCTATGCTGCAGAGATCTCAATGAGAGATCCAAGTGTATATACTAGAAGTCCCCCAGGGGGGCTTCTAGTATATGTGTAAAAAAAAAAAAAAAGTGTTGTTAATAGTAAAAAGCCCCCTCCCCTAATAAAAGTCTGAATCACCCCCCTTTTCCCAGGTTTTAAATAAAAGTAAACAAATAAATAAATAAATAAACATGTTTGCTATCGCCGCGTGCGTAATCGCCCGAACTATTAATTAATCACATTCCTGATCTCGTACGGTAAACGGCGTCAGCGCAAAAAAATCCCAAAGTGCAAAATTGCGCATTTTTGGTCGCATCAAATCCAGAAAAAATGTAATAAAAAGCGATCAAAAAGACGTATATGGGCAATCAAGGTACCGATAGAAAGATCACATCATGGCGCAAAAAATGACACCTTACACAGCCCCATAGACCAAAGGATAAAAGTGCTATAACCCTGGGAATGGAGCGATTTTAAGGAACGTATATTGGTTAACAACGGTTTGAATTTTTTACAGGCCATCAGATACAATATAAGTTATACATGTTATATATCGTTTTAATCGTAACGACTTGAGGAACATGCATAACAAGTCAGTTTTACCCCAGGGTGAATGGCGTAAAAACACATTTCCCCCAAATAAAAGAAATGCGTTTTTTTTTTCAATTTCACCACACTTCGAATTTTTTTCTGGTTTCGCAGTGTACTTTATGCAAAAATTCAGCCTGTAATTGCAAAGTACAATTAGTGACGCAAAAAATAAGGGGTCATGTGGGTTTCTAGGTGGAAAAATGCAAGTGCTATGACCTTTTAAACACAAGGAGGAAAAACCGAAAACGTAAAAACGAAAATGGGCCATGTCCTTAAAGGGTTAATTAAATATTAATTAGTACAGGAAGCTCCATAAGCCGTTAATTCATATTGCCGGCAAAAGAGCATTCTGTACTAATCATCACTTTACTTTAATGAAAACATCAAATGTTTCTTCTAATTATGTTATGACAATAGCATTATTAGAAGAAACATTTAGAATTATATGTGCCTCAGCTGATTGGCTGATCGGCTGAGCGCACATATAATGAGCCGGTCCGCAGTACAGTGACTTTATTGTGCTGTGGACCAGCGAAGAGGACACATCGGGGTGAGTATAGAGCTCTCCCCACCCCCTCCCCAGCACTGCACCCCTCCCAGCAAGGAAGGGGGGGTCAGTTAACCCCTTCCTTGCTGGGATGGGTGCAGTCTGACATCAGTCTGGCCCCCAAGGGGTTAAGGGGGTTGCAATACATCCTCCCTTAACCCCTTGGGGGCCAGACTGTAAGCAGCGATCTGTAAAGATGCTGCATACTGTAAGGAGCACAACACCGCTCACAATGATGGGTGTTGTGCTCCTGTTTGTGTGTTTTTTGTGTGTTTCTCCCTTTTTGTTTTTCAGATATCGGTATCCTGGGGATTACGTCGGATTCCGTGGACT
Source organism: Dendropsophus ebraccatus (assembly GCF_027789765.1). Classification (NCBI taxonomy): domain Eukaryota; kingdom Metazoa; phylum Chordata; class Amphibia; order Anura; family Hylidae; genus Dendropsophus; species Dendropsophus ebraccatus. Next base: position 55,089,605 of record NC_091462.1, read on the forward strand.
ACGTCGATGACCAGCGTTTTTTTTTTTTTTTTTTTTTTTTATAAAATGGTCAATGAGGGCTGTGGGGGTGTTTTTATTTGATTAAAAATTTTTTTAACTTGTGTCTTGTCTTTATTTCTTTACTTTATAGACTTAGTAGTGGAAGCTGTCTAATAGACGGAATCCATTACTAAGTCGGGGCCTAGTGTTAGCCGGTATAAAATGGCTAACACTAACCCCCTATTATTACCCCAGTACCCAATGCCACCAGGGGTACTGGGAAGAGCCGGGTGCCAGTGGTCCCGGAGCGTCAAAATTGGCGCTCCTGGACCGGGCGGCAGCAGGCTGGTAAGATTTAGGCTGGGGAGGGCCTAAACCAATGGCTCTTCCCACCCTGGTGTTACCAGGCTGCTGTCGTTTGGTTTTTAACCCAGCTGGTTATAAAAATAGGGGGGACCCTATGCAGTTTTTTTTTTTAAATAAATAAATAATAAAAAAAAAACGCATAGGGTCCCCCCTATTTTTATAACCAGCCGGGTTAAAAACCAAACGACAGCAGCCTGGTAACACCAGGGTGGGAAGAGCCATTGGTTTAGGCCCTCCCCAGCCTAAATCTTACCAGCCTGCTGCCGCCCGGTCCAGGAGCGCCATTTTCGCTTCCGCTACTAAGTCTATAAAGTAAAGAAATAAAGACAAGACACAAGTTAAAAATTTTTTTTATTCAAATAAAAACACCCCCACACCCCTCATTGACCATTTTATAAAAAAAAAAACGCTGGTCATCGACGTAGTCCACGGAATCCGACGTAATCCACAGGATACCGATATCTGAAAAACAAAAAGGGAGAAACACACAAAAAACACACAAACAGGAGCACAACACCCATCATTGTGAGCGGTGTTGTGCTCCTTACAGTATGCAGCATCTTTACAGATCGCTGCTTACAGTCTGGCCCCCAAGGGGTTAAGGGAGGATGTATTGCATCCCCCTTAACCCTTTGGGGGCCAGACTGATGTCAGACTGCACCCATCCCAGCAACGAAGGGGTTAAGTGACCCCCTCTTCCTTGCTGGGAGGGTTGCAGTGCTGGGGAGGGGGTGTGGAGAGCTCTATACTCACCCCGATGTGTCCTCTTCGCTGGTCCGCAGCACAATGAAGTCACTGTGCTGCGGACCCGCTAATTATATGTGCGCTCAGCCGATCAGCCAATCAGCTGAGCGCACATATAATTCTAAATGTTTCTTCTAATAATGCTATTGTGATAACATAATTAGAAGAACTATTTGATGTTTTCATTAAAGTAAAGTGATGATTAGTACAGAATACTCTTTTGCCGGCAATATGAATTAACGGCTTATGGAGCTTCCTGTACTAATTAATATTTAATTAATAAAACACATTTTCGTTGAAATAAAATCAGTTTCGTTGTTCAATAATTTAATTCTAACGAATCCATCATTTTGCAATTACATATACTGTCAAAAAATAAATATATATATAAAATGTACATTTATTTATATATATATTTATTTTAACAGTATATTTAATTGCAAATTGATGGATTAGTTTAAATTTAATTATTGAACAATGAAAGGGACTTTATTACAACGAAAATGTGTCTTATTATTTTAATAGATTAACCATGAGAGACATCGGCATTAGTGCAGAGGATCGCAAACCCCGGTAATAGCAATTCATGTAAACTGTGTTCCCTGCTTTCCCAGATGCATCCAGAGGTGTTTGCATCACTTTCTTAAGATTTGATTTGTTATTTTTAGTTGAACCAGATTTCCAAGTAAATGACCGTATGTTTTGAGCCGCATGTCTATTTTTTCCCACGGCCGTAGTTTCATCCGCACATTTACAGCCGCATAAAAAATACAGCCGCACAGTTACATAGTGTGAACCTAGCCTAAAGGCTGGGGGTGTATGCAATGCGGTTTTTGGAATATAGTCCACTGTGCAATACTTAACATAGATCCATTGCCTACTGTTTACATGATACTGACTCTTCACTTATCGATTTATTGTTCCTGTGGGGGTGGTTGTTTTTTGTTTGTACGGCCATTGGCTCTTTTTAACCAGTGTACTTGTATCATGTGTTTTAACTCAATTGATTAATAAAGATTTGTTCATGATTTAATATGTTAGTTTGGTCCATTTTTAGTAGGGAAACTGTAAAGTACCTTCTCCACCACTTAACCTGAGAACTTTTTGAGAACAGTGGGACGCCACACCATTACTGTCTATAATGCATTATTGTTTGAGTTGTTTATATTGTATGCAGGAATGTGTATATGAACCTGTACTGTTTATTGTACCGTCATGCTATGTATGGTGTTTGTACTAATTTAACCTGTGCCTACTTTTAGCCTGAACTGTATCTCAGTACATCATATATATGTTTATGACAATTGAAAATTTCAGGCACCTTTACACTTTAAACTACTTACCTTTGCAGTGTCCCAGAACATGCAGACTACTACTCCTATTATGCTCATTTCTATTGCTATGTAAATGCCTGTTCTGGTAATTGTTTGCACTGCAACTGCTGCTAGTATTCCCCTGGTATTCTCTGGTTATGTGTATTCTCATGCATATTCTTATATATTCCTGTGTATTATTACATTGTACAGTGGTATGCAAGGCTGCTGATCACGTGACCGTGCCAGTGCCCTGTAACCATGGTTCCTCCAATGGCCGACTAGCTCTGGCCAGGGGCAACCATGTGACCTCCCACTTCCTCCTAACAAGTGAGTTTTTCCCCCTGCTTCCAAGCAAGGAGGGTGTGTGTCGTCTCTCTCCTGCCTCACAGGAGTTGGACATGTCGCAGGTCCCACTTCACCACTAGAAGTGTGGATCAGGTGCTCTGCTGTATTCAAGTCTTCGGCTGTATCTGCCTGCTCAAGTGTCCGGAGTTCCTTCTCTCATCTGGGTGTCATTCCGTTATCTCTCATCATCGTTTCAAGTATTCACAGCAAGTATTATTCTCAAGCTAATCCACCCAGCAACGCTACTTTCTTTCATACTCCCACTCCCATCATCCGGCACGTGTTCTCCCAGCCTATGCAGCATCACTCCTGCCTTGTTTGTCAAAGCCTGCTATATACCCGGTTGCAACCGGACAGAACTGTTGCTACTAGTTACCTCATCTATAATAAAACCGCTGTTACTGAACCCCGGCATTGGTGTCCACTAACTGGTGCCCTGACTAGGTGCAGCGAGGAATCGCATGCCCATCATCACCCGCAGATTCCACAGACCGCCTCTACAGCTGTGCCGCCCTCAGGCCTATACCGTGACAAGTATAACCCCTGCAGCTGCCCCGGTTATTGCCCGCTCATAACAACAGCACTGCGGAAGTGTCCCCCAGGGGCCAGGGCATCGCACCTTTAATATCCAGGATTACCTCTGAGTTGTCTCGATGGTCGGAACTCCCATTATCGTTCATTGGCAGGGCTCACCTCTTAAAGATGGTGAGTTTCGCCCCGTTATTGTATCCCATGCAGACCATTCCCCTACTGCTGACACACGTGGATAATATGCACTTGCAATCCGCCTTTACCCAACACCCGAGAATTGCCTACATGAAGCTAGCTTTGCCAAAACATCAAATTACCCCTAATACGGGGATACAATCTGGCAGCCTTACTAAGACATGCCAGAGATTGGCTCTATGGGACTAGGTTTTACTCTAATCTCTCCTTGGAACAGGCACTAGCCAGGGATCGTGATCTGGGAGGTCTCCTACACCATAGTTATTCTGAACTGCCCGCCCATGTTAAAACCAGTATACTCCTTAAAGACACAATTCAGGCCTGGAAATCGATACGGAAACTTTACGGATTCCCGTATTGTTTATCAAAGTACATGCCTCTGTGGAACAACCAATTATTACCGCGAGGAGGGAACCACCCTCTGCTTTCTCAGTGGAGGGCGAATGATATCACAGTTATAGGGGACCTATTGCAAAACGATACCGGCCAATTTTAATCCTGGGAAGCTTTCTCTACTCAGTATGGCTTACAGGCGGGGCATTTTTTACTATTTGCTCAGATAAAGAGTTACTGCCAAAACAGAGTTAAGCGGTTAGCGGAGGCAGAGGCTCCAGGAGTTTTTGATGATCGCATGGGCTCCGAATACACGGCAGCCTCCATCTCTTCACTATACCCTACACTGAGAAAGCAGATGCTGAGAAAGGAAAGGGATGAGGTGTTCCTCAAGTGGGCCAGGGAACTGAACGATGAAGATCTCCCCATGGGTATTATAAAAGGGTGGGAGTGTGTGTGTAAAGCCATGATCAATGAACAATGGCGGGAGATGTTTTTCAGAATCATCCACAGGGCGACTTATGCCTTTGATTTGTCTTACGCAAACGCTCCAGCCCACTATCTCAGAGCCTGTCCATCTTGCAATGAGGACAGAGTGAATCTCTTACACGGCTTATGGTCATGTCCAGAGGTGATAAACGTATGGGTGGCAGCGTTTGCACATGCCAAACAAGTTTGGAAGGTTGTGTTGCCGTTTACCCCCCAAATTGCGGTATTCCACATTCTTTCACTAGATACGCCAGGCCTGGAACTGAACCGCACCCCTGTTCTAATTATCCACACCTTTCTTATGGTAGTAAAGAAGTGTCTCCTCAGACACTGGTTACAATCTTCAGTACCGACATTAGAAGAGATAACAGATGCCATGAATCAGTTGCTACTTTTAGACAAACTGGAGACAGAACGACACAAAGAAAAAAGTGCTAAGGGTTTTTTCCGGAAATGGAGGACATTTATTGAGGACCATTATACATTGGCTGAAATTAAGGAACTAATGTTGGTATTTAAATACACAGAGTGGTACAATAAGAAGGCGCTGAGGAATACTCTAGGTAAATTGCGGCTACCAGACAGGAGGGATAACACTTAACAAGGACTCTGTGGACGAGAGAGAAGAGGGAGGGTGGGAGTTGGATGGGTTGGGGCGGGGAGGAGGGAGGGGGGATCACAGTTGGGGTAGGGGCTATGCTATAATCATTACAGATGTTTCTTTTAAAACAACACTCTCTTTACATTGACAAGATGTCCGTAGGGGGCAATTCTGATATGCACAGGTGGGGATATCTACATGTACCTTATTTTAGCAACGAATAGTATTTTATCGGAAGCTGGACGTCCTCTTTGCAAGGGCCTGAGTGATGTTAGATTGACAGCCCCCTTTTAGACCGACATTGTGGTCTATTAATGTGCCATTGTGTTGTATTCTGCATATTTTTAATAAACAGATTTTGGAAAAAAAAAAGAAAATTTCAGGTGTATGATCTTACCATGCCAGTGGTGAGTGGCGGGACCCCCGGTGGGCTCCGGGATCTTCGGCGCTGACACTTCAAGACCCGGCTAATGGACTGGCCATTCAGCCAGTCAGCGGCTGGGACGCCACTCCAGTCACTGATTGGCTGAACATCCAGTCCATCAGCCAGGACAGGCATATTACCCTGAGTCGTGACGTCATCACAACTTGGGGAAAAATGCCTTCAGGTGGGGGTCCTGAGGCTGGTTCTGCCACTCACAGTGGGCGCGGGGAGAGGTAAGTTCGTACCCCTGATCAAATTTCCCCCTGCTGGCTGCAAGATTTTAAAATTGGTCAGACTTCTACTTTAAAATAATACATCTACAGATGGGTAACTTTCCCTTTTAGTAAATATTCTGGCTTTTAGAGGAGCCAAGCAAGTTCTTTTCTTTCTTATAAGAAGTAAAATTCACACTGCATTGTATTTCTACTTCCCTTTAAACATCAGCAATGAAATACAGTGTTCATCTTCCATCTAGTGGCGACAAAGGAGATTGCATTGCAGAATCTTTTGACTTATTGGTTCACAGCATTTTAGTGAGTGATCTGGGTGAGACATTGAAAATAGTCCAAAAAAAACAGGGAATATGCAGTAGCAGATTATAATAGGTCAGTTTCGGGCAGTAGCCTAGGGCCTTGAGCTCCTGGGGGGCCCATACCCATTCAAACATACTTTCAGTGGTTTATTATCTTCTGGCTACAGTTCCGTCATGATTTGCAAAAAATTGCTGCTTTTCTACATCGATTTTGCACAAATCAGGGCATCATGACATTATCTACCCTGTACTATGCACACCATGCTAGTGCTGCCATAGTTACAGTGGGGTGAGGGGCCCAGGCTTGGCAAACAGCCCAGGGCCTATGGTAAAGTTAATCTGCCCCTGGGAATATGGCCTAAAGTTATGCTCAATATTTCTTGCTCCTTTTTTGGATGTAAAATGACCACAAAGCTTTCTTTGTAAAACGTCCAGTAGTTTCTATGTATATTAATTTTATGACAGTAATTGTTTGTCCTTTTATCATGCTGTGTACAGATATATTTAGGCTTCTGCTTTAGCCAAAAAAAAAAAAACAGGGTAAATATGTCCTAGGAACTTAGGAACTGGCCAGGAACATCCAAGAAGCAAAAAAAAAAAAAAAAGGCTTAAAATTTCTTTTAAATATTTTTCTAACAAATAAAGTGACTGAGATACAGTGAACTTGTAGTCAGCGAGCTCTCTGTCCTGGAGTTATGCTAGACACAAATCTGTCTTTTACGCCCTACATGCAGTTTTTTTCCCCTAACCAACCTCACACTGTGTCCGATTGTGCTTGTGTTATTGTGTGCTTGGAAAAGTTGGGGGAATAATAAAAAGCAACACAAGAAAATATTTTACTGAAAGAGTAGTACATGCTTGGAACAAACTTCCCACCAATGTTGTGGGCAGGGGCGTAGCTAATGTCTCCTGGGCCCTGGTGCGAGAGGCCAACTAGAGAGGCCTGTTACTGACTAACACCACCACATACTGACTAACACCACCGCTGCTACTGAATAAGATCCACTGTACACAGATCACTATCACCTCATACAGTCATATAGAGGTGGACGCAGCTGTACACAAGTTCTCTACTCCATATACATTACAGTGCTGTTACATCAGGTGACTCACAGGGAATGTCTTCTCTGATCAGAGTTCTTCCCTTTTCATCTTCTTCTCCATCCGCCCTGGGCTGTTATAAGAACTTCTCAGAGCCACGAATCCAAAGAATCTGCCAGACAAACATATTAGGCTCCTCACTCTGGTACCATTCTCATCGCTATACTAACTGCACATCTGTATTGGCCCCTTTACACCCTCATTTAGTGGGTAGGCTGACCCTGTGTGACCGCCTAATAATATATGCCACCGCCTCTATGTAGCCTCCTTATAGATGGCCCCCTGTGTTGTCCCCCTTATAGATGGCCCCCTCTCCCCCATGTTGCCCCCCTCTCTCCCTCCTTATAGATGGCCGCTCCTCTCTCCCCCCTTATAGATGGCCCCCTCTCTCCCCCCCATGTAGATGGCCCCCTCTCTTCCCCCCCTTGTAGATGGCCCCCTTACTCCCCCCCTTTTAGATGGCCCCCTCTTTCCCCCCTTATAGATGGCCCCCTCTTCCCCCCTTAAAGATGGCCCCCTCTTTCCCCCCTTATAGATGGCCCCCTCTTCCCCCCTTAAAGATGGCTCCCTCTCCCCCCTTATAGATGGCCCCCTCTTTCTCCCCCCTTATAGATAGCCCCCTCTACCCCCTCCTTATAGATAGCCCCCTTTCCCCCTCCTCATAGATGGCCCCCTCCTCTCCCCCCGCTTATAGATGGCTCCCTCTTCTCCCCACTTATATATCCCCCCCCCCCCGTGCAGGCAGATTTAAAAAAAAAAAAAAAAAAAAAACACACAACACACCTCACATTGCGCTCCCCCATCGAGCCTCTCTTCTCCTGCAACCTGCAGCATCCGTCTGGCCCCGGCTGATGTGCGGCGGCTGGGGGGGGGGGGGGGGGCCCGTACTATCCCCAGCAGCGAGCACATCAGAGACCTCCCTGTGCGCTGGGGCTGGGACTTCCGGCATAGTCTGAAAGTCAGGGCCCCAGGCACACAGGGATCTCTATGATTCGCGCGCTGCCGGGGATAGGACGGGACACAAACAATGCTTGCGGTCACAAGAGTGATTGATGGCGGGTGGGGCCTAGGGGGGGCCCTGTGGGCCCCGCGGGCGCCCCTAGTTGCGCCACTGGTTGTTGATAGTTTAAAACATATACCAATTCCTAATTAATCTGCCCTACTATTACCGTGTTCTACTTGCTATAATACAGCAGTGTCATCCTATGGTCTATGCACTTTAGACATTCAGAGATTGGTTGGTGACTGGTTCACCCACCTGTATGTTCTATCCTATTTATATTTGATTGCTGCACCAGTGTATAAATGAAGCACTTTTGTCTCAGCCATATTCTCCATAGATTGTAAGCTCTTGCAAACAGGGCACTCACTCACTTATTGTTGGATAATTTGTGGGCAATTTTGTACCATCTGAATTTTATCTGTATATGTACCATCAGAATTGTAAACTACTGTGGAATATGAACCAAACAGACAGCATCATGGATCACTATTGGGTCTCTACATTCTACACTGTTTGGGTCTCTACACATGTGTTCAGGCTGGGACTTTAATCCCTAATAAAGATTTAAAAATGTGTCTGTATTTTGTTGTGGAGTATGGACAGGTAAGTTCCGGACAGAATGATTGCTTGAAGGCAGAACATTACAGTTTGTGGTGGCACTAAATCAAATGCAAAATGCTATCAGTAGGAAGTGTTACATTTTTATTTGGACATAGGCTGAAGTTTAACACTGTTGTATACATGTTTCTTTGATGAAGCAGCATGCTGTAGGCTTTCAATAAATTAAAGTAAATTTTTTAATGTAAACTGTACAGTACATTGCCCTGCACTGTCACAACATGGATATATATGTCTTCTTGTTCTCTCTCTTTCAAATTGCTATAACTTTTCTATTATCTTTGCTCTTTACTATGGGGAGGGATTTGCTGCTGCTCTGGACAGTTCCTGTTTTGGAATTTATTGTCTTCTGTTATGGCGGCTAAGCAGCTGATGACACGCTGGAGGGGGGCTGCCATTAGAAAGGGCTGGAGCAGTCAGGCTTGTCCCAAGATGGCAGACGGAGTTGGCAGTGATACCATGAGTATACTGTATCACACTTCTGGGTCCACAGTTGGGGGGGGGGGGGGGACATGGGAAGAGGGCCATTTACTTAAATAACACACATTACAATGTTGTATATCTTTGTAATGTGTGTAATTTAGTGCAAAAATGTTTTACACCGCACTACACCTTTAATAATAATAATAATAATAATAATAAGAATAATAATAATAATAATAAGAATAAGAATAATACATGAATAAAATGTACCTCTCTGTTTAGTCAAATAATAAGAATAATTTTTATAAAATCGTTATCATTGTAACTTCAGTGTTTTTTTTGCAAAGGAGCCAGTGATGGTGTGCAAAAACTATTTTGTATGTAAAAGTAATGGGTTTCACATTCTAAGTTGTTTGTGGTTAAAAGATGTGTTCTATTAGTTATTACATCAGATACTCAAGATAGTATCTTTCAAAACTATGCACAGTTTCACATCAGAAACAAAGGCCCAGGTCTACTAAAACTTTGCACGTGCAAAGTTAGAGTACACAGTCTTTACATAAGCCAGATTTGTGCAGGTTGTTTGTTAAATCTGTCCCATATGAAGACTGCCTACCTTAAGTTTAGAGCACCTATTAGTAGTGCACATGAATTTTGAGGCAGATTTTGCCCCACTTCTGGCCCCTTCCCCTTTTTACCAAAGCCGTGTTCTCTTTTTGGAGCCAGTGGAAGATGTCTAGAGTGTCTCAACTTATAGGCTGTATCCCAGTTTTCCAGGCGGTCCTCAGGCTGTATCCACCCTCTCCATGGAGCGGGCAGACAGCGGAAATCAGAAGCCGAGAGTTCAGGTTCATACGAACCCGAACCTCGGCCGGTTCGCTCATCTCTACTCCACAGCTGATTGGTGCAGGCTCCGGGCAATTCTATTGGCTAGTGGCTATTTGCCTGTCACTCCAAAAGCCTCTAACAGAACATTTTACTGGGTTTGGTCACAACTTATTGGAACATATTTTGTATTGAGGGGAACCAATGGTTCGGGCAACATGAAACATGGCGCAGTCATACAAAAACCTATAGTTTATTATGAAACCCTTGTACATTTTCGAGAAATCCTAGTTCCAAAAGCCACCAGGAATGAGGTAACTAGTTAGAATAAATCATAGTTTACTGTGTTACTGTACTTATTCATACTGTTTCATGCTGCCTTTGATTTGAGAAGCGTTAGACAACTGCCAGTTACAGTTTCCCTTAAATTCACAACTTTTCCATTGGTTGGGTTCCCAAACGTTACCTCTGGATTAGGGATGGTCCGAACCGAGTTCGGTTCGGGTTCGTACGAACCCGAACTCTCGGTAATGATTCCTGCTGTCTGCCCGCTCCGTGCAGTGGGCGGATCCAGCGGGAGGACCGCCTGGAAAACTGGGATACAGCCATAGCCATAGGCTGTATCCCAGTTTTCCAGGCGGTCCTCCCGCTGTATCCACCCGCTCAATGGAGCGGGCAGACAGCGGGAATCTGATGCCGAGCGTTCGGGTTCATACGAACCCGAACCTCGGAGGGTTCGGACCATCCCTACTCTGTATTGCACATTTCACAACTTTACATAAATTTGCAATAACAATTTGATGGCTTCTATTGTTAATAGAGTAGATCCATGCTGTTGTGGAAATGTGCAAGTAATTTAAGAGTATACAGAAAGCTACATTAAAGAAAAAACTACTGTTGAAAATGATGTACTTATAGGGAATCTATCAGCATGTTAAAGCAATAGTGTATCCACCAACCCACCCCCTCAGGTACTGTTTGATGACAAGGAGTCTTTCCCAGTTGTATCTTTTAAAATGCACATGGTGCCTTGGTTAGGGTAAATAATCCTTTAATCAGCAGCAGCTGAGTCAGTGAGGCGTGGCCTAGGGCACAGAGGCTCTAGGCCACGCCTCATTGACTTGGCTGCTTAACAATTAAAAGATAATTTCTTTACCCTAGCCAAGGCACCAGGCGAATTTTAAAGTACAGAACCAGAAAGAACTTGCTGTCAACAAATGGAGGGTACCAGCGGTTTGGGGTAGTGGATACAGTATCGCTTTAAGGGTACAAACACACACACCGTATACGCAGCAGATCTACAGTAGATTTTATGCTGTGTTCAGTTATTTAGATCTAATCTGCTGCGTATCTGCTGCGTATCGCAGCAGAAAATACGCTGCGTATACGGTGTTTGTGTTTGTACCCTAAGGCATCCTAGCCTGCTGATAAATCCTAATAGGGGATGTTACAAAAAGAAAAGGTTACCTTAGCTTATGAATAAAACAAAAATGGCGCACCAGAGCGACTATAGAAAAAGGTAGCATATTTCTCTTTGTAGTGTCCCTTATTATAATCTATTAGGCTGCCCTAATCTGTTGAAACTTTCTCTTTAATTACAAAATACTCCAATTGTCCTCCATTTGTATTGTTTGCTGTACACCATCTTCAACTATTGTAAGTAAATATAAATAAACATTAGAGGGAATTTGAGCATGCTTGAGTCCAATGGTTTGGCATTTGAATACTGGTGGCTGAAGAAGTCGGATGTTCTGAATAGCTGCAAGCTGGAATGCCTCCTCACTACCCCCCCCCCCCCCCCCCCCCCCCCCCCTGCTTGTTTGAGACTTGGAAGCAAAGACCAAAGCAGGCTTAGGTGTGGGAGGGAGGAGTAAGGAGGTGTTACAGCTTGGTGCACTTCAAGAGCATGGGAAAGCCTCTTTGAATCTTCTTACTGAATAAAAGCATTAATTCATGTTCTGGAATCACAGGCAGATATAGGAAAGATACAAAAGTGTCTCCCTGATCTATCTTCCAGTTACAGCAGTTTGGAGTGTGAATTAAAGCTGACAGATTCCCTTTAAATTACCATGAGGGATGGGTGTAGTGCAAGATTCGAATTGAAGCAGCCACTCCCCCAACATATTAATATGTATACACACAGTATATCGTCCCGGACTGATAATCTTGCATACCAGGCAAATGCCCTCTGGGCTGCACAGATTATCAGTCGGAGGGCCGCCGTCCAGCCCCCCTACAAGCATATCACCGGCTCCCAATTCCAACCACCAGCCCCAACCACCGCTGCCACCGCTCCCCCCAATACTGCCCCCCCCTTGCGCAGGTCGCGGCCACTGAATGGGGCCGCTCTGTATCTTCAAAGGCAGGTGCCCATAGCTGCTTACAGGTTCCGTGATCGGCAGCTCGATGCAGACCGGCCCCGGAGGCTTGCAGCTCCAGACCCGCGGCGCCTGAATCTCTCTCATCTCCTGCTCTGTGGTGGGCAGTAACAGATGACGTCACAGTCACACGACGAGAGATGCAGGCGGCGCAGGGCTGGAGCTGCAAGCCTCCGGGGCCAGTCTGCATCGAGCTGCCGATTTTGGAACCTGTAAGCAGCTATCGGCACCAGAGCAGCTAAGGGACCAGAGAGGGACCGAGAACCTGCTGGCTCCGTCAGAGGTGAGTATACTTTTGTTTTTTGTTTTTCACATGAATGCACCTTTAGGCTGGGTTCACACGCTGTAACTGTGCGGCTGTATTTTTTATGCGGCTGTAAATGTGCGGGTGAAACTACTGCCGTGGGAAAAAATAGACATGCGGCTCAAAACATACGGTCATTTACTTGGAAATCTGGTTCAACTAAAAATAACAAATAAAATGTTAAGAAAGTGATGCAAACACCTCTGGATGCATCTGGGAAAGCAGGGAACACAGTTTACATGAATCGCTATTACCGGGGTTTGCGATCCTCTGCACTATAGCCGATGTCTCTCATGGTTAATATATTGAATTAATAAAACACATTTTCTTTGTAATAAAGTCCCTTTTATTGTTCAATAATTAAATGTAAACGATTCCATCATTTTGCAATTAAATATACTGTTAAAATAAATATATATATAAATAAATGTATATTTATATATATATTTATTTTTTGACAGTATATTTAATTGCACAATGATGGATTCGTTAGAAATAAATTATTGACCAACGAAACTGAATTTATTTAAACGAAAATGTGTTTTCTTAATTAAATATTAATTAGTACAGGAAACTCCATAAGCCGGTAATTCATATGCCGGCAATAGAGCTTTCTGTACTAATCATCACTTTACTTTAATGAAAACATCAAATGTTTCTTCTAATTATGTTATGACAATAGCATTATTAGAAGAAACATTTAGAATTATATGTGCGCTCAGCTGATTGGCTGTTCGGCTGAGCGCACATATAATAAGCCGGTCCGCAGTACAGTGACTTCATTGTGCTGCGGACCAGCGAAGAGGACACATCGGGGTGAGTATAGAGCTCTCCCCACTCCCTCCCCGGCACTGCACTCCTCCCAGCAAGGAAGGGGGGTCACTTAACCCCTTCCTTGCTGGGATGGGTGCAGTCTGACATCAGTCTGGCCCCCAGGGGGTTATGGGGGATGCAATACAACCTCCCTTAACCCCTTGGGGGCCAGACTGTAAGCAGCGATCTGTAAAGATGCTGCATACTGTAAGGAGCACAACACCGCTCACAATGATGGGTGTTGTGCTCCTGTTTGTGTGTTTTTTGTGTGTTTCTCCCTTTTTGTTTTTCAGATATCGGTATCCTGTGGATTACGTCGGATTCCGTGGACTACGTCGATGACCAGCGTTTTTTTTACTGTTTTTTTTAATAAAATGGTCAATGAGGGGTGTGGGGGTGTTTTTATTTGAATAAAAAAATTTGTAAACTTGTGTCTTGTCTTTATTTCTTTACTTTATAGACTTAGTAGCGGAAGCCGTCTAATAGACGGAATCCATTACTAAGTCGGGGCCTAGTGTTAGCCGGTATAAAATGGCTAACACTAACCCCCTATTATTACCCCAGTACCCAATGCCACCAGGGGTACTGGGAAGAGCCGGGTGCCAGTGGTCCCGGAGCGTCAAAATTGGCGCTCCTGGACCGGGCGGCAGCAGGCTGGTAAGATTTAGGCTGGGGAGGGCCTAAACCAATGGCTCTTCCCACCCTGGTGTTACCAGGCTGCTGTCGTTTGGTTTTTAACCCGGCTGGTTATAAAAATAGGGGGGACCCTATGCGTTTTTTTTTTTTAAATAAATAAATAATTAAAAAAAAACGCATAGGGTCCCCCCTATTTTTATAACCAGCCGGGTTAAAAACCAAACGACAGCAGCCTGGTAACACCAGGGTGGGAAGAGCCATTGGTTTAGGCCCTCCCCAGCCTAAATCTTACCAGCCTGCTGCCGCCCGGTCCAGGAGCGCCAATTTTGACGCTCCGGGACCACTGGCACCCGGCTCTTCCCAGTACCCCTGGTGGCATTGGGTACTGGGGTAATAATAGGGGGTTAGTGTTAGCCATTTTATACCGGCTAACACTAGGCCCCGACTTAGTAATGGATTCCGTCTATTAGACGGCTTCCACTACTAAGTCTATAAAGTAAAGAAATAAAGACAAGACACAAGTTTACAAATTTTTTTATTCAAATAAAAACACCCCCACACCCCTCATTGACCATTTTATTAAAAAAAACAGTAAAAAAACGCTGGTCATCGACGTAGTCCATGGAATCCGACGTAATCCCCAGGATACTGATATCTGAAAAACAAAAAGGGAGAAACACACAAAAAACACACAAACAGGAGCACAACACCCATCATTGTGAGCGGTGTTGTGCTCCTTACAGTATGCAGCATCTTTACAGATCGCTGCTTACAGTCTGGCCCCCAAGGGGTTAAGGGAGGATGTATTGCATCCCCCTTAACCCCCTGGGGGCCAGACTGATGTCAGACTGCACCCATCCCAGCAAGGAAGGGGTTAAGTGACCCCCCTTCCTTGCTGGGAGGGGTGCAGTGCCGGGGAGCGGGTGGGGAGAGCTCTATACTCACCCCGATGTGTCCTCTTCGCTGGTCCGCAGCACAATGAAGTGACTGTACTGCGGACCGGCTTATTATATGTGCGCTCAGCCGAACAGCCAATCAGCTGAGCGCACATATAATTCTAAATGTTTCTTCTAATAATGTTATTGTCATAACATAATTAGAAGAAACATTTGATGTTTTCATTAAAGTAAAGTGATGATTAGTACAGAATGCTCTATTGCCGGCATATGAATTACCGGCTTATGGAGTTTCCTGTACTAATTAATATTTAATTAAGAAAACACATTTTCGTTGAAATAAATTCAGTTTCGTTGGTCAATAATTTATTTCTAACGAATCCATCATTGTGCAATTCAATATACTGTCAAAAAATAAATATATAGATAAATATACATTTATTTATATATATATTTTTTTTAACAGTATATTTAATTGCAAAATGATGGATTCGTTAGAAATAAATTATTGATCAACGAAAGTGTCTTGATTACAAAGAAAATGTGTTTGATTAATTTAATATATTAACTATTAGAGGCATCGGCATTCGGCATCATTGCCGGCTATTTTTGAAGTACTCCGTACGGACCGCCTGTCAATCCACGGCCGCATATTCAGCCGCAAACAATGGTCTTGTTCATTTTTTACGGGTCCGTTTACGATAGGGCCGTAGATTCAGAGATAGTGTGCACTGTGCAGCCGCATCAAAAATCAAAAATATCCGCACAATTACAGCCGCACATACAGCCGCACTCTTACAACGTGTGAACCGAGCCCCCCAGTGGGAGGCCTATAACATAGGGTTACAGAGGGGGGCTGTACAGGGGGAAAATGCTATGTGGGGTCTACAAAGGGGCTACACAGTGTGAGTGTGGGGGCAATAATATGTTGGGGCTATACTATGTGGCACACAGAGCTGCCTGACTACTAGCTGCACTATTACTGTGTAAAGCAATGGGGAGTATAGATTATGATGAGGTATAAGGTTAGGATGATGCTGGAGCATGAAGTCTAAAGTGTTTGTCTCGCAGATTCTGGGGAGACGAGTCATGGCTGGAGAAATGATGGGCTGAAC
The DNA here is from genome assembly GCF_027789765.1 of Dendropsophus ebraccatus. Taxonomy (NCBI): domain Eukaryota; kingdom Metazoa; phylum Chordata; class Amphibia; order Anura; family Hylidae; genus Dendropsophus; species Dendropsophus ebraccatus. The sequence goes on from NC_091462.1 coordinate 55,105,572, forward strand.
CAGATGGAAAGAAAAGAAGAAAAGAAAAAACAGACAGCTTTGACTACCAAAAAGTCACTTATGATTCATGTAGAGAAGACACCTCCTGTAAGTCACTGGATGTAACTGCACTATAATCACTTTTAGGGTGTGTTCACATGTACAGGATCTGCATCAAATCTGCTGCAGTTCCTGTATGTCTGAACACACTCTTAATCCTAGATCCTTTGTATATCTGGATCTCTATCTCTATTTGGTCACTGCTAGACGTGAGTGACCTTACATTAAGTTTAGGTTCACATGAACCAAACACTTTGTATTTGAATGCCAGTGGCTGGAGAAGATGGATGTAGCCTATAGCCGTCAGGATTCAGATTTGTGCAAACTTACTGTAAGTTCACTCATCTCTAGTCAATGCTGAGGTAGAATATTGCATTTTATATACCATTAGTATAAAGGGAATAGTATTAAAAGACAGTACAGCAGTAGTGATGAGCGAATAGTGAGATATTAGAATATTCGATATTTGTACGAATATCCCGCAAATATTCAATCGAATATTCGATCCCATTAAAGTCTATAGGAACAAGTATTCGATTAGTGAAAAACATCTATTTGACCATTTGGAGGATGAAATCGGAAGCTGGGGGATTTGAACGCTTATCGAATATTTATCGAATATTCTGGGATATTCGTACGAATGTCGAATATTCTAAAATCTCACTATTCAATCGATTATCTATTAGATCGAACAGTATTCGCTCATCACTATACAGCAGTATTATCCAGTCACTGTATGGTGATGATGGCAGTGGTCATGGTATGTCAGTATTATTTGTCCTGTGTATACTAATTTTATTGGTAATTCTTGTGTTCACGTAGTGGATTTTCTTCAGTGACAGTATAGTGGTATTAGTCATGCTGTTGTGATGATGGTAGTGGCCATAGTGTTGAGCAGCAGCAGCGACACTGACAGAGAGAGAGCCATTGGCTCCCTCCCTGTCAGTCACTCTTGTGGCCGCACTTCCTGCGGTCACAAGAGGCCGCACTCTCCCTCTAGCGCCCGACGTCACTGGAGCGTCGGCGCGAGGGTAAGGGGAGTGCAGCCTCTTGTGACCGCAGGAAGTGCGGCCACAAGAGGGAAGAGAAGAGGAACGCGTGGACCTAGGTGAGTAAGTGTTTGTTTTTTTCAATGTTATATAGCAGCTATATACTATTGGGGAGCACAGGGGGCTATATATTATGGGGGAGAACAGGGGGCTATATACTATGGGGGAGAACGGGGGCTATATACTATTGGGGAGCACAGGGGGGCTATATACTATGGGGGAGAACGGAGGCTATATACTATTGGGGAGCACAGGGGGCTATATACTATGGGGGAGCACAGGGGGCTATATACTATGGGGGAGAACAGGGGGCTATATACTATGGGGGAGAACAGGGGCTATATACTATTAGGGAGCACAGGGGGGCTATATACTATGGGGGAGAATGGGGGCTATATACTATTGGGGAGCACAGGGGGGCTATATACTATGGGGGAGAACGGGGGCTATATACTATTGGGGAGCACAGGGGGCTATATACTATGGGGGAGCACAGGGGGCTATATACTATGGGGGAGCACAGGGGGCTATATACTATGGGGGAGCACAGGGGAGCTATATACTATGGGGGAGCACAGGAAAGCTATATACTATGGGGGAGCACAGGGGGCTATATACTATGGGGGAGCACAGGGGAGCTATATACTATGGGGGAGCACCGGGGGCTATATACAATGGGGGAGCACAAGGGAGCTATATACTATGGGGGAGCACAGGGGAGCTATATACTATGGGGGAGCACAGGGGAGCTATATACTATGGGGAGCACAGGGGGCTATATACTACTGGGGAGCACAGGGGGCTATATACTATGGGGGAGCACAGGGGGCTATATACTATGGGGGAGCACAGGGGGCTATATACTATGGGGGAGCACAGGGGAGCTATATACTATGGGGGAGCACCGGGGGCTATATACAATGGGGGAGCACAGGGGAGCTATATACTATGGGGGACCACAGGGGAGCTATATACTATGGGGGAGCACAGGGGAGCTATATACTATGGGGGAGCACAGGGGGCTATATACTATGGGGGAGCACAGGGGAGCTATATACTATGGGGGAGCACAATGGAGCTATATACTATGGGGAGCACAGGGGGCTATATACTACTGGGGAGCACAGGGGACTATATACTATGGGGGAGCACAGGGGGCTATATACTATGGGGGAGCACAGGGGGTTATATACTATTGGGGAGCACAGGTTAGCTATATACTATTGGGGAGCACAGGGGGCTATATACTATGGGGGAACACAGGGGAGCTATATACTATTGGGGAGCACAGGGGTCTATATACTATGGGGGAGAGCACAGGGGGCTATATATTATGGAGAGCACAGGGGGGCTATATACTATTGAGGGGGAGCACAGGGGGGGCTATATACTATTGGGGGAGAGCACAGGGGGGCTATATACTATTGTGGGAGAGCACAGGGGGGCTATATACTATTGTGGGAGAGCACAGGGGGGCTATATACTATTGTGGGAGAGCATAGGGGGGCTATATACTATTGTGGGAGAGCATAGGGGGGCTATATACTATTGTGGGAGAGCACAGGGGGGCTATATACTACTGGGGAGAGTGCACAGGGGGGCTATATACTAATGGGGGAGCGCACAGGAGGGCTGTATATAACTGGAGGAGCACATGAGGGTCTATATACTACAGGGACACCTTAAAACTATGGAGGCACAGAGGGGTGTAACTATGTATGAGTACAGAGGGGTGTAACTACTGTATAGGGGTACAAGGGACCTAACTACTGTATGTGTTGGAGCCTAAAATATTTGTCTGGCAGATTCTGGAGAGAAGATTCACAGCCAGGAGAAGACTTCAAGGTGGCCCAGGCTGGATGGAGAGAAAAAGAAAAGGTGACAGACTCTGATCGGAGAAGACACCCCCGGTGAGTCACTTGATGTAACTTCACTCTGTTATAGGCTTGTACTGATAGGGGTCATAGTGGGGCGGTATTATGTAATGGTATCATTTGTGATATCTTTCTGTTTTGTTTAGTGCAGTTTTTATGTAATATGTAATCACTGTATGGTGGAAATAGTGTTATAAGGTAACTACTGTATGTATTGGGGCTCTTGATGCAGTGTGGGGGCAAATTCAGTACATTATACAATGTGCAGAAAGGTAAGGGGGGGCCCACTCTTGAGGGCTGTGCACTGGGCCCACCAATGTATTAAAACGGCCCTGCTTATGACTGAAGTTTTCTGAATTGCAGAAATTAGAGAAAGATATCTCAGTAGCTTGAACTGGAGTGGGACACTTTGGTATACTGGTAAGTTCAGAGAAGTCCTCTGGCATTTGGGGATTCTATCCAGTAGATCACTTACTCTTAAACTGGTCCCAGATGATCCAGGCTCCTCTACCAAAGGGATCTAGTAGTTGTGGGAGTAAAGATGCTGCTTTACCTCTCTTCTAATTCCCAGACCTGAGAACAGTGGGCACAGGGCCGTTTCTAGGGCCGGGCGAGCCGGGCCACCGCACGGGGCGCCCACAGCTAGGGGGCGCCCTGCAGCACCCGACAGTACCCGGCCCGCAGCCCCTGCATCCTTAGGGCTTGCCAGGGGATCTGGAATGCACGCACAGCCAAAGGAAACGGCAGCCGGGGCAGAGACACAGAGGCTTCCTGTGCAGGCAGCCTCTGTATGACAGGTGGCTGCCTGCACCGGAAGCCAGAAGAGGATGGAGGGACCAGAAGAGGAGCTGGAGGCTGCAGGGTGAGAGGTGAGTATCTGGTGGGGGCTATAAGGAGGGGGTGGGGGGAAACCTGCACAGAGGGAGCCCCATATATGTCCCGATAAGCCTGCCCCCCGCGATAAGCCCCGCCCCCGCGATATGCCCCGCCCCCTGCACCAATGTTCACAGTTTACCCAGCTCTCCCAGCATCCTGTATGTCAGTGTAATGGAGGTCATCCAGCTTTCCCAGCATCCTGTATGTCAATGTAATGGAGGTCATCCAGCTTTCCCAGCATCCTGTATGTCAGTGTGCAGTGTCCCAGAACACGCTGTCTGTTTCTCACTGTCAGTTTATTTTTGCTATTACAGCCATGCCTGTTCTGGAAACTATTTGCACTGCAACTGTGACTATGCAGTCCCTATTACTCTCAGTTTCCTGTATATTGTATATGTGTTTAACTTTGTGCAGTGGTATGCAAAGGCTGAGGATCACGTGACCAAGCCCTGTAACCATGGTTCCTCCAATGGCTTTGGCCAGGGGTTACCATGTGACTTCCTGTTCTACCTCAGTCTTGTACTCCACCTTCAGGAGACAAGTTGTGTTCCTGTGTGTCTCTCTTCACCTTCAGAAGAGAGGCTGGTGCTCTGCTGTAACCGAACCTGGCTGTCCGTCTGCTCAAGTGCCTGGAGTATTTTCTCATCTGGGTGTCGTTCCTGTTATTCATCTCCTCATCAAGTCAAGATTCATACCGCAAGTACTCTAAATCCACCCAGCCTCTCTATTCTTCTCTCACTACTACTCCCATCATCCGGCACGTTTCACCTCAGCCTATGCAGAACCACCTTAGCTCTGTCTATATAAGTCTGCTATATACCCGGTTGCATCCGGAAGAGACTGTTGCTACCAGTTACCTCAGTTACAATAAAAGTGTAACCACCGCTGTTACTGAACCCTGGCATTGGTGTCCGTTTACTGGTGCCCTGACTAGGAACAGCGAAGAATCGCATGCCCAGTAGCAAGTATACCGCAGTATCTGCAGACCGGTCCCTCAGCTGTGCCATCCTCAGGCCTTATACTGTGACAATCCTCTACCCTGCAGCTGCCCCGATTCCTGCCCGCTCACAACACCTGCACTGCGAAGTGACCCTCACGGGTCAGGGCATCGCAAGTGTAATGGAGGTCATCCAGCTTTCCCAGCATCCTGTATGTCAGTGTAATGGAGGTCATCAAGCTTTCCCAGCATCCTGTATGTCAGTGTAATGGAGGTCATCCAGCTTTCCCAGCATCCTGTATGTTAGTGTGATGAAGGTCATCCAGCTTTCCCAGCATCCTGTATGTCAGTGTAATAGAGGCCACATAGCTTTCCCAGCATCCTGTATGTCAATGTAATGGAGGTCACCCAGCTTTCCCAGCATCCTGTATGTCAGTGTAATGGAAGTCATCCAGCTTTCCCAGCATCCTGTATGTCAGTATAATGGAGGTCATCCAGCTTTCCCAGCATCCTGTATGTCAGTGTAATGGAGGTCATCAAGCTTTCCCAGCATCCTGTATGTCAGTGTAATGGAGGCCACATAGCTTTCCCAGCATCCTGTATGTCAATGTAATGGAGGTCACCCAGCTTTTCCATCATCCTGTATGTCAATGTAATGGAGGTCTCACAGCTTCCCCAGCATCCTGTATGTCAATGTAATGGAGGTCACACAGCTTTCCCAGCATCCTGTATGTCAGTGTATTGGAGACCACACAGCTTTCCCAGCATCCTGTATGTCAGTGTAATGGAGGTCACTCAGCTTTCCCAGCATCCTGTATGTCAGTGTAATGGAGGTCACTCAGCTTTCCCAGCATCCTGTATGTCAGTGTAATGGAGGTCACTCAGCTTTCCCAGCATCCTGTATGTCAGTGTAATGGAGGTCATACAGCTTTCCCAGCATCCTGTATGTCAATGTAATGGAGGTCATCCAGCTTTCCCAGCATCCTGTATGTCAATGTAATGGAGGTCATCCAGCTTTCCCAGCATCCTGTATGTCAATGTAATGGAGGTCACACCATGCAGACTTTACTGCACCAAACAGCAGAATTACTACAGTTTGGGACCTTATAGGTGGGAAAAGGGGTAGGAAGTTTCTGCAAGTGCGGAGCCTGAGATGTTTGTCTGGCAGGTTCTAAAGAGATGAAACGTAGCTGCAAGTAACCGTCATGGAGGTCTGGGCCGGATGAAGAGCAAAAGGGAAAGAGACGCCTCAGATCAAAGAAGACGTCACCTGTGAGTCACTGTATAATGATTTTGTATTGAGTAGAACATTATCTGTTATTATCTCTGCATTTTTCTATGCTGCAATACACACACTGCTTCTTCCTAGTAACCCGAATCTTGATAAAAGCCCCCCTTCCTTCCCTAGGGCTGAACTGAGAACTGGGGGGGGGCTTTTATCAAGATTCGCCCTGTTACCAAAATAACCTAGAAACTGCCCTGAGTGGGCACTTAACCTGGCAAAGCCAGACACTACCCTGGTCCTAACCAGGGAATCTCACTCCTTCCAGAAGAAGGGTGGAGTTGGGGAAAAAGATATCTCTTGGCCCAATCAGAGGAGTTCTGTCTTGGTACCAAGGATACAAGGCTTACCTCACAGATCTCTTGTTAACTCTTGGTATACAGACAAGAAATACACAAACACATGTTAGAACATGGATGTAGCTGAGCTGAGATAGCTAACAGACAAAATGGAGGGCTCTACAGAGGCTTCTGCAGTTAAATACACCACACCACAGAGTAAGACCTAGGGACACCTCATTCTACCTTACTTTGGGCAGAAATTAGTTGCTCTGGGTTACCACAATATGATCAGGCAGATTCCGCTGCCCGCCCGAAGAATAAACAGGTTCATTCTTCGGGAATCCGCCTGTGCAAAGAATGGAGTCTATGGTACAGGCGGAGATGTTGGATGTTGAAATAAGACAGTCCAAAGTAATGGCAGAGTTAGTCTTTACTTTACAACTGTGAATTTCCTTTAGGGTGCGTTCACACGTACAGGATCCACAGCAGATTTGATGGCGCAGATTTTCTTTGCTTTGAATTTGCAACTTCAAATCTGTGCCATCAAATCTGCTGCGGATCTTGTACGTGTGAATTCACCCATAAAGTACTTTATAGCCGATTCAGTCCATTGCAATTCCCACAGGGAGACGTGCCTGCTGATGCAATATACAATATGGAATGTGCAAAAACATTTGGATGTGGAGCAGGTGTGTTTATTTCACTATATAAGTTGGTGTCCTAGATAGCTTTCCTGCATGAGCATATGTATTATCATATACTTCAACATACCAACTTTCCTCTGGGACTAAAACAACACAGCCCATAATCTTACTTACATTCTTTAACTCTTTGCCTCCATAGCCACTTTTGGCATTAAAGGGAATCTGTCACTAGGCTTATGCTACCTTAAATGAGGGCAGCATAAACAAGTTACAGAAATGCTGAACAGATAAGTGTACTATTTACATCATTTTGTTCATCTGTTCTCCCAATATGTAGGAGAATAGGATTGTTGCCACACCGCCCCCCCCCCCCCTGCCCTCCAGCTGCTGATTGACAGTTGACTGCCTATACACAGCATGGATAGATAACTGCCAATCAGCACTGATGGGTGGGGTTTTCTGCTTCTCATGAATATTGAGGACTAGTCCAATTCACAGAAAAGCTACTCAAAAGCACTCAAAGTCCCATAAAATCCTTTTTCTTTATTGTAGGGTAACAGATAAAACAACATCCACATAAAAAGCTGAGTGGACTTTATAAGCTTTTATGTGGATGTTATTTTATCTGTGACCCTACAATAAAAAACAAGAATTTTATGGGACTTTGAGTGCTGCAGCTTCTCTGTGAATAGGACTTTAAAGTGAATGTACCATCAGGCTTGGGCTGAAGCACTGGAGGCGGGCCGACCCACCCCCAGTGGGAGGAAACACCTGGCCCTCTATGATGCGTATTCATTGATTCTAATGAAGCCCCATCATAGAGGGGTGGGGGGTTCCTCCCACTGGGGGTGGGTTGGCCCGCCTCCAGTGCTTCAGGCCAAGCCTGATGGTACATTCATTTTAACCTATATCCCGTGTACTCCTGGGCTTTGCTAGCACCTCCCAGGATCCAACAACAAGGCTAAGACAAGTATTCACAACTAGATTTTTTATCAACGGTAAAGGAGTAGAGTAGTAAATCTTGTGTTTGGTTCAATTATTATTGAGGACTATTGGGCATATGCAGTCTCTTTAGGGATCAGGTCGTATTTTTCAAATCTGACCTCTCTCACTTTATGTTGTTATAACTTTGTGACGCTTAAACTTATTCAAGTGATTTTCTATGTGAAAAACCCTAAATATCATTAAAAAAAGTGAAAAAAAAATAGCATTTCCCTAGGTTTGAAATTCTCTGTGTGTATGTCAGTAACTTACCTGACCGCGCTCCAGCGTCGTCTGGTCCGGCTGGAGCGCAGCGCCGTCCTCCTCGGCCGAGCCGGGTGACGTCACGGAGACCCGACGGCGTCCCTAGTAACCAGGGAAGCCGCGGGTCTCGCGTTAGTGTACGTCGCCCGGCCAAGCAGCTGAGTGCTGTTGAGCTCAGGCTGAGTGACGGATCGCTCTGCCACTCAGCCTGCAGCGCACCAGCTGCTATGTGTCTGGATTCAGGAGGCCGGACCAATCAGTCTTTGGTCCTGGCTCCTGATCCAGTATAAAGTGTTTGCAGTGTCAGCCTCTAATCGCTGGCTATTAGTTGTTTCTGATCCCAGCTCCCCAGTCCCTTGTATTCTGTCCTATCCTTTTCCATATTGTCTTGCCTGGATTCTGACCTTTTGCCTGTCCCCTGACTCTCCGCTCGGTTCTGATTTTGTACTGCGTTGCTCGTTTGGTTCCTGACTCGGCTAGTTGACTTTCCGCATTTTGTTTGTCTGTCTGTCTGCGTTTTATGTTCTGCACGTATACAGTATAGGGATTGTCTTCGTGGTTGTCCGCGACCGCCTAGGGTCGACTGAGGCAAGTAGGCAGGTGACAGTGGGTGGGGTCAGATTTAGGGCCCACTGTCGAGTGTGTTGTCTTCACCTGCCGATCGTGACAGAATAGCCAGCCAGTACAGTTTCGTGACGTGCACCAGGATTTCTATTATGGATCCTATGAAAGCATTGTTGGAGCAAATGCAGAACCTAAATACTATGGTACAGAGCCTTGCTGAGCGGGTTCAGGAGCAGGAGGCTGCTCCCCGACAAGTTACTATGACCACCCCTTCCCCCCCTGAACCACCGGTACAACTCCCAGAAAAATTTAAGGGTGATAGAAGGAATTTCCGGACCTTCAGAGAGGGGTGCAGACTGTTCTTTCGACTACGTCCCCGCTCCTCAGGGGACGAGTCTCAAAGAGTGGGGATTATCATGTCACTGTTGCAGGGGCCACCACAGGAGTGGGCATTTTCTCTTCCTCCCAACGCCATAGAGTTAACCTCGGTTGATTATTTCTTTTCAGCTTTGGGGTTATTGTATGACGACCCTGACAGGACTGCTGTAGCCGAGCGACAGTTGACATCCTTAAAACAAGGTAAAAGGCCAGTTGAGGACTATTGCGCAGAGTTCCGCCAGTGGTGTATCCCATCCGGTTGGAACGACTCTGCTCTGCGCTATCAGTTTCGGGTGGGCCTATCTGAGCAGCTAAAGGACTGGTTGGTAGCTTATCCTCCCCCTGAAACGTTAGAAGAGACCATGACGTTAGCCATCAGGGTGGACCGTCGTACGCGGGACAGACGTAGGGAGAAAGGAATCGTTGAACTCTGTAAAACCCCTACCTCTTTTCTGTCTCCTTCTAAACCTCCTCCTTCCCCGTTACCACCTCCGGAGGAGCCCATGCAGATCGGGGCTACCGATGCGAAAACTAGACGGGCCCATCGTATGCAACATAATCTGTGTCTGTACTGTGGCAAAGCTGGACATCGTGTTCGGGAATGTACTTCCAAGCCTGGATCATCGCCGGAAAACTCCAGCGCCTGAGTGACTATCGAGGGGGTCACTCAGGCGCACAGGTACCACTCGATAAGAATAAATTAATGGTCCCCATCTCACTATGTTTGGGTGAGAAGTGTATTTCGGGAATGGCCCATGTGGACTCAGGGGCATCCGCTAATTTTATTAATTCCGGGTTTTGGTCCAGTTTGGAGGTATGTCCACTTCAGCTTAAATGCCCGCTGAGTATTACTGGGGCGGACTTTACACCACTGGCTCAAGGTAGAGTGAAATATATCACTCCTCCTCTAGAAGTAAAAGTGGGGTCGATCCATTCGGAGTGTCTTGATTTTTTGGTTATGGACAATTTGTCTTCCAATGTTATTTTAGGTTTGCCCTGGTTGACCCAGCATAACCCTGTTTTTGATTGGGCAAGCAGAGAGCTCGTCCAATGGGGGCCCGGGTGTGCTGCTCACTGTATTTCTTTAAATCTAACAGGATGTTCTTCATTAGAAGGGGAGATCCCCGAGTTTCTGTCTGATTTTGGTGATGTTTTTGATGAAAAATCGGTGGATGAACTACCCCCTCATCGTCCATACGATTGTGCTATCGATTTGGTTCCTGAATCTAAATACCCGAAAGGGCGTATCTGTAATTTGTCTAGACCAGAAAGGGAAGCTATGCGGGATTATATTAAGGAAAGTTTACATAAGGGTCACATCCGTCCCTCCTGTTCTCCCCTTGGGGCCGGATTTTTCTTCGTAGGTAAAAAAGATGGTGGATTACGTCCCTGCATTGATTATCGGGAGCTAAATAAAATCACCATTAAGAATCAACACCCGCTCCCTTTGATTCCAGATTTGTTTGATCAGATTGGGGGGGCCCGGTGGTTTTCTAAGATCGACCTCCGGGGGGCCTATAATTTGATTCGAATAAGGGAGGGTGACGAGTGGAAAACTGCATTCAATACCCCCGAGGGACACTTTGAATACCTAGTCATGCCCTTCGGGTTGTGTAATGCGCCTGCAGTTTTCCAACGCTTCGTCAATGATGTGTTTCGTGAGTACCTGGGTCGTTTTGTGGTGGTGTACTTGGACGATATCTTGGTTTTTTCTCCAGATTGGTCTTCACATGTCAATCATGTTCGCAGAGTTATGGAACTGTTAAGACACAATCAGTTATTTGCGAAGTTGTCGAAGTGCCAGTTTGGTGTTCAGGAGGTCTCTTTCCTGGGATATAAAATCACCCCTAGTTCTTTTGGTATGGATCCCCTTAAGGTGGCAGCCATTGAAAAGTGGGAACGCCCCAGGAATCTTAAAGCTCTTCAAAGATTTCTGGGTTTCGCCAACTACTACAGAAAATTTATTAAAGGCTTCTCAGTAATTGCTAAACCCTTAACTGATCTCACCAGAAGGGGTTCCGATATGGATAACTGGACTCCTGAAGCCATTCTGGCCTTCGACAAACTCAAAACATGTTTTTCTGTCGCTCCAGTGTTGATTCAACCTAACTTTGAATTACCTTTTATTGTCGAGGTAGACGCATCAGAGGTGGGTGTAGGGGCTGTCCTCTCTCAAGGTCCCGTAACACTCACTAACCTCCGACCCGTTGCCTACTTCTCTAGAAAGTTCTCCAAGACCGAATGCAACTATGATATTGGCAATAGAGAGCTCCTTGCCATTAAGTGGGCATTTGATGAGTGGAGACATTTTTTAGAAGGGGCTAAACACAAAATTAAAGTTCTTACCGATCATAAAAACCTCGTTTATTTAGATAAAGCCAAGCGCCTTACTCCACGGCAAGCCAGATGGGCATTGTTTTTTGCACGGTTTGATTTTGAAATCACCTTCAGACCAGGGTCCAAGAATGTAAAGGCAGATGCGTTATCTCGTAGTTTCAGTGTTAAAGAGGTCCCTGTAAGAGAATCCGAAACCATCTTATCTCCTGGGGTGGTGGTGGCAATTCTGCAGCCCGATCTGGCTGCTCAGGTCGTTCAGTCTCAGTCCATGGCACCTAGAAACACCCCGGAGAATAAACTATTTGTTCCCCCTAATCTTCGGTTGAAAGTGTTGGAAGAAACACATTGTTCAGTACTGGCAGGTCATCCAGGTATTGCTGGTACCAAGTACCTACTGTCTCGTCATTACTGGTGGCCATCCTGGGCTACGGATACTAAACTGTTTGTAGAAGCTTGTGAGATTTGCGCCAGGTCCAAGGTTCCTCGCAGGTTACCGGAGGGACTTCTTCAACCCCTGCCCCTGCCTGCTAGACCTTGGACCCACATCTCCATGGATTTTATAACTGATTTACCACCCTCTAAGGGTAAAACGGTGATTTGGGTGGTTGTTGACAGGTTCTCGAAGATGTGTCATTTAATTCCTCTCAGCAAACTGCCCAATGCTCGTACTTTGGCCTCTCTTTTTATTAGTCATGTCTTACGGTTGCATGGGGTACCAGAGAATATCGTGTCGGACCGGGGGGTACAGTTTGTATCTAGATTCTGGAAAGAGTTTTGTGGTCGTCTAGGTATATCTTTGTCATTTTCTTCAGCCTTTCATCCACAATCCAATGGACAAACGGAGAGGGTAAATCAGTCACTGGAGCAATTCTTAAGGTGTTTCGTTGCAGGCTCACAGGAGAAATGGAGAGAATACTTACCATTGGCTGAATTTGCCCTGAACAATCGCGAAAGTCAGTCTCTCAAAATGTCGCCGTTCTTTTGTAATTTTGGGTTTAATCCTCGTTGTTCTTCTGTACATGCGTCCGAATCCACTAATCCATCCGCCGAAAAAATTTACAGAAAACTGTGCACAGTTTGGGCCCAGGCTCTGCAGAACCTGGTTAAAGCTCAAGAGAATTGTAAAAAACAATCTAATAAAAGACGCATATCTGGCCCTGAGTACAGGGTGGGTGACAAGGTGTGGCTCTCCACTAGAAATTTGAAATTAAAGACACCATCTGGTAAATTGTCTCCAAAATACATTGGTCCTTATCCTATAGTAGAAATCATAAATCCAGTTTCATTTAAGCTGCTGTTGCCTAGGAGTCTTAGAATTCACAATGTTTTTCATAAATCTCTATTGAAAAAATTTGTTAATCCAGTGATTCCGTCTGCTCCTCCCGCTCCGTTAATCATTCAAGGTGAACTGGAATATGAGGTGGAGAGAATTCTGGATTCTCGTCGGGTTCAGAGTTCTTTACAATATTTAGTTCATTGGAAGGGATTTGGACCAGAGGAGCGCACTTGGGTAGCTAGTAGAGATTTGCATGCTTCACGTCTAGTTAGACAGTTTCATCTGCAAAATCCATCTAAGCCTGGTCCCTTAGGTAGAGGTCCGGAGGCCCCTCCTGAAGGGGGGGGTAATGTCAGTAACTTACCTGACCGCGCTCCAGCGTCGTCTGGTCCGGCTGGAGCGCAGCGCCGTCCTCCTCGGCCGAGCCGGGTGACGTCACGGAGACCCGACGGCGTCCCTAGTAACCAGGGAAGCCGCGGGTCTCGCGTTAGTGTACGTCGCCCGGCCATGCAGCTGAGTGCTGTTGAGCTCAGGCTGAGTGACGGATCGCTCTGCCACTCAGCCTGCAGCGCACCAGCTGCTATGTGTCTGGATTCAGGAGGCCGGACCAATCAGTCTTTGGTCCTGGCTCCTGATCCAGTATAAAGTGTTTGCAGTGTCAGCCTCTAATCGCTGGCTATTAGTTGTTTCTGATCCCAGCTCCCCAGTCCCTTGTATTCTGTCCTATCCTTTTCCATATTGTCTTGCCTGGATTCTGACCTTTTGCCTGTCCCCTGACTCTCCGCTCGGTTCTGATTTTGTACTGCGTTGCTCGTTTGGTTCCTGACTCGGCTAGTTGACTTTCCGCATTTTGTTTGTCTGTCTGTCTGCGTTTTATGTTCTGCACGTATACAGTATAGGGATTGTCTTCGTGGTTGTCCGCGACCGCCTAGGGTCGACTGAGGCAAGTAGGCAGGTGACAGTGGGTGGGGTCAGATTTAGGGCCCACTGTCGAGTGTGTTGTCTTCACCTGCCGATCGTGACAGTGTAAATAAGATCACACAACACAAATTAGATAATTATTCACATTTACAATATGTCCACTCTTTGCTGGCATTATTTGGTAAAGGTTCCTTATGTACATTAAAAGCGGTGACAATTGGGTATAGTAACAGGTACAGCGTTCACGTACAGTTGCAAGAGCCGCAATCGCATCCACCAACAGCAGGGACATTCAGATACACTAACAGGGGTAAGGATTAAGTATACTAACAGGACTGAAGATCACGTATAGTAACAGGGGACAGGGACATATATCAGATACAGTAATGGGGGTGACTATAGGTACAGTAATGGAGGATATTGAAGACTATCAGGCACAGCAATAAAGGACAGGGTAGAGCAATAGATTAAAAAGGGGCAGGAGACTTTATTAGTTACAGGGATAGGAGACATGGATGGCTGTTAGGTAAAGCATCAGGGAACAGGGGCTACTATTAGATAAAGTAAAGGGGGCGACTATTACATACAGAGAAAGGGCAGGGGGAACAATCAGGCACGAAGAGATTAATGTGTGTTGTGCTTGCTTTCACTGTGCCAACCTTGCTATTCTCTCCAGGCTCTGAACTCCTCCCGCACACACAGGGAAAGATTGTGGCTGGGAGAGCTGTCAGAGGCTGACGCGTCCTATCATCGCTCAATGGCGTCACTCAGACTTAAACTTGCCGCACGATTTTGCGCGGCGACAAGTACATCAGTAGCAACCTTGGATGAACATGAATTTGTTTAAAGGGGATAATGAATCCAACGTATAGCAATACATATATCTAGAACATTTAAGTTCAACAGTCACATTTAGACTCAGTTCAGACATAAAATCAAAATACGGCAGTAAAATAGGTATAAACTTGGCCATATTTTTAATCTAATGATATGCTACATTAAAGTTATGGAAAAATAGCCATCCTTGCACAACCCTGGTTATGAATTATCTCTAATCATTTGACTCTTGGTCATCTAACCCCTCCTTTATGTGTGTTTTATTGTCCCCAGCAGTGTCGGTCTGGGGTACCTTGGGCCCACCATACATATACCAGATATAACCTGCGCTAAATCTTTCACATTACTATAGCGACTTTACACAGCGCTGTTTATGTGCCAGTGATGCTAGCTCACTGCTAGTAATTCGTCAGTCAATCTATGCAAACAGTATAACATGCCACTTAAGTTTCTTGAAAGGGGCAGTCCCATGAAACTAACAAATCTCAGACAGGCAGGGAGTTGTGGGATCATAATAACGAAAGTATCTTTACCCGTTTCCGTGCCCTCGTAGTGCTTTCTAAGCGATATCCGACAGATGCCGGCCTCCTGCAGTTTCTTCAGCTGCAACATCACATACTCGGCCAATGGATCACCCACTCAGCCAGTCAGTGACTGGGATGGGACACTGCTGCAGTCACTGACTGGCTGAGTGGGCAATCCATGACATGCAGCTGGAGGAGCCAGGGATGAGACGTACACTGAACCCGGGCGAAAATTACTTCTGGCATTTGTGAGGGAGACCCAATTCCTCTGTCCATGATCGGAACTGTCCAGAGCAGTAGCAAATCCCCATAGAAAACCTCTCCTGCTCTTGACAGTTCCTGTCATGGACAGAGGTGGCAGCAGAGAGCACTGTATCACACTGGAGAGAATACACTCTTTCCTGCAGGACATACAGTAGCGGATAAGTCCTGGAAGACTGGGGATTTTTAAATAAAAGTGAAATGCAAATCTTTATAACTTACTGACTCCAATTTATTTGAAAAAAAAAAAAAAATTGCAGGGAGTACCCCTTTAGTTTTAAAAAATTTACTATGTATCTGAACCAGGATTAATATTGTTGTACATGTTCCACATTTTTGGTGTTTTTTGGCACTTTTTTCGTCATTTTCTCATTTTAGTGTAAATTACTAATTGGAGTTTTATCTCCTGCACTTTTTTTTTAGTACATGTACATCCCATGTACTGCCATATAATACGTGAGACCATACCTCTCTCCCAAAGTTATTCGCAGGATAAGGGATAACAACACCTATAGAGAATTAATGGAGCACCGCCCTCACTGTTTATTTGAAGGGGACACATTCTCGTGACTACTGGGAACCTTACCAATCAGATTAATATCTCCTCTCCTGTGGATTTTTTTTGGGGGGGTGTGTGGCCACACCTGGATGTATGTGTGTGTGGGAGCAATACTTTGCCTTGCCTCTTATGCTGCCCACACACAAGAGCCACTGGGTTATGTATAATTATGGTGGTGTCCATGTTGCTATGATTGGTGTGACCCTGTCACTTGAAAAAACCTTTTGACAAACCTTGCAGATGTAGGTATAAACCTTGCGATACAGGTTTTTTCTTCATGATTTGAGTGTGCCTTTAATCCAGGGATATACATATACATGCAGGAGTTCTACTAGCCACTGGTCCATCCTACATGCGCTCATTGTGCAGGTGGTGGATCTGTGTAGCAGCAGATGTCCAGCTTTATGACTCTGCAATATGTAATGGATCCCCAACTCCCAAGCATAATAGGTTAAACCAAAGAACACAAATAACGACACAACACATTGTAATCAGGTTTCAAAAGGTCCAAATTTTATTTAAAATTACATGACACCTACAAATGGCAGACCCCCCAAGTCACAAAGAGTCACCCATCAGCACTCAGGCGAGGAAAAAACCCCTGTGGGGGAAACCTTGAGGGAGCCATGGCTGGAGAGCTGCCCCTCCCTTGGGCTTAGAGGGTAATGCCATACTATAAATATTATACACTGGATGTAAGAGAAATCTGGCTGCAATATCTGTCACCTTATTGATGGCTAGGCGGAGTATCTCTTCTCTCTCACAGATCCAGGTCCACTTCTCAGGAAGATAGAGAGTCGATGAAGGGGTAGTCTAAAGCAGACCACCCCCTTTCCCCTGCTAGAACCTCCAAATTACATCAAGGGTAGGGGGCAGTAAAGTAGTCAAGCTCAAGGTCCTCTGGCGCATCCAAGATGGCACTGATCAGGGCACGGTGCATTGCTTTATGGAGCCTTCTTTATGACATAAGCGCTTGTCATCACAGTGCACGGTTACCATGGTTACTGCAGGTAAACACATCTGAAGCATTAACCCATTTATGACTGGCAATGCGTTTTACTGCAGAGGTCACTAAACACACTTGTGACCAAGCAAACACCTTATGGTTAGGCCGCACTAAGATTACTAAATAATGTGGTTTAATGTGGCCCATAGCAACCAATTACAGCTCTTTGATTACTCTGATAAATAAAAGTTGAACTGTGATTGGTTGCCATGCACAACTTAGGCAGTCTCACTTGCCCATAGCAACCAATCAAAGCTCAACTTTAATTTTATAAGCGCTTGTTAGGATTTGAAAGGTGAGCTGTGATTGGTTGTTATGGGCAAATCAGACCGTGTTCTGTCTCTGGCAGATTGATATAGCTGCTTCATTGCTGTAAAGCAGGGATGGGGAACCTTTGGTCCTCCAGCTGTTGCAAAAGGCAGCCGAAGCTTTAGCTCTCATCACCCAGGCATGATGGGAATTGTAGTTTTGCAACAGCTGTAGGGCCGAAGGTTCCCCATCCCTGCTGTAAAGCATATGATGATGATGACTGAAAACACATGACATCAAGGTTCCCCATAATGCTTTGCAGTCAGCCCTTCCTCCATACCTCCCAACTTTTTGGAGGGACAATTGTGGTTACAGACATTTCTATACACTACAATTCCCAGCATTTCCTGTCACTCAGTTTAGCATCCACTGGTATACAGTTATATACAGCGGATTTGTTAACATGAAGGAGACTGCTGACAATCTGATGTAATTGTATGTGGAAAGGGCGGCCAAAGAGTATTATAAATCAAGCTGTTGAAATGAATAGAGAAGGAGGGGATCCCTACCTGGAAATCCTTCAGGGTAAAGACAAGTAGTATGGGTGGCATGTAAAACTACATTCCCCAGGCTCTCATTGGAAATCGATGATCATCTCATTGGTTGATCAATGGAACAAAATTCATTCACTGTACAAAAGGGGTTGTCTATTTGTTTTAAAGTAAAATACTCCACAGTATCAAGTAAAAAAAAAAATCTTTGGTACTAAACTGGTGGCACCAAAACTGGTTCCAAAAATGTGTAATTTACTTCTAATAAAAGAATATGCAGTCTTCAAGTACTTATCAGCTGCTGTATGTTCTGCAGGAAGTGGTTTATCCTTTCTAGTCTAACACAGTAATCTCTGCTGCCACTTCTGTTCATGTCAGGAACTGTCCAGAGC
The DNA here is from genome assembly GCF_027789765.1 of Dendropsophus ebraccatus. NCBI lineage: Eukaryota > Metazoa > Chordata > Amphibia > Anura > Hylidae > Dendropsophus > Dendropsophus ebraccatus. Next base: position 55,123,654 of record NC_091462.1, read on the forward strand.
AAGGTCCTGACATGGACAGAGGTGGCAGCATAGAGCACTGTGTTAGACTGAAAAGAATTCACCACTTCCTACAGGATATACGGCAGCTGATGGAGGTAGTACTGGAGGGCTTTAGGGTTTTTAATAGAAGTAAATGACAAATCTACAGTATATAACTTTCTGGCACCAGTTGGTTTGAAAAAAATCATTTTTATTTTCCCGCTGGACAACCCCCTTAAGCTCTTAAGGACCCATAACGTACCAGTACGTCATGGTTCACTGTCACTTAAGGACCCATGACGTACCGATACGCGGGTCCTTTAAGAGGTTGCCGCGGACTGGCCGCATGCGATCGGGAGAGATGGCCTGCTGAAATACACTGCAGGCCATCTCTCCCTGTCGGCATGGGGGGTTGTTAACCTCCCCCATGCCGACAATCGCTGCTATTGGCTGATCAGTTCAGATCAGCCAATAGCGTCGATCGGAACCTTTCTGTGCCATCGGTGACCCGATGACCCGGAAAAAATGACGATAGGTGCTATCCGAGGACGGCACCGACCGCCATTACTTTAAAAAGTAATGGTGGTCACGGTGCCACCGGCCTGATGCATTTTTTCACAATTTTACACGCTATTTTGGGTTTTTTCATAAAGATTTGTTATAAGTATCGACTCCAATTTACAAGAAATGGGAAGTACAATATGTCACGAGAAAACAATCTCAGAATCAGCCGGATAGGTAAAAGCATCCCGAAGTTATTAATGAATAAAGTGACACAGGTCATATTCATAAAATTTGCTCCGGTCTTTAAGGCCATTTCAGGCCCGGTCCTTAAGGGGTTAAAGGAATCTCTACAAATAAAATAAAAAAATGTAAAGAGCTCACTCAGCATTTGACTCCCCGCGGCTCCATGATTAGTCTTGGCAGCTTTTGGCCAGGTTCACACTGCGTTTATGATGCGATTTGGTTGGTGAACTCCCAAGTCTCTCAATAAGCTCACCAATCAAAATTCATGTTAGAAACGCATCAGATATATGTATTGTGTGAACTCAGCCTTCTCCCAGAAACAGCTCCACTCCTGTCTATAGGGTTGTATTTGCTATTGCAGCTGGCTCCATTGAAATGAATAGGACTCCACCTGCAGCTTGTGGACAGGTGTGATGCTGTTTTTGCAAGATGGCAGCCAGTTTGTTCTGAACCCTGACCTTCTTCCCGCCTTCCTATGTACATACATGTCGGTAATGCGGTAGGGTCCTATGGAGCAGCCTCATTATGGTCATGTTGGGGGTTGTAGTGCTTTATGTATAGTCAATAAAGAATTGTATAATGGTCTTGTCCAGTTGTCAGGTTATGTTGCAGGTTGTGGTTATGGTCCCGTTGATAGTAGTAGAGTTTTATATTTTTATAGAATAAAACCATGCAATATGTCCCAATAGGATTTCTTTAGCGAAACAGAAAATCTTGACGTGTTCCACATTCTAGACAAATCGCGATCCTAACATTATGATTCAGAATGAAAAGCAAGAATGTGAGGTATTGCAGTATGAATTTTGGAGTTTGTGTAGGACAGATGGTATAAAGTGGCGCCCACCATAAGTATGTGGGGAAATATCTGTCAGGGAGCAAAAAAAGTAAAAACCTGGTGTGAACAGGACTCAAATATAGCGCATTTTTAGATTGTCTAGTTTAAGTTTTTAAAATTTTCCCCGTTGACTTTTTTTATTTAATTTAAAGAGTTTTCTCTGCTGCCAGTAACTGTCCAGAGCAGTAGCAAATCCCCATAGTAAACTATTCCTGCTCTGGACAGTTCATGTGATGGAAAGAGGTGGAAGTATAGAGCACTGTATCAGACTGGAGAGCATACACCACTTCCTGCAGGACATACAGCAGCTGATAAGTATAAGTCGCTACAGCAAATTTACTACAAATTTGAACCAAGATTGTTGAACATTTTTCTGCTTCTTGGTGTTTTCTCTGGCACCTTTTCCTGCTGTTTCCTCATTTTTGTTTAAATTACTATTGGCGTTTTGTTATTATTTAGTCGTGTAATTCTTTATCATGTTATCCTAGGTATTCTATTAAAGAACTGAGGAAAAAACACTAATTTGCTTATAGACATGAAATTCTTTCATAAAGATGATAAAAAAAATGCAGAGAAAAATATCTTATGGGTATTGTGTTTCCCCATTGACTTTCAGCTACCATCGCAGCGTTTTTGAACCCCCCCAAAATGCCAGATTGCAATAGTACATTAGAACATACCTTTCTCTCAAAGTTATTTACAGCATAACAAGCCCTATAGAGAATTAATGGAGCAACCTCCCCTCTGTTTATTTGAGGGGGACACTTTCCCCACATTCTCATGACCACTAGGACCCCTACCAATCAGCTTGATATCCCCTATCCTATGCTTTTTAGGGGGAGGCCTGGACAATATCAGACTGGGGTACCTTGGGCCCACCCTACATATACCAGATATAACAAGCACCAAACCTTTCACATTACTATAGTGACTTTGCACAGAACTGTGTATGTGACCAGTGATGCTAGCTTACTGCTAGTAATTTGTCAGTCACTTTATGCAAACAGCATAACGTGCCACTTTAGCTGAGTCCCCAGCAGGTGTAGGTATGGGAGGGGGAGTTACAAGTGAGTGCACAGAACGTGACCGGGTGAATGGGATGTGCAGTAGTGCTGGTGGATTATACAGTATGCCGTCTTGGAGTTGCTATACAGGGAGGCCCACCTCCTGCTCAGGGGCCCACCAAGGGGTAGGGCCCACCTGAGGATTACCCTGATCCCCTGTGGGCCAGTCCGAGCCTAGTCCCCAGGCTACTTTTAAAAAAGAAATACATAAAATAAAAAACCATCCAATTAGCACTAAAACACTACAACCCAATGCTCTTGCCTCCTAAGAAGAGGCAACACAGAACTCCCAAAACAATACTCTGAGAGAGTATTTCTTCTCCCCAAGTGCTTTCTTTTACATGTAAACATTGAACTGCTGTTTCATTTCTTTTGATCATTAAAATTTGCTGAATAATTGCAAAAAGTGGTTGATTTTCAACAGTAGTATATGCATCAATAGAAAAACACTTCTCGTTCAACTATACTAAAATGTTATTTTCCTTTAGGGTACAAACCCACTTGACGTATTTGCTGCGTGAATCAGTCTTAAAAATAAGCAGGCAAAACGCAGGTTGGCTTTATACAATTGTTCTGCGTTAAAATACGCAATTGCGTATTTTTGAAGCGTGAAGCTACATGCGTTTTTCGCACAGGTTGTTAACAACTGATGCTTTGCTAACAACAAGCTTCACGCTTCAAAAATACGCAATTGCGTATTTTAACGCAGAACAATTGTATAAAGCCAACCTGCGTTTTGCCTGCTTATTTTTAACACTGATTCATGCAGCAAATACGTCAAGTGGGTTTGTACCCTAAAGATTAAAAAACATAATAAGGTATAGCTTTCTTTCCTTTATTTGTGAGAAATATACCTGTAGTCTTTTTCCTTCTTGGTTCATGAGAAATTATATACTGACTGTAAGCATGTGGTTACCCTTAACCATCACACAGGGTTTTGTCGCATTTTGGTTCTGATAATACTGAAGAAGCTGTTTTTTTGTTTTTTTAACCGAGAACATTAAAGCTTTTAGTTTTGTTTTTATGAGGGCAATCCATTTCCTATTTCCTAGTTATCACAAAGGCTTAATAAAGTGTTAAAAAGTACAGTGTACATAAAGTGTTAAACAAAGAATTGGTGCATACTTTCTTGCTAGAAGTGGACCCTAACAGAAGTTTATATTGTCATAATATATGTCACAAATTAAAAACATTAAAAAAAAACTTGTAAAGCAGCAAAGATCAGAGTAAAGCAATTAAAAGGTTCTCCAAGTTGAACAACAACCTACCATGCTATCTAAATAATTAAATGGTTGTTAGGGCAGGAGACCTGCTGTCATAGAACAGCTAAGCTCCTGTGGCCCTGTGCTGGGCTACTATTGTCCTGACAAATGTTGGTGTCAGAAAGTTATGCAGATTTGTAAACACCTTCTATTTAAAAAAAACCCTCAAGATTTCAAATACTTATCAGCTGCCGCATGTCCTGCAGGAAGTGATCGATTCTTTGTAGACTGACACAGTGCTCTCTGCTGCCACCTTTGTCCAAGTCAGGAACTGTCCAGAACAGTAGCAAATTCCTATAGAACCCCACTGCTGCTCTTGAAAGTTCCTGACATGGACAGAGGTGGGAGCAGAGACCACTGTGTCAGGCTAGAAAGAATCAACCACTTCCTGCAGGACATACAGCAGCAGACTTTTTAAACGATATTTTATAACTTTATAACTTTATGACACCAGTTTATTTAAAGGCATTTCTTCTTTAGAGTACCAATTTAAACTTTGGCTTAGGGTTCTTTCATTTTCACAGATTTCCTGTGGATTTGCTGCAGAACTGATGTGGATTTTTCCAAATAAGTTTAATAGGCATGTCAAGTCTGAAATAAATCTGTAGCAAATTTGCATGTGTGAACATACCAATAATTAAAGGAGAACTCTGGATAGGGAAAACTATTAAAAAGTACATTAAAAGTTGTATACACGTCTCTGTCGCAATACTACAGCATCTTCACAAAAGTGATTCAGTACTGCAATGAATTGGTGCAGTAACACAATGAAATAATGCTAAATGAAACAGAGGATTAGAGCCAACACTGCCAATCCCACCTGCATAAAAAAGGCATAAACAGTATATGCCATGTAAAATAATATCGGATAAAGTCCTTATTGTGCCGATCAACTTCAAAGACAAAAAAATGCTTGATCATAATACATGTGTGGAGATAAGAAGAAAAAAGCAGCATTAACCAAATTAAAGGTAAAAAATTTCTTTATTCCAGTATCGACAGGTAGAGAATACAGCGTACTGTGTGGGCGAAAATCTTTCTCTTTCAAATACACTGATATCAGAAAGTTATATAGATATGTAAGTCGGGAAGACTTATATAGCTGCTAAATGTCCTGTAGGACATGTTGTTTTATTTTCAGTCTGACACAGTGCTCTCTGCTGACATCTCTGGACAAAACAGGAACTCTGTCTCGGTTTTCTATGAATCCCCATAGAAAACCACTAAATGGACCAACTGCTTCTGGCTCTGTTGTGCTTGTATTGAACAGTTGATAAGCTCGGGTACAGGGTGTTTGCATGCTGGCAATCAGCTATTGATAACCTATCTAGTGGAAAGGCAAATAGTTTTTTGGTGCATTTAAAAGCATTGATATCCTGTAATTTGAGTTTTTCACAAATTATGTTATTCTGGAAATATTTACTGGTGCTTTCACGTTTCTTGACTTTACAAATGATTATTTCTTTAAAGTTTCATGGTACATTTTTATTAGTTATATACGCAGTTATTGCATGAAATGAGTATAGTACCAGCAGAAAGAATGAAACCATATTCAATTAAATCTATCGCTGAATAGACACTTCATGAACTATATGAACTGAAATATGTGATACAGGAACCACACAGGAACCACACGTGAGATGATTCTTATCTATAGTCTTACTCATGGGATATAAATATATATATAGATATAGATATTGCTATGGTTGGAACTTTTTGATGTTTTATCTTGATTTCATCTTCCTTGTACTTTTACAAATTCAAATTATACCTAGGAAGTTACCAAAATTAATATGCCTCCACTACACTTGATTGTGGCTAAAATACTGACCAAACAGTTTTTTTTCACCCTTAGGCTGCGTTCACACTACGTATATTTCAGTCAGTATATGTATATTTCAGTCAGTATTGAAAATAATGGCAGTTATTCACCATTATATGGCGGCCATCCACTCAATTTCAACATTGTGTGAACAGAGCCTTTCTGTGCTTTCAATCCACTCCAGGTTTTGGTTGCTATGAGGACCTGACATGAGGACCAAATACTGCCTGAAATATACTGAGTGTGAACCCAGCCTTAAAATGGATATGTTGTGCACAGCAAAATGCAGTGTGGACAAGGCCATACATGGCTACTTTCACAAGACAGTTTTCTGGTTTTAAAAGGAACCTGTCAAATACAGTTCATGTTCCAAATTCCAGACACTGTTAGATAGCTGAAAGGTCATAGAGACAGATGGCAAATGGTGCATCTGCACTGGGCCCACTGGTTAAAGGGGTCCCCCGAGCAGGCCGGCCTTTGCTATGTGCGACCAGTGCGGTCACACAGGGCTCCGGCCACCAGCCTGTCAGGGGGGCGCCATCGCGATGGTTAAGTTAATCTACTTACCAATCAGGCCCCCCACCCGCTGCTGCGATCTGCATTGTAACTATGAGCACTTGTAGCATGTGCTCATAGTTACATGTAGCAGCAGCAGCAGCAGCACTGACAGGGCGGGAGGCATTGACTCCCTTCCTGACAACCACTTCTATAAAACCAGAGGGAGCACACAGCGGAGCTCTATATAATCGGGGGAAGCACACAGGGGGTCTATATAACTGGGGGAGCACACAGGGGATCTATATACAACTATGGGAGCACAAAGGGGCTCTTTATACTACTGGGGGAGCACACAGGGGTCTATATACTACTGGGGCACAACAAAGGGTTCTATATACTATTGAGGGCAGCACACAGGGGTCTATTTACTACTGGGAGCAGCACACTGGGGTCTATATACTACTGAGGGCAACACACTGGGGTCTATATACTACTGGGGCAACACACAGAAGTCTATATTAATGGGGCAGGGTACGGGGGGGTCTTAAAATGGAACTGCTTTTTCGTGTTCACGCTATATAGGGTAGGGACCATTGACAAGTTGTTCACTGTCATAGGACTGTTGTGGCAAGTAGGAAGGGACAGCGGGGCGGGTGCCAGTGTTAGGACTTAACCTGTCCTTTGTAATGCTTGTCCTATATACCCTGACAAAGACTTAGTTTGTCCTGTCTGTTGTTTCATGTTTACATTATATAGGGTAGGGACCGTCAACAAGTTGTCCGCTGTCATTTAAGACTCTTGTGGCAAGTAGGCAGGAACAGTGGGGCAGGTGCCAGTGTTAGGACTGCACCTGCCCGTTGTCTTGCTGGTTCTATATATCCTGACAAAGACTTAGTCTGTCCTGTCTGCTGTTTTGTGTTCACATTATATAGGGTAGGGACTGTCAACAAGTTGTCCGCTGTCGCTTAGGACTGCTGTGGCAAGTAGGCAGGGACAGCGGGGAGGGTGCCAGTGTTAGGACTGCACCAGTCCTATGTCTTGCTGGTCCTATATATCCTGACAAAGACAGTGTGTAAACATTGTCTCATTTTGTTCTTAATACTACTCTTTTTAAATGTCAATGCATACAGCCCGTCTAAACACCATTATAGTGCTTATGGTGATTGCCATTACACTTTGACATTTTGTCTTAACTGGAAATGGTAATTTCACAAGGTATAGATGAAAACTTTGTTTATTTTGAAGGGTTGTTATCAAGAATATGACAGTCATACAGAAAAAGAGGGAGTGGAAGGGTGGAATAGGAAGTGAAGTTATGTGCCGTCAGTACACTTTGATGACTGTACCCCAACATTTTCATAAATCCTAACCACAAAACTTCAATCATTATTAAGTAGAAAGGGGGTGTCCCACATCCTTATCTATGTAAATGCATGATATTTAAAAATGTTCCCATTACGTTCAAAGCTTTAAAATGTAAAATGAAAGAAAAAAAAATCATCTTTTGACTACACTGTTCACATTCAATATTAATCTAGAAACAAAGAAACAAAGCTTTATATGGAAGTCTGCAATCTGATGTGTGGGCTGAAGGCAAGAACAAGCATTTAGTGGAAAACTAGACTATTATCCTTAGAAAGTAAAATGACAGAGAAATCTATACAAATGTTATATTTTATATGCCTTTTCTTTGTCCTTTTATCATTTTTTTCTTATTCAAGGCTTAATTAACCTCTTGCCAACTGCCACCATTATAATTGGAAGTGTAGTGAAGCCAGGCACATCTTGGAGCGCCACTGGCAGACAGGACATAACAGAGTGCTCTGAAAAGATGTCATCTGCACTCTGGATGCTCTGTCCCCTAACTTCCACTACTTTAAGGAAGACTTTCTAGAAAATGCCATCAGCCCTACCATTAGGAGCATTGTGGCCTTACCAACCCACCATATAAACTCTCGCAATGTTTTAGTATGGTGGCCATAATCCACATTGATGCAAATTAAAATCACCATCCTTCTCACTAGGTTTGGTGAAAAAATTTGAATTTATCTCAAATTTGCTTACCAAAAAATACTATGAAATTTATTGTTGAATCCAACAGAGGCAAATCTTTATGCCTAAGAAACCAGATGTACTGCACAGTAGGTGTGAATTTAACTTTTTGCGCATATGATAAACCCTGGATTAGGCAAATATTTAGGTGAATACACAAAATAGATGATAAAAAAATTGCATCTAATAATAATTTGCATGTTGAATACTGGTTCATAAATACCAAAATATGGGCACAATAAACACTTATTCACCAAAAAAAAGGCGCAAAGCCCTTGATAAATGTCACCCTAGATCTCCTGAAGTTTCCTAGGGGGACAGAAAGTGTAAAAAGAAAGTTTCAATAAAAAAGGGTAAATTGGCCTAAACCATATAATTGCATGCAAAGGTATCCTAACAAAAAAGCATAAACTACATAAACATTGCAGAATTAAGTTTTTTAAAAAAAAATTCACCTCTGAAATAATTTTTGGTTTCTCATTACAATTTATTGTAAAATAAAGAATGCTATTAAAAAGAATTGAAAAACAAGCTCTGATATGCAAGGCCGTATTACCAGCTGCTGCTGCCCTAGGCACTAAACTTGCAGACGCCCCATCCTCACTCACCAATTAGCATCATGATTTTCTAGTTTCTGAACATCATATTGATATTTGATCAGTCTTAGGCCGCGTTCTTACATTTACTGTACGACACCACATGCAGCAGATGCCAGACCCTCATGCGGTAACCAATAGGCGTATGGCAAATAATCCTGGTAACAGCACATGACCACTGCGGAAGAATTGTCTGAATCACATTTTTCATGGTTTTTAACTGCTTAAATCCTAAACAAATTTCCACATTGAATCAATGATTAGAGCGGTCTGCATATTGTACGAAGGAATTCTGATCACCGCCACACCAGACCTGAACAATAAGGCCATACTGTGACTGGATAACACCGCTACACCAGACCTGAACAATACCACCATACTGTGACTGGATAACAGCGCCACACAAGACCTTAACAATATCACCATACTGTGACTGGATAACACAACCATACCAAACCTGACCAATACCGCCATACTGTGACTGGATAACACTGCCATACCAGACCTGACCAATACCGCCATACTGTGACTGGATAACACTGCCATACCAGACCAGACCAATACCGCCATACTGTGACTGTATAACACAACCATACCAAACCTGACCAATACCGCCATACTGTGACTGGATAACACAACCATACCAAACCTGACCAATACCGCCATACTGTGACTGGATAACACTGCCATACCAGACCTGACCAATACCGCCATACTGTGACTGGATAACATCGTCATACCAAACCTGACCAATACCGCCATACTGTGACTGGATAACACCTCCACACCAGACCTGACCAATACCACCATACTGTGACTGGATAACACCGCTGCACCAGACCTGAACAATACCGCCATACTGTGACTGGATAACAGCGCCACACAAGACCTGAACAATACCACCATACTGTGACTGGATAACACAACCATACCAAACCTGACCAATACCGCCATACTGTGACTGGATAACACTGCCATACCAGACCTGACCAATACCGCCATACTGTGACTGGATAACATCGTCATACCAAACCTGACCAATACCGCCATACTGTGACTGGATAACACCTCCACACCAGACCTGACCAATACCACCATACTGTGACTGGATAACACCGCTACACCAGACCTGAACAATACCGCCATACTGTGACTGGATAACAGCGCCACACAAGACCTGAACAATACCACCATACTGTGACTGGATAACACCACCATACCAAACCTGACCAATACCGCCATACTGTGACTGGATAATACCACCACACCAGGCCTGAACAATACCGCCATACTGTGACTGGATAACACCGCCATACCAGACCTGCCCAATACCACCATACCCCCCTCCCCCTTTAGAAAGACATCAGATTAACTGTCAAGTCTGAATGGGAGGTGGGAGACAAAAAAAAAAAAAGTTGTTTCTTTTCCCCTGCTCCCTGGTGCTGCCCTAGGCACCGGACCATGGGCGCCTAATGGTAAATATGGCCCTGCTGATATGGCTGTGTTGATAGGAAAAAAATAAAAAGAGTTATGACTCACGCAAAAGTGATAAAGAAAAAATTGTGAAAGCTAAAATTGGTGTGGTCCTTAAGGGTTAATAACTATCCCCTATATTCTAATTTTCAATCGTACTACACAAATATTCTCTCTTTCTGGCATTTTCATTCTTTTATGTGGTATACAGTAGTATTAAAGGGGTGGTGTCATGAAAAAAAATAGTCTATAGTCAAGTTATGTTTGTCTACATTATATCCTGTCACCAACTAGCTTGAAACCACAGGACCACCATTTACTTGATCTAGTTTTAGATGTGGCCTCAGCTAAAGAACTTTACACCACAACCACACACACTAATAAAAGGCAAATTAACTATTTGTATTTACTGATCTGTGCGCTTCATAAATAGCCCTCTAGTACATTACATACATCTCTATACAGTGGTGCTTGAAAGTTTGTAAACAGCATTTTCTATATTTCTGCATACATTAGACTTAAAACTACACAGGATTTTCACAAAAAGTCCTAAAAGCAGAGAACTAAGTCAAAGAAATGAGTAAAAAAAAATTAGACTCTGTCATTTATTTATTTATTTAACTCTTTCTTGTCCAAACAAAGGCAATCGCATCACTTGCCTTGATAAAATTAAGGCGGTCTTACGCATACCCTTACGGTAGATTATGTGGTCCGAAATTTCCAAATATTAAATTCTTACTCCAATAACCTAAAAGATGGTGGAAGCTGCTTTCCCCTACATGGCTACGTATTTAGATATGGTGCTTGGCAGAAATATATGGGAACAACATCCTGTTATTCTGCCTTCATCTTATGTTTGCAGTATTACTGCCTGATACACAGAGGAGAATTACCTTTACCATAGGTTCTGGGCTGTTAACCAAGCCTGCCCCCCCCCCACTGTAACTATGACAGCATAGTTACATTTTATTTTCTAAATTACTTCCATTTTGAATTTGGTGCCTAAATACCTTAACAGAGGCACCAATGTCACCATTCCCTGCTGTCTGTACCTATGAATTAGGAGGCATAGCTTCCTGATCCATCTCCCGCTTGAGCCCCAGTGTAATGTTATTCTATGGCGCATGGCTGGAGACGGGTGTTCTCCAGGGGTAAAGTATAAAATAATGTACTACGCCCCTCCCTCCCAATTCAACTCACAACATTATTCCAGACCTCAACCAGATCCCTAAATACAAACGCTGAACCCCAAAATTAATTCAGACCCCAAATTGTACTAAAATACTGTACTCCATTTCCTGACACACATACTGCTCCCATGACCCTGCTCTCTTGTATCCCTACCCTCACCCCAGACTGGTCACCCTGTATCCCCTTGCCCCCATCCTAGACCCTGTGCCCTTCTGCCCCATCCCAGTCTGGTCACCCTGTATGCCCCTGCCCCTAACCCAGACGGGTCACCCTGTATCCTCCTGTCCCCACCTTAGACTGGTCACCTTGTATCCTCCTGCCCCCAACCTAGACTGGTCACCCTGTATTCTCCTGCCTCCACCCTAGACTGGTCACCCTGTATCCCCTTGCCCCACCCCACACTGGTCACCCTTCCCCCTCTCTTCACTGATTTGATCCGTGCGGCGGCGAGGAGGGAGGGTGGCGCAGACACGTGAGTGAGACAGCTTCGGGGCCCGCAGTCGGTTAACCCCCTCCTCCCCTGCGGAGGGTAGTGTAATGGACCGCAGACCCTGGAGTTGTCTCACTCACATGTCTGCGCCACCCTCCCTCCTCGGTGCTGCATGGATCAACCATGCATATCTCTGAGGGATGCTCCAGCAGGCACAGTGATGACGTAATCACGCCTGCTGGGGAATCCCTCCGGCAACTGACAGGCTGAAGAGGAGAGAAGAGGCCAGAAGAGAGGAAGACCGGCTCCATGACAGTATTAGGTGAGTATTATTTGTTAATTTTTTTTTGGGGGGGGGGGGGGGGCAATACAGGGGGCACATTATTACTGTATGGGGGACAATGCAGGGGGCACATTATTACTATAGATAAAAGATGAAAAGAAAAAAAAATAGAATTCAAAAAGTTCTTTATTCCAATATCGGAGTTACAGGTAGTAACAGTGCGCTGTGTGGATGGGAACACAATTAAATGATTAAAGAGAGCCAATCACGCCGAATATGCCCCTAATGATAAGGACACGTGCTTCCCATACATCCCCCTGTACCCTCTATTTCCTCCTTGTTTACACCATAATCTTATATTTCTGAAGTCCCGCGCTGTATGGTAATTAGGTGTAAGTAGTCACTGTTGGCGTATGTAGTCATGGTCCTGGGCGGTTGTGAGCACTGTAATCACGCACAGAGGGGCATAATTGATAGACCTGCGCTCCACTGACGTCACCCGGGGCCTGCGTTCCACGGCGGCGCAGCGGCTTCTTTAGCAGTACGGCAGGAGAAAACGCTGACGTACTGCGCTTGCGCGGCGTGCTAAAGACATTAGTGTGCCGCTGACGTTATCGGAGTGCAGGTCTTTTAATCACGCCCCTCTGGGCTTGATTACAGCACTCACAACCGCTCCGGGACCGTGACTACATACGTCCACCGTGACTACTTACACCTAATTACCATACAGCGTGGGACTTCGGAACTTTAAGATTACGGCGTAAACAAGGAGACAACGGAGGCTACAGAGGTATGTTTGGGAAGCCTGTTGAGTGATGTGCCAGCATGTTTCATTATTATTAGGGGATTATTCAACTTGATTGGTTCCCTTTAAGTACTGCAATTAGTTCAGTAACACAATGAAACTGCAATGTGTGAACACAGCAGCTGATTTGGGCAGGGAATGGGCACGGTGGAGGAATGTGATAAACAGCTGAGGGAAAGCATTGCATTCTGGAACTTGTAGTACTGTGTACAACTGCTCAACCAGGAAGTACAGCCACACAATACAGAACAAAACCCCCCAAAGCAAATGGAATTTTGGTAGTTTCAAAACTGGGTTAGACAGGTAAGCAATGCTATATGCTTCTGCAGCTAGTTTATTTTATTTTACGTCTACCTGGAGTTCCCCTTTAGGTGCTGACATTTTCGTCATATTCAATGCATCTGAAACAACAGACAGGCTGGAGAGCTGAGGAAGACAGACTGGAGAGCTGAGGAACGTCACCAGTGTCACAAAAAAGGCGACACCTAATTGCATAAGAAGACCAGCAAAGGTAAAAGGAATTTAGCAGCTATCAGCAGGCTCATTTTACTTTTAACTTCCTTTAAAGGGGTAGTGCGGCGCTCAGCAATTATTCACAGAATAACACACATTACAAAGTTATACAACTTTGTAATGTATGTTATGTCTGTGAATCGCCCCCTTCCCATGTCCCCCCACCCCCGCACGTGTACCCGGAAGTATGGTGCGATATATATACCTGACGCGTGTTGACCCCCTTCTTCTGTCGATGCAATCTTCGGGAGGCCGACCAACTCGCTGCAGCCGTCCCGCATGCCAGCCCCCCTCATGCAGCATCATGCTTAACTGTGCTCAGCCAATCGCGGCCGAGCAGCTGAAGACGTGTGTCGCGTCATCAGCTGCTCAGCCGCGATTGGCTGAGCATAACTGTGCTCAGCCAATCGCGGCTGAGCACAGTTATGACGCGGCAGAGGGGGGCCGGCAGGAGTGGGTCGGCCGGCCTCCCGAAGATGACGTCTTTGAAGAAGATGGCGGACGGGGTCGGTTGACACGGATCAGGTATGTATAGCGCACAACACTTCCGGGTACAGGTGCGGGGGTGGGGGGACACGGGAAGGGGGCGATTCACAGACATAACATACATTCGATTCACTACCCCTTTAAGGCTTCTTGTTTATTTTCCTTACTCCTGATTTAGTTGCATGGTACAGCAATATGCGTGGAGTCCTTCTCCTTTTTTGACACCAGGGACCCCTGACTAATATATTATATGAGTTATCATGGTGTGTGCCAACATAGTGGCGGCACCTGATTCATTTGGCAGTGTCCATGGTGTTCATGATTTTTAGGTGTTATTAACTATAATAAACTGTGATACCAAAGCTATTTTATTATGCACTTGGTGTGCACTGTACACTGTTGCCTTACGAGCATAATTTGTTCCAGGTCGGTACTTGTAATCCAAATCACTCAAAGTAAAGCAAAGTTTCCCATAAGAAATCACTGAAATGCAGAGAATTGGTTTCACACCCCAAAATAATGTTTTTTTTTTTTAAATTCTGAATAACATATAAAACAAATGAAAAAAAAACATTTAGAAACAGCTGAATATGTCATATTATAAGTTACTGTAAAGTTTAGCCATCAGCATGTGGAGTATAATGTATAGTAAGTGCAGAGACCTGAAAAAACTGCAGCAGTTTGTAGATACAGGATGGAGCTGCAGATCCCCATAATGCAGTAGCGTAGTAGAACAGGCTAGAATAGAGAAGCAGGGCTGCTGTCAGAGGTCTGTGTGGTTACATGAAAGCAAAGGGGGGGGGGGGTGTTTAGCATGGATCTATTAAGTGAGAATCACAGAGCTGTGCAGGAGGACAGTGACAGAAACTTTTCTATACAGCAGTGTGAATGGCTGAGTGTAAGTGCAGGCACATTATAGCAGTGGTGTGTATAGCTGAGTGTGAGTGCAGGCACATTATAGCAGCAGTATGTATAGCTGAGTGTGAGTGCAGGCACATTATAGCAGCAGTGTGTTAAACTGAGTGTAAGTGCAGGCACATTATAGCAGCAGTGTGTATAGCTGAGTGTAAGTGCAGGCAGATTGTAGCGACAGTGTGTATAGCTGAGTGTGAGTGCAGGCACATTATAGCAGCAGTGTGTTTAGCTGAGTGTGAGTGCAGGCACATTATAGCAGCAGTGTGTATAGTTGAGTATGAATGCAGGCACATTTTAGCAGTAATGGAGAGGATGGGAAACACATGGTCTTACAGAGACTGTAGGGAGCATGAAGGAATGAGCAGGGTAGATATGGGCACATAAATGCAGCACTTTCTGTCCGGAGAGAGAGGAGTTACAGCTATGAAAGGATTACCTCCACAGTCCTGTCCCCTGATGCAAGCCCCAGCCAGAAGTAGATCTGCTATGATTTGAAAGGTGAGGGAGACTTCCTGGGTCAGAGTACAGTGCTGTAGACCCCGCTATGCAGACCCTGACCCTTCCCATTCCCCCTCCCAAGTGTTATGCACATACATCACAACTGAAAAGGGGTTCACTTTGTTCAGTCACTCCTCTGCCTTCTAATCTACAGAGGAAACTGATATAGGCTATGTTCACACATCGTTTTTTTTTTTAGTAAAGAATGGACGCTGGTTGCAATTGCCTCAGCGTCTATTCTTTACTGCAGGGGCGGCATTGCATTGAAGTCAATGCAATGCCGGCCGCTGTGTTCATACATCGTTATTCTAACGCCCGATCTTTAGAATGGGCTTTAGAATAATGTTCACTGAACAGCGTCCGGAAACATCAGATGTTCACACAACGCAATGTGCAGCGGCAGCCGCACATTGCATTGAAGTGAATGGCTAATTGATTTGTGGGCACACCTGACGGTGCCCGCAAATCAATTGAAAAAAAAAATTGTTCCTGCAGCAACGGATGCTGTTAAACGATGTGTGAACATAGCCATACTCCCAAAGTTAGGTTCAATGGGGGCCACCACAGTCTCAAAAACTTCATTTTTGTATAACCTAATTCAAGGCTGATACATAAAACAAGATGTGCACATATATCATTAAAACAAAGGCTAGTTGTCCAAAGAACATCTACACATTGGAACTTACATCATCAACGGTGGTTATACTATGCAGCAATAAAAATTCAACAACTATAACCAGACACGTAGTTGAACCAATTGTACACATCTACAGCCTCTTTAGCTACTTTGAGTAATTTTTTACTGTAAAACTAAAGTTCTGAGAGTCAGAAAATCAGAATCCACAGTTTAATTCTTTCTTATTTTTTTGTACTGCCTAAGGTAGAAGCTGCTATTAAAGCCTGAAAGATTATTTTTATCAAAATATAAATGTAAAAACTCAAGGAGTGTAACAAAATTATTTACGGTAAAAGTCAACCCCTACTCATTGTTATTTTAATCAGACATAAAAGATTCTTTGGTACTTAACTTCACAAAGAATAAATGATCAATGAATTGCTGATAGTATGTGTTATATTTATCAATTTGCATCATTTATATTGCTAATGTCATCTTCAAGAATCTTTGGCTGTATATGTCTGTGTGATTGTTAGCCTGATTGAGATTTTAACATTCTCTCCTGATCTGATCACTAATCTCTTAAAGAACCATGTTTATGCCAAGTTAAAGAAGTGCCTCTTTAAATAGACCCATCTTCCATTTCTGGGTTACATGATCTCTGACCAAGGTCTACAGATGGATCCAGATAAATTACCAGCAATGCTTTATTAAATATGTCCACAGGCATTAAATGCAGGTCATTAATTTTTGGGCTTTATCAACTATTACTGGCAGTTTGTCCAACACTTCTTTCATTTCATTTCGTTGATACATGAATGGCCCTTCAAGAAAAGGAAGTTGAAGCCAAGGCTAGGACTTTTCTAGAATATTAAGCAGGTCTTCTGCTCTGCTTTCATTTTTCATTAACCTAATCCCAGCAAACACTTTTTTTTTTTTTGTTTTATTTAAAGATATGCTTCTAAATTTGCTGGTAATACAAGGGTGCCTAAAACCCTGGACTTCATTTTTCATCACTATTGATGTCTGTATCTAGCTCAATACATCATGGACTGTTCAGCCTATCCCTTTTTTTCCCCAAAAAATTCACAAAAGATCTTGGTCACCACCAGCCATTTTCAAGAATCTGGTAACATCATACGGAAAATGAAAACTCTAAAGATCCACAATAAAATAAATCTTTTAGCACTGCTAGGCATTTGTAAGAGTTTGCGTTATGTGTTCACCCACTACTTGTCTGGTATTTTCCATGGTTGCTTGAGGATGTGGTGGCATTTCCCAGTAATTGCAGTGAGGATGGTGTTACATACTGTAGCACTCAGCATAAAATACAGGGGGTGAAAAGTGAACTCAGTAAGTACTATCATCAGCTGCACCCCAACATAAGGGAAAGGTGAAGCACCCATTGATGGCTTTTGCAGTATTACTATCACCCACATTTCACAAGGTCAACTGTGCAAATATATCTGGCTAAGACACATAAGGAATAGTGTCACTATATTCTGTACTACTATTATTATTATTATTATTTTAGTTTTCCAGGCTTCTACTTTAATACACATTTACTGAAGTGAATGAAGTATCTGGTAGATGATACTGTAATTGTGATTTTTATCATTTCCTTGGAGAAGCAAAGAAAATGTTGCCGCTTCAGAGTCTGCTAGTTTAGGACATAGCTGAACTGGTGCGGGTGCAGAGGAGGGCGACTAAGGTCATTAAGGCAATGGGTGGGATACAGTACCAGGACAGGTTATCAAGCTTGGGGCTATGTAGTTTAGAAAAAAGACGTCTTAGAGGTGATCTAATCACAATGTACAAATATATGAATGGACAGTACAGAGATCTTTCTAGTGATCTTTTTACATCCAGGTCTGTAACCATGACAAGGGGTTACCCTCTACTTCAAGAAAAAAGAAGGATTCAGCATCAGCACAAATGGGGATTCTTTACTGTAAGAGCAGGAAATAGACAGACATACATAAACAACAGGGGCGCACTATAAGGCTATGTTCACACTGCGTATGATTCCGGCCATAGTGCGAACCGCGAATATATGCACGTAGTTTTGAGGTTGATGCGTTCGCTTGAAAGTATACGATATACGCCCGCACAATGCACACTACGTATGAGCTTACGGCTGGATCGCATATGGTGCCGTGAAAAATGAACAAGACCATTGTTTGAGGACGGAAATGTTGAAACTCACGGCCGTGGATTTCCATGTGGTCCGGTACGGAGTACTTATTTCAGCCAAATTGAACTTGATTTTTCGATCCAAAAGGTTCTGTGTGATTTACGGGGCTGGGCGAAGATTTCCAAGTAAATGACCTGTTTCAGATCGCTTCGAAACAAGCTAGGGAAGCATAACTGTACTACAAGCGTATGTTCGCAGTTCGTGCGCATCCGGCCGCATGTCTATTTTTCCCACGCCCGTAGTTTCAGCCGCAGATGTACGGCGGCGTACGAAATGCGGCCGGACTCATACACAGTGTGAACATAACCTAATATAGTATACTCAGTAAGTGGAAAGCAGGTGTGGTTCAGTAGTGAGAACTAACTAACAACCCCCAGTTGTAAGCTCATGAGCTTGAGAAAGACGCCAGATCACTGAAATGCGTTGCTCCTGCTCAGCTGTGTCAGCTTTTATCTTAATTTTGCAATAAAATAGTGCTTTTATTGGCAAGACGAGTCTCCATTCCTGTGCCAAGGCTACGAAGTTGATCCAACTGGTGGTTGTAAGTTGTTGTTACTGTATGAGCAGTAAGGCCATGGAAATCTCTCCAACATGATGTTGTCATGGTTGATTAATAAGGTCAAGGGAGGCCTCAATGCTTTACTTGAAAAATATAATATAATAAGTTATGGACACTAGATGACATATGATAGGACGTTGATCCAGGGATTATTCTGATTGCCATTGCTGTCTGAAAGGAATTTTCTCCCTGTGATGAGGCACTCTGGATCAGTAGGATTTCTGTAGGTTGAACTTGATGGAATCTTGTCATTTTTCAACATTATTAACTATGTGACTATGTTACTACACCATAGATCCCTCCACATGCCTGGTGTAGAAGAGAGAAAAACAAGACTAAGCATGCATGTCCACCCTATTATATAAACATTGGCAGACACGGTAAGTGAATTAAAAAGAAACAACCACTTGTGCTATGAAAACATTATTCCTGGAAAATCTGGTGATATGAGCAACACTATGCTACCTGCCGCTGTAAAAGAATAGTGTACAAGCCACTCATTGTACATTGCACCAGGTGGCTTGCGTAATTATGGAACTTAGTGTAGCTTATGGAAGTTTACAACTCAAGGATTAATTTTATTGCACAACATTAGATATAAGTAAATACAGCAATTCACGTCTGGCAGATAACACTCTTATCCCTGACAACCAGTTCTCTGTAGTCATCAGGTCATTTCTTATTTTGCAGTCATTGGCACAAAAAGTGTTAACCTTATAGATAGTGTGCTCGTGTATATTAAATGAGGTTCCTAGAATAAAATAAGCAAAATATAAATTGTGTAAAATTATCATTATTTTCCATCCCAACAGGCATGTTTTGGTCACACAGAATTTTGCTGCTTTTAATGTGGTTCGTGTTATACGTAACGGTTCCAACCTACAACTTCCTTTCTTGTAAACCCAAAACATTACACAATGAATAGGTTTCTGATTTTCAGGTTATATATGCAGATGTGTAAACCTTAACCTTCATTTCGAAGTCACAGGACTCTTATATATTTCCTGACAGCACCCTATTTCATAAAACATTCAGATATCCAGGAGTTTTTGAAAGATTCATGGATGGACTGATGCAATAGATTTTATATGGTGCTAAAATATTTTAAACAGTTCTCATTAAAACTCTACAACTCATATTAGGGACACAATGCTTTTACAAGTGTTCATTGCAAGTATCTGTTTCTACACCAGGATGTTAGAAGGTAGGTGGAAGTAGGAAGCTTGATATGTTTGGGTGGCATTTATTATCCAATGTAATATTTGGTTTATTAAATGTGATTTATTTCAGAATTTTTTTTATTATCAAAAAGTATCTATCTATCTATCTATCTATCTATCTATCTATCTATCTATCTATCTATCTGATATAATTTATTAATTTTTCATTTTGGCTTTCAGTTATGACCCATTTAAACAATATATATTTCTAGCAATATTTATTTTTGGATGTTAGTGATTATTCACAGTATTTTGAACTCACTAAATCTATGCTATAATGTACATATTTCATATTCTGATTAAAATGTTGATTTACTTTTTGTTATCACAGGTACACAGGTGACCCAGCCGGCTGTGCTGGTAGCAAACAGGCATGGAGAGGCCACACTGATATGTAACTATAGTGTTTTTGGAAAGGTGGAAGAAATTCGTTTCAGTGTCCTGAAGAAAACAAATTCCCATGTATCAGAGATTTGTGTTTTCTCATTCAATACTACATATGAACCTGTAGTTATTGGAGGCAAGATCCATTGTTTAGGTATACCCAGTCCACACAAAGTTGCTTTGAACATCTCAGGGCTCCAAGCAGAGGACACTGGGTTGTATACTTGTATGATGGAAGTCATGTATCCTCCTCCTTATCGGGCTACTGAAGGCAATGCTACTCTTGTTTACATCAGCGGTAGGTGTTTTCTTACACCAAAAAAAACACTAATGCAAATACATTATTTTATTGAACAATACATCTCTTAGATACAATAGATCATATTAGTCAATAGTTGTAACACAATTGCTTTTTTTTATTTCTCAGATTTAACAGAACAATGTGCGCAATCCATGGAGCCAGAAGAAGCCGACATATACAAATGGGCGTTACTCATAATCGTTGGAGTTTTGTTGTTGTATTGTTTAATTGTGACAAGTTTCCTGCTTTGTAGGGTAAGCTGGACCTTTTAACATACAAATATACATACATATAATTTATTATCTTATTAACAGCATTCTGGGAAATAATTTTGTTCCTGGTTATGATATGCCAAATTTAATACAGTTAAATTCTATGAAATTAAAGAGGAAGATTAAAATGGCATTTTTATGATACAGAAGAAGAAAAATGACCTCATATTAGCCTAACCAGAGTCTCCTAGAAAAGGAAGAGTCACCCATCTGTAGTCAGTTGTTCTAGAGTTCTTGCTCTTCATCAGTACAGAACAAGGTAGATGCAGCTCAGGAGTGGTACTACCTCATTGGAGAGATCCGTGGTATAGAGACCTATTTCTCAGGCAATGCTTCATGGGAAAAAAGTATGCAGATTACCTGTCCTCCAGAAGAAAGACAGGTTGTGTCTGTTACTATCATTGATTTTGACAAATGTTCTCTTACTATTACTGTTCATACTCATATTATTTTGTATCTCTTCTTTATATTTTGCAGAAAAGCAAAAGAAAATATGAGAGTGGGTATTATGAGCAAATACTACAATCCCATTACAAGAATTATCACCCTTATTATGTTCAATTCTGAAGTTTTGAACAGGTCGGAAACCATAACTTTACTGTAGGCCACATCATACTTTTTTGCAGTATTTAGTTGCTTTATGTTCTTTAATAGAACAATTGTTATATTTTAGACCATTTTGGGCATCCTATTGTAAGGTATTTTTAGACCGTGTTGGGTATTTAAGTGTTGCTCACAACAGGAATCCTCAGAAAAAGGCACTCAACAAAAGATCCCTTGTGAATCATTAAAGCTGTGGTTGTCTGCGTAAATATGTCACATGGGTTTATTAATAGCAAGATACAGTGCTTCAACAGTACTAGTAGTTGTGTAATATCATGGCATTGTAAAACACACCAATTGGTTTAGACCAGGTTCACATTTGTCCCGTTTTCTGGGATAGATTTCATCCAGGTGTCAGATCAAAAATTGGACAGCAGTTTTACACCTTACAATGCTTTCCAAAAACTATGTGTGAACATAGCCGTATAAAGTTAGCAGTCATTTTGTTTACACTATATAGCTTTGTGTTCAACAGAATGCAAATATTAACATTTTAATCTTTTTCTTATTCCTATTATTAGAAAACATAGAACTTAGCTCTGCTTAAAGGAAATGTGTCATCAAAGTTACCTATTATCTAAATCAATGTTTATCAATATATTAAAAATGACCCTTATATCAACAAGAGATTAGCAAAAAAGAATGTTTTTATTATTTAATTAGTAAAAGTGTAGGTGATACATTCCCTTTATCTTAAAGTGAATGTCCTACCTGCCTGGCGCCGCGGCTGCCCGTGAGGCTCCCATCCGTCCTGCTCAGCCAATCAGTGCACGGCAGCACTGATTGGCTGAGCGGGACTGCAGCCAGGAGCCTCACATGCAGCCGCGGCACTGAGCAGATAATGTATGCTCTCAGCGGCGGGGGGTTAACTCACATACTCACAGCAGGATGTCAATCCCGCTGCAAGTATGTGCTCTCATAGGGATGAATGGCACTGGATCCGCAGTGGATTTCGCTACGAATTCAGAGCAGGAAATCTGCTGCGGATCCGGTACGTGTGAAGGGACCCTTAATTTGGATCTCTGCATCAAAAGGATTGAACTCATGTCAGAAAAATGAAATTATGCTAAACGGTGGACATTCACTTTATGCTTAAATTCACGCTTCATAATATGTTTTTTTATATTAATATATTTTTTATAATTATTCAGCTTGTAGCTGTCTGAATATTGTTTTACTTTCAAGAGGCTTTATTTCCAAAGGTGATATTTCTGCAAGATCCATTGTGTAGAAGTTTTATATCTTTTTAATTTTTACAAATATTTAGTTAGCATTATGTCCAACAGAAGATATTCTTAAGACAGCTTGCTTCTTTAAGGGAACCTTTCACCCTGGCTGCCGGGGCAGAGCCTGCCAGACCCCCCAGTGGAGCCTCGGATACTTACCCACGGCTCCACCGGGGGGTGGGGCGGGCTGTGCCCCGGAAGCCGGGATGACAGGTCCTCTTTAAGGGTGCCTTCACATGTAATAAGTTCGCAGCGGATCTCCTGCTGCAAGTTTGAAGCAAATCTGCTGTTATACTTGGTATCATTATAGTCTATAACCCTGCATTCTAGCAACGCATTTAAGTTTTGCTGCAAGAATGTATAGTGCCATAAATTTTAAAAATTAACTACTTAGCTCCTGACATCATGCTTGTTGACATCATGTCTGTGTTTCACTGTCTATAGCACAATGTATAGCACAATATTCTTGCAGCGGAATTGAAATCGGGAATGGAGTGCCACAGACTTTAATTTGAATCAGTATTGCAGTGGATTCACTGTGAGAAACGTGCAATATGAAATCTGCCAGAATGTGGTATGTGTGAAGGCACCTAAAGGGTAATTTAAAAAAAAAAAATAATTTAATATGTCATAGTGTCACAGAGTAGTTTACTAAAAAGAGGAAAGAGCTTAAAGGAAGTAACTTAGGATTTGTTGGTAGTTTCCAACCATGTAGAAATATAAGGGGAATTTACTAATAGTGAGATTTAATATGCCAAACCTTAAAGTGTCCTAAGACATGTCAGAACTTACTGATTGCACTCAGTCTCACTCCTGAGACCTGCTATGATCCCAAGATACGGCTAGAGGGCACGGCAGTGCAGTCTACTCCATTGGCTGAACTACACTAGAAAGTTTTTATTAAATCACTCAGATCTGCATAAGATTTGTATTAGGAGTACCTGCACACCTCCACAGGAGTTTTTTTTTTTTTAAATTAAGAAAAAGGGTTAGAAAATGTTCTTAAAATACTATTTTAAAAGTTGCATTATATTAATGCGTGCCAAAAACCCAAATAGTAATTTTTTAGTAACATCTGGTCTCCAGTGCTGCATTTCTCCTCATTTATTTGAATGGTGAGAAACCTCAGCAAATCAACAAGCCTGCAGAGTTTGCTGCATATTTGCAAAAGGTTTCATTCTACATGTTGAAAAGGGTTAAATCTGCTGTAAAAAAAAACCCAAAACAAAACAACAACAACATTATTACCTTGCAATGTACAACATTATTGGCAATTTTAGATTATTTTTTTTTTGCTACAAATCCACAAGAGCCACACCAGTGAACATAGCCTATTGCTTAAAGGGATTGTCTGTGAAACTTCTTTTACAGAGTTCTCAGTTTTGGGTAAAAATTATTTTTCAAAAGCGTGTACTTACTTGCCCTGTTCCCCCACCGCCATGGCTGCAACAGTGTCTGATTATCCTGTGCAGCACTTCCTGTTCATAGCCTCAATACAAGGAAATGCAGTGACGGTGGCAGGGGGCTGATGGTGGTGTTGTGTGGGCAGGGATTCAGGGGAGTACACATTTTTTATTCCCCCCCCCCCGCCAGACTAAGGACATTTCACTGTAAAATGAATTTAAATTCTCTACAAAAAAAACTTAATACCTGTTTCTTTTCTTTGCTGGTCTTTACTGTGAGTATGTCATAGGTGCATTGTAATAAGAAAACACAAACAACGGCCTTAATCTCTCTGTGAAAAAGCATGTCAGTTAACTTTTGAGAGAGCAATCTTCAGAAGCTGAAGGCTGTCAGCTGCTAACATACATGTTAAGGACCTTTTACAAGGGCTGATTATCAGTCAGCAGTGTTGCTAGAAACACTCCTGTGGGTGATAATCGGGCCATGTAAAAGGGACATCGATAAGCTGAGTACAGGTAAACCTGATCTTTGGCTGATTATGTCTTTTGAACAAGCTTTAAAATTAACGCTATCGGCCGCACATCTTCCTGTGGGTTACAGCGTTATATGTGGCGTATAATGATGAAGGGAAACTCACAGCATAGATATGCATGTATCCATGCTGTCAGTTTTTGCAGATCTCAAGCAGCAGTGTATACTTACCATAAATGCTGCTTGTGATCCAGCATCTGGCTTCTCCAGTCCTCCGGCCCCTGCAGTAACTTGAGGCCGACGCTTCATCCGGAATGATTGACAACTGGAGGAGGCAGGGCCTAAAGATACATCTGGTGGGCGGAGAACTGTAGAAGCCAGATGCGGGATCACAAACAGCATGGATGGTAAGTATACACTATTTGTGATCTGGAGACTGACTGCACAAATTTATACATATCTGTGCTGTCAGTTACCAGGACTGCACGAACGATATAAGGTTTGTTCGTACACTTGGGAAGCTCGATTTCTCATGCTTAGGAAAGGCATTGTAAACGAGCGCCGTTCTCGGATGAGAAATTTGGTAAAGTAAAATGACCCTTAGTCTATCAAATGAATCATAGCATTATTTCTATGTTATAAACTATATAGAATGTATATGTATTTTTGTAAGGGTAAATATTCGTAAATTTTTAATTGGCCATTTATTATTCAATGGGAATATAGTGCATTATACCAAAATTCTATAGTGAATTTATACTGTATACCACATATATCAATACTATGTGTTGCATGAATATAAACACCTTATCCATGAAACATTATTTTTATAGCATTGTGTCAATGTTATACTCACATACCTCCCAACATTCCTAGTTGGACAAGTATAAGAAATCCCTTGCTTTTCCCAAGGAAGTTGGAATAACTTCAGTATAGTTGGATTAGTTTAACAAATTTGACCAGGAATCTCTTGTTGTTTCATTATAGTTGGAAAATTTTAACAAATTTGACCAGGAACCCCTTGTTGTCCCCAAGGAAGTTGGAATAGCATAACAAATTAGACCAGAAACCCCTTGCTTTTCCCAAGAAAGTTGGAATAGCATAAAAAATTAGACCAGAAACCCCTTGTTGTTCCCAATGAATTTGGAATAGCATAACAAATTAGACCAGAAACCCCTTGTTGTTCCCAAGGAAGTTGGAATAGCATAGCAAATTAGACCAGGAACCCTTTGTTGTTCCCAATGAAGTTGGAATAGCATAACAAATTAGACCAGTAACTCCTTGTTGTTCCCAGGATAGTTGGAATAGCATAACACATTAGACCAGAAACCCCTTGTTGTCCATTAGAAAGTTTGAATTGCATAACAAATTAGACTAAGAACCCCTTGTTGTTCCCAGGATAGTTGGAATAGTATAACAATTTAGACCAGGAACATCTTGTTGTTTCCAGGACATATGAAGTAAAACCCATTTTCTGACAGGCTATAACTAGTTGGAACTAAAAAACTTGCATTAAAAATTAGAACTGCTGAGAGGTATATGTGACAAGCTTATATATATTATGCAAATATTGCATGGTAATAGTCTTTGATGTGTATCATTTATAATGCATTATTTTCAGACTGGTTTCAGATTAATGCAGGCTTATTGTGGCTGTATTACAGACACAGGACTCAACTTGATTGCAGATCTAATGATCCAAAATGCAGCTATCTTAGGGATCTGAATGTTCAGGTGATTAAACCTGTAGCTTTAATACTGTATATGGGAAATACATGTATTTCACTTCTGAAATTGGCTTAAGTCTACAGTCTACAGTATATTGTATTCTTTGTTTTCTGTGAAAATACAAATGCAATACTAGTAACAAGTAGATTCTCTCCAAACAAAATGATACAGTATCTTTTGCTTGTGTATAGAATATATTGTAAAACAATGCCACATCTTATTTTTAACAATAAAAATGCTTACTTAAAAAACGGATTCTCTTTTGTTTTCTTTGGAAAAAAAAATAATTTAAATAATCTTAAATGGGTTGTCCAGTGCTTTATATAATTTTGGGATGGTGCGAAAATGGACCACAATATATATATATATATATATATATATATATATATATATATATATATATATATACATATCTATTACCGGACCTTTGCCTGTTTCTACTGCAGCAACTGTTCTTCTGCTTTTGATCCCCCATCATTCTTCTCTTTAGCCTGCTCCTGAGATGAGTTCTGGGAGCAGGACCTGCCCACTTAGCTAATGACAATGGTGCCCCATCTCAGCCAGTGATTGGCTGAACAGTTAGTACTGCTCCAGGGGCTTGTCTTGGAAGCAGGCTAAAGAGACAATTGCAGGGGACTACCCTATTGTACCCTAATGCCACGAATGAGAAGGAAACATATGTTAAGGAGGTAAGCCAAGAAACCATAAACTACTGTTATGAGATTTGGTATATGATGTATCTGCTATGTGGAACTCTAAAAAAATTCAAACACATAATATAACAGTGGTGCTTTCTAATAATATTACAAGTATTATTAAATGATTAGCAGACAATCAAACTATAATTTTTCCAGGTACCAAAAGTACATCCAATACACATACAATAGACTAGAAGATGCAAAAATTATACATATAGGTATAATTCCATGCATCAAATGACTACTCTATCATGATCACTTTATCCAAAGGATAGTCAATTTTTCTGATGAATTTCACGAGGGTACATTATGGTAACCAGTAACTTCTTTCCCCTGCATGAAATCTGCACATTAATGCCTCAGCCATTTTCTTTATTTTTAAGTGAAGTTGTAATTTTTAATGGCACCATTTTGCAGTTTGTATAACTTATTGATTACTTTTTGAGAAGTAATGTAATTCCATAATTGGTCAGAATTCTCTATTTCATACATTATTTACTGGACGTCATTTAATGTAACGTCCAGTAAAATAACATCATAGCCTTATTTTTACAATTACAGCAATACAGGATTTAAATAGTTGTAATTTTAAGTTTCACTACATTGGTGCAGAAGAAACACTTAAAATGTCCTTATCACATTTATATATATGGTGCATAGGGGCAAGCTTCGGAATTCGCCCGTATTCTTTAGTGTGCACATACTTTTACTTGTAGAGATATGTGTCTGAATTGGTAGCTAATCTCTCTGTGTAATAGGACCTTTAGGGCTGGCACAGTGATGTGGGAGTTGCACTTTCAATAATAATGTTAAAAGAGTTGTCCAGCGAAAATCTTTTTCTTTCAAATCAACTGATATCAGAAAATAATACATAGATTTGTAATTTACTGCTTTTAAAAAATCTCAAGGCTTCCAATACTTATTATTTCCTATATGTCATGCAGGAAATGTTTTATTTTCAGTCTGACACAGTGCTCTCTGCTGACATCTCTGGCCGAGACAGGAACTTTGTCTCGGTTTTCTATGAATACCCATAGAAAACTTCTCCTGCTCTACACAGTTCCTGTCTTGGCCAGAGATGGCAGCAGAAAGCAGTGTGTCAGACTGAAAATAAAATAACATTTCCTGCATGACACACAGCAGCTGATAAGTATGGGAAGACTTGAGATTTTTTAATAGAAGTAAATTACAAAGCTATATAACTTTATGACACTAGTTGATTTGAAAGAAAAATATTTTCGCTTGACAACCCCCTTAACCCTTAGACGACCCAGGGCGTATAGTTACGCCATGGAAGTCTGTCCCCAGACGACCTAGGGCGTAACTGTACGCCCTGGGTGTTTCTCCCGCTATGAAGCGTGCTCCGGAGCGGAGCGCGCTTCATAGCAGGTGGGGGCCGGCTGCAATCAGCAGCCGGGACCTCACCGGCAATGACACGCTGCAGCGATCGCGCTGCCGCGTGTCATTAACTCCTTAAACGCCGCCCCCTGTCACTTACCGATCGGGACCCCCGCAGTGTGACTGCAGGGGTCCCGATCGGTAAAACGGACTGCCGGAGGTCTCTCACCTGCCTCCGTGCGGTCCGATCGGCGATCTGCTACACTGAGCCTGCACAGGCAGGCTCAATGAGCAGATCGCCGATAACACTGATCAATGCTATGCCTATGGCATAGCATTCATCAGTTCAGAAATCAAACTAATGTATGTAAAAGTCCCCTAAAGGGACTTCAAATGTGTAAAAAAAAAAAGTTAAAAACACTAACACACTACCCCAAAACCCCTCCCCCAATAAAAGTCTAAATCACCCCCCTTTCCCATTATATAAATAAAACATATAAAAATAAATAAACAAATAAACATATAATATATCGTAGCGTGCGTAATTGTCCGATCTATTAAAATATAACAAGCGTCATTGCGAACGGTAAACGGCGTACACGACAAGAGGGAAAAAAGTGCGCGGATTACCGATTTTATGTTACATTATATATAAAAAAAAATTAATAAAAAGTGATCAAAACGTCCGATCTTCACAAATATGGTATTAATAAAAACTAGAGATCATGGCGGAAAAAATTACACCCCATACAGCCCTGTAGGTGAAAAAATAAAACCGTTATAAGCGTCACAATAGGCCCATTTTATTTATAATTAATTGCCAAAAAAAAGGATTTCATTTAAAAAAAATATATAACATTAGAGAATCTCTGTAAACCTGCATGTGGTTGTGTTCGGGCTGACCTATAGAGAATAGTATCATGTCGCTTTTACCATATAGTGCATTACGTAGACACAGGAACCCCCCAAACGTTACCATATTGCATTCTTTTTTACGATTTCACCTATTTATATCTTCATAAATAATATATTTGGAATTCTATCATACATGTTATGGTAGAATGAATGACGCCATTACAAAGTACAACTATTCCTGTAACAAATAAGCCCTTACATGGCCTTGTAGATAAAAAACTGAAAGTGTTGGAGCTCTTAGAAGGGGAGGAGGGGAAAACGGAAACACTAAGATCAAAATTTGCGCGGTCCACTGGGTCATTTTGGGCCTGGTCCTCAAAGGGTTAATTGCTTCTAGTGTAGTGTCTCATGGCTGACAGATTCTCTAGATGGTGGTGTATGAATACTCAAATAGCAGTTGCTGTTGGCAAATCCATTATAGCTTTCCATCTCTTGAGCTGTATAGGTGTGATAACACAATGGCCTAGATATTTCAATTAATCTGAGACAATAATCGGACACATTTTGTCCCAGACAGATAGCAATAAATTACAGACAATTTTAGGAGATGAAGTCTGAGCTGTGAGCGGTTTCCTTTGTCTGAGACAAAAATGTGCCTGACATTTGATAGTTTACATTTTACACACCTTGATAAATTTGGTCCACAGGCCTTGTTTTAACAGCTTTTATTAGTTATTTTTTTTAATTATTTTTTATTTTTAACATGTAACCAAGTTGTCATAGACAATGATACAGAGATGTAAGGTCAAACATAAACTAAAAGAGTAAAAGGTAAGATTAAAATAGTATTGGTTCAAATTCAATAACAATATCAAGTTTTATATTAACCCCTTAAGGTCAAAGCCGATTTTCGTTTTTGCACTTTTGTCCCGTTGTCCCGGAGGAGCGATCTCCCTGTCTGATGCCGGCCGGTGACTCATCCAAAATGGCGCCGTCCCCGGCTCGGCACTTGTTTGTATTCGGCTGCAGCAGCCGAAAGCAAACGAGTGCCGATCTCATTGATCTTTGCTGTATATCTATACAGCAAAGATCTCAATGAGAGATCAAAGTATATATACTAGAAGTCCCCTAGGGGGGCTTCTAGTATATGTGTAAAAAAAAAAAGAAGAAGTGTTGTTTATAGTAAAAAGCCCCCTCTCCCAATAAAAGTCTTCATCACCCCCCTTTTCCCAGGTTTTAAATAAAAGTAAACAAATAAATAAATAAATAAACATGTTTGGTATCGCCGCGTGCGTAATCGCCCGAACTATTAATTAATCACATTCCTGATCTCACACGTTAAACGGCGTCAGCGCAAAAAAATCCCAAAGTGCAAAATTGTGCATTTTTGGTAGCATCAAATCCAGAAAAAATGTAATAAAAAGCGATCAAAAAGTCGTATATGCGCAATCAAGGTACCGATAGAAAGTAAACATCATGGCGCAAAAAATGACATGACATGCATAACAAGTCAGATTTACCCCAGGGCGAATGGCGTAAAAACACAGTTCCCCCAAATAAAAGAAATGCGTTTTTTTTTTTATTTTTTACCACACTTTTTTTCTGGTTTCGTAGTGTATCAAATGCAAAAAAAAAGCCTGTCATTGCAAAGAACAATTAGTGACGCAAAAAATAAGGGCTCATGTGGGTTTCTAGGTGGAAAAATGCAAGTGATATGGCCATTTAAACACAAGGAGGAAAAACCGAAAACGCAAAAACGAAAATGGGCACCGTCCTTAACCTGTTAAGGACCCATGACGTATCGGTACGTCATGGATCACTGTCACTTAAGGATCCATGATGTACCGGTACGCAGGTCCTTTAAGAGGGCGCCACGGACCGGCCGCATGCGATCGGGAGAGATGGCCTGCTGAAATACACTGCAGGCCATCTCTCCCTTTCAGCATGGGGGGTTGTTAACCCCCCCCCCATGCCGACGATCGCTGCTATTGGCTGATCAGTTCAGATCAGCCAATAGCTTCGAAGGATAACCCTTTGTGCATTCCGCAGCTGGCACCCGCCGGCGTACTGATGCAGGCGTGCGTCTCCGCCCTTGTCATAGACTCCATGTTATGCATGGGTGGATTCCATCGTCCGTCCAAAGAATGAACACATTGGACGGAGAGCGGATTCCGCCCGTGCATAGAATGGAGTCTATGACACGGACGCAGACGCGCGCCCGCATCAGTCCACCGGTGGGTGCCAGCTGCGGAATGCAGAAAGGGTTATCCTTCGCCATTCCGCAGTGTGCACGTACCCTTAGAGTGTATGAAGGAAGGGACACCCGAATCCAGCCCCCAGATGCCCCCCCATCCTCCGAGTTAGTGGGAAGATCGTTCGGGAACTGATCTTCCCACTGCTGGATAAAGGTTACCACCTGTACGGGGATAACTCTTATACCAGCACCCCCTCCTCTGGTCCCTCGCTGCCTGAGCTACTGTAGCTTGCGGCAGGATCCGAAAATATCAGAAGCATTAACAGAGCCCTAATATTTAGCAGCCATGGAGTGGACCCAGCGCTTCTGGATATGAAGGACCCCGGATCGCACCAGGGCAACATTTTCCAGGTGACGTCCCCCACACTGGAAAACAGGAGACCCCAGAAGAAGTGCAGAGTGTGGTGTAACAGGGGGATCAGGAAGGACGCCATTTTCCAGTGTGACGCTTGTCCTGATCACCCCGGCCTCTGCATACAGGATCGCTTCAAGGCGTACCACACGTCATCGGTGTTCTACATTATCTAAATTCTGTCCCTTATTCCTATTTCAGGGGTCACGTTGATCCAGGGATTATTCTGATTGCCATTATGGAGTCGGGAAGGAATTTTTTCCCATTGATGAGGCTACTGTTGTCTGCCTTACGAGGGTTTTTATTGCCTTCCTCTGGATCAACACAGGTTGAATTTGATGGACACCTGTCATTTTCAACCTTATAAACTAATAATTGGCTTAAAGGGAACCTGTCACCACCAGTGCCGGGGTGACAGGCTCCCGACCCCCCGTTAGAGCCCCCTATACTCACCTAATCCCGCCGGGTCCCGCTTCTGGAGGTGGTCGGGTGATGAAGATCTCAGCCGCTGCAGCCCGGCGCGCGCGCTGAGAGATGAGTCCAACGCTCATAGAGAATGACAGGAGAGTCCAGCGCTCCGTCATTCTCTATGGGTGTTGGACTCATCTCTCAGCGCGCGCGCCGGGCTGCAGCGGCTGAGATCTTCATCACCCGACCACCTCCAGAAGCGGGACCCGGCGGGATTAGGTGAGTATAGGGGGCTCTAACAGGGGGTCGGGAGCCTGTCACCCCGGCACAGGGGGTTACAGGTTCCCTTTAATACCCCCAAATAAATTAGAATTGTCCCTTTTCCCCAGCTAAATAGGTATGGCCGCCATTCCCATTAGAGGATGCCATGATGCAATTACAAAGCCTCTGTGCTGCCAGGGCAGTAGAAACCCCCCACAAGTGACCCCATTCTGGAAACTACACCCCATAAGGAATCTAACAAGGGGGGCAGCGGGTATATGGCCCCCTGGTGACGGCCACATTTGGGACGTGAAAATGAAAAAAATTGTATTTTTTATTTTCACGGCATATGTTCTACATATGTGCCTGTTACCAGTGGGGTCCATATGCTCACTGCACCCCTCGTTAGATTCCTTATGGGGTGTAATTTCCAGAATGGGGTCACTTGTGGGGGGTTTCTACTGTCCTGGCAGCACAGGAGCATTGTAATTGCGACATGGCCTCCATCCTCCATTCCAGCCTCTAAATGGCGCTCTGTCCCTTTGGTGGCTTGCCCTGTGCCCATATGGCACATTATGTCTACATGTGGGGTATTTTCGTACTCAGGGGAAATTACCCTACACGTTTTGCATTTATTTATTTTTTTAACCCCTTGTAGAAATGAAAAAAAAAAATCAAGGCTAGACCAACATTTAGTGTAATTTTTTTGAAATTTTTACTCTAAATCATTGATCTTGTCATGATTTTTTCATTTTCACAAGGGGCTAAAAGATTAAAACAAACACAAAATGTGAAGAGCAATTTCCTTTGAGTATGGAAATACCCCACATGTGGACATAAAGTGCCATGCTGGTGCAGGGTAAGCCTCCAAAGGAAAGGAGCGCCTTTTGGTTTTTTGAGGCTGGATTTGGCTGGAATGGATTTCGAGGGGCCATGTTGCATTTAAAAGGCCCCTGTGTTGCAAAGACAGTTGAAATCCCCCACAAGTGACCCCATTATGGAAACTACACCCCGCAAGGAATGTAACAAGGGGTGTAGTGAGCATATGGACCCCACTGGTGACGGCACAAATGTGGAACAATGTGGCGTGAAAATGAAATATTACATTTTTTACACTCTAATGTTGGTCTAGCCTTGAATTTATCATTTTCACAAGGGGTTAAAAGAGAAAAAAAAAACACAAAATGTGTAGAGCAATTTCCCCCGAGTCCGTAAATACCCCACATGTGGACATAAAGCGCCATGTGGGTGCAGGGCAAGCCTCCGAAGGTAAGGAGCGCCATTTGGATTTTGGAGGTTGGATTTGGCTAGAATGGATGATGAACGCCATGTCGCATTTACAGAGCCCATTACAAGCGACCCCATTCTGGAAACAACACCCCTCAAGGGGTGCAGTGAGGATATGGACCCCTGGATGACGGGCACATTTGTTCCGTGAAAGTGAAAAAATGAAAATTTTCATTTTCACGTCACATTTTTCCACATTTGTGCCCATCACCAGTGGAGTCCATATGCTTACTGCACCCCTTGCTAGATTCCTTAAGAGGTGTAGTTTCCAGAATGGGGTCACTTGTGGGGGGTTTCCAGTGTTTTAGCAGCACGAGGGCTCTGTAAATGCGACGTGGCCCTTGAAATCCATTCCAGTGAAATCCAGCTTCCAAAAGCCAATTGGCGCTCCTTCCCTTTGGACGCTCGTCCTGCGCCCGCTTGGCACTTTATGTCCACATGTGGGGTATTTCCGTACTCGGGAGAAACTGCGCTACATGTTTTGTGTTTTTTTTTTTCCTTTTATCCCTTTGAGAAAATGAAAAATGAAGGCTAGAACGTTTTAGTGTAAAAAATACTTTTGTCTTTTTTCACGCCATATTGTTCGGAAAATCTGTGAAGCACCTGTGGGGTCCAGATGCTCACCGTACCCCATTGTTACATTCCTTGAGGTGTGTAGTTTTCTAAATGGTGTCCCTTTAGGGGTGTTTTTTAGGTTTTGGCACCCCAGAGCCTCTGCCAACCTGAAGTGGTACAGTCAGAAATGACCAAATATAATGGAGCCATTGAAATTCACTAGGCGCTCCTTTATATCTGAGGCTTGTGGTTGCGTCAAATAGCGTAATAGGGCCACATATGGGGTATTTCTATAAACTGCAGAAACGGGGCAATACATATTGGGGTGCATTTCTCTGGTAATAGGTTTATAATTATGAAAAATATTGGATTACAATAAAATCTCTGCACAGAAAATTAAAATGTTCTAATTTCTTACACACTTAGCTTTTATTTCTGTGACTCCCCTAAAGGGTTAAAAAACTTTCTGGATGTGCTTTTGCAGAGTTTGGGGGTGCAGTTTCTGAAATGGGGTGCTTTGTGGGGCTTTCTAACATACAGTCCCCTCAAATACACTTTAAACCTGAACAGGTCCCTAAAAATATCTGTTTTTGAAATTTTACTGAAAATTTGCTGCTAATGTTTTACGCTTTCTATTGTCTAAAAAAAATGAAATATAGTTTAATAAATGCTGCCAACATAAAGTAGACATGTTGCTATCTCAGAACCAGCCGGATAGGTTAAAGCATCCCGGAGTTATTAATGAATAAAGTGACACAGGTCCTTAAGGCCATTTCAGGCCCGGTCCTTAACCCCTTAAGGACAGAGCCAATTTCGATTTTTGCGTTTTCGTTTTTTCCTCCTTGTGCATAAAAGGCCATAGCAGTTGCATTTTTTCACCTAGAAACCCACATGAGCCCTTATTTTTTTCGTCACTAATTGTACTTTGCAATGACAGGCTGAATTTTTGCATAAAGTACACTGCGAAACCAGAAAAAAATTCAAAGTGTGGTGAAATTGAAAAAAAAAAACGCATTTTGTCTATTAGGGGGAAATGTGTTTTTACGCCATTCGCCCTGGGGTAAAACTGACTTGTTATGCACGTTCCTCAAGTCGTTACGATTAAAACGATATGTAACATGTATAACTTATATTGTATCGGATGGCCTGTAAAAAATTCAAACCATTGTCAACAAATATACGTCACTTAAAACCGCTCCATTCCCAGGCTTATAACGCTTTTATCCTTTGGTCTATGGGGCTGTGTCAGGTGTCATTCTTTGCGCCATGATGTGTTCTTTCTATCGGTACCTTGATTGCGCATATTCGACTTTTTGATCGCTTTTTATTACAATTTTTCTGGATTTGATGCGACCAAAAATGCGCAATTTTGCACTTTGGTATTTTTTTGCGCTTACGCCGTTTACCGTACGAGATCAGGAATGTGATTAATTAATAGTTTGGGCGATTACGCACGCGGCGATAGCAAACATGTTTGTTTATTTATTTATTTATTTACTTTTATTTATAACCTGGGAAAAGGGGGGTGATTCAGACTTTTATTAGGGGAGGGGGCTTTTTATTCACAACAACACTTTTCTTATTTTTTTTACACATATACTAGAAGCCCCCCTAGGGGACTTCTAGTATATACACTTTGATCTCTCATTGAGATCTCTGCAGCATAGATATGCTGCAGAGATCCATGAGATCGACACTCGTTTGCTTTCGGCTGCTGCAGCCGGAAACAAACGAGTGCCGAGTCGGGGACGGCGCCATCTTGGAGCAGTCCCCGGCCGGCTTCAGAAACGGAGATCGCTTCTCCGGGATAACATCCGGAGGAGCGATCTCCGCCACTAGACAGCAGGGAGATGCTGGATCCGGTAATCTGATGCAGCTGTCATGTTTGACAGCTGCATCTGATTACTGTATTAGCGGGCACGGCGATCGGACCGTGCCCGCTAATACCTACGGTCCCGGGCTACACGCGGCACCCGGCACCGCCGCGGTTCAGAGCGGGGTCGCAGCGCGGCCCCGCTCTGAACGCCCTTACCGGCAATAGGGCGTACCTATACGCCCTTTGTCGTTAAGGGATTAAGGGGTCAAAGTGTCACTGTCGTTAAATTTTTTTTTTTTTTCAGATATCAATAGTCCAGGCGATTTTAAGAAACCTTGTAATTGGGTTTATTAGACAAATCTGCCATTATCTGCATGTAAAAAGCCTTTTCCCAGCCCCCCCCCCCCCTCCTCTCCTTTCTGCTGTCCACTCCTCAGAATCAGGAAATCTCGACTGTTTTTTCATCTCTTTCATCAGTTGGATCCTGTCTGGTCTATGAAGAGAGGAGGGAGGAGGGGGAAGGAGTGAGATTAGTGGGCAGCTGAGAGCTGAGAACAAAGGATTGCTCAGCAGGGGAGCTATTCAGAGCCCTAATTAGTGGTCAGATAGCTCAGTGCTGATGTCACAGGAGAGAGCCCGGGATGTGAATGTAAATTAACTCTTTGTTGTCCTGTTTTGCTGCTTTTACTTTCTCTCTTCATAGGAAAACCATGAAGACAGGGGGAGAGCTTCAAACTGCTTTTTCATTATAAAAATTCATTTTTCGGCTAATAAACCCAATAACAAAGTTTCTTAAAATCTCCTGTACTATTGATTTATGCAATAAAAATTTTAACAACAGTGACACTTTAATATCCAGGGTTATAGTCTTTTCAGAAATGACCGTAAAAATAAGAAAGGGGGAGGGGTCTGTCTATATGTTAAATCCTGCCTTAAGCCCATTCTGCGGGAGGAAATAAGTGATGATAATGTGGAGTCTCTTTGGGTAGAAATAAAGGGAGGGACGAGGAATAATAAAATTCTTATAGGAGTGAGTTATAAACCTCCAAGTATAGTGGAAGAATCAGAAAATCTCCTTATAAGACAAATAGATAGGGCAGCAAAGCAGGGTGACTTCATTATTATTATTATGGGGGACTTTAACTACCCAAATATAAACTGGAAAGCAGAAACCTGCAGCTCCAGGAAAGGAAGTGGTTTTTGGAAATAGTAAAAGATAATTACCTTTCCCAACTAGTACAGGAACCAACAAGAGGGAGGGTACTCCTGGACCTGATCTTAACCAATAGGCCAGACAGAATATCAAAATAAAGATGGGGGGGGGGGGGTAATAGTGACCACAACATAGTAAGTTTTCAATTATCCTTCAATAAAATGGATTAGTAGAGGGGCAACAAAAACATTAAATTTCAGGAAGGCTAATTTCCAAAAACTAAGAGAGGACCTTGGGGACATAGACTGGGACAATGCCTTCAGGTAGTGGGGAAGCATTGAGCAACTATAGACAGAAGAATAGAATGTGTAAAAAACAAATAAAAGAAGCAAAAATTGCAACAGAAAGAAGGATTGCCACAGAAAGTAAAATGAATCCCAAAATGTTCTTCACCTATATAAATAACAAAAGACTTAAAACTTAAAATTTTGGTCCCCTTAAAAATAATCTGGGTGAGGGGGAAGAGGAAAAGGCCAATCTACTAAATACATTCTTCTCTACTGTATTCACAGAGGAGAATCCCATAACAGATGGCATGACTAGGGATAATGTAAATCCTCCCATAAATCTCAACTGCCTAACACAACAAGAAGTGGCAAGACGCCTTAAAAACATTAAAATCCAGTCACTGGGCCCAAAAGGTATCCATGCTAGAGTTTTGCAAGAATTGAGTACTGTGGTAGACAGACCGTTATTCCTAATATTTAAAGATTCTATAACGACAGGGATTGTTCCACAGGACTGGCGCATAGCTAATGTGGTACCAATATTCAAGAAGAGGTCAAAAAGCGATCCTGGAAACAACAGGCCCGTAAGTCTAACATCTATAGTAGGTAAAGTATTTGAGATGCTATACTGGAGTATCTTAATGAAAATAATCTTATGACGCAGCATCAGCATGGATTTATGAGGGATCGATCCTGCCAAACTAATCTGATCGGTTTCTATGAAGAGGTGAGTTATAGACTGGACCTGGGGGAGGCTGTGGATGTTGTGTATCTGGACTTTTCAAAGGCATTCGATACTGTTCCGCATGAAAGGTTGGTCTACAAAACGAGGATACTGGGACTCGGGGGAGGGTGGTCATTGATGGAACATATTCAGATTGGGTTTTAGTTACTAGTGGGGTACCACAGGGGTCAGTGTTGGGTCCACTGCTTTTTATTATTTTTATGAATGATCTTGTAGAGGGGCTACAGAGTAGAATCTCCATTTTTGCAGATGATACTAAACTGGGTAGAGTAATCAGCACAGAGGAGGATAATATCATATTACAGAGGGATTTGGAGAAGCTAGAGGCTTGGGCGGTGAAATGGCAAATGAAGTTTAATGTAGTTAAATGTAAGGTTATGCATTTGGGCCATAGAAATAATAAGTACAGTTATGTGCTAAATAATAAAACACTGGGTAAAACTACTTCCGAAAAGGACCTGGGGGTATTGGTTGACAGTAAACTCAACTTTAGTGATCAGTGCCAGGCAGCAGCTGCCAAAGGACACAGCTGAACTGAAGCGGGTGCAAAGGTGGGCAACAAAGGCCATTAAGGGAATAGGTGGGTTACAGTATCAGGACAGGTTATCAAGCTTGGGGTTATTTATGCTAGAAAAAGACGTCTTGGGGGCAATCTGATTTACAATGTACAAATATATGAATGGATCTTTGTAGTGGTCTTTTTACTCGTAGGTCTGTAACCAAGACAAGGGGGCATTCTTTACGTCTAGAGGAAAGAAGATTTCAGCATCAGCATCGACGCTTCTTTACTGTACGAGCGGTAAGACTGTGGAACTCTCTGCCACATGATGTTGTCATGGCTGATTCATTATATAAGTTCAAGGGAGGCCTGGATGCTTTTCTTAAAAAATATAATATTACAAGGTATGGGCATTCGATTTCCGGTGATACATTGATCCAGGGATTGTTCTGGTTGCCATTGGATTTGGGGGGGGGGAGGGGGGTTTCTTCCTGTGGTGGGGTGGTTGTTGTCTGCCTCATGGGGATTTTTGCCTCCCCCTGAATTAGCGCAGTAGGGTTTCCCTAGGTCAGTGATGGCTAACCTCGACGCTCCAGCTGTTGCAAAACTACAATTCCCATCATGCCTGAACAACCAAAGACAACCAAAGGCTCTGGAAGTCGGGTTGTGAGATCCCCATTTTATCCAGGAAGTGAAGCCTTGATTCAGTAGTAAGTGCAGGGAAAAAGCCCTTTATGTGCAATTCCTGTAATAAGTGTATATTGGTGATTTGTATAACGGGGGGTAATAGAATACTTCAATAAAAATTTTCACCAGACTTCTCCTTTAGGCTATGTTCACACTGCGTATGAATCCGTCCGTAGATCGTACGCCGCCGTACATGTGCGGCTGAAACTACGGGCGTAGTGAGGCAGGTCATTTACTTGGAAATCTTCGCCCAGCCCGTAAACCACACAGAACCTTTTGGATCGAAAAATCAAGTTCAATTTGGCTGAAATAAGTACTTCGTACGGGACCGCATGGAAATCCACGACCGTGAGTTTCAACATTTCCGTCCTCAAACAATGGTCTTGTTCATTTTTCACGGCGCCGTATACGATCCGGCCGTAAGCTCATACGTAGTGTGCACTGTGCGGGCATATATCGTATACTTTCAAGCGAATGAATCAACCTCAAAACTACGTGTGTATATTCGCAGTTCGCACTACGGACGGATTCATACGCAGTGTGAACATAGCCTATAGCTGTATAGTAAGGATTAATGCCCCCCCTATGTGTTTATATTTTGTGAATCTTTGTCTATAATGAGTGATTTGCACCTTTTCTAAAATAACTGAACATGGTTTTGGGTTCGTCATGGTATCTTACAGTAAATATTATAATGTGTCATTTTTATTTTAAATGTATCATGATGCTGCATTTCAAGTGAAGGGCATGACAGTTCATTTCAGTAGAAGGACCAGCAGCTTCTTGTAAATGACTACATAAGATGATGTAATTGACTAAAAACTGCTGACGCTAACATGAGTGTTCTTTCTCATACAGGACTGCGCAGTGGATTGTGGATCATTTGCATAAGAAAACCACTAACAATTATTAAACCATATTTTCCATCCTATGAACAAAGGACTGAAACTAAAAACACTGTGGTTTTTATTGATGCAGTAGACAAGGTCACTTGTATTAATCATTTTGATCACGACATTGCAATTTTTACCTATTTTGGTTATAAAAATGATATATAGAGAAGAGGTACATTATAGGGCTTTCTTTTCAGTGTGGCTTGAGCCTTATATTGTAGTTTAAAAACATGGGGGAGATTTTTGAAACTAAGAGAAAAACTGTTTGTTGCTTGGATGTCAGTCTAGGGAGTCCTGCCATAGGCTGTTTTAAGCCTTAGGGCTGCATCCAACTTTTGGAGTTGTGGGTTGGTAAATGCTGAGCATTCATGTTCGAAGAAAGTTGCTGAACTTGAACAGTTTGGCATCTTCGCTCAACACTACCAATTTCGACTGGATGAATCTTAGCATGTTGATAGTCATGCAGTTCTGTAATCTTTGCTCATGAGGTCACAAAATGTCAGTATATGACTATAACTATATAATAAGGTGATAGGTGGTCAGAGTGCCTCAAGAATGGAGAAGCACTATTAAGGGAAAATTAGGAATCTACTATTAAACTATAATACTTCATTTATAGTTCTTGCCTCTTCATGTGGGGAGGAGAGACTTCATGCTTCCTAGATCCTTATGAAGCTGCACCCCCTTTAGCCACACCCCTGAATCTTGCCCAACGTGTTTTGAAGATAGAATCTGGTTTCTTCAGCAGACCTTACCTTATGATTGGCAATAAAAATTCATACATCAGCATAAAAAATTAGGAACACTTACTCTGTTCTACAACTAGCCAGTCTTAGCATTAATCATGTTAAATAGAAATGGAAAGGTCGATAACCTCTGCAATTTAACCACAGAAAATGCATAAAAATAAATAAATAAATAAACAAAGCTAATAGTTTGATTTTAAGTAAAACATTTTGGCTAGGGATCTTTTTATGTTTAGACACAGTAATCTCTACTTTTGGGTGGCTGTATATATAATATATCTTGAATATGCATGTAAATGTATGAACCTAAAGAAGATGAGAGTCACTCTTTAAAACATTGTCATTTTAACTGAAATAAACCAGTGTTCATCTGAAGATCTCAAGAAAGATCTGGGTGTCTAGCATTTCAATCAGTACTGTAGTGATTTCCTTCTACATTGCAATCCAATCAGAAATCTGGGTACTTGTGAGTCGGTAAAGGAAATTGGGTACCCTGTATCTGCCTTTATGCCTTCTGTACTTTGTTCACTTGTAATGTTTGCACCTTTCTAGAATATGAAACAACTTTCCTATAAATATTTACCATTTTTAGTCATTTTTAGTCAGTTTTCTCCTGAACTGGAGTTAGATGTGATAGCAGTTTAGTGGTCTACCTCTAGATTATGGTTTGTTTCAGTTTTCCGTTTTTCAATTACAACTATGGCAACAATCGTAGACATTAAGGCTGGGTTCACATGTTGTAAGACAGCAGTCGTTCTGTGACACGGCCATGTCACAGATCGGTCACTGTCTGTGAAGTTCACCCCAGTCGATACTGCAGTACCGGCTGGATGAACTTAATTTCTTTTGAATTGGAGTGTGGGCACATTCGAGTTTACCAAGTCCCAATTAACCATTGCAGACAATGTAAACTGTGGCCGGAGTCGCACTTTACATTGTCTGCACTGTTAATTTTGTGCGGCTGCTATCCAATGAATATCAGCTGCACAAAATAGACATGTCAGTTTTGCAGTGCGGCCGCTTGAAATCCCAACCGGAGTGTATACAGACTGCATACACTCCGGCTGGGATTCCATAGGAAACAATATCATTTGACATTTTCAATAAACAGCGGCCAGTGTTGCAAGCTGCAACAACGACAGTAATTTATTAAAAAAAAATACTTTGTGTGAACGTGGCCTCAATTTCATTTTTTTTTTTACAACTGCATTAATAAATGTACCTTTTGTACTCTTAACGTTGTAGACCTGGTACTTGCATTTTTTGAAGGTATATTACCAATATGCAGAGATTCAGCTGAAAATCACAGATGACCATGGTGAAGTTGTATGGGGGGGGGGGGGGGCGTCTAGCTACGCCCCTGTCTTTAACCACACAGTGGAATTATACTGACTGAATTGTTACATAACAAAGAGCATTGTCTCATGGTAAGCATGCAGAGTTGATAATATAATTAACAGAAATTAATGATATATTCAGCCTAAGGGTCCATTTACACAGAAAGATTATCTGACAGATTATCTGCCAAAGATTTGAAGCCAAAGCTAGGAGTGGATTTGGAAAGAGGAGAATTCTCAGGCTTTCCTTTATGACCTGATCTCTGTTTATAGTCTGTTCCTGGCTTTGGCTTCAAATCTTTGTCAGATAATCTGTCAGATAATCTTTCAGTGTAAATGGACCCTAAGTTTATTGCCCTCAGTTGATATACAACCTACACAATGAACAGGTGTCTTTCCTTGTGTGAAAGCACAAAGGACTGGGACTTCCTGTATTTGGTCTTTTTTGAACAGAGAAAAGACTGCATATCCTACCTAATTGTGCCTATAAGGAGCCCATTTAGGTGGACCTAATGCAATCAAAATTCAGAAGGGTTGTAAGCAGCGGCGTAGTGACCAAAGGGGGGCCTGCGAGGCCCCCCCTTGCCACTGCACTGCCTTCCTGTTGTGACCGCAAGCAGTGTTTTGCGTGTGATCACAAGAGGCTGGCCCCCGGCTAATGTGCAGCTCCCCGTCTCTGTCCCATCCCCGGCAGCACACACTGAGCTCAGTGTGCGTTAGGGAAGTACTTCCAGCACAGGGAGCGTCTATAACAAGCGCCCCCTGTGCTGGAAGTAACATCCCTGGCGCACACTAAGCTCACTGGTGCGTGTGCTGCCTGGGATGGGTTGGGACAGAGTCGGGGAGCCGCACGTCAGCCGGGGGCCAGACCGGACTGCAGAAGAGAAGAGCCATGATGGGGGAGCGAGTTGTCAGGTGAGTTGTGTGTTTCTTTTCTTATCTGCTTTGCAACATAAGGGGGCTAACATGGAGAGTACAACAAAAGGGGGCTAACATGGGGGGGAGGAAACAAAGGGGGGCTAAAATGGGGGGGCAACATAAGGGGGCAACATAAGAGGGCTAACATGGGGACAACAAAAGGGGGCTAACATGGGGGACAACAAAAGGGGGCTAACATGGGGGGCAACATAAGGGGGATAACATGGGGGGGCAACATAAGGAGGATAACATGGGGGGCAACATAAGTGGGCTAACATGGGGACAACATAAGGGGGCTAACATGGGGGTATAACAGGTGGGCATCTATAAGGGGACAACACATGGGGGAATCTATAAGGGGACAATACATGGGGGGCATCTATAAGGGTGACAAAACAGGGGGGCCATCTATAAGAGGGAAAACACAGGGGGGGCCATCTATAAGGGGGACAACACAGGGGGGCCATCTATAAGGGGGAAACATTGTGGGCCATCTATAAGGTGGACTACACGGAGAGGGGGGCGTATACAATAGGGCATGCACAGAGGGATGCATGTACTATAAGGGGATCACATAGTGTCAGGGCTATCCACTAAATGAGGGTGTAAAGGGGCCAATACAGATGTGCAGTTTGTAGAGAGATGAGGATTGTGCCAGAGTGAGGAGCCTAATATGTCTGTCTAGCAGATTCTGTGTATTCGTGGCTCGGAGAAGTTCTCATAACGGCCCAGGACAGAAGAAGAAGATGAAAAGGGAAGAACTACCATCAGAGAAGACGTCCCCTGTGAGTCACTGGATATAACTGTACTGTAATGTATATAGTGTACACACCCTGTGTAGAGCTGCGTCCACCTTTTTATGACTGGATGAGGTGATTTAGTTGGATTTAGTATACTGTATTTTTAGTTGGATTTAGTATACTGTATTTGGTCAGTAACAATATGGTGGTGATGGTAGTGGTTGTGGTGTGGTGATAATATTTGCCCCTTGTATACTGGTATTATTGGCAATATTGGTCTCAGTGTACAGGATTTGTTAGTAACAGTATGGTGGTAATATGTATGGTAATAATATTTCCAATATACTGGTATTATTTG
The DNA here is from genome assembly GCF_027789765.1 of Dendropsophus ebraccatus. Taxonomy (NCBI): domain Eukaryota; kingdom Metazoa; phylum Chordata; class Amphibia; order Anura; family Hylidae; genus Dendropsophus; species Dendropsophus ebraccatus. The sequence goes on from NC_091462.1 coordinate 55,168,268, forward strand.
TAATATCGGTCTTGAGATATAACAATAGCATCGCTTGGTTGAGGAAGGGGAGGCCCAAGTTGACCTCTTGCACCAGGGACCAAGAGACATTAGCTAAGCCGTAAGTCGCAAGCCCAAAGTACAACTGGGTGAGTTCCCAATGAATTTAAAATGTATCTTTTATTGGCTTGGATAGTAAAAATAAAGTATGACTGTGGTCTAACACCACACACCACTACTGTCCTTAATAATTCACATGCTGGACCCTATATGGGTGTTAGTAATAAGAAGCTGAAGACTACTCACTAAGGCTATGTTCACATTACGTAAAACTACAGCCGTTGTTGCCGATGGCAACAACGGCCGTAGTTTTTGCGCAGCGGAACACAGCCTAATAAGCAATGGGATGCCGGCCGGAGCGTACACACATCGTATACGCTCCAGCTGGGATCTGTGCGGCCCCGCAAATAACTGACAGGTCAGTTTTCTGCGGCCGGAATTGAAGTGGCAATCTCTGATGCGGGCGCACGCTGATGCGCCCGCATCAGAGCTATGGGGCCGGACAGATCATCCGGCCGGTACTTAAGTGGTTAATATATTTCATTCAATGCCCTCTAACAATATAATTGCAATGTGTCAGTAAATCAAGAACAAGCAGATAGCATATATACACAGGAAGCATGACAAAATCAGTAGCCGATGTAATTGTAACCAAAATTCAGCTGTGAACAAGAACAAAGGTGGAAACCTGGGAGGATGTTCAACACCTTCATTGGAGATGGTACACACCTGTGGACACACCCAGATGAATAGTATGGACATTTAGAGGAAAGCACAAAAGGAGGACACTGGTCACTAGTAAGTATCCCTAATGAAGGCAATAGTGATTGCAGAAACGCATAGGATCAGCTTTCTGACCCACACGAACCTCTGTAGCCCAATCTAGTGACATCACTAACTGTTCGGAACGGACATTGTGTGGTGTTAGAAGCGGTGCTGTCGGCCAAACAGATCTCTGGAAGGTTGTGGAATACCATCTTCATAAGGATTCATTGCAACAGAATTTGAATACACATCTCCCATAGAGAGTATTGAAATCTTTTATTATGACAATTTTGTAATGCACTCTGCATGGATACATATGACATCTAGTGGCCACATTGTATAACACACTTTACAGTACACAATCAGTGGGGTGCTTAATGTAATATATAATATAATATAATGTAATATATAGCTCATACCACCTGGTTGCCCTGGGTTACTGCATTAGTAACTTTTTATATATTTTTGGAAGAAAAATATTTTAATTTAAATAATTTTATTTATAACTACAATATTTTTGTGGGAAAAAAATCCTGGAATTTCATCCGATTGCCATATTTGGCATCAGTAAGGAATTTTGTCCCCCTGATCTTCCTTTTGACCCCAACATCTTTGTACTTGTCTATCTTTAGGCTGGAGGACCATGAATTAAATGTTGTATAGGCCGTTGTCTTTTTCTTCAGGTTTACGCATGCCATCATAGGTGTCAGATGTAAAGCCTGGTGTGAGCAGGGCATGAAGGGTTTGTTGGGTTTTTGTAGGAGGGGTCTCTGACAATCAGCTGATCACACTGAGAGCACTGACAATCTGCTGTAATGTGTGGGGGAACCCAGCTGCAAGCAATCAGTTTTCCCACAGTGCCTCCAGAAGGGAAATCAAGCATTACATGGTCTCCACTCAAATATAGGGAGAACATACAAGGCAACAGTGCTAAACACTCCGCTGTCCATTCTTCCTGGCTCAGGCTTATTTAGTTTTCTACCTTTTTTTGCACACATTCCTTTCAACCACTCACAGGGTCTCTTAACATATCCCTGTAGGAATAGTCACTGGGTGGGAGGAAGTGTAGCATCAGTTGTCCTCAGATTCTTGTGGGAACAGGACACACAGAGCAGACATCCCTGCTGTAGCCAAGCCAGGGCCTGGCTCTGCCAGGGCCCTTGTCTGGGACAAGTTCAGTGTCCAGTTGAGTGTGTTAGTGAGTGCAGTCTACACATGTATGCAGAAGCAACCAGAGACACTCAGTTTCTCCAGTCTATCCACTATAACTATAATGCAGGGCTAGACACTACCAAGAGGGAGAAAAGTCGGGGATAAAAACAGCCCACGCCGAGAACCACTCTACAAAGTGCAGGACAGTATTTCTGATCTATAAAGTAACTAGCCTGGATAAAACAAAGATACCAGAAGGTCTACGTATTCTATCTTACAGTGCAAGTGACACCGGGACAACCTTCGGACACTTAGCTTCACCCAGGTAACAACGGATGGGGCTTGTATCACCCTATTAGGACGGGAAACGCGACACTGTAGGGCAGAAGGTGGTCAGACACTAGTCTAAACACAGGTACAAGTTAACTGCTCACTTTGAAGTCTCAAGTATTTCTCTAAAGTTCCAGCAGAGCACAGTACTACTTTGGGTTGGAACTCCCTTGACAAACTCATCTCCACTAAGCTGCTCTACTCTACTCTAAACTCTCTAAGTACCGCTACAACTACCTCTACTATCTTCAGCACTTTCAAGTATCTCTGCAGCACAGACCCAGTTAAGCACTATTACCTGTACAAAGATTATCTATTTGCTGCCAAAGTGTTCTGCATTATTCAGAGACTGCAGAGTAAAGCTGTTCTATTTATTCACTGGGACTCAGTTATCTCCTCTACACCAGCACCTATACACATCCGATTTACACCTTGGGTCATTTATCACCTTTCTCTGGGTGGCGAAACCAATATTCTGGGTCAATTGCCACTCTGAACTACCCTGATAAGAGCCCAAGGGACCCATCATAGCCCGACAGGTCACTGACCATTTTTGGGAGTACAGCCCCACTCTACAAAGTAGGTACCAACATCACACCTGTGTGCTGTACAAGCACTGGCGTCATGATAATACCACCCCCGGCTGAGGTGTACAACACAATCGACCACCCACCATAGAAGTGGCGTCACTAGTGACATCTCATAGCACATCACCGGTTGAGTACCACAATCATCCTCAATCACTGACTACTTTCCCCCCACACATGATTAAAGCGCTAATCCTTGTCTAGTGACAAGACATGCAGATTAGAATGGACTAGACCAGGCTCAGATTGGCCCACAGGGGATCAGGGGATTCCCCCGATGGGCCCTACCACTTGGTGGGCCCCTGAGCAGGAGGGTGGCCTCACTGTCTAGTAGCTCCAGGATGACATATTATCCCCCAGCACTGCTGCAGATGCTTTTCACCCGGTCACTCACTGCCTCTGTCTAGTAACCTGGGGTTTCATCATATTATATAGATCAGGGGTACTCAACAACTTTTAGTGAAGGTCCACTTACCAGGGTCTTTTGTCAGGTGAAGGTCCGAACTGAACATCAGTAGGAAACATGTTTTGTTACTTTTCACAAAGGGTGTTGAACTATTTACATACAGAATTGATTCTTATTAGCAGAAAAATTGCCATTTTCTCTCTCTCTCAGCAGCCCTTTAAAATTAGGTACACAGGGGGTGACTGCCCCAGTAGTATATAGCCCCCCTGTGTGCTCCCCCAGTAGTATATAGCCCCCCTTTGTGCTCCCCCAGTAGTGTATAGTTCCCCTGTGCGCTCTCCCCAGTAGTATGTAGCCCCTCTGTGCGCTCTCCCCCAGTAGTATATATCCCCCTGTGCGCTCTCCCCCTGTAGGATATAGCCCCTTGTGTGCTCTCCCCCTGTAGTATATAGCCCCCTGTGCGCTCTCCCCCTGTAGTATATAACCCCCCTGTGTGCTCTACCCAGTAGTATATAGGCCCCTGTGCGCTCTACCCCAGTAGTATATAGCCCCTCTGTGTGCTCTCCCGCAGTATATAGCCCCTCTGTGCACTCTCCCCCAATATATAGCCCTTCTGTTATCTCTCCCCCTGTAGTATATAGCCCCCTGTTCTCTCCCCCTCCCATATAGCCCCTCTGTGTGCTCTCCCCCAGTATATAGCCCCTCTGTATGCTCTCCCCCTGTAGTATATAGCCCCTCTGTGTGCTCTCCCCCTGTAGTATATACAGTACCTTCTCTGTGTGCTCTCCCCCTGTATATAGCCCCTTTTTGGGCTCTCCCCCAGTATATAGACCCCCTGTGTGCTCTCCCCCAGTATATAGCCCCTCTGTGTGCTCTCCCCCAGTATATAGCCCCTCTGTGTGCTCTCCCTCAGTATATAGCCCCTCTGTGCACTCTCCCTCAGTATATAGTCCCTCTGTGCGCTCTCCCCCAGTATATAGCCCCTCTGTGTGCTCTCCCCCTGTATATAGCCCCTCTGTGTGCTCTCCTCCTGTAGTATATAGCCCCTCTGTGTGCTCTCCCCCAGTATTTAGCCCCTCTGTGCGCTCTCCCCCAGTAGTATATAGCCCCCTGTGCGCTCTCCCCCTGTAATATTTAGCCCCCCCCCGTGCTCTTCCCCTGTAGTATATAGCCCCCCTTTATACTCATCTGAGTCCGGCACGTCCTCTTCTCTTCCTCCTGTGGCCCCTTGTCCTGGCGCCTGCGCAGGAACGTCACTTGAGCGATGACACCAGAGGGGGAGCGCGGCCTCTTGTGACCGCTGCTGCCAGTGAGAGGTGCTTGCCAGGGAGGGAGCCAATGGCTTCCTCTCTGTCAGTGCTGCTGCTGCTCGGTATCTATGAGCGCTCGTTATGAGCGCTCATAAATAGTTACTGTGCAGGGAGCAGGGCCCCAGCTGGGGTCCGGACAGCTGGCCACCACGTTCCGGGTTCGGATTGCGGTCCACCAGTTGAGGACCTCTGATATAGAGGTAGGGAGGGACTGTGATGACAGGCAGCAGCATGAAGTGTGCAGACTTAACGCAGCCCCTCTCCTCTCCCCTGGGGCCTGTACAGAGTGGCCCTAGAGCTGCAAATCTGACAGCATGTGAGCTGTACCTGGCACTTTTCTGTAACAGAGGTAAATCTGTGTGTGTGTGTGTGTGTGTGTGTGTGTGTGTGTGGACATGACATATGTATATTATGGACGGGTCCAAGTACCCCAATCTGACATTGGTCAGACTGGTGCTCCCCCTAAAATTGATAGGATAGGGGATATAAATCTATTTTGTAAGGGTCCTAGTGGTCATGAGAATGTGGGGAAAGTGCCCCCCTCAAATAAACAGAGGGGACGGTGCTCCATTACTTCTCTATAGGGCTTGTTATGATATGTAACTTAGAGTGAAAGGTATTTTCTAATGTACTATTGCAATCTGGCATATGCCATTTTTTAGGGGGGTCAAAAACACTTTGATGGTAGCTGAAAGTCAAGGGGGAAACACAATACTTATAAGACAGTTTTCTCTGCATTTTTTTCATATTTGTGGCAGGCTATGCATTTGATGTTTTACCATAGACTTCTATAGGGGGAAAAGAATTTCATGTCTATATGCAAATTTGTGTTTTTTTCAATTCTTCAATAGACAACCTAGATTCACATGATAAAGAATCACATGACTGAATAAAAACAAAACATGCGATAAAACACCAATAGTAAGTTACACAAAAATAAGAAAACAGCAGAAAAACACCAAAAAGCAGAACTATGTTCAACAATCTTGGTTCAGATTTGTAGTGAATTTGCTGCAGTGGATTTTGTAGAATTAAATGGTTACCACAGCACTTCTGGTTATACAAATTTGTATTTCACTTCTTTAAAAAAAATCTCCAGTCTTCCAATACTTATCAGCTGCTGTATGTCCTGCAGTAAGTGGTGTATGCTCTCCAGTATGAAACAATGCTCTCTGTGCCACCTCTGTCCATGACATGAACTGTTCAAAGCAGGAGAAGTTTTCTTTGGGGATTTGCTACTGCTTTGGACAGTTACTGACATGGACAGAGGTGGCAGCAGAGAGCACTGTGTCAGTCTGGAAAAATACAGCACCTCCTGCAGGACATACAGCAGCTGATAAATATGGGAAGACTTTTAAAAAGAAGTAATTTACAAACCTATAAGAAGAAAAATAATTTTTTGCTGGAGGACCTTTTTAAATGAAAGAAAATAAAGAAAACTTAAACTAGACAGTCTGAAAATGTGCCATATTTAGGTCCCATTCACACCAGTTTTTACTCTTTTTGCTTCTTTACAGATACCTCCCCATATAGTCTGATGCGTTCCAAACATGCCAAACACCCCAAAAACCAATCAAACATTTTGATTGGTGAACTTATTGAGAGACTTGGGAGTTCACGAACCAAATCGCATTATAAACGCACAGTGTGACCCCAGCTGAAATGCGGCCAAGTCTAATCATGTAGCCGCGGGGAGTCAAAGTGTTGGGTGACACCGAGTGTTTGGATTTGGATAACGTTACTAAATATTTTGACAGATTCGCTCAACACAATTCAGCAACACGCTTGGAATATGTGACATTTCAGCTTCCTTATATTATGTATATAAAAATACACAGTGTGAGCTGTGGCGTGTCTTGTAGACATTGCATAAATTTTTTCAGTGCATATTTTGGTGTTTAATAGTTGAGAAGTGGTTTTTTCTAATATATACCGTATTTTCCGTCGTATAAGGCGACTGGGCGTATAAGACGACCCCTGACTTTCAATCAGATTGTCAAAATAACAAACAGTTAACTCACCAGGGCCCGTTCCCGGCCTCCGCTCGTCTTCTTCTCCAGTCCCGTTCCCCGGCGCAGGCAGTGTGACGTACACTGACTGCGCCAGGGAGGCCCTAAGCTCTCCTGAGCAGCCGAGCGTCTAATCGGAGAGAGCTTCGGAAGAATGACAGGGGCTTCGGGTACTTCCAGAGCCTCCCGAAGCCTCTGCCATTCTTCGGAAGCTTTCCCAAGCAGCCGAGCGTCTCCGATTAGACCCTCGGCTGATCGGGAGGGCTTCGGGCATCCCCGGCGCAGCCAGTCTATGTCACACTGCCTGTGCCGGGAAACAGGACCGGAGAAGAAGACGGGCGGAGGCCGTGAACGGACCCAGGTGAGTTAACTGTTTGTTTTTTTCAAATGGTCGCCCCATACGGTGGGGATGCTGGCCATTTTTGAGCCCCCACCGTATGGGGCGACCATACCCGGTGTAAAAGACGACCCCCGAATTATGACAAGATTTTTCGGGGTTAAAAAGTCGTCTTATACACCGGAAAATACGGTATATTTTATAACATTTGCAACTGTAACTCTTTACAGTTTTTATTTTATTTGTACAGAATTCCTTTAAAGCTTAAAAGAGTACTCCAGCGAAAACATTTTTTATTATTTTTTTCAAATCAACTGGTGCCAGAAAGTTATAAAGATTTCTAATCTACTTCTATTAAAAACTCTCAAGCCTTTCAGTACTTATCGTCTGCTGTATGTCCTGCAGGAATTGGTGTATTCTTTTTAGTCTGACACAGTGCTCTATGCTGCCACCTCTGTCCATGTCAGGATCTTGCTTTTGACAGTTCCTGACATGGACAGAGGTGGCAGCAGAGATCACTGTGTCAGACTGGAAAGAGTACACCACTTCCTGCAAGACATACAGCAGCTGATAAGTACAGGAAGAATGGAGATTTTTTAATAGAAGTAAATTACAATTTTTTGACACCAGTAGATTTGAAAGATTTGTTTTTTTTTTTTTGCTTGAGTACTCTTTTAATACTTGGGAACATTTTTTAAACAACTGGACAACCTCCCCCCCTCCCCTTTTTTTTTTTTTTTTAGAGTGAATGCAGTTTCTCTACTGATCAACTAATCGGGTGACCACCGATTTCTATGTAAGCCTAGGCAATGTAGTTTTACATGCCACCCATACTGCTTATGTTTACTCTTGAGGATTTCCAGGTAGGGATCCCCTCCTTCTCTATTCATTTCAACAGCTTTATTTATAACACTCTTTGGCCGCCCTTTCAATAAACAATCAAATCAGATTGTCAGCAGTCTGCTTCATGTTACCAAATCTGCCATATATAACTGTATACCAGTGGATGCTAAACTGAGTGACAGGAAATGCTGGGAATTGTAGTGTATAGAAATGTCTGTGAAACACAAGTGTCCCTCCAAAAAGTTGGAAGTAGAGATGAGCGAACCCGAACCCGAACGTTCGGCATTTGATTAGCTGGGGCTGCTGAACTTGGATAAAGCTCTAAGGTTGTCTGGAAAACATGGATACAGCCAATGACTTGTTTTCCACATAGCCTTAGGGCTTTATCCAACTTCAGCAGCCACCGCTAATCAAATGCCGAAAGTTCGGGTTCGGATGGACTCGAGCATGCTCGAGGTTCGCTCATCTCTAGTTGGGAGGTATGGAGGAAGGGCTGACCGCAAAGCATTATGGGTAAGCTTGATGTCCTGTGTTTTCAGTCATCATCATCATAAGCTTTACAGTAATGAAGCAGCTTTATCAGTCTGCCAGAGACAAAACACGGCCTGATTTGCCCATAGCAATCAATCACAGCTCACCTTCTTAACTAGCATCTTGACGAGCTGTTCTAAAATTAAAGCTCAGCTTTGATTGGTTGCTATGGGCAAGTTAGGGTCCATTTACACAGAAAGATTATCTGCCAAAGATTTGATGCCAAAGCCAGGAATGTATTTTAAAAGAAAAACCTCAGGCTTTCCTTTATGACCTGATCTCTGTTTATAGTCTGTTTCTGGCTTTGGCTTCAGATCTTTTTCAGATAATCTTTCTGTGTAAATGAACCCTTTGGGCCCTTTTACGCAGAAAGATTATCTGACAGATTATCTGCCAAAGATTTAAAGCCAAAGCCAGGACTGGATTTGAAAAGAGGAGAAATCTCAGGCTTTCATGTATGACCCGATCTCTGTTTGTAGTCTGTTCCTGGTTTTGGCTTAAAATCTTTGGCAGATAATCTGTCAGATAATCTTTCTGTGTAAAAGGGCCCTTAGACTGTCTAATTTGTGCATGGCAACCAATCACAGTTTAGCTTTTATTTTACCAGAGTAATTTGAAGAAATTAAGGCTAAGCAGTGATTGGTTGCTATGGGCCACATCAAACCATATTATTAAGTGTGTTTAGTGACCTCTGCAGTAAAGCGCATTGCCAGTTATAAATGGGTTAATGCCTCAGTTGTGCTTGCCTGCAGCAACCATGGCAACCGTGTACTGTGATGACAAGCGCTTATGTCATAAAGAAGGTTCCATAAAGCAATGCACCGCGCCCTGATCAGTGCCATCTTGGATGCGCCAGAGGACCCTGAGCTTGACTATTTCACTCCCCCTACCCTTAATGTAATTTGGAGGTTCTAGCAGGGGAAAAGGGGTGGTCTGCTTTAGACTACCCCTTCATCGACTCTCCACCTTCCTGAGAAGTGGATCTGGATCTGTGAGAGAGAAGAGAAACATCCGCCTAGCCATCAATAAGATGAACGATATTGCAGCCAGATTTCTCTCACAGTTAATAATATTTAAAATATGGTATTACCCTCTAGGCCCAGGGGAGGGGCAACTCTCCAGCCATGGCTCCCTCGAGGTTTCCCCCACAGGGGTTTTTTCCTCGCCTGAGTGCTGGAGAGTGACTCTCCGTGAGTTGGGAGTCTGCCATTTGTAGGTGTCATGTAATTTTAAATAAAATTGGGACCCTTTGACACCTGATTACAATGTGTTGTGTCTTTATTTTGTGTTCTTTGATTTAACCTATTATGCTTGGGAGTTGGGGATCCATCACATATTACAGAGTCATAAAGCCGGACATCTGCCTACTACACAGATCTATCACCTGCACAATGAGAGCAAGTAGGATGGAGCAGTGGATAGTAGAACTCCTGCATGTATGTGTGAATCCCTGGATTGAAGGGACATGCAAATCGTGAAGAAAGCAAAGCAGCGCAAGGTTTACACCTACATCTGCAAGGTTTCTTAAAAAGTCACAGGGTCACACCAATCAAAGCAACATGGACACCACCATCAATATACATTAATATTTTGTTTGCGGGCAGCATCAGAAGCATGACAAAGTATTGTACCCCCACACACATACATCCAAATGTGGCATAAACAGCTGCCCCCTCAAATCCACAGGATAGGTGATATTAATCTGATTGGTAGGGGTCCTAGTGGTCACGCGAATGTGGGGTACGTGTCCCCTTCAAATAAACAGTGGGGACAGTGCTCCATTAAGTCTTGTTATCCCTTATCTTGTGAATAACTTTGGGAGAGGGGTACTGTATGTTCTCATGTATTATATGGCAGCGTTTTTTGGGGTTAAAAACGCTGTGACCAGATGTTAGCTGACAGTCAATGGGGAAAAGTAAAACGCAATAACCATAGGACGTTTTTCTGCTATTTTTTTTTTTTTTTTGTATAATCATAGCAGGCTATGTGTTTGGTGTTGTGCCACGGACTTCTATAGGGGGGAATATTGTCATGAAACCCTGCTATCACATGATAAAGAATCACATGACTTGTACTAAAAAAAAAAGCACAGGGGATAAAACGCCAATGGTAATTTACACTAAAATGAGAAAATGACAGAAAAAGTGCCAGAAAAAAACACCAAAAAGCTGTAAAATGTGCAACAACCCTTTGAGGACCAAGCCCAAAATGACACAGTGGACTGCACCAATTTTCCTTTTTCCGGTTTCGTTTTTTCCTCCTCCCCTTCTAAGAGCTCTAGCACTTTAATTTTTCTATCTACAGGGCATTGTAAGGCCTTTTTTTTATTAGGAACAGGTGTACTTTGTAATGACGTCTTTCATTCTACCATAATATGTATGATGGAACCCCAAAATTATTATTTATGGGGTGAAATTGCAAAAAAAATGCAATATGGTAACTTTTGGGGGGTTCCTGTGTCTACGTAATGCACTATACAGTAAAAGCGATATGATACCATTATTCTATAGGGCTGAACATGACCATATGTAGGTTTACAAAGATTTTCTAATGTTTAATTTTTTTTTTATGAAATCCTTTTTTTTTGCAATTAATTAATAATAAAATAGTCTTTTTGGGTTTTTCACCCACGGGGCTGTATGGGGTGTAATTTTTTGCTCCATGATCTCTAATTCTTATTAGCTTCGCAAGTACCGCATCGCAGCTGATTTTCTGCTGCGGATCCGCAGCAGATTTGACTATATGAATGAACACAGTATTAACCCATAGCTGCACCAGGACGTTATTTAACGTCCTCGTGCCGCTATGGGAGTTCAGAGGGGGGTCGCGCGGCGACCACCCTCTGAACTGCCGCGATCCCGGGTGCCGCGAGTAGCCCGGGCTCGCGGCTATTAGCGGGCACGGTCCGATCGCCGTGCCCGCTAATTAAGTACTTAGAAGCAGCTGTCAAAGTTGACAGCTGCTTCTAAATACTTGCGGTTACACATCCCTGGTGGTCTAGTGGGGGGATCGCCCCCCTGCGGCGCGATTGCGGGGGGGCGATCCCTGCATCCATACCGGGCCGGGGTCTGCTCCGTAATGGCGCTGATCCCGGCTCGGCATTCTATTGCTTTTGGCTGCAGCAGCCAAAAGTAATAGAACACCGATCTCATGGATTCATGCAGTATAACTATACTGCATGGATCTCTATGAGAGATCAGAGTGCATATACTAGAAGCCCCCCAGGGGGGCTTCTAGTATATGTCTAAAGTAAAAGAAAAAAGTATTTTTAATAACACAAAACCCCCTCCCCTAATAAAAGTCTGAATCACCCCCCTTTCCCCATTTTATAAATAAAAATAAATAAATAAATTAATAAACAAACATGTTTGCTATCGCCGCGTGCGTAATCGCCCGAACTATTAATTAATCACATTCCTGATCTCACACGGTAAACGGCGTCAGCACAAAAAAATCCCAAAGTGCAAAATTGCGCATTTTTGGTCGCATCAAATCCAGAATAATTGTAATAAAAAGCGATCAAAAAGTCATATATGCGCAATCAAGGTACCGATAGAAAGATCACATCATGGCGCAAAAAATGACACCTCACACAGACCCATAGACCAAAGGATAAAAGCGCTATAAGCCCGGGAATGGAGCGATTTTAAGGAACGTATATTGGTTAACAACGGTTTGAATTTTATACAGGCCATCAGATACAATATAAGTTATACATGTTACATATCGTTTTAATCGTAACGACTTGAGGAACATGCATAACAAGTCAGTTTTACCCCAGGGCGAATGGCGTAAAAACACATTTCCCCCAAATAAAAGAAATGCGTTTTTTTTTTCAATTTCACCACACATATAATTTTTTTCTGGTTTCCCGGCACATTTTAGGCAAAAATTACATCTGCCTTAGCAAAGTACAATTAGTTGCGCAAAAAATAAGGGCTCATTTGGGTCTCTAGGTGGAAAAATGCAGGCGCTATGGCCTTATATACACGAGGAGGGAAAAACGAAAACGCAAAAATGAAAACTGGCTGTGTCCCCTAAGGGTTAAAGTGTCACTGTCGTGAATTTTTTTTTTTGCAGAAATCAATAGTCCAGGCGATTTTAAGAAACTTTGTAATTGGGTTTATTATCTGAAAAATGCTTTTTTATCATGAAAAAGCTGTTTGAAGCTCTCCCCCCTGTCTTCATTGTTCTCCTATGGAGAGAGCTAAAGAAAAGACCAAAACAGGACAACAAAGAGTTAATCTACAAATCCCTCACCCGTTATCTGTTCTGACCATCACCAGTGACCTGTCTGAGCTCGGATTACAGCTGTCACCCAGCTCCGTGCCTGTAATCCTCTGTTATCTGCTTTCTGCTGCCGGCTAACTCCCTCCTTCCTCCTCCCCCCTCCCCTCTCCCTAGAGCAGACAGGGTACGTCTCCTGCAACAGGTCACAATTTTCAGATTTTTCAGAGTGGATGAAAAAGAGGAAGGAGGGGGGGGGGACCTGGGAAAAGGCTTTTTACATGCAGATAATGGCAGATTTGGCTAATAAACCCAATTACAAAGTTTCTTAAAATCGCCTGGACTATTGATTTCTGCAAAAAAAAAAAAATACGACAGTGACTCTTTAAATCCGCACTGTAAAATCCGCAGCGGATGTTACAGTGCAGATTTAATGCTGTGTTCATTCATTTAGTCAAATCTGCTGCGGATCTGCTGCGGATCCGCAGCAGAAAATACGGTACGTGTGAAGCTACCCTAAGGGTGCGTTCACAGCTACCAGATCCGCAGCGGATTTTCATGCTGCGAGTTTGCAGCTAAATCAGCTGTGGATCCTGTACTGTGAAGCTGTACTGTGAAGCTGCGGGCGGCCGGCGGCGGTGCAGGGGTTAAAGGGGCCGGGTCCCATGCAGGCAGCGGATCCGCTGCGTGTATGGGACCCATTGAGCTTCACAGTACAGGATCCGCAGCTGATTTCGCTGCAAACTCGCTGCAAAAACAGAAAAGGTGTCAGCCTTTTCTATTTAAAAAGATGTTCGTCATTGCAGCAATTTAACTGAAAGCAATGCAGTGCATTGAAGGGATTGGAATGACAGACGTCCAATGCACACAGTGTATAAAATGACAGCTGTTATCTGTGCGTCAAAATAATGATCATGTCAATTTTTGGACGTATTTTGTAAACAGCGGACGTTATTTTTTAGTTGTTCACACACAGTTTTTCTTTTTTCACTGTCCTTTTTTGGTTTTTACTATTACATTTAATGGACTTTTCAATTAAAGACTTTAAGACACACAAAGGCCAATAAGTCCTCCTAAGGGTCCATTTACACAGAAAGAAACAAACTGTAAGCAGAGATCAGGTCATAAAGGAATGACTGAGATTTCTCCTCTTTTAAATCCATTCCTGGCTTTGGCTTCAAATCTTTGGCAGATAATCTGTCAGATAATCTTTCTGTGTAAATGTACCTTAAACTAGAATAATATACCAGCAGCTGTTATTGCACTGACGGCCAATCCTCACAATAATGGACATAATTTTGGACTCAAAATCATGGACGTCATCTTATGATAAACGGACAAGAAAAAACATTGTGGGAACATAGCCAGACAATTAAGGACAAAAAGAGACAGGAGCTGCTGCACCTCACACCTATGGCTGACACTTATGCCTCTTGGCTACATTTAAAAGACAACACCAGGATGTTAGTATATAATTTAATCAAACCATATTGCCTCATGTACCATGTGCAGGTCCCCTGGTTCACATGAGTCCCTACACTAACTCCACACTGTGTAGGTCAGCGACCGCCAACCCCGCAGAATGAGCGCAAGCAGGGAAGGGAGGCCATGGTATGGCCCTGCAACCCCAATGTCACAGGACCAAACCCCAAGGGCCCCCCCAAACCCAGCAGGTGCCGCCGGCGGAGAAAGGGGCCACCAAGCAACACAAGTGTGAACAAGGTCTAACTGCTCACCATTGCTCCTGCAGGTAGAATGGGAAGAATAGAAGGTACTTGCCATGTGTGCACAGGTGCTTCCTGCTAATTGTGGTCACATGGGTCTTACAAGGAGGAGTGCTAGCCACTCAGAAAAGAAAGAAATAAAATACGGACAGAAAGAGAAAGGAGCTGCTGAACCTCACACCTATGGCTGACACTAATGCCTCGGCTACTTTTAAAAACCAACACCTGGATGTTGGTATATAATTAGTGTCAGCCATAGGTGTGAGGTGCAGCAGTTCCTTTCTCTCCATGTCCATAGCCTGACAATTATTTTCGGACGTCTTTTGCAAACACTGGACGTTATTTTTTTAGTTGTTCATTAGAGATGAGCGAACCTTGAGCATGCTCGAGTCGATCCGAACCCGAACTTTCGGCATTTGATTAGCGGTGGCTGCTGAACTTGGATAAAGCCCTAAGGCTATGTGGAAATCATGGATATAGTCATTGACTATATCCATGTTTTCCAGACAACCTTAGAGCTCTATCCAAGTTCTGCAGCCCCCGCTAATCAGATACCGAACGTTCGGGTTCGGATCGACTCGAACCCGAACCTGGTTCGCTCATCTCTATTGTTCATACACAGTTTTTCTCTATCCTTTCATTGTTTTTACTATTAAATTCAATGGACTTTTCAATTAAACACACACCCAAAGGGCAGTTAGTCCACCTAAACTAGAATAATGTACCAACAGCTGTTAATACACTGTCAGGCAGCCAAACAGAGAAATGATGGACATAATTTAAAACTCAAAATGACAGATATCATTTTTTTTTAAACAGAGAGGAAAAAACATTGTGTGAACATAGCCGTGGTCTGTTCCTTATAATCACGTATGTGTGCATGTGTGACTGTAGAGGGCAGCAGTGTTCTAGTGTGTTTTTGCTACTTACACAACTCCAACAATAATATATAATAAAGAAAATGATGTGCTGATGTAGCATGATAATAAAAGCCAAAACGGTTCATAAGCCATCTAAGTCCACAGATGATGCAAAGAAGTAGTCAGAGCAAAAATTCTTGAGTCAAGTGAAAAAGATTGGCTAAGAGGTATTAAGTGACTGGGGTGCAGACATGCATGTTTATTAAACTTTTAATATGCCTGCATCCCAGTCCATATAAATCCTTACAAAAAGAATCAGTGTGGTCCTAAGCACTTGGCATAAATCTTCTTTATTTAAACATACAGTCTGGGGTACAGAGCCTGTTTTGCATTCTTAGACTTGCTATAAGAAAGAGCATGTGTAAGAACATAAACTAGGCTGTCACCCTGCTCTGAACCACAGGCCGTTTGTTTTAAAAAAGAAGGTGGTACCAATTAGTGAGTGCTTTGTTGATTCTTTTTTAGAGGATTTTCATCGATTAATCTACTGTTGTGCTCAAAAGTTTACATACCCTAGCAGAATTTTTGCTTTCTTGTCTCTTGTTTTCAGAGAATATGAACGTCAACAAAAAACCTTTTTCTCCATTCATGGTTATTGGTTGGGTGAAGCGATTTATTGTCAAACTACTGTGTCTTCTCCTTTTAAATCATAATGACAACTAAAAACATCCAAATGATCCTCATCAAAAGTTTACATACCACAGTTCTTAATATAGTGTATTGCCCCCTCTAACATCAATGACAGCTTGAAGTCTTTTGTGGTAGTTGTGGATGAGGCTCTTTATTTTCTCAGATGGTACTCTTAAGATTTCACCAGAGTGGCTCAATGATAATGAGGTCAGGAGACGGAGATAGCAATTCCAGAACCTCCACTTTGTTCTGATATCTAAGGAATTGATAATGTCATTCAGCAGTGTTCAAACTGTGATTAACAAATGGAAAATAAGAGGCTCTGTAAAAACCAAACCACAGTCAGGTAGACCAACAGAAATTTCAGCCATAACTGCCAGGATCATTTTTCATGATGCTAAGAAAAACTCACAAATAACATAAGCTGAAAAGCGGGACTGTCTGAAAACTAGCTGTGTGGCCGCTTCAAGATGCACAATAAAGAGGCATTTGAAGAAAATGGGCTGCATTGTCGAGTTGCCAGAAGAAAGCCATTACTGCACAAGTGCCACAAAGTATCTCACCTACAATACACCAACCAGCACAGAGACAAGCCTTAAAACTTCTCGAAAAGGTAAATTGGAGTGAGGAGACCAACATCTAACTTTTTGGCCACAACCATAAACAATACATTTGGAGAGGTGTCAACAAGGCGTATGATAAAAGAAACACCATTCCTACTGTAAAGCAGGTGGATCTCTGATGTTTCAACCCTTCGAACACCAGGCCCAAAATGACCCAGTGGACTGCACAAATTTTCATTTTTGCGTTTTTGTTTTTTTCTCCTCCCCTTCTAAGAGCTCTAGCACTCTAATTTTTCTATCTACAGGGCCATGAAAGGGCTTGTTTTTTTCAAGAATATATGTACTTTGTAATGGCATCTTTCATTCTACTATAACATGTATCATGAAACCCCAAATATATAATTTAAAAAAATATAAATTGGTGAAATAATAAAAAAGAATAAAATATGGTAACTTTTGGGGGGTTCCTGTGTCTACGTAATGTACTATAAGATAAAAGTGACATGATACCATTATTCTATAGGTCAGTCTGAACACAATTATATGCAGGTTTACACAGATTCTCTTATGATGTATATATATATATATATATATATATATATATATACTAGAAAATGTAACCGGCGCTGCCCGGGTATAAAGTGTCAGTGTGTTAATTAGATTTGTTCTAAGGTGCCCAGGAGGCCAAGCTAAAGGTATTGTTTCATCTGAGTTAAACAGTGGAATTAGTGTATACCTGTAGTGCATAGTTGGAGGGGTTCTGTATACCCACAATGTATAGTTTTTAGGGGTCTCGCATATCTGTAGTGCATAGTTGGGGGGCTGTATACCTATAGTGTATAGTTGAGGGAGGTCCTGTATGCCTGCAGTGTACAGTTGGTGAAGGTTCTGTATACCTGTACTGTATAGTTTGGGGGTCCTGTATACCTGTAGTATATAGTTAGTGCTGTATACCTGTAATGTATAGTTGGTGGAGGTCTTGTATACCTGTAGTTTATAGTTTGAGGGTCCTGGATACCTGTAGTGTATAATTGGTGGAGGTCTTGTATACCTGTAGTATATAGTTCGGGGGTCCTGTATACCTGTAGTAAATAGTTTGAGGGTCCTGTATAACTATAGTATAGAGTTGGTGGAGGTCCTGTATACCTGTAGTGTATAGTTTGTGGTCCTATATACCTGTAGTATATAGCTGGTGGAGTTCCTGTATACCTGTAGTATATTTGGGGTCCTGTATACTTGTAGTATAGAGTTGGTGAAGGTGCTGTATACCAGTATTATAGAGTTGGTGTAGGTCCTTTATACCTGTAGTGTATGGTTTTGAGGTCCTGTATACCTGTAGTGTATAGTTTGGGGTCCTATATACCTGTAGTATATAGTTGGTGGAGTTCCTGTATACCTGTAGTGTATAGTTTTGGGGTCCTGTATACCTGTAGTGTATAGTTTGGGGTCCTGTATACCTGTAGTATATCATTGGTGGAGGTCCTGCATACCTGAAGTATATAGTTGGTGGAGGTCCTGTATACCTGTAGTATATAGTTTTGGGGTCCTGTATACCTGTAGTATATAGTTTTGTGGAGGTCCCGTGCACTTGTAGTGTATAGTCTTGGGGTCCTGTATACCTGTAGTGTCCTGTATACCTGCAGGGATGTATTTACCCGTATGGCAGTGTTATTCAGTCACAGTGTTTCGGTATTGGTCATGTCTGGTATGGGGGTGTTATCCAGTCACAGTATGGCGGTATTGGTCAGGTCTGGTATGGCAGTGTTATCCAGTCACAGTATGGCGGTATTGGTCAGGTCTGGTATGACAGTGTTATCCAGCACAGTATGGCGGTATTGGTCAGGTCTGGTATGGCAGTGTTATCCAGTCACAGTATGGCGGTATTGGTCAGGTCTGGTATGACAGTGTTATCCAGCACAGTATAGCGGTATTGGTCAGGTCTGATGTGGCAGTGTTATCCAGTCACAGTATGGCGGTATTGGTCAGGTCTGGTGTGGCACTGTTATCCAGTCACAGTATGGCGGTATTGGTCAGGTCTGGTGTGGCGGTGTTACCCAGTCACAGTATGGCGGTATTGGTCAGGTCTGGCAGTGTTATCCAGTCACAGTATGGCGGTATTGGTCAGGTCTGGTATGACAGTGTTATCCAGCACAGTATGGCGGTATTGGTCAGGTCTGGTGTAGCAGTGTTATCCAGTCACAGTTTGGTATACCTGTTGTGCCCTGTATATACATGTACTGTATGGATGGAGTAGGGGGCCCTGTATATACATGTACTGTATGGATGGAGTAGGGGGTCCTGTATATACATGTACTGTATAGATGGAGTAGGGGGTCCTGTATATACATGTACTGTATAGATTGAGTAGGGGGCCCTGTATATACATGTACTGTATAGATGGTGTAGGGGGTCCTGTATATACATGTACTGTATAGATGGAGTAGGGGTCCTGTATATACATGTACTGTATAGATGGAGTAGGGGGTCCTGTATATACATGTACTGTATAGATGGAGTAGGGGGTCCTGTATATACATGTACTGTATGGATGGAGTAGGGGGTCCTGTATATATATGTACTGTACAGATGGAGTAGGGGGTCCTGTATATACATGTACTGTATAGATGGAGTAGGGGGCCCTGTATATACATGTACTGTATAGATGGAGTAGGGGGTCCTGTATATATATGTACTGTATAGATGGAGTAGGGGGTGCTGTATATACATGTACTGTATAGATGGAGTAGGGGGTCCTGTATATACATGTACTGTATAGATGGAGTAGGGGGTCTACCAGTTATTACTGTGGATGTTGTGAGGCAGCTTCCCTAGCAACCATTGCTCCCTGTGAAAATGAAAGCAGTAATCCTATTGATTGCTAAGGCTCCAACTGCCGTGTCTGCTGCAGCTAATTATATCACCTGTGTTTGCAGTGAGGAGATTTTCCCATTCATCTCTATGGGGCGCCTCTCTTTCCCCTCCCCCTCCCCTCCTGTACATCTGGCGGGGACGGGACCTTCGCAATAACCTTCCCGGGCACCCAATGTATCTGTGTGCCAAATTTGGGGTCAAACGGTTCAGGCGTTTGGAAGTCTATAGAGGACAGACAGACAGACAGACAGAAGGACAGACAGACAGACAGACTTTGATTTTTATGATATAGATGTATATTTGTTTTTTTATTAAATCCTTTTTTTTGGAATTAATTAATAATATAATGTTCCTGATACTTATAACGTTTTTTTCACCTAAGGGGCTGTAAGGGGTGTAATTTTTTGTGCCTTGATCTCTTCTTTTTATTAATACCATATTTGTGTAGCCCGCACGTTTTGATGACTTTTTATTAATTTTTTTATATATAATGTACCAAAAAATCTGCAATTCTTTACTTTATTTTTACACATTTTAAGTAACCCTGGGGGACTTTTACCTGCAATCAATAGTTTGCATACACTGTACAATGCTATGCCATAGGCATAGCATTGACCAGTGTTATAGGTGCTCTGGTGATTGAGCCTGCCTGCCGTTCGGACAGCATGGAGGAAGGTAAGAGACCTCCGGCGGTCCATAAAAATGATCGGGACCACTGCAGTTACACTGCGGGGGTCCCGATCGGTAGGTGAAAGGGGCTGCCCTTGTCACTTACACTTAAACACTGCGATCGCGCCAAGGGTTTAGTGGCAGGCTGCAGCGTGATCATTAATGGTGAGGGTCCAGCTACTCACTGCAGCCGGCCCACACTTGCTATGGTGGGATAAAACCCCTGGACGTACAGTTACGCCCAGGGTCGTCTGGTGACAGACTCTCTTTGCGTAACTGTACATCCAGGGTCGTCTAGGGGTTAAGGATGTGGAAACAAAGGCACAGAAAACTTGGTCAAAGTTGAAGGAAAGATGAATGTCACACATTATCAGCAAATATTGGAGGCAAATTTGCACTCATCAGCCTGAAAGCTGCACATGGGATGTACTCAGACATTCCAACATGAAACCGGTCCAAAACACAAGGCCAAGTCGACCTGTCATTGGCTACAGCAGAACAAAGTGAAGGTTCTGGAGTAGCCGTTTAAGTCTCCTGACCTCAATATCATTGAGCCACTCTGGGGAGATCTCAAGCATGTAGTTCATGCAAGACAGCCCAGGAATTTACAGGAACTGGAGGCTTTTTGCCAAGAAGAATGGGCAGATTTACCATATGAGAAAACAAAGAGCCTCATCCACAACTACCATTACAGCTGTCATTGATGTTAGAGGGGGCAATACACTGTGTTAAGAACTGGGGTATGTAAACTTTTGATCAAGGTCATTCAGATGTTTTTGGATGTTTTTGAAAACACAGTAGTTTGATTATAAATGGCTTCACCCAACCACTAGCCATGAGTGGAAAAAAGGTTTTTGTGTTATCATTCATATTCTCTGGAAAAAGGACAAAAAAGCAAAAAGTCTGCCGAGGTATGTAAACGTTTGAGCACAACTGTATCTCCATGTTCTGAGCATCAATGTAGGTTAGATTATTACAGGCTGGTTTTTTATGTTACAACACAGTAGCACTCTGTAGGCATTGGACTGATTTATAATAAGTCAACCCAGGGAAAATCTGCAATGGAAAATATCTTTGCCACCAAAATCACATTGTTTTTGTGAAACCACATCAAGAGGCACGTAAAAAGACGTACACGCTAGCTAAACTCTTCCGCTGAAAATATGTTCCACACAGATCAAGTCTCTTGCCTCAATTCAAGCTAGAGAAAACCTGAAGCTTCTGCTTTTATCACTTGTAACAATCCAAGGTTAAAAAAGATTCAGTACATGTTACGAAACAGTCTTTGTAATGAACGCTTATCTTGTTGGCTTCCTTCTGCTGAGCTTATTGCAGCTTTCTGGTGAGTTTTTACTTTTTTTTATATTGAATGAAAAATTTTAATTATATTGTAATATATTAAAATATAATTTTCAACAAAACATGCAGAAATATATAAATACATCTGTTACCAATGAATGTGTGTTGGCATTTTGTTTCACATATAAAGTATGTTTTCTGTGCCACAGTATTTGTACCAGATATGCTTCGTAACGCTACTAAAATTGTATCTTCTGGTCGGTATTACTTAGTTTATTAACCATCTAAATACATAAACATGCCTTTGAAAAATTTTTAATATTTCAAAGATTTTCAACCCACTTCTTAGACCAATATAAAAATTGTTCAATTTACGTTTAGTCGCTTTTATTTTCATTGCTTGATGTGCATTTTTATGTAAACGTTTTATTCTATTCTATAAGCTGAAAGATATAATGTCATTAATATACACACTGTTTACATACAGCAAATACTTTATGTGGTGTTGGAACAAGCAACACAGAAAAAGTATTTTGATGAAAATATCGGCCTAAATAATGAAAAGCCTGATGAGGTTTAGACACATCATAATACCAGAAATGTATGTAAAGCTAAATTAAAAGAATAAGGCCTCCTTTACATTCATCGAGTTTTCTGGCTCAGTTTGCTTTGCTACTGCACCAGAGGGAAACTAATGTTTGAACTGATACTATTTGTTTGAATAGGACAGTTCAAACTATGTCGCCCTTCAATCTGGACGCCAGATCGCCTGTCAGGAAGGACGCAGGAACGCATCATACAACTCTTTTGTGCGCTTTATCTCCAATATCGGATAGTTAATGAAAAAAAGGATAGAACTCCTGATGACAACTGATATGTTTAAGTGGGATCAGGTGTCATCAGTTTCTGGTAAAAGAAGGATGCCAGACTACCTGATGTATGTGAACTCAGCTTTAAAACTACTGCTTCTGGATTAGCACAGACATTAGCATCAGACACTTCATAAAGAGACCAGACCGGTCTCGAAACATGTTGTGTCGCTGGCAAAATTCTTTTAATAAATTTTATGATATTTTATATCACGACTTCCTCTAGGACCTGCACCTGTTTTACCCCCCTTCGGGTGGAGAAGGATACTAATGGATTAGCACAGGCAGCCGAAATCTTTTTGTCACGAAAAATGCACTCAGGTTGTCAGAAAGACTGATAAAATTTAAATTTCACCGCACAATTCACAACATGTTTATTTGCTACCTGTTTCATTGCCGTTGGTGTTACATGATGTAGTAGTATGGTTCTTGTATTGATGTAAATTATTTTAGGAAGTTTCAGTACTTTGATCTACATTTATTGCAGTTGGACTGACTAAATCTATTCCTGGTTAATAATTGCTAATAATGTCTAGATGACCACAGATAAAATATTACTGCCATGATTTCAACCCCCCTGGAATTCCAGTGAAGTACCTCTGTTCTACATAATGACTTAATGTAAGACATAAGTAGATGTCATTCTTCGTACAAAGCTTATATAGATATATAAATATATGGCAAATGTTATTTCATTACATATAAGAAATATAAAAGGTTGAAGTAAATTTTCATCGGTGGTTGGAAGAAGAAAAGGATCTTGATTTATAAGAAAAATTCAATTTAATAGGGCCATTGGTCTAAACCTTGTTATTCATTGTGGCTTTGCATAGTCTAATGCACTTTCAGTGTTTCCCCATTTACTTGCCTATCTAGTCAGTCACTAAGGGGGAGATTTATCAAAGGGTGTAAAATTTAGACTGGTGCAAACTGCCCACAGCAACCAATCACAGCTCAGCTTTAGGCAGTGCTGAAAGGAAATAGGAGTTGTGATTGCTTGCTGTAGGCAGTTTGCACCAGTCTAAATTTTACACCCTTTGATAAATCTCCCCCTAAAAGTTCAGCAGCATGGTTTTGAAATGTGCCATTATAGAGGGAGTAGAGTAGATCGCTTTACAAAAACATACTTCTCTTTAAGGTTGTGCTTTCACAGATTACATTTTTTGTCTTTAATATATTATCAATAGGCATCAACATATAATATTTATCCTTAGATAATAAAAAAGAAAATGCAGGCTAGATGGACCATGTGGTCTTTTTCTGCTGACAATCTTCTATGACATTTTATTGCAGCAATCCCCCACCCCCATCCAGAAACAAGCCTTTGGCTCTTCACCCATAGTTAAAAATAATGCTTCTAGAAGAGAACCCTTTCATTTTACATTCAATGTAGGACATTTTGGTGTGAATCCAGCACTAAACAATAATCTACTGTATGGTACATTTGATCAGAGTCCAGAAACTCATGGAAAAATTAGCTTTTTCTCAAGTGCAAATCACTATTACAAACTTATGTAGTGAGAGGACTACTGTTCACATGCTTTAAAGAGAACCTGTCATCATTTCCATGCTGCCCAAACCATAAGTCATTGGGGTGGTCCATGGTGGCTTCTTCCCACCCCACCAGACTTGCTTGATATATCTCACTCTGGATATAGGGAGGTATATATCAATCAAGGCTGTCAGTGTGTGCACCAGCCACCTGTGACCGCTCTGATGATTCAAGGTTCAGGCAACATGAAAGTGACGACAGGTTGGCTTTAAATAGGCACTGCCATTAAAAAATTTTTTGATGTCAGAGAAACATATGAAAAATTTTGACTAGTCAGGGTCTGATTGTTCAGGCTGCAACCGATCAGGAGAATGAGCCAAGAGAAGTCCACATGTCCAGCTATGTGTCACGTGACCTAGATGGACTTTTAATGCAAGGCGCCATCTAGGTCTCAGACACAGAGTGGGTAGAAGAGCACGTGCCAGCGTGGTTGTCTTCCCACTTGTTCTACTCATTTGTCAGGATCTGAACACTCATATATGAAAAGTGCTTTTTTTTTAAAGGGATTGGCCTCTTTATAGTTCATTTGACATATTCAGTTCATATTGACAGCAGCTCTCTGTGAATCTCATAGAGCCCAAATCAAAAATCCCTCCTCCAAGCTCTGCTGTCCTGATTTGTGGTGATTCTAAGATTGTCAACATGGACAAGCATGTGACCATGACCCACCCTCTGTGTCCTCCACTGAGCCTGTATATGCCTATGGTGGACAAAGATGGCGGGACATGGTCACATGCTCCTCCATGCTCTGTCATCTAAGGGGGCAGCAGTGGAAGGGGCTGTGGGGAGCAGCGGGAGGGGCATTCCATTCCTGGGCTACCCATTGAAGTCAGCGGTGGTCTGCTGCCGCCACTCTTATTACTTAGAGCAACAAGCAGCACACCATCATTAAAATAATAAGAACTAGAGCCCTAGAGCTACCAGCCTTTGGCTGTATCCATGTTTTCCAGGTTCCTGGATAATACCACATTGAAAGTAAAAGAATTATGCAAGTTCCTGTCAGGGTTGAATCATGCAAAAGCATACTGAAGCGAGTGCTGTGATAACACTATATTACTGTAGTAAGTTATGTATCTTGGGGTGATGGTCTTATTTAATACCTCTTTAAGCCTCGCAGATCTAAAATGGAGGGGGTAAAAAGATAATAAAATCAGCTTCTCATTAGCTTCATATTAGAATGCATCAAAAGATCAAAGGATGGGCCCTGTAGCATCCATCGGTCTAAAAATATAACTTTATGTGATTTCTTACAAACTTGCTTTCTAAGTTTATCATGTGATGTCTTTTATAGAAAGCTAAATAAAGCTGTCTTTTTTCCCCCTAAAGAATTCTGGAGCCAAATAGGAGAGCTGAAAGCTGCATTCGGCTCTCCTCAGCAGCTCTGTAGATAATGAATGAATCTGTGCTTCACAAGCGTGGCCCGTAGATCTGTTTAGAAGGGATATTGGGGTCCTGTTCTTGTAGTTATGCCCTATCCTGTACATACTGTGAACAGGAGGGTATAACTACTCCAGATGGGAACATCCCTTTAAAGAAGCATTTCATGCGTTTTTCAAATTTCTCCAGGCTAACACATATACTTATTGATGATCGGTGTCCCATTGCACGGCGTCATTACGGTTCTATGGTGCAGTTCAAATCACACAGGCACCTCTTTGCCGACTGACCTGCAGCTAAGGAGGCCGGAAGCCAAGGTCTCCAATGTCTCTATGTGAAAGTGCTTTGATAGAGATGCATTGGAGACCCAAGGGGTCAGAAGAAATGGACATCACTACCAGTTGGTTTCTGAATGGTGCCATAGTACAGGAATGAAGCCGTGCTGTGGGACACCAATCATCAATGGTAAGTATATGTGCCAGTCTGCAGCGGGCAGAGAAAAAAAACGTGGAATAGTTCTTTAAGCCTGGGTAGTATATAACATAGGGAAAAAGATGTATATGGAGTTTTGGCACATTGTTTGCTAGTAAACTTGTATGTCTCATCATTTTTATTTAAGTCATTCAACATGATTGTAGATGTACCACCGATATATTACACTATAATAAAATATATATTTTTTTTTACAGCTCAAACTACTTCGACCAGCTCAGGTCCACATGTAGTGATTGCCTCCCGAATGGGAAAAGTGGAACTTTGCCGATATAGTCCAAAAAAGGACTCTGTGTTTAATTTGACTCTAGAAAAAGGCAATGATGGAACTATGGAATGTTTGGTAGAAAGTTTGGGTGCAGAACTAAAATTACACAACTGGATAGACAAAGCACAATGTCGTATTTTCAAATTCAATGGCACTTTTTCTTTAAGTCTTATAAACCTTGAAGAAAAGCATGCTGGCAACTACAGTTGTCATCTGAAAAGTTTTTTTCCACCTCCTTTAACTAACTCTGTTTTTAATAGGACACTTTTATATGTCAATGTCACTGGTAAGTATTCAGTTTTCTCATGTCGTATTTAATAAATCGTGATTTTATAAGGCTAGATTCATACATACTATTCTTGGTGCAGCTACTTTTTTTTTTGCCAAAGCCAAGAGCTTGTCTAACAAAGAGAAATAGAAAAGAGAAACTTACATGTCCTGAGGTGCACTTAGGGGTTATTTCTGTTGCCTCCCTTTCCAGAGGGCTACATTAAAGAGAGGAATCATGGGCATCATTTAAGAACTGCTACAGAGGGGGAAGGTTTAGGCTTCCATTGTTCCCAATTTTTAGTCTATGTTTGAACAGTTCATACACTATCAAATGTTCAGTGCAATCAAAGCCAAGAAGCCAGCAGGAGATTTCGGGAATGCTGCAAAAGGAGGTGAGGCTTTAACTCAGCAGCCAATCACTTTTGTCCTTTGGTAGTTTAAAACATGTCTATTCTGAACTCTGCAACTGAAATTCTTTAACAATTACACAATATGTGAACTATGTGAATTATCGACTGTACTTGGACAATTACTGGCCAATAATTGTTTTGTGTAATAGCTCATGCAGAAAGGCAATCGATCGGCCAACATGCACAGATCACGATAGCGACGTTCGGCTTCTCCATGTAACAGGAGCAGTGGCAGCAGATTGGCACTATCCTCTATGGCAGGGGTGGGGAACCTCCGGCCCGCGGGCCGCATCCGGCCCCTGAGACCTCCCGATGCGGCCCGCGGCCCGCAGCTCCCCTGTGACACGCGCTGCTCTGGAGGAGGAAGGAGCCGGCGCACACAGCATCCTCCGGTGTCTGTGACAGCTGCCGTGCTGTCTGTGTCGGCTCCTTCCTCCTCCAGAGCGGCGCGTGTCTTCAGTCTCCTGCGGGCCGCGCGCGATGACGTCATTTTATCGCGCGCCGCCTGCAGGAGAAGTCCGGCACAGAGGACCTGGGAGAGAAGAGGACCTGGGCAGCGTGGGAGCGGAGGTAAGGTGAGTGGGATGTTTATTTTTTTTTATTTGGGGGTTAAATAGGCTACCAGGGACATGACTGATGGGGGGGATAACTAGGCTACCAGGGACATGCCTGATGGGGGTTAACTAGTCCACCAGGGACATGACTGATGGGGGGGGGGATAACTAGGCTACCAGGGACATGACTGTTGGGGGGGGGATAACTAGGCCACCAGGGACAAGACTGTTGGGGGTTAACTGGTCCACCAGGGACATGACTGTTGGGTGTTTACTGGTCCACCAGGGACATGACTGTTGGGGGTTAACTGGTCCACCAGAGACATGACTGTTGGGGGTTAACTAGGCTACCAGGGACATGCCTGATGGGGGGGATAACTAGGCCACCAGGGACATGCCTGATAGGGGTTAACTAGGCTACCAGGAACATGACTGTTGGGGGTTAACTGGTCCACCAGGGACATGCCTGATGGGGGTTAACTAGGCTACCAGGGACAGGCCTGATGGGGGTTAACTAGGCCACCAGGGACATGACTAATGGGGGTTAACTAGGCTACCAGGGACAGGCCTGATGGGGGTTAACTAGGCTACCAGGGACATGCCTGATGGGGGGGGTTAACAAGGCTACCAGGGACATGAATGAGGGATTAACTAGGCTACCAGGGACATGACTGATGTGGGTTAACTAGGCTATCAGGGATATGCCTGATGGGGGTTAAATAGGCCACCAGGGACATGCCTGATGGGGGTTAACTAGGCTACCAGGGACATGACTGATGTGGGTTAACTAGGCTACCAGGGACATGCCTGATGGGGGTTAACTAGGCTACCTGGGACATGCCTGATGGCGGTTAACTAGGCTACCTGGGACATGCCTGATGGCGGTTAACTAGGCTACCAGGGACAGGCCTGATGGGGGTTAACTAGGCCACCAGGGACATGACTGATGGGGGGGATAACTAGGCTACCAGGGACATGGCTGGGGGGGTTAACTAGGCTACCAGGGACATGCCAGATGGGGGTTAAATAGGCCACCAGGGACATGCCTGATGGGGGTTAAATAGGCCACCAGGGACATGCCTGATGGGGGTTAACTAGGCTACCAGGGACATGACTGATGTGGGTTAACTAGGCTACCAGGGACATGCCTGATGGGGGTTAACTAGGCTACCTGGGACATGCCTGATGGCGGTTAACTAGGCCACCAGGGACATGACTGATGGGGGGGATAACTAGGCTACCAGGGACATGGCTGGGGGGGTTAACTAGGCTACCAGGGACATGACTGATGGGGGTTAACTAGGCTACCAGGGACATGGCTGGGGGTTAACTACAATAGCAGGGGCACTAGGGGAACAATACCTTGCCTTGCCCTGGGTGCTGCAAACCCCCGCTACTAACTGCCGCGCACGGTATGGGGCCCTCGAATGATTTTATTAATGCCCGACCGGCCCTCGACATGGAAAAGGTTCCCCACCCCTGCTCTATGGGCTACCTGGATAATCTAAAGATCGTTCGGGCAGCCCCTTTCACAGCTCTAACCTGCTCACTGTTGTTGCATGTAATAGCGCAGGGAATAAGCCCTGTCTTCTGAATATAACATGCAGGAGGATTTTCCTGCTAAAAAAAGTGTATCTTATAAGGCGAAAAATACAGTATATCATAAAACATGGACAGTCCCACTTGGAAACACCCTAACTAGGGGCTTCCTAGCTGACAGACAGTGTGTTCCAGGGTGGTATTCTTGCCCACATAGGTGCTTGACTTTAAAGCACCACAAAAACAT
This sequence comes from Dendropsophus ebraccatus, assembly GCF_027789765.1. Classification (NCBI taxonomy): domain Eukaryota; kingdom Metazoa; phylum Chordata; class Amphibia; order Anura; family Hylidae; genus Dendropsophus; species Dendropsophus ebraccatus. The sequence goes on from NC_091462.1 coordinate 55,197,058, forward strand.
GGCTACTTTCTTCCAAAGACAGCACCACTCTTGTCTCCAGTTCAGGTGTGGTTTGCAATTAAAGGGGTTATCTAGCGCTACAAAAACATGGCCACTTTTCCCCCTACTGTTGTCTCCAGTTTAGGTGCGGTTTGCAATTAAGCTCCATTTACTTCAATGGAACTGAGTTTCAAAACCCCACCCAAACTGGAGGCAATAGTAGGGGGAAAGTGGCCATGTTTTTGTAGCGCTGGATAACCCCTTTAAGCTCCATTCACTTCAATGTAACAGAGTTACAGAAACCCAGCCAACCTGGAGGCAAGAGTGGTGTTGTCTATGGAAGAAAGTGGTCATGTTTCTGTAGTGCTGGATAACCCCTTTATTTATGTACACTGATTGTGTTGCTCTACTGGTACCACAAAGGTTGTGATTAGTAATGTGTTTGGTTTTTATGCACATACTAAAAGCTAAGTTTTACTAAACCTATAGTTCTTCCACAGACATCCTTATTTTTTTTTTTAATACTAAGGTTCTTCTACCTGTTTATTGCATTTATTTACACTGCATCAAATCTGCAGCTTCAAATCTGCAACATCAAATCTGCCACAGATTCTGTCTGTGTGAACTAACCCTTAGGGTGGGTTCACACGTACTGGAATCACAGCAGATTTCCACTGTGAGTATGTAAACCTCATCCTCATTAACCCAATGCTGACCGGTGAATACTATCCACGCTTTGCCCTGCTTCTGTGGCTCCTGGCATCTTGATGTCCTGCTAAGCTAATCAGTGCGCTGTCATACCGCAGTCAGGGCTTTATTTACCACTAGGAACCCCTAGTCTCCCCCTTCCCGTTCAGACCTGCTAGTGAATGAAAAATTCTATTCAGACAATGTTTGTACATGCAGAGAAATGCATGTAGGGGAAACCACAGTCCCCCATGCTCCCCAGGATGGGGCGTCCTCAGGTTTGTGCCTAGGGCAGCAGCAGCTGTTAATACGGCCCTGGCCGCAGTCACAGATTGGCTGAGCCCAATGTCAGGGAACCGGGAGCCACAGAAGCAGGCTGGAGTGCAGACGGGGAAAGTATTCACCGGTCAGAGTGAAATCCACTGCGATTCCGGTATGGTCCGGCATTAATAAAACTTGTTTATGGATATTTCAGATGGGTACATTCTATATAATATACAATGATTTGCTATTATTAATCTTTAGTGACCATATTTAATTTTTATCTTAGATTTTGCAGATGTTGCTGTGCAACCTCCAGCTTGTCATATACTGTCATTTATGGAAACATGGTTTTTGATTGGAGCTTCTCTCTTCCTGCTTGTATGTTTTATAGTGGTATTATTCATAAACTTCCAAAGAAGGGTGAGTATTAACAACAGGTAACACTTTTATTTTAATAAGCACACAAAGTCAGGAGTGCACTAAAAAACTTTACTCTGGGGTCCTGGGCCCCAATGGCTGATGTGTGCTATGTAATGTGTCATGCTGGTTTGGGGTGCTAAACCACAAGTAATGTGTCGGACTAAGATGAGATAGCAAAGAATGTGAGAACTAGTGCCTCACATAGGGAACCACACAAAACTGTTTCCTATACCCTGTCTATTATACAAACTTATATTGCTCAAACCTCCACCAAGGGTCATATTAAAGGTAACCAAGATATGGAACCATTAACCCAGTAGGACTTCTCAACTAACATGGGCCCTATACCAACTGCAGACAATCTCCAAGTGGAAGATAAAACAGCTACCTACGCTTTTTTCAGCTATGTGCTATACTATTGCTATACTATTCACTTTTGCCCCTGATATACCTAGTGCCATATAACATTACCGATATACCTGGTGCCATGCATTACCCCTATTACTACCACTAAATGGTTGTATACTGTAGACCAGGGGTGTAAAATTCAGGCCCTCCAGCTGATGCAAAACTACAGTACAATGGACAGCTAAAGCTTTAGCCCAGCTGGGGGTTGCCAGTTAGGGAAATCATTCAAGTAGATAGGCACAGTGGGGTAGGTTCAGACCAGTTCCACATCCTTACTCATTACAACAACGTGTAGATCTCCAAATTTCAATTATAGATAAATCTGATTTTATTGGCCGGGGCTGCATTCTTCATCCTGCTATATCTTGGGGTTTGCAGGAGGTCTCAAGAGTGAGAGCCAATGCAATCTTTAGCTTTTGATATGTTTAAAAAAATTATTTATCTAACACTATTGCAATAAGGAAAGTATGGTGGACATTTTGATACCATACATACCTTCTGCACTACTGTGTGATCCGGCATCCTGCTCCACTGCATCCTGCGACTATTTTGAAACTGAAGCCAGGACCAGACATCTGAAGCTTACTTATGGCTTCTCTTTGTAGCTGTATGGAGTTATCCACATGGGTGGCTCAGTGTTACTGAAAACAATAAGGCGGGCTGCAGGAAATGACAATGGATGGATACACAGCAGGGATGTTTGAGCAGTTTCTGTATTTATTAACAATTCCTGTTTTTACAGCATTGCAGAGAATGTGCTGCTAGAAATATGGAGACAACAGAGTATAATAGCGAATATATGCACATGGCTTCTGTCCCACTTGCAAGACACCGGGTGCGCTAAGGTAAAATGAACATCTGCTAATATATATCATAAAGCAACTTTAAAGCATTGCTGGTTTTGTTAGATTAACTCCTTCAGCATTTTGACAAGTGCTAAAGGGAGGGAGAAAGATTATACTGCCGCAGTGTGGACATGCAGCAAAAGATTGGTATATTGGTATTTACACAAGGAATAGCTGTCCTGAGCTTTATGGGTGGACAGAGATAAAAGGGAAGCCTTGATTTAAATTTCACACATTTCTAAAGGCGGGCGGGCTCAGCTTGCAGGTACACAGCCTAGACCCTCCAAGACTTTCTCCCGCGCTCTCTTCTGCAGATAGCACATGCCAAGCCCCGCCCCCACTTCCAGTATTTTATCCTGATGTTGTTCTTACTTGAGGCAGTATTCCCCTAACAATAGGCAGAAGACAGCACATTTTAGAGAAATGAGACACCTATTGATGTGTCAATTCTTCGGGCAGATCGCGGATTGAACTAAAAATTGAGTCAATGGGACAGGCTTAGTAATAAATATAATGATAATATACAATAAATAACTTCCAAAGATTCCTGTTTTAGGGCTATGAGCCATATTGCTTAACTGTCGGATTAATACATTTATCACAATTCTCAAAAAGTTTATTTTCAATTTTGCACATTTTGAATAGGTATATTCATGGCTATAGCAGAGCTTATGGCTATGTTCTCGGTTCACGATCGAAATGATGGCCATTTTTATTGAACAGCCGTCATGTAACATGTAATGCCCCTTATGTTATATTCGGATATTATACGGATAATGGCCATTGTTATAAAAAAAAAGGCCATTATTTGTTGTTAAATGGCAGCTATCGAATAAAAACGCCCATCATTTTCACAGCAGTGTGTGAATATAGCTTTTATTTGAAATGCTAAGCTTTTCTTTCTACTTTAAAAAGACGGATTTCTTTTTTTTCATATGTGCACATAATTCTTAAAAATATTCATACCTGAAATGGAAATAATGTGAGGAGTTGGAATAGATTACCAAAAATGAAACAAATAACCTTTTGATTCATGAACAAATTGTGCTTGTTTTTCTGCAAACCTGCTTTGTTGCTCATAGCATGACTACAATAGAAAGGTAACAGAAAAACACAAGAACCTAAAAAAAAGTGTGAATGTTATGTACTGTAACTATACAATTTACCAAAACCACAATCTCAACAGCTTTCCTATATTCTGAGCAGTCCACATGTATATACATAAGTTCAGATTCTTTTTTTTTTTTTTTTTTTAATTTATAGGGGTTCTGGACTGTGGATACTGTCATGCTCTGTGACTCTCCTAGTCCACGGTGTGGGTTGAGGTTGTCTCTGACTTGTCCTCTCTTGAAAGGGGTTTAACACTGCATAGTGTTGTGTAGCCTTACTGAGTAGAAACTGTTATCTGTGTTTTGTCTTGCTTCCTACCCATACAGGGTTCTGGCTAAGACTGACATGCTTGAGGGTGGGGGACCTGGCAGAGGGCCAGGGCCTACAGAGAACTACTGTAGAGAGCTGTCTTGCTTGCATCCTTTCTCTACAATTTTCAATAAAAAAGAGCTATGCACCTACTCTACCCATGTGACTTCCTTCCTCAGAGTATCTAAAGTGCACTGTGAGTGGGTGAAGAGTTCAACAGAAGAAGTAAAGAGAAAAATGATAGGAGAGAAGAAGAGAGAATTCCCATAGGTTCACAGATCCATGTGACACGCAAATAAACAATAACTAGTGATGAGCGAGTACTAAAATGCTCGGGTGCTCGTTACTCGAGACGAGTATTTCCCGATACTCGAGTGCTCGTTTTCAGTGTCGGACTGGAGTCCTTGGGCCCACCAGGGGAAATCATTCTTGGGGCCCACCCTTCTGCCACCATACTTATCTATGGTAACATTAATAAGGCTCCAGTTACACGGCGTGATATGGGGCAGTGTAGAGCAGCAAACCATTGCTAATCAGCAGGGCAGGAATATACTGAGATGTGCGGACGCCAGCAATGATTTGTACAGATGCACAAAAGATCAAATCAGCCGACTATGGGACATTTGCTTGTCAGCTTATCTCTGGCACTTTTACATGGGGCTTCCAAGGAGCACTTGTTACCAATTATTGGCCTGTATAATCGCGCTATAAGACAATTTTCTTTGCATGATAACACTGTATACTTAGATACAAAAGTGATACAGCCACCAATAACACATATTACCGCCATACTGTTACTGACCAAATCCAGTATACCAAGACTGATATTACCAATAATACCAGTATAAAAGAGGGAAATATTATCACCTCACATATTACCACCATACTGTTACTGACCAAATCCTGTGTACTATGACCAATAACCAGTATATAGAAAGGAAATATTACCGCTACACCACAACCACCATATCGTTACTGACCAAAAGTATACTAAATCCAATAAAACACAGTACCACATAAAAAGTAACAAATAATACCACCACATACTGACTAATACCACCACATACTAACACCACCGCTGCTACTAAATAATCCACTGTACACAGATCACTATCACCTCATACAGTCATATAGAGGCTGACCCAGCCCTACACAGGCTCTATACACCATATACATTACACTGCAGTTATATCAGGTGACTCACAGGGGACGTCTTCTCTGATCGGAGTTCTTCCCTTTTTATCTTCTCCATCTGCTCTTGGCCATCATGAGAACTTCTCCGAGCCACGAATCCACAGAATCTGCCAGAGAAAGATATTAGGCTCCTCACTCTGGCACCATCCTCATCTCTATACACACTGCACATCTGTATTGGCCCCTTTACACCCTCATTTAGTGGGTAGGCTGACATATATATCCCTTATAGTATATGCCCCCCTCTCTGTAGACACCTTATAGATGGTCCCTTGTTCAGTCCTCCATGTAGATGGCCCCATGTGCATCTACTATAGTAGAGAGCAGTAGTGGATTATAATAGGGGCGTTTTGGGCGGCAGCCGGGGCCCTGAGCTCCTGGGGGGCCCATGACCACCCAAAAAGACTTATACTTTCAATGGTGTACTGTCTCCTGGCTACACTTCCGCCATGATTTGCAAAAAATCACTGTTTTTTTATGGCAATTTTGCACAAATCAGGACATCATGACATTATCTGTCCTGTACTATGAACGCCAGGCTAGTGCTGCCATAGTTACAGTGGGGTGGGGGGGCCCAGGCTTGGTGAGCAGCCCAGGGCCTATGGTAAAGTTAATCCGCCCCTGGTAGAGAGCCCCCTCTGTGTAATCCCTTTATAGTAGATGACAACCTCTGTGCATCCCCTATATCAGGGGTAGGGAACCTCGGCTCTCCAGCTGTTGCAAAACTCCCATCATGCCTGGACAGCCGAAGCAAAAGCTGTAGTTTTGCAACATATGGAGAGCCAAGGTTCTTTATCCCTGTCCTCTGTGTAGTCCAAAATAGTAGATGCCCCCCTGTGCATGCCCAATTGTATACGCCCCCCCCATGTAATGCGCCTTATAGATGGCCCCTTTGTTGTCCCCCTCTGTGTAGTGACCCTTATAGATCGCCTTCCCTCTGTTTTCCCCATTATAGATGGCCTCCCCTGTATTGTCCCCCTTATAGATGTCCCCCTGTGTTGCCCCCCTTATAAATGGCACCCCGTATTGTCCATCCCTCATATATATAGCCCCCAGAGTTGTCCATGCCCCATATAGGTAGCCACCTTATGTTATCCATCCCCCATATAGATAGCCCTCAGTGCTGTCCATCCCCCATATAGCCCCCTTATGTTTTCCATTTCCATATAGGTAGCCCCCTTATGTTGTCCATCCCCCATATAGACCCTTATGTAGTCTATCCCTCATATAGCCCCCAATCTTTTCCATCCCCCATATAGCCCCCAGTCCTTTCCATCCCACATATAGCCCCCTTATGTTGTCCATCACCCCATAGCCCCCCTTATGTTGTCCATCCCCCCATAACCCCCCTTATGTTGTCCATCCCCCTATAGCCCCCCTTATGTTGTCCACCCCCTCTATAGGCCCCCTTATGTTGTCCACCCCCCTATAGCCCCCCCCCCCCTTATGTTGTCCAGCCCCTCTATAGCCCCCTTATGTTGTCCAGCCCCTCTATAGCCCCCTTATGTTGTCCGGACCCTCTATAGCCCCCCCTCATGTTGTCCAGCCCCTCTATAGCCCCCCCCTCATGTTGTCCAGCCCCTCTATAGCCCCACCTTATGTTGTCCAGCCCCTCTATAGCCCCCCCTTATATTGTCCAGCCCCCCCATAGCCCCCCTCATGTTGTCAAGCCCCTCTATAGCCCCCTCATGTTGTCCAGCCCCCCATAGCCCCCAGTGTTGTTCATCCCCCATAGCCCCCCTCATGTTGTCCGGCCCCTCTATAGCCCCCCCTTATGTTGTCCATCTCCCCTATAGCCCCCCTTTATGTTGTCCAGCCCCCCATAGCCCCCAGTGTTGTTCATCCCCCCATAGCCCCCCTCATGTTGTCCAGCCCCCCTATAGGCCCCCCTTATGTTGTCCAGCCCCTCTATAGCCCCCAGTGTTGTTCATCCCCCCATAGCCCCCCTCATGTTGTTCATTCCCCCCATAGCCCCCCTCATGTTGTTCATTCCCCCCATAGCCCCCCTCATGTTGTCCAGCCCCTCTATAGGCCCCCCTTATGTTGTCCAGCCCCTCTATAGGCCCCCCTTATGTTGTCCAGCCCCCCTATAGGCCCCCCTTATGTTGTCCAGCCCCTCTATAGCCCCCAGTGTTGTTCATCCCCCCCATAGCCCCCCTCATGTTGTCCAGGCCCCCATAGCCCCCAGTGTTGTTCATTCCCCCCATAGCCCCCCTCATGTTGTCCAGGCCCCCATAGCCCCCAGTGTTGTTCATTCCCCCCATAGCCCCCCTCATGTTGTCCAGGCCCCCATAGCCCCCAGTGTTGTTCATTCCCCCCATAGCCCCCCTCATGTTGTCCAGCCCCTCTATAGCCCCCAGTGTTGTTCATCCCCCCCATAGCCCCCCTCATGTTGTCCAGGCCCCCATAGCCCCCCTCATGTTGTCCAGCCCCTCTATAGCCCCCAGTGCTGTCCCCCTCTGATAAAAAAAAAAAAAAACAACAACAACTCACCTTACAACACGCTCCCCCGTCGGCCTCGTGTCTCTTCTTCTCTCTTCCCTGTCAGATGAGCAGCTCCCTGGTCCCGGGCTGCGCCACCACTGAGCTCCATGTGAGCTGCGGCGGCTGCTGGGACTTCCGGTATGCGCACCCTGTACCGGAAGTCCCAGCTGCCGCGGCACGCACACGGAGCTCAGTGGTGGCGCAGCCCGGGACCAGGGAGCTGCTCATCTGACGGGGACGGGGGCGGCACGCTTGTGACCGCAAGCAGAACGCTGCTTGCGGTCACAAGAGTGATTGACAGGGCGGGAAGCCTATGGCTTCTCGCGCTGTCAATAGGAACCCTGCTACATTTAACTGGAAGCGATTGATGCGATCCCTTCCAGTTAAAAGGCAAGGTGCGGCACCCGGAGGCCGAGTGGCCCCCCCAGGAGCACGGGGGCCCCCCTTGGGCTTGCTGGGTGGAGACCACATTGATGTGGTCTCCAGCCCTGTGTCCCCTTACTGGGGGGCGGGGCCTACAACTGCTCGGGGCCCACCGGGGAATTCCCCGGTCCCCCGGTGGCCCAGTCCGAGCCTGCTCGTTTTGATCAAGTCAATGGGAGACTCAAGTTTTTTTGCAGGAGACTCAAGTTCAGTAGAGAGAAGGTCGTGTGAAAACCTGTCAACCTCAGAAATTGATGGAAACACAACGGAAATGGACAGGAAACAGCAGGGGCAGCATGTGTGCATGCCTCTGAGGCTGCCATTATGCCTAATTCTGTGCAACAGCCTGGTTAAAACAGAGGTAGGCATAGGGACCACCCAAAAACTCAGCCTGACACAGCATGGCAGTGAGAACACAGGGAACCATTAAAACAGAGGTAGCATATCATGAACCACCCAAAAATTCAGCCTGAAACAGCATAGCGATGAGGACAGAGTGAACAAGGTAGAAGCGGTAGCCAGTCAGCCTTCTAAAAATTATACCAGACCTAGCATGGCAGTGAGCAAACTTACAGGAAACGGATGATGAGATTTTCTCGAGTATCGCAAGATGCTCGTCCGAGTAACGAGTACCATCGAGTACCCTTATACTCGATCGAGGAGCAAGCTCGGACGAGCATGCTCGCTCATCACTAACAATAACCCTTTACAAAATTCAGCCATGCAACATCTAAGTACATACTGTACATCTAATACAGCGACATCTAGTGGTGAAACTTTATCATTACCTTCATCACCACATGTATACAATGAGTACAGACTTTTATGAAGGGAAACCACATTACTATGTACAGTACAGGTGTCAGACTATAATTTTGCAATAGCTGGAGGGCTGCAAGTTTGACACCCCTGATTTGTAGCTTGATTTTCCCAAAGTGAAATGGATGCTGTGTTAGTTATGAGAATGAAGTTATTATATTAATTTGTGTATTGTTTATATGGGTTTTTGAATGTTGCATTATCAAGCAGTCACCTTTTGATTTTGGATTTGTTTTCATTAAGAGATTGTGTCTTGTTTGTCAGTAAGAACAGTGCTACATGTAGCCTAAGGCCCCGTTTACACTACGGAATCAGCGCCAAGATTCCGTGTGGAAACTCCCCACGCGGACTCGGCGTCGAATCCTGCCTTCCATCTCTTTGAATGGTAGGGCTTGCGTAACATGTCGACTTTTTGAGCGGAGAGGAGCGGAGAGTGATGGCACACAAGCCCTCCATTCAAAGAGACTGAAGGCAGAATTTGGTGCCCATTACGTAGTGTAAATGGGGCCTTAGGCTATGTACCCAAACAGTATTTTTGCTCAGTTTTTTGGTCAGTATTTTGCAACAAAAAAAAAGGGTGGATTAAAAACCCAGAAAGGCTATGTTCACACACTGCTGAAATTGAGTGGATGACTGCCATTTAATGACAAATAATTTTTTATTCTAGATTGCTATTAACAACAGCCATTGCTGTTAAATGGTGGCCATCCACTCAATTTCAACAGCGTGTGAACATAGCATTTCTGTGTTTTTAATCCACTCCTGGTTTTGGTAGCAAAATACTGAACAAAATATTGATCAAAAATACTGTCAGGCTGGGGAGACACGGACAAGACAGTGAGCCCTGAACTTGCCCCAACCAATGCCCCTACCTACTTGCCACGGACGACCCTAAACGGTCGCGGACAACCACGGAGTCGGTCCCTACACTGAGTAGGTGAACACACAAACGAAGACAGACAAACAAAACACAATGGAGGATAGTCAGCTAACAGAGTCAAAAACCAAACGGACAACGCAGTACAAAATCAGAAAGGGAGCGGATAGTCAGATGTCAAGCAAGAGGTCAGAACACGGGTAGAGCAATAGCAAGGGTATTAGGACAGGGAACGCTGGGAAAGGAGCAGGGGAGCTGGGACTAGTAACAACTAATAGCCAGCAAGGAAATGAGCTTTTTATCCAGGATCAGAGACTGGGTCCAGCAGCTGATTGGAGCAGCCCTGATCCCAGCACCAAGCTCAGCTGAACAGACCTAGCAGTGCAGTAACCCTTGCACTGCCAGAAGTTTGACAGGCAAGGCAGGTGTGGCTGAAAAGTAAAACACAGTTCAGACACAATTCATTATGCAAAGACAGACAGAAATTCTTCCTCGGCCGCCCAGCATGGACCGAGGAGCGCAAAGTCACATTCCTAACAAATACTGTGTGGAACATAGCCTTATTCTTCTTGTAACACCATGAGGGATCCAGCACTACATAGCTGCATTACCTTATATAAGCGCCACTGATATATTATCACTGAGAAAAAATAACTTGTAATCTATATTGCTCTACATTTCCTTAATTATTTCATAATATATCATTATAGGTATTAAAGTCTAGTGCTTTCGAGATGACAGCAATGGAGATAAATAATAGAATCCTGAGAAAGTTTACTAAAGACAAACTTATGCAGTTTAACGAAACTGAATAATACGAGTATACTGAATGTAATAAACTACCTCCAGCAGCAGTTGCATTTTGGAAATCGGACATGGACCCTCTCACAGAGAGTGATACAGCATCTCACTAATGGAACAATACCCTCTGCAGACTTGGTTGTATGGTCATGTATGGCTTCTTTCTGAAATATAAATCCACCCTCTCTGACAATACAAACTTATTTGCTCATTTGGCATGTCCTCCCTGTGCGCCTAATTTATTGTGATTTTTGCCTCCATTAGCTAAAAATTTGGCTTACTGTTGCTTTAGTAGTAGTGCGGTGCGACATTAGAACATTTTTCACTAAATAACACACATTACAAAGTTATACAACTTTGTAATGTATGTTATGTTAGTGAATGGCCCCCTTCCCCATGTCCCCCCTACCCCCAGAAGTGTAGTGCACTATACAAAGCTGATTCGTGTCGACCCCGGCTGCCATCTTGGGGACAAATGACGTAGTCTTCACGAGGTCGACCGGACTGCACCAGCCCTCCTTCATGCCGGCCCCCTCTGCCACGTCATCAGCTGCTCAGCCCTGATTGGCTGAGCTTAGTTATGCTCAGCCAATTGCAGCTGAGCAGCTGATGACGCAGCAGAGGGGGGCCGGCATAACGGACGGCTGCAGCTGGTCGGACGGCCTCCCGAAGATTCCATCATTGTCACAAGATGGCGGCCGGGGGTCGACACGAATCAGGTGAGTATAATGAACCACATTTCCGGGTTTAGTGTGGGTGGGGGAAGAACACGGTGAAGAGGGCCATTCACATGCATAACATACATTACAAAGTTGTATAACTTTGTAATGTGTGTTATTTTGTGAATAATTGCTTAGCGCCGCATTACCCCTTTAGGGTTGATAATAATGTGTTTGTTTTATCATTGACTACTTGGGCCAAATAATTCTAAAGACATTGATATGACTGTATATTTCACAGTTACTTTTCTTTAGTTTACTTCTGGGTAGAACATGTTGTTTTCCGCACATTTGGTAAATAGAGATAGTCACGCCACAGAGTCTAGTTCACCACACACAACCACAGGATTATGCACATCCCCTTTTATCTGGTAAAGATAGCTGACTCATTTATTTTCCTTTGAACTTCATGCAGTTAATGTTAAACATAATATGTGAATTCCCCCGAATTGTTTGGCTCAATCATTTGTATAAAATTAAGTCTGTTTTTCTCCTTTTTTTACCACTCTCTACTTAGCATAGAAAAATAGATGTATATTTACTCCCCACAGGGGAGGGGGCACAGGAGTTAAGGACCTTGGCGAAGTGCCTAGAGTATAAGAACTGTATGTATATTATGAATTATATGAATTCAGATGCTAAAAGTAGTTATATGCATTGTTAACTATATATACTTTGAATGTAGCTAGAACCGATTCCCTGAGAGGTCAGTGCATTTTGGACTTCATAAAAAAAAGACTCAATCAGCAATGAATTCTGTGCATTGATATCACATGATTAAACTGCGTTTGTTTAAAAAGTTTTAGGCTATGTTCACACAATGTTTTTTCAGCTCCGTTTAAAATAACCCCCGTTATTTTGAGTCTAAAATAACAGACGTCATTTAGCTGTCTGGCCTCCCCTTCCTGCAATGACTGGTGTTTGCATATTATTTTAGTTTGGGATTACTAATTGCCCTTTGGGTGTGTCGTAATTGAAAAGTCCATTGAATTTAATAGTAAAAACGAAGAAAGAATGGTGACAAAAGAAAATTTGCGGATGAACTAATAAAAAACGTCTGCTGTTTGCAAAAGACGTCCGAAAATAATGATCCTCCTGCCCCTCTCCTCACAACAGCCCCCGGCAGGTTAAGGCCCAGGTCCAAGATGGCGCCCCCCTCACTGCCCCAGAAGCGGCTGTCACTCCACCACCTGCTGCAGCACTGAACCCATCGGCACCCTCATGGGTGCAATCAGCCCAGGACTTGGCATGGTTCTCTCCCCCCACCTCCAGCAGGGAGCCCCCGCACCCCCACTTGCCCTGGCTTCAGTGGGCACACAAGGCGGCCTATCCCCGGCATGGTCTTCAGGATCCTCTTGGGGGGGCTCTCCTGCACGCAGCCAGGCCGCACCTGGTCAAACAGTGGCCCTCGTACATGCCCCGGCATGCTCCTCTCCATCCATGGGACTGTTGCTGGACATTCATTCCTCCATTCCTCCTTCTCTGGCTGGCACACCACCGATATTCAGACAAGCCACACAGCATCCTTCTCTCTGTACCCAGGAATTACCATTGCATTTGTCCTCCTCCTGCACTTCTGGCCTTGATGATAGTAGACCTGCATCCTTGGCGGATCTTAAGATCCTCACTCAATCTTTAACCGCTAGGAGTGACATCTCCATTTTAGCTAAACAATTGGTGGACGAATGCAAGCAAGAGTTTGCGCAGTTTCGCACTGAACTAACGGCGGTCTCCACCAGAGTGGATAACTTGGAGGTATCTCAGGAGACCACATCCACCTCCCTATCTGCCTTACAGTCCACTGTGAATTTGCATGCTGACCAACTGTTTGTCCTCCAGCAACACATGGACGATATAGAGAACCGCAACCGGAGGAACAACTTGCGTATCCGAGGGCTCCCTGAGTCGATTGCTTCATCAGACCTGTTTGCTGTTCTCTCCAATATTTTCAACGATCTCCTAGAGCAGCCACCTAACACACATATTGAACTGGATAGGGCGCACAGGGCGCTACGCCCCCCCAGTCGAGATGATCAGAACCCCAGGGATGTCATCTGTCGGGTTCATTTCTACTCTACTAAGGAAGAAATTCTCCTGAGGGCCCGTAAACGACGTGCTGTGGTGTATAGGGGGGCTCATCTCCTTATTCTGCCTGATCTTTCCCGACACACACTTGCTCAGAGAGCAGCCCTGCGCCCCCTGCTGGACATCCTCAGAGACCGCAATATACCCTTCCGCTGGGGTTATCCTTTTGCACTGATTGTCCGCCTGAATGGCCGCACCCTTACCCTACGGGCCCCTGCTGATGTTCCGGATTTCCTCAGAGACCTCAACATTACTGGCCTCACTCTCCCGGACTGGCCCTCCCTCCTCTCCTCAGCCCGGGGTGCCAAGAGACCCCTCTCACCGAGGGCCCCAGCATCTTCTACTCAGGGACTCCCTCCGAGGCCGCCACGTCACCACGGACCCCGCGGATCTCCGCCTCCTGCACCTCGACCCTCAGAATCATCACGGAATCGAGACGGAACCACCTGAGGTGGAACGCCGCAGAGGCTTCCCTTGGGAGGGCTCTCCGGCGCTCTTATTTCTGACCTAGGGACTGCTGCTGATTGCCATTCTGTTCGTATTGCCCCCTATACATGTCTACATTGCATCCTTCCCCCCTTTTCCTTTTTGTTGTTTGGCCTTCCCTGGGCAGGTTCTGCTTCATGCCTGATACATTCCTCATAATTCTATTCATGTTTCATCATTAACCATAGTTTTGCCTGTTTGCCTTGACAGATTTTCCTCAAGGTCTGCGAGGAGCCTTCTGCACCGCGTATACGGTACTTGTCTGCCTCTCTCCCCCCATAGGCGGGACACTGGACCCGAGTTTCCTCTGGTCTGGTAGCCCTTTAGCTGTGTTTTTTGTTGAGAATACGCTGCAGTTTTACTCCTTACTGCTTGTATATTTGTACTTGTGTTGTGTTTCCCTACTCTCTCACCCCATCCCCTTTTTGTCCCTTTACTAATTGTCTCTACTTTTTTCCAGAGCTGGTTGCCCCTGACGGCCTTTTCTTTAGGGACCCCGCGGTCCTCTCAGTAACGCCCTTAGCCCGCGCGCCATGGCGGACCTTCATGTTGCCTCTTTTAACACGCAGGGACTGAACACACCCGAGAAGCGGTCGCAGATCCTACATCACTTTCACCGTAGAAAGGTACATGTTCTCTGTTTACAGGAGACACATTTCAAGGTCAACCATGCCCCCACTATCCGTCATAGACATTACACTCAGTGGTTTTTCGCTAACAACCCCGAGGCCAGAACCAAGGGAGTGGCTATTGCCATACATAAGAATTTGCCATGCCAGATCCTTCACTGCATTACCGACCCGGGGGCTAGGTACATTATCATCTCCTTATCCATTAGTGGTCACGTTTTCACTATTATTAATGCCTATGCCCCGAATCACGACCAGGTTTCCTTCCTCACCCGTTTGATTGAGTTGTCATTGCCTGTGGTCAAGGGGACTGTGATCCTATGCGGTGACCTTAACTTAACTTTGGACCCCTCTATGGATAACTCCTCGGGTCGATCATCTATTTCCTATGCAGCCATAAAGAGGGTCAAACGAGCCTTTTTGTTGCTGCAACTTTATGATGCCTGGAGGCTGTCGCACTCGGCTGACCGGGACTATAGTTTCTATTCTAACCCCCATGGGACTTATAGTCGCATTGACCACATTCTCATACAGCATAGTGCCCTGGCGTGGCTCTCCTCCACCTCTATTGGCAACATTTTATGGTCAGACCATGCCCCTGTCTTCTGCTCCCTCACGCTCCCTTTCCTGTCCAAGCCTCATTGGACCTGGCGTTTGAATGAGTCCCTCCTCTTGGACATTGTTTGTGTTGCTGACCTTAAACAATCGGTCACACACTTTTGTTCTGATCATGCTGGGGATACTACCTCCCCTGTTATTCAGTGGGAAGCTCTCAAATGTGTCCTCCGAGGTGTCCTCATTAAACACGGTTCCAGACTCAAGAGAGAAAAGGTGGTTTCACTGACAAAAGCGCTTGCTAAGGTTTCCTCCCTTGAGCTCGCCCACAAACATGCTCTGTCTCTCCCGATTCTGAGGGACTTACAAACTGCACGCTCTGAGGTTAAACGTCTCTTAGAGGCATCGTGGGGCCGTCTACTGCAGTCTTGTCGTAGTAAATTTTACGAAAATGGCAATAAGTGTGGCCGCATGTTGGCAAGGGCTTTAAGGGACAAATTGACGCAATCGCATATCCCCTGTATTCGGACCACTGCGAATGTAACTACCCATGTCACGCCGGAAATAGCATCCACATTTCATTCCTACTACACTACCCTTTATAATCTTCCTAAACCCCCGGCCCCGGTGCCCGAGCCCTTCTCTCCCCCTCCTATTGCTACTCGGATCTCCGGCGACGCGGCAGTAACCCTGGAGGAGCCGTTCGCGCTGCACGAACTAAACTGTGCCATTGCACAACTCCCGGGAGGGAAGAGCCCGGGCCCAGATGGCCTGACGGCCCAATTCTACAAAGTGCTTCAGGAATCCTTAGGCCCCATGATGCTCTCGGCCTTCAACTCCATATCTGACACTGTCCATTTTCCGCAACACACTACTATGGCCCATGTCGCCCTTATTCCTAAACCGGGGAAGGATCCACAGTCCTGTGGGAGCTACAGGCCCATTTCCTTTCTTAATGTGGACCTGAAACTTTATGCCAAGCTACTTGCCAACAGGCTGAACCCACACTTGCCGGCTCTCATCCATGCGGACCAAGTGGGTTTTGTACCAGGGAGGGAAGCCCGCGATAATACTCTCAAAACATTAGACATCATTCATTACGCTCAATCTAACAACATACCCCTGATGGTCCTCTCTTTAGATGCCGAGAAGGCTTTTGATCGAGTCTCGTGGTCCTCCCTGGTACAAACCCTACAACGTGTGGGTATTGGCCCGTTTTTCCTTTCAAAAATTTTAGCCCTTTACAACGCCCCTTCTGCTCAGTTAAAAATCAATGGCACCTTGTCGGCACCCTTTTCTATTTCCAATGGAACGAGACAGGGGTGCCCTCTGTCCCCCCTCCTTTATGTCCTTATCATGGAAACTTTAATGTCCACCATCCGCTCTGACCCAGACATAAGGGGGGTCACCATTGGATCCCATGAGTATAAATGCTCCGCTTTTGCGGATGACCTCTTGCTCTATGTCACAAATCCACGTCTTTCCCTCCTTTCCCTTATGTCTCGGTTGGACCAGTTTGGTGGGTGGTCTAATTTTAAAATTAACCTTACTAAATCTGAAGCCCTTAATGTCTCCTTGGACAGCGCCACGGTGCGCTCTCTTCAGGAGAATTTCCCATTTGCATGGCCCCCAGCAGGCATAACATACTTGGGCATACGCATCCCTCCTAAATTGTCCCAACTCTTTGATGTTAATTTTCTCCCTCTCTTAGGACGTTTCCGAACGGACCTGACAGCCTGGACCAAGAAAGATTTTTCTTGGTTCGGGAGGATTAATATCCTGAAAATGACCCTTCTTCCTCGATTGCTCTATCTCTTGCAGACCATCCCAGTCCGCATCCCTGTTTCCTTTTGGAAACAAGTGCAGCATTGCTTTTCCTTCGTCTGGTCCCCTGGCCGTCCCAGAGTCAGACGTGAGGTTCTTTCTCGTCCCAAGGATGCAGGGGGGGGGGGTTGGTCTGCCAGACTGTCGCCTTTGTTATTTAGCTTGTGTCCACGTGAGGGTTTTGGACATGTGCCATCATTCTACCTCCAAGCTTTGGGTACAGCTGGCACAAGCCCAATGCCCTCGGCCTTTGTCTACGCTCCCATGGACATGGTCCCCTACCTTGGCAGACCGTACACCCCTGTCCTACACCACTCGCCATACCCTTGCCTCTTTGCCAGCCGCCGGGTCTCCTTGTGCTCTGTTGGCTAGTCGTGGTCCTATGACCCCCGTCACAGATAACCCTGATTTTCAACCAGGTATGTCCCGGACTTTCTTGGGCTTGCCTAGGGACACCCCTCTCCGCTTTTATCACATAGTCAAGCGGGGAGCACTGTTACCCCTTTCCGACATCCTCTCCTCCACACCCCCCTCGTCCAGACACCTGTTTGAGTATGTCCAATTACGGCACTTCTAAACAACTACCTCGCGTACCCACGCTCTCCACGCTTCGTTGTCAGATTTTGAGAAGCTGTGTGTGTTGCCTTCCTGCCCCCCACATGCTGTTTCTCTCTCTTATCAATTGTTGCTCTCCTCTAGATTGAATCATCTGCCCTCCTTTTGCTCAGCATGGGAGACATAGTTGGGGAAAACTTTTACGCCACAACAATGGTCAAAGGCTTTTTATCTTTCTCACAAAGCCACTATGGCATGTAAGACACAGGAGACCAGTTATAAAATTTTGTCCCGTTGGTACCGGGTTCCGGCTGCCCTTCATAACTGGTATCCCCGGGTCCCTGATACTTGCTGGCGTTGTGGGGGCATGGGAGGCACCATGACACACATCTGGTGGGGTTGCCCCAAATTGCGGACATTTTGGCACACGGTCTTGCGCCTCATTAAGGAAATTACCGGTATCACTATCCCTAATACCCCTGAAGCGACACTGCTTTTCATGTTCCCCACAGCTCAGTCGCGCTTTAAAAAATCTCTGGCACGCCATCTGCTCCAAGCTGCCAAGTCAGTCCTCCCTCGAAATGGAAATCCGTTGACCCCCCCGACCATTGGCGAATGGTTTGCGGAAATAGCCCAGACGCATCATATGGAGGACCTCATTGCTATTACCCCGGCGGCGGTGAAGAGGTATACGGCCACTTGGGGTCAATGGCTTGCGTTTATAGATTCTGATTCTTATAGAACCGCCACGGCTTGAACCCCCCTCTTGTATCTAGACTCCTGGAGGGTGCCCCCTCCCCCCCTCTCTCGCCACCAGGGACAACCGCTCTTTTGTGATCCCTCTGTTGTCTTGTTCTATTTTGTCTGGTTTGTCTTGTTTGTTGTTTTCTTACTTCTGTCTCTCTTACTTCTGCAGTGCAATTCACATACAATAGTATACTGTTCTTTGCATTGACTTACACTGAGATCGACCGGAATGCTGCTCCTGTTTTTCTGGTCCGGTTACGGATGTTGATATTTCTACTGTTTTTTGTTACAGTTCACGATTACGATAGCATTCTGTGCATTTACATTATTCTTTGTGTTTACCCCTTCCCCCCAGAGGGACTTGCCGTCCCGAGTTCCCATTTGTATTGTAAACCTTCTCTTTTTGTCTTTGAAAATAAAAACCTTAAATATAAAAAAAAATATATACAGTATTCAATGCATTGCCATTGCAGTTAGATAAATCATGGCAAAAACTGACTGTTTTTAAAAAATCTAAATTGGACGGCTTTTCTCTATTTTTGACATTGTCTTAACATAGCCTTAGGTGAAATGACAAGCCATAGAGTAGTAGGGGAGTCGTATCCACACTGCGAGGCTAGAGCCACACTATATCTTTGCATACCATTTACTGTATCCTTTTAAGTATGTTTAAAGTACAAAAAAACCTGATCAACCATGTCCTTGTTTTGCCCCTTCAGGACCGGGCTAATTTTAGTTTTTTCCTCCTTGTATTTAAAAGGCCATAGCGCTTGCATGTTTTCACCTACAGACTCACCTGATCCCTTATTTTTGCGCCACTAATTGTACGTTGCAATGGCCGACTTAATTTTTCCATATAGTATGCTGTGAAACCAGAAAAAAAATATTTGTGCAGTGAAATTGAAAAAAAAAAGAAATTTGTTTTTTTTTGGGAGGTTTCGTGTTTATGCCATTTGTTCTATGGCAAAACTGACATGTTATTTATGTTTATCTAGTCAGTACGATTACAATGATATGTAATTTATATAACTTTTATTTCATCTGACTGCTTTTAAAAAATGAAAACCTTTTAAAAACTAAATGTGTTTAAAATTGTTCTATTCCCATTCTTACAACGCTTTTATACTTTGGTCTATGGGGCTGTGTGAGGTGTCATTTTCTGCGCCATGATTTGTTCTTTCTATGGTACCTTGATTGCATATATGCAACTTTTTGATCACTTTTTTTATTACAATTTGTCTGGATTTAATGGGACAAAAAATGCACAATTTGGCACATTAAGGTTTAGCGCTTACGCTGTTTACCGTGCAAGATCAGGAATGTGAAAAATGTTATAGTTTGGGCGATAATGCATGCGGTGATACTAAATGTGTTTGTTTATTTATTTATTTTTATTTATAAAATGGAAAAGGGGGGTGATTCAAACTTTTATTAGGGGAGGGGATTTTTTATTAATAAAAACACTTTTTTTTTTTTTACACTGTATACTGTAACTTTTAGTTCCCCTGGGGGACTTTTGTTATTACTGCAGTGATCTCCCACAGAGATCACTGTAGTATACTTAATACAACAATCATTGATTAGATTATTGCTGTATAAGGGTCCATTTACACAAAGCCAGGAACAGACAATAAACAGGGAACGGGTCATAAAGGAAAGACTGAGATTTCTCCCTTTTTCAAATCCATTAACGGGTTTGGTTTCAAAAATCTGTCAGATAAATCTGCCTGTGTAAACGCACCATTACTCTGGTCTGCAGCAGACAAGATACATCGATTGCTGAGTCGGGATCAGCATCAGTGCAATGCTGAGCCCCGGTAAGGAGAAGGATCGCATCGCAGAGGGAGATTCCCCCCACTAGACTCAAGGGAAAGGGGCACATAGTACATTTAAATGCAGCTGTCAGTTTTGACAGCTGCAGCTGCATATAAATGTATAATTAGCAGGCGCAGTGATCAGACCGCCCCCGCTAAAAGCAGCAGTCCTTGGCTACAGATAGCACCCAAGATCGTGGCGGTTCAGAGAAAAGTTGCCGTGCGGCCCCCCTCTGAACCACCCCTCCCGCATCAGTACGTACAGTCACGCTCTGATGTGGGAAGGGGTTAAATAAAAATACAAACAGAACCATTTCCTAGTCAGTAGAAAACTGAGGGCATACAGCAGAATGACAAACAACGGTATAATTTTTTTCCCCCTTTAAGGCCCTAGCCTTACCTATGTCAAGGTAAATTGGATATTTCTGTGAGGGCTTTAGGGTGCACAGGTGATAACACACCAGGATCGGTTAACCCCTTAACGACAAAGGGCGTATAGGTACGCCCTATTGCCGGTAAGGGCGTTCAGAGCGGGGCCGCGCGGTGACCCCGCTCTGAACCGCGGCGGTCCCGGGTGCCGCGTGTAGCCTGGGACCGTAGGTATTAGCGTGCCCGATCGCCGTGCCCGCTAATACAGTAATCAGATGCGGCTGTCAAACATGACAGCTGCATCCGATTACCGGATCCAGCATCTCCCTGGTGTCTAGTGGCGGAGATCGCTCCTCCGGGATGTTATCCCGGAGAAGTGATCTCCGTTTCTGAAGCCGGCCGGGGACCGCTCCAAGATGGCGCCGTCCCCGGCTCGGCACTCGTTTGTTTCCGGCTGCAGCAGCCGAAAGCAAACGAGTGCCGATCTCTGCAGCATATCTATGCTGCAGAGATCTCAATGAGAGATCAAAGTGTATATACTAGAAGTCCCCCAGGGGGGCTTCTAGTATATGTGTCAAAAAAATAAGAAAAGTGTTGTTGTGAATAAAAAGCCCCCTCCCCTAATAAAAGTCTGAATCACCCCCCTTTTCCCAGGTTATAAATAAAAGTAAATAAATAAATAAATAAACAAACATGTTTGCTATCGCCGCGTGCGTAATTGCCCGAACTATTAATGAATCACGTTCCTGATCTCATAGGTAAACGGCGTAAGCGTAAAAAAATCCCAAATTGCAAAATTGCGCATTTTTGGTCGCATCAAATCCAGAAAAATTGTAATAAAAAGCGATCAAAAAGTTGTATATGCGCAATCAAGGTACCGATAGAAAGAACACATCATGGCGCAAAGAATGACACCTGACACAGCCCCATAGACCAAAGGATAAAAGCGCTATAAGCCTGGGAATGGAGCGGTTTTAAGTGACGTATATTTGTTGACAATGGTTTGAATTCTTTACAGGCCATCCGATACAATATAAGTTATACATGTTACATATTGTTTTAATCGTAACGACTTGAGGAACGTGCATAACAAGTCAGTTTTACCCCAGGGCGAATGGCGTAAAAACACATTTCCCCCTAATAGACAAAATGCGTTTTTTTTTTTCAATTTCACCACACTTTGAATTTTTTTCTGGTTTCGCAGTGTACTTTATGCAAAAATTCAGCCTGTCATTGCAAAGTACAATTAGTGACGCAAAAAATAAGGGCTCATGTGGGTTTCTAGGTGGAAAAATGCAACTGCTATGGCCTTTTATGCACAAGGAGGAAAAAACGAAAACGCAAAAATCGAAATTGGCTCTGTCCTTAAGGGGGTTAAAGCGACTCTGTACCCACAGTAGTCTGCCCCCCACAAACTGCTTGTACGCTTGGATAGCTGCTTTTAATACAAGATCTGTCCTCTGGAGTCCGGAATCTAGCCCATTCAGTGTCAGCAGGCTAGAATGTAGTTGCCAGAGGTAGGTCCTACCCCTGTGGGTGAGGGGATATTTACACTGTCCGGGAGGGGGAGAGAGTGGGAGGACATGAGGGTGCTGGTGGTATGTGAGCAGGGAGGGGGAGAGAGTGGGAGGACATGAGGGTGCTGGTGGTATGTGAGCAGGCAGGGGGAGAGAGTGGGATGACATGAGGGTGCTGGTGGTATGTGAGCAGGGAGGGGCAGTGCTCCTAGGCCACCAGGAGTACAGGAGCCTGTAATATATATATATATATATATATATATATATATATATATTTTTTTTTTTTTTTTTAAGAGATTGAAAATGCGCCCCCTGCAACTTACCACTAGATGGCGCCCTAGGCCATCGCCTACCCTTTGTCCCCGACCTGGAGTAGGTCTCTTTTAAGGTTTGCAGGATGAACGTTGTTTGGTGTCCATATTAGCAAAGTGTGTTAAAAGTCGGAGGCCCTCTTCATGCCAGGGGGTGAATATACAATCAGGGCGACCATGTTGAAAGTCCAGATTCCCTATCGGTAGTAAAAATCCATGGAAGCCATGTGGCATTCTAAGATTGAGTCTCTGTGGACCTCGGTGTACTGGACCCAGTCTCCTACAATGCAAAATTGTGTCCCCAAATAAAAGATCTGTAAAGATAGACACTTTAGGTTCTATGTCAGAGAATATTTATACTTAGCCCAGCAAAGTTGTCAGTGTAGTCTAACTGGGCTTTGTTCCCTTTATGTAGATTTGTAACCTATAGCAACCAAGCTATTAGTATTGTTCCTGAAAGGGCGGTGACCAAATATTCTTACTTGCAATTGTAATATCTGTATTTTTATTGTTCCGTAAAAATACTTTTCAGTAAAGTTCAGTTTAGTAAATCCTAGTTTCAGACTTTTGTATTATTGAAACAGCTTATTGGCAAAGAGAGTGGATTACCTTGATTTATTCGGCTAGCAATGCCTCCCTGCAATGGGAACCATCCAGAGCACTAGTGCACCCAGGTAGCCATGCATAATATAACACTTGTTGCCACCCAGTGGTCAGGCCAGCATCTAAGTAAGCCAAATTAATCACAAGCCCTTAAAACACTCTCACAAGCATTCTGTATCATTTTTCCTTTGAGAACCATTTAGCCAATTTTTATGACATTTGTAGTGGTTGTCTTAAAAAGTTTTTATTGTACAATCTCAGCATCACTCTATGCAGCTAAACAGGCTACACAGCCAATATGCTTGCCTCTGTTTTCGGGGCATTACGTAATTCAATTGACATATACTGTATATATATATATATATATATATATATATATATATATATATATATATTTTTTTTTTTTTTTATTTTTTTTACTATACACCTAGAAGATGACAGCAAGCCAGATTGAAAATGTTGTAGTATTTGAAAGCATAATTTATAAATGAAATAAGAGGTACATTTGGATTGTAACTTTTATACATTATGGGAGGGGGAATTAGGATCAGCATCTCATTCACCAACCTTAATTAATCCCCAGCCAACATACAGGCATGCGTGATTTATGTAGAGGTGCACATACCTCTATGTAAATGTGTATGCATCTTAGCTGCCGATGCGCCCCTACGGAAATCTATGGCAGCTCTGAGCTGGTGTTGATTTCAGCTACAATTTCAGCCTGCATGGAGGTGTATATTGTAGGAAATTCAGGCACAGGGGGCGTCACACCCCTTCATGCCATGCAGTGACTTCTGGCTAGCCAGGTACAGACTGGGCAGCTTAGTTGCACAAAAATATTGACTTTTTTGTGAGTCTGACACAGCCATTTCCGCCATTATCCTAAACTGTAATTCCTATCGTGCAATTGTACATTTCTGTTGATAACTGCATTTAATAATTTTTCTTCCCGGATGAATAAGATGTAAAACTTGATATGTGAAGCATGGTATAATAATAATACTGTATTTTCCTGCGTATAAGATGCAAAAAGTTAGTGGTGAAAAACTTCAGAACCAGACTGTAGAATCTGCGGCTTCTGCATACGGTGGGGGGAGCTAAAAAACTGCTGCATCTCCGCTATATGTGGTGACTGTATGGAGGGCAGAGGAGTGGCGCTGTGCCCAGAAAAACACACCTCTTCCACCCATCTGGCCGACCCTTGTATTCTACCGGTGTCACTGTACAGTACCTCCTTCTCTGCCTCTAAGATCTCGCTGCTGAGGACTGCAGTGAAGCAGCGCAGGAGCACATGTGCGAGATCTGAGAGGTAGAGAAGAAGGTACAGGAATACCGTTACGATACAAGGGCGGGCCAGTTGAGTGAAAAAGGTGTGTTTTTCTGGGCACAGCGCCGCTCTATCATATCTCCTTTTTCCATAACCCGGATGCCTGCAGTTTGCTCTGCCCTTTATACAGTCACCGCATACAGAGGGGATGCAGCTGCGGACGCTTTTTACCTCCTTCTCTGCCTCTCAGATCTTGCTGCTGCCTGATTTTTTTTAATTTTTTATTAATTTTTATTTGGTGTGCATTGGAAGAGGGGTAGTCTATACGGCGAGTATATCCCAAACTCTATATTTTAAGGGAAAAAGTTGGGGGTTGTCTTATACGCCAGAAAATAGGGTAATAATAATAATATTTCTTTGTATAGCGCCAACAGATTTTACATTCAATGATTGAACTTACTTTTGTGTAATGAATATCTGATGATATTGATAGTCTTATAGTGTATGCAGCTCCTTTGCAGGCCGCTCAGAAACAAAACATTAAAAAATAGAGAGATACATTTTTAAGTCAGAAATGTCGTTTTTAGTGACTATATTCTGGTTGAAATGTCTGTTTTACTGCCTTGGTGAAATAGAATAGATCAGCAGGATGTCTATTTCTATGAACATACATGGATGCAATTGACACTCACTTATTGACCTTAATGTGGTGCTTTATATGCATAGAATAATAAAATATGCACTTTGGTAAAATGGGTCTTTCACCCTACATTGGAAATAAGTCTCAGTTCATTACTTCTTTGGCCATCATGCCAGACATCTGTTTATTGACCTACATCTTGAATCATAACAGTAAATTGTCTTGTAATATCTCAACAGAGGCTTCAATTCCGCAGCTTCCTTCCAATTCATCAAGTGACACATCCCCACAAAAATGGTAGAAATTCTCTGAATGACAAATACCTAAGGGCAGTAATATTACTTCTAGAAATGAGTACAGTAGCTGGAAATTTGTTACGCAAGCTTTGCAAATTTTGGGTCAAAATTCGGGAAGCAAATCTCAACAAACTTCATTAAAACAGCCCAAACTATACAAGCTACAATACTGACACTATTATAGAAGGCAAATTTCTTAAAGCATGTTGTTGTAAAAGTGTAAAAAATCTGAAAATGTCAATCAGCCAGTCAATCATCCAATTTCCGCCAGGGACTGTAGTGGATCTTGGTGGATTATCAGTGTAGCATCTATTTTTTCCCAGGACAGGAGTAGAGTGCGACCACTGATTATGTAAGGTGCACACTGAGTTCAGTAGTGAATTCCAATTCGTAAAACACAGTAGGAGTGGAGTGCAAGCACTGACCAGGGCCAGGACAAAGGGTAGGCAGTGGTAGACGATGGCCATGTGCGCCATCTTTTGGTGCATGGCAAGGGGGTGCTATTTTCACCTTTTTTACCTACTCTGCCTGGTGCCCACCGAGCACTACCCCTGAAGTGATCCAGAAGTGACAAGCTGTACAACCACCAGGGGGGCTCCGGTGTTGGGGCCAGGGAAGAGAGGATGACATAGCCCTGCATCAGAAAGCTTAGCGCTGCAACAATTCGCTCTCCGTTATGCTGGATGCTCCGCTTCCTCTTCAGTGTCCTAACACCAAGCTCTCCTGACGCTGTTTCTTTTCCAGCTACTTCAGTCTGTGGACCAGTCCTCTGACCTGTGCCTGCTCCCACCGCAGACCTTTAGGAGTTAACAGCAGGGATCTTTCATGTCTTATCTGCTTCTGCACAGACCTCCAGATGCTTCTGCTGTTAACCCTTTCTGCTCTGTGAGAAGGTCAGCAGTGCAGGAGGGGGTGTATATACCACTGGGGGCAGCACACGGGGTCTTTGTGCAAATGGGAAGCACACAGGGGATTTATATACTACTGGGGGAGCACACTGGGTGTCTATATGCTACTGGGGGCAGCACACAAGTGTTTTATATACTACTGGGGGGCAGCACACAGGGGTTTATATACGACTAGGGAGCACACAGGGGGTCTTTACACAACTGGGGGCAGCACGCAGGGGTCTAAATACTACTGGGGCAGCACACAGGGGGTCTATATAGTACTGGGGGCAGCACACAGGGGTCTATATACTACTGGGGGCAGCAAACAGGGGGTCTATATACAACTGGGGGAGCACACAGAGGGTCTTTATACAACTGGGGCCACACACGAAGGTCTATATACTATTGGGGGCAACACACAAGGGGCCTATATACTACTGGGGGCAGCACACAGGGGGTCTATATACTACAGGGGGCAGCACACAGGGGGTCTATATACTAGTGGTGGCAGCATACAGGGGGTCTATATACTACTGGGGGCAGCGCACAGGGGGGAATTATACGCTGGATTGGGGGGGGGGGGGGGCGCCATTTGCCTTTTCTGTCTAGGGCACAAAAACTCCTTGTCCCGGCTCTGGCACTGATTCTGTAAGATGCACATTCAGTTCAGTAATGAAACCCAATTTGTATAACACAGCGGGAGTAAAGTGCAAGCACTGATTAAGTACAGCGCACACAGTTCAGTAATGAAACCAAATTTGTTTAACACAGTAGGAGTGGAGTGCGACCACTGATTATGTAAGATGCATGCTCAATTTACTGATCTCAGTAAATTGGTATAACTCAATAAGAGTTTACAGTGCCCAGTGCGTGAATAATATAGACTGTGTCTTCACTGACCCAATGAATTCCTATAGCCACCTTGCTCTGCTCTAAATGCCTGCTGCCATCCTTCTCTCTCCTCCACACCCAGCCGACTAACCACCTAGGTAAACAAACTGCCTTATATAGAGGGTGAGGTGCTGACATCACAGAGGGACTTTTTCTGCAATTTCCTTAACTAAAAAAATTTAACAGCCCGATTCACAACAAATGTTGTTGTGCTGGATTCGCTTCGCTCATCTCTAATTACTTTACTGGTCCTGTGTGTGTTTTAAAGTTTGTACAAGGATATTGCCTCTATATATAGAAAATATCCAGAAAAGATTATTGTACATCATATTTAGGCTGGGTTCACACTACGTATATTTCAGTCAGTATTGTGGTCCTCATATTGCGACCAAAACCAGGAGTGGATTGAAAACACAGAAAGGCTCTGTTCACACAATGTTGAAATTGAGTGGATGGCCCCCATTTAATGGCAAATATTTTCTGTTATTTTAAAACAACGGCTGTTATATTGAAATAATGGCCATTATTTACTGTTATATGGCGGCCATTCACTCAATTTCACCATTGTGTAGACAGAGCCTTTCTGTGTTTTTAATCCACTCCTGGTTTTGGTTGCAATATGAGGACCACAATACTGACTGAAATATACGTAGTGTGAACCCAGCCTTACCATGACCTATGGTTCATTTGACAAAATGAAAATTTTCTAATGTTGGGTTCATACACTCAGTGGTCTCCCTTGGTGAGGCCTTAATGCTTAGTAGACTCTTTGCATTTTAAACCACCATTTCTCTTTTGAGATTTTTGCAACGAGTAAAACATAAACAATAATAAACATTAACAACTTTATGGTATAAAAAAGTGATGACTAACAATATGACAAAATATGAATATAATAAATGTTCACATTATTGCATGTGTATGATTGTTAAGGGCCATGAAACAGCTTTCCTCTATAGCTGTAGTTTTGTGCTGCAGTGGTAAATACTATGTTTCCTGTGAACATATTAATGTCAACTGACTACTGTATCTTCTGAGCTGAATGGGTGCTAAGAGAATAATTTTGGATTTCTTAGCAAATAAGCAAATGCAGGTAACTGATTGTGAGGGTAGCTTCACACACACCGCATCGCAGCGAATTAACTGAACACAGTATCAAATCTGCACCATCAAATTTGCTGCCCCTCAGGGTGCCTTCACACACACACACCGAATCTGCAGCAGATTTGATGGTGCAGATTTGATGCTGTGTTCAGTTATTTAGATTAAATCTGCAGATCCGCAGCAGAAAATCCGCTGTGATACAGTGTGTGTGAAGCTACCCTTAGGGTACGTTTCCGCATACCAGATCCGCTGCAGATTTCATCTGAGTAACTGAACACAGCATCAAATCTGCACAATCAAATCTGCTGCGGATCCTGTACGTGTGAACACATTATTTTAATCTTTTTCATAATATTATAATGGTTACAATTCATTCACTCATTCAGTTTATTCATTCAGTTATTCCATACATTCAGTGCATTTACACTCATCATTTTAATATTATGTTGCACACATGCAATTCTTTTTATCATCACATGGCATGCACTTCACTTTTGCATCAGAATTATTTATTATGCATACAATTCACACTGATATATTTGGTTTCTTCTAATTCATTAAATTGATATTCTTATAAAGTACATAATCATTACAGTATACAGTGGTTAATCTAGGATCATGATTTAATTATACACTATGTGCACATATATGGATTATACAATCAATTGTTTTTTTTTATAATGTTTTCTGCATCATGAATTATCACTCACAGGGCGATATAGTATTATTTTAATATATCTTAACAATCATTGTTCCTCTGCTAATTATTTTTCATTTTTATGCATATTTGGGCTAAATCTAGAGCTTGCCCCTTTCCAAGATGGCCGCCACGATTGAGCCCTGAACCGTATTTTGTTTCTCTCTTTTCTCCGTGTTTTGCACTCCTCCTGGTGAGACCCACATGACCGAAATTAGCAGGAGACACCTGAGTGCTCATGGTTTTAATCCCTCCTGTCTGTCCCATTCTATCTTTAATAGGTATGGTGAGTGCAACACCTTATCCAGACTTGTGCTGTTTGGGGGCAGCTTCCTCCGCCGGTGGTGCTGGCTGGGTTTTGGTGTGGCATTTTTGGGTCTGGTCCTGTGGCATGGGGGTTGCATGGCCGTTCCATGGCCTCCCTTCCCTGACTGTGCACGCCTGCGGGGGTGGTGGTTGCTGACTGGCACAGTGTGGACTTAGTGTAGGGACCCATGTGTATCAGATACCTGCACGAGGTACATGGGGCAGTGTGGCTTGATCAATTCACATACAGAATTCTGATGTTTTTTATGCAGCCGAGAGGTACTAGTATCAGCCATAGGTGTGAGGTACAGCACTCTTTTTCTTCCCTGAACCGTATTTTGTTTCTCTCTTTTCTCCATGTTTTGCACTCCTCCTGGTGAGACCCACATGACCGCAATTAGCAGGAGACACCTGAGTGCTCATGGTTTTAATCCCTCCTGTCTGTCCCATTCTATCTTTGATAGCTATGGTGAGTGCAATACCTTATGCAGACTTGTGCTGTTTGGGGGCAGCCTCCTCCGCCGGTGGTGCTGGCTGGGTTTTGATGTGGCATTTTTGGCTCTGGTCCTGTGGCATGGGGGTTGCAGGGCCGTTCCATGGCCTCCCTTCCCTGACTGTGCACGCCTGCGGGGGGGGGGGGGGGGGGGGAGGCGGGGTGTTCGCTGACCGGCACAGTGTGGACTTAGTGTAGGGACCCATGTGTATCAGATACCTGCACGAGGTACATGGGGCAGTGTGGCTTGATCAATTCACATACAGAATTCTGATGTTTTTTATGCAGCTGAGAGGTATTAGTATAAGCCATAGGTGTGAGGTGCAGCACTCTTTTTCTTCCCTGAACCAAGATTTATAAGCATGCCCAGTCCTGCACACCTCACCACTTCTTGATAAAGGTCTAAGAAATGCGTTGGAGGGTGAGGTGCGTGGGATGTGTTGTATGGGGGAAAAGGATTCTTTTGCACAGCTTGGTCTGAGTGAAGGGCAATTTAGCCCCTTAATTTTACTACAATTCACTCAGTACCTCCGGTTTTCACATTTTTGATGCACATTGCACTTTATTGTATATATATTAGAATCCCATTTAGGGTACGTTCACACTTACTGGATCCGCAGCTGATTTTATTTAAATAACTGAACACAGCATCAGATCTGCAACATCAAATCTGCTGCGGATCTGCTGCAGATCTGCTGCGGATCCTGTAGGTGTGAACGCACCCTTATTGTGTATTTATTGTTTCCATGTGAGTAATGATATGTGATCTGGTTTGTATTGTGGTATGGTCCCCTGCACCCTGTTTTTAAGTGTCCTTAGTGTTGTTTTTAGGGATTTATGGATTAATAAAGCGATAACAGTTTGGGTCGAAAATGTTGTGGTTATATCTTTCTTTATTTGACTAACTAGGGTTATTGTTGGTTTTCAATTTGATGAGTAAAGCCCTTGTATGGTTCTACTTTTGGTCAGAGGTCCTGATTATAGGTTTTGTGTACTGTTTCTTCTGAGCTGAATAGGTGCAAAGAGAATAATTTTGGATTTCTTAGCAAATAAGCAAATGCAGGTAACTGATTGTGAGGGTAGCTTCACACACACCGCATCGCAGCGAATTTTCTTATTTGATCTTATTTCATCTAAATAACTGAACACAGCAACAAATCTGCACCATCAAATCTGCTGCAGATCCTGTACGTGTGAATGCACCCTTAGAAATATTTAGCAACTGACTATATGCCAGTATGTTGGTGCTAAACGGTACAGTTTTTTGTTATGTAGAAACTGCTTGCCTTTGTTTTCCAAATGGAAAGATTATTGAATATTTTACTTGTACACTGTCTTATGAATAATAATAGACACTAATATAGCTACATGGCTTGTATTTTGTGAAACACAACCTGATTCATGTATTACAGTGCCCAAGTAAAATTGATATGTATGACTAGAAAATGTACCCATTGCTGCCAGTGTATAAAGTTTCAGTGTGGTAATTAGATTAGGGTGCCTAGGAGGCCAATCTTTGCAATCTTTTTTCCTCACCTGTGTGTGCAGTGTGGAGATTCTCCCATTCATTTCTATGAAAGAGTCTTCCCCATCCACCTCTCCTGTACATCTGGCAAGGATGGAACCTTTGCTCTAACCTTCCCGGGTACCCAATGTATCTGTGTGCCAAAATCTGGGGTCAAATGGTTCAGGCGAGGACAGATAGACATTAATTTTTCTTGTATACATTTTATAGTTCAAATATTTTATTGAGTTTCACATAATATAACATTGGTACTGAAGAAAAGTATCAGTAGCAGTATAAATTCACAAATATACATAACTAATAAAACAAGGCCGACAACAATAACTAAACCTTACTCCACTTATACATAGAATATAGATAGTAGATATATGGTGCTATTTATCACAAGAATATAGTGTACAAATACAAAGAAAAGTTTACAAGAATGGATCTAGGGTGCCGGCAGCCGACATCTTATAATACCAGGTGGTTGAGGTAAAGTGAGACATGATAGGACGTCTTTCTGTCTGCGAGAAGCCATGGATAAGGAATAGTTTCCATTTCTTAAAGAAGGAAGCTGTAAAGGCCTCCTTATTGCGTACAGTGTCCAGCATCTCCCAGTGCAAGGTTTCCTTTAGAATAGAGGTCAATTCCAAAATAGTCGGTAGGCTAGGCTGTAGCCAATGGTTTAATAAACATTGAAGGGCTAACATTGAAACGCGATTCAAAATGAATTTTCGTATTCGGGTGTAATTTCTAAGTTGGTTTGAGGGCAGGTCGTATTTTACCTGGGTCTCAGGCCAAGACAGAAATGTTCCGTTTTCTAGGTCTAATAAATGGCCGAGATGGTGGATCTGTTTATGTTTCCATATGGAGAAGTCAGAGGTGATGGATCCTTGTGGAAAAGAAGGGGAAGACCACAAGGGGAAGAACTTAGATAAGCGGAAAGGCAGATTGTATCATTTACGTATGTTTCCAGGATGCTATAGTGTCTCGGAGGAGGATGTTTTGTTTCAGGAGAGGAGGTAGCTCAGAGATTGTAGAGTGTAAGAGAGCAGGTAGGGACCAGGGATGGACCAGGGAGGATTCTAAGGTGTAGTTACAGAAATAGGAGGTCTGATGGAGCCAGTCTCTGATATGTCTGCACATGGCAGCTAGGTTATACAGACGTATATTAGGTAATTGGGCGCCACCCTTGATTGATGACATACATAAGGTATCATAGGCTATACGGGGCCTCTTAGATTTCCAGATGAAGTTAGTAAAGAGGGATCTGAGTTTTGTGACGTCTTTATGTGCAATGAGGAGTGGGATCATTTGCATTGGGTAGAGCAGTTTAGCAAAAGACATCATCTTAATTAATTGTATGCGTCCTAGGATATTTTATTTTATTTCTATTTTTTTAAAGAGAGGTAAGTAGTTAAGAGAATAGATAGAAGAGGAAGAATGGCCAATCTTAATGCCTAGATAGGTGAGGTAATGTTTGGCTACAGTGACTCCTTCAGGGGAGTTGTCTTGCGCTAGATGTGGAAGCAGAGGCAAAAGTTCACATTTTGAAGCATTGATTCTAAAGCCAGTGAATGATTTGAAGAATCGAAAAATATTAAAAATGTTGGGAATGTCTATATGTGGATGTTCTAAGAATATTAGAGTGTCATCAGCAAAACATAATACCTTTGGTTCCACATCTCCCACTCTAATACCATTGAATTCTGGAAAAGTTAGAAGATATTGGATAAGGCGTTCTAGTGCTAGATTAAATAAGAGGGGGGACATGGGGCAGCCCTGCCGTGTACCTTTATTAATGGGGAAGAAATCGGATAGAAAGCCAGGAGTGTGTATACGGGCTTTAGGGTGTCTGTAAATATTAGAAAGTAGAGTGCGGAAAGGTCCCACAATACCGAAGCTGGTTAAGGCCATGTCCAACCATTCCCAATTAAGGTGGTCGAAAGCCTTCTCGGCGTCAATAGTGAGCAGCCCAGGTGAATGAGTGGGGTGAAGTCTCTTATGGACGGCTTCTTGGATGGCCAATACGGTGCGTATATTTATTATAGCCGATCTGCCCTTGATGAATCCTGCCTGATGGATACCTATGATTTTGGGTAGAAAGGTAGCAAGGCGATCAGCCATTATTTTCGTCAGGATTGATCAAGGAGATCGGGCGGTATGAGGCAGGGTTATGGGGATCTTCGCCCAGTTTGTGTATGACTTTTACATAGGCTACATCACCGGAGGAAAGCATATGGCTACCATTGATCATGTGGTGGAATCCAGATTGGAGTGTTGGTGTAACTTCAGTAGTCAGACATTTATAGAATTCAGCGCTAAAGCCGTCAGGGCCAGGGGGTCTTGTGATTGTGTAAGGAAGAGATAGTACGTGAGATGTCATCAGAGGTGACAGGGGCATTGAGGAGATCTAGATAGTCTTGGTCTATTTTAGGAAGATTTAAGGACACTAAGAAATCTTTGGCTTTTTGGTGGTCCATGGGATCAGGGGAGTATAATGACTTATAGTAGTGATGTAATACAGAGGAAATGGATTTAGGGTCACTCTGTAAGAGGCCGTTTTTGTCTATCAGTGAAGTTATATGACAAGTTGGGCGTCTACCTTTAGCCAGATTTGCTAGTAATTTACCAGATTTATTACCAAATCTATATAGTTTAGAAAAATATTGATTTTTGTATAGAAGGTTTAGTTGTTCTTGGGAAATTTCAAATTCTTTTTTAGCAACACACCATTTGTGTTTGTTTTCAGGAGTAGGGTAGGATAAAAAGGTTGTGTAAGCAGAACGTAGAGTATTGGTGAGGAAATCAAAGGAGATCTTAGCCGCCTTTTTCCGGGCAGACACAAAAGAAATAATATTACCTCTAAGTACCGCTTTCACAGTTTCCCATAATAATATAGGTGAATCTACGTGTTGGGCATTATCTGCGAGGAATTCTTGCCACCATTGTCTGAGAAGGTCTCTGAACGTGTCGTCTGAGGTCAAGGCCGTGGGGAATCTCCATATAATGTCAGTACCCTTAGGGTAAGAGTCCCTAAGGAGTAGAGAGATTGGAGCGTGTTCAGATATTAATAGGTCGTGTATCGTGGCATCTTCGACCAGGGCCATGATCTCAGACGAGACGATAAAGTAATCCAATCTAGACCATGCTGTCTGAGAATGGGAGAAAAAAGTATATTCCCTATCCTCGGGGTGAAGGTGTCTCCAGGAATCTATAAGATTAGCATTAGATAGTAGGGTAGGTAAAATAGTATCAGAGGGTGAGGAGTCATGTAGGAGGGGTGTAGTTCTTTTTCTATCTTCTATCGTATTTGTAACCGTATTAAAATCTCCACCTTATAAGATATTGCGTTCAGAAGTCTGTAAAATATCAGTTTCTAATTTGCGGAAAAAGGGTGCACGTCTATCGTTAGGGCCATATACATTATACACATTGAAGGTACCAGATATAGTAGAAAGAACCATATGGTGGAGTCTGCCCTCCGAATCAGAGTGTTGAGAAATAACAGTATGATTAAAGTTTTTATGGATAAGAGTAATGACACCGCCTTTTCTACCATCTGCAGGAGAGCCATATACCGAACCTACCCAGAAACGTTTCATCCTAAAAAAATCTGCTTCAGACAGATGGGTCTCCTGCAAAAGGGCTACATCCACTCTTAATTTCTTCAAGTGTCTAAGGACCATCGCTCTCTTAGATGGAGAACGCAGGCCCTTCACATTCCATGAGACTATCTTCATAAAAATCAAGGGTGGAGAGAACTAGAAGAGGCTGGGGCACCTAGAGAATATATATAGAACCGTTTGTAAGCAGTAAGCACATAGTCTGTAGAAATACAATAGTGGAGTAAGTGTAACAATACTTAACAAAAATATAACAGAACAATAACAATCAGGAATCTCATCTGAGAGAATTAAAAGAGAGAGAAAGAAATTGGCTAAAGAAGGCGTCAACAGGACTTTTTTCGCGCAACATATGACGGAGTTTTCGCCAACTCCGAGCGACTGAAGGAAAATGAGATAAAAGAATGAATAAGTAGATAGCGTATAAACCATAGAGAAGATTCATACACCAAGAAAGTGTAACCTGCTGTGAAAGGAATCAGTACGTCTAAACCTCACAATAGAGAGATGTAATATATAGAGGTCATCCTATAGGAGATAACAGAAAAGGTAGGGAAGGAAGAGAGAGAAAAAGAAGGGGGGGGGGGGAGTTATAAGAGGAAATAGATACACCTATAAATGAATTATAGCTATATTCATATATAATAATGTAAATTTTCAGTCTATATCTATGGAAGGCAGGACAGGGCAGGACAGGGCTGTCACGGCGGCGTCTCTTATGCTGATCAGTATCTGGAGGATCTCCCATTAGTGATGAAGCTTCTACTGGGGTATTGTAGATAGTAGAGGATCCATCATTGTTGAAGACTTTAAGGACGGCCGGGAAGATCAGAGAAAATCGGATCTGGCGCCGTACTAGGGCCGTGCAGATGGGGGCGAAGGCTTTCCTTTTCTGTACTACCACGGCTGAGTAGTCATTGAATAGCAGTACCCTCTGATGAGGATATCTGTTTTCTGCTTACGGTATGCTTGTAGTATAGCCGCTTTATCAGCATAGTTCAGGTATCTGACAATAACCTGTCAGGGCTTAGGGGTAATGTTAGGCTTAGCAGAAGCTGAAACATTAGGAGGGGGGCCAATACAGTGGGCTCTCTCCACACAGGGAGACCCCTGGAGACCTAAAGCAATAGGGAGGTCTGAGCTGCAGATAGCATGCAGGTGAGATGGCTGGATGGACTCTGGCAGTCCTATAATACGCAGGTTGTTTCTCCTTGATCTGTTTTCCAGATCATCAGTTTTATCACTCAGGGCAGCTGTGATCTTTAACGTCTTATGCAGCTGTGTTTTAGTGACATGTAATTCATCTTCCACTAAGCTCAGTCTCTCCTCCATCTCCTTAATAAGAGTGTCATGGGTAGAGACATCAGCCTGTATGGATGACAGGGTGGAGAGGATGGTTGTCTCTAGGGAGGCTTTTATGTCTGGGAGAATGAACTTAGCCACTTCGGCTGCCAGTGTTTTACATGAGACATTAAAGCCTGGGAGGATGGAGTCAGTAGGAGGAGACTGTGATATTACTGATGATGTAGGAGGAGGAGGGACTGGAGGCAGGCCTGATGATGCTGGAGGAGGCGGGCCTGATGATGCTGGAGGAGGCGGACCTGATGATGCTGGAGGAGGCGGGCCTGATGATGCTGGAGGAGGCAGGCCTGGTGATGTAAGAAGAGGCGGACCTGGTGATGTAGGAGGAGGAGGGCTGGACACAGCTGCAGCATTTGTTTTATTTTTAACTGCGTACTGAGGCGCGGGCGCCATCTTGGATTTACTTTTCTCCCTGGGGGGCTGAGAGAGTGAGGAGGACGACATGAAAACGGACTTCCCGGCCTTTGTGGATGATTTCTCCATGACCCTGGGGGGTTCCGGAGCACTATGCAGTTGTCAGTATGTACCGAAAATGACGGATGACGGCCGGGCAGTTAGTATGACGCAGGTTACAGGCGGAGCTCCGTTATTCAGCCGCCATTCGCGCGTGCGCCGGAACCGGAAGTCCTTGTATACATTTTATAGATCATTGCTTACAATCTATCGAACATGCATGATTTTTTGGTCTAGTCACACCTTGCAGGAATATATATGAAAACTAGGGTCTTTGAATGATAGATGACTTAAGGACACAAAAAAGCTACCAAAAGTCTACACCAGTCTGGTTAGAAGGATTAACTGCAAGCCCTGGATGTTAAACAAAGCCAGAGGATTCAGATTGGTCAAGGAAAAAATCAACCAAGGCCAGAACCAGGAGATTATGGGTAAACCAAATCAGTAACCAAAATGGTAACAGAGTAGAATGCAGTCCCGTGTCAGAAGGGGAGGAGACATAGACATGGCTAGCTTCAGCCTCCAACAAAACCTGGGGTGGCCCTCTTAGTCGCATTGAAAGAGCAAAACATCATTGGCTCCTTTCCCTCATCCTGCCAATCAATCTTGTGGCCACAGGCAGCATTAGGTCTGTGGTCACAAGAGTCTGCCCTTTTCTTCTGCACTATGGCCCTTATCTGATGTCACTTTCAGAGTGAGGAAGAACGGGATATATCATGTACTGTGTGGGAGTTGAGTTTACGTATTTTTATTCCGCATAGAGGGACCAAACTGCTATATTAGGGCACAGAGGGAACCTAACTACTATATGGAAGCACAGAGCATCCTAATACAATGTTGAGGTGCCAAGAGGCCTAATACTAATGGGTGAACAAAAGGCTCTAAGCGCTATATGGGGCACAGAGGGGTCTCACTACTATATGGTGACACAGGTGGGACCTAACTACTATATGGGGGTTCAGAGTAGTTGGCTGCTGCAGGTGGAGTATTTTTGGAGTTTAACAACTATATGGTGGCACAGAGGGGCCTTAATACTCTAAATAGGGAGATAGAGGCAGCCTAACTACTATATGTGTTGAAATAAGAAGCCTAAAAAAAAATTTTCTGATAAATTCTGCAGAAATGAGTAGTGGCTTGGGCTGGATGGAAAAGAAATATAAGTGACTGACTATATTTACTGTAGGAGGAGGATAAAAGTCTTAGTATATTATAGTTATGGTGTTATTTGTTGCTTGTATACCAGTCTTCTATTGCCACTGTGTGACTTGCACTGCAAGGATGGCGCCACTACGTATAACAAAACAATGATCACCAGGAAAAACAACAGTGCTATAAAATACAATAAATATCTGATAAGTTACTAAGCCTTATGTTAAACCACTATTGGCCAAAATGTGGAAATACTAATAGAGCAAAGCAATACTTTATCTCTTCTTCAGTGGAGTGTTTTAAAATTCCATTTACTTTTACTTCACATCTATCCTTATAGAGCCACAGGCTATGTTCCCACACAGTATTTTGCTCAATATTTTGGTCAGTATTTTGCAACCAAAGCCAGAAGTGGATTGAAAACACAGAAAGGCTCTGTTCACACACTGTTGAAATTAAGTGGATGGCCGCCATTTAATGGCAAAAGATGGACATTATTTTATAATAACAGCAGTTGTTTTGAAATAACTGCAATTATCTGCAGTGGACAGGCATCCAATAAACTTCAACAATGTGTGAACATAGCCTTTTTTTGTGTTTTCAATCCACTCCTGGTTTGGATACAAAATACTGACCACAATACTGAGCCAAAATACTGTGTGGGAACATAGCCACTGAATGCATCACACAGAATGTGAATTTATGTGCAAAATAAAAATAACGTTAAAGTTGGTTAACTATGCTACATCTGTTTCCTTCCTTTAAAAAAAGGGCTAACCAAAATGATTTGTTTCAGGTCCTCTATTGCAAAGATAAGACCTTGTCTGTACCACACAGAGAAAAAGAACATGGCACACCTATAAAGTTGAATCAGATACGGTTTTGTGGTACTAAGGCCTTGAGCTGTTTGTGAAAACAACATGTCCTTTAATAAGTCAGAGAATTAAAATTAATAAATAAAAATATGTAAAAACAATAAATAAACATATTACATATTGAAGTCTGCGGAATTGTCCGATCTATTAAAATATTACATTATTGTAACGCTGGGAGTTGTGGTTCCCCTGTGCCACCACTAGCGATGACCTAAGCCGCACCAGGGAGTGGAGTCTAAGGGGCCGCTGGTCTTCACCAGAGCCCGCCACAAGGCAGGATGGATTTGCTGTGGCAGGCGACCCCCAGGTCGCTACCCCTGGCTTGGCTTGCTAGTGGTGGTGGCAAGGTGCAGCAGGAGACAAGTAGGCAGATAGGCTGGAACCACTTGACAGGATACAAGAGCAGGATACACAGGCAGGAGTATACAGCTAGGATACACAGGCTGGATACAGGAGCGCTGGGACTACACACTAAGGAAAGCATGCAGAGGCTCCAACACCTGTGGTGGGGCAGGGCTGCAATTTATAGGAGAGTCTCAAAGTAGAGCAGCAGTCAATTAAAGGCATAGTGACCCTTTAAGTTACAGCAGAGCCCCTGTCGAGCTGACAGAGAGCTGGAGGAGGAGGAACCCCAGCACAGAGCAGGAGATGGGGCAGCAGCGGCGCGGCGAGAGGTACTGTATTTGCCGCGGCTGCAGATGTGACAATTATTGTTCCCGCATGATGAAAAAAATTTAATGAATTATATATTTAAAAAAAATTAACAAAAAGCGATCAAAATTTTTCTTTTACACCAATGTGATGCTCTTAGAAGGTCAGAAGGTACATTGCATTAATTTGACCCGGACATCCGAGCACTAATGACCTTGGTCATGAAGGGGTAAATACACAATGCATTAGATGAATTTGCAAATTATTTGCATATGGTTGATTGGAAGAAGCAATGGCCATTTCCAAGCAGTACAAAAATTATATCTTTTTGAGAGTAGCAACAGGATTTGCACCTCGAACGTAAAGACGCAATAACTTTTCACAAGCCAAAAAAATATTATTTCATTTTGCTGAGTAGCAAAAAGATTGGCATTCTAGAAAGTGTAAAAAGGTGACACAAAGCCTTCTATGCACTGTTTGTTTACATTTACTAAAATCTGTATTTAACCCCTTAACGACCACGGGCGTAAGTGTACGCCCCGAAAACCTGTGCCTTAACGCAAACGGGCGTACATTTACGCCCGCGGTTTCCCCGATCGCTGCGTGTACACACGCAGCGATCGGGGAAGATGGCCTGCTATAATATATAGCAGGCCATCCCTGCTTGTTGGCACGGGGGGGGGGGGGGGATTAACCCCTCCCGTGCTGACGATCGCCGCTATTGGCTGATCAATTCAGATCAGCCAATGGTGGCGATCTGCAGCTTTCCGGGTCATCGGTGACCCAATGGCCCGGAAAGCAATGGCGGTCTGTGCTGTCCGAGAACGGCACCGACCGCCATTACTGTTAAAAGTAATGGTGGCCACGGTGCCACGTCCCGATCACCGTGACCGGGCGGCCGTGACCGGCCAGCCGATCACGGCGGTATAAGTACCCCATGAAGGGGTTAAATACCTGCTTTGGACACCTCAGCTAGGTAGCTGAGGTGTCCAGAGCAGGTATTGACCCATACTCACCTGATCCAGCGTCCCGATCGCGTCTTCCGGGTTCCCATTGCGTCCTCGTCTTCGTCCATGTCTTCGGCTTTTTCTGGCGGTCCCCTTCGGTAATCATCGGCTCCAGCGTCGTTAAGCTTCGGCTTTTTCCGGAATTTGCGTTCTACTGCCCCCTAGCGGCTGATAAGTGTATATAATACACATATCAGTAGCTATAGGGTTGAAGAAAGTTTTTTTTTTTTTTCCGCACCCTATCGCCGCTTATGTGCGGCACTTATCAGCAGACGGTGGCTGTAGGATATAGGAAAAAAACACCCTACGCCAAAAAGGAGGAGTTGCTGATCAGCGGCGCACTTACGTGATTATCGATGATCAGGCCTCGCGGCCTTTGCGCCACATAGCTCCGCCCCTAGCGCCACTTAGCCCCACGCCATCCGTGACGCCATCGCCGCATAGGCCCCACCCCCTCAGCGGCCATTGGTGTGAGACAATCTAGGGGAGTGGGGCCTAGAGCTTTAGGCTGGCTCTTTCAATGACGTCATGGATGGGGGCGGGGCTAAGTGGAGCTAGGGGTAGAGCGATGTGGCACAAAGGCCGCGAGGCCCCGCCCACATATACCAATCCACAGGTGATAAAAACGACTTTTTACCAGAACAAGCACCATGAGGTGTTATATAAAATAAGTAATGAAAAGCTGTAACATTTACCCTTTACACCTGTGGAGAGCAGTCAAAATGCACATAGGGGGTGACAGTGTCACTTTAAAATTGCCTATACTACTGATTTGTGCAAAAAAAAAAAAAAAGACAGTTACGCTTTAAGTATATAGCACAGGTATGGACCTGAAAGTAAAGTGCCAGTGCAGTGTACCATATAAAAAGATTTATGTGGATAAAGTACCAGAAATAATGCACAAATCCCTACCACACCAGTAACATATTCCGTAATACAAATAATTGCAACAGTATTAGCAGTAAAATGTAAACTTAGGGATAATGTAATATGGGTAGACAGCACTAAGAAAAAAAAACTATACAAAATGAAAGAAGAAACAGAGACAGGACTTGAAAATAAATGGACATGTATAGGAGGGGAGAGGCAAGTAACAAATAACTACGGCCCAATAGTGTCCCACGTGTTCCTTCCTGCTCCCAGGAATCCCTGAGGAAGTCCTGGGAGCAGGTTGGATTGCGTAGGACACTATTGGGCCGTGGGAGGTAACTATAGTTAACTGCTGCAGTTCTCTATGTATGGGGGGGACTTTATCTAACTAGGAGCAGCTATATGTACTGGGGGACAACTATACATGGTGGCTGGTGGCAGCTCTATAAACTGGTGCAATTATACCCAACTGGAGAGACAGCTTTATATACTATGGGCAACTACACCTAACTAGCTACTGGGGAAAACTATACATACTGGGGCAACTCTATGGAATGTTGAGCTCAAGATGTTTGTCTGACAGATTCTGTGGAGACGACTGATGGCTTAAAAAAGTCTTCATGATGGTCTACACTGGAAAAAAAGCAAAGATAATTATTTCAACCAAACAGGACATCCCCTTTCATATAACAGCACTGTGATTTCCCCATCAGCGATGGTACAGTGGTTTTTATTCAGTAGCAGTACTGGTGGTATTTTTCAGTCATTTGGAAGTGGTAATAGTTGGTAAAGTTTAGTTAGCATGCGGTGGTACTATGTATATGTGTTATTATTAGTAATATTATTGGGGTTTATGCAGTTACTGGTGGTAATGCTTTTTAGTCACTATCTGGTGGTAATATCATGGTTTGATGGTATTATATGGCCATTTTATAATGTTGATCTCAGCACATGGCCACTTTCCCGCAACTGTTGTCTCCAGATTGGGTGGGGTTTTGAAACTCAGTTCCATTGAAGTAAATGAGCTTAATTGCAAACCGCACCTGAACTGGAGACAATGTTTTTGTAGTGCTGGATAACCCCTTTAGGGTAGCTTCACACGTACCGTATCGCTGCTGATTTTACGCAAGAAAATCGCAGATCCGCCCCTGTGATTTTAAATGCAGAAAAATCACATGAATTGACCTGCGTATTATGTGCGTAATTTACGCTGCGTTTTTTATATATACATAATACGCAGGTCAATTCATGTGATTTTTCTGCATCTAAAATCGCAGGGGCGGATCTGCGATTTTCTTGCGTTTTGCGTGCGTAAAAACAGCAGCGATACGGTACAAGTGAAGCTACCCTTAAAGGGGTAGTGCACCAAAAATTTTTTTCTTTCAAATCAATTGCTGCCATGAAGTGCCAGAGATTTGTAATTTACTTCTATTAAAAAATCTCAAGCCTTCCAGTACTTATCAGCTGCTGTGTGTCCAGCAGGAAGTGGTGTTTTCTTTCCTGTCTGACACAGTGCTCTCTGTTGCCTCCTCTGTCCATGTCAGGAAATGTCCAGAGAAGGAGTAAATCCCCATAGAAAACCTCTCCTGCTCTCCAGACTGGAAATAATACCACTTCCTGCTGGGCATACAGCAGCTGATAAGTACTGGAAGGCTTGAGATTTTTTAATAGAAGTAAATTACAAATCTCTGGCACTTCATGGCAGCACTACCCCTTTAAGTAACAATATTATGGTCATATTTATGGTGGCATGTGTTTATTGTATAGGTGTTTTATTTAGTAACTGCATAACTATTTTAAAGAAATGCGTAAATTAGTCCTGCTTACATCTTCCTTTTATTTAATAAACAGCCCCTCCATTTGCAAGTGAGGCTACTACTGCCCTCCTGCTTTATTCCAGTGCCCCCTGAAGGCGGTAATGCCAGTTACACTAATCTAAGTGATCCATGCAAAGATTTATCAGTGCTGTTTTGGTACATGTATACACCAAGAATAAATCTAGCCAAGTGACATGCTAGCAACTTTTAAACTCACTAGAATTTTAATCGATTTTGAAAGTTGTAATTTATTTTTTATCCTTAGCACAATATGTAAAATCACTTTCTACATATTGCTTGTTAATGTTTAGACTACTTACTGTAGATGTATTAATCAGTCGTTTATTTATTAAACACAAATTTATTAATCACAAACAATCATATTTACTCTTGTAGAATAAAAGTTAAGATTAAGAGTAATTTACTCACACATTTTTGTCTCGTAATTGCATACAATTACAAGCTTTTCTTTGTAAATATTGTCATTGACCAGTAGATGGCAGTAGCATGTCATTGACTTTGTGTTAGTTCTCTGCTTTTTCTGTAAACATGAAGCTATTGTGGAAGAAACAATGACAATGAACAGCTTATTAGCATCACTTTCCTTTAGTTAAATATAGTAGTTTGGCATGACAGGTCACCAGAAAGATGCCATCTGTCGTTCCCTTGTATGTTATCATATAGGTTTAGGAATGAAAATTAAATTACTGACAGATCATTTTCCGCTTTATATATCTGTCAGTTTATATTCTT
This sequence comes from Dendropsophus ebraccatus, assembly GCF_027789765.1. Classification (NCBI taxonomy): domain Eukaryota; kingdom Metazoa; phylum Chordata; class Amphibia; order Anura; family Hylidae; genus Dendropsophus; species Dendropsophus ebraccatus. The sequence continues at coordinate 55,240,546 of NC_091462.1, forward strand.
ACAATATGACCACACTGGGACCAAACTGTGAGGCAAACTAGATACAACACACAATCTTATAAGTAACAGAGGATAAAATATGGATTTATACAACTAGCAATTTAACTCTTTAGCAGCTGTATGAAACTGTAAGCAGCGAGTGCTCTCTAGTGGAGCAGCAGGCAGCGGGCCGACATTTCTCCTTCCATGGCACTAATAGCAGTCATGTGCCCTGCTTCTACAGTAGTGTGCCAAATGTTGGGAGGTGAGTGGACGTCTTTTCTCTCAGCCACCTCCTCCCTGGCCAAATCCCAAAATAGCCCCCACACTGGAGTACCCCTTTAAAGGGTTTTTCTGGGACTTTTTCATTGGCTCAGAATGGGATAATGTCTGCTCAGTAGGGTGCCAACACAGCAAAGTTGTGTCCAATACACAATAAAAGTGTCTAGAAGGAGATGGTTCAGTTCACTGTGTGTTGGTAGCACTGGGTTACTGGAGCTCAGCTCCCACTGAAGTGACTAGAGTGGACATCTGCCACTAGCAGCCAGGACAAGAGATAATGCTGATCTCTGCTGTTTATCCACTGAGATGCCACAATTGGGGCACTGGAAAGGTCCTATTACACAGAACAATTATTTGCCAAATCAGGTTGATATCGCCCTGTGTAGTAGAGTTAGCAATCAGCTGATTGCTCTTTTTGAACATGTCAAAAAAGAATCCATGTAAAAGTGAGCACTAATCTAGAAGATTGGTGCTTGTCTGCACGGTGGCTCAGGACCAGGGGCGGATTAACTTTAGCATAGGCCCCGGGTTGTTCACCAAGTCTGGGCCCCCCTACCCCACTGTAACTATAGCAGCACTAGCGTGGTGTGCATAGTACAGGACAGATAATGTCATGATGCCCTGATTTGTGCAAAATCAAACTAAAAAAGCAGCGATTGTTTGCAAATCATGACAGAATTGTAGCCAGGAGACAGTACACCACTGAAAGAATAAGTCTGTTTGGGTGGCCATGGCCCCCCCAGGAGCTCAGGGCCCCAGGCTACTGCCCGGAAAGGACCTATTTTAATCCACTACTGCTCAGGACATCTAAATATGGCTTTAACCCTAAATGAGGAGGCTCTTCTCTGTCTCTGATACTGAAGATAGGAGCTGCCTGATCATCTTTTGGGACAGTTGATGCTTGTTTGACTTGTTTCAAAGATGCCAGTTTGAATAACTGGCATTTATACTTAATGAACTTGGCTGAGTGATGCAAAGCTGCTGGAGAAACACTAATTGCTTCACAGTCAAGAGGAAACAACTTGACATCTTAAAGATCTAATTTACTAATAAGAGAAGTGATGTCTCAGGGTACCCGTTTTCCCAATACTACAATATAGTGCAATGAAAATAAACGTCAAACTAGTCAGGAAATTTCATTATGGAAACCTTGAAAGAATAAATAGGCTCCTTGTTTGTGTAATCGTTATGACAACCAAAAAATGAGATTAAGCTATACTACATATTCTTACCTTCCTCACTAGCACCCAATAATGTATGATATATCAGGGGTCCTTCACACCAACAAACTGAAAACATGACGGCTTAGATTTATCAATCTATATCGATTAGTAAAATCTTGGAATAAGCCCTTATGGTTCAGTTTTAGCCCATTGTTTTGTACTTTTGTTCCTGTTATGATCTTTGTCCTGCCTTTAGCACCTAATATACCTGGAGTACAGTATATGGATAGTACTGTTGGAACAATAATAGGGGCACATGTGGCAGCAGCAGAATGGATGTGTAAAAGATTATGATTGCTAAAGATTATGTTGCTAAAGAGAGGGGAATGGCTGCAGAGGTGCTGGACCAAATATGTCTTACCTGTATGCATTGCAGTAGCAAGCAGTCATATTTCTCGGAGCCAGATGGAGAAGAAAAGAGAAGAGAACTATAAGAGATCTATAATCAACCTCAACAAGACATCACATCTTAAGGCTATGTTCACACTACGTAAAAGTACAGCCGTTGTTGCCGTACTTTTTGCGGGGGGGAACAATGCCTTATTTTCAATGGGATCCGGGCGGCGCCACAAATAACTGACATGTCAGTTTTCTGCGGCCGCAATTCAATGAATTGGGGCCGTAGGAAACCCTGTCAGTTCACACAGTGAAGCGAGCTCCGCATCAGAGCTCTGCGGCCGGAAAGATTATCCGGTCGGTACTTAAGTATCGGCCAAGATGATCCGGGCAGAGACTGTCCGTTTTGTGACCCGGCCGGGGTCGCGGAACGGCTGGTTGTTCACGTTGTGTGAACATAGCCTAATACTGTATGGACGCACAGAGTAAACCTAAATACTATATGGGGGCACAAAGTGGTCTAACTACTACATGGATGCACAAAAAAAATCTACTATATAGGGTCACAGAGGGAAAATAACTACTATATGGGGCACAGAGGGGACCTAACTACTATATGGGGGCGCAAAGGGACCTATTCTGTTGATACATAGGGTACTCAGAGACCTAGCTACACATAGGGTTCTAATTTGGGGAAAATATACGGGGAAATGAAATATGAAATCTTTCACGAAACATGGAAAATCACCAGTGGGTATAATAGTAGCCACTAAGTTAACAATATTTCCTTTTTGTCTTACAGAGTTAGTCTGAACTAAATTTACTGTTTATCCCACAGAATAGCTGTTTAGCCCTGCATTACACAGTGAACAGATTTGGCATCTGTTCATTCTATAGTGGTGACGAAGTGCAACTGCAGCTCAGCAGTCAGCCCCTCTCAACAATCAGTTACTGATCAGGTATACTGTGGATACTGTAGCTCATCAGCAAATTTTTCCTGGGATACCCTTTAAGTCCTAAATGTTATTAAAAAACAAACAAACCTTGACAGTTGCTTATTGACAGTAACTTCATTGTGGTCAGTAATGCAGAAGGATGGGAATAGAAATGTACAAAGGGAGACAGATACATGTAGATAGACAGTATATGTAATTATATCTGTATACACGTTTGGACATGATGCTTTACAGCAGGGATGGGGAACCTTCGGCCCTCTAGCTGTTGCAAAACTACAATTTCCTTTATGCCTGGACAGCCAAAGCTTTAGCTTTGGCTGTCCAGGCATGATGAGAATAGTTGTTTTTTAACAGCTAGAGGGCCAAAGTTTCCAACCCCTGCTTTAGAGCTACATCTCCTAATATCCCCTGCTTGATCAACTTCAGTACACAGCTGTATTTCCACATTTATGTTTAGAATTAGGGATGAGCGAACTTTTGAAAAGTTCGGTCCGGCGAAATTTCTTGAAGTTCGGCTTTGTCCGATGCGAACCCAAAACGAACCTTGCAATAATGGCTTAATAATTGCAACTACAATAGTGGGAGTGTGATAGGGTATAGTTTCATGTAGTTGCAGTTGCTATTACAAGGAAAAAAGTGAAAAAAATGAAAGTGCAAAAATAGTGGGAAAAAAAATTGCCGGCATAGTTAATATTTAATTAATAAAACAAATTTTCGTTCTAAAAAAAACATTTTCGTTGTTCAATAGCATAATTAAAAGGAATCCATGCTTTTGCAATTAAATATACTGTTAATGAAAAAATAAATATATAAATAAATATAAATATATACACATTTATTTATTTATTTAATTACAGTATATTTAATTGAAAAAGCATTGATTCGCTTTAATTATGTTATTGTACAAGGAAAATACCCTTCTTAGAACGAATATCTGCTTTATTAATTTATGGAGCTATATAAATGCATGGGTCGGGTGCAGTGCACCCGGTCCATGGAGTTTAAAGGGTTAAGTAGTGATGCAGTAGCATTACTACTAACCCTCTGTGGCTGTACAGTAAGGAGGGGTGCATAGCGCACCCCTCCTTACAGTACAGGAGCAGGGAATCCCTTAATTAAGTGGGGATTCCCTGCCCTCTGGGGTTTCCCACGGAGAAGCAGAAAGTGGTCTGCTTCTCAGCGGGAAATTTAAAATCCCCTGCACAGAAGTTACAGTCTGGTTCCCAGGGGCCTAAGTCCTTGTGAGCCAGACTGTAACTCCCATGCCCATGCTGAAGGTCACCCAGCTTTCCCACTATCCTGTAAGGTTAACTCTAACATGATCCTGGGAAAGTTGGGTGACCTCCAGCATAGGCATGGGAGTTACAGTCTGTCTCCCAAGGACTTAACCCCCTGGGAACCAGACTGTTCTGGCACTGCACCTGCACCAGCAAGGAAGGGAGTTAAGTGTCCCCTCCCTTGCTGGGGCAGTTGCGGTGCGATCTCCATGGGGTGGAGGGTGAGGGGGGTGATGGCTGGGGCTTACCTGCAGCTTTGTCTATAGTTGGTAGCAGTCGCGGTATGTCCTATAAGCCCCGATAAGCTTATCGGGAAATTCCGGGACTGCTAGCAACTATGAACACAGCTGCAGGTAAGCCCCAGCCATCACCCCCCTCACCCCCCACCCCATGGAGATCGCACTGCATCTGCCCCAGCAAGTGAGGGGACACTTAACCCCCTTCCTTACTGGTGCAGGTGCAGTGCTAGAACAGTCTGGTTCCCAGGGGGTTAAATCCATGGGAGCCAGACTGTAACTCCCATGCCAATGCTGGAGGTCACCCAGCTTTCCCACCCTCCTGTAAGGGTTAACCTTACAGGACCCTAAGAAAGCTGGGTGACCTCCAGCATAAGCATGGGAGTTACAGTCTGGCTCCCAGGGACTTAACCCCTTACTTGCTGTTTGTTTTTTCTTTTTGTTTTTCAGATACCGGCATGCAGAGGATTCCAGCGGATTCGTTTGGACTACGTCGATGACCGGCGGACTTTACTGTACAATAAAATGGTCAATGAGGGGTGTGGGGGTGTTTTTATTTAAATAAAAAAAAAAATCACTTGTGTCTTGTCTTTATTTCTTTACTTTGTAGACTTAGTAGTGGAAGCCGTCTAATAGATTAAATCCATTACTAAGTTGGGGCCTAGTGTTAGCCGGTATAAAATGGCTAACACTAACCCCCCCATTATTACCCCAGTACCCAATGCCACCAGAGGTACTAGGAAGAGACGGGTGCCAGTGGTCCCGGAGCGTCAAAATTGGCGATCCTGGACTGGGCGGCAGCAGGCTGGTAAGATTTAGGCTGGGGAGGGCCTAAACCAATGGCTCTTCCCACCCTGGTGTTACCAGGCTGCTGTCGTTTGGTTTTTAACCCGGCTGGTTATGAAAATAGGGGGAACCCTACGCGTTTTTTTAAAATTATTTATCCCGGAATGTCCCGATAAGCCGCGCCCCCCCGCGGCCAATACACGGGCGGGGCTTATCGTCACGGGGGCGAGGCTTACCGAACATACCGCGACTGCTACCAACTATAGACAAAGCTGCAGGTAAGCCCTAGCCATCACCCCCCTCACCCCCACCCCATGGAGATCGCACTGCATCTGCCCCAGCAAGGGAAGGGACACTTAACCCCCTTCCTTGCTGGTGCAGGTGCAGTGCCAAAACAGTCTGGTTCCCAGGGGGTTAAGCCCTTGGGAGCCAGACTGTAACTCCCATGCCTATGCTGGAGGTCACCCAACTTTCCCAGGATCCTGTTAGGGTTAACCTTACCGGATAGTGGGAAAGCTGGGTGACCTCCAGCATAGGCATGGGAGTTACAGTCTGGCTCACAAGGACTTAGGCCCCTGGGAACCAGACTGTAACTTCTGTGCAGGGGATTTTAAATTTCCCGCTGAGAAGCAGACCGCTTTTTGCTTCTCTGTGGGAAACCCCGTAGGACAGGGAATCCCCACTTAATTAAGGGATTCCCTGCTCCTGTACTGTAAGGAGGGGTGCGCTATGCACCCCTCCTTACTGTACAGCCACAGAGAGTTAGTAGTACTTAACCCTTTAAACTCCATGGACATAGTTAATATTTAATTAATAAAGCAGATATTCGTTCTAAGAAGGTTATTTTCCTTGTACAATAAAATAATTAAAACGAATCAATGCTTTTTCAATTAAATATACTGTAAATAAATCAATAAATATGTATATATATACACACACATTTATTTATATATTTATTTTTTTATTAACAGTATATTTAATTGCAAAAGCATGGATTCCTTTTAATTATGCTATTGAACAACGAAAATGTTTTTTTTAGAATGAAAATTAGTTTTATTAACTAGATTTGCATTTCCAGGGAAATACATAGTGCTTGAAAAGAGTGCCCCTTTACCAGTGACTTCCATTTAACTTTAATTCTGGGTGCCGTCCCTTTAAGAGCGACTTGGGTCCCATCCCTTTAAGAGCAACTTGGCTCCCGTCCCTTTAAGAGCGACATGGGTCCCTTTAGGAGCGACCTGGATCGCTTTAAGAGCAACGTGGGTCCCTTCGCTCTTAAAGGGACCCAGGTCACTCTTAACGGAACCCAGGTCGCTCTTAAAGGGACCCAGGTCGCTCTTAAAGGTACCTAGGTCGCTCTTAAAGGTACCTAGGTTGCTCTTAAAGGGACCCAGGTCGCTCTTAAAGGTACCCAGGTCGCTCTTAAAGGGACCCAGGTCGCTCTTAATGAGACCCATTTCACTCTAAAAGGGACCCAGGTCGCTCTTAAAGGGCCCCCGTTGCACTTAAAGGGACCCAAGTGGCTCTTAAAGGGAACCAGGTGGCTCTTAAAGGGACCCAGGTCGCACTTAAAGGGACCCATTTTGCTCTTAAAGGTACATATTTCGCTCTTAAAGGTACATATTTCGCTCTTAAAGAGCCCCAGGTTGCTCTAAGAGGACCCAGGTCACTCTTAAAGGGACATATTTCGCTCTTAAAGGGCCCCAGGTCGCTCTTAGAGGGACCCAGGTCACTCTTAAAGGGCCCCAGGTCGCTCTTAAAGGGACTTATTTCGCTCTTAAAGTGACTTATTTCGCTCTTAAAGGGACCTATTTCGCTCTTAAAGGGACCCATTTAGCTCTTAAAGGGACATATTTCGCTCTTAAAGGGACCCAGGTCGCTCTTAAAGGCACCCTGGACGCTCTTAAAGGGACCCATTTCGCTCTTAAAGGGACCAATTTTGCTCTTAAAGGGACCAAGGTCGCTCTTAAAGGGACCCATTTTGCTCTTAAAGGGACACATTTCGCTCTTAAAGGGACCCAGGTCGCTCTTAAAGGGACCAATTTCACTCTTGAAAGGACCAATTTGACGTTTAAAGGGACCCATTTCGCTCTTAAAGGGACCCAGGTCGCTCTTAAAAGGACCCATTTTGCTCTTAAAGGGATATATTTCGCTCTTAAAGGGACATATTTTGCTCTTAAAGGGACATATTTCACTCTTAAAGGGGCATATTTTGCTCTTAAAGGGACCCAGGTCGCTTTTAAAGGGACCAATTTCGCTCTTAAAGGGACCCAGGTCGCTCTTAAAGGGACATATTTTGCTCTTGAAGGGACATATTTCGCTCTTAACCCTTTGAGGACCAGGCCCAAAATGACCCAGTGGACCGCGCAAATTTTGATCTTAGTGTTTCCGTTTTTCCCTCCTCCCCTTCTAAGAGCTCTAGCACTCTCAGTTTTCTATCTACAAGCCATGTAAGTGCTTGTTTTTTACAGGAATAGTTGTGCTGTGTAATAGCGTCTTTCATTTTACCATAACATGTATGATGGAATTCCAAATATATTATTTATGAAGATATAAATAGGTGAAATCGCCAAAAAGAATGCAATATGGTAACGTTTGGGGGGTTCCTGTGTCTACGTAATGCACTATATGGTAACAGCGACATGATACTATTATTCTATAGGTCAGCCCGAAAACAACCATATGCAGGTTACACAGATTCTCTAATGTTATATTTTTTTTTTAAATGAAATCCTTTTTTTTGGCAATTAATTATAAATAAAATGGGACTATTGTGACGCTTCTAACGGTTTTATTTTTTCACCTACAGGGCTGTATGGGGTGTCATTTTTTCCGCCATGATCTCTAGTTTTTATTAATACCATATTTGTGAAGATCGGACGTTTTGATCACTTTTTATTAGTTTTTTTTTATATATAATGTAACATAAAATCGGTAATCCGCGCACTTTTTTCCCTCTTTTCGTGTAGGCGTTTACAGTTCGCAATGACGCTTGTTATATTTTAATAGATCGGACAATTACGCACGCTACGGTATATTATATGTTTATTTGTTTATTTATTTTTATATGTTTTATTTATATAATGGGAAAGGGGGGTGATTTCAACTTTTATTGGGGGAGGGGTTTTGGGGTTGTGTGTTAGTGTTTTGAACTTTTTTTTTTTTTACACATTTGAAGTCCCTTTGGGGGACTTTTATATCCAGTACTTGGATTTTTACACTGATGAATGCTATGCCATAGGCATAGCATTGATCAGTGTTATCGGCGATCTGCTCATTGAGCCTGCCTGTGCAGGCTTAGAGTAGCAGATCGCCGATCGGACCGCACGGAGGCAGGTGAGAGACCTCCAGCAGTCCGTTTCAACGATTGGGACCCCCGCAGTCACACTGCGGGGGTCCCCATCGGTAAGTGACAGGGGACTCCCCTGTCACTTACACTTAAACGCCGCGGTCGCTGCAGCGTGTCATTACCGGTGAGGTCCTGGCTGCTGATTGCAGCTGGCCCCCACCTGCTATGAAGCGCGCTCCGCTCCAGAGCACGCTTCATAGCGGGAGAAACACCCAGGGCGTACAGTTACGCCCTAGGTCGTCTGGGGACAGACTTCCATGGCGTAACTATACGCCCTGGGTCGTCTAAGGGTTAAAGGGACCCAGGTCGCTCTTAAAGGGACCCAGGTCGCTCTTAAAGGGACCAATTTCACTCTTAAAGGGACCAATTTCGCTCTTAAAGGGACCCATATCGCTCTTAACCCCTTAAGGACGGGGCCCATTTTCGTTTTTGCAATTTCGGTTTTTCCTCCTTGTGTTTAAAAGGCCATAGCACTTGCATTTTTCCACCTAGAAACTCATATGAGCCCTTATTTTTTGTGTCACTAATTGTACTTTGCAATGACAGGCTGAATTTTTGCATTAAGTACACTACGAAACCAGAAATAAATTCAAAGTGTGGTGAAATTGAAAAAAAAAACGCATTTCTTTTATTTGGGGGAACTGTGTTTTTACGCCATTCGCCCTGGGGTAAAACTGACTTGTTATGCATGTTCCTCAAGTTGTTACAATTAAAACGATATATAAAATGTATAACTTTTCTTTTATCTGATGGCCTGTAAAAAATTCTAACCATTGTCAACAAATATACGTTCCTTAAAATCGCTCCATTCCCAGGCTTATAACGCTTTTATCGTTTGGTCTATGGGGCTGTATCAGGTGTAATTTTTTGCGCCATGACGTGTTCTTTCTATCGGTACCTTGATTGCGCATATACGACTTTTTGATCGCTTTTTATTACATTTTTTCTGGATTTGATGCGACCAAAAATGCGCAATTTTGCACTTTGGGATTTTTTTGCGCTGACGCTGTTTACCGTGCGAGATCAGGAATGTGATTACTTAATAGTTCGGGCAATTACGCACGCGGTGATACCAAACATGTTTATTTATTTATTTGTTTACTTTTATTTAAAACCTGGGAAAAGGGGGGTGATTCAGACTTTTATTGGGGGAGGGGGCTTTTTACTATAAACAACACTTTTTTTTTTTTTTTTCTTTTTTTACACTTATACTAGAAGCCCCCCTGGGGGACTTCTAGTATAAGTATACTGATCTCTCATTGAGATTTCTGCAGCATAGATATGCTGCAGAGATCAATGAGATAGGCAGCCGGAAGTAAACGAGTGCCGAGTCGGGGACGGCGCCATCTTGGACGAGTCCCCTGCCGGCATCAGTAACGGAGATCGCTCCTCCGGGACAACGTCCCGGAAGAGCGATCTCCCCCACTAGACACCAGGGAAAGGTTGCCTCCAGTAATCGGAGGCAGCTGTCAACTTTGACAGCTGCCTCCGATTAGCTAATTAACGGGCATGGCGATCAGACCGTGCCCGCTAATAGCGGCGGTCCCGGGCTACACGCGGCACCCGGGACCGCGGCACTTCAAAGTGCTTTGAAGTGCTAATGGGGACATATGACGTACCGGTACGTCATATGTCCTTTAGAGGTTAGGGACCCAGGTCGCTTTTAAAAGGACCCATTTTGCTCTTAAAGGGACATATTTCGCTCTTAAAGGGACCCAGGTCGCTTTTAAAGGGACCCATTTTGCTCTTAAAGGGACATATTTCGCTCTTAAAGGGACATATTTTGCTCTTAAAGGGACCCATTTTGCTCTTAAAGGGACCCATTTCGCTCTTTAAGGGACTAAGGTCGCTCTTAAAGGGACCCAAGTCGCTCTTAAAGGGACCCTTTTCGCTCTTAAAGGGACCCAGGTCGCTCTTAAAGGGACATATTTTGCTATTGAAGGGATATATTTCGCTCTTAAAGGGACCCAGGTCGCTCTTAAAGGGACCCAGGTCGCTCTTAAAGGGACCAATTTCACTCTTAAAGGGACCAATTTCGCTCTTAAAGGGACCCAGGTCGCTCTTAAAGGGACCAATTTCACTCTTAAAGGGACCCAGGTCGCTCTTAAAGGGACCCATTTTGCTCTTAAAGGGACATATTTTGCTCTTAAAGGGACATATTTCGCTCTTAAAAGGGACCCAGGTCGCTCTTAAAGGGACCCATTTTGCTCTTAAAGGGACATATTTCGCTCTTAAAGGGACCTAGGTCGCTCTTAAAGGGACCAATTTCACGCTTAAAGGGAACCATTTTGCTCTTAAAGGGACCAAGGTCTCTCTTAAAGGGACCAAGGTCGCTCTTAAAGGGACCCATTTTGCTCTTAAAGGGACATATTTTGCTCTTAAAGGGACATATTTCGCTCTTAAAGGGACCCAGGTCGCTCTTAAAGGGACCGATTTATCTCTTAAAGGGACCCAATTCGCTCTTAAAGGGACCCATTTCGCTCTTAAAGGGACCCAGGTCGCTCTTAAAGGGACCCATTTTGCTCTTAAAGGGACCCGATTCGCTCTTAAACGGACATATTTTGCTCTTAAAGGGACATATTTCGCTCTTAAAGGGACATATTTTGCTCTTAAAGGGACCCATTTCGCTCTTAAAGGGACCCATTTCGCTTTTAAAGGGACCCATTTTGCTCTTAAAGGGACCCAAATCGCTCTTAAAGGGACCCAGGTGGCTCTTAAAGGGACCCATTTTGCTCTTAAAGGGACCCATTTCGCTCTTAAAGGGACCCATTTTCCTCTTAAAGGGACCCAGGTCGCTCTTAAAGGGACCAATTTCACTCTTAAAGGGACCAATTTCACTCTTAAAGGGACCCAGGTCGCTCTTAAAGGGACCCATTTTGCTCTTAAAGGGACATATTTTGCTCTTAAAGGGACATATTTCGCTCTTAAAAGGGACCCAGGTCGCTCTTGAAGGGACATATTTCACTCTTAAAGGGATCCATGTCGCTCTTAAATGGACCAATTTCACTCTTAAAGGGACCAATTTCGCTCTTAAAGGGACATATTTCGCTCTTAAAGGGACCCAGGTCGCTCTTAAAGGAACCCAGGTCGCTCTTAAAGGGACTAATTTCACTCTTAAAGGGACCAATTTCACACTTAAAGGGACCCATTTTGCTCTTAAAGGGACCCAGGTCGCTCTTAAAGGGACGCATTTTGCCCTTAAAGGGATATATTTCGCTCTTAAAGGGACATATTTTGCTCTTAAAGGGACCCAGGTCGCTCTAAAAGGGACCGATTTCGCTCTTAAAGGGACCGATTTCGCTCTTAAAGGGACCCAGGTCGCTCTTAAAGGGACATATTTCACTCTTAAAGGGACCAATTTCACTCTTAAAGGGACCAATTTTGCTCCTAAAGGGACATATTTCGCTCTTAAAGGGACCCAGGTCGCTCTTAAAGGGACATATTTTGCTCTTGAAGGGACTTATTTTGCTCTTAAAAGGACCCAGGTCGCTCTTAAAAGGGACCCAGGTCGGTCTAAAAGGGACCCATTTCGCTCTTAAAGGGACCGATTTCGCTCTTAAAGGGACCCAGGTCGCTCTTAAAGGGACCCAGGTCGCTCTTAAAGGGACCCATTTCGCTCTTAAAGGGACCCAGGTTGCTCCTAAAAGGACCCATTTTGCTCTTAAAGGGACATATTTCGCTCTTAAAGGGACCAATTTCACTCTTAAAGGGACCAATTTTGCTCTTAAAGGGACCAATTTTGCTCTTAAAGGGACATATTTCGCTCTTAAAGGGACCCAGGTCGCTCTTAAAGGGACATATTTGCTCTTGAAGGGACTTATTTTGCTCTTAAAAGGACCCAGGTCGCTCTTAAAAGGACCCGGGCCGCTCTTAAAGGGACCCAGATCGCCCTAGCAACATGGGTCCCTTTTAAGAGCAACATGCGTCCCGTCCATGTAAGAGCAACTTGGGTCCCGTTTCTTTAAGAGCGACTTGGATCCCTTTAAGAGCTACATAGGACTTTTTAAGAGCGACTTGGGTCCCGTCCCTTTAAGAGCGACTTGGGTCCCGCCACTTTAAGAGCGACTTGGGTACCTTTAAGAATGACTTGGGTCCCTTTAAGAGCGACATGGCTCCCGTCCCTTTAAGAGAGACTTGGGTCCCTTTAAGAGCGACTTGCGTTCCTTTAAGGGCGACCTGGGTCCCTTTAAGAGCGATCTGAGTACTTATAATGGTAAAGACCATTGCTCGGTTACCATGGCAATCTTACTCATGTCAGTGAGACAAAATCTTTAAGGACCTTCTATATATCACATCTTCTATTGGCCAATAGTGGGCATGTGACTGTGGATGGTGTGATACATTGCATGACGAGACCTTAGAGTTCCTATTGGCTGTTATATTTCAGCTATTTGCATATGTGCTGTGATTGGCTGTTAGCGGTTAGAGTGTGGCCATTATTTGCAATGGGCCATTATTTTCTATGGGAAATTCGGGGTCTTTAAACGTAAATTTCTTAAAAATGACAAATCCGATCGAAACGAAAAATAGATAGCACACCGCACACCGCCGAGGGCTTCGAAACGCAGTTTGAATGGAGTGTGTGCACAAAGCGGTTCGGGCTGTATTACGCGCAGAAAAATGGCTGGAAGAAGAAGAAGAAGAAGAAGAAGAAGAAGAAGAAGAAACGGAAGAAGAATACGGATTACAATATAGTGCTTTTCAAGCACTATAACTAACTATTAAACATTAGAGGCATCGGCATTATTGCAGAGGATCGCTAACCCCGGTAATGCCGATTCCTGTAATGCTGTTTCCCTGCTTTCCCAGATGCATTCCAGGAGGGATTTGCATCACTTTCTTAAGATTTTATTTGTTATTGTTATTTTAACCAGATTCGTTACGAACTTTCTCAAAGTTCGGTTCGGTGACGAACCAAATTTTTTGCAAAGTTCGTAACGAATCTGGTTCGTTACAGTTCGGTTCGCTCATCCCTATTTAGAATGCATTCCCAACATGGCTGAAACCACATCCCATTTCTTTAACATTAACCCTTATGGTGTGTTTACGCAGAGAGATTTTTTTAAGCCAAAGTCAGGAACAGAGAGCATGTTATAAATGAAAGACTGAGATTTCTACTCTTTTCAAATCCATTCCTGGCTTTGGCTTAAAAAATCTGTCAGATAAATCTGACAGACCTATCCGCCAACAGTCAACAACTGTGCCCCCAGACCTTTACCTATTGGAGAGAACAGAGTCTCCAGCTGCCCATTTTAGAGTATTTTAGGAAAATGAGTATACTGTTGTATTGGGTAGTCACAGACTGAAAATTGGAACAAGGTATCTTAGCAGCACAGGGTATTTCAGAAGATTCAGGCTTGATCTTATGGGCAATAGAAGAAAAACACATAAGAAGACCTAATTTCAAAAGGTTAAGTAAGACTTTAGCATGGTTTCTCTGATCATCAATCTTTTTTTTTTTTTTTTTTTTACTCCAATTGTTCAACTTCACAGAATTGACTTGAGAAATGTGTCTTTATACATTTCTAATTTGTGAGTGCCCCTATCATGATTCCAGAATGAACATAGCTATACTGCTCTAGTGAGCCTGTACTGTGAAATTCTGGAGTGTTGCTGCCATCTAGTGGTGCATGTTTGCAGAAGGAGGAGAGATGTTTTGTTGCAGCTTCTGATGGGTCTAATTTCATCAATGATAGCTCCCCCTAATGAATCCTAGAACTAGAACTGCTATTCTCTGGAAACAAACAATGAAGTTTCCTACCGAATGACAGCAAGCACTGTTCTTGAAAAATTGTAAAAGTAAATAGTGTACCATACTTACCTAGCCCCAGTTCCTCACAGCTCCTGTTTGGCTATGTCCAGTCCCCTGATCTCCCCTCTTTCTGTTTTCAAGACAAATATTGGAAGTAGGACTGGCAGACAATCACTGACAAACAGAACATGACACGGTACATTTTTTCTATTTTTTTTTGTTAGTGGCTAGGAACAATAATAGTTTTTAGCATGTTATTGAGCTATTTACAAAAATTAAATTTTAAAATAACCTAAAGCAAAATTTGCTACAGCGTTGCAGTCTCTTTTAGTATACATGGTGGTAGGTGCTATAGCATTTAGGCTGGTGGGGTTTGTGTGCCTCGGCTGATTTTTAGTTCCAGTTTGACCTTCTCCTATATGTATAGTAAACCAAAACGGATTAGATGTTTTTCACAGTCTATAACATAATTAGAAGGGTGACTCACAGAATATTTGTCTGTATTCCCATTTACTTTAGTCTGACGCCGAGTCCACTCCATACAAGACTCAAAGTCATTAATATGCACATAAATTAAAAGTTAATCTTTGCTCTATATTATTTAAAAAATCTGAATGTGAATTTCTTGTATTCATGTATTCTTCTAAAGATGCAAATTAAATGTAAATAATATAACTTTCAATTAAGTAAATGATAATAATGCAAATTAACATACTAATATGTACATTTCCATAAAGATCATCTGAGGTTATATCATTTCCATTTATATCCTCTATTAGTCAGATAATTTAAATTGTATGTTATGTATCCAATTTGGCACCAAATTTTTAAATTATCCAGAGAACATTTCTGCGACTTGATGTCATGCTGCTCTATAGTAGTCACTGACATAACTACTGTAAAGGTTATTGCTGTTTTAAATCTACAGTGTAATCTAAATGCAATATTCACATAGAATCATTTATACTGTATTTTGGCAATCGTAGGCATACTTGGGTAAAATAAAAAAAATACAAATGATATAGATTTGTAAATTACTTTTATTATCAGCTGCTGTATCTCTAGCCTGTTTCCACGGGGTGCCTCCATGATGGGGAGAGTACCAAACCACCCTGATAGCCCCTTAAGTCCCACTTGGTTGCGAGTATTGGAACATAAATATGGAAACAACAGGGTGGCCCCTTTTTGTCAAAGTCTAAATCATGGTGCGAGTATTGTAATCATTACAAGGGCTTGCCAAGGCAGGCATCCATCCACAGTCATTTCGGGGTACTTGTCCCTCGTCAGTGTGGAGTAGGATTCTGGGTAGTTGGTGCAATGACAAATAAACTAACAAAACACAGTAATCACGGAACTTAAGGAGATCAGTGGAAGAATTCCAATGAAGTACTCAATCAAGAGTCTCCACTGATGCCCCCAAAAATTTAAATATGCAAAATAAGAGTCCGTGGAGCCTCGGTTGCGAGTCTAAAAACAGACTTTGACAAAAAGGGGTCACCCTGTTGTTTCCCTATTTATGTTCCAAAACTCGCAACAGAGTGGGACTTAAGGGGCTACCTATCAGGGTGGCTCTCCCCATCATGGAGGCACCCTGAGGCAGCAGGCTAGAGATATCTGGCTATTACTGAGGGTCCACGGACTCTTGCTTTGCATATTTAAATTTTTGGGGGCATCAGTGGAGACTCTTGATTAAGTACTTCATTGGAACTTTTTCACTGATCTCCTTGAGTTCAGTGATTACTGTGTTTTGTTGGTTTCTCTATGGGAGGGCTTGCGCACCTCCGCTCCCGCCACTCTCTGCTAAAAGAATTGACATGTCAATTCTTTGAGCAGAGAGCGACGTACGGGGAGGTATGTAAGCCCTTCCATAAACAAGCAGTGTCACACCGAGGCAAGCGGGATTACGTGGTGGAAAGTTCTGCCGCGGAATTCCGCCACATTTACTCAGTGTGAACATACCCTAATAAGTTTGTGTCTCAAAGTTATTACAACATTAAGGGAGAGAAGTCAGTTTTAAAAAATATGCCATGGTCCTTAAAGGGGAACTCTGGGAGGGAGACTTTTTTTGTTAACTCTTGTTGGGGAGAGGGTGAATATAAACAATGACATCCACTAATCACCCCATCTCCAGCACTGACGCATGAGATATGATGAATCAGGCCTCTCCCCTCCTCCCCTGTTTGGCCATCTAAATTAGCTAATAGTCCCAGTGTCGGACTGGGGTACCTTGGGCCCACCAGGAAATTTAATTCTAAGGGCTCACCATACATATATCAGATATAACCAGCGCTAAGCCTTTCACATTACTATAGCGACTTTGCACAGCGCTGTGTATGTGGCCAGTGATGCTAGCTCACTGCTAGTAATTTGTTAGTCACTCTATGCCAGTGCTTCTCAAACTTTTTCTACTGGAGCCTCACCCAACAGACCAAGGCAATGCCTAGGCCTCACCAGACTGACCAAGAGGGTGCCTAGGCCTCACTATCGGTGGTGAAAGTCCATTTGAAAGCTAGAAATATTGCTAGAGCTACATTTCACCCATGTCCCAAGTTCTAAATACTAATAAAGTAGGTACAAAATAAATTAATAATGTTCCTAAAATGGAGATTTTTGCAAACAGCTAAAGAACTGTGCAGATCATAGTTACTTTTGTGAAAGCTGGCTCCTCAGGCTGGGCCTCACCAACAACTGGGGGGCGCCTTACTGGTGAGGCCCGCCTCACAGTTTGAGAAGCATTGCTCTATGCAAACAGCATAACGTTCCACATAAGTTTCTTGAAAGGGGCAGTCCCATGAAACTAACAAATCTCAGACAGGCAGGGCGGTGTGAGAACATAATAACAAAAGTATACTTACCCTTCCCAGCACCCTTTTTGCGCTACCCTAACAATATCCAACAGATGCCGGCCTCCTGCAGCTCCTCCAGCTGCAACGTCACATACTCGGCCAATGGATCACCCACTCAGCCAATCAGTGACTGGGATGGGACACTGCTGCAGTTACTGACCTTGCTGAGTGGGCAATCCATCAGCTACTTTGTGACATTGCAGCTGGAACCAGGGCTTAGACATACACAGAACCCAGGCAAAAGTGTGAGACCCAATTCCTCTGTCCATGACAGGAATTGTCCAGAGGAGTAGCAAATCCCCATAGAAATACTCTCCTGCCGCTGACAGTTCCTTTCATGTACAGAGATAGCAGCAGAGATCACTGTGTCAGACTGGAGAGAATTCACCACTTCCTGCAGGACATACAGCAGCTGATGAGTACTGAAAGACTAGAAATTTTTTAATAGAAGTGAAATGGAAATCTTTATAACTTTCTGACAGCATTTGTTTGAAAGAAAAAAAATTGCAGGAGTACCCCTTTAACCCCTTAAAGTGACACTGTCACCCCCTTTTTGCATTCTGACTTCTCTACACAGGTGTAATGGGTAAATTTAGCGGTTTTCATACCTTATTTTATATCATATGTCATGGTGCTTGTTCAAGTAAAAAGTGATCTTTTATCAACTGCAGATTGTGCTAAGTGGGCGGGGCTTCACGGCAACAGCGCCACTTAGCCCGCTCAAAACTACACAGTTGGCCCCGCCCTTCCATCATAGACACATAGGCAATGGCCCCTGACCGGCCATTAGAACAGGCT
The DNA here is from genome assembly GCF_027789765.1 of Dendropsophus ebraccatus. NCBI lineage: Eukaryota > Metazoa > Chordata > Amphibia > Anura > Hylidae > Dendropsophus > Dendropsophus ebraccatus. The sequence goes on from NC_091462.1 coordinate 55,258,366, forward strand.
GGCCTAAAGGTCTAGGTCCCACCCCCTCTAGGTCAGCCCATGGGCATTGAGGGGGCGGGGCCAATGGTGGCACGGTTGCAATGAAGCCCCTCCCACTTAGCACAATCTGCAGTTGATAAAAGATCACTTTTTACTTGAACAAGCACCATGACGTATGATATAAAATAAGCTCACTTCATAGCAAGTGTTAATGATGGGCCGTTGTGATCACACGGCCGCCCGCCATTAACCCCTGCCATGCAACTTACATCAGTGACAGGAGCTGCAGCTCCTGTTACTGTCTGATTGGAACCCCCACAGTATGATGAGGGGGTCCCGATCGTTTTAACTGACTGCCAGAGGTCTCTTACCTCTTCTCCGGCAGTCAGATCATCGATCCCTGCAGGCAGGCTCTATGCAATGATTGCAGACACTGATCAATGCTATGCTATGGCATTACAATGATCAGTGTTACTGATCTACTGTAGAAATGTAAAAGTCCCCTAAGGGGACATAAAAAGTGTAAAATAAAAATCGTTCGATCTACACAAATTTTGAACTGATAAAAACTAGAGATCATGGTGCAAAAATGACGCCCTATACAGCACGCAGGTGAAAAAAATAAAATCGTTATTATAGGAGTCACAGTAGGGGCCATTGTAATCACACCTATTTGCAAAAAACAAACAAACAACTTTTACTGTTAAAAAACAGTAAAACATAAGAAAAGCTATACACACTGCATATTACTGTATTCAATCGGACATATAGAATAAAGATATCATGTCAGCTTTATCGTAAAGTGCATTATGTAAACACAGAACCCACCCAAAGTTGTGGAATTGTATTTTTTTCCCCCAATTTCGCCCCATAATGATATTTTGGGGGTTTTATCATTAATTTTATGGTAGATTGAACAGCCCCATTACAAAGTACACCTGTTCCTGAAAAAAGCAAACCCTCACTTGGCCCTGTAGATGGAAGGTGAAGAGGAAAAAACGAAAACGCAAAACTGAAAATTGGCCCAGGCCTTAAGGTCATTTTGGCCTCTGTCCTTAAAGGGTTAATTCTACAAAATTCAAATTGTAGTGTAAATCATTATAGGCGTTTTATCCCCTGCATTCTTTTATTTTCTCATTACAAGTTATGTGATTCTTTATCGTGTGATTCCAGGTTTTCTGTTTAACAACTGGGGGAAAAACACTACTTTCCATATAGACCTGACAATATTCCCCCCTATAAAAGTCTGTGGTAAAACACCAAACACATAGCCTGCTACGATTTCACACACACACACACACACACACACACACACACACACACACACACGATGACATATTTCTGTAAATCGCCTGATTCCTGCCATATAGTACATAAGAACATACCCCTCTCCCAAAGTTATTCACAGGATAAGGCATAGCAAGACCTATAGAGAATTAATGGAGCACCACCCCCACTGTTTATTTGAAGGGGACACGTTCCCCACATTCTCATGATCACTGAGACCCCTACCAATCAGATTAATATCCCCTATCTGTTTAACCTATCTGTCAACTTAGGCCACACCTGGATGTATGTGTGTGGGGGAGCAATACTTTGCCTTGCCTCTGATGCTGCCCACAAACACAAGATCCAATGGGTTGATTTTATATGATGTATATTTATGGTGGTGTCCATCTTACTATGATTGGTGTGACCCTGTCTCTTGAAAAAACTTTTGACAAACCTTGCAGATGTAGGCATAAACCTAGCAATGCATGTTTTTTCTTCAGGATTTGAGTGTTCCTTTAATTCAGGGATATACATATACATGCAGGAGAACTAGCCGCCCCTCCATCCTACTTGCTCTCATTGTGCAGGTGATAGATCTGTGTAGCAGGCAGATGTCCAGCTTTATAACTCTGCAATATGGGATGGATCCCCAACTCCCAAGCATAATAAGTTAAACCAAAGAACGCAAAATAAAGACACAACACATTGTAATCAGGTGTCAAAGGGTCCCAATTTTATTTAAAATTACATGACACCTAAAATGGAAGACCCCCAACTCACGAAGAGTCACCCTCCAGCACTCAGGCGAGGAAAAAACCCCTGTGGGGGAAATCTCGAGGGAGCCATGGCTGGAGAGCTGACCCTCCCCTGGGCTTAGAGGGTAATACCATACTATAAATATACTAAACGGGATGTGAGAGAGATGTGGCTGCAATATCTGTCACCTTATTGATGGCTAGGCGGCTGTATCTCTTCTCCCTCGCAGGTCCACTTCTCAGGAAGGTAGAGAGTTGAAGAAGGGGTAGTCTAAAGCAGACCACCTTTTCCCCTGCTAGAACCTCCAAATTACATCAAGGGTAGGGGGGTAGTAAAGTAGTCAAGCTCAAGGTCCTCTGGCGCATCCAAGATGGCACTGATCAGGGCGCGGTGCATTGCTTTATGGAACCTTCTTTATGACATAAGCGCTTGTCATCACAGTGCACGGTTGCCATGGTTACTGCAGGTAAACACATCTGAGGCATTAACCCATTAATGACTGGCGATGCGCTTTACTGCAGAGGTCACTAAACAACCTTGTGACCAAGCAGACAGCTTATGGTTATGGCCACACTAAGAACACTAAATAATATCTTTTGATGTGACCCATAGCAACCAATCACAGCTCAGCTTTCGTTTCTCAAATCCCTCTGGTAAAAGAAAAGCTGAATTGTGATTGGTTGTCATGCACAATTCAGACAGTCTAACTTGCCCATAGCAACCAATCACTGCTCAGCTCTTATTTGATAAGAGCTAGGTAAGATATGAAAGGTGAGCTGTGATTGGTTGCTATGCTCAAATCAGACCGTATTTTGTCTCTGGCAGATTGATAAAGCTGCTTCATTGCTGTAAACCTTATGATGATGATGATGGCTGAAAACACAGGACATCCAGCTCCCCCATAATGCATTACAGTCAGCCCTTCCTCCATACCTCCCAACTTTTTGGAGGGACAATTGTGGTTACAGACATTTCTATACACTACAATTCCCAGCATTTCCTGTCACTCAGTTTAGCATCCACTGGTAAACAGTTTAAGGCTGGGTTCACACACAATATATTTCAGTCAGTATTTGGTCAGTATTTTGCAACCTCAACCAGGAGTGGATTGAACACACAGAAAGGCTCTGTTCACACAATGTTGCAATTGAGTGGATGGCCGCCATATAACGGTAAAGAACTGCCATTATTTCAATACAACAGCCGTTGTTTTAAAATAACAGCAAATATTTGCCATTAAATGGCAGCCATTCACTCAATTTTAACATTGTGCAAACAGATCCTTTCTGTGTTTTCAATCCACTCCTGGTTTTGGTTGCAATATGAGGACCACAATACTGACTGAAATATACGTAGTGTGAACCCAGCCATATACAGCAGATTTGTTAACATAAAGGAGACTGCTGACAATCTGATGTAATTGAATGTGGAAAGGGCGGCCAAAGAGTATTATAAATAAATCTGTTGAAATGAATAGAGGAGGGGATCCCTACCTGGAAATGCTCCAGCGTAAAGACAAGCAGTATGGGTGGCATGTATGGGTGACATTCCCCAGGCTTTCATAGAAATTGGTGATCACCCAATTAGTTGATCACTGGAGAAACTGCATTGACTGTACAAAAGGAGTTGCCTAGTTGTTTAAAAGTAAAATATTGTTATTATTTATTTAAAAAGCGCCCTTAATTCAAGAGCGCTATACAATAGATGGGGTAACAAGCAGGGACAATACAAGATCAAGACCTTACATGGGGGCAAAAGACAGGCTGGTACTGTCAGGGAAGGTCAGGAAGGTACAAGGACAGGTGATCCCTAAAGCTGGCACCCACCCCACTGATCCTACCTATTTGCCTCAAATGCCCTAGATGGCAAATGGACAACTGGACGGCAGTCCCTGTACTGGCTAAAGTGTGACACAAAACTAACAAGACAGACAAACACAACAAGAGAAGAGTCAGAATTCCGGGTCAATAACAGTCGAGCGGCGAGGTACAAACACGAGTCCAGAGAGTAGTCAGAGAAGCAAGCCAGGGGGTCAAGCAACGGTAATAGCAAGGTCAGGAAAGATGCGAGGTCAAGAAAACACTAGGGATACTAGGCTCTATCACAGGCAAGGACTGAAACACAGGGAAAGGAATTTATACAGCCCGGAGTCTCAGCCCCCTGAACACAATTGGAGCCGAGACTCCAGGCTAACACAGAGAGATGGATTGACTGGAGCAATCTGCTGTCAGTCACCCATCCCTAACGCCGCTCAGCTGGGGAAGATAAGCCCAGCCGCGGCTAGTATAGTGGGCGTACCCAGCAGGCTGACTGCCAGGGACGCCGCTGACGCGCCCCTAGCAACCAGCCCTGCACTAAGGACGCTGTCGGCGTCTCCTGAGCCTGGCCGCGCGCACCGCAGAGCGAGAGCCGGGAGCGCGGCCGGCCGTAACAATAATAACAGTGAGCCGGCTGCTAGGGACGCCGGCGGCGCGCCCCTAGCAAACGGCCCTGCACGTTACCAGGGACGCCGGCGGCTCTGCTCAGAGTCCGGCCGCGCGCCCCGGCAGAGCCAGGAGCCGAGTGCGCGGCCCGGACCCTGACAGGTACATGGGGGAAGAGGACCCTGCCCACGAGGGCTTACAATCTATAAGGTACAGGGAGAGAAACAGGAGGTAAAGTGCAGCCAGTCAAGTGTGATGCAGAATTATAGGTTGTAGCCTACTTTGAAGAGATGGGTTTTCAGGCTACTTTTAGGGTAGCTTCACACATACCGTATCGCTGCATATTTATCGCTGCGTTTTTATCGCTGCGTGTTTGGTGCGATTTTTACATGCGAATTTTGATTTTCACATGAAAATCATGTGAAAATCAAAATTCGCATGTAAAAATCGCACCAAAAACGCAGCGATAAAAACGCACATGTGGTAAAGCGATACGGTACATGTGAAGGCACCCTTAAAGGACTTTATGGTGGATAAGAGCCGGATGTGTCAGGGTAGTGAGTTCCAGAGTATTGGGAAGGCTCGGCTAAAGTCTTGGAGGCGGTTGTGCGAGGTACGAACAAGGGGGGGGGGGGTCAGAAGGAGGTCACTGGAGGATCGAAGGTTGCGTGAGGTACGGTAGCGGGATATCAGGTCAAAAACGTACGGAGGGGACAGGTTGTGGATGGCCTTGTGCGTCATGGTCAACATGTTAAAGTGAATACATTAGGCAATGGGGAGCCAGTGGAGGGATTGGCAGAGGCAAAGCGAGGGGAAAGGTTGATTAGTCGGGCAGCAGAGTTAAGAAAAGACTGGAGGGGAGCAAGGGAGTTAGATGGAAGGTTAGAGAGGAGGATGTTACAGTAGTCCAAGCGGGAGATAATGAGAGCATGTACCAGCAGTTTTGTGGAGTCAGGGGTGAGAAAAGATCGGATTCTGGAAATGTTTTTGAGGTAAAGTTGGCAGGAGGTGGTCAGGGCCTGAATATGTGGTTTAAAGGACAGGGCAGAGTCAAAGGTGACCCCAAGGCAGCGGACTTGGGGGACAGGGGACAGAGTGCAGCCATTGATTGTGATTGACAGATTAGAAGGCGGGGTGGAGAGAGATGGTGGAAAGATGATAAGTTCTGTTTTGTCCATGTTGAGTTTTAGAAAGTGGGAGGAGAAGAAGGAGGATATGGCCGATAGACACTCTGGAATCCTGGATAACAAAGAGGTGAGATCCGGACCAGAGAGGTAGATCTGAGTGTCATTGGCGTAGAGGTGGCACCTGAAGCCGTGGGATTCTATGATATGTCCCAGGCCAGAAGTATAGATGGAGAAGAGAAGAGGCCCGAGTACAGAGCCTTGGGGAACACCAACAGTAAGGGGATGAGGAGAGGAGGTGATGTGGGAGTGGGAGGCACTAAAAGTGTGGTTGGAGATGTAAGAGGAGATCTAGGAGAGGGCTGAGCAGAGGGATGAAAGAAGTTGTAGGAGGAGAGAATGGTCAACTGTGTCGAAGGGAGAAGATAGGTCAAGGAGAAAGAGCACAGAGTATTGGCGTGAGGTTTTGGCAGTTAGCAAGTCATTAGCCACTTTGGTGAGAGAGGTTTCTGTGGAGTGGTGGGGGCGGAAGCCGTAATGCAGGGAGTCAAAAAGCGAGTTGGATAAAAAGTGGGAGGATAGTTCATGGTAGACATGTTGCAAAGGGGGAAGTGAGATGGGGTGGTAGCTGGGTAAGGAGGTAGGGTCAAGGGATGGCCTTTAAAGGTTGGGTGTGATGGTTGCATGTATGTATTGAGATGGGAAGATGCCAGAAGTTAGTGATTGAGGAGATGGGTTAGTGCTGGGACAAGTGCTGAGGAGAGGTTGGGGATAAGGTGGCATGGGATTGGGTCAAGTGCACAGGTCATGAGGTGTGATATGGAGAGTAGTTTTGAGAGATGTTATTCAGTGATGGTGGAGAGAGTTAGTGGGGACAAACACTGGACAGGCATGAGGGGGAGTTGAGGGGACTGTAAGGTGAAGCTTACCCTGATGTCTTAGATTTCCTGCTTGAAGAAAGTGGCAAAGTCCTCAGCAGAGATGAGAGAAGTGGGTGGTGGCAGTGGGGGGCGGAGAAGAGAGTTGAAGGTGCTAAACAGTTGTCTAGGGTTGTGAGATGAGGAAGATATGAGGGAAGTAGTCCTGTTTAGCAGAGGTGAGGGCAGATTTGAAGTCAGGGAGTGCTCGTCTGTATGTCTGGAAGTCTTCATTGGAGTTTGTTTTCTTCCAGTGCTGCTCAGCAGCTCTGGACACTCGCCTTAGTTGTTTGGTTAGTTCAGTGTGATGCGTCGTGTTCTCTTTTTCGTGCGAGGGGCAACAGAGTCAAGGGCTGAGGTTATTGTGGAATTGTAGAAGGTTGTGGCTGTGTCAGTGTCGTTCAGAGAGTGTATGGTGGAGAGTGTCAAGTGAAGGGAGTCATAGAGTGTTTGAATTTTAAGGTCTCTGAGGTTTCTGCGAGGGTCGACAAGGTTCTGCACTGGGGGGGCAGATGAGGAGATTAAAAAAGAGAATGTTAGGAGGTTGTGGTCAGAGATGTGGAGAGGTGTGCTGGTAAGGTCAGATATGGGGCAGAGGCGGGAAAAGATAAGGTCCAGTGTGTGACCCTTTTTGTGAGTGGCTAGAGAGGACCAATATGTGAGGCCGAAGGAGGGGGCTAGGGATAGGAGTTTAGAGGCAGCTGTTTTGGTCGTGTCAATGGGGATGTTGAAGTCGCCCATGATGATGGTGGGAATATCCGTTGAAAGGAAATGCAATAGCCAAGTGTTTAAATGGTCAAGGAAGGTGGTTGCGGAGCCTGGTAGTCGGTAGATGACGGCTACTTGGAGGTTAGAGGGGGAAAAGATACTGATAAAGTGTACTTCAAAGGAGGTGAGGGTGAGGGCAGGGAGAGGAGGGGTTGGGGTAAAGGAGCAGTTGTCCATTAGCAGCAGGCCAACCCCGCCACCCTGTTTATTGCCAGGGCGAGGGGTGTGAGTAAACAGAAGCCCACCACGGGAAAGTGCAGCGGGGGAAGTAGTGTTAGTAGGGGACAGCCATGTCTCAGTTATACCTAAAAAGAAGAAGAGGTTTTGGTAAAGAAAGAGAATATATATGATTGTAGGTTTATTGCAGACAGAGCGTGCGTTCCAGAGTGCAGCAGAGAAAGGCACAAGGGGAGGGGGTGAGGACAGATGCGTATGGTGTTAGAGGGGTGGCGTGATGTAGAGGAAGGTGGAATAAAGGAGGGCAGTGGGGTATATAAGATCAGGTGGGGAGGGCCAGGGTTGGGTGAAATGTCTCCAGCAGTGAGAAGTAGCAGAGACAGAGACAGTAGGTGTAAGTAAGTGAGGCCGCGGACATTAAGAGCATTTTGCGGTAAAAGTTTTAGTGTATGAAAAGAGGATAACAGAAGGGGGCAGATCAGAGGGAAAAAGAGCTGGAGAAATAAAAAGGTTGTTGCTTGGTGTGTGGAGTGGAGGGTTAAAGCAGAGTTCGATGATAATGGAAGCAAAGGTAAAAGCCAAAATAAACATTGTGAGCAAAGAGAGGGATCAGAGATGAGAATATGGCAGAGTGGTACCTTTGGTTTACTTCTGGTATTAATTCAGTTTTTCACACTTAAATGGCTCACTTAGCATGGACTCACAAATGACCAGGGTCACATATGACCCAGAGTCCAGAATATATAGGGATTTAGCAATCACTAGGACCAGGTGTGAAACATGGGGTGGGTGGGGACTGGAGTTGAGTGAAGACAGGGGAAACAGATAAACAATGCTAATGAAAACAAACTATTACAGCTCAGTGCTTATGCTACGTTTACACAGAGCGATAATTCGCCCAATCCATTGTTTAATGATTTTGAAGCAACAATTTGGTTTTTATAACGACCATCCGTTAGACGAATAAATCGTTAGAAAAATCTTTGAAAATTCATAAGAAAAATGATTATTGTGATCGTTTTTAAGATCGCTTAAGCCCATCTTTTACATAGGGTAAATCGGTGAAAAACTGTTTAAACGAAACAATCTGCAAATTTTCAGCGAATGACGAATGACGATTTAAGGATATTTAACGATGTTGAAAGATCAAAATGAACAATTTCTCGCTTGTAGTTTGATCATTTGCTGTGTTTACACGGTCCGATTATTTCTCAAATGCGATTGTTCATGCGAAAATTTGAACGATAATCGTTCCGTGTAAACGCAGCATTAGGAGGTGCAATAAATGCCAATACAGATGAGAGGAAAGACAGACAAACCAAAGTTAAACACAAGTATTCAGGGATCAATGAATGAGATGGTGAGGGCAGTAGTGGGGGTCCAGTGATAGAGAGGCACACATACCAAAATGAAACACAAGTATTCAGGGATCAATGAATGATCCACAGTATTAAAGGGGAACTCCAGCCAAAAAATCTTTTAAATCAACTGATGTCAGAAGTTTGTAATCTATATAATAAAAATGAAAGTCTGTCTGTCTGTCTGTCCCAAATAGACTTCCAAACGCCTGAGCCGTTTGACCCCAAATTTGGCACACAGATACATTGGGTGCCCGGGAAGGTTTTAGCGAAGGTCCCGTCACCGCCAGATGTACAGGAGGGGAGGGGGAGGGGGAAGAGCGGCGCCCCATAGAGATGAATGGGAAAATCTCCTCACTGCACACACAGGTGATATAATTAGCTGCAGCTTTGCCCAGAGAAAACGGCAGTTGGAGCCTTAGCAACCAATAGGATTACAGCTTTCATTTTCACAGGGAGTTGTGGTTGCTAGGGAAGCTGCCTCACAACATCCACAGTAATAACTGGTAGACCCCCTACTCCATCTATACAGTACATGTATATACAGGGCCCCCTACTCCATCTATACAGTACATGTATATACAGGACCCCCTACTCCATCTATACGGTACATGTATATACAGGGCCTCCTACTCCATCTATACAGTACATGTTTATACAGGGCACAACAGGTATACCAAACTGTGACTGGGTAACACTGCCACACCAGACCTGACCAATACCGCTATACTGTGCTGGATAACACTGCCATACCAGACCTGACCAATACCGCCATACTGTAACTGGATAACACTGTCATACCAGACCTGACCAATACCAACACACTGTGACTAAATAACACTGCCATACCAGACCTGACCAATACCGCTATACTGTGCTGGATAACACTGCCATACCAGACCTGACCAATACCGCCATACTGTGACTGGATAACACTGTCATACCAGACCTGACCAATACCAACACACTGTGACTAAATAACACTGCCATACCAGACCTGACCAATACCGCCATACTGTGACTGGATAACACCGCTATACCAGACCTGACCAATACCGCCATACCCCCCTCGAAAAGACACCAGATTTTCTGGCAAGTCTGAACGGGAGGGTACTGCCCCTCTGCAAGGTGCTACCCTACGCACCAGACCATGGGTGCCTAATGGTAAATACGACCCTGCAGGTATACAGGACACTACAGGTATACAGGACCCCAAAACTATACACTACAGGTGCACGGGACCTCCACCAACTATATACTACAGGTATACAGGACCCCAAACTTTACACTACAGGTATACAGGACCCCAAAACTATACACTACAGGTATACAGGACCTCCACCAACTATATACTTCAGGTATACAGGACCTCCACCAACTATATACTATAGGGATACAGGACCCCAAACTATACACTACAGGTATACAGGACCCCAAAACTATACCCTACAGGTATACAGGACCTCCACCAACTCTATACTACAGTTATACAGGACCTTCAAACTATGCACTACAGGTATACAGGACCCCCGAACTATATACTACAGGTATACAAGACCTCCACCAATTATACACTACAGGTATCCAGGACCCTCAAACTATAAACTACAGGTATACAAGACTTCCACCAACTATACATTACAGGTATACAGCACCAACTATATACTACAGGTATACAGGACCCCCGAACTATACAGTACATGTATACAGGACCTTCACCAACTGTACACTGCAGGTATACAGGACCTCCCTCAACTATACACTACAGGTATACAGCCCTCCAACTACACATTACAGGTATACAGGTATACAGCCCCCCAACTACACATTACAGGTATACAGGACCCCCCCAACTATACACTATAGGTATACAGCCCTCCCCCAACTATGCACTACAGATATGCGAGACCCCTAAAAACTATACATTGTGGGTATACAGAACCCCTCCAGCTATACACTACAGGTATACACTAATTTCACTGATTAACTCAGATGAAACAATACCTTTAGCTTGGCCTCCTGGGCACCTTGGAACAAATCTAATTAACACACTGACACTTTATACCCGGGCAGCGCCGGGTACATTTTCTAGTCTATATCATAAAAATGAAAGTCTGTCTGTCTGTCCGTCTGTCCCATATAGACTTCTAAACGCCTGAACCGTTTGACCCCAAATTTGGCACACAGATAGATTGGGTGCCCGGCAGGGGCTGGCTGGCAAGTTTTAGCCTGGGGGGCAAGCACACAGCACTGGCCCTTGAGTGACAGGCTAGCGGCCCATCTTTCAAGGACCACTCTGGCCCTTATCTACTATTATCCTCCCCAAATCGGTGCAGGGAAAGTAGATGCCACAGGCGCCACAGAATCATAGTATTGGGGTCAGTGTTCCCAGCCACGAACATCCCTTGTGATGTGAATTGGGGCTGTGAAGGCCAGCCCCAATACTCTAATCAAGATGTGTGAGTCCCATCGCGCACCTTCAACCCCATATCAGAGCCATGTCTCACCTCTGGTTGAGATGTCTCAAGCCCCTGAGTACTTCTTTAAACCTAGTGCTTTCTCACATGCTATATAGTATGTAATGAGAGCTATACCAAGATATACATCTATTGGATTAAAGGGAACCCAGCTCCAGGTGTGCACCATAGTACCTTGGGGTTGCCTTTACACAGAGAGATTTATCTGACAGATTTTTGAAGCCAAAGTCAGGAACAGACCATAAACTCCATTCCTGACTTTGGCTTCAAAAATGAGTCAGATAATCTGTCTGTGTGAATGCACCCTAGTTAAAGTGTCACTGCCATTAGAATTTTTGGCAGAAATCAATAGTACAGGCAATTTTAAGAAACTTTGTAATTGGGTTTATTAGCCGAAAAATGAATTTTTATAATGAAAAAGCAGTTTGAAGCTCTCCCCCCTGTCTTAATTGTTTTCCTATGGAGAGAGAGATAAAAGACAACAAAACAGGGCAACAAAGAGTTAAATGTACTGCCACATCAGGGATCTCTCCTCTGATGTCACCACTGACCTCTCTGACCTCTGAATAGCCTCTGAATAGCTCCCCCCGCTGTGCAATCCGTTCTCTGCTGCCAGCTAATCTCACTCCTTCTCCCTCCCCCCTCCCCTCTTTATAGACCAGACAGGATCCTACTGATAAAAAGAGATGAAAACAGTCGAGATTTCCTGATTCTGAGGAGTGGATAGCAGAAAGGAGAGGAGGGGGGACCTGGGAAAAGGCTTTTTACTTGCAGATAATAGCAGATTTGCCTAATAAACCCAATTACAAAGTTTCTTAAAATCGCCTGGACTATTGATTTCTGCAAAAAAAATAAAATATATATTTAATGACAGTGACTTAACCCCTAGACGACCCTGGACGTAGGGTTACGTCATGGAAGTCTGTCCCCAGACGACCCATGACGTAACCTTACGTCCGGGGTGTTTCTCCCGCTATGAAGCGTGCTCCGGAGCGGAGCGCGCTTCATAGCAGGTGGGGGCCGGCTGCAAACAGCAGCCGGGACCTCACCGGTAATGACACGCTGCAGCGATTGCGCTGCCACGTGTCATTAACCCCGCGACCGCGGCGTTTAAGTGTTAGTAACAGGGGGAGTCCCCTGTCACTTACCGATCGGGACCCCCGCAGTGTGACTGCGGGGGTCCCGATCGTTGAAACGGACTGCCGGAGGTCTCTCACCTGCCTCTGTGCGGTCCGATCGTCGATCTGCTACACTGAGCAGATCGAGCTCAATGAGCAGATCGCCGATAACACTGATCAATGCTATGCCTATGGCATAGCAATGATCAGTGTATAAATCAAAGTACTGTATGTAAAAGTCCCCCAAAGGGACTTCAAAAGTGTAAAAAAAAAAAGTTCAAAACACTAACACACAACCCCAAAGCCCCTCCCCCAATAAAAGTCTAAATCACCCCCCTTTCCCATTATATAAATAAAACATATAAAAATAAATAAATAGATAAACATATAATATACCGTAGCGTGCGTAATTGTCCGATCTATTAAAATATAACAAGCCTCATTGTGATCGGTGAACGGCGTACACGAAAAGAGGGGAAAAAGTGCGCAGATTACCGATTTTATGTTACATTATATATTTAAAAATATCAATAAAAAGTGATCAAAACGTCCGATCTTCACAAATATGGTATTAATAAAAACTAGAGATCATGGCGGAAAAAATGACACCCCATACAGCCCCGTAGGTGAAAAAATAAAACCGTTATAAGCGTCACAATAGGCCCATTTTATTAATATTTAATTGCCAAAAAAAGGATTTCATAAAAAAAATACATATATAACATTAGAGAATCTGTGTAACCTGCATATGGTTGTGTTCGGACTGACCTATAGAATAATAGTGTCATGTCGCTGTTATCATATAGTGCATTACGTAGACACAGGAACCCCCCAAACGTTACCATATTGCATTGTTAATAACGCTGCGAGTCGCCTAGGTCCTGGCAGATCACTGTCATTACATACACGCAGTGGTCTGAACGACCGCTGCGTGTATGTAAACCTGCCGGCCGCTTAACCCCTTCTGATGCCGCCCGCCTCCCGCTCCAGCTCTGTATACATTACCTGTCCTCGCTCCACGGGGTCCCGACGTCCTGCTCTCCCGCCCGGCCAATCAGTGGCTGCGGCAGGGCAACACACTGATTGGCTGGGAGCAAGAGCAGGACGCCGGGACCCCGTGCAGCGAGGAGGTAATGTATACAGAGCGGAGCAGGAGGCGGCCGGCATCAGAAGGGGTTAAGCGGCCGGCAGATTTAATACACGCAGCAGTCATTCAGACCGCTGCGTGTATGTAATGACAGTGATCTGCCAGGACCTAGCCGACTCGCAGCGTTATTAACGCTGCGAGTCGGTAGGTGTGAAGGCACCCAACACTAAATCTCTACCGTGCCAGCTGTTATCAGAAGAAATATACCAGTATATAAGAAACATATCACTGTGACCACAACTATTACCACCACATAGTAACTAATACCACCATACCATAACTGAAATCCAGTATACCAAGACCAACAATACCAGTAAAAGGGAAACAAATATCACAACCCCTTCACCACCACCATTACTAAATAACATCCTCTGTAAAAATACCAGTATCATCCCCATACACTGACCCATTTAGAGTAAGACAAGAATGGTATACAGGGTTTGCACACCATCTAAGTGATTACAGTGCAGCTAATAATGACTCACAGGTGACGTCTTCTATGATTGCAGTCACTCACTTTTCGCCTTCTTCTCCATATGGCACGGCCATCTTTTCCCAGACACAACTCGTCACCACAGAATCTGTGAGACATACATTTTAGGGTTCTTGCTCATACAGTATAGACATCCTCTGCGCTCCCATATAGTAGTTAGCCCCCTCTGAGTATCCATATACTAGTTGGGCCACCTCTGTGCCCCAATAAACTAAAAAGCCCCTCTATGTGCATCCATATAGACATCAGGACCCTCTATGCCGCCAACAGAGTAGCTGGGTCCCCTATGTGCCCCAGAAGACTAGTTAAGCCCCTATCTGGGCATGCCCAATACTTGTTAGGCCCTTCTGTGCTCCCATACAGTATTAGGCTATGTTCACACAACGCATTTTTTTGTATTTCTACGGCCGTTGTTGCCGATTGCAAGAACGGCCGTAGTTAATACGAAAAAAATATGTGTGCGATCTGTCTATGGGATCCCGGCCCGATCGTATACACATAGTATACGCTCTGTCAGGGATCCTTTGCGGCGCCGCAAACAACTGACATGTCAGTGCACACTATGAAGCGAGCAGCTGCGGCCGCTCGCTTCATAGTGTGCAGTGGGGAGTTCTGATGTGGGCGCACGCTGAAGTCTGCAGCCATAAACATCATCTGGTCAGTACCGGCTGGGATGATCTTTTCAGAGCCTGGCCGAGTCACGGAATGGACGGTCTCTTACTGTGGGTGCACATGGCCTGAGTATGTAGTGCCCCCTCTGTTACCCCATATAGCATGCTATAGAGTCCATATATTGTAGAAGCACCCTCTGTGTAACAACATGGTAACTAGGCCCCCCCAAGCATCCATACATTAGGTACGACCCCAGGGTAATAACCCCCCCCCCCCCCCCCCCCCGGAGACAGCTCCCACCATTAATATTATTTCCCCTCTCCCCCATAAATGTTAACCCCCTGGGAACTAGTGGAAAGCCCTCACCATTAATAGCAGCCCCCCCTCCATTATATGATTGTTGTATGATAACATGATTGCTGAAATAGAAATCAGCACAGCTCCTCTTCTCCCCACCTCAAGCCTGTGACGTCACTAGAGTGGGAGGCCGGGAACAGTGCGGTGCGGTGATTGACAAGGCAGGCAGCCAATGGGCTGTCTGCTACCAGTGCGCCTTGGATTCCCGTCTGCCGGTATCCCCGCTCCTTTACATCTGGGCCGGGCAGGGGCGGACACAGAATACATAGGGCCCCTTTGCAAAAAAGTTGCCTGGGCTCCCCTATAAGCAAACCATGCCACCACATTCCTCCCACACGCTGGAGAATTAGACACAAACGGATTTATGTACACACACACACACACACATATATATATATATATATATACATACACACACCACACACACACACACACACACACATATACACCACACACACATGTATATATACACCACACACACATATATACACCACACACACACACACACACACACATATATATACACACACACATATATATACCACACACATGTGTATATATACACACCACACACATATATATGCACACCACACACACGTATATATATACACCACACACACATATATATACACACACCACACACACACACACATATATATATATATACACCACACACACACGTATGTATATATATATATACACCACACACATATATATACACACCACACACACATATATACACCACACACACACACACATATATGTACACCACACACACATATATACACCACACACGTATATATACACACCACACACACACACATATATACACCACACACACACGTGTATATATATACACCACACACATATATATATATACACCACACACATATATATACACACACACATATATATATAAACACACACATATATATATACACACCACACACACATATATACACCACACACACGTATATATACACCACACACACACACACACACACACGTATATATATACACCACACACATATATATACACACCACACACATATAAATACACACATATATATATATACACACACACACACACACACATATAAACCACACACACACACGTGTATATATATACACACCTTCATATACACAACACATGTATATAGAGACACACACACATTACACAATATACACTAACCTCCTGTCTGTCTCTCTGATAGATGTTACAGGCCGGCAGCAGTGGAGGGGACAGGAGATCAGGCTGTACAGGAGGGCACACAGCTTCCTGCCATGCTGCTCTGGCACATAGCTCTGCTGTACTGTGCCTCCCTCCCTCTTCCTCTCTGCCCCGACACAGACATGGAGCAGCTTTAGGAATCGTGGGGACAAATTCTTCTTGTTTTATCCCCCTGCAGCCTCCAGACAGAGCTCTGCCACCATAGTGTCCCTGCAGCTAGAGGGTGCACAGGGACAGGGCTTCGGTCACTGAGCTGGGAATAGGGGCCTGAGGAGGCAGGGCTGCCTGGAGCTGTGCCTGAGGAGACCAGATGCAAGTGGGAAGATAACCAGACATCTTGCCACTTGCAGAGCTGGAGTCTTCTACAGAAAGACAGGGAGTGATTGTCCCTCACTGTTTCTCTGTCACAAGGTTATCTAGCCTGCCGGGAGTGTGTGTGGGGGAGGGTGCGTTCTGCCCTGGCGGTCTAGTGCTCCCTGGGCTCCTGCTGCTAATATAGCAGTCACAGCAGGGGTCGGCAGCAGAGGCAGAAATCATCTTCCTCCGGTCTGATGCTCGGTAAGCTCCCCCTGCGCGGCCCGGATGCATTTAACCAGTGGCCACATTGCGGCTCTGTGATGTGGTGGGGAAGACCGGCCCGGGGGGCACATGCCCCCCTGCCCCCCGGCCCAGCCCGCCCCTGGTGCCCGGGAAGGTTATAGCGAAGGTCCTGTCCCCGCCAGATGTACAGGAGGGGAGGGGGAAGGGGAAGAGCGCCCCATAGAAATAAATAGGAAAATCTCCACACTGCACACACAGGTGATATAATTAGCTGCAGCAGCTTGCCAGCAGAAACGGCAGTTGGCAGCCTTAGTAACCAATAGGATCACTCATTTAATTTTCACAAGGAGCTGTGGTATCTAGGGAAGCTGCCTCACAACATCCACAGAAATAACTAGTAGACCCCCTTTTAACACCACCATATCAGACCTGACCAATACCGCCCCACTGTGACTGGATAACACTGCCACACCAGACCTGACCAATACTACCATATTACACCTTTGAAAAGACACTAGATTTCCTGGCAAGTCTGAACAGGAGGTGGAAGACTAGAAAAATAAAAAAAATTAAAAAGTTGTTTCCTTCCCCTGCTCCCTGGTGCTGCCCCAGGCAGACCACAAGTGCCTACTGGTTAATACGACCCTGCAGGTATACAGGACACTACAGGTATACAGGACCCCAAACTATACACTACAGGTATACAGGACCTCCACCAACTATATACTACAGGTATACAGCACCCCCACCAATTCTACACTACAGGTATACAGGACCCAAAACTATACACTACAGGTATACAGGAACTCCACCAACTATATACTACAGGTATACAGGATCCCAAACTATACACTACAAGTATACAGGGCCTACACCAACTATATACTACAGGTATACAGCACCTCCACCAACTTTATACTACAGCTATACAGGACCCCCCAAACTTTACACTACAGGTATAAAAGACCTCTACCAACTATAAACTACAGGTACAAAGGACCCCCAAACTATACACTACAGGTATACAGGACCCCCGAACTATATACTACAGGTATACAAGACCTCCACCAACTATACACTACAGGTATCCAGGACCCTCAAACTTTAAACTACAGGTATAGAAGTCCTCCACCAACTATACATTACAGAAATACAGCATCTTCACCAACTATATATTACAGGTATACAGGACCCCCAACTATACAGTACAGGTATACAGGACCTCTACCAGCTATACACTGCAGATATACAGTACTTCCCAAACTATACAGTACAGGTATACAGCCCCCCCCCCAATTATACACAACTGGTATACAGGACCTCCTTCAACTATACACTACAGGTATACAGCCCCCCAACTACACACTACAGGTATACAGGACCCCCTCAACTATACACTACAGGTATACAGTCCCCCACCCCTCCACCCCAACTATACACTACAGGTATACAGGAAGGATGTTTGAAGTTTTTAGTTTATTTTTAATGTGCATAAGCTACAATTTACATAAACAGTGCAGAACTGTCAGGTATATAGGGGCATATAGGGCTACTGGCGATTTTCCCTTAAACAAAAAAAACAAGGACATAGATTGGCCTCCTGGGCACCTTAGAATAAATCTAAATAACACACTGACACTTTATACCCGGGCAGCGCCGGGTACATTTTCTAGTTTACAAATCTGAAGTGCTGTATTCTTTCCAGTCACAGTGCTCTCTGTTCCACCTCTGCCCATGTCAATAACTGACCAGAGCAGTAGCAAATCCGCATAGAAAACCTCTCCTGCTCTGGACAGTAGGAGTACTAGCCAATAGAGTACCCAAGAGTCCTTTTTAGGGATGATTCTGTGGCGAAACCTGAAAGCATCTGACATACAGTATAATACACCAGTATTAAACGGTCTAACCTGTCTGATACAGTACAGTATAGTCTGGTACAGTATACAGCTAGTACGGCTACAGTAATACATCGGCTTGGTAATCTTAGATGCATCCATGCATGCTTCTCATGCTGTTGCCGTTCCATTTTTGTGGTTTTTTTATAACTTTTTGAGGTTTTCAGGTGGACCAGTCACTCCCCCCACCCCCCGCCGAGTAACGGCTCCTGAAAAAATGCTCTAATCTCCCATTGACTTTAGTGGGATTCATTAATCAATCGATCATTCAAGTATTGAAAAATACTGTACACAAATAACGAGCATTCAAGTATTTTAGTTTTAGCTCAACTCTACTGATGACATGTAAAAAGTTATTTTTAATAACAGTGACTGGTTCACTGCATTATCCAATTTATAAAAGATGGTGAAACCATTTTAGCAATGAAGCACTTTTGCCTCTCTGTCATTTGTCTCTAACCCTCTTCTAATAGACTCTAAGCTCTTTCAGGACCCTCACTCCTCATGTTTGAATTAATGGTTACATGTGTATCTCTGTAATGTCTGATTTTGTCCATGTATGTACCCCCCAGAATTGTAAAGTACTGTGGAATATGTTGGTGCTATATAAACTTTTTTTTTATTATTTTAGGGTGCCCCCAGTCAAGGATTATATTGGCAATTTTTCTGGCGGTTTTGGCTTGATATTGGAGAGAAACACCACAGTTCGCAGAAAAAAAAAAACACCAACCCTTTACCATGCTGCATTTAGAAAACTGCTACAAAGCAAAAAAAACAACAACAAAAAAAAAACAGGCAGTAGAGCCCCCCCCCCTGAAAAAAGAGACAAGTAATTATGTCATCTCATAACATTCCATTGACTCACAGTTAACATCTAGTCGCAGCATATTTACAAAAAAAAAAAAAAAAGTGTTTTTGCAAAAAGTTTAGCCAGTGTGAAACCAACCTAAAGGGGTTATCCAGACTGAGAAAAAACTGACTTTCTTCCAGAAACAGCATTACTCTTGTCTTGTTTGAATCTGAATTTTCAGCTCAGTTCTTTTTAAGTGAAAAGGAAAGGAAGGGAGTTTCATTGTAATACCACACACAATAGGACAGGTATAGCGCTGTTTTTGCAAGAAAGTAGATGTGCTTTTTGTAATCCTAGATTACCCTTTTCAATGATGTTATATAACTCAGAATATAAAAATATCTTTAACAAGAACAGAGTAGTGGTGTAAAATTAATCTCATCTTGCCTGATTAAAAAAAAAGAGAGAGAAAACATAACCCTTACAATTCTTTCATCCATCTCTTGAAAAAAATAACAACTGTGAAGAATACATTCCAAACATAAGAGTTTATTGATGTGGAGATTAATTAATAAAGATATCTTTGGAGCCTTCCACTTCACTCTTGCAGCCCTTCAGACTGATTTTATGATGAAGTGCTAATCAGTGTTTGTTAAAAACAACACCATCATTTCTGGTGGCGGCAGATGTTCCAGAAAAAGCAAATAAATGATAATTAACTACGCAGAATGTACTGGAAAATGAGAAACAAAATAACGTTCAGCATGTAAGTGTGTTCCTTCCTGTCACATCTCACCTCCTCCAGTGCCTGAAGATGCATTGCCTGACTTCACTTGGTGCACAGGGCATGTCAAACTGCCATAAAGATTTGTCAGAAAAATTCTTCAAAAATCCAAGTGTTATGAAATAAACATTGTTTATCTTGATATGAACATAAAATCAGTAAATCATTTGTTGTATTATTAAATCACAAGGATCAGAGGTTTGGAAACTGGACAACACAATAGAAAATGTAAATTACAGCACAGTTTATATAAACTTAAAGAATTACCATTTACAAATATAAGACAAATTATAGCTATAATTTTTTTCTCCCAATAAAACTTCACTTCTGCCACTACTGGGAAATGTCTATGTGCCTAAATCACCATAAGGCTATGTTCACACAATGTAATATTTTAGTTAAAAACGGATGCTGACTGCAACGGAAAGCATCTGTTCTTTACTGCAGGGGCGGCATTCTATGTCAGGAACTGTCCAGAGCAGGAGAGGTTGTCCATGGGGATTTGCTACTGCTCTGGACAGTTCCTGTCATGGACAGAGATGGCAGCAGAAGGCACTGTGTCAGACTGGAAAGAATACACCACTTCCTGCAGGACATACAGTAGCTGATAAGTACTGGAAGAATGAAGACTAGAGACGAGAGAACCGGGTTCCGGTTCGAGTCCATCCGAACCTGAACGTTCGGCATTTGGTTAGTGGTGGCTGCTGAACTTGGATAAAGCCCTAAGGTTGTCTGGAAAACATGGATACATCCAATGACTATATCCATGTTTTCCACATAGCCTTAGGGCTTTATCCAAGTTTAGCAGCCACCGCTAATCAAATACCGAAAGTTCGGGTTTGGATGGACTCGAGCATGCTCGAGGTTCGCTCATCTCTAATGGAGACTTTAAATAAAGTGAATTACAAATCTATATAACTTTCTAATACCAGTTAATTTGAAAGAGATACATTTTTTGCCGGAGTACCCCTTTAAATAACGGACATTGTTTGCTGCGGACATAAAAATAATGATCACAACAATTATTGGTGGATGTTATGTTTTAGTTGTTCACACACATTTTTTCTTTTTTTTCATCATGCTTTTACCAATTTTACTGTTGAATTAAATGGACTTTTTAATTAAAGATACAACAAAAGGGCAATCAGTCTACCTGAACTAGAATATTAAGTAAAACGCGAGCTCAGGGCAAGCTGTAATGTGGGTAAGTAACTGGGGAAAAAATTAGGTCCATTTCCCCATATATTTAACTGTCCAATGCAATTAGATGCAGAAAAGTATAATTATTCTACAAAGGACAAATAGATAGAAATTAATAAATGAAAACATGTATTTTATTTCTCTCCAATTGATTTGTAACAGAGAAGACAAATGATAAATATGATGTTCTGGCATAGAGGAGCCTAGTGTTGTCATATAAATAGTCAGGGGAAATAGGAAGGATAAGGTGCTGAGGCCGGGGGTGGGTGGGGTGGGGGGGCTAAAAAAAAAATTATGTACGTAAGCCTTTGTAAATTAGGCCCGACAAAGTTTGCATGCTAATTTAACACTATTTGTCACCGTTACATTCAGGTCTTATAACCCTGGTATCCTCTGAAGGAGGCTGCAAGATCACATTCTAAATGGTTGAAGAATACAATTATGGTCCAACTATTTTTGATGAACCCTCCAGATTCTCTTCACTAATCAATTATTCGTAGTAATAGATAGCTACCAGTTTTAAAACAGCAGGGGCCAATGGAATAAATGAAGTAGGCTCATTGAAAGCATGCTGAGAGGAGTCGGGCTGAATTAGGCAAATCTTTTTTTTATTATCATGAGAACATTAGTCTTTAGTGTAAATTATTCATTTTAAAACAAAATGGCAATAGCAGCATTACCCTGGCCGAATCTGCATACATTTGTACATACTTACACAGATGACCTGCATATATTTGTATCCATTTATATGGCCATTATAAATTGATTTGTATGTATTTATGAAAATTGAAAATCATAGCTTTACAATGTTTAGAGTCTTCAGTACCTCCATAATATTGCATGTGATGGATTATGTTGTGGATTCTCACAGAATAAAAAACGAAACAATGGAACAACGACAAAGAGACTATGAATATTGTATGGGCCACAGAAGGGGAGTGTAAACCATGCACTAGAAGCTGACCCAAATAATATTGTTTTTACTTATATAGTATGCAAGGGAAGTTAAATTTAACCTCTGAAAAATAATGGTGGATTGTGTAAAATTAGTTTGTTTAAGAATATTTTTCTTAAGAAGCAAATGAGGAGTGTTCCCTGGTGGTCTTTTGGAGAAAGTGATTCTTGAATTACATAGGTATAATAATACCAATTCATACCACACATTGGGGCATGGGTCAGACACGTGATGCAATGTATCCCATGGGAGGCAAATATTACACTATAAAATGTCTTTGTAGCTTCATCCTAAAGATTTCTTACCAAGTGAAAATTACTTTATGGTCATATTGTGCATATAGGCACCATTGTTTGGCCGAATGTTAGAGGAGTTTTCTAGGTGAATGTACTATTTCACTATGTGCCTCCCTGTGCACTAAAGTAAAAGTTGGCATTCTAACTTTAGTACCTTTTAGTACCTAGCACATCACTTTAATTCACATTACTAATTTACAGTACTATTTTCTGTCCTCTCTTCTTTGTTGGTGCTTTAACCCCTAGACACCTAAGGATGTACCGGTACACCTCGGAAGTCTGTGCCCTGAGCGTACCGGTACGTCCTAACCTATGAAGCACGCTCCAGAGCGGAGCACGCTCCATAGGAGGTGGGAGCCGGCTGCAGTGAGCAGCCCGACCCTCACTGTTAATGACAAGCTGCAGTGATCGCGCTACAGTGTGTCAATAACCGCTCAAACGCTGCGGGGGTTCTGATCACTGTAACAGACCGCCAGAGGTCTCTCACCTGCCTCCGCGCGGTCCGATCGGCGATCTGCTCACTCAACCTGCACAAGCTCACTGAGCCTGCCTATCTCACTGATCAATGCTATGCTTTTGGCATAGCAATGATCAGTTTGAATAATCTAATACATGAGTGTAAAAGTCCCCCAAAGGGACTTAAAATGTGTGTAAAAAAAAAAGAAAGTAAAAATCATTATTACACTACCCCAAAGCCCCTTCCCCAATAAAAGTTAAAATCATCCCCCTTTCCCATTATATAAATAAAACATAAAAATAAATAAATAAACAATCATATAATATACCGTAGCGTGCATAATTGTCCGATCTATTAAAATATAACAAGCGCCATCACTAAAGGTGAACGACGTAAACGGAAAGAGCGAAAAAAGTGCCAGAAGTGCTGTTGTTTGGTTTTTAACCTGGCTGGTTATGAAAATTGTGGGAACCCTACGTGTTTTTCTTAAATTATTTATTTATTTAAAAAAAATTTAAATAATAACACATAGGGTTGCCCCTATTTTCATAACCAGACGAGTTAAAAACCAAACAACAGCAGCCTAGTAACACCAGGATGGGAAGAGCCATTTATTTTGACCCTCCCCAGCCTAATATTACCAGCCTGCTGCCGCCCAGTGCAGGAGCGCCAATTTTGATTCTCCAGGACCACTGGCACGCGGCTTTTCCCAGTACCCCTGGTGGCATTGGATACTGGGGTAATAATGGGGAGGTTAGTGTTAGCCATTTTATACTGGTTAACACTAACCTCCGACTTAATAATGGATTCCGTCTATTAGACGGCTTCCACTACTAAGTCTATATAGTAAAGAAATAAAGACAAGACACAAGTGAAATTTTTTTTATTCAAATAAAAACACCCTCACACCCCTTGTTGACCATTTTATTAAAAAAAATCCCAACAACCGCTGGTCATCGATGTAGTCCACCAAATCCGCTGTAATCCACAGGATACCAATATCTGAAAAACAAAAATGGAAACACACAAAAAGCACACAAATAGGAGCACAACACACATCATTGTGTGCGGTGTTGTGTACCTTACAGTATGCAGCATCTTTACAGATCGCTGCTTACAGTGTGGCACCCAAGGGGTTAAAGGAGGATGCATTGCATCCCCCTTATCCCTTTGGGTTCCATACTGAACAATCTGGCCCCCAGGGGGTTAAGTAAGGGTCCCCACATAACCCCTTGGGGACCAGTCTGATGTCAGACTGCACCCGTACCAGCAAGGAAGGGGTTAAGTGACCCCCCTTCCTTGCTGGGATGAGTACAGTGCAGGGGAGGGGGAGAGCTTTCTACTCATCCTCCCAGGTCTTCTCTCTTCTGTCTTCTATCTTCTCTCTTCGCTGGAGCCCTGCACACTGAGCTCAGTGTGCTGGCTCCAGTTCCTTATATGTCCACCCAGCCAATCAGCTGGGTGGACACATAAAACAAAATGTTTCTTTTAATGTTGTTATTGTGATAAAAACAATAGATTAGAAGAAACATTTGCTGTTTTAGTAAAGTATTAGTTATTACATTGAGCTCTATTATCGGCAATAGCAATTGCCAGCATTAATACAGCTCCATGTAATGCTTAATATTTAAATAATAAAGAAAATTTTCATTCTAAGAAAGCTATTTTCGTTATACAATAGCATAATTAAAACGAATAAAGGCTTGTTCAATTAAATATACTATAAATATATATATATATATATATATATATATATATATTTATTTATATATATATATTTTTTTATTAACAGTATATTTAATTGAACAAGCATTTATTCATTTTAATTATGCTATTGTACAACGAAAATAGCTTTCTTAGAACTCCTCCTGGTGGCCTCATATTATCATCTGGGCATGTGCCAGGCCAGTTCTCCTTGCTGCCTCTAGAAGTGATGAACCCCCAGGAAAAAAGTATCAGTACATATAAGTCACAGTACATATATGTCATTACATATGTTGCACAAGGCCCCTGCATGGGATTTCAAGCAGCTGCTTAGGAGAGAGCAAATAGGATGTCAATCAACGCACTGTATGCATTAAAAAGCGGACAGGGATATTGTAAGACAGTGAGGGGGCTGAACCCTGCTGGTCTTTTGCAGCCCAGGGGAACTCCCTGTGGACTTTTTGTACTAATTTGTATAGCAAATCAAATGATGATCTCAGCATCAGGGAGGTTGGATTACATAGTAAAGTAAATCTGAGCCACAGTTTTTATGTACTTCACAGTTATGTGTCCGCAAACTATTTGGAGTAAACCAAAACATTACTCCAGCCTAATGCTCCCAATTTGTAACAACAATTTTACATTTCAAAACAAAAGCATATTCCTGTGACATTTTGCTTAGAGCAAAGTCATAAAGTCTTAAGGGACAATTGCCCACCCAGCAGAGTCGGACCTCCACTGAGAAGTTGACAGGGGCTTCATCTTTCCTCTATATAGAGACTAAATTGTTTTATTGTCATTTACTCTGATACTGGAATAGTGTCATGGCGGTCCGCGCCGCCTCCGCTCCTGAGCGCTGCCCGACCCCATCCCTTACCTGCCGCAGGAGGTCCCCTGCGTCTCCTGGGGCTCCTGTGTGCTCTTCTTCCCTGACTCCCGGCGTCTGCACTGCACGCCGGGGAGTCTCAGTGTGTCAGAGCCGACGCGCGCGTCCCCGCCGCCGGGGGCGCGCGCGCGCCGGCTCTGCTATGTCTTAAAGGCACAGTGTCCCCACAATTGGCCTGGCCATTTTCCCTGCCCCTATTAAAGGCTGCCCCTTCCTGTGCCCTTTGCCGGATCTATAGTGCCCTTGCCTATCAGAGAAAGCGTTCCCTACATTACTGTCATTTTCCGTGTACCAGTCCTTGCTTACGTTACCTGTCTCCGCCCTTGTACGCCGCCTGCCCTGACCTCTTGGCCCGTCCCTGACTACGTCCTTGCCCTACGATTTTGTACTTCGCATCCACTCGCCACTTACACAAGCAGGTCGCGCCAGGGGTAGCGACCTGGGGGTCGCCTGCCGCAGCAAGCCCATCCTGCCTTGCGGCGGGCTCTGGTGAAGACCAGCGGCCCCTTAGACTCCGCTCCCTGGTGCGGCTCAGTGCCATCGCTTGTGTAGGCTACGCGGATCCACTGACCCCAGCCGTTACAGTTAGATCCGGCCATGGATCCCGGCGAGGTGCCAGACATCCGAAGCCTTACCCGAGTGGTCGCTCAACAGAGCCAGCAGATTGCCCAGCAATCGCAGCAGATGCAGCAACTCTCCGCCATGGTACAGCGGCTTCTTACGGCTCCACAGTCTCCATCTGCATCTGTGTCGCCTCCTCCAGCACAACCTGCAGTCTCCGCTCTTGGACCAAACCTTCGCCTGGCGCTTCCCTCTAAATATGACGGGGATCCCAAGCTGTGCAGAGGCTTCGTGACCCAGTGCTCCATGCACATTGAGCTTATGGCCACCCAATTTAATACGGAACGGTCCAAGGTGGCGTTTATAATCAGTCTGCTCTCCGGGAAAGCACTGGCCTGGGCCACTCCTTTGTGGGACCGGGATGACCCTGTTACAGCCAACGTGCAAGCCTTTGTCTCTGAGTTCCGTGGTGTCTTTGAAGAGCCAGCCCGAGCTTCCTCCGCCGAGACAGCCCTTCTGAACTTGCGCCAGGGAAGATCTTCCGTAGGAGAGTATGCAGTTCAGTTCCGTACTCTGGCAGCTGAGCTTGATTGGAACAATGCCGCTTTGGTCGCCACTTTTAAGAATGGCCTAGCCAGCCATGTCAAGGATGTGCTTTCCAGCCGAGACTTGCCGTCCTCCTTGACGGATCTTATTCACCTGGCGACGCGCATTGACGTCCGCTTCTCTGAA
This sequence comes from Dendropsophus ebraccatus, assembly GCF_027789765.1. Taxonomy (NCBI): domain Eukaryota; kingdom Metazoa; phylum Chordata; class Amphibia; order Anura; family Hylidae; genus Dendropsophus; species Dendropsophus ebraccatus. Next base: position 55,285,375 of record NC_091462.1, read on the forward strand.
AGAGAGGAAGAAGTCCGACAGGAACGAGAATTGGTCCGCCCCCGTCGAACCTTCCGCTTGGCTCCAGCCTTCCAGAAACCTCCTGTTCCCTTGTCTCAACCCTCAGCCGAGGAACCTATGCAGGTGGACCGAGTCCGTTTGTCTCCGGAAGAGAGGACTCGTCGTCGGGACCACAATTTGTGCCTGTATTGTGCCAGTCCCGACCACTTTCGCCTAAACTGTCCTCAGCGCCCTCAGCGTCCGGGAAATGCCCGCACCTAGGTCACGGGGGAGAGGCCGTCCTAGGTGTGTGTACTACCTCTCCGCGGTTATCTCTACCTGTACTGATCACCGTCCCGTCAGGTCGACAACATCTGGCCACAGCATTCCTGGATTCAGGCTCTGCAGGTAACTTTCTTCGTGCAGATTTGGTTCAAAGATGGCAACTCCCCGTGGAGCCCCTTGCCAAGGCCCTGTGCATCTCCTCTGTTACGGGGGAACCTCTTGGAGAGACTATTCGGTACCGCACAGTGTCTGTGAATCTTCAGGTGGGGGCTCTGCACAAGGAGAAGATTACGTTCTTTGTACTACCGCACTCCTCTTCTGAGATTCTCCTGGGACTTCCCTGGCTACAACGGCACGAACCTACCCTGAATTGGAACACTGGAGAGGTCCTACGCTGGAGTCCTGCCTGCTCCTCACGTTGTATACAGGTTCCTCGTCCCTGTGTCCCGACTCCAGTTCCACCTAAGCCTCTACCTGGGTTACCGACCGCCTATCAGGACTTTGCAGACGTTTTTTCTGAAAAACAGGCTGAAGTCCTACCTCCACATCGTCCCTTCGATTGTCCCATTGATCTCCTGCCAGGTGCTACTCCGCCACGTGGTCGAGTGTATCCTCTCTCCGTCCCGGAAACCCAGGCCATGACGGAATATATAAAAGAAAATCTTCAGAGAGGGTTTATTCGAGAATCCACGTCCCCCGCAGGAGCGGGATTCTTCTTTGTACAGAAGAAAGATGGATCTCTGAGACCCTGCATTGATTATAGGGGTCTCAATGAGATTACTCTCAAGAACAGATACCCTCTCCCTTTGATCTCAGAGCTGTTCGATCGCTTCCATGGAGCCCAGATATTCTCCAAGCTCGACCTGCGGGGTGCTTATAATCTAATCCGTATCCGCAAGGGAGATGAGTGGAAGACGGCCTTTAACACCCGTGATGGCCACTACGAGTATCTGGTCATGCCCTTTGGCCTTTGTAATGCGCCAGCCGTCTTCCAAGATTTTGTGAATGAGATTTTTCGTGACCTACTCTACACCTGTGTGGTGGTATATTTAGATGATATTCTCATCTATTCCCCCAACTTGGACTCTCATGTCAAGCATGTACGTCTGGTCCTCCAACGTTTGAGGGAGAACCACTTGTACGCCAAACTGGAGAAATGTCTATTTCATCAATCCAGCCTTCCTTTCCTGGGTTATGTCGTTTCTAACAAAGGTCTCCAGATGGATCCCGCGAAACTTTCGGCTGTCCTCCAGTGGCCTCGCCCCGTCGGACTTCGAGCCATCCAGCGCTTTCTTGGCTTCGCCAACTATTACCGGCAGTTCATTCCGCACTATTCTACCCTTGTTGCACCCATCGTCAATCTTACCCGGAAGACTGCTAATCCTAAGGTATGGCCACCTGAAGCAGAAGAAGCCTTTCAACGCCTTAAGACGTCCTTTGCCTCGGCACCCGTCCTAACTCGTCCTGACCCCACCAGACCTTTCTCCGTGGAGGTGGACGCATCTTCTGTAGGTGCTGGGGCAGTTCTTACACAAAAGGATGCCAAGGGTAAGATCCGCACCTGCGGATTCTTCTCTAAAACCTTTTCTCCAGCCGAAAAGAATTATACCATTGGAGATCGGGAACTCTTGGCCATCAAGATGGCCCTTGAAGAATGGCGACACCTTCTGGAGGGGGCTAGACATCCGGTCAACATCTTTACGGATCACAAAAATCTGCTGTACCTCCAGACGGCCCAGCGCCTTAATCCTAGGCAAGCCCGCTGGTCCCTCTTCTTTTCCCGTTTCAATTTCTTCATCCATTTCCGCCCCGCGGAGAAGAACATCAAGGCCGATGCCTTGTCCCGCGCTTCTGATGTCCTGGGACAAGATTCTACTCCTCGTCATATTGTACCACCAGAACGCCTGCTTCCTGTGGCTTCCGCCGATCTTCGTCTCCTACCTCCTGGAAAGACGTATGTTCGTCCAGCTCTTCGAAGACGAATCCTCAAATGGGGACATAGCTCCCTATTGGCTGGACACCCAGGTGTACACAAATCTCTTCGCCTTATCTCCCGTTACTACTGGTGGCCAACGTTAGGGAGGGATGTCAAAGACTTTGTGTCCTCATGCTCCTCTTGTGCCCGCAACAAGATCTCTCGGCAGAGACCACCTGGCCTACTCCATCCACTACCGGTTCCAGAAGCCCCTTGGCAGCACATTGCTATGGACTTTATCACAGATCTACCTTCCTCTGCCGGCAATACCATAGTCTGGACGGTAACCGACCGTTTTTCTAAGATGTCGCACTTCATCCCACTACCTGGTCTCCCATCTGCTCCCCGTCTAGCCAATCTCTTCTTCCTGCACATATTCCGCCTGCATGGTCTCCCGGCCACCATTACGTCAGATCGAGGAACACAGTTCGTCTCTAAGTTCTGGCGGGCCCTTTGTTACCGCCTTCAAGTGAAATTAAACTTCTCCTCAGCCTATCATCCTCAGTCTAACGGTCAAGCGGAAAGAGTGAATCAAATTCTGGGTTGCTATTTACGTCACTTTGTGTCGGCTCGACAAGATGACTGGTCCGATTTGCTACCCTGGGCTGAGTTCTCTTATAATCATCTAGAGTCCAGCTCCACAGGAGAATCCCCATTCTACATCGTCTACGGTCGTCATCCTCGTCCTCCTCTACCTTTGTCCTCCTCTTCTTCTCCAGACGTGCCTGCTGTCAACGTCCTGGTCCAAGACTTCTCGGCCATCTGGGAGAAGATTCGTCAGTCATTGTTGCAGGCTTCCTCCCGCATGAAATCTCAGGCAGACAAAAAGAGAAGACCTGCCGTGTCTTTTAACCCTGGGGACAAGGTATGGCTATCCTCCAGATACATACGCCTGAAGATACCCAGCTACAAATTGGGACCTCGCTTCTTGGGTCCTTTTGTGGTTTTGAGACGCATCAACCCCGTGGCCTACAAGCTCCGTTTGCCATCCTCTATGCGCATCCCCAACTGCTTTCATGTTTCCCTTCTGAGACCTGTAGTCCTTAATCGCTATTCCCGTGAACCTTCCCCACCTTCTCCTCAACTGGACACCACGGACGTTTATACTGTCAAGGACATTCTTGCCATGAAGACCGTTCGAGGGAAACGTTACTTCCTAGTCGACTGGAGAGGTTTTGGTCCTGAAGAGAGGTCTTGGGAACCTGAAGCTAACATCCTGGACCGCAACCTCGTAAAGAACTTCTTGCAGGTCAGAAAGAGGGGGAGGCCAAAGGGGGGGGGTACTGTCATGGCGGTCCGCGCCGCCTCCGCTCCTGAGCGCTGCCCGACCCCATCCCTTACCTGCCGCAGGAGGTCCCCTGCGTCTCCTGGGGCTCCTGTGTGCTCTTCTTCCCTGACTCCCGGCGTCTGCACTGCACGCCGGGGAGTCTCAGTGTGTCAGAGCCGACGCGCGCGTCCCCGCCTCCTGGGGCGCGCGCGCGCCGGCTCTGCTATGTCTTAAAGGCACAGTGTCCCCACAATTGGCCTGGCCATTTTCCCTGCCCCTATTAAAGGCTGCCCCTTCCTGTGCCCTTTGCCGGATCTATAGTGCCCTTGCCTATCAGAGAAAGCGTTCCCTACATTACTGTCATTTTCCGTGTACCAGTCCTTGCTTACGTTACCTGTCTCCGCCCTTGTACGCCGCCTGCCCTGACCTCTTGGCCCGTCCCTGACTACGTCCTTGCCCTACGATTTTGTACTTCGCATCCACTCGCCACTTACACAAGCAGGTCGCGCCAGGGGTAGCGACCTGGGGGTCGCCTGCCGCAGCAAGCCCATCCTGCCTTGCGGCGGGCTCTGGTGAAGACCAGCGGCCCCTTAGACTCCGCTCCCTGGTGCGGCTCAGTGCCATCGCTTGTGTAGGCTACGCGGATCCACTGACCCCAGCCGTTACAAATAGCAGTGTTGCTTTAATAGTACATTATTATAAATTTACAGCTAGTCTTCCAGAAACTTAGCCCTTCTTTTTCTGCTTTACCACACACCCCTACTGAGCCATCATGTCACATCCAGTGGTATCTCTAAATTATACTATGCCTATATAATAGGAGACATATGTGCAACATTAAATTTAAGGCAATATTACAAGATTCTGCAGAGAAGCACTAAAACCTCTTACTGTAGCTAGTTATTACTTCTTTTCATCTTGTAGTGCATTCAAAGGTTATCTGTTACAGAGGCTTCCAGACAAAACAAAACCTGCTTTTATATGATCAGAAGAGGACTTAGCATGAATAGAATAAACTATAGCAATGTTTAAAGACCCTGCCAAGCAGCTATTTATTACTAGTTAAGTCTCTGTATATTAAAATCTTTGCAAGGGATAGAAGTTGAGTGCAAAGTACCTTGAGAATCAAAAAAAAAGTGCAGAGGAACTAGTGCTCTTTGAAAGATACGGAAAGATATGAGATAGCTTTATATACAATCTCATTTACAATCCATTTCATCTCTTTTCTAGAAACTGCAATGGAAGAGAGGTCCCCTGGTAGCCTGATAAATGTTGGTTTTGTGTATAATACTTTAATAACATTCTGAGCGTGATCTGTAGATGTGAACCCCTGGTGTCTGATTATTACTATTTTCTTTTATTGTAGGAAGAAAAGCAAGATAATTCAATAAAAAGACATATTATAGCTTAACTTTTCCAACTCACGTGAGGTTTTATGATTTAATAACTTTAAAGAATCTGTACAAAATAAGAACAATGCTATGTAATTTACATTTTGTCATACTCCCTCTTACATGGTGCTAATATTATTTACCACAAGAGTATCTTTCTAATTAAAAAAGGTTAAAAATATATATTTTTTTTAATAAACATTTATACAACTTTGCTTTTATTTTTTTACATCAAATTTTGTTATTAAACATTTTGTGATGCTACAAATAAAAAAACAATACATTTATACATAACAACCCTAGTATAGTTCTTTCTTTCCACCCACTCCCTAATGAGATACAGCCACACTAATATTGATACACACATAGCACGTATTACGTGAAACCTGATATGTAGAGAATAGAGACGAGGGAGTACTTAAATGTGTGAAAGCTCGTTACTCGACTCGGGTATTTTAAAATGCTTAAGTGGTCGATTTGAGTAACAAACCCTGTTAAAGTCAATAGGAGACTCAAGCAGTTTTTTAGGGGGCCTCCTATTCGGCAAAGGAGAGGGTGTTTAGTGCACCTGAAAACCTTGGAAAGTGATAGAAACACTGTGGAAATGGAACTGCCACAGCAGGGGGAGCATGCCTGCATGTATTTAAGACTCCCAGGTTTCTGTAATAAAAGGACTTTTGGATAATAGGGGGCAATAATTGTAGACCAACCTGTGCTGCAGGACTACATAAGAGCTATGTCCAGAATCAATTAACTATTAGTGTCAGGTCAAGGGCTACAAAGCTACTCCCACAACACCTCCTGGAATTACTCTCACAACAACCCCCGGCATTACTCCTGCCACACCTCTGGGCATTACTCTCACAACAACTCCTGGCATCACTCCTGCAACACCTCCTGGCATTACTTCTGCAACATCTCCTGGCATTACTCTCACAACAACTCCTGGCATTAATCTCACAACCCCTTCCCGGCATTACTCCTGCTAATTTCCTGGCCTTCTGCAACATCTCCTGGCATTATCCTTACAACACCTCCTAACATTACTCCCACAATACCTCCTTTTATTACTCGCTTGCAACTCCTCTTGGCTATACTCCTGAACACCTCCTGTTCTTACTCCTGCAACACCTCCTGTCATTACCTTTACAAAGCCTTATAACATTACTCCTACAATACCTTCTAGAATTGGTCTTACAACACCTCCTGAAATTACTCTTACAACACCTCCTGGCTATACTCCTGAACATCTCCTCATATTATTCTTACAACACCTACTGGCATTACTCCTATAACAAGCTCTGGTTATACTCCTGAACACCTCATGATGCGAAATCTCCCGCTGTTACTCCTGCAATGCCTCCTGACATTACTCCTACAACACCTCCTCTCATGGCTTCTGCTATACAATTAAGACATGGCTTATACTATATGTTGGAATACCTTTTTATACTGACATATCTGCTGTGGGTAATCCTTTGTTTTCCATAAATTCTAATAAAACAGGACTAGACTAGATCCTTGTCTTCTAGCTCAGAGTCATATGTGCAGTATTAGAGCCAAGCACAGGAGAGGACTAGATAACTCACTATTACTACCTGTATACCACACTGACAGAATACTAGTCCTGAAAAGAACTATTGGGTGTTGACTGCACCAAAAGAGAAAAGAACATGCGGGACTAAAAATCTGGATTTTATTAAACAAACGCAAATTTAACAAAAGCCAATAAGAAGAAAAACTTTTCAAACAGCAAATATGTAATTTATGTAAACCTAGGTGCAACGGAGGAAGGAATAATAGTAGAAAGCGAGGTACACCTCTTCCAATGTAAACAGGTAAGTGATCCGTGTGATCAGTCACAGATACTTTAAAAATATTTCGGAACCTTAGACTGGATTGAAAAATTAGGACCAGACAGTCTGGGTATGAAGGTAAATATGTTACACACCTGTACCAGTAAATCTTGTTTTGGCTTGAGCAAAGTGCAAAAAAGTCAAAAGGCCAAAACCAACCAAATATAACCCCAAACGGACACAACCAAATACCAATTAAGGAGATCAAACAAAGGAGAGAATGAACCTCAGCAGACCCAACGTAGGGTGAGATGACACAGTCCATTAAAAGAGGACATGACTTCCCATGTGCACCCTCCTTTTGTTTATTTATAACAAGTATTTCTCCTAATATGTTTAAGTGGCTTTAATCCACTAGTTCACTATGCAGTGATATCCACATACCATAACTCATGTCCATGTTCACATAGGTAAACCAGTGGTGTTTATGCCTTGGAAACTGAACTGATTTCCATGTCAAGAACCAAGTGATTTCACTTAAAGCAAAACCCATATCATATTGAATTCAATGCGAAACAGTGAACCGCATTGAAGAAAAAGTGACATATCATGTCTTTCTATTTGCTTCTACATTGAAATGCCCATCAAAATCAATTTGAGTTTCACGACTGGACATCCAACACCTAGTGCTGACTGTGCTTTAGAGCACAGCCACAGCACAATGCAGTACATAGGTCATATACCAGACCATAAGCACATTTTTATGGCATGGATGATGACCCTGTAACAGATACGGATTTGTGAATAAATCCATTAAAACTAATGGGGCCATAGCGCTGTCCGCAGTTGCTGGGCCGCAATTGCAGAAAGATCTACAGACATGTGACTGAGGCTTAGGCCTCAGCCCTACCTGGGACTGCAGAAATATGTTTGGACTTAAAAGAGGAAGCTAATTATTTCATGCATTTGTGAGTTCTATATATCAGTTAATCTGAAGAGAATTGTGGTCAGAACTATAGAGGGAAAGACATACTAGTGTGGTCAGAACTATAGAGGGAAAGAAATACTAGTGCCTCTTTGCAACCCTGACGGGCCCCAGGCCGGGTCCAGGGCATCGTGTCTATCATGTCACATTTAACATATACACCTGCACCCTGTAGAGAATGCTGCAGCTCAACTTTCGTATCTCACTTGTACAATTATTCCCCACTGGGTGCCAACCAGTAAAGAAGGGTACATTAGCAAGTACAGGATCTGCTGCAGATCTGATGATTTGAAGCTGCAGATGGAACTAAATAATGGAACAAAGCATCAAATCTGTAGCATACTCCTCTGAATGACCTTAACGACGCCAGGGCGTACATTTACGCCCTTGGTCGTTAAGGGGTTAACACCACAGGCACCCCACTCACTAACTTTTAGACATACTACCAAATGTATGCTATAGGAGACAGAGACTAGTACCACTTTCAGTAATAATCATGTTTCCAGTTGAGATAAGGCCTAAATAAATTTTTTGCTGGGCCCCTTAAAAAATAATAATAAAAAAAAAATATATATATATATATATATATATATATATATATATAGATAGATAGATATGCAAAGAAGGGGTCCGTGGAGCCTCAGTTACAAGTCTTAAAACACGGGAATAGCCAGATATCCCTCTCTCCAGAGAAGGAAGCCTGTTGCCAAGGGGTGCCTCCTAGTGGGAAGAGCACCAAACCACCCTGATACATAGTTCCTCAGGTCCTCACTCTGTTGCGTGATTTGGGACCTAAATAGGAAAACACCAGGGTGGCCCCTGTAAGTCAAAGTCTAACTCTGTGGCGAGTATAACGACATAAGACAAGGGTTACCAAGGCTAGGCATCCATCCACAGACTGCAGTTTCGGGGTATTTGTCCCTCGTCAGTGTGGAATAGGATTCTGGCTACCGGGGGCAATGAAAAATAGAAGAAAAAAACACAACAATCACTGAACTCAACTCGAAAAAATCTAATGGAGTACTCATTTACAAGTCTCCACTGATTGCCCCCTACAAAATTTGAATATGCAAAATAGGGGTCTGTGGAGCCTCAGTTACGAGTCTCAAAACATGGGAATAGCCAGATATCCCTCTCTCCAGAGAAGGAAGCCCGTTGCTAAGGGGTGCCTCCTAGTGGGGAGAGCACCAACCACCCTGATACGTAGTCCCTCAGGTCCTCACTCACTGAGTTCAGTGACTGTTGTGTTTTGTTGGTATATATATATATATATATATATATATATATATATAGATCCGGTCTCTCTTACCTGCTGCTCCTGCTCAGCTTCGTTCAGTACCCTATTTTCTCTCATCTTCCTGATTCCTAGATGAGTGCTCAGGAGCAGGACCTGCATTTTAAGTCAATGACTGGCCACAGCACTGTCCTATTTCAGCCAGTGATTGGCTGAGCAGGCAGGTCCTACTCTTCTCAGGGATTGTGGCTATTAATCACTATGAAGATATATTTAAGGGGAATCTGTAACTAGTTTTATGCCACCTTAAATGAGGGCAGCATATACTAGTGACAGAAATGCTGAACAGATTGTTGTACTGCTTACATCATTCATATCAGCTGTTCTCCTGATATGCAGGAGAATAGAATTCTTGCCACATCCCTTCCCCTAGCTCTCCAGCTGCTGACTGAAAGTTGACTGCCTATACACAGCATGGATAGATAACTGCCAACCAGCAGCTAGTGTGCTGAGTTTTCTCCTTCTCTTGAACAATGTAGACTAATGGGCTGACGCACATAATGTTATTCAGAAGGATATCTTTGGATCAGCTACACAGAACAATGTATGTGATACATTATTCTGTTCAGCTTCTCTGTCACAAGTTTATGCTACCCTTAGATAGGACAGCTTAAACCTGCTGAGAGAGTCCCTTTAAGGACTGACAATGTGTTTATCGGTTAACAATCTGTAAAAATAATATGAACAGTGTGCTGTCTGACATCATATGACACTTTGGGGGACATTTATCAATGAAAAAAATGTGTATTTTTTGGCGGAAAATGGCGAGATGCAAATAAATTTATTCGCAAATGGCCGTTTTGCGAATAAATATTTTCATCTGGCCATTTTCCGCTCGATACGCCAGGTGGGCGGGAGGGGTGTGGAGGGGGCGTAACGGGGGGGGGGAACAATTCATCAATTTGTTCGCAATAAAATAGTCGGGAAACCTACTCCAGCTCTGGGCTGGCGTAGGTTTCCTGGTGTGCGAACTCGCTCGCACAGAATAAATTTATATAAAGGCAGTGCGCCTCTGCATAAATTTCTGTACTGTCGGAGCGGACATTTTTAAGTCTGGCGCAGAAAACGACGGACTTAATAAATGTCCCGTTTTGTGTTTTTTCAGATCTTGAGTTTCTAAAATAATTTCTTAATTAGTTCAAATAGGCCAATTTTGTCATAAGACAGGAAACCATGTAAAGTGGATCCATCTACTGTATGAGGCTATGTTCACACACCTGTCAAAATGACAGGCATTTTTATTGGACATCATTTAACAACAAATATTTACAGCCGTTGTTATAAAATAACGGCCAATATTTGTTGTTTAATAATGGCCACCCAACAAAAATGGCTATCATGGCTGTGTGTTAACAAACCCTGAGAGAGTAGTAGTCATATATAATATAAAAGGGTTAAAGTTTGTACACCAATGGAGGTTTTCAATAGTATAATACACCAACAAGGTGCAATATTGTTTTTCAGCATACTTAAGTATCTGATCATGAGTATTGTCTCTACATATCTGAAAGAAGTATGCAATAGTTTTTCTACCAATTTCCATATATTTCCATTTCAGTTACAAAATTCTCAATCAAATGCAAATTTTTAAGTATTCAGAAAGTTCATTATTTTCAGTTAATAATATTTTCCATCCAATACTGTGCCTCAGCCACTAAAATGGAAAGTTCAGAGAGTGTACTGTACATAAAGGGGTATGGTGAATTCTTCTTTCGATTCCCTAAGGTTAATACATTCTGTGACCTTGAACACACAAAAGTAAATTATTTGAGGATCATAGCATTGCACAAAAAAAATTATATTATATAGATACCATGGGTAGGAAGGGGTCTTGACATTAACAATGACTGATTATTTCACAACCTTAATAGGTCAAGAAAGCTTTTCTAGGCTAGACAGTGAAATTATTTATTTCCACTCATTTATATTGTGTCCCTGCTTTAGTCTAGTGACATAAACCTTCTGTAAGCAGATTAAATACGGTCATCTGTTTTAATTTAACATTGGAAAAGGTCAATCAAGGGACAGTATTTCATACCACCAGCTTATAATAAGCCACACCATTGTTTTATTACATGGATATATGGATAGTCACATCAGTGATCCTAAAACTCAACCCCTATCTGTTACAGAGTATATATAATATGCTGTGTATTACATATATATTGAAGGACTAGTGTAGAAACACTAAAACCGATATTGAGGGATTTTACAATGGAATGTTAAAGCATGCTACATTATCCTCTGCATTATGACTGATCAGTGCTGCTAGTATTATTACTTTTATCCTCCTTGGGAAATAGAAAGCATTTAGAGACCTTTTGCACAAACTGCATAACAAGTTATTATTTATTACCTTTATATTTAGGTTCAAACCGAAACTTTACCAATAGCCCCCAAACCTGTGTAAAACACTGTCTATCATCCCTACAAACCATGCATAAGGCTTGGTTCACACACAGTATATTGCAACCTCAACCAGGAGTGGATTGAAAACACAGAAAGGCTCTGTTCACACAATGTTGAAATTGAGTGGATGGCCGCCATATAATGGTGAATAACTGCCATTATTTCAATACAACGGCCGTTGTTTAAAAATACCAGCAAATATTTGCCATTAAATTGGCCAATTTAACATAATTTCTCCTTGTATCGATACACTATAAGAGCCTATTAATCACTGGAACCCATAGACTGCAACTTTCATTTTGGCACCAAGGACAACCACGAGGTTCTGCAGGCAACATTACCTACTGAGCAAGCGCTACAGCCCATCCCCATTTAAACAACGCTAGCGCCTACCCAGCCAGTGGAGGACAGCGCAGCAAAAGGAGGATATAGCTCCAGCCCAGATTAGTCTGCCAGCAGCGGGATACGGTGAGAGGTGTATCATACACCACACTAAATCATTTGCTTGTTACCAAATATTGAGCCTATGTGTTGCAATTATCCATCGGCATTTGACAGTGCAGACAAGAGTCCCGGACCACATAAGGGTCAGCTCCACTGCACATTGTAGCCGGCACCTACTACTATCGGCTCAAATATTGCTTGCACAAAAACTTTCTTCTCCCCTAAACCTATGATGGTATGTTTATCACTTCTGGAATTACAAATTATTACACCAATGAACTTTGAACATTCTTTTTATGCGATACAGGAATAATATTGCGCTCCTAAAGGATCAACATTACGGGACTGTTATCCACTTTATATGAAGTTTGCTATCAACTAATGACTTTTTATTCATTTATCCACACCTGTATACTTATGCTCTTTTAATTGTCTTGTTTGCATACTTTTATTCTATCCATGCTAAAGCGATTTACATGATTTATTGTACATATCTATTGCTTCTATTTTGGACATCAATTTTTAATACACACCATAAAGCTTAGTTTATACCTTTATAACTTGACTAGAGGACCTTACATCTTTTCTCTCTTTTTAATTGGAATTTTACCAATATCTGGATTTTCTTTGTGGTTAGCCTCTGGTTTAATTGATTGGTCAGGTAATATTCTATAGCCCTGCTGACCTGTGAATATACTTACTGATCCCTGCTATTCTCTGTAGCTATGCCCAAGTCGGCATCTTCCTATGCAAACTTTAATGATCATTTACTGATCACCAGAGTGCAGCAGGGTTTCTCACCACGGCCTCTAATGAGCATTAGGCTATGTTCAAACAACGTGAGCGACCAGCCGTTCCGTGACCGCGGCCGGGTCACGGAACGGCCGGTCTCTGCACAGATCATCCCGGCCGGTACTGCAGTACCAGCCGGATGATTTTTATGGGCGCAGTGTTCTGATGTGGGTGCATCAGCACGCTCCCGCATCAGAACTCCCCATTGGACACAATGAAGCAAGCAGCCGGAGCTGCTCGCTTCACTGTGTAAACTGACAGGGTCTCCTACAGCCGCAATTCACATGTCAGTCCTTTGCGGCGCCGCACGGGATCATGGCCAGAGCGTATACGATGTGTATACACTCTGGCCGGGATCCCATAGAACAATAGACTATGTTCCCCTCCGCACAAAGTAAGGCTGTTGTTGCCGATGGTAACAACAGCTGTACTTTTACGTAGTGGGAAGATAGCCTTAAATTGTATAAGACACTAGTCTATGCCTGACAGGACTGAGTAATGGTGTATTTACAACCCACAAGAGAGGCAATACACAATGCATAACTACTTTATTTACTGAGCAGGGGGCGTACAGTATGTTTCTACTGTTTACTGTTTCCTTGGTGTCCCAATGTAGGGCACCATAGAAATTACAGATAGAAGAGGGATGCCATGTCATTTTGACTGGTGTCTTGACACCTGTACAGTAAACAGCAATCCGTTATGCATCTTGGTTTACTGTATGGTCCACACAGGAAAGTGGCAATGCTATGACGTATACTCTATGGGCTGGCATTCTGCACCTGGGCCAAAGAGTGTAAGGATGGCCATCAACTCTAAATTCGATTTGAGGGCTATTTGTAGCAAGACCTCCCAAGACAAATTTGGTGAGGTTCACTCATCTCTACTGTTTAGTCACCGTTGAGAGAGGCAGCTAAAAGAAGGCCATAAATAAGAGACAGACCATTTCTATATATCTGCTGTATTATTTGATAATTATTAATAGCAAAACAATGTGATATTCTTTTTTTTGTACTGTTTGATCTAATAGAAGGGCGGACCTATATTTATGCTGAATAAAAGGCATTATAAGTATACTCACAGATCAAACAAAGAGGTGAACAAAGCTGCATGAGACAGCTGACATATTGTCTTGTTTTAGATAGATAGATAGATAGATAGATAGATAGATAGATAGATAGATAGATAGATAGATAGACAAAGTATGGCATTAATTGTTGCTATGTCCAGCCAGTGAGTCTCAGGTAATTGCAGTGGAGGGTGAATTAGTCTTGAAAGGTATAATTCTGACTTTAATATGAGGATGTCACTATTTTCAGAAATCCACTCATCAATACATTATGGTATGACCCAGTTGAAGTCATCTCTATATTCTACACCGAGTAATTTTTTTTTTTTACTGTTAAGTTTCTCTTTTTTAGAAAAACGATAAAAGACATATTGGGTGGTTTAGTCCTTGCATCATTAATTGTATGCAATTTCAACTGAAAGCCTCATTAATGGTAATCATGTATAATAATCTGATATGCGTTTCCTAAAATTACACTTTGTCAGCATTTGATCTTTTGACCTCAGCTCTGACTGATGTCCCCTTACAGAGTGACCCTCTAAATGGTCTTTATCATGAAGTCGGCAAGCCCATCTTAGCTTGATACACAGCAGATAACCAATGATCCCTTCTAGTGGGAAATTATCCATACCCCCCAAGATATATCATTGTTAAAGAATACAAAAGCTTAACTAATGAACTTCTAAGATGAACTTGAAATGACCCGCAAGACAAAAGCTGCAAGCATGCTTATTGAGAGGCAGTGAATAGGGAGTTCAGTTGGATGGAATGGGCACTGGAAACGAGAGTTTGGTGACTGCAGAAACAGATGCTGAGTTATAAAGCAAAACGTGACATGTTCACAGAGCACAGCCTAATCTAATCAGAAGCCATTGAATCCACAATAGCTTTCCTTAAATGAAGGGGTAACATAATACAGAGCACTAAACTGAAAAAGAATTATCTTAGGATGAAAAATGGCCGTATGCTGAATAATGATCATCTTCCTTATTACGTTACAGAAAGTAACTGAATGTATAGTCCTACTTAGCAACCTATAAAATCGTAACGCCGTGTAACAAATTACAGTAAGAGTCTGCCTAGCATTGTTCTTTGTAAGGCTTACGGCTGACATCTTGCTCTCTATCAGCAGGTGGATGAATTATTTTCCATCAACGTTTAAATAAACACAATAAATATTTCAAACTTCATCTCAATGCAGACAATCTGATAAAAAACCGGGCCAGAGAAATAATATTAAAGTTATGAAATAGATCCGTAACTGCAGGTTGTAAATTCTTATCCTTTTTATCTATGACATTAATAACATAAGATTCAGTAAAAAAACAAACAAACTATACATTCCTAGCTAGACACAACCAAGCTAAAGATCTGACGATATACAGCAAATTCCTTGTTTAAATTATCCACGCTGTCATTTGCACGTAAAACGACTAGTAGGAATGATTATACCATTGTGCTGAGCAGAGTTATTACATGCTTGCTTTTTATGCCTCCGCTCTATAGCGAAATAAAGCCATTTAGCATTAAAATATATAGAATGTGCCACAGTAATTAAATAAACATCAGATCATTTATCAGAAGCCAAAGAAAAAACTGAATTTAATGCTAATTTGTCAGCATTTGTGGTTTTCAAACACCGTATGGTCATTTGTCTCCCGTGCTCATGGCTGTACCCTTGAGGTACCGTATTATTCTGGAACATAATGGGCAATGTAATATAATGGGGCCCTGTGATTTATATTGTGTTGGCTATTTTCTTTCACATTACTACTGTGCTACAAACACACAGTGGCTTTAAGGGCTTCTTGCAAACAGCTGAAGTATGTGCCAAACTGGCGAAGCTCATGTTGACATCTGTTATTTTTCCAGAACATATATTTATTTTAAGATTGTTAAAACAATATTTAATTCTTCTTCTAATGAGAAATAAAGCAAAGTGAAGCTAGTTTTATTTGATTTGTAATGTGCACATGGCAACAAAAAATTAATAAAATGCATGCTTTTAGACTTCATTAGGAAAAAGTTGTTTGCACGCGGAAAAGATCTATTTACCTTGTCTGGTATTCGAAGTCCAGGTAAATTGCTAATCGCCTGTAAAATCTTAGGGGGGCATTTACTATGGAGTCTAATGTGTGTGACTTTTTAATGAGGATTGGTGTGTTTTTTCTTTCAATATCTTGTGACTGATTTATTAAAATGTAGCACTGCTAGGGATGCATTTTCGCGAATTCGCGAATATTCGCGAAGTTCGCGAATATTAGCACAAATTCGTGAATATTCACAAATTACATGTAACTGAATTTCATTTAAAACAGTTAAACTATAGTAGCTACAATAGTGGGACTTTTAAAAAAAAGGGCGAATTTTTCGCCTCATGTTGCTGTGACAGTGTCAAAAGTTGAAAAATGTTGATTTCTTAAAAATGTCAATCAGCCTGTCAATCATTCAATTTTCGCCATGGACAGCAGTGGACATCAGTGGATCAGCGGCGTAAACTCATTTTTGTCTCAGGACAGCCAGGGACATTGCTAAAATAGTGGCCATCATGGAAATCATTGGACATTGTAAAACGGAAGCCCCATGAGGGGCAATGTCTTAGCCCTAGAGGTGTCAGGAACGGGACTTTGCGCTCCTCGGTCCGTGCTGGGCGACCGAGAAAGTGCTGAGCCTATGGTTGTTTTTTTATTTGCATTATCTGTCTGAATGCTGTCTTAGCTTCCCAGCCACACCTGCATTGCCTGTTACACTCTGGCAGTGCTGGGGTTAATCCTTCTTTAGGCCTGTCCAGCTGAGCTGGGTGCTAAGATCAGGGCTGATCCAATCAGCTGCTGGACCCAGTCCCTGATCCCAGATAAATATCAGCTACCTCCTCATTTACCTGCAGTTATACTCTGCTAAAGCTTTTACCTCTGCTATTGTCTGTGTATTTCTGACCTTTGGCTTTGTTTCCTGACTTCCCTGTTTTGACGCCTGTCCTGACATTACCGCCTGACTTTGACTACTCTTTTGGATCTTGATTTTGTACTTTGGCCGCCCGATGTTGCTCACCTGGATTGTCTACTCTGGCTTATTGTGTTTGTGTTGTCTGTCCTGTTCTGTGTTACACTTTATCAGTGTAGGGACTGCCATAGTGGATGTCCGCCGCTGTTTAGGGCCGTTGAGCCAAGTAGGTAGGGACAGAGGGTGGGTTCTAGTGGCTAGGGCTCACTGTCTTGTCCTGTTCCCTACCTTGGTCTGGTGCTTCTTCAGGAGATCTTTCAGTCCTGGGAAGGAGCGGAGGAACCTCTGTACAATGAGGTGAAGGTAGTCTCTGGGTGAAGGTAGAACACTGGAATGGGCAGTCCATGGCAGATGTGTGTCTTTTTGACACACTAAACCCCAACAAAACATAACCCTCTGTGGCATGGTGTGGCTGTAAGAGGCAGTACTGTGCCTTTGGAGTGGGAACAGGGGATCAGGTGGAGCTCCTGGTCCATATACTCCACTCCAACCTAAGAGCTGATGAGGCTCTGAAACCCATCTGGTGGATCTCTATTAGAGACTTCAGAGCTTCCCAGGTGAAGACTCCCAGGGTGGGAGAACACAGGCAGTGATAGGCCCATGGGAGCTGCAGCCAAGGAGTCTTAGTGAGGCCAGTGGATCTGGTAGTGTTGAGCAGTGGGCTCAGAAGTGACAGCTAGGGAAGCTGTGTAGTACAGTCAGTGGCTAGACGGCCTAGGTTTTACTTTATTTGCATGTTTTTATTCAGATATAACTGAAGTATGTGGTCTCGATATTTGATGTATGAAATTAATGGGAGTGGAGTACAACAGGAAACGAATAGCTATGGAATGATCCATTGGGAGGAAAAAGGAGAAGACACCATAAGAAACAAGATTCCCCCCCCCCCCTTTTTTTTTTTTTTTTTTTTGCGTTTTTGCGTTTTTGATGCGGTTTTTCACTTAACATTGCGTTTTTTTTGTGTATAAGCTGTCACTTATTCCGGTATATGTATACTCATATTATTATGTTTTTTGGACACTTATTTTGAATGAAATATTGCACTTTTGCACTTGCACTTTTTTAGATCACAATTCACATTAGTACTCTCCAATTAAGTGAGACTTAGGCACGTTTTATGATATTCTGTATATAAGTAGTGGATTTAGATCACAGTTTTTACTGTATTGCACTTTGGCACTTTTATGTACTTATGGGTAAACTTAAGACACACTCCATCCCCCATTTTTATTCAATAGATGCTATCAAAAGGTTTATTACCGTTTCCTTTAGTAATATCATCTTAGCTCACATTGAGATTTTTTACTGAACCAGGATATGGCCGCTTCCATGGATGTGCGCATGTGTGGAGAAGTGACCTGGACGCTGCTCAGCCGGGCGGACGTAGGTGACGCTTCCATGTCGGCAGCCATTTTGGTTGTGGGCATCGGAGTGTGACTGGACGCTTAGGGAGGAGCGGTGTGATTTCCGGGAGCTATTCACGCATGCGCCGTTTAATCCGGAAGTAGCTATGACATCATTAGATCAGGACATAAAAGAGAGCCCACATGACTGAATAGGCAACGCCCCCTGAGGAAGCAAAAAGGTCGCTTTACGATCGCGAAACGTGCGTTGGGGAACTGACCAGACCGGTGACTTTATGGGTAAGATGCAATGATTATTTATATGGCTTGTGCAATATGTGTGATTATATTTACATTTGAGCATAGTGCGGACTTTTATGCACTAAGAAGCTCATAGATAGTGCTGTTTATAGAGGGTATTGATGAGACGCAGTTGACTGAACACTATGTGGGTGTAGAGCAAGACATGCCTTAGTATACTGTGGTCCGGTACACATACAGCTGTAATAGCAATCATTTTGCACTATTTGCACTTTTTTCTTTGAATACTGTTTACAGCACATAGCCTTACTTTAAAAAGGAAAAAACACTCTTTCTTGTTTCCCTAATCACTTGGTCTGGAACTTTTTTCATGTTTGGAATTGCCTCTTGATTATTTTATTGTATGTTTATTGTCTAAAATAAAGATGTTTGATTTTTATACGGGTGTTGATCCAATTTCTGTAGATATTTATTTGCAAAGAGTAGCTTATGTCTTATGTTTTTCCTTGGACTGAAAAATAAAGTGACTATGGTCAGTTTAAACATTCAGCACTGACTGGACTGAAGTTTGTGATGTGTCAACCGTCTCAGACCCAAGAGATGGCGATCCCAGCGAGTGAGTAACCCCCAGATTGTCACACTCCAAACAATAGCAAGTTAATGCAATATGGTAAAATAAACATTACATGGTTTAAGAACCAGGCACTTTTACTTAAATAAAATGTTGCAATTAATATAAAACTTTTAAAAAGCAAACTTGAAAATCATGGCAGATGCCAGGCACATTTCTTAAATGGTACTGTAAACATTTTTTACACTGTAGTCCTTGAGCTACATATAACTTGGGCAGACCTGCCACTAAGTGGTTAAACAGTATGTCAACTAACTCAGCGCAACTGCCTCTGGTAGAGAGCCAAGATGGCGACTCTGCCCTTTGCGCTTGACAAGGGTGTCGCTCTTCTCCTGGTGCTCCCGATGATGCTGGGTTGGAGGACTCGGCCAAAACCCCGGCAGGCGTTGTGGACACAGCTTTCTCCACTCTGGTGGCAGTGCCGGAACCACTGAGCACCTTCACTCCCGGCGTGAGGTGCAGATGCCAGGTGGCATTCGCCTCCACATTGGTGGTGGTGGCGACATCCTGGACTCCCAGAGGGTTGGTGGACCAGGACACAGTGGACACTGCAGGCTCTGGCTTCTCAACCAGCAGGGTGGCCTCTGCTGGTGCGGTTGGTACCTCAATGGCCGCCTCTGGAACAACTGCGGGACCGGAGCCGCTGGAACTGGTGGAGCCGCTGGGAGAGAGGCGCTGGGACCGGAAACTGTTGGAGCTGCTTCTGCAGCTGCTGCTGGAGCCAGTGGGGAGAGAGGCGCTGGTTCATCTGTGCTGGACACGGAGGCTCTCTTGTCAGAGCGTGAGGGTGGCAGCGGTAGCAAGCGCAGCCCTTCCGGAGTCTCACAGAGGGCTACGGAGGGCCTTTGTGGATCCTCAGACCCGTCGTCCTCCATATCGCTGTTAGGTGGCCGCTGCCCACCAACCTCGGGGCCCCAGCATGGGGTCACTCTACCTGCTCTCCCAGGAACAGGGTATGCAGAGGCTCTGGCAGCTCACAACGCTTCACTGAGGCCAAGTTAACAAAGTACCGATTGGGTCCATTGTTGTCCTCTATGAAGCCATACCCCCGGTTACGGCTGAACTCTCGTAAGTCCCCTGCAGACGCAAGGGACGAGTGTCCTCAGTGGGCTCACTTTGTCTCTGGCAGATCTCCCGCTCACGGTCCATCCGCTCTTTGTGAAATTGCTGATACTTTGCATCAGCTGCAGTGCGGGTCTGCTCTCTGGAACAAGGCTCCTGTACCTTACAGGCTCTGTGGATCTCCTGGAGGACCTGCTGCAGACAGTCCTTGTCCACGAAGAACTATTGTGGTATCACAGGCCTCTCTGGGCTCGGTGGCCTGCCGTCCATCAGTCGGGGCTGTATCACTACCCCTTCCTCCCAGGGGATGACAGGGACCTGGTGCTTTTGAGTCTCTAGCACCCCTGCCACATCTGGGTCGGGAGCCAGAGGAGGTGGAGACAGGCTGCGACTTGGGCAAGTCCTCTGGCTTGTTGATAATGGGAGCTTGAGACTCATGGTGCTGCTGGTTTGCCTCTTGCAATGCAAAGCGAATTTATCCCCGGATTCGCTGCAAATCTGGCTTTGCCAGAATCGCTTCGCTCATCCCTAAGCACTGCCATAGTGAATGTATCTAAGTAAAAAGTCGCAAAAATGCAAAAATTGCTCAATCATATACTGACCAGACGTAAGTCTACACCTGTTTGTGCGACTTTTTAAAAAGTTGCAAATGATAAATTGGGCACTAATCCCGGATTATGTGATAACTTTGGGGTAAATACTCAAAATGAGCAGATTAAAAAAAAATTGCATCTAAGAAATATTCGTCAGTCAAATACTGGTTCATAAATAGAACTTATAGAATAGAACCAAAAGCCCGGATCTCAGCAGTTGCAGCGGGTGCCGAGCTATCACTGACAGCCGGGCACCCCTGCGCATGACATGGATGCAGCTCCTGCGCCCATGTCATCCCTTTTCCCTCCATCTGCTGGAATGGTGTGCAGATTTAGACATGCCAGTGCGTCCATTTGCGGGAAGGGGTTAAACAACGGCCATTGTTGCAGGTTTGCAACAACGGTTGTTGGTTAATCACAGCAGCCAATCATATTAACTACTAAGCAATCCAAGACTGAGTCTATACACATTGTATACACTCTTAGGCTCAACCAGGAGTGGATTGAAAACACAGAAAGGCTCTGTTCACACAATGTTGAAATTGAGTGGATGGCTGCCATATAATGGTAAATAACTGCCATTATTTCAATACAACAGCCGTTGTTTTAAAATAAGAGCAAATGTTTGCCATTAGATGGCGGCCATCAACTCAATTTCAACATTGTGTGAACAGAATCCACGGCGAATGATCCACAGGGATTCTGTAGTGTGGACATACCCTAAGATGGAAAAACATGATCAGGTTTTGTTTCAGTTGCATTGCTCTTTCTAATACCTTAGTGAAATTAGTATATTATTGACTAACAGAAAAAAAACATTGGGGGAGATTTATCAAACATGGTATAAAGTAAAACTGGCTCAGTTGCCCCTAGCAACCAATCAGATTCAACCTTTCATTTTCCAAAGACTCTGTAAGGAATGAAAGGTGGAATCTGATTGGTTGCTAGGGGCATCCAAGAGAATTCTACTTTACACCAGTTTGATAAATCTCCCCCAATGTTTTAACTGAGTTTTCACAAGTTTGTCAATGGACACTAAGTAGATAGTTTACTCTTCCATACTTGACCTTCACAAGGTCTCAATAGATCACAGAGTTTTTAAGCTGGACACTCCAAGTGATGGAAATCTATAACCTGTGTGCCATTTTGGACGCCACATATACAGAATTGGTGGGCAAGACCTGACAAAAAAAAGACAGCCCTTTATGTCTGCTCATGACACATACACTAGAAAAGAAAAAGAAGGGCGATTCTTGGTGCAATATGGCCAGGTGTCAAGAAGACAGAAATAAAATCATCCAGGCTCACTTTCCAGCGAATGCACTCACCTACTAGGGTTGTGCTATTAGGCACAACACTAGTAACAGCTTGGGTTAATCACCGCAGCACACAGGAGGAACTTCAACATATGTTGAGTGATAGGTATACGGAAAGACAAACTCTGCCAGAACCAAGTGAAACGGGCAAACTCCTCCTCAGTTGGGCACAGGTGATGTTGCATCAAAGTCGCATTAGGAACCGCATTGAATAGCGATATCAGTAAACGGACAGGAGTCCAGCCATATCAGACACAGCGGTCGGGATTTTATTCATAATACTAAAAAGCTTAAGATAAAAAGGTATTCATCACCTGTGCCCAATTGAGAAGGAGTTTGCTCGTTCCGCTTGGTCCTGGCAGAGTTTGTTTTTCCATGACATATACAGTAACATTACTTTAGCAATGTTTAATTAGAACAGTCGAATAATGTTCTACATGTATTTCTCTAACATTCTGAATTTAAATTAAAACAATCCTTTGTACAATGTAATTGTAACCTTCCCCCATGTCTTTCATGGGGGAAGACAACATCACAATTATATTGCCATGGTAACAAATGTTGTTTTTCTGAGAAAATGATTATGATATGAAGATTCTATTAACGTAAAGGGGCAGTAAAAACAGAGAAATGGAGTGTTTTCTAAACAGCATTAAAAAACGATCTTAGGATTTATTTTTAGACCATATGCACACAACTAAGTTTTTTCTTATAAGTAAAATAATTATTAAATATTCTGGAATGATTGATTATAAATATGATTTCCAATATGTCCTATGGGAATAAATCACTGTAGATTAGGAGCACAAAATTGTTTCAAAAAGTGAGGCAATGCTTTTTTTCACTTTTTTTTTTAACCTAACGTATAATGCAATTTATTGTACACCACAGTAATAGGAATAAAGTAATTAAAGAATAGGACAAACATACAAATGGTGCCCTCATTGAATGCCGAGTTACAATGCTAACCACTGAGCCCCATGATACTCTGTTAATAAGTTCTCGTCAGTGCACTGAGCTGCTGCTTTTTAATTGCTTGTCTCTACTCACCTGTGACATTCATTGTGACACCTAGAAATATTCTTTGCTTAACTGGCATGAGACTAAACAGTAGTAAGTTTTTGTCATAAAAGACATTAAATATCTTTATTAGGCAGTTGTTGATAATAACAAACTTTTTTTTTAATTAGAATACTTTATTAACATTACCTGGTATATAAAACCTTGGGTATTCTCATCTACACATCAACTGAACACCAAGCATCAGAAAAGCTCAGTTAGCACTCCATATAAAACTTGATTTAATTATTCTTTCATTTAAAAAATACATTATACAGAGATAAAAATATGATAAAGGGGTTTTCCACGCAAACCTAGCCTTTCATATGTTGCTGTCCATGGTGGGAATAAAAATCCATTCCATACTTGTTAATATCTATTCAATCTCATTTCCCCATTTCTGAGCTGTTGTTTTCCGCTGAAAAGACAAAAATCTGTGTGAACTTTTCTCTTTGTCTCCCCCTCCCTTCTGAGACAACTGATTTAAACAAGTCCTTATATTCAATATGTACGAAATGAGCTGCACATGGGTCTCTTACAAGTCCTTATATTCAACTTTGTAGAAACTTTGTAATGCTGGGAGGGTGAACGACAGTAAGTTCATCAGCGATTTAATCCTCTGAGTATTACTAAGAAGTTACAAGGTTGCAGCTGTCTTAGAAGAAAGGGGGGGGGGGGGCGAAACAGAGAGAAAAGCTCACACAGTTTTTTGTGTCTTTAGCAGAAAGCAGCAGCTCAGAATTGGGAAAATGGAAACTGAATGGAAAATAATGAGTATAGATTGAATTGTTAGTCTCACCATGGGCAGCAACATATGAAAAATCATAATTGAGTGGAATAACCCTTCAACCCCTTAGCGTCCCATTACATACCTTGTACATCATGGCAGCGAGATGGGAGTTCAGAGAATATATGCAGCCATGGAACGCCTCTATTAGCCCACGTGGGTCCCATT
The DNA here is from genome assembly GCF_027789765.1 of Dendropsophus ebraccatus. NCBI lineage: Eukaryota > Metazoa > Chordata > Amphibia > Anura > Hylidae > Dendropsophus > Dendropsophus ebraccatus. Next base: position 55,309,284 of record NC_091462.1, read on the forward strand.
GCTGCGCCGGCTAATTAAGCATTTCAATGCAGCTGTCAAACCTGACATCTGCATTAAAATGCTTTATATCTGATGTCCCTGGTGTCTAGTGGCCTCAGCGTCGCAATAAAGCTGATCTCAGCTCAGCAATACATTGCTATGGCCTGCAGCAGGCCAAAGCAATGTATGACCGATCTAATGGATCATTGATGTGTATATACACAGCATGGATCTCTATGAGAGATCAGTGCTGTATATATATAGAAGTCCCTCAGGGGGACTTCTAGTTAATTTAAAAAAAAAAGTTAAAAAGTGCAAATGTGCAAAAAAATTCCAAAGTGCAAAATTGCTCATTTTTGGTTGCATCAAATCCAGAAAAAATTTAATAAAAAGTGATCAAAAAGTTGCCTATGTGCAAACAAGATACCGATAGAAAGAACACATCATGGCGCAAAAAAATTATACCTTAAACAACCCCACAGACCAAAAAATAAAAGGATGGGAATAGAGCAATTTTAAACACATTTAGTTTTTTTAAAAGGTTTTACTTTTTTAAAAGCCATCAAATAAAATAATATGCAAGTTACATATCGTTGTAATTGTACTGATGTGAGAAACATAGATAACATTTCAGTTTTACCATAGGATGAACGGCATAAACGCGAAACTCCTTTAAATTAAAACAAATTACTTTTCAATTTGACAGCGCAAATGATTTTTTCCCGGTTTTGCAGCATATTTTATGGGAAAATAATGCCTGTCATTGCAAAGCACAGTTGGTTTCGCAAAAAATAAGGGCTAATATGGGTCTCTAGGTGGAAAAATGCAAGCGCTATGGCCTTTCAAACATAAAGTGGAAAAAACAAAAGTGCAAAAACAAAAATTGGCTTTGACCTTAAGAGGTTAAAAATGTGGTAAGAGAAACATAAAATCCAACAACAACAAAAAAATGCTCAATTAAGTCAAGAATTTAAATCCTTAGGGTGACAGCTATCCAGAATGCATATCCAAAATTTCTGACTGAACGGATATGCCAGTTTCCAGATACCTAATAAGTGGGCATCTCTTTAGCTTGAGGTGGGTCTGTGACACTGGCTGTGCCCGCCTCGATCTCTGTCTAGCTACCTACTGATAATATTTGGTTACATTGAAATTCAGTGCAGCCAATGATAACCAGAGAGTGGACAGTGGGGTAAGCGCAAACAGTGTCACAAACCTCCTCTCTGATACAGGCAGCGCGAAATAAAGGATGTTTTTTTTACAAAGATGGGGGATCAAAGAGCTAAGCTAAAGGTACCTACAGGATGCCCTCTTAGTGGGTAAATAGAAACTAGCAGCACGGATATGAATATATGCATATCTGTGCTGTCAGTTTACCTTTAAAGCACACCCCTCTCCACATTATATAGTTCTAATCAAAATTAGGGGGCTGCCATTAAAGGGTATTCTCATCACCTAAACTTTTAACTTCAGGTGATAGAAAATGCAAAAGTTAGCAATTTCACAAATGCTTTGCATCTTTTGTATTTTGGCCCATTTCTCTCCCTGTAGAGTTGGAAGTTCTTGCCTAGATTCCTAACCACCACTCTTCACTCTGAGAGTTGTGGCCAAGACGTGACATTACGAGATGGCCAAGATCTTCTGGAGCTAAAAAGTATGTTTTTTCCTCTCTATAGGTCTCCCACTAAGCACACATCTCCAGGGCCAATCCACAAGCCCTGGAGACATGTGTAACCTCAGTGGGAGGGACAGTGATGTAGGGCTGATTTAGCTTGGCACTGATGCATCTCGTCCTTGCTCCCCACTAATAGACTCAGGCAGTGTACATTGTGTTAGCTGCCCATGTACAGTTCCTTACTGTCGCTGACTAAGCTTCTCCTGTATGATTTTTGATTCTACAGTTGTTCCCCACCCAGCCACCTATCAACAAAGAAGTGGAAGGTACCACAATGGTCATAGTAAATTAATTGTATAAAGGGGAAAAAAAACCCCACTTAGATATTAATTAACCGTTATGTTATTAAAATAAAGCATCTTTTATGAAAGTTTTAAAGCCACTTTAAGTCTATGTTCACACAGTGTTATTTTAGACACATTTTCCTTTGGTAAGATGTTCAAAAATGTCTGTTTTATGTCTAAAAAAAAATAACCCTTTTATCAATGTATTGCATTGAGTTCAATGGAAAACAATTTGGAAGCTTCCATGTAGTTTAATTTTACAACAGTAAGGCTATGTTCACACAACGTCAAAAATGTAGAAAAAACGGCCAATTTCGCTACGGACGTTTTTGCAGCGGGCATAAAAATAATGAACATTAATATTATTTTCGGACGTCTTTTGCAAACAGCAGACGTTTTTTATTAGTTGTTCACACACAGTTCTTCTTTTGTCACCGTTCTTTCTCCATTTTTACTATTAAATTCAATGGACTTTTAAATTAAGGCACACCCAAAGGCCAATTAGTAACCCCAAACTAAAATAATGTGCAAACATCAGTCATTGCACTAAGGGGAGGCCAGGCTGCTAAATAACGTCCGTTTTTTAAGACTCAAAATAACGGCGGTCATTTTAAACGGAGCTGAAAAAAACCGTGTGAACGTAGCCTAATTCTGCAAAAAAAAAAGTACATATGGTTTATTTACGTCCTTTTTCATCTAAAATTGGAGACATATTTTGCATGTTTTTTTGGGCTGCAATACTCCCCGAAAAGTCTGCTTTGCAAATTTCATATTTGCAATTGAATAGAACTTGAACAGGACCATGACTGCTATTATTAGGCTCAAAAAAGTAACGACCCTTTACACTCTGGTAGTACTAGGGTGCTACTGCTTGGTTTGTAACTAGCTGATTATACAAAATAGTCTTTTTTTAATTATTAAAAAAACTGACATACAAAAAAACATGGGGTCCTTCTTTTTTGGTTTGTACTGCTGGGTACAAACCAAGCTGCTGCAGTCTAGTACTAACATGGTGTTTATTTATTTTGTTTCTTTCCAACCTAATAATTCTAACCTGCTACTGCTCATCCCAGACCATAATTTTTTATGGGCTAGGCCTAATGGTACCAATTTCTTCAGCAGTAGGAAATGGGTTAACAAAGGGGATGTGTGGCTGAGATGTCAGTGTCCCTTGTATCACTACTAGGGGTGACCGACTGTTGCATATGATGGCTTCCCAGATCACAGGAACAATATTGTTTTATAAATGTTTATTTATTTCTTTTTATATGTTTTATTTATAAAATGGGAAAGAGGGGGTTTAAACTATTATTGGTGGAGGGTTTATGTCATGTTTTTTAAAACTTAAAAAAAAGCATATATATATATATATATATATATATATATATATATATATATATATATATATATGCAGACTCCATGCAGTGATCACCCATCTGACCGCTGGGAGGAAGGTAAAAGACCTCCAGCAATCAGTTAGAACGATCAGAACCCCGCATTACACGGGCGACTTGATTGCGGCGGCCTGCCTGATAACAGCCAGTCCCCATGTGCTATGAAGTGAACTCAGCTCCTGAGCTCACTTCATAGCGCCGCCGGACCCATTGGCATACCTTTACGTCATGGGTCCTTAAGTGGTTGAATTCAATTTTACCAACCACATCTGGAAGTTTGTTCCAAGCATCTATTACTCTTTCAATAAAGCAATATTTTTTCACGGTGTGTCTGAATAGGGCGTTAGATCTTGAAATTGGTGTGTTGGAAACAGGAAAAACAAGCCAATAGAAGGATCTGGGTGTCTTTAAAACATGGTGATGGTATGTAATGGTAATGCTTACGGCAGTGGCCTCTATCAGTATGGTAATACATCAAAATGCGAGAAATTTTAAAAGAGAGAAAATCTACTTTTTAGCAGCAGCAGAGTGGGACAGTTAAAGGGAATGTGTCACTTTTTCACATTTATTACTATAATTTCAGTTATATCACAACAATGCTTCAAAAAAATAGTAGAATTTTTATTTGTGTTTTGGTTCCTTCTTTATTTAATCCTAATGTGCTGCACTGGGGGCTGCCATTTGTAATAGCATCTGTGTAATGGTGCCTGCACAACACTTACACTCGTGCTTTATGGCAGCTCCCTGTGCATAGACCTCAATAGACGGCTCCCGTCTGGTTCACTTTGCTGTGAGGTGAAGATGCCATGCGCAGCTCACAGCAAAGTGGGAGGGAAACCAGGAGCCATAACTGTGAAGCCCCTCCAGAAGACCCCCTGCAGGAGTGCTCACCATGGGATAGCTGCCCCCTATCTTCTCCGGCCAGCAGAAGTCAGCTCCCCCCCTCCCTCCCTTCAGCAAGTGAGTGCCGGTATGTAGCAGAGTGTAACATGAGCTCTGCAGGGAGTCCGGCCCTGTGGGGGAGGGGGGCCTGGGGGAGAACACAGGAGGAGCAGCTCACACTACGGGTGTCAGTGTGTTAACCCCATCCTTTCCAATTGTCACTGTAGCTAGCTATTGCACTGCATCTGTTGTACCTTTCACCTCCTCCTCTGAGCACCCTCCTCTCCTGACATCCTCTTTGCTGCTGTGACACTGTGTCCTCTCCTATAGGATCAGCACCCTCCTCTCCTGACATCCTCTGTGCTGCTGTGACACTGTGTCCTCTCCTATAGGATCAGCACCCTCCTTTCCTGACATCCTCTGTGCTGCTGTGACACTGTTTCCTCTCCTATAGGATCAGCACCCTCGTCTCCTGACATCCTCTCTGCTGCTGTGACACTGTGTCCTCTCCTATAGGATCAGCACACTCCTCTCCTGACATCCTCTGTGCTGCTGTGACACTGTTTCCTCTCCTATAGGATCAGCACACTCCTCTCCTGACATCCTCTGTGCTGCTGTGACATCCCCTATAAGGTCAGCACACTCCTCTCCTGACATCCTCTGTGCTGCTGTGACATCCCCTATAAGGTCAGCACACTCCTCTCCTGACATCTTCTGTGCTGCTGTGACATCCCCTATAAGGTCAACACACTCCTCTCCTGACATCCTCTGTGCTGCTGGGACCTCTCCTATAGATCAGCACCCTCCTCTCCTGACATCCTCTGTGTTGCTGTGACACTGTGTCCTGTCCTATAAGATCAGCACACTCCTCTCCTGACATCCTCTGTGCTGCTCTGACACTGTGTCCTCTCCTATAGGATCAGCACCATCTTCTCCTGACATCCTCTGTGCTGCTAGGACCCTGTGACTTCCCCTATAAGATCAGCAACCTCCTCTCCTGACATCATCTGTGCTGCTGGGACCCTTTAACCTCTCCTATAAGAACAGCCACCTCCTCTCCTGACATCCTCTGTGCTGCTGTGACCTCTCCTATAAGATCAGCCCCCTCCTCTCTTGACATCCTCTGTGCAGCTGTGACACTGTGTCCTCTCCTATAGGATCAGCACCCTCCTCTTCTGACATCCTCTGTGCTGCTGGGATCCTGCTCCTTTTTCTATTCAACTTAATACTGAAAATACTGAAAGAACTAGTACACAAATCAGCAATGAGATGCTGGACACCTGATTTGGATGATTTGTCCAGCATCTCATTGCTATTTTGGGTTTGAGTTTTGAGAATCGTGCATATGGATGTATGTATATAGGGGCCATTGTTGATTATGTATAGTATACAAGTAAACCTTTTATATATATATATATATTTTTTTTTGTAGAGTACACAAAAAACGTGATTGAACACATTTTTGTTAGAGATGAGCGAACGTGCTTGTCCGGGCTTGGTACTCGATGGTACTTGTTACTCGGACGAGCATCTCGCGATACTCGAGGAAATCTCATCATCCATTTCCTGTAAGTTTGCGTGCTTTTTCGCAGCCAATAAACATGCAGGAGACTCTTTGGTACATCCTGCGATGACGTGGGACCCATACATGTCGATAGCAGCGATTGGTTGGCCAGATCAGAGGACCCTGCCATGTAAAATGCGCAGCCGACAGTGCTCGCTTCAGATGCATGATGTGAGAGATCAGGGACAGAGCTGCTGCTGGTCAGGGAGAGCGTCAGTGTAGGATTTAGCGTTCCAGTAGGCAGGGTATATACTAGCAATATAAACAAACAGCCCTTTTCAGGGATTAAAAGCTTTTATTAATACTATTACTACAGACTGCTGGCTGGGAGTTGCAGTGCTGCTACCGTGATTTAACCAGCACACTGTGGTGACCGGCTGCTGGCAGAAAGGGGGCATTAGGTGTTGCATACACATCCCTAAGAAGTGCTCAGTGTACTTCTTCGATTTTGGGGCTGGTGGTCCTGGGGTGACGAAGTGTTTACAGTTGTTGCCCATACCAGATAGGACCCTCAACTAAACTAGTGTGTACTGCACTGTATAGCTGGGATTTGTAGTGCATCCAGCATAGAACCTACTTCACTGTTCATTGTATTGCGGTGACAGAAAGTGTGTACAGTTGTTGCCCATACCAGATAGCACCATCAAGCCCCCCCTAAACTAGTGTGTACTGCACTGTATAGCTGGGAGTTGTAGTGCATCCAGCATAGAACTTACTTCACTGTTCAGTGTATTGGGGTGACAACGTGTGTACAGTTGTTGCCCATATCAGATAGCACCGTCAAGCCCCCCCCTAAACTAGTGTGTACTGCACTGTATAGCTGGGATTTGTAGTGCATCCTGCATAGAACTTACTTCACTGCTGATTGTATTGGGGTGAAAAAATGTGTACAGTTGTTGCCCATACCAGATAGCACCGTCAAGCCCCCCCTAAACTTGTGTGTACTGCACTGTATAGCTGGGATTTGTAGTGCATCCTGCATAGAACTTACTTCACTGCTCATTGTATTGGGGTGACAAAGTGTGTATAGTTGTTGCCCATACCATATCGCACTGTCAAGCCCCCCCTAAACTAGTGTGTACTGCACTGTATAGCTGGCATATGTAGTGCATCCTGCATAGAACCTACTTCACTGTTCATTGTATTAGGGTGACAGAAAGTGTGAACAGTTGTTGCCCATACCAGATAGCACCATCAAGCCCCCCCTAAACTAGTCTGTACTGCACTGTATAGCTGGGAGTTGTAGTGCATCCAGCATAGAACTTACTTCACTGTTCAGTGTATTAGGGTGACAAAGTGTGTACAGTTGTTGCCCATACCAGATAGCACCATCAAGCCCCCCCCTAAACTAGTGTGTACTGCACTGTATAGCTGGGATTTGTAGTGCATCCTGCATAGAACTTACTTCACTGCTGATTGTATTGGGGTGACAAAATGTGTACAGTTGTTGCCCATACCAGATAGCACTGTTAAGCCCCCCTAAACTAGTGTGTACTGCACTGTATAGCTGGGATTTGTAGTGCATCCTGCATAGAATTTCACTGCTCATTGTAAGGGGGTGTCACAGCGTTTGTGTATAGTTCCGGCCAATACCAGATTGTACCGTACAGCCCCCCCCCTAAACTAGTGGGTACTACACTGTATTGCTGGGATTTGTAGTACACCTGCATAAAACTTCACTGCTCATTGTAAGGGGGTATCCCAGTGTGTGTCTAGGTCCAGCCACTACCAGATTGTACCGTACAGCCCCCCTAAACTAGTGGGTACTACACTGTATTGCTGGGATTTATAGTACACTACCCCTCAAGTAATGATCCCTTTGCATGAGACAATTGCCAGATCCTCAAGGATCAAAGTCAAATTCAAAATCAAAACAGCGGTGGGGGAAGAGGTGGTGAGTCACATAATGCAGGAAATGCAGTCAAATTGAATATCGAAAGGGTGGTGGCGGGGGTAGAAGTCAGTAGTTACATTATGCAGGGATGTTACCCCAACTGCTACAGTCAAATTGAAAATCGAAAGGGTGCTGGGGGTTGTTGGCTACTGCTGGGCCTTAACTGGCACCCATGTAGACTACTGGTGTGCCTGTCCTTGCCTTGTTGTTGCTGGTCCTTAACTGGCATCCATGTGGACTACTGCTGGGCCTTAACTGGCATCCATGTTGACTACTGGTGTGCCTGCCCTTGCATCCTTGTTGCTGGTCCTTAACTTGCATCCATGTTGACTACTGCTGGGCCTTAACTGGCATCCATGTTGAGTACTGGTGTGCCTGCCCTTGCATCCTTGTTGCTGGTCCTTAACTTGCATCCATGTTGACTACTGCTGGGCCTTAACTGGCATCCATGTTGAGTACTGGTGTGCCTGCCCTTGCATCCTTGTTGCTGGTCCTTAACTGGCATCTATGTTGACTACTGCTGGGCCTTAACTGGTATCCATGTGGACTACTGCTGGGCCCTAACTGGCATCCATGTTGACTACTGGTGTGCCTGCCCTTGCATCCTTGTTGCTGGTCCTTAACTGGCATCCATGTAGACTACTGCTGGGCCTTAACTAGCATCCATGTTGACTACTGGTTTTGGACAACACAGATTACTGGGTGTTCACTCTCCTGGACCCTTGGTAGAAACCAAACTTTTCCACTGTCATTCCTGCCGAGGAATGCAGTATGAGAGTGAATCAATATTAACAGGCCCTGGTGCAGAAGCTGAAAGTGTACTTCCCATCTGACACCACTAGCGCCAGAGGACGTAGTTCTGTGGGCCAAAGAGCGGGGGAGAGGAGTGGTGGAGCCGGCAGCTTGTCAAGGGGCAGGGGAACACTCTCCAAGGCCTTTGAAAGTTTCATGGCATCCCAGCAAGACTATGTCAACCGTCCCCAGTCTAGGCAGAGTAGGGGGGAAGCCTTCAGGAACATGGTGAGGGAATACCTTGCTGACCATACCACTGTCCTTCCCGATCACTCTGCTACCTACAACTACTGGGTTTCAAAGCTGGATACGTGGCCCCAACTGGCGCTTTACGCCTTGGAGGTGCTGGCCTGCCCTGCCCTGCCGCTAGTGTGTTGTCAGAGCGGGTCTACAGTGCAGCTGGTGCCATCATCACTGATAAGCGCACCCGCCTGTCCACTGACAGCGCTGACAGGCTGACGTTTATAAAAATGAACAAATCCTGGATTTCACCTGAATCCAACTGTCCACCCGGGGAAAGCAGCTGAACATGAACATTCTTGGTATCTCCTCTCCTCCTCCTCCTCCTCTTCCTACAATTCTCAGCCAACTGCCAAGTCTTCTTCCGCCATGCAGGGTCTGGCCTAATTATTGGGAGGCTCAATTGCTTCCTCACTCCTAACGGTTCTCTGTGTCCCCACTGCCATGCTCTGACGTCACACTACGTCTGCGGAGGAGCGGGACTGGTTGACGGGGGCCCGCCAATCGCGCCCCCACCAACCAGCCTGCTGTTTTATTTTTTTTGTGTGGCCGGGGCCTCACCACCCCCAGTCGAGAGGCATCAAGTGTACCCTTGATGGTGAGTGCTGACTGACAACTGGCCCAGCCAGTTAGCTGTCAGCACCCGGGTTCATGACCACTATATATCCCAGCCCCTTGACTCATTCCAATTTTTGGGTGGACTCACTTGTAATGGCTCTCTTTGTCTGGCCTAATTTTTGGGAGGCTCACTAGCTTCCTCACTCACTTGTAATGGTTCTCTGTGTGTTCAAGGCCCTGCACTGTCTGACCTAGTTTTGGGAAGCCTCACTAGCTTCCTCACTCACTTGTAATGGCTCTCTGTGTGCTGAATGCCATGCTGTGTCTGGCCTAGTTTTGGGGAGCCTCATTAGCTTCCTCACTCACTTGAAATGGCTCTCTGTGTGTTCAAGGCAATGCAGTGTCTGGCCTAGTTTTAGGGAGCCTCACTGTTGGTTACTGTTAGGGATGGTCCGAACCGAGTTCGGTTCGGGTTTGTACGAACCCGAACTCTCGGTAATGATTCCCGCTGTCTGCCCGCTCCGTGCAGCAGGCGGATCCAGCCGGAGGACCTATGGCTATGGCTGTATCTCAGTTTTCCAGGCGGTCCTCCCGCTTTATCCACCTGCTCTACGGAGCGGGCAGACAGCGGGAATCTGATGCCGAGCGGCAGGTTCATACGAACCCGAACCTCGGAGGGTTCGGACCATCCCTAGTTACTGTTGCTCCTGCCTGGCCTCCATGTTGGCTACTGCTGATCCCGGCAGTTTTCTGTGTGCTCAATGCCATGCAGTGTTTGGCCTAATTTTGGGGAGGCTCACTTTCTTCCTCACTCACTTTTAATGGTTCTCTGTGAGCTCACTGCCATGCTAGGTCTGGTATAATTTTTGGAAGGCTGACTGGCTACCGCTTCTACCTTGTTCACTCTGTCCTCACCGCTATGCTGTATAAGGCTGAATTTTTGGGTGGTTCATGATAAACTACCTCTGTTTTAATGGTTCCCTGTGTTCTCAATGCCATGCTGTGTCAGGCTGAGTTTTTGGGTGGTCCCTATGCCTACCTCTGTTTTAACCAGGCTGTTGCACATAATTAGGCATAATGGTGCCATTAGGCAGCCTCAGAGGCATGCATAAATTCCTGTCCATTGTGTTTCCATCAATTTCTGAGGTTGATAGGTTTTCACACGACCTTCTCTCTACCGAACTTGAGTCCCCTCAAAAAATGCTCGAGTCTCCCATTGACTTTAATGGGGTTCGTTACTCGAAACGAGCACAAGTATCGGGAAATACTTGTCTCAAGTAGCGAGCACCCGAGCATTTTAGTACTCGCTCATCACTAGTTTTTGTGTATGTTAAAAGTGACCATTTAAAAACTGATATGATAGACGGACTGCAAAAATGGAGTGTGAATCCGACCCAAACCACAGTAGCTCTAGTTTACTACTATCCAGACACTGAAGCCCCTATTACACCGTGTGGTTTGCAGGAGCAAGTGAGCGACGACCTTTCTTCTTGTTCCCCACTCGCTGCCGCTGCTATGCCGCTATTACGCATGGGGGGGGGGGCTGGAGCCCATATGAGACAGTGGCGGTCTGTTGCTGCTGCTCCTGTTGATAGACAACGATAAGGCGACATCATGCATGTCAACTAATCGTTGCCTTTTATTACACAAAGCGATAATTGGCCATAATGGTTGTTAATCAGTCAAATGCAGTCAATAATTGGCCTTAAGGGCTCTATGACACCAACAGATTATCCGACAGATTTTTGCCAAAGCCAGGAACAGACTATAAACAAGGAGCAGGTCATAAAGGAAAGACTGTATTTCTCCTCTTTTCAAATCCACTCCTGGCTTTGGTTGCAAAAATCTGTTAGATAATCTGTTGGTGTAATAGGGCCCTAACAAAATGGCATCGCACAGTGGTAAAGAAAAAGCCTCCTCCCCCCTTCTTTTACTCACAATCACAAGAGAAAGGGAGGTGTGAGGTCATCAGCAGGAGGGGCGAGGCCAAATTTGCAGTAGTCAAGTTACATGTTGCTTGCCTTCACCAGTTTATCATATTAGCTCCCTCTATTGGTCAAAGGTGTGAAATATGAAAAGTTTGTATTTAATTTTTCATATTTCCTGACAAGGGAATAAACAAAAAATATTTTTAAAAAAATTATTAAAAAAAAAAATTATGTGACACAATCCCTTTAAAGAGGTTGTCCAGACATTTTTCTTTTTGGAATAGCGAATTTTTTTCAATTGGTGGCTTAATGGTTAGTACTTTTGCTTTACTTCACTATGTTTCTGGGATCAAAACTCACCATAATGGGGACTTGCTTTTTTGTCTTTTGAGACTACTGTGTAAAGTGAAGAAACCATGGGGGAGCTTTATCAAACATGGTGTAAAGTGAAACTGGCTCAGTTGCCCCTAGTAACCAATCAGATTCCACTTTTCATTCCTCACAGACTCTTTGGAAGGTGGAATCTGATTGGTTGCTAGGGGCAACTGAGCCAGTTTCACTTTACACCATGTTTGATAAATCTCCCCCATATACATGTAGACATGGCTGGATTATGGTTGCTGGAGACCCCACCATTTTATATCAGGTGGTATCTGCCACCACTGTGGTGTCTGTCAATTGCTTATAATATCAAACATAATATTTTCCTGGAGTTCTGAATCTTGTAGCTATTGTAGGACTACAAACCCCACCTCACATATACATGTTAGGATTTGTAGTCCTGCAATGTATACACACTACAGAATGTCAAACTACAGGTGGGTGGGGTAACAGGTGCTTGGGGTTTCAGCAGGGCAGGGCTTAAATGAGTTAGGATTAAATAGATACTGTACAATGGTGACTGACATGAGCTGAAGTAACATCTCTACTCTCCATATTACACTGCCAGCCCACTGTAGATATTTACAGTAGAATAATAACAATATTGTTCTTTTATTTATATAGCTCCAAGTTTTTCTGCAGTTCTGTACAGAGATTGTAGCCACTCATATAGGTCCCTGTCCCCATCGGGGCTCACAATGTTTTGGAACATGTGATAAAATCCATACAAACATTGGGGGGCATACAGGCAGTTGTTATCCTTGGTGGCATTTGATTCCAGGACTCCAACACTACAAATTAACATGGCTAACCTCTGTGCCACCTACAACATAGCTGTTCATAGCTTCTCCATGTTATGCTGCCCTTACTGCAGTAGTGTCTACTGGGCTCAGATGTTAGCACCTACATAAGCGGGGCTAAATCAGTGTATATGCATAACCCCACCCACCTGATGACTCCTTGTTCCCTTACTGGAAGGAACAGGAAACAGAGTGTGACATCACAGGAAAAAAAACACAGGCAGAGGGGTCATGTGACTAAGCCTGAGAATACAATAAGTGCTAGTTTATTATAAAAAAATAAATAAATCATGAACAATCTTTACTAAGTACACACGACTGTTTTGTTCCCTACAGACCCAACAGAATCTTTAAAGCAAATGTACCACTAGAATTTTCAGAAGAATAAAGATTTCCATATAACCTGATTGGCGCTGCCATGCATGTTGTATCCATCAGTTACAGACAATATCACTAAGGTGGGTCTTAGCATCCTTTAAACCCCCTTTCCCGGCCTCATCACATAGTAACATAGTAACATAGTAAATAAGGTTGAAAGAAGACAAGAGTCCATCAGGTTTAACTTAGGGAAATCCTACTGTGTTGATCCAGGAAGGCAAAAAACCCCATGAGGCAGACGACAATAGCCCCACCACAGGGAGAAAACTCCCCCCGACTCCAATGGCAATCAGAATAATCCCCGGACCAACGTATCACCGGAAAACTAATGCCCATAACTTGTAATATTATATTGTTCAAGAAAAGCATCCAGGCCTCCCTTGAACTTATTTAATGAATCGGCCATGACAACATCATGTGGCAGAGAGTTCCACAGTCTTACCGCTCATACAGTAAAGAACCCGCGTCGATACTGATGATGAAATCTTCTTTCCTCTAGACGTAGAGGATGCCCCCTTGTCATGGTTACAGACCTAGGAATAAAAAGATGACTACAAAGATCTCTGTACTGTCCATTCATATATTTGTACATTGTGATCAGATCGCCCCTAAGACGCCTTTTTTCTAGCGTAAATAACCTCAAGTTTGATAACCTGTCCTGGTACTGTAACCCACCTATTCCCTTAATGACCTTTGTGGCCCTCCTCTGCACCCGCTCCAGTTCAGCTGTGTCCTTCTTATATACCGGTGCCCAAAACTGTACACAGTATTCCATATATGGTCTGACCAGTGATTTATAAAGAGGCAAAACTATGTTCTCATCTTTAGCATCTATACCTCTTTTGATGCATCCCATTATTTTATTAGCCTTGGCAGCTGCTGCCTGGCACTGATCACTAAAGTTGAGTTTACTGTCCACCAATACCCCCAGGTCCTTTTCGGAAGTAGTTTTACCCAGTGTTTTATTATTTAGCACATAACTGTACTTATTATTTCTATGGCCCAAGTGCATAACCTTACATTTATCCACATTAAACTTCATTTGCCATTTCACTGCCCAAGCCTCCAGCTTCTCCAAATCCCTCTGTAATATGATATTATCCTCCTCTGTACTGATTACTTTACCCAGTTTAGTACCATCTGCAAAAATGGAGATTCTACTCTGTAGCCCCTCAACAAGATCATTAATAAAAATATTAAAAAGAAGTGGACCCAACACTGACCCCTGTGGTACCCCACTAGTAACTAAAACCCAATCTGAATATGTTCCATCAATGACCACCCTCTGTTTTCTATCACACAACCAGTTACTTACCCATTTGCATACGTTTTCCCAGAGTCCCAGCATCCTCATTTTGTAGACCAACCTTTCATGCGGCACAGTATCAAATGCCTTTGAAAAGTCCAGATACACAACATCCAGTCTCCCCCAGGTCCAGTCTATAACTTACCTCTTCATAGAAGCTGATCAGATTAGTCTGACAGGACCGATCCCTCATAAATTCATGCTGGTGCTGCGTCATAAGATTATTTTCATTAAGATACACCAGTATAGCATCTCTTACAAACCCCTCAAATACTTTACCTACTATAGATGTTAGACTTACGGGCCTGTAGTTTCCAGGATCACTCTTTGACCCCTTCTTGAATATTGTTACCACATTAGCTATGCGCCAGTCCTGTGGAACAATCCCTGCCGTAATAGAATCTTTAAATATTAGGAATAACGGTCTGTCTAACACAGTATTTAATTCTTGCAAAACTCTAGGATGGATACCTTCTGGGCCCCGTGACTTATGGATTTTAATGTTTTTAAGGTGTCTCCCCACTTCTTGTTGTGTTAGGCAGGTGAGATTTATGGGAGGATTTATATTATCCCTAGTCATGTCCTCTGTTTTGGGATTCTCCTCTGTGAATACAGTAGAGAAGAATGTATTTAGTAGATTGGCCTTTTACACTTCCCCCTCCACCATTACACTCAGATTGTTTTTGAGGGGACCAACATTTTCGGTTTTAAGTCTTTTGTTGTTTATATAGGTGAAGAACATTTTGGGATTCGTTTTACTTTCTGTGGCTATCCTTCTTTCTGTTGCTATTTTTGCTTCTTTTATTTGCTTTTTACACATTTTATTCTTCTGTCTATAGTTGCTCAATGCTTCCCCACTACCTTCTTGTTTTAGTAGTCTGAATGCTTGTTTCTTATCATTTTTTGCACCCCTTACAGCTGTAGTTAACCACATTGGATTTCTCTTGTTTCTACTACTTTTATTCCCATATGGTATGTGCCGTTCACACGATCTACCCAGGGTGCTCTTAAATATGTCCCATTTCTCTTGTGTACTTTTATTTCTGAAGGCATTGTCCTAATCTATGTTCCCAAGGTCCTCTCTTAGTTTTTGGAAATTAGCCTTCCTGAAATTTAATGTTTTTGTAGCCCCTCTACTAATCATTTTATTGAAGGATAATTGAAAACTTACTATGTTATGGTCACTATTATCTAGGTGACCCCCCACCTCTATTTTTGATATTCTGTCTGGATTTTTGGTTAAGATTAGGTCCAGGAGTGCCCCCCCTCTTGTTGGTTCCTGTACTAGTTGGGAAAGGTAATTATCTTTTACTATTTCCAAAAACCCGCTTCCCTTCCTGGAGCTGCAAGTTTCTGCTTTCCAGTTGATATTTGGGTAGTTAAAGTCCCCCATAATAATGACTTCCCCCTGCTTCGCTGCCGCATCTATTTGTCTTATAAGAAGATTTTCTGATTCTTCCACTATACTTGGAGGTTTATAACTCACTCCTATAAGAATTTTATTATTCTTCGTCCCTCCCCTTATTTCTACCCAAAGAGATTCCACATTATCATCACCTATATCCTCCCGCAGAATGGGCTTAAGGCATGATTTAACATATAGACAGACCCCTCCCCCTTTCTTATTTTTACGGTCACTTCTGAATAGACTATAACTCTGGATATTAACAGCCCAGTCATAACTCTCATCCAGCCATGTCTCGCTTATCCCCACTATATCATATTTCTCTTCAACCATTATGAGTTCTAATTCTTTAGCTTTAATAGTGAGGCTTCGAGCATTAGTATACATACATTTAACATGTTTGTCCATATTCCCTTTCCTCTTGTCACTAGTGACTGTTCTAACCCCTCCCGCCGCTCCACCCCCAGTTCCATAATCTAGGCCCAGCTCTCCATCCACTCTGTCACAGGAGATGGACAGTAGCACTGGACCGAGGCATGGAGAGGGGACTCAATAGATGCTAAGCCCCTTAGTGACACTTTCTGTAACTGTCAATAACCGCACAAAGGAAAACTGGGACGACAGTATCACTTTAAAGGGGTTATCCAGAATAAAAATTAAAAAAAACACAGCTACTTTCTTGCAAAAACAGCCCTGCCCCTGTCTTTAGGTTGGTGTGGTATTACTGCTGTGTTTCATTCACTTCATTGGAACTGAGCTGCAAAACCACACCCAAGCAGAGGACAAGAGTTTTTGAAAGAAAGCAGCCATGTTTTTCTAAACCAGGATAATCCCTTAAATACAGGTGCCAACTGCAGTTATTGGAAAATCTTGAGCATTAGCTATTAATCACAAGTTCTCGAGATTCCCCTATAAGGGTGCCTTCACACACACCGAATCCGCTGCGGACCCAGTGTCAGTGCATTCCTATGAAAATATATACTTGCAGCAGGATTAACAAGTTAACGCCCTGGCGGCTGGAGCATACATCACCTCCTTCCAGCTCCAGCTTTCTTCTGGAGTTTGTGGCATCTGCTCCTCCCCCTCAGCCAATGAGTGCGCTGCCTTGCCGCAGCCACTGATTGGCTGAACAGGATGTCCAGCCGAGAAGCCACGAAGCAAGCCGGAGCTGGGAGGAGGTGATGTATGCTCTGGCCGCCGGGGTGGTTAACTTACATACTTTCAGCGGGATATCAATCCCGCTTTGAGTATGTATTCTCATAGGGATGCACCGACATTGGGTCTGCAGAAGATTTCGCTGTGAATCCGCAGTGTGTAATCCGCTGCGGATTGGGTGTGTGTGAAGGCAACCTAATTGTGAATGGTACCTGGACTTGCTGCTACTTAAAGCTGCTCCAAACAATTCCAGCTGCTGGCTGCAATGATTAAAGTGTGCAGACGCCACAGGCTACTATCGCCACATGTATAAGCAGCTTCAAAGTTTTTTTTCTTCTCAGATTTGTAATGTATTCTAATACAATTGTTTTCTTAGCGTGGTTTTATCAAAACTGCAAACACATTTGATTGGATATCCTGTCTAGAAAAAGGAAATGACTACTTAGCAGTGAGCCTGTTGCCAAAATTTACTCTAAGCAACATTTGGGCAGCACATTTTACAAAGTTATGCTTACATAATAAACAGTAACAGTGTCCTTTTTCATCTGTTTCTTCTAATGTACTTTCTATAACACTGCAGTGTGCTCACAAGTAATATACTTACTGTATCTTATAGCATAGTCGTATTTTATTGTATACATTTAGGCTATGTTTACACTATGAAAAACTACGGACGTAGTTCTCACCGCAGAACTACGGCCGTAGTTTTGTGGTGTGTAACATAGTCTATTTTCAATGGGATCCTGGCCGGAGCGTACACACATCGTATACGCTTCGGCTGGGATCCCGTGCGGCGCCGGGAAAAACGAGAATTCCGGCCGCAGAAAGACCTGTCAGTTCACACAGTGAACCAAGCGGCTCCGGCCACTTGCTTCACTGTGGGCTATGGGAAGCTCTCATGCGGGCGGGCGCTCATGCTCTGTGGCCAGGGTCACGGAACGGCCGGTCTCATACATAGTGTGAACATAGCCTTAGATTGCAATACAAATATGTATCCTGGGCTCAAGGAAAACATCTGCAAGGAGGTTCTAGGTTCTCCCTGCTGCCTCTTCTGCCATAAGAAGGAAGTTACAAGTACACTCTTTTCATGTCATTTACTTTTCCTCTGCTGATATGCACATAAGATGGAATCGTGTCACCAGGTATACCCACAATGCAGTTTGAAAAGCACTGATCTAAAAAGTAGGGTAACATTAAATATTATATTCAGTAACTGTACTGTAACATCAGTAGTTCTATAAAGCTCTGTTTACACTTTGTTGTTGTATACCATTGGATGTGTGTCAGAAGGATTCCCTGTAGAAGATGTCTTTCCAAAGGTTTACCCTTAGCACCTATTTATAATGTAGTACATGATATTTTAATTTCCTTTTTAGCTCTATAAGTGCACATACATACAGTACATACAAGCTGAATACACTATATGGCTATGTTCACACAATGTAAGTTTTATATTAATAACGGCCTTTGTTGCCGATTTGCAACAACGGCTGTGATTAATATAAAACTTTCGTTGTACTGCAGTCAATAGGATCCCAGTGTATACACATAGTGATCCCTAGCAGCCGCAGTGAAAACTAACATGTCAGTTTTGTGCAGCCGCTATTAATTCAATAGTGGTCACACATCCCTGACAGGTCACACAATGGAGAGACTGGCATTGTGTTAAACGGCAAATTAGGATGCGGGCGCACACGGATGCGCCCGCATTCCAATTTAATAGAAATTAAGACATCTAGTCGGTACTGCAGGGATCTGTGAGGGTCCATCACTTCAAGGACTTCTAGTTCTTTTTTACACTGAAGACAAATTTTAATGAAATTGGCTGTATGTTTGGGGTCTTAGTCATGCTGAATGACATTTTAAGAGGCGATTTTTTCCACCCCCCCCCCCCCCACCTGCCTAAAACTTTTGCACAGTAGTGTATGCAAGAAAATAGAGAACAGCAGATGGTGTAGCCCTTTGCTCGCTCCATTTAAAAAATGATCATTGTATATCAACTACTCAGGACACATGCGATCTGTTATGTCAGCCATGTTTATTCAGAATCATACACCCCTATTTAGGTAAATAAGACAACCAATCAGCTTTATGCAAGGGAATTCATAGTATGCTAACATCTCGGAAAAAAATCTATAAAAAGCAAACAATTCATTTCTTTTCCTGCAGGTGTCAGTGTAAGACTACGTAAATCCTGTACTACATTATTCCCTTTAGTTCATTTTCATTGAGTCTGTCTTGCTATCCTCCCAGAATGTATTTATTTGGCAACGTAGACATCTTTGCTTGTCTCCATCCTAGATTTGTTTTTCTAATTTCTCTTCACTTTTATGTTTACCAGCTGCTTTATTGCTCTACAGAGCCTTCCTTCACAATCTTTCTTTCTCTTCTGTCGCTCTGTTTTTTTTCTTCGTGTGTGCGCTCCTGCCTACAATCACTGTCTATGGTCCCAGCTGCCTCTTCTGATTTTTCATTACAGTTTAATTTAAAACTGGGATTGGAATGGAAATGTCTTTTTGCCATTTGGGGTTTGAAGGGCCTGTAGTTTTATTGCCAAAGGCACAAATGTTAGTTACTACTGTTTTTTCTTGTGTACAAATGTGAGTTCCAGGGTAACAAGGGATACAAAGATAAATCCACTATGGAGCTTGGACACTGTAACTGTGTATTATTTATGGCTGGTTCTGCATGATTTGAAAGGGAAGAGACCATACATCCACACATGTCTCCCAGGCGTAAATTATCAGTTGGTCCTTCAAACGGAACATTGTAAATATACAGTTGCCAAGTAAACCTTTCAATAAAGACAAAAAGCTGTGGATGCCTAGTTTGGGCACTTTGCGTAGCTTTTTCCAGATGTTCAGGGCTACAGACCATTAGGGCTGCTGACAACTAGTCAAGTAAGTGTTTGACCTGGAAAGATCAAATATCTCTTTACTACTCACTTAATTTAAATGTTAATTTAAAAAGTTTCTGTTAAATTTGTATTACATTAAAGGTCTCTCTCATAAAAACATGAGGCCCTTATGTCCTCTTAGAACGACATACAGAGAGATTTTCACTCACCTTTAAAGATCTAGAACTGGGAGTTGCTCTGTATTAGGGGCTCCTGTTCTGGCAAACTTGATCCATCCATAGATCACAAGGTTGCAACTGTGTAATACTGTACTGTAATAACTGTGTTCTTGAACCTTATTGGTTCTGGAAGGCGGTTCCAGAACCGAGCAATTCAAGAACCAAGCAGTGTGTTCCCATAGGGAACAATGTAAATGTCTTTAATTTTTACACCCAATGCAGAGCGCCGACCCACTGAGTGTAAAGACTATCAGTAAGTAGTCTTACACCTCTACTTACTGTAAATGAGTGGGAATTCCCCTCATTATGAGGGGAATCCCCTCTCCTTTACAGTGTGTTCCCTGCAGTGGAGGCAGAGAGAGAGGCAGGAGCGGGCGGATTTTTTAAATTTGCCGCGCCACGCTTGCTTCTCTCCACTGCAGGGAACAGCTCCTCCAGCCCCTGAATCCTTCTTACGCCCCATCCAGCCGCCACTCAGTGGTCCTGCAGCTGCCGGCCAGAGCATATACCAGCTGTGGCTGTTGCTTCTCCCTGGGCTCATCTCCGCTGGCGTTCCTTACCTCCTGAGACCCGTCACCAGGCTGCCACAATCCCCCTCCTATGTCTGCCGGGTGGCTCCAAATTCAAGTAGCCAATGCCGAGTTTAAACAGCCACTGCTCCTGCCTCTCTCTCTGTCCTTGCTGTGGGGAACACCAGTAACTTTATCAATATTTTTATGTAGGTGAGGTCTACAAACTGGACAAAGTATTTCAGATATAGTCTCACTAGCGCTATACAGCTGGATAATTAACTCCTTCTTACCACTGGTTATACCTCTAACTATACAGCCCAGTATACAGTTAGCTTTTCCTACTGCCTGGTTGCACTGTTGACTCCTTACTTAATTGTTCCTTTCTAGCTAAAGAAGCTAAAGAAGTCACCATCTTAGCCAGCAGAACCTGTACGATTAAGCCTGTCACACAATTACGACCATTCAGCCTCCCAGACTATAAAGTTAGCCTATAGAGATATATAGAAATGAGGAATATAATACTGCTCTCCTAGCAGACAGAAAAGATACTGGCTCTAGCCACCAGACTTGAAAGGGAGAGAATGCAGTTTGAAATCTAGAGATGGTGGCTGAACGGAAGTCATGTGACCCTGCTACAGTAAATAAATGTATAGATGCAGCAGAGCTGGGTTGAAACCAATGACAAAGTGGTGGTAAGCATACATATTATGGGCACAAAATTGGGAGTGCCTCTTTAAGGCAACTATGGGGAGTATTGGATCTTGTTATTTGAGGCCTTCCTCAGCTACTTAACCGTACATACCACACATATCCATACATTCTGCAATCTATTTAAGGCCTATAACTACTTCTTACTGTTCAATAGCTGCTTTATTTCATACAGTTACCTTTCATCATGACTCTTTTGTAATGAATGAAAAACCATGCCATAAAATGAAATGATTATATCAAGAGTATATCTGTACCCTGGGGTTATATGCTGAAGCCGGTTAGTATTGAACGGAGAAGGCACAGTATATTTAATGCAGTATTGCTATTCTGCTCAAACATATCAGGTCAGTAATAAGAAATGTCTTAGTTGCCAAACATGTAATCAATCTACAAAGGAGAATTAGATAGAAAAAAAATCATGGCAGGTAATGATGAATGTTTTGATTATATTCAGTTAAGCTATGGCGGATGATAGGATATTGAAGTCAGTTTGCTGTGTTCCACCTAACAAACAACCAGTAAATAGCTTGTATTTGTTAACTATATCTTATGTTTTATGTTTTTACTTGTGGAGCCCATTGTGGGCTTATCATTTTATCCAAGCTCCTAGCAGTATACTGTTCTAGATGCTACAGACTGGTTCATTATCGATAACAGATATATTTTCATTTTTTTAGTATGTGTAAAGCGGTGCACTGCTGTGTATTCTACTGCCCCTGCAGACTTTGTAAGGACATTCAGGAGCATCCTTAGGCTAGGTTTCAACTATGGGAATAGGTCGGCATTTATTGCGTCCATCTATTGATAATGACGGATGCAAATAATGTTCACAATCATTATTCGCGGTCGTCATTATTAACAGATGGACCAAAAATGGTCCCATCATGGGACCATAGCCTTAGGGCCCGTTCACACTAAGTAAAACAGGCAGAATTCCGCGGCGGAGCTCCCCACCAGAATCCCGCCTGCCTCAGTGTCACACAGTGTCTCTATGGGATGGCACATTGAGTATGTCACATAACCTATGTCTCTATTCATTCTTGAGAAGAAGGGAGACAGGGGGCGCTTCCTCGTGCGATAAAAGATAGCCAGGTGGATGGAAACAAGGTCTTACAGGGATCCACTCACCTGGGTAGGTTGTGCAAAAATTTAGGCACAACTCTATATGTAGCATGAAAGAGTGTACTCCGCAGCTGTACTGGGGGACGTCACCACCAACGGTGGGAGAAGCAAATGTAGATGTGTAATCAGCCGATTACAGGACCAAGAATCGAATCCACACCAGAGTATAGTGAACGCAGGAGTGTATAAATTTGCACACAGCGGTGCAGCCAGGAATCATCCAGAGGTAGATGGCATAGTAAGCATATATTCTTTATTGCAACGCGTTTCGGCCCTATATTGTCTAACATGGGCCTTTATCAAGCATGCTTGATGCTTGATCGGCTGATTACACATCTACATCTATTCATTCTTTATAGAGCCGCCGGAAAGAGCTGAGTGCTGTACTCGGCTCTCTACGGCAGCTCCATAGAGAGTGCTGTACTTGCTGCTCTATTCTAAACAAAGTGGCCGGGGGTTGATCTGGAGATCGGCAGTGGGTCCAGCCTCTGCAATCTCTTACTTGTTCCATATCCTGTGGATATGTTAGTTTAAGGTGGACAACCTCTTTTACCTCTTCCCATTGCTGCACTGTAAATTAACGTCAACAACCCCAAAGTTTTTTCAAACAAAACATCCGAGCCACAACTCAATTTTTAGAAAAAAATCATAAAGTTTATTGGAACAATTTATTTAGAAACATGATTTCAATACATATACCATAAAAGTTACACAAGGAGGACAGCACAGAACAAACAACACAACATAGGGAAAGAGAGACTACACGGATCATGCATGTATCATGTATAAAGTAAAGTGCATGCTTTGGCCAACAAATTTTGTATATTTTAAAGTGCCATGTGCATCATGCAATGATTAAAAATGTCGGAGGCAAAGCGTGCTTGTAACACTAACAACACTAAGGGCCACATGTATCATCCTGCGAACGGATGATTTTCGGCGGAAAGTGCCGATTTGCGTATTTTTTTATACGCAAATGGCCGATCTGCGAATAAAATATTCGCAAATCGGCACTTTACGCCGAGTACGCCAGGGGGGCGGAAAGGGGGCGTGTAGTGGGCGGAACGGAGGGCGTGGACTCAGAGTCTGCGCGATTTACCATCCGTTCCGCCCAAATATACGCCGAAAACCTACTCCAGTCCTCAGCTGGCGTAGGTTTTCGGCGGTGCGCAGCGGCGCGCACGGGATTTATGTAGAGGCAGTCCGCCTCTACATAAATCTCCGTAGCGCCGGAGCTGCGGGGGCATTTTTAAGTCCGGCGTAAAAAACGCTGGACTTAATAAATGCCCCCCTAAAAGTATACTTTTTATACTTTTACTCCTTTTACCTCTTGGTCTATTTATTCTGTGGATAATTGTTAGTGTTACAAGCACGCTTTGCCTGCGCCATTTTTAATCATTGCATGAGGCACATGGCACTTTGAAATATACAAAATTTGTTGGCCAAAGCATGCACTTTACTTTATACATGATACATGCATGATCCGTGTAGTCTCTCTTTCCCTATGTTGTGTTGTTTGTTCTGTGCTGTTCTCCTTGTGTAACTTTTATGGTATATGTATTGAAATCATGTTTCTAAATAAATTGTTCCAAATAAACTTTATGATTTTTTTCTAAAAATTGAGTTGTGGCTCGGATGTTTTGTTTGAAAAAACTTTGGGGGTGTTGTATTTTGTGATATATCTTTGAGCATATATTTTTGATTCCCACTTGGGGTTATATAGCAAAAATTTCTGTTTGGTGTAAATTAACTTTGCTGCAGCCTATGCCTGATGCTGCAGCAACGTTAATTTGCGATCCAAGATGACACAGGTGCAGGAGTTGCACCTGTGTCATCCGTGGCAGGTCCATGCTGAGAGTTTACCCTATAGATACTGCGGTCAGCACGACAGACTGCAACATCTATAGGGCTCCTGACAGAGAATTCTCTCTGTACAGAGGGAGAATTCTCTGTCCGCTGTCCATCGGGGCTCTGCAAAGTGATCGCAGAACCCCAATGGTAGCCATGGCTTCCAGTTTCCTGGCTACAGAGGCCGGCGGGAGGAGGGAGGGAAGATTGGGCATGGGAGGCCCCCTCCCCTCTCTCCCCTGCCACTGTCACAAGATTGTAACAGCGGCAGGGGACAGCAGAGAGGGGGCAGACATAGGGACATTAATTTATGGGATCATTATGATCCCATAAGCTGATGTCCTAAAACGACCTGGGCATTGAGGAATCAATGACCCCAGGTCGTAAAAGGGTTAAGTAATATTTATAATTCAGTCGTGTATCAATACATAGAAATATGAGGAACTGCTTAAATCAATTTATAATAAATATAAAACACGTAGAGCACCTATATTTTAATTTATATCCTTCCAGTGATACAATCAAAGCCTTCACTAGTGCTTTTTTAATATTATATTAGTTCACTTTGATATTAATCCTTTCTCTGGCAGAAGATTTGTAACGGAAGTAATTCATGACTTATTGGCCCATTCACTCACTGTTGTTTGTCTAGTAGGCATCTGGGCCCCAAATGTTTTCAAACTTATATGTGTGTGAAGTATAGATGAATTCAGAAGATTAAGGAATGCTGTTGATTTTTTTTTTGCTGTTGATTTTTTTTAGACACTCAGCATGGTTTCAGTGAATGATCCCAGAAAACGGTTTAGTTTAAATGTGTTGTCTGGATTTTATTTAGTTTTTTTCATGAAGTTCATTGTTTGAGCTTCAGTGTGGTCTATATATTGCATATATTCAAATTAAATAAAAGACTGTTTCAAAGTTTATTGTTACATGATTGAAAAGGGACATTAGTGTATGGACAAATATTCCCTTTGGTCCAATCCTAGCCTGGTGCCCTTGTTTCCTTTACAGGCCGCTTTTTCAGGAGTAAGATACAACCCTCACAGATATATAGAACACGACTTAACTTGTTTGTCATTTGAATCCCGGTGGCTGATGAAGTTGGATGAAGCCCTAGGGAATCCTGGAAAACATGGACACACCCTTTGCCAGCCATTAGTAACTTACAACTTACAGGTGTTTCACTGTATATTCTATTTATATGTGATCACAGCTCCTGTAACCAAAAGTGTTTGAAAATTCTAGAAGATTGCATTCAAAAACTATTACATCAGAAATAAAAGTTGATAATGCACAACAAAAAGTAACTAGCACATGAATAGAAGCAAGAGTCAGAATTCTAAGAAATCAACTGAATAGAAAGAAATGTGCAGGGTTACATTGGTCTAAAAAAAAAAAAAATCAGTCATGTATGGCTGATACAATTATGTGAAATTCTATGATGAATAAAAAAAATCTGCATTTGCCAAGGAGATGATGTCAGAACATAATAATAAAATATAATGAGCGGGTTTGTTGTAACCAGAATGCTTAGCTGTTGAACATTATTCTGTGTTCTGTCTGTGATATATGTGTTTGCTATGAGGTAAAAAGAGTGGGTGAACATTTGCTAAGTATGGTGATTCCATAATTTCTGCCATTGGTGTATAGCAGATGTTGATGCATCCAATATAACCCACTTACCAATCTAATTTTCTGAATTAATAGTTTTGTGTGAGAAAGAATGGGACCAAAAATCTTTCGAGAAATACTATTCTTCCATTGTTGTAAGAGTTTGCATCTGTTATACATTTATATACATTTTAATGCCTACTCATCAAAATTCTTTTGTAGTGCATGCAAATCCTCATCAAATAAAATCAATTTACCTTTAGCGAATGATATTAATTATAAACAACAACAACATTGCTGGTATTGATTCATTTTGGCAGGTTTTTTCTTAAATATCTGAGCACCTCTTTGGTATATTAAGCATACAATATTAAAATTAATTGGCACATTAAAACCTTCTGTTTCATTTCTAATGCTCTTCCCATGTGTTTTATAATGGTACAAAACAGATGTTGCAATTAATGAATAAGTTAATGAGAAAAGTGACATTTGAAGGCAGCTGCATTCATCACTCAAAGATGAGCTTCTTTTAAACCTTTAGTGATATCACCCGTTTCATTCATATTGAGTTTTAATGAGAATTTTAATGGAAAAGGAACATAGATTGTAGAGAAACTTGTTAATTATGATTAGATTAGGTATATTAATGGGAAGTCATGATTTTGTTAGACAATGCTGTCCAATGCTAAATGTCCACTCTGTCGGGGGAGGGTTGCCAATGTAACCAGCATCAAGATGAATAGATAATTATCCTCCAGAGTACAGAATCACACACTGAAACAACAATATGTAGTTATGAGTAAACCGTAGTTATGGTAGCGGGTCTATCCTGGCATTATGGCCCCAGCAACCTAACGTGTCTAGTTGCCACAGAACCAAATGCTTTTCTCCCCATTCCCAATGTCCTCTTTTCTCTGCCCCGGTCCTGATTAATATAGCAGTGGCTCTCCTCTGTTGCATGATGGCAGAGTCTGGTGCTCCTGGAGGATGCCTGGCCTGGAGGCCTTTTTCACCTTACCTTTTGATTAAACTATTTCTTTCTGATTTGTATTTGACCTTGAACTTAGATCTTGACCTTGTTTTACTGGTTATCCCTGATTATGTTCCTGTCCCATCTTCTAGGTTTGCTGCATCCATGACCATTTTCCTTGCAATAGCCCTTGGCTTTGTTACTAAGTACCTGTCCCTCCACAGTACCACCCACCACCATTTTAAAAGGACATAATCTGGGAAAACCAGGAAAATCTAAAACTCCTTACAATGGTGCTAGGGTTAAAAACTAGAAATCCTTAGATATTGCACCCCAATCAACCCCATTCTACTTATATATCTCCACATCTTAAAGTGTTACTGTTAATTATAACAGAATTTTTTAATTTTTTTTTGTAAATGACAGTAATGCTTTAATTTTTACTGTGGCCACATTGACTCTTTGTATCATAGCGGCTGGTGTTTGACAAACCCGTTTCAAACACCGTCCACTGTCTGCGCCATTGCGGGCAAGTGAACATCACTTCATCCTAATTGGAATGCGGGCACATGTTCATTATTCTAAAGGACATTCTAAAGAACGGACGTTAAAATAGCAAAGTCGGAACAGAGCAGATGGCATTGCATTGAATTAAATGCAATGCCGTTGCTGCAGAAAATGACTGACGCTGATTTCATTGCAATAAAATCCAATACAGAGAAAGATACAGTAGTTGGCACTAACGCAAAATCTTTAGTCGGTGCGGTTGGATCAAAGGACTTCCCTGATTTGATGCGGATGGGGTTGCTTTCTCTCAGTGGGAAAAACAGTCATTCATGAAATATGCAAATTGAGAAAATAAGATGGCACTCATCTGTACTCAGTAGATTTCACTGCACCATCGGGTGGCTTCTGCACTTCTCTAGTCTGGGTGAGTGCCATCTCATTCTCTCTATTTGCATATTTCATTGCAATCAGCGTCCGACCTTTTCTAAAAACCAACGTAGTGGGAACATAGCCAAAGGTTGACAGAGTTCGCTTGTCACAATACCTGTAGAAGGCCTTACTTCCAACACTCTCACGACAAGCTGACTGAAGTGGTTGCATCTTTGCAGTGAGCGCCACATCACTGTCATGGTTTACCAGGCACAGCTCTGCACATCTTGTAGTGGTTATATCTCATATTGCAGCTCCTGTTCACTTTAATATCACTGAGCAGAAAAGAGCTGCAGTACCAGACAGAGACACTTCAAAGTGTACAGGAATGTGTTTGGAAAAGAATGAAGGAGATATGACTGTCTGCTATTAGGTATGGCTGCCAGCAGTTGCTCACTCACCTATCTGATATTGATAGCCTAGCCTAAGAATAAAGTATACAACAAACTGCATAATATTTTCATAGAGTGCTCCAATTGTACTTGCAATGCCAACACAAAGCCTTGCACCAGCATATCCCTTCCAGAATAATTCAGTCAAGTGGTGAAAATGTAGCAAGCCAACTCTTATCTCCACCAACATCCTGATATAAGTATATTGGCATCTAAAACTCCCCAAGCTTACATACAGTACATTTGGTGTCAGAAAGAATGAGGTCTGCAATAGCTGTAGGAATGGATGGGATTATAAGATCCCATAAACATTGGCAAAAATGGTGCATTTACTATTTGCAGCTTTACCCCAATAGAAGTTAGGATAAGAGACATAAAAATTAAGGTAAAATATACTGAGAATTAGTGATATATAAAATAATAGGCTAATATAGAGAATCAGATGTCGGGGAGGGGGAGGGACTTAGTGTATTCCTTATAATTGTTTATGTGTTTGCTTCGTATCATGAGTATAAGGTATATACCTTATTAATGTAAATTTCTGTAAAGTTTGAAAATTAATAAAAAATTTAAATAAAAAAAAAAAAAAGAAAGAAAGAGGTCTGAAATCTAAATGAATTCGGATATTCACCTTTGATCCCCAGGAACATCCAGTCTGCAGAGCGGCAGCAGAACAACGGCTGAAATGAGAGATAAAAAAAATGTCCATAGGATGATCTAAGTCTTGGTCACAGAAACCAAAACACAGTCAGAAAAACAAAATTGGTTTACTGATAAGAAAATAATCATATGCTTAGTAGAAATCAGTGTACAAGGTCATTAACAAGTCAGTAGGCTAAGCTGATGCGGAGTACAAAAGGAGATAGACGTTATAGAGCTTCATTGCATGAACATTTTCCGCAGGCAAACATTTGTTTCCTGTACCGGCAAAGCACATCAGGGAGCATCTTCCTCTATCTGTCACGTTACAAGCAATTAACGTCTTCCCTCTCAGCGAGGATCCTAATTTTTCCTCTAGTTCCACCCGTTTGGAGTTCCCTATTATCACAACAGATCATGCTGGCTGCTCACATATTTACCATTACTTCACAAAGCAGCCTGGGGACACGCCATGGATATTAAGCATGTCTAGAACAGATATGTAGCTACACTGTCAACCTGCCACTATGAGGATGGATGCTATGGCTTAGAGAATTACAAGGGGGGCCGATTTAGTGAGAGACTTAAGAACTCTGGTCTTCTTACATAAAGCAAGCATCAATCTAATTAACTTGAATGATGCATTATATATGCTTATTAGAACTGCAGAGATTAATGAAATGATTTTTACTCTAAATGTGTAGAAAGAATTTTTTTTTAAATATTGTACTATTTTATTATTTAATCAAGGAAATAATATTCTAAGGGTGCCTTCACACCTAGCAACTCGCAGCGTAAATTACGCTGTGAGTCAGGTAGGTCCTGGCAGATCACTTTCACTACATACACGCAGCGGTCTGAACGACCGCTGCGTGTGTGTAATTCTGCCGGCCCCTTAACCCCTTCAGCTGCCGCCCGGCTCCTGCTCCGCTCCCACTCTGTATACATTACCTCTCCTCGTTGCACAGGTCCCGGTGTACTGCTCTCCTGCACGGCCAATCAGTGTGTTGCCCTGCCGCAGCCACTGATTGGCCGGGCGGGAAAGCAGTACGCCGGGACCCGTGCAGCGAGGAGAGGTAATGTATACAGCGGAGTGGGAGCGGGAGCCGGGTGGGAGCTGAAGGGGTTAAGGGGCAGGCAGAATTACATACACGCAGCGGTCGTTCAGACCGCTGCGTGTATGTAGTGAAAGTGATCTGCCAAGACCTGACAGACTCGCAGCGTAATTTACACTGCGAGTCGCTAGGTGTGAAGGCACCCTAACAGTAATTTATATACTCAAAATGTTCATTTTTTATACATAAATTATTAGGCAAATCACATCTTTACTGGTTGCTACACTATATAATAAATAGTAATAGAAATTATTCACATTTATGTTTATGTTCAATCTGAAAACGTCACAATTCAAATTGATGATCACAATTCAAAATGTGTAGAAGAGGGTTTGATGGTTGTATTGTTGCCTTGGTCAGCATACCTGCCTTGTCTCGTGCCGTCACTTCAAACTTTAGGGAAGAAAGAAAAAGAAGATGAAACTTAAAGTATAGTAATCTTTCTATTCCATATGTAATCTAACAGCTGATACATTCAGTAAAAGGTGACCACCAACTGTTGCATCAGTGTAGCATGCCAGATCGGTGTGTTTTTTTTGGAAAGATTGTGCTTCTTATTCAGATTTTTTTATGTTGCTTGTTGCTGTGCAAGACTATTTATGTTAAATTGTATTTCTGGGATAGGATATCAATATTAGAATGGTGGGGGTCTTACTATTGCTACCCCAGAATCCTTTTGTTTTCCAGGCAGAGCTCTTTACATTTTGTAGCGATAGTCTTTGGTTATACATCTCACCATATGGAGCTTAACCTAGTTCCCCAATGAGACAGAGCACCAGGGCATTGCGGTCCCTTAAATCAGACCCTTACTGATCTAATGCTGATGGCCTTTCCTAAGGATAGGCTATCAATATTGTGGTGCCTGAAACAGCGAGGAAAAACAGTCAGTTTTATCATAGTAACATAGTAACATAGTAAATAAGGTTGAAAGAAGACAAGAGTCCATCAGGTTCAACCTAGGGAAACCCTACTGTGTTGATCCAGGGAAGGCAAAAAACCCCACTAGGGAACAAAAACCCCCACTAGGGAAGATACACCAACTAAATCAAGTTGCTCCATTAGAATATTGCACTACATAGACAAGCCCCTTGGTAGACCCTAGTCTCTTTCACAAGTCAAATAAAGAACAAATAAAACCCCTAACCTAACTCACAAACCAAAGTTCACAGATCTGCCTTACACTCCTATACCTCAAGTACTTAGTCTTATGAATCTGTGATGTCCATCAGGAGAAAGGACTATTGTTCATTGTATATGTATATTTTTGTACCTTATTGCCAACTACTGTTTCCTTGTATTTGCAGCAAGGTTCAACTCAGTAAACTGTTTATCGTGGTTAAATACTGGACTCCGCACCTGCACCTGTTTACTTCACACCTGCACCTACACTTGTTCTAACCTTACAAAGCCTAGTGTTAGTATACCCGGAGGTGGGCATACCATTGCGGTGTACCGTGACAAGTACCTAGTCGGTACACCAACACCTAGCCCACTGCTAATACAACACCTAGCAATTACTGCATGCTTGTATGTGCAGTTAGATCTGATTATAAAAAGAGACCAAAGGTAGAATCGTGAATTGTTATGCCGCTCATCTGTATTGGACACAACTCCAAACAGCATAAAATAGATGGAGAGCTATCACCACTCTCCGATACTCCTTCCTGGAGATACTTCTATTCTGGGATAACTAGCTAAAGTCTTGCATTGATTGGCTCTCACCCTTGGGTATAACTGACTAGGCCAGATTGTTACACCTTCTTAGGTAAAAAGTTCTAAATTTAGCAATTAGAGAAATTTAGCATAATATTTTCCACCAGTGGTTGAGAGCAGAAAGTGTATGTAAGTGAAGGTGTTAAACACTCTTTGCTTGCCATCTGCCATCACTTGATAACAACAGATTAGAGTAAAATGGGAGTTTTACAATACTTTATACATGCAGAACAACTTACAGTAGCTGATCCTTTGTCAAACTGCAAAAAATATATGGTACTGGGTCACTGCACTGGTCCCACACCATGCATGTATATAGCTTATTAATTCAACATAACAATATGCTATTTACTTTATGGAGCTGAAAGGCTATGAAGCACAATTGCTGTTTAAAGAGACTACTACAGAAGGAAGGATATGAGGTATTGCTGGCATTTAAAAAGTAAAAGCACTTTGTTCTCTATTTAGTGAAAATCAAATACTGAATGCATGCATGCGGGACAGGACAAAGGAAAAGAAATCAATCACTGTCACCGATAACGGATGTGATACTATCTTAGGTGTCAGTTTAGTCCTTGGTGTGGAGCAACCACAATGAAGAAAGAAGTCAATTGAACACAAATCCCTTTTAGCTAATCTCCAAATGACACTTCAAACTTGGAACTGTCAGGATTTCATGGTCTCTTCCCAGTTTAATCATTAGTTCCCAATCTTTCTGTCATGTGCATGGTGTCTGTTAATGCCTTGTGGGAGGCAGCGGTGTAAAGGTGCGCGTGCAGTTTCCTCTAACTTCCTGCTTCCTCACAGCTGCACATCAGGAGGGGAAACCACAGGAAGACATATTGTGGGAAAGTACATGGAAATACAGGTGAGAGGTCAACAGTGCATCTGGGTATAAAATTCCCACTCAGTTCATTGAAAGATTTGAAATCCATTCTCATAGCCTTGTATACTGTCAGTGTCTGTGCATATGGTACATGGGTGGCAGTGAGAGGCTTTACAAATCAAACAAATTAAAAGTCTATTTTTTCTCTTTAATTAGTTACAAATAAAGATTAGCAGGAACTATTCAGCATATGACACCTGCTACAAAACAAAAAAATAAATACTTGTCTGTCTGACATATCACTAAACAAGATGATTTTCTCGCCAATAAACTGCAAGAAGAAGCATTCCTCACCAGGCTCATGTGACGTTCCTGTCTCTCTAACCCAGTCTACCATAACTGAAATCTCTATGTGGTCCAATTATAAGCTGAGACTAAGAAGGACCCAATACAAGAAACCTTCAACCGAATGCAAAACCCACATCAAGGAGTGGAAATAGGGGGGTCTCTTGTCAACCACCAAACTATTCTAAGCCCAGAACAGGGTGTCTTTTAAAAATTCTGTTATCAAATAGGAAGGAGTTTTCATAGACAAGCAAAAAAGCACTATGGGGGAGATTTATCAAACATGGTGCGAAGTGAAACTGGCTCAGTTGCCCCTAGCAACCAATCAGATTCCACCTTTCATTTTCCAAAGAGTCTATGAGAAATGAAAAGTGGAATCTGATTGGTTGCTAGGGGCAACTGCGCCAGTTCCACATTACACCATGTTTGATATATCTCCCACATAATATTTAAATCACAAATAGTACATACTAGAAAATGTACCCGGCGCTGCCCGGGTATAAAGTGTCAGTGTGTTAATTAGATTTGTTCTAAGGTGCCCTGGAGGCGAAGCTAAAGGTATTGTTTCATCTGAGTTAATCAGTGAAATTAGTGTATACCTGTAGTGCATAGTTGGAGGGGTTCTGTATACCCACAATGTATAGTTTTTAGGGGTCTCGCATATCTATAGTGCATAGTTTGGGGGGCTGTATACCTATAGTGTATAGTTGGGGGGTCCTGTATACATGTAATGTGTAGTTGGGGGGGCTGTATACCTGTAGTGTATAGTTGAGGGAGGTCCTGTATACCTGCAGTGTACAGTTGGTGAAGGTCCTGTATACCTGTACTGTATAGTTCGGGGGTCCTGTATACCTGTAGTATATAGTTGGTGCTGTATACCTGTAATGTATAGTTGGTGGAGGTCTTGTATACCTGTAGTTTATAGTTTGAGGGTCCTGGATACCTGTAGTGTATAATTGGTGGAGGTCTTGTATACCTGTAGTATATAGTTCGGGGTCCTGTATACCTGTAGTGCATAGTTTGAAGGTCCTGTATAACTGTAGTATAGAGTTGGTGGAGGTCCTGTATACCTGTAGTGTATAGTTTGGGGTCCTGTATACCTGTAGTATAGAGTTGGTGAAGGTGCTGTATACCTGTAGTATATAGTTGGTGGAGGTCCTGTATACCTGTAGTGTATAGTTTTGGGGTCCTGTATACCTGTAGTGTAAAGTTTGGGGTCCTGTATACCTGTAGTATATAGTTGGTGGAGGTCCCGTCCACCTGAAGTGTATAGTTTTGGGGTCCTGTATACCTGTAGTGTCCTGTATACCTGCAGGGTCGTATTTACCATTAGGCACCCATGGTCTGGTGCGTAGGGCAGCACCTTGCAGAGGGGCAGTACCCTCCCGTTCAGACTTGCCAGAAAATCTGGTGTCTTTTCGAGGGGGGTATGGCGGTATTGGTCAGGTCTGGTATAGCGGTGTTATCCAGTCACAGTATGGCGGTATTGCTCAGGTCTGGTATGGCAGTGTTATTTAGTCACAGTGTGTCAGTATTGGTCATGTCTGGTATGGCAGTGTTATCCAGTCACAGTATGGCGGTATTGGTCAGGTCTGGTGTGGCGGTGTTCTCCAGTCACAATGTGGCGGTATTGGTCAGGTGTGGTATGGCAGTGTCTGGCAGTGTTTTCCAGTCACAGTATGGCGGTATTGGTCAGGTGTGGTATGACAGTGTTATCCAGTTACAGTATGGCGGTATTGGTCAGGTCTGGTATAGCAGTTTTTTCCAGTCATAGTATGGTGGTATTGGTCAGGTGTGTTATGACAGTGTTACCCAGTCACAGTATGGTAGTATTGGTCAGGTCTGGTGTGGCGGTGTTACCCAGTCATGGTATGGTGGTTTTGGTCAGGTCTGGTATGGCGGTGTTATCCAGACACAGTGTGGCGGTATTGGTCAGGTCTGGTATGGCAGTGTTATCCAGTCACAGTATGGCGGTATTGGTCAGGTCTGGTATGGCAGTGTTATCCAGTCACAGTATGGCGGTATTGAACAGGTCTGGTGTGGCAGTGTTATCCAGTCACAGTGTGGCGGTATTGGTTAAGTCTGGTATGACAATGTTATCCAGCACAGTATGGCGGTATTGGTCTGGTCTGGTGTGGCAATGTTACCCAGTCACAGTTTGGTATACCTGTAGTGCTCTGTATATAAATGTACTGTATAGATGCAGTAGGGGGCCCTGTATATACATATATAGTATAGATGGAGTAGGGGGTCCTGTATATACATGTACTGTATAGATGGAGTAGGGGGTCCTGTATACATATACTGTATAGATGGAGTAGGGGGTCCTGTATACATATACTGTATAGATGGAGTAGGGGGCCCTGTATATACATGTACTGTATAGATGGAGTAGGGGGTCCTGTATATACATGTACTGTATAGATGGAGTAGGGGGTCCTGTATATACATGTACTGTATAGATGGAGTAGGGGGTCTACCAGTTATTACTGTGGATGTTGTGAGGCAGCTGCCCTAGAAACCACAACTTCCTGTGAAAATGAAAGCAGTAATCCTATTGGTTGCTAAGGCTCCAACTGCTGTTTTCTCTGGGCAAAGCTTCAGCTAATTATATCACCTGTGTTTGCAGTGAGGAGATTTTCCCATTCATCTCTATGGGGCGCTCTTTCCCCTCCCCCTCCTCTCCTGTACATCTGGCGGGGACGGGACCTTCGCTAAAACCTTCCCGGGCACCCTATGTATCTGTGTGCCAAATTTGGGGTTAAACGGTTAAGGCGTTTGGAAGTCTATTTGGGACAGACAGACAGACAGACAGACTTTGATTTTTATTATATAGATAATTCCCTTCAGCACAACCCAAAACAAATATACACTACAAACCCTAAACCGATACAGACCACACACACTTGTCATGGGGCTCAAAGTGGTAGTTGGTTCTCCCTAGGAGCCAACACATGCCCATTTAAGTGTTTCTGTTACCCCCTTGTACAATGTGATAGTACAGGACCTAAAAGCAAAGAGTCAGAGGTATACCTGAGAATAACCCATACTCACCATATGTACAAATCTGTCAATGCTGGGCTAGTACACGGAATGGTATGTCCACTAGCATGTGCCCCAGGAGGAGCACTGAGAAAGCCAGCCATTGTTGTAATCTTTACATCCTGTCGAGTTTGCAGTGGGGCACGTTGGCAAGAAGCTCTTTACCAACTGCTGCCTAAAGCTCTCTGCGGTTTTTAGAGCTCTGAAAACTTTGAAAACCCCTCAGCATGGATAGGCCTTGGTCCCTCATCAGTGACAGTATCACCCAGATGTTTTAGCCAGTCATAGCTGGGCAGACAAGAATGCAGGAATTAAGGGTCAGCATACATTAAAGGGGTAGTCCACCAAAAAATTTTTTCTTTCATATCAACTGCTACCATGAAGTGCCAGAGATTTGTAATTTACTTCTATTAAAAAATCTCAAGCCTTCCAGTACTTATCAGCTGCTGTATGCCCAACAGGAAGTTGTATTATTTCCAGTCTGGAGAGCAGGAGAGGTTTTCTATGGGGATTTGCTCCTGCTTTGGACAGTTTCTGACATGGACAGAGGAGGCAACAGAGAGCACGGGGTCAGACAGGAAAGAAAACACCACTTCCTGCTGGACACACAGCAGCTAATAAGTACTGGAAGACTTAAGATTTTTTAATAGAAGTGAATTACAAATCTCTGGCACTTTATGGCACCAGTTGATTTGAAAGAAATTTTTTTTTGGTGGACTACCCCTTTAAACTCTCCACACTATACTGAACTCTAGACTCTTCTCCCTTACTTACAGACTTTGGAAATGTTTGCTATTGGTTGAGGAAAGCCTAAGGTAGCTTGATGCATAGACTCCATTCTATGCACGGGCGGATTCCTCGGCCCATCCAAAGAATTAACCTGTTCATTCTTTGGACAGATGGTGGAATCCGTCCAAGCACAGAATTGAGTCTATGAAATGGGCGGAGACGCGCGTGGCCACCAGAATCGGTGAGCAGGTGCGAGCTGCAGAATCCGCGATGGGTTTTCCGTCACGATTCCGTAGTGTACACATACCCTTAGTCTCTCCCTGCTCTGCTCTAACTGGCTGCTGCCATCCTGCTCTCTCCTTCACCACACACACAGACTGGCCATCTTTGTTAACGAACTGCCGTATATAGAAGGGGAGGGGGAGGTGCTCTCTGACACTGTCAGCCCACCATAAAGAAAATTTTTACTGAAATTGCTGGATCACACAGCATCGCTAAAGGTATGTATATAATGCTTGTTTGATAGGCATCTAGAAACCGGCAGTTTCCATTTTAAAAAATAATAATTTCTGTAATAAAACCTTTATTGAAAGGATGTTTCATACAATAAATTCAGCTCATGTCTTGTGAATGATTTACTAATTTCCAGTCTCCTATTATTCATCTTTTGATGTAATGTAATAGCATTTTACTACATAAAAGAAGACAAACCTTTCTCCTGAGTGATTACAGTGAAGTTGCAGAGGGATTCAGCACCATAACTTATTACCTGCAGACTCCTTTCAGTAGGAGGCCTCACAGTAATTAGCTTTCTCGTTACGAATCAATGTGTTACTGGGATGTAAATGAATTTATC
This sequence comes from Dendropsophus ebraccatus, assembly GCF_027789765.1. Lineage (NCBI taxonomy): Eukaryota > Metazoa > Chordata > Amphibia > Anura > Hylidae > Dendropsophus > Dendropsophus ebraccatus. The sequence goes on from NC_091462.1 coordinate 55,346,341, forward strand.
ACTGCTGCTTCATAGCTGTGATCCTAGGGTTAGTTACTACAATAACCCTCCCTTACACAAGTTCATTAAATCTGAATTACAATAAAACAGGGACGGTCAGTCTCATTTTGTATGAGGTGGCAGGCACATTTTTTTTTCTGACTTTCTGTCACTAGCTCATGAGATCATGGGACTGAGGCAGCATTCAGTTGGCTTCAATCATTTCTATTTTCAACCAAAATAAGCTGTCTGGAGGAGCAGGTTTCAGAAAAGATAAGGCCATAGGCTAACAAAGAGTGAATTTGAAAGAAAATAGTCATGTGATTTGAAGCAGAGGCTCTGATGTCTGACGATAAAAGCAATTGAAGACAATTCAGTGGTATAATGCAGTTTTAGCCATGTGAGCTTGGGCAAATAAAAATTCAGCGAATAAATCCTCTGCAGCAGTGTTCCCTTGTGCCTCTTCTGTATGATATAGGTGCTTAAATAACAAAGTGGAGTGGCTTGGGAAGGAGGCTGTAGAGAATTGGGCAATGCCTAAGAAGGGAACAAAAAAACTCTCTGAATGGTGCTGGTAAGTGTGATGTTTGCCAGGCACCCCCCTCTCAGGCTAGAGAAGGAGGCCAGAAGATATCCAAGCAAGCAGGGACCCTGACACCATCTTATAAGGGCGGGGGGGGGGGGGGGGGGGGGGGGGTACTGTGATAATGCTGGTAAGAAAGGTATGGCAAGTCAAGGTGCAGTGTTCTTTTTACGCAGTTATGCTTTAAATGGGCATTGTAATAAAAAAGAAACAGGGATATGTCAAAAGTTTTGTTAGGTCAAAGTCTTACTGCTGAGACCTTCACTAATCAGGAGAATGGTTCAAAATGCAAAGTTCACATGCAGCACAGGCTGATGGGCCTTGGTGCTAAATTGTTAGCTTGGCCCCCTTACCACTCAATCAGGCGCAGTGAGAGGCCCAAAAAACATTACATGGTATCTTGGTTTAAGAGTAACTTGGATTAAGAGCGTTTTGCAAGAAGAGCTCACAGTTTTTTAAAATTGTAACTTGGTTTAACCCCTTAAGATCTAAGCCAATTTTCATTTTTGCACTTTCGTTTTTTCCTTCTTTCCTGTTTAAAAGGCCATAGCGCTTGTATTTTTTCACCTACAGACCCACATGAGCCCTTATTTTTTGCGTCACTAATTGTACTTTGCACTGACAGACTTGTATAAAAACAAGCTGTGAAACAAAAAAAAAATTATATGTGTGGCAAAATTTTAAATAAAATGCAATTTTCTTTTCAATTGCTGAGGCCCGGCCGGGTAAGGAGAAGGAATCGCGGAGGGGGGATCCCCCACTTGACCACCATGGAGAAGCTATGGAGAGCATTTAAAGGCAGCTGTCATGTTTGATTGCCGCACCCGCTAATAGCCGCGGTCCCGGGCTGCAGAAAGCAGCCGAGATTGCGTTGGTTCAGAGGGGGGGTCGCGGCGCGGCCCCTCTCTGAACTCCCCTAACAGCACCATAACGTATGAGATACGTCATGGGTCATTAAGGGGTTAAGAGCATCGCTTTGGTTTAAGAGCTCCCTGTTCTGGGTGGGAGGGGGAGCGGGGGAGGGTCAGGGTCTGCATAGGGGTGGTCTACAGCACTGTACTCTGACCCAGGAAGTCTCCCTCACCTTTCAAATCATGGCAGATCCATGTCAGGCTGGGGCTTGCATCAGGGGACAGGACTGTGGAGGAAATCTCTCCATAGTTGTAACCCCTCTCTCTCCTGACAGAGAGGGCTGCATTTATGTGCCCACATCTGCCCTGCTCATTCCTTCATACCCCCTGCAGTCTCTGTCAGCTCTTGTGTTTCCTATCCACTCCATTCCTGCTATAATGTGCCTGCACTTACACTCAGCTATACACACTGCTGCTAAAATGTGCCTGCACTTTCACTCAGCCATTCAAACTGCTGTATATAAAGTTTCTGTCACTGTCCTCCTGTACAGCTCACTTCTCAGTTCCTGGTCCATGCCGAACACATACCTTCCCCATGGCTGTCATGTGACCACACAGACCTCTGACAGCAGCCCTGCTGCTTTATTCTAGCCTGTTGTACTACGCTACTGTATTATGGGGATCTGCAGTTCCATCCTGTATCTATAAACTGCTGCTGTTTTTCCAGGAACCAATTGTCTGCATATCAGTGATTTCTTATGAGAATATTTACTTCGGTTAAAGAGTGGATTTGGATTACAAGCACGGTCCCGGAACAAATTATGCTCGTAATCCAAGGCACCACTTTATATCCACTTACTCTAAGGTGGCGCCCCCTACAACTACAACTCCCATCATGAACTGCCAGTAGGACATGATGGTGCTGCAACATGGAGAGACACAGACTGCAAAACTACAACTCCTATCCTGACCTGTCAACAGGGGTTGGTGTAGTTCTGCAACTTGGAGAGCCACATGCTGCAAACCAACAACTCCTCAATGGGATTTCTTGTGCAGCTCTCTATATATGTGTATGAATATGGTTGTGTCTTTATGTGAATATGTCTTACACATACAGTCACATAAGTACACAGGGTCAGGTACATATATACCCATTCAGAGACACATATGCTGGACATACAAGCGCATATATACAGTCACATATACACATACAGTCAGGCACATACATACTGTACATACACACATACATACACATACACACACACATATATATATATATATATATATATATATATATATATATATATACACTCACCGGCCACTTTATTAGGTACACCTGTCCAACTGCACGTTACCACTTAATTTCTAATCAGCCAATCACATGGCGGCAACTTAGTGCATTTAGGCATGTAGACATGGTCAAGACAATCTCCTGCAGCTCAAACTGAGCATCAGTATGGGAAAGAAAGGTGATTTGAGTGCCTTTGAACGTGGCATGGTTGTTGGTGCCAGAAGGGTTGGTCTGAGTATTTCAGAAACTGCTGATCTACTGGAATTTTCAGGCACAACCATCTCTAGGGTTTACAGAGAATGGTCCGAAAAAGAAAAAACATCCAGTGAGCGGCAGTTCTGTGGGCGGAAATGCCTTGTTGATGCCAGAGGTCAGAGGAGAATGGGCAGACTGGTTTGAGCTGATAGAAAGGCAACAGTGACTCAAATAGCCAACCGTTACAACCAAGGTAGGCAGAATAGCATCTCTGAACGCACAGTACGTCCAACTTTGAGGCAGATGGGCTACAGCAGCAGAAGACCACACCGGGTGCCACTCCTTTCAGCTAAGAACAGGAAACTGAGGCTCAACCTCATCGAAATTGGACAGTAGAAGATTGAAAAAACGTTGCCTGGTCTGATGAGTCTCGATTTCTGCTTTAACATGACAATGAGTTCACTGTACTCAAATGGCCTCCACAGTCACCAGATCTCAATCCAATAGAGCATCTTTGGGATGTGGTGGAACGGGAGATTCGCATCATGCATGTGCAGCCGACAAATCTGCGGCAACTGTGTGATGCCATCATGTCAATATGGACCAAAATCTCTGAGGAATGCTTCCAGCACCTTGTTAAATCTATGCCACGAAGAATTGAGGCAGTTCTGAAGGCAAAAGGGGGTCCAACCCGTTACTAGCATGGGGTACCTAATAAAGTGGCCGGCGAGTGTATATATATATATATATATATATATATATATATATATATATATATATATATATATACATACATATACACATACAGTTACATATACACACAAGGTCAGGCACATATATACCCTTACAGAGAGACACACACACATGCTGTACACAAGCACATACAGTCATATGCACACATACAGACAGGCACATATATACCCATACACACATGCTGTACACAAAGGTACATACATTCAGTCCCATATACACATACTGACATGAACATACATACAGAGAGACACATACAATTACATACACAGGCACATATAGTCAAGCACATATATACCCATACAGGCTTTTTTCATCAGTTTTTTTTTTCATGTTTTTGCAAAAAAATGGATGAAAAATGGATTGAAAAACGGATGCATTTGTGTGCATCAGTTTTGATCCGTTTTGCCATTGACTTCCATTATAAAAAAAAATGGATTCAAATTTTTTAATGTACACAGAAATAAGGTCAGCTACGTTTTTGTGTACGTTTAAAAAAAGGATGCTTTTTGATCCGTTTTTATCTCATGGAAATCAATGAAAAAACAGATCAAATGGATGCACAAAAATGCATCGGTTTTTCATCAATTTTTTGCCAAAACTTATAAAAAAAAAGTTCGATAAAAACATAGTTAAGGTTAAGTCAGAAAACAAGCATACAGAAAAGACCTACACAGGAACCAGAGGATAATAGATTCATTATACAGGAATATGCAACAATTGCACCTTACATTTATATTTTCACATTCAGGACCGTATTTCAAGTTCATGTTTTAGAGAGAAGGTATATTTGATATTTTTATTGTCAGAAGCATTTTATTTTTCACAGAAGGACTGTTTAAAGACTAAAGAGATTACAATGAAAATAAACACTTTGGCTTTAACAGTACAACTTAAAACTAAGGAAATACTGCAATTTCATTGACTCCCATTTCAAGTCTATTCTTCCCCAAGACCCAGGTTCACTGGGCAACACACTGATTGGCTGGGCGGAAGAGCAGGACGCCGGACCCGTGCAGTGAGGACAGGTAATGTATGCTTACAGCATGGGAGCCGGCCGGGAGCAGAAGGGGTTAAGGGCGGCAGAATTACATACTCGCTGCGGTCGTTCAGACTGCAGCGAGTATATAGTTTGTGGGAACTGCCAGGACCTGCCGGTCTCGCAGCGAGAATCTCGCTGCGAGACCGTTCATGTGAATATACCCTAATGCTGGATAACCACAACCACAGAAAGCATGAGTGACAGCTTCACATGCAAAGCAGCATGCTCAGCATTACACGTGATCAGGCTAGCCTTATGCCCATGATTATTAGTTAAGTATTCAAACAAGACATGTGTATAACACAATGTGTTGTATACCCGATTGGTAATACCATCCAGCCACTTCACTGCTGTCCAAATAAACAGTTAATAAACAGTCAAACTGCAACAACATGCTGTACAGTATGTAGGAAACAAGGCCCAAATTTATCAAAGTCTGTGAAATAGAAAGTGGTGTTAACTGCCCCTAGCCATCCATTCAAATCTGAGCTGTGATTGGCTGCTACCAGTTTCTATTTTGCACACTTTGATTCATCTAAGCCTATGACAGGAAATTGTCAATAGTTTTGTGTATCTGCTAACTTTTGAATAATGGCTTGTTTGCTCAAAAATTACTAAATTCCCTGTGTTTTGCACAAGTATTTAAGAGCATTGCACAAAAATTGACTGTGTTGCACAAAAATTTACGACCTTTTTATACACCTTTTTTCTGGTGAAAGCATTGATAAATTAGCTCCTACGTGTCTAAATATTGTAGTTTCAAAAATGATAAAGCAAATCTGCATTAAAAACGCAGCACCAAATCATGCTGGTTTAGGTGCAGATTTTTTGCTGATTTGTCACTATGAATATTGGTGCAGATTGTGTTACTGTGAAAAAAAGGGAAATACAGTATTTACGTATAAGACGACCTCCAACTTTTCTAGTTAAATTATAGAGTTTGGGATATACTACCCCTCTTACAATGTACACCACATAAAAATTTATAAATAACATAAGACAGCAGCGGCATCCGAGAGGCAGAGAAGGAGGTACAGTAATACCGGAAGGATACAAGTGCGGGCCAGATGGGTGGAAAAGGTGTGTCTGGGCACAGCGCCACTCTACCGTATTGCTTTTTTCCATTACCCGGACCCTGGTACTTGCTTTGCCCCTCATATGGTCGCTGCATACGGCAGAGATGCGGCCATTTTTTAGCTCCCTCCACCAGATACTCCAGTCCAGTTCCAAAGTTTTTCGCCCTATAAGACGAAATCCGGCGTATGAGACAACTCCTGAGAAGATTTTCCTGGGTTAAAAAGTAGTCTTATACGAAGGAAAATACAGAAATCAAATACTGTCTAATCTGTCTAGATGTACTAATCATACTTACCTTTACAGGTGGTTCATTTACCCCAATTTCATTTTGCACAGAGTAATATCCTTGTAGCAGCTGTGACAATAGAAGCTAAGAGAAATGTAAAGAAAAGTTGCAACAGTCATGGAAACCATAGTTTGACGGGTAGCGAAGTAAATGCGTAAAATGGCAAAGACTCATGCTCTATAATTGCACCAAGAAGATCATAGGGTTAAATAAATTTGATGAGTAGCAGTGACCTAGCTACCAATCACAGCTTTTCCTTCATATATTACCAAATTCTGGTCAAAAGAAAGCTAAGCTTTGATTTGCTATGGTAAAAACACTTGGGGGGGGGCATTTATTAAGTCCAGTGTTTTTTTTGCAACAGGCCTAAAAATGTCCCCGCAGCGGGGGCATGGCTTAGCCAGCGATGTGAACAGACGTATCCCTGTGAGCTCCGGCACCTCATCCTCTAATTATCCTGGGCATATAACTTTTCCTGCTGGTCTGTAATGTCAGAGGGACTGATAAGGAGTTGGCCGGCACCGGTTTGAGCCGCAAAAACAAGAATGCGACTAAGGAAAAGGCGGGGAAAGGAGGCAGTGTACAGGGTCCTGCTATGGCATCGCAGGAAAACTAAAGAAATTTGCCCGCATTCAGGACATTGAGGCTCCGCCTGACCATTGGGGTGATATAGGAGCTTTACAGGCAGAGTGGCTTACCCCAGCACCGCGTGGGGACTCGGAGCTATTGAGGCCTTCTCTATTCAACATGGTGGACGGACCGGAGGTGAGAGGGGGTCATGTGGAGGAGGAAGGAGCAGAGGCTGCAGCTCAGATGGGGGACGCTCCAACCTTACAGGACGTCCTTACAGCTATCTCTAAAGGTAATAAGGACCTGACTCTACTGATAAGCAACATAAGTGAGGACATTAATTTGCTGCGCCATGATCTGCAAAAAGTGTCTGAGAGGATGAGGGCGGTGGAAGAGAGAGTGGGAAATCTGGAAGATCAGGTGCCCCCCATGAAACGGGATATGAAGAAAGTTGTGAACAACTTGTCTGGGCTGGCTGCTAAAGCAGATATAGAAAACCGCCTGAGGCGGAACAACGTCCTCACACCCCTCTTTGCTGTGGAGCGGGCACACGGAGTCCCCTCCCGCCCATTGCCACCGGGACACCTCCCAGAGCGGTCCTCATCAGAATCCTGCATTATAAGGATTGTGACATCATTTTGCGAAAGGCTCGTGAGATGGAACATATTTGTGTTGATGGTCACACTCAATATTCCTAGACTTTTCTGCCGAGGTGCAAAAGAGGAGAGCCAAGTATATTGATATCAAGAAGAAATTACGTTCCATGGATGTGCCCTGCTCTATGCTCTATCCTGCTCGATTGCGAGTGGCAGCCCTGGGTAGCACTCATATTTTTGAAGATCCTGCCGCGGCCCTGTCCTGGATTGATGAAAACGAAAGCAGACTTCTTGGCGCCAACCGGCGTGGACTGGACTGAGAGCGGTATTGTGGATGCCACATTTGTCTCGGTGTCCTGAGACTGATCAGCCACATGAGGGACGTGCACAATAGCATTACTAGTGTTCTAAAATTTGTTGGCCTAGAAGTGGTAATCCCCTAGAAAATGGCAGAGATCGCCATAAAAGATTACTTTAATTTGAAGAGGCACTGATTTCATACTTTAAAGCCACAGGTCCTCTTGGCCTGAATGACAGAAATGAACTTCATGTATATCTCTAACTTTTGCTATTTGTTTTTAAAAGTTTTGTCTTTTACCGGTGTTTGTATACTATGTGTTTGATTGCTGAGCCACGTGACCCCTATGTCTACTTGTAGGTGGATCAGTTTGTTGCTCACAGCCTTAGCCAGATAAAGTGTAGGACCTCCACACAAAACAATCGTCGCTAATCCTTTGTATGTCTATGTGTCTGTCCTTCCCTGCACCTCCCTGATGTCCTCCTAATGTACGGACTTGTACCGACAATAAAGAAGAATTACTACTGATTGGTGAGTCGCCGCAGCTTTCTTTCTTCTTTGTGTGCTATATTGGACTGCATTGCCTATACCGTATAGCTGCCGAGCACCACCTGCAGTTAATCCATTAACTCCTTCAGTGCTATCCGACCCTCCACGCATATAGCAGTGGTAGTGCCAAGTGTCCTCTTTTTTGCATGAGTTTGCCACGTTTTGAGTTTATAGTTTGCCCTGCAACTAACTAATGTGAACGCTATGCTGTTACTGTTATGGGGATTCTATATGGGATGTGTGGCTTCTCTACTTTCATACTCCTCCCCTACTTGCATGGGCACCTATTGCCTTTCTATGAGACTATGGATGCTCGAGTTCATGTGAAATTGGAACTACTTGTTGCACTGCCCCTTCTGTTTTTTTATGGCAGGGCAGTGTTTTTGTCCAGCACTGTGACATTTGCTATCTCCCACATACCTCATATCTTACATGTGCCTTTCTCCTCTATTCCTGTCTCCCCTTCCCTTTGTCTCTTGTTTATGGTTCTTCTTTCCTGGGGTGCTCGTATGGAGATCACATTATGTACCAGTGTTGATCCATGCTACTACACTTTACAAATGTCAGGTTGATTATGCAGGGGGGGACCAACAACGGCTTCTTGGCCTACCCTAAAAATATCCCCGCAGCTCTGATGCCCCCTCTGGCCCCTCTATGCCAGAAAATGGCCACTCAGCAACTTAATAAATGTCCCCCATGGTTTTGGCTTCAGACAGATTGATACATTTAGGAGTATATATGTATTCTTATGCAGCTTGGAGTGCCATGGTGCTAGTTCATGAAAGTGAATTGCCAATCTTACCATTGAGCATTATAACATTTCTATTGTGAAGCACCATTACTATTTCCTGGTACATATGCTGTATATCCTTCTGATTTTAATAAATGATAATCTTGTATTAATTATATTCTTCATAGCTTTCCAGCATAGATAAAACAATTAACATCAATGGAATATATATATGTGTAAGCCTAAGCACGAAATTGATAACAGATTAACCAGCTGTGCTTTTGTTTCCACTCATCCAGTACAATGGCTTGATTAAGAAGAAGAAGAAAAAACAGACTCTGCTTGAAGCATTCATTTTGCAGTTGCATCTCTATTTACAAGCCAGTAAAGGTAACTAAAACAGCTGGATGCAGAAGTCGTCACATCTGTCTGCCCATTTTCCAAATTCCTGAAAGGTACAGAACACTTACATTTCTAAACTTACCTTAGTTAAAGCAAGGAACTAGGGAAATAAATGATATAACTGTTAAATGTAATTCTTTCTGGACAAATTTTTAAGTATTACTGTCATTTACACAACACAGAGACATAACCAAAGTTTTGTTCAGCAAGATTTTTTATGTTGCCGTCTAGTAATGCAGGATGGGGATAGCAGTGAGCGTTCTTGCTCTAATGGTCGGTAGGGATCTTAGCACTGAGACCTTGACCAACAACTTTTTTTACTTTTAAAATGTCCCTGTGTGTCAGAATGCCATCCAAGATCAGGATGAAGGTCCTGCACATTGACTAGGGCAGGAGGCACAATGGCATAGATATACATTGCAGGGCCCTGAAGCCACTTGTCCCATATGGCTGCCACAGCTTTGGTTTTGCACCTGGTCGTGGTGGTGGTGGTTGGTGGGGGGCTGGAGGGGGTTCAAATCATATAAGCTGAGTATCCATCGGCAATGAGAGTAGTGAATCTCACACTCTTAAGCATCAGTGTCTTTCAGCACTGAGGGAGAAGAGATTACTCATGGGTTGTTACCTTCTCAGGACAAATCAATATAAGAACAAAGGACATCCAGCATTTCTTACTACTGAAAATAAGACAGATACTAGGACCAGGTTATAAACAGATAATGGGATCTTAAAAAAAGGAAAAGCATACACATAATATTATAAATGCCACCACACTCTAAACAGCACCCAGTCTCTGCCAGTCCAAAGCCATGGCACTGCATACCTTCCTCCTCGGTGTACCATTTGTCATACCGGCTTAATGGGTGCAGCTGGGATGGCACTAAAACTTACAAGGACATCAGAATTGGTTAATGAAAACCCAAGTCTTTTTCTTACTTTTGGCTGTATATTTTGCTTCTTTCCTTCCGAGGTCTCTTGGTTGCAAATTAAAAACAAAAATCACAGTGCCCCCCCCACACACACTTAATGCTACGTAAAGCAAGTATGACAAGGGCATCATGGTTTCTTAGGTGGGGTTCACATCAGCATTTTTCTTTCATAGACAGATTTCTATATTTTGAGTGGATAAGTACAAACGGATAGCAAACTGATTGCAAAATAATTAGAGATGAGCGAACCTTGAGCATGCTCGAGTTCATCCAAACCCAAATGTTTGGCATTTGATTAGCAGCGGCTGCTGAAGTTGGATAAAACTCTAAGGTTGTCTGGAAAACATGGATACAGCCAATGACTATATCCATGTTTTCCACATAGCCGTAGGGCTTTATCCAACTTCAGCAGCCACCGCTAATCAAATGCCAAGCGCTTTGGTTCGGATGAACTCAAGCATGCTCAAGGTTAGCTCATCTCTAAAAATAATATTTTTTCATGGTCCATTTGCATTTTGGTTTTTAAAAAAACTGACTTTTGTGCATCATGAAAATTATTTTCCATCCGAGATCAGCTTTTTTTGGTGCATGAATAACTTTTATGTCCAGCCAAAAAAATTTAATTAACGAAAACAGAGCACAACTAAGACAAACAGAGCATGATAAAAACCCATTGAAATTAATAGGGAGATAGATGGATCTGCTTGGTTCTCTTTCTCTGTAATCAAACTGGAAACTAGAAACTCAATTGTTCTAGAGGGTCAAACGCTGGTGTGAACATAGTCTTATTCTTTTTTTTGTACAAAATATTAAGTGAGTTGTTGTCTTGAGTGAAAAAGAATTTAAAAAAAAATCTCCCAACTCTGTCATCTTAAAGCAGCTACTTGTGATGATAATTAAACAAGCAAATAAGAAAATGATTTATAGTTGCTGGTGATTAAATAACAAGTCTGCAGCATTGATTCATAGATTAGAGATGACAGGCCTGTTATAAATGCCAGAAAATGTTATTGCCGTTAAGAGAGAGCTATATATATCAACTAGGGATACATGCCAGTAGGAGCTGAGTTTAAAGAGGATGTTTATCTTGTGAAGTACTGATGTGCAAAATTGACAATGCAAAGACATTTATCTTATATTTATTTTATTTATTTATATTACAAGCTATTCTATTTATCGTGTAGGTTTATTAAAAGAATAGAGAAAAGTTCTCTACAAATGTCTTTTTTTCTGTGTCCTACAGAAGCTGACATCTAGAGGTCTGAAAGGGAATCTAAAAGCAGGTTTTGAAGAATTTTTCCTGGTGATATGGGCTTGGGCGTATAGGTCAGGGGATGATGAGTACTAATATACCATAATTAATCTTGTTTGTTTGGTGCACTGGGGCAGCACTTTATCCTCAATGCCCCTGCCCATTACCTACTCAAGAATAGTTGTCTGGAACTCTGCAGTGATGTAACTTAGGCCGTCTGTCACTGCAGAGTCCTAGTGCATCAACACCCTAATTAACATATAAAGAGTTATAAAAGGAAATATCACAGAAAAACAGAAAAGCAGAGAAACAAAAGAAAAAGGTACATTGCTACCTTATAAACCCATACCATCTGGTTAAATACAATGAAATTTGATATGACTGATTTTATGTGCAGATAAAATAGTTCTTGGCAACTTTTTCTAGTATAGAAGAAATAATAATGGAACAGGACCAAAGACTCAATTGTATTTTCACTTATTTATTGGTTCCAATGGAGCACATTATTGGAGCAGCGCATTAAGACCGACTATGTAGTTTAACCAAAAGTGTGAAAATTATAATATTAAAATGAATATGATGGTATATAAAGCCTTGTGTCACAGGCATGAGAAACCAATCCAGGACATTGCAGGAGCTTTGGTTGACTTAGAGGAGTGCTTGGCATTTTACACTTTTTATTTTTTATTATTATTTATTTAAAAAAAAAAAAACGTGTAGGGTTCCCCCTATTTTCATAACCAACTGGGTTAAAAACCAAGCAACAGCAGCCTATTAACACCAGGGTGGGAAGGGCCATTGTTTTTGGCCCTCCCCAGCCTTAATATTACCAGCCTGCTGCCTCCCCGCCAATTCTGACGCTCTGGCACGCGGCTCTTCCCAGTACCCCTGGTGGCATTGGGTACTGTGGTAATAATGGGGGGGGGAGGTTAGTGTTAGCCATTTTATACCTGCTAACACTAAGCCTCGACTTAGTAATGGATTCCGTCTATTAGACGGCTTCCACTACTAAGTCTATATAGTAAAGAAATAAAGACAAGACACAAGTTAAAAAAAAATTTATTGAAATAAAAACACCCCCACACCCCTTGTTGAACATCCTATTAAAAAAAAAATCCCAACAACCGCTGGTCATCGCCGTAGTCCACCGAATCCGCCGTAATCCACAGGATACCGATATCTGAAAAACAAAAAGGGACGAACACACAAAAAACACACAAACAGGAGCACAACACCCATTATTGTGAGCAGTGTTGTGCACCTTATAGTATGCAGCATCTTTCCAGATTGCTGCTTACAGTGTGGCACCCAAGGGGATAAGGGAGGATGCATTGACTCCCCCTTAACCCTTTGGGTGCCATACTGAACAATCTGTCCCCCATGGGGTTAAGTAAGGATCCCCACTTAACCCCTTGGCGGCTAGACTGATGTCAGACTGCACCCATACCAGCAAGGAAGGGTTTAAGTGCAAGGGGGGGAGAGCTTTCTACTCACCCTCCGATGTCTCAATGTCTTCTCTACGCCGATCCCCGACACACTGAGCTCGGTGTGTCGGCTTGGCTCTTTATATGTCCGCTATTGTGCTATGTTGCTATTGTGATAAAAAAAATAGCATAATTAGAAGAAACATTTGCTGTTTTAATTAAAGTTAAGTATTAATTATTACATCGAGCTGTATTACCGGCAATAGGAATTGCCGGCAATAATACAGCTTCCTGTAGTAGTTAATATTTAATTTATAAAGCACGTTTTCGTTCTAATAAAGTTATTTTCGTTGTTCAATAGCTTAATTAAAATGAATGCATACTTTTGCAATTAAATATACTGTAAATAAATAAATATATATACACATTTATTTATATATTTATTTTTTAATTAATAGTTTATTTAATTGCATAAGCATGTATTCGTTTAAATTAAGCTATTGAACAATAGAACGAAACTTTGTTTTATTAATTAAATATTAACTATTACAGGGATCGGCATTATTGCCGGCAATTGCTAATTGCCGGTAATAACGTTCCCTTTAAGGGTATGTTCACATCTCATTTTTCTCCACACGTCGGGCTACATGTCAGGAATCAGTGAAAAAAGGATGCAGACGTGCAGCCCGACATGCGGCCGACGGCCACATGACGGCCACATTGACTTTAATGAGCAGGACGGAGTCATTATGTGACTGTGTTTCTGCTCATTTGCGGGACGTACACTGCTTTTATGCAGGACTCAAAAGCGTGGTCGACTACCTGACGTGTAGCCCAACGTGTGGAGAAAAACGGGATGTTAACATACCCTAATACTGCTTCCCTGCTTTCCCAGGGAGCATAAACTTTATTAAAACAGCTAAAAAATTGTTTATTTGTTTTAGCAAAGTTAATTTAGATTCGAATATTCTATTACATATTCAATCGAACTCGAATATTTCGAATAGTGCAGTATTCGATCGAATAGCTATTCGATCGAATACTATTCGCTCATCTCTATTATCAAATAGATGTAAATGTATTTTTGCTCTCAAGGTGTTTGTAGTTGTTACTTTTATAGCTTGATTGAAATTTACAGTGTCAATTACACATTCAGGAATCATCCATTCACACTCTTTGCACTTTAAGAAGTTATAGCATTAGCAAGCAAACATCTCACAGCAAGACTCATCAAATGCTGGTTTGACATCTACTGGCAGTTTCCATTGGACAAACAAGTATCTAATTTATTAGTAGTTTATTTTTAGCTGTTTTACCTGATTCATACAGACAGCTCTGAACAATTAATGTTGAGATTTGATTGTTGTTTGAACTCAGTTAAGCATTTGGTAGGTCTCTAACCTGAACTATTGGTGATTCTATTAAATCTTTTCTTTCAATATACTATACATGTGCAGTATATGGTACACCATAATCTAGGGGCATCAGTAGAGGATCCTACACTAGCCACAACCCAAGACCTGTTCTATTGTAAGCATGCTCGGTGTCAGGTGCTAGAATACTTTTTTTGTGGATCTGGTCATCTCAATTACCAAATGGCATGCCCTTTGAGATCTTGTAGGAGCAGCAACTTCTTCAATTCAATATAAGCTCTTTATCATGCTCAGAACTCCTAGGTCAAGGAGGCATTGCTGAGCCTCAGCAAGCACACCTCATCCCTCCACCACCATTCCTGGGCTTAACTGATTGATGTGTAGAGCTCAATGCCTTAAGCTGAGCCCTATGCATCAATCATGCAGGGTGGTGGGGGAGAAGGGAGGCATGCATGCTAAGGCTTGTCACTGCAATATACAACATAGCAAAGAAAATTCTCAACAAAGGTCGCTCCTTTTTGAATATTTGCACCCCCTCCCCAACAGTGACGTAGAACTGCCTAAACCGCCAGTCTTGCCCACAGTACAAATCCAGGGCCCACCATGCAGATGATGATACTGAGCATACAGTAAATGCGACTTACTGTACAGGATGGGTGCTCCTATATCTTTGCTGGGTAAGAGCATGAATATTCAAAGAGGGGGCAGAAGTTAAGAAGCCAGATGCTTGAAACAATGCACTTTTTCTTTTGCAGTTACAAAAGGATCTGGATGCTTTTGTCCTGTGAACACAGTAGATCCATGTGCCAAAATGTGCAAGCTGTTGGCTTACTAGTATAAAATTGTGCTGTCTTTCTGTGTTGCTGTAACATACTGCATATGAAACCAAAGGCATATGGAGATATAACAAGGGCCTATACACTTGAAACCTTTGTCAATAACTTTATTTGCTGCTATGGTTGGTTTCACCTCTTGGATCTGTAGCATATTTTTTTATATTCTCCTTTACAATAAGTTATGTGTATTTTCAACTCATTTTCAAACTCATTTTAGATCTAATCTCTGTCATCACACTGGTAATATGAAACAAGAACATTTGCTTGGTAATATGCATTAAAATGTATATATTCCAAAAACATTGACTGATGAATATTCTGGTTTTATAAATGCAATTTACTAACCTCTTTACTAACCTCCTCAAATCTGGTTTCTTGCTTTTTGGTAACAGAAAAATATGGAAGCAATGACTCACATCTCACATAAGCACTAATGTTTTAGTGCAGGGGTCTCAAACTCAATTTACCCGGGGGCCGCTGGAGGTAGAGTCTGGGTGAGGCTGGGCCGCATCAGGGTTTCCACAAGAAAAGCTCTTACAAAAACATTCCAATGTCATCAAATGTAATTATTATTATTCAGATTCAAATGTCTGTATTGACAGTTCCTTAACATTTAACTTTCTGAACATGAAAGTTACATCAGGTGACTCACAGGGGACGTCTTCATTGATCGGAGTTCTTCCCTTTTCATCATCTTCTCCTTCTCTCCTGGGCCATTGTGAGAACTTCTTCGAGCCACGAATCCACAGAATCTGCCAGAGAAACATATTAGGCTCCTCACACTGGCACCATCCTCATCTCTCTACTAACTGCACATCTGTACTGTCCCCTTTACACCCTCATTTAGTAGGTAGGCTGACTCTATCTGACCCCCCTTATAGTATATGCCCCCCTCTGTGTACAGATGGCCCCTTGCTCAGTCTTCCATATAGATGGCCCCATGTGCATCTCCTTGGGAGCCCCTCTCTGTGTAGTCCCCCTATAGTAGATGCCCCCATGTAGTCCCCTCCTTATATTTCCCCCTATAGATGCCTCCTTTATATTGCCCCCCTTATCTCCCCCCCATATAGATGCCTCCTTTATGTTGCCCCCCTTATCTCTCCCCCCCATATAGATGCCTCCTTTATGTTTCCCCCCTTATCTCCCCCCCATATAGATGCCTCCTTTATGTTTCCCCCCTTATCTCCCCCCCATATAGATGCCTCCTTTATGTTGCCCCCCTTATCTCCCCCCCCCATATAGATGCCTCCTTTATGTTTCCCCCCTTATCTCCCCCCCATATAGATGCCTCCTTTATGTTTCCCCCCTTATCTCCCCCCCAGATAGATGCCTCTTTTATGTTGCCCCCTTCTTAACTTTTCCCCCATATAGATGCCTCCCTTATCTTTCCCCCCAAATAAATGCCCCCCCTCTTTGTAGATGTTGTCCCCATATCTTGTACCCCGCAAAGTAGATAAAGAGCAAAACAAAAAAACAACTCACCTAACACATCGATCCCACGTCGCAGCTCCCTTCTTACGGACGGCCCCCGGCTGATGCTGCCTCCCTGCGGGTGTCCCCGGGATTCCCGGGCAGCCCGCGCACCAGGGAGCTGTGTGCGCCAGGCTGTTACTTCCGGGTCAGCGCTCCCTGACTCGGAAGCAACAGCCGCTGCGCACACAGCTCCCTGATGCGCGTGCTGCCCGGGAATCCCGGGGACACCCGCAGGGAGGCAGCATCAGCCGGGGGCCGTCCAACACAGACTCTTGTGACCGCAAGCAAAACACTGCTTGCGGTCACAAGAGTGATCGATCAATGGGCCGGGCGGCGGAGGGGGGCCGCCGGGCAGTAAAGTGGTGGGGGCCGCAAACTTGTGTCCCGCGGGCCGCAGTTGGCCCGCGGGCCGCGAGTTTGAGACCCATGTTTTAGTGTATAATTTGGCGTATATAATTTTAAATAAATATTTTTGATATTCTCTAGGCAGCTAGACTACATTTTTTCTTCTTTCACATATTTGCATAACACCATATTTTTTATATTTTAAAACGAAAATTCCCACAAAAGTAACATGCTGTTTTCTTTTCATGTGAAAGAAAGCAGTATGTGCTATGACCGTGCCTTTTAAGGCATCAGTGCCGTCTTATAGGGTAAAGCTTTGACCCCTGTCCCAGAAATTATGCTTTTGGTCTTAAATTCTGCTTCTGGTTTTTCTATGTTCTTTGCTTTTGTCTTTGCTTCAGTTGTCCGTTCCATGTTTTTCAGTTTCCCTGCACTTTCCTTTGCTGTTGCCTTGTCACTAATTGTCACTGCTGGGTTTTGATGGACAGGTCTGTCCTTCTGTGTTTTCTCTGCCTGGACCTATGAGCTTTTCATCTGGGACTTTGTTTCCTTTATAAGTTTCCCACTTGTTCTGTCTTTTTGTTTTCCTGGGCCCTGACAGCATGTTACTTTTATGGGATTTTTAGTTTGGAAATATAAAAATATAGTCTATGCACATAAAACATAATTAAAAAAAAAAGAAAATATAATATTGTCACATTAACGCTATTTACACAATATTTATGAAAAAAGAATATAGGTTTCCAACCAACCAAATATTATAGAAAATGTAGGTTTAAGGTTATAACAAGTCCTCATGCACTTGAATGTTCCAATATTGTTAATATGCAGATTCATTCCACTTTGTAGAAAGAAAAATAAATAAATTGAATGGAAAAAAAGAGATTGGTTGATATAATAAAATATAGTGCCATAAAATATGGCACTATATATTGCCACATAATAGAAATAGTAATGGTATAAAATAATATTGGTCATGATTTTATGGACCAGACTGTTTTCTGCAGATAGTATGTAGGGAAGTAGAGGTAAAGGAAATGGATGAGCTTCTAAGATTCACAGCAAAATTTGGGCTCCTGAAAGGAATTAAGACAGGAGCTGCCATGTCACACATACAGAAATGTGTAAGACCACTAATAATGTAAATGGCCTCTAAGTAATATATGAAAGCAAATCCCAGGAGTCATTTCAGGGATGTAGAGTTCAGAACAGCCACCCTCATCAATTTGATTTATAACCAGTACTTCCTAGTTTGCAAAGTGTCAGAAATAGTAATTCTGGCAAATCCATGATAACCTTAATATGTTTTTTATTTTATTTTTAAAGACGTTGATGAATATGGCAACCGAGTCAAGTGTCATACTTATGAAGCTCCCTGACACTTTTGCTGTAAACGTGTGAATAAGTATACAAATCTGCCTTAGTATCCTTAATAAAGTACTTTATTTAAAGTACTTTAAAGTACTGTACTTTAAGTGTCTTGACCAGCTTTAAGGTTTTTATAACAGTTGTGACATCTCTTTTTCAGGTGACATTTGAAAGCTAGAGGTTAGCACTGTTAGCTAGATTAAGAATGTACTCGCTGTTCTATTAATGTTTGAAAAGGAACTAGATTTGCATTTCCAGGGAAATACATAGTGCATGAAAAGAGCACCCCTTTACCAGTGACTTCCAGAGCGCCCCTTTACCAGTGACTTCCAGAGCGCCCCTTTACCAGTGACTTCCAGAGCGCCCCTTTACCAGTGACTTCCTTTTAAGAGAAACTTTAATCCTGGGTGCCGTCTCTTTAAGAGCGACCTGGGTCCCTTCGCTCTTAAAGGGACCCAGGTCACTCTTAAAGGGACCAAGGTCGCTCTTAAAGGGACCCAGGTCACTCTTAAAGGGACCCAGGTCGCTCTTAAAGGGACCCAGGTCACTCTTAAAGGGACCCAGGTCGCTCTTAAAAGGGACCCAGGTCGCTCTTAAAGGGACCAAGGTCGCTCTTAAAGGGACCAAGGTCGCTCTTAAAGGGAGCCAGGTCGCTCTTAAAGGGAACCAGGTTGATCTTAAAGGGACCCAGGTCGCTCTAAAAAGGGACCCAGGTCGCTCTAAAAAGGTACCCAGGTCGCTCTTAAAGGGACCAGGTCGCTCTTAAAGAGACCGATTTTGCTCTTAAAGGGACCCATTTCGCTCTTAAAGGGAGCCAGGTCGCTCTTAAAGGGAACCAGGTCGCTCTTAAAGGGACATATTTCGCTCTTAAAGGGACCAAGGTCACTCTTAAAGGTACCCAGGTCACTCTTAAAGGTACCCAGGTCGCTCTTAAAGGGACCCAAGTCGCTCTTAAAGGGACCCAGGTCCCTCTTAAAGGGACCGAGGTGGCTCTTAAAGGGACCCAGGTCGCTCTTAAAGGGACCCAGGTCGCTCATAAAGGGACCCATTTTGCTCTTAAAGGGACCCATTTCGCTCTTAAAGGGACCCAGGTCGCTCTTAAAGGGACTCATTTTTGCTCTTAAAGGGACCAATTTAACGCTTAAAGGGACCCATTTCGCTCTTAAAGGGACCCAGGTCGCTCTTAAAAGGACCCATTTTGCTCTTAAAGGGACCCAGGTCGCTCTTAAAGGGACCCAGGTAACTCTTTTTTAACCCCTTGCCGCAAAATGACGTTTGGGGAACGTCATGTAAAGTAGGTAGTTAATGCAACATGACGTTCCCCAAACGTCATGTTGTTCCTGCCTCCCCCCGCAGCCCGTAAGTGAGATCGGGCAGCGGGAGGAGGCAGTATCACACCACATCCTCCCGCTGCCTCTGCCCGGAGGGGAGCCGCGCTCCCCCCGGGCAGTTAACCCCATAAACGCCGCGGTCGATGCGACCGCAGCGTCTATGGGGGAGATGTGGTGTTTGCCGCTGATCGGGCGGCGGGAGGAGGCTGCCGGACGTTGCCTCCTCCCGCCGCCACTGTCACAGTGTCCCCTGGCCCCCCTTCCACTGCCGCCGGTACCGGAGATCGCCGATATCAACATTATACCGGCAATCTCCGGTACCGGCGCCGCCGACAGCTTTCATCTCCCCCCACCGTGAATCCACGGTGGGGGGAGATGAAAATGTAATAATCAGACCCCAGATCAGCCCCCCTAGTGCCCCGATCACTAACCCGCTCCCTCCCCGGGCGGCCATCAGATCCAAGATGGCCGCCCCCATCCCTGCGAACAAACGATGTTTGTTCGCAGGGATGGAATTGAAAGAATGATCAAAGCCCCATGCTCTCCGCCACCGGAGGTAGCGGAGAGCATGGGGCAGTGATCGGGGACCCCCCCGTGTGGTCCCGGAGCAGGCGATCGGCGGTATATACTATATACCGCCGATCGCCTGTTCCCAGTGCTGCCGGCACTTTTTATCCCCTGTCACCATAAATCATTGGTGACAGGGGATAAAAAGTGTTACAGTGTCGCCCCCCAAGTCGCCCCCCACCCCCCCAGTCACCCCCGTCCCCCAGTCACCCGCCCTTCCCATTATACATTACCTGATCCTGGAGCTCCTTCCTCTTCGGTGTCCTGGCTGCTTCTGATGTGCGCATGTGCGCCAGAAGCATCCAGCTCTGAAAATTTAAAGTGACAAAGACCAATTTGGTCTCTGTCACTAAACTATGATTACTGTGATAGAAAATATCACAGTAATCATAGTAATACAGTGAAAATGAATGGATAAAGTACAAAAAGTGAAAAACACACAAAAAAAAAACCCACACACTTTTTATTAAAGTAATAATTGCAGTTTACTCCCAAATTACCCCTAACCCCCCCAGATTACCCGTAACCACCGCACGTTGCCCATAACCGCCCCAGGTTGGCCGAAATCACGCCAGATTGCACGTAACCACCACACGTTGCCCGTAACAACCGCACATTGCCCGTAACCACCGCACGTTGCCCGTAACAACAGCACATTGCCCGTAACCACCGCACGTTGCCCGTAACCACCGCACGTTGCCCGTAACCACCGCACGTTGCCATTAACCATGCCAGATTGCCCGTAACAACCACACGTTGCCCCTAACCACCGCACGTTGCCCCTAACCACTCCAGGTTGCATGTAATCACAACATATTACCCGTAACCACCCCAGGTTGCCCGTAATTACGCCAGATTACACTTAACCACCGCACATTGCCCGTAACAACCGCACATTGCCCGTAACCACCGCACGTTGCCCGTAACAACCGCACGTTGCCCGTAACCACCGCACGTTGCCCGTAACCATGCCAGATTGCCCGTAACAACCACACGTTGCCCCTAACCACCGCACGTTGCCCCTAACCACTCCAGGTTGCATGTAATCACAACAGATTACCCGTAACCACCCCAGGTTGCCCGTAATCACGCCAGATTACACTTAACCACCGCACATTGCCCGTAACCACCGCACGTTGCCCGTAATCACGCCAGATTGAACATAACCACCGCACGTTGCCCCTAACCGCCCCAGGTTGCCTGTAATCACACCAGATTACCCGTAACCACTGCACGTTGCCCCTAATCGCCCCAGGTTGCCCGTAATCACGCCAGATTACACGTAACCACCGCACGTTGCCACTGACGGCCGCACGTTGCCACTGACGGCCGCACGTTGCCACTGACGGCCGCACGTTGCCACTGACTGCCGCACGTTGCCACTGACTGCCGCACGTTGCCTCTCACCACCCCAAATTGCCAAAGACCCCCTCCAGATTGCCGTAACCAACCCAAATTACATATAAGCACTTCAGTTTATCCGTAACCAACCCAGATTGTCCGTAACCACCCCACGTTGGCCGTAACCACAGCAGGTTACCTGTAACCACCCCAGATTGTCTGTAACCACCCCACATTACCTGTAATCTAATTTTTTTATTGTATTTTAGTAACTGTGCTATTCTAATAACTGTTTCTAGCTGCGGTTTTGCTCCAGCAAATTGGCGCTCCTTCCCTTCTGAGCCCGGCTGTGTGCCCATACAGTGGTTTATGCCCACATATGGGGTACCGTTCTACTCAGGAGAACCTGCGTTACAGATTTTGGGGTACATTTTCTTTCCTGTTCCTCGTGAAATTTTGAAATTTCCAACTAAAGGAACATATTACTGGAAAAATTCGAGTTTTTCATTTTTACTGTCTACTTTTGAATACTTTCCTCTAATACCTGTGGGGTCAAAATGGTCACCACACCCCAAGATGAATTCTTTGAGGGGTGTACTTTCCAAAATGGGATGACTTATGGCGAGATTTTACTCCGCTGGCACTACAGGGGCACTAAAAATTGCACCTGGCGCTCAGAAACTTCTTCAGCAAAATCTGCACTGAAAATGCTAATTGGCGCTCCCTTCCTTCTGATCCCTGCTGTGTGCCCATAGAGTGGTTTATACCCACATATGCGGTACCGTTCTACTCACGAGAACCTGCGTTATAAATTTTTGGGTACATTTTCTCTCCTGTTCCTCGTGAAATTGAGAAATTTCAAACTAAACAAACATATTATTGGAAAAATTTGAGTTTTTCTTTTTTACTCTCTACTTTTAAATACTTTCCTCTAATACCTGTGGGGTCAAAATGGTCACCACACCCCAAGATGAATTCTTTGAGGGGTGTACTTTCCCAAATGGGGTGACTTTTGGGGGGGTTCTATTCTGCTGACACTACAGGGGCGCTGCAAACGCACCTGGCGCTCAGAAACTTCTTCGGAAAAATCTGCACTGAAAATGCTAATTGGCGCTCCTTCCCTTCTGAGCCCAGCTGGGTGCCCATACAGTGGTTTATGCCCACATATGGGGTACCATTCTACTCAGGAGAACCTGCGTTACAGATTTTGGCATGCAGCTTCTCCCCTGTTCCTCGTGAAATTGAGAAATTTCCAACTAAACGAACATATTATTGGAAAAATTCTAGTTTTTCAATTTTACTGTCTTATTTTGAATACTTTACTCTAATACCTGTGGGGTCAAAATGGTCATCACACCCAAAGATGAATTCCTTGAGGGGTGTACTTTCCAAAATGGGGTGACTTATGGGGGGTTTCTCGTCTGCGGACACTACAGGGGCGCTGCAAACGCTCCTGGCGCTTAGAAACTTCTTCAGAAAAATCTGCATTGAAAAAGCTAATTGGCGCTCCTTCCCTTCTGAGCCCGGCTGTGTGGCCATACAGTGGTTTACGCCCACATATGGGGTACCGTTGTATTCAGGAGAACCTGCGTTACAAATTTTGGGGTACTTTTTTTCTCTTGTTCCTCGTGAAATTGAGAAATTTCAAACTAAACAAACATATTATTGGAAAAAATTGTGTTTTTCATTTTTACTGTCTAATTTTGAATACTTTCCTCTAATACCTGTGGGGTCAAAGTGCTCATCCTACCCAAAGATGAATTCTTTGAGGGGTGTACTTTCGAAAATGGGGTGACTTTTGGGGGGATTCTATTCTACGGACACTACAGGGGCTCTGCAAACGCACCTGGCGCTCAGAAACTTCTTCAGCAAAATCTGCATTGGAAAAGCTAATTGGCGCTCCCTTCCTTCTGAGCCCCGCTGTGTGCCTATACAGTGGTTTACGCCCACATATGGGGTACCGTTGTATTCAGGAAAACCTGCGTTACAAATTTTGGCATGCTTTTTTTCTCATGTTCCTTTTGAAAATGAGAAACTTTAATCTAAACGTTTGTATTATTTGAAAATTTAAATTTTCGATTTTTTTACGGCCTAATTGTGAATACTTTCCTCCAGCCCCTGTAGGGTTAAAATGCTCATTATACCCCTAGATTAATTCTTTAAGGTGTCTAGTTTCCAAAATGGGGTCACTTATGGGGGTTTCCAGTATACAAGCCTTCTAAATCCATTTAAAAAAAAGAACTGGTCCCTAAAAAAAATCAGTTTTGGAAATTTTCACAAAATGTGATAATTTGCTAATAAATTTCTAAGCCCAGTAACACCCTAAAAAAGTAAAATATGTTTCCAAAATTATGCCAGAATAAAGAGGACATATTGGTAATGTGATTTAGCAACTAATTTATGTGCTATGACTTGCTTTTTTAGAAGCAGAGAATTTCAGAAGTTCATAAAATGCAAAATTTTCAAATTTTTCATGATATTTTGATGTTTTTCACAAAAAATACACAAAGTAGTGACCAAATTTTGCTACTAATATAAAGTGCCATATGTAACGAAAAAACAATCTCAGAATCGCTAGCATACGTTACAGCATCACTGAGCTATAAGCGCATAAAGTGAGACAGGTCAGATTTTGAAAAATGAGCCTGGTCATTAAGGCCAAAACAGGCTTTAGAGGCAAGGGGTTAAAAGGACCCATTTTGCTCTTAAAGGGAACCAGGTCGCTCTTAAAGGGACCCAGGTCGCTCTTAAAGGGACCAATTTCACTCTTAAAGGGACCCATTTCGCTCTTAAAGGGACCCAGGTCGCTCTTAAAGGGACATATTTCGCTCTTAAAGGGACCCAGGTCGCTCTTAAAGGGACCAATTTCACTCTTTTTTTTTTGTCAAATCTATGTTTTATTCACTTTGTAAAACAAGAATAGTACAAACATACGCCGCAGGCGTAATAGAACAGAGGGAACAAACAGGGGTGACAACAAAAGGGACATAGTATCAAAGAACTGTGGGGGGGGGGGGGATACCCTGAAAACAACAGAAGTAATCTTAAGTATCTTAACTGGCATACAACAGGAATATACATATTACACAAAAGAGGTGAGCAGAGGTATAGAGTCTCAGCACTGGTACACAGGGGTGGCAGCGTGCTTAACAATCATTAGAGACTAAGTAGAGTCTCTTAGGGAGGCAGACCAGGTCTTGGTAGGAGGGGTAGAAGCCAATGGAGTGCTCTCTTAACAGTCTAAGGAAGGCGATCCTGCAGAGCTGGGCGGACCAGAGCGTGGCACATTTCCACTCTGTAAGTTCCGGTAGGATAACCAGGGCGACCACGTTTTCAGGAAGGATTCGTGTGTACCATCAACCCAGCTGGTGACTTCTTCCAGTCTAGATATCTGGTGGAGTTTGTCAATCCAGCTGGCTATAGTGGGAGGTTCTGTGCTCAGCCAAGAGAGCGGTATTAGTAGTTTGGCTGCAGCAAGCATGTGGGTGGCTAAAGAGAATTTGGAGGGTGTGAAGGATGGCGTGGGCAGTGCAAGAATCACCAATGGTGCCGTAAGGGCAACGGTGCTGTTGCAAACCACGTTGATAATCCGCTCAATTTCTTCCCAGAAATTTGCCAGGGCTGGGCAAGACCACCAGATATGGGTTAATGATCCTGTATCTCGGTGACAGCGCCAGCATCGCTTGGTGGAGGACAGACCTAGGTGGAATAACCTCTCTGGTGTACGATACCAACGTGTGAGCAGCTTATAATGGTTCTCCTGCATTTTTATGCACCTAGAGAAACCATAGGAGTTGCGCAGAATGGAGTGTCTATCGGATATTGACAGAGTGATTTGGAGTTCCTTTTCCCACGATTGTAGGAATAGAGGGGGGCTCTGCGATCTATCTGTGAGCAGGTGGTCATAAAAGAAGGATAATTTCAATTTTCTCGCAGCTCTAGTGATGCAAGAACTCTCAAGCCATGTCAATTCTCTTTTCGCTTTGTTAGAGCGGAGGAAGGAGGAGCAGATTTGCCGTATAATGTGTATTTGTAGGAAGTTGAGAGAGTGTGGAGCCACTAGAGACTGGATGTGTTCAGTGGACGGGGGTAAGTTGTCAATCATCACTGCTGAGATGGGGACCTTGGCTAACTGGTGCCACACCGAGTCAATTTGAGGCAAAGGGGGTTTTAACAAGTATGGCAGGAGCGATGCAGGGGTGAGCGGAGAGGGCGTATCAGTCTGAACAATTGGCCGAAGCCAGCGAGTCGACAGGGTGCCCTTCAGTAGGGGGTTTGAGAGATGTTTGATCTCCTGTACTGTGGGTGACCATAGAAGTTTAGTGGTGTCGCCGTCATAGGACGCCGTCTCCAGGTCAGAGCCACGTAGTAGTCCACCTACCGTAACCATCTCCACCCACCGTTGCAATTGCACCGCCTTATAGTAAGTCTCAATGTCTGGCAAGCCCAGACCGCCTCTAGACTTTTTCTGGGTGAGAACTGAGTGGGGTAGTCGGGGTCTCCTTTGGTGCCATAGAAAGTTCCTAAAGTGTCTTTTCACTTCTGTGAAGAAAGTGGTCGGAAGGTCCATAGGGACCATGGTGAGGTGGTACAGTATAATGGGGGTCACGTATGTTTGGAGCAGGTTCTTTCTTCCCATCCATGACAAAAATGGCAGGTTGTAAGTGGATAAAGACTGAGAGATTTTTGATAAGAGGGGTTTAAAGTTAGCATCATATAACAGAGAAGGAGAGCAGGGAATGTGGATACCTAGGTATTTTATGGAAGTCTCAGGCCAGGTAAAGGGGGAGGAAGCTTTAAGATTAGATACTGTGTGGGAGGGGAGGGTAATGTTAAGTATTTCTGATTTATTATAATTCACTTTAAAGTTAGAGATATAGCCGAATTCTGAAAGGATAGATTGGATATGGGGAAGGGAGCGTTCGGGATTTGTGATGAGGAGGAGAAGGTCGTCGGCGAAGGCTGCCGCTAAATGTGTGTGAGTGCCTATGGTGAGGCCCTGTATGACAGGGTCCTGGCGAAGGCTTTGGAGAAGGGTCTCCATAACTAGGATGTATAGAGAGGGCGAAAGCGGGCAGCCCTGCCGAGTACCGTTCTTTATGGGGAAAGGGGAAGAAAGAACTCCGTTCACTTTGACTTTAGCCGTGGGGGCGGAATATAGAGTTAGGATGGCGGAGACAAACTGGGCTGGGAACCCGAATTTACAGAGAACCGCCTCCATGTAGTCCCAGGCCACTCTATCAAATGCCTTCTCGGCGTCGGTGCAGAGAAGGACGAGAGGTGTATTAGAGTGGTGTGCGTAGCACACTGCGTGTAGAACCCTGTGGGCATTATGTCTGCCTTCCCTGCCTTTCACGAACCCAGTCTGATCCGTATGGATCAACCGTGGCAGCAACAAGCCTACCCTGTTCGCTAGAAGCTTAGCCCAAAGCTTTAAGTCAATGTTAAGCAGTGAGATAGGCCTGTAGTTCGAACAGGAAGTAGGATCTCTACCTTCTTTTGGTAGTACCACAATGTGGGCCTCCAAGGACTGTTGGGGTAGGGACCCGCCGTCCATAAGGCAGTTGCAAACATTCGTGAAGTATGGGAGGAGAATATCGCTGAATTTTCGGTAATATAATATGGATAGACCGTCCGGCCCTGGGCTCTTGCCCAGAGGAAAGGAAAAGAGAGCGTCTTTAACTTCTTGGGGTGTGAAGGGGGCCATTAACTGGGTTATGTCATCTGGTGAGGCTGCAGGAAGTTGTAAGTGCTGAAGAAACGTTGAAATGAGCTGAGATCGGGAGTCTGTCATGTCGTTATGTACAGGGAGGCAATATAAGGCCTGATAGAAGTCTCTGAAGGCATTTGCTATCTCTTTGGACGTCTCTAGTGTACGGCCCTGGGGGGATTGTATTTTGTGGACAAATGTTTTTTCTTTTCTCTTTTTAATGAGCGCAGACATTAATTTGCCTCCCTTGTCGCCATGAGCATAAAGCTTCTGTTTGTAATATAAGAGGTTTTTGGCCAGTTTGACGTTTATGAGGTCTCTAAGCCTCTCTCTAAGTTTCTGCAACTCCTCCACAGTCGCCAGGAGGCGAGATCGTTTGTGCTGTGTCTCCAATTGGGAAATTTGAGACAGCAAAGAATCTATTTCCTTCAATTTGTCTTTTTTGACTTTGGAGCCGAGAGAGATGAGAATCCCTCGCATGTAGGCTTTATGAGCCTCCCAGATGACCGTCGGAGGAGTTCCTGGAACGTTGTTAATCTGAAAGTAAGTGTCTAGGTGGTTGGTAAGGTAGGACATATGTGACGGGGTGGCGAGCAGCGTCTCATTGAGGCGCCACGTCCACTCTCTGGGTGGTAGATGGGACATTTCTAGTGTGGCAGATACCGGGGAGTGGTCTGAGAAGGTGCGGGGCTCTATGTCCGCGGACGTCAGGGAGGGAAGGAGGCTGTCATGGATGAATATATAGTCCAGTCTCTGGTGAGTTCGGTGTGGTGCGGAGAAGAAGGTGTAATTGGATGCGGACGGGTGAAGAACCCTCCATGAGTCATTTAGATGGAGAGTTCTCAAACGCCTCTTGATGTTGTTCAGAGCCGGTTGAGTGAGAGTCGAGCGCTTAGAGGAAGAATCCAAGAGGGGATCTAATGTGACATTGAGGTCTCCGCCAATTATTAGGGGGCCTTCTGCGAACGCCACCAATTCCTCCAGCGTGCGACTCAGCCAAGCGACTTGTTTTGAGTTAGGTGAGTATAAACAGGCTAGTGTGTATGGCAGATTTCCTATTTTCCCTTTGATGAATAAGGACCTACCATCACCAGAGCTGCGAGAGGAAGAGAGAAGGAAAGGAACATCTCGATGAATTGCAATAGAAACACCTCGCGATGCAGAGCTGTCACCGGTACTGTGGAACCAATGGGAGAAATAGTTTAAAGGAAGCTTAGGTACTTTTTGAGTTTTAAAGTGCGTCTCCTGAAAAAATGCGACAGATATCTTGTCCTTCTTCAGGAGAGACAGTATTCTATTCCTCTTTTGAGGAGAATTGAAACCTTTCACATTATATGTCATTAGCTTCAACGACGACATAGTATAGTATGTAACAGAAAACGTTTCATAACCTGATAATGGAAGGGTATGCACCCAGGGGTTGGGATGGGAATACAAGGAGAGGGGAGGGGTAGATGAGGGGTAGAAAGAACCTGGGAACCAACAGTGTGTTGATCAGTTGTCATTGTGATGGTGATCAAACAAGTGAGGTTGAAATAGAGGGGACGGTGGGGGGGGGGGGGTAACAGACTAGAGGAACAGATAAATGTAGAAGAGAAGGTCAACCCAGATGGGCTGATAAAAGGAGGAGGAAAAGGGGGGGGGGGAGAGTGTAAGATTAACCCTGATCCGATGCGTAGACCCTGTGTTGCCTGCTATCTATAAGGAACATATCATGACCACAGAGCATTAAAGTGTGTGGGGGGGGAAATGTTAAGTAAGAGGAGAGAAATTAGACGGGTGAGGGGGAAGGGAGGGAGAGGAGCAATCAGCCATATTGTCAGCAGAGGGGGGGGAGAAAAGAGGAGAAGATCTCCGTAACAGATGAGTTGCAGTTTATGAAATGTAGAGGGCTCGCAGCTAAGTGCGTGATACAGAAGCCATATACAACAGTCTAATCTGCTACATAGGGAGGAGGTAGCAAACATGGATGGTATTAAAACCAACAGTAACATAGAGCTAGGGCACTTGTGTCAGAGGCCCAGCCAGGAAAAAGGAAACAAAAACCTGCGAGATTTATGTCCTCGAGTTCAGGTGCCAGAGTCTTGGGTGTGCTGCTGCGGAGATCTCTTGTTCCTGGGTGGCTTGTGTTTCCCTACTTTAGCCCAGGGGGTCATCTTAGGCAAATCTGGCAGGCGGGTTGCTGACTGGACAGGCATCCAAGAAGGGATATCCAGCGGTGGTATGTCTAGGAGCTCCCATATTTTGTTGAGATCTTCTGGGGTGTGGATTGAGAATCTCCTTCCCCCTCTTATGATAGCCAGGCCAAACGGATATAGCCAGGCATACTGGATCTTCATTTCTCTCAATTTGGTCAGCAAAGGTTTCAGGAGGCGCCTTTTCATCAGTGTTGATGCTGCAATGTCCTGGAATAGCTGTACCGGCTGCCCGTCGAGTGCGAGGCCCGGATGCTCTCTGTTCGCTTTAAAGATGGCTGCAGTGTCAACAAAGCTCAGGAGGCCGCAGATCACATCACGCGGGCCTTCGTCTTCCCTGGGTTTGGGGCGAAGGGCTCTATGGATTCGCTCAATGATGATGTTAGCAGCTCTCTCTTCTCCTAATAAATCAGTGAACAGCTGACCTGCAATGCTCTGCAAAGCTTCAGGAGCATAGGATTCAGGAATACCTTTAAATCTGACATTCTTCCTCCTGCTCCTATTTTCTTGGTCTTCTAGAAGCAGATAAGTGCGATTAAGGTGTGTTTCATGCTGCTGTAGGGAATGGGACACTGTATCGCAGTATGTGACAACCTCCGTCGTCACTGTCTCTAACTGCTCCATGCGGTCTCCGACATGGCGGACATCTTGTTTCAGATCTGCCAGCTCTTTCATCACTGGGGTGAACGCATTGTGCAGCGCCCGCTGGATCGTCTTGCGCAGGTAGGATCTTGAGATCAGGGTGGCATCAGGGTCCTCACCCT
The DNA here is from genome assembly GCF_027789765.1 of Dendropsophus ebraccatus. NCBI lineage: Eukaryota > Metazoa > Chordata > Amphibia > Anura > Hylidae > Dendropsophus > Dendropsophus ebraccatus. The sequence continues at coordinate 55,376,448 of NC_091462.1, forward strand.
CAGTCATATTGCTCGTAACGCTCTCTATGTCGGAGTCGTCTGCTGTCCCGCAGTCGCGCGTACCTCGAGGCGCCATTTTAGCTGAGCGTGGCGGGCTCTGGTCCGGTTTCTTTTTGGCGGATTGCTCCGTTTCTCTCCCCGTACGGTGTTTCTTAGGGGTGCCGGAAGGTCCCGGACCCTTATCTTTCCCCACTCTCATGATATCAGAGGCTGTGGTCTGCAATTAGAGGGCTAAACAGGGTCTTGCTGAGAGGAGCTGATCTGCTATGCGTCCATCTCTGTTCGCGGTCAGGCTCCGCCCCCCACCAATTTCACTCTTAAAGGGACCATTTTCACTCTTAAAGGGACCAATTTCATGCTTAAAGGGACCCATTTTGCTCTTAAAGGGACCCATTTCGCTCTTAAAGGGACCCAGGTCGCTCTTAAAGGGACTCATTTTTGCTCTTAAAGGGACCCAGGTCGCTCTAAAAGGGACCCAGGTCGCTCTTAAAGGGACAAATTTCACTCTTAAATGGACCAATTTAATGCTTAAAGGGACCCATTTCGCTCTTAAAGGGACCCAGGTCGCTCTTAAAAGGACCCATTTTGCTCTTAAAGGGACCCAGGTCGCTCTTAAAGGGACCCAGGTCGCTCTTAAAGGGACATATTTCGCTCTTAAAGGGACCAATATCACTCTTAAAGGGACCAATTTCACTCTTAAAGGGACCAATTTTATGCTTAAAGGGACCCATTTAGCTCTTAAAGGGACCCAGGTCGCTCTTAAAGGGACCCAGGTCGCTCTTAAAGGGACCCATTTTGGTCTTAAAGGGACATATTTCGCTCTTAAAGGGACATATTTTGCTCTTAAAGGGACCCAGGTCGCTCTTAAGGGGACCCAGGTAGCTCTTAACCCCTTAACGACATCGGGCGTAAACTTACGCCCTCGCGCCCTGGTACTTGGCGCATCAGGGCGTAAATTTACGCCCGATGTTTCCCCGATCGCTGCGTGTTCGCACACAGCGATCGGGGAAGATGGCCTGCTATAAATCATAGCAGGCCATCTTAGCTTCACGGCACGGGGGGTAGTTAACACCCCCGTGCTTACGATCGCCGCTATAGGCTGATCAATTCTGTCCGAGGACGGCACCGACCGCCATTACTGTAAAAAGTAATGGTGGTCACCGTGCCACCGGCCCGATCGCCGTGAACGGCTGTCCGGTACCGCCTGGCCGTTCACGGCGATCGGGCCGGTGGCACGGTGATCAGAGTCCCACAAAATAGTAAATACCTGCCCTGGACCCCTCAGCTAGGTAGCCGAGGGGTCCAGAGCAGGTATTACTCACCTGTCCCGGGCTCCTGATCGGCGTCTTCCGGGTTCGCGGCGTCCTCGTGTTCGTTCGGGTCTTCGGCTTCCTCCGTGACGTCACGTTCGGCTTCTCTCGGCTATTTTCGGCTCCAGCGTCGGCTTTTTCCGTATTTTGCGCTCTGCTGCCCTCTAGCGGCTGATGTGTGTAATACACTTATCAGCAGCTACAGGGATGTTCAGAATGTAGAAAAAATGTTTGTTTTTTTTTTCAATTTTTTTTTTCTATTTTCCGCACCCTATCGCCGCTGAGTGTTGATCAGCATCGCACGAAAGTGCGCTGCTAATCAGCAACTCCTCCTTTTTGGCGTAGGGTGTTTTTTTTCTATATTCTACTTCCACGGTCTGCTTATAAGTGCCGCACATAAGTGCGGCATTTATCAGCAACTCCTTTGTTGGCGTAGGTTTTTTTTTTTTATACTTACTGTAAAAAAACACGTAAAAAACATTACATTACACCACACTACATTGAATAAAGTATGACACTACACCACTACATACCCCATATACCAATCCCCGTATAAAGATGGCCCCCAGGGTGTTTTCAGCGTCAGAGGAATACGTTATTGCCTCCGACACCGAAACAGCCAGTGAGGATGAATGGGGGGGATCCTTCTTTCCTCCATTCATCCTCATCATCCTCATCATCCAGTGACATGTCTGGGGGGTAGCATAGCGTACGCTGCCCCCCAGACACGTCTTTTCTGCCAGTACCGTCCCAATAAGAGATGACGGTATGGTGTGAAATTCTACAAACTCTGTGAGTGTACCTCAGGGTACACTTACAGATTTAGGGTACGTGCACACTGCGGAATGGCAAAGGATAACTCTTCGTGCATTCCGCAGCTGGCACCCGCCAGCGGACTGATGCGGGCGCATGTCTCTACCCGTGTCATAGACTCCATTCTATGCACGGGCGGATTCCGTCGTCCATCCAAAGAATGAATACGTTGGACGGAGAGCGGAATCCGCCCATGCATAGAACGGAGTCTATGACACGTGTGGAGACGTGCGCCTGCATCAGTCCGCCGGTGGGTGCCAACTGCGGAATGCACGAAGGGTTATCTTTTGCGATTCCGCAGTGTGCACGTACCCTTAGAGTGTATGTAGGAAGGGAAACCCGAATTAAGCCCCCAGATGCCCCCTCCCCCCCTCCCATCCTCGGAACAAGTGGGAAGATCGTCCGGGAACTGATCTTCCCACTGCTGGATAAAGGTTACCACCACCTGTACGGGGATAACTTTTATACCAGCACCCCCCCTTCCGGTCCCTCGCTGCCCGAGCTACTGTAGCTTGCGGCACGATCCGAACATATCAGAAGTAGTAATAGAGCTCTAATATTTAGCAGCCATGGAGCGGACCCAGCGCTTCTGGATATGAAGGACCTCGTATCGCACCAGGACAACATTTTCCAGGTGACGTCCCCCACAGAGGAGAACAGGAGACCCCAGAAGAAGTGCAGAGTGTGGCGTAACAGGGGGATCAGGAAGGACACCATTTTCCAGTGTGACATCTGTCCTGATCCCCCCGGCCTCTGCATACTGGATCGCTTCAAGGCGTACCACACGTCACTGGAGTTCTACATTTTCTAAATTCTGTCCCTTATTCCTATTTCAGGGGTCACGTTGATCCAGGGATTATTCTGATTGCCATTATGTCGGGAAGGAATTTTTTCCCTGTGATGAGGCTACTGTTTTTGCCTTCCTCTGGATAAACACAGGTTGAGTTTGATGGACACCTGTCATTTTCAACCTTATGAACTAATAATTGGCCTAATATCCCCAAATAAATTAGAATTGTCCCATTTCCCCAGCTAAGTAGGTATGGCCGCCATTCCCATTAGAGGAGGCCATGATGCAATTACAAAGCCTCTGTGCGGCCAGGACAGTAGAAACCCACCACAAGTGACCCCATTCTGGAAACTACACCCGATAAGGAATCTAACAAGGGGTGCAGCGGGGATATGGCCCCCTGGTGACGGCCACATTTGGGACGTGAAAATGAAAAAAATTGTATTTTTTATTTTCTCGGCACATGTTCTACGTAAGTGCCCGTCACCAGTGGGGTCCATATGCTCACTGCACCCCTTGTTAGATTCCGTATGGGGTGTAGTTTCCAGAATGGGGTCACTTGTCGGGGGTTTCTACTGTCCTGGCAGCACAGGAGCTTTGTAATTGCGACATGGCCTCCATCCTCCATTCCAGCCTCTAAATGGCGCTCTGTCCCTTTGGTGACTTGCCCTGTGCCCATATGGCACATTATGCCCACATGTGGGGTATTTTCGTACTCAGGGGAAATTACCCTACACGTTTTGTGTTCATTTTCTTTTTTAACCCCTTGTGGAAATGGAAAAAAATCAAGGCTAGACCAACATTTAGTGTAATTTTTGTAAAATTTTTACTCTAAATCATTAATCTTGTCATGATTTTTTCATTTTCACAAGGGGTTAAAAGATAAAAAAAAACATTTAATGTGTAGCGCAATTTCCCCTGAGTACGGAAATACCCCACATGTGTATATAAAGCGCCATTCGGGTGCAGGGTAAGCCTCCGAAGGGACTGAGCTCCATTTGGTTTTTGAAGGCTGGATTTGGATGGAATGGATTTCGAGGGGCCATGTTGCATTCAAAAGGCCCCTGTGTTGCCAAGACAGTTGAAACCCCCCACAAGTGACCTCATTATGGAAACTGCACCACTCAAAGAATGTAACAAGGGGTGTAGTGAGCATATGGACCCCACTGGTGACGGGCACAAATGTGGAACAATGTGGCGTGAAAATGAAATATAAAATTTTTTACACTATAATGTTGGTTTAGCCTTGAATTTATCATTTTCACAAGGGGTTAAAAGAGGAAAAAAAAAACAAAATGTGTAGAGCAATTTCCCCCGAGTCCGTAAATACCCCACATGTGAACATAAAGCGCCATGTGGGCGCAGGGTAAGCCTCCGAAGGGAAGGAGCACCATTTGGATTTTGGAGGTTGGATTTGGCTAGAATGGATGATGAACGCCATGTCGCATTTACAGAGCCCTCGTGCTGCCAAAACACTGGAAACCCCCAACAGATATAACGGGACCCAGGACGCTCTTAAGGGGACCCAGGTAGCTCTTATTGGGATCCAGGTCGCTCTTAAAGGGACCAATTTCACTCTTAAAGGGACCAATTTCACGCTTAAAGGGACCCAGATCGCTCTTAAAGGGACACATTTTGCTCTTAAAGGGACATATTTCGCTCTTAAAGGGACATATTTTGTTCTTAAAGGGACCCAGGTTGCTCTTAAAGGGACCCATTTTGCTCTTAAAGGGACCCATTTCGCTCTTAAAGGGACCCAGGTCGCTCTTAAAGGGACCAATTTCACGCTTAAAGGGATATATTTTGCTCTTAAAGGGACCCATTTCGCTCTTAAAGGGACCCATTTCGCTCTTAAAGGGACCCAGGACGCTCTTTAAGGGATCCAGGTCACTCTTAAAGGGACCCATTTCGCTCTTAAAGGGACCAATTTCACGCTTAAAGGGATATATTTTGCTCTTAAAGGGACCCAGGTCGCTCTTAAAGGGGCCCATTTCGCTCTTAAAGGGACCCGGGTCGCTCTTAAATTGACATATTTCGCTCTTAAAGGGACATATTTTGCTCTTAAAGGGACCCAGGTTGCTCTTCAAGGGACCCAGGTCGCTCTTAAAGGGACCAATTTCACTCTTAAAGGGACCAATTTCACACTTAAAGGGACATATTTTGCTCTTAAAGGGACACAGGATGCTCTTAAAGGGACCCAGGTGGCTCTTAAAGGGACCCAGTTCGCTCTTAAAAGGACCCAGGTCGCTCTTGTGACATGTGCCTCTTTAAGAGCGACATGGGTCCCATACCTTTTGGAGTGACTTGGGTCCCTTTAAGAGCAACATGCGTCCCGTCTGTTTAAGAGCAACTTGGGTCCCGTCAGTTTAAGAGCGACTTGGATTCCTTTAAAGGGGTAGTTCACCCCCAAAAAAATTCTTTCAAATCAACTGCTGTCATGAAGTGCCAGAGATTTGTAATTTACTTCTATTAAAAAATCTCAAGCCTTCCAGTACTTATCAGCTGCTGTATGCCCAACAGGAAGTTGTATTATTTCCAGTCTGGACAGCAGGAGAGGTTTTCTATGGGGATTTGCTCCTGTTTTGGACAGTTCCTGACATGGACAGAGGAGGCAACAGAGAGCACTGTGTCAGACAGGAAAGAAAACACCACTTCCTGCTGGACACACAGCAGCTGATAAGTACTGGAAGACTTGATATTTTTTAATAGAAGTGAATTACAAATCTCTGGCACTTTATGGCACCAGTTGATTTGAAAGAAAATTTTTTTGGGTGGACTACCCCTTTAAGAGCTACATGGGACCCTTTAAGAGTGACTTGGGTCCCGTCCTTTTAAGAGCGACTTGGGTCCCTTTAAGAACGACTTGGGTCCCTTTAACCTCTTAAGGACATAGGACGTACCGGTACGTCCTATGTCCTCACTTGCACTTCAAAGCGGGGCCGCGCGGCGGCCCCGCTTTGAAGTGCCGCGATCCCGGGTGCCGCGTGTAGCCCGGGACCGCCGCTATTAGCGGGCACGGTCTGATCGCCGTGCCCGCTAATTAGCTAATCGGAGGCAGCTGTCAAAGTTGACAGCTGCCTCCGATTACCGGAGGCAACCTTTCCCTGGTGTCTAGTGGGGGAGATCGCTCCTCCGGGACCTTGTCCCGGAGGAGCGATCTCCGTTACTGATGCCGGCCAGGGACGCGTCCAAGATGGCGCCGTCCTCGGCTCGGCACTCGTTTGTTTCCGGCTGCAGCAGCCGAAAGCAAACGAGTGCCGATCTCATGGATCTCTGCAGCATATCTATGCTGCAGAGATCTCAATGAGAGATCCAAGTGTATATACTAGAAGTCCCCCATGGGGGCTTCTAGTATATGTGTAAAAAAAAAAAAAAAAGTGTTGTTTATAGTAAAAAGCCCCCTCCCCTAATAAAAGTCTGAATCACCCCCCTTTTCCCAGGTTTTAAATAAAAGTAAACAAATAAATAAATAAATAAACATGTTTGCTATCGCCGCGTGCGTAATCGCCCGAACTATTAATTAATCACATTCCTGATCTCGTACGGTAAACGGCGTCAGTGCAAAAAAATCCCAAAGTGCAAAATTGCGCATTTTTGGTCGCATCAAATCCAGAAAAAATTTAATAAAAAGCGATCAAAAAGACGTATATGGGCAATCAAGGTACCAATAGAAAGATCACATCATGGCGCAAAAAATGACACCTCGCATAGCCCCATAGACCAAAGGATAAAAGCGCTATAAGCCTGGGAATGGAGCGATTTTAAGGAACGTATATTGGTTAACAACGGTTTGAATTTTTTACAGGCCATCAGATACAATATAAGTTATACATATTATATATCGTTTTAATCGTAACGACTTGAGGAACATGCATAACAAGTCAGTTTTACCCCAGGGTGAATGGCGTAAAAACACATTTCCCCCAAATAAAAGAAATGCGTTTTTTTTTTTCAATTTCACCACACTTTGAATTTTTTTCTGGTTTCGCAGTGTACTTTATGCAAAAATTCAGCCTGTAATTGCAAAGTACAATTAGTGACGCAAAAAATAAGGGCTCATGTGGGTTTCTAGGTGGAAAAATGCAAGTGCTATGACCTTTTAAACACAAGGAGGAAAAACCGAAAACGTAAAAACGAAAATGGGCCATGTCCTTAAAGGGTTAAGAGCGACATGGCTCCCGTCCCTTTAAGAGCGACTTGGGTCCCTTAAAGAGCGACTTGCGTTCCTTTAAGGGCGACCTGGGTCCCTTTAAGAGCGATCTGGGTACTTATAATGGTAAAGATCATTGCTCGGTTACCATGACAATCTTACTCATGTCGGGGAGACAAAATCATTAAGGACCTTCCATATATTACATCTTCTATTGGCCAACAGTGGACATGTGACTGTGGATGGTGTGATACATTGCCTGACAAAACCTTAGAGTTCCTATTGGCTGCTATATCTCAGCTATTTGCATATGTGCTGTGATTGGCTGTTAGCGGTTAGTGTGGCCATTATTTGCAATGGGCCATTATTTTCTATGGGAAATTTGGGGTCGTTTAACGTAAATTTCTTAAAAACGACAAATCCAATCGAAACGAAAAATAGATAGCACACCTCACACCGCCGAGGGCTTTGAAACGCAGTTTGAATGGAGTGTGTGCACAAAGCGGTTCAGGCTGTATTACGCGCAGAAAAATGGCTGGAAGAAGAAACGGAAGAAGAAGAATACGGATTACAATATAGTGCTTTTCAAGCACTATAATAACTGGGGATTTAATGGTAAAACATCTCATTTGGTTTAGTACTTGACCAACATCCTAAATACTAAGTTGGCATTACAGAACAGTTTTCACAGCCGGGAAGCAAAACTGGAATCCAGAACCATTTAAAACCCATTTTATTTTTCTAAACTAGAGAAAAGAACCTCATATTAGTCATCATTCCCAATTGCCTTCTTTCATAAAAATTTCACAGCTAACAGACACTATATAATTTTGAAAGATGTAGTTTTAAAGTTAGTAAAATTGTATTTTAATTCCATTAAGCGTACTGAGTGCTTGCTACAGTATTTATAGCAGTAAGAGGAAAAAGCTATTATTAACACCTTTGCAACATAGGAGACATTTATTAATTTGACTCTAATTCAGCCCCTTGAAGCATTAAAGAATTCTTTATGTATAACAACCAAATTTAATCTTATAGCACTTTTTAGAGCACAAAGTATTTCACATTTAATTTCTTGCAGATGAGCAAGGAGGCAATTAGTGGAATAAGCTCGTCACTGGGGAGCTGTTGATCAAATTACGTTTCTTTCTAAGGAGTAAATGCACGGCAGAAATGAATATGTTTTTCGCCTGAATGTCATGCAAATGTCTTTTGCAGTGTAATTGTAATGGATGAAGTCAAATTTTTTAAAAGAAAAGCAGAAATGGATCATTTAGCTGTAGATTTATCTAAAAGCTGCTTGGAAGTTAAAGTGGATATCTGAAGAGCAAGATAGGTCCTACCTTTTCTGCTCTCTGGTGCTCCACCTCCCCCCTCTGTCCTTCTGTGCTGATACTTCCACAAACGAGAGGGGGTGGGAGCAGGTTGTGGGTAGTGAGCAATATCTGGCATAACATCGCAACATCGGTAACATTGGGCAGTTATTGATCACTGCCCACAACATGCCCCCCCCCCCTTCTCTGCAGAGGTATCAGCACAGATGGGCAAAGGGGGTAAGTGGAGTTCCAGAAAGCAGAAAAAATTAGGACCTTTCCTGCTTTCCAAATATATTCCCTTTAAGATGATTTTCACCTTCTATATAAAGGATTTGCAGGGAGGTTTCTGAGTTTATAAAAAGGGTACCCTGTTCAGTATCCTCGTCTCTTGGCCAGTCACTCATATGGGAGGACAACATTACACGGTCAACTAGTAAGGGCAATAGGAAGACCCTGATGTATAGGGGTTTTCTTGCTATTATCGTTTAATACTAAACCTTAGTTGTTTATTTATAACAATGTAAATGATAAGAAACTATTATCTGTACCCGCTAATGGACATTCCATGCAGTGATTTCATTTAAGAACTTAAAGTCTCTTCAATCGGATTGAAGTGATCGATTATGGAGCTGTCTGTGTAATGCTATTTCAATGGCCTGACATTTTCTGCTGCCTTCAAAAGGAAGACCAGCATCAAGTCTCTTTTTCTTTCAAGTCTGAGAAGGTAACAGTTTTCAAAGAGCTCACAGTATACTGTGACCATAGCTGACCTCTGGTCGGATTTGCACCACTTATACCCAGGCGCGGACTGGCCCACAGAGGATCAGGGTAATCCCCCGTTGGGCCCTACCCCTTGGTGGGCCCCTGAGCAGGAGGTGGGCCTCCCTGTCTAGCAGCTCCAGGACGACATATAATACTCTGGCACTGCTGCACATGCCATTCACCCGGTCACTCACTGCCTCTATCTAGTAACTTGGGGTTTCATCATATTATATATAGGGAGGGAGTAACTGTGCTGACAGACAGCACCATGTAGTGTGCAGATTTAAGGCAGCCTCCGCCACCTCCTCCTCTCAGGCTGCCTCCATCTGCTCTATGTGCTGCTGCTGGCAGTTGGGACACAAGAGGAAAGGAGGTAGAGGGGCTGCAGCCTGCACAGAGTGGCCCTGGAGCTGCAAATCGGGCAGCAGGTGAGCTATACCTGGTACTTTACAGTATCAGAGGTAAATCTGTGTGTGTGGACATGAAGTATGTATATTATGTAAGTCTGTGTGAATGATTCATGTGTGTGTGTATTATCTATGCATATATGTAATGTGCATTTGTTTAGATGTGCGTATTGTGTGTGTGTGTGTGTGTGTGTGTGTGCGCGCGCGTGCTCGTATAATGTATGAATATAAATTTTTTTATATCTGTGTATGTATTGTGTACTAGAAAATGTACCCGGCGCTGCCCGGGTATAAAGTGTCAGTGTGTTAATTAGATTTGTTCTAAGGTGCCCAGGAGGCCAAGCTAAAGGTATTGTTTCATCTGAGTTAATCAGTGAAATTAGTGTATACCTGTAGTGCATAGTTGGAGGGGTTCTGTATACCCACAATGTATAGTTTTTAGGGGTCTCGCATATCTGTAGTGCATAGTTGGGGGGGCTGTATACCTATAGTGTATAGTTGGGGGGGGTCCTGTATATCTGTAATGTGTAGTTGGGGGGGCTGTATACCTGTAGTGTATAGTTGAGGGAGGTCCTGTATACCTGCAGTGTACAGTTGGTGAAGGTCCTGTATACCTGTACTGTATAGTTCGGGGGTCCTGTATACCTGTAGTATATAGTTGGTGCTGTATGCCTGTAATGTATAGTTGGTGGAGGTCTTGTATACCTGTAGTTTATAGTTTGAGGGTCCTGGATACCTGTAGTGTATAATTGGTGGAGGTCTTGTATACCTGTAGTATATAGTTTGGGGGTCCTGTATACCTGTAGTGCAAAGTTTGAAGGTCCTGTATAACTGTAGTATAGAGTTGGTGGAGGTCCTGTATACCTGTAGTGTATAGTTGGTGGAGTTCCTGTATACCTGTAGTATATAGCTTTGGGGTCCTGTATACCTGTAGTATAGAGTTGGTGAAGGTGCTGTATACCTGTAGTATATAGTTGGTGGAGTTCCTGTATACCTGTAGTGTATAGTTTTGGGGTCCTGTATACCTGTAGTGTATAGTTTGGGGTCCTGTATACCTGTAGTATATAGTTGGTGGAGGTCCTGTATACCTGAAGTATATAGTTGGTGGAGTTCCTGTATACCTGTAGTATATAGCTTTGGGGTCCTGTATACCTGTAGTATAGAGTTGGTGAAGGTGCTGTATACCTGTAGTATATAGTTGGTGGAGTTCCTGTATACCTGTAGTGTATAGTTTTGGGGTCCTGTATACCTGTAGTGTATAGTTTGGGGTCCTGTATACCTGTAGTATATAGTTGGTGGAGGTCCTGTATACCTGAAGTATATAGTTGGTGGAGGTCCTGTATACCTGTAGTGTATAGTTTTGGGGTCCTGTATACCTGTAGTGTAAAGTTTGGGGTCCTGTATTCCTGTAGTATATAGTTGGTGGAGGTCCCCGTCCACCTGTATTGTATAGTTTTGGGGTCCTGTATACCTGTAGTGTCCTGTATACCTGCAGGGTCGTATTTACCATTAGGCACCCATAGTCTGGTGCGTAGGGTAGCACCTTGCAGAGGGGCAGTACCCTCCTGTTCAGACTTGCCAGAAAATCTGGTGTCTTTTCGAGGGGGGTATGGCTGTATTGGTCAGGTCTGGTATAGCGGTGTTATCCAGTCACAGTATGGCGGTATTGGTCAGGTCTGGTATGGCAGTGTTATTTAGTCACAGTGTGTCGGTATTGGTCATGTCTGGTATGGCGGTGTTATCCAGTCACAGTATGGCGGTATTGGTCAGGTCTGGTGTGGCGGTGTTCTCCAGTCACAATGTGGCGGTATTGGTCAGGTCTGGTATAGTGGTGTTATCCAGTCACAGTATGGCGGTATTGGTCAGGTGTGGTATGGCAGTGTTATCCATTCACAGTATGGCAGTATTGGTAAGGTCTGGTATGGCAGTGTTATCCAGTCATAGTATGGCGGTATTGGTCAGGTGTGGTATGGCAGTGTTATCCAGTAACAGTATGGCGGTATTGGTCAGGTCTGGTATAGCAGTGTTATCCAGTCACAGTATGGCGGTATTGGTCAGGTCTGGTGTGGCAGTGTTACCCAGTCACAGTATGGCGGTATTGGTCAGGTCTGGTGTGGCGGTGTTACCCAGTGACAGTTTGGCGGTATTGGTCAGGTCTGGTATAGTGGTGTTATCCAGTCACAGTGTGGCGGTATTGGTCAGGTCTGGTATGGCAGTGTTATCCAGTCACAGTATGGCGGTATTGGTCAGGTCTGGCAGTGTAATCCAGTCACAGTATGGCGGTATTGGTCAGGTCTGGTATGGCGGTGTTATCCAGCACAGTATGGCGGTATTGGTCAGGTCTGGTGTGGCAGTGTTACCCAGTCACAGTTTGGTATACGTGTAATGCCCTGTATATACATGTACTGTATAGATGGAGTAGGGGGCCCTGTATATACATGTACTGTATAGATGGAGTAGGGGGTCCTGTATATACATGTACTGTATAGATGGAGTAGGGGGTCTACCAGTTATTACTGTGGATGTTGTGAGGCAGCTTCCCTAGCAACCATTGCTCCCTGTGAAAATGAAAGCAGTAATCCTATTGGTTGCTAAGGCTCCAACTGCCGTGTCTGCTGCAGCTAATTATATCACCTGTGTTTGCAGTGAGGAGATTTCCCCATTCATCTCTATGGGGCGCCTCTCTTCCCCCTCCCCCTCCCCCTCCTGTACATCTGGCGGGGACGGGACCTTCGCTAAAACCTTCCCGGGTACCCAATGTATCTGTGTGCCAAATTTGGGGTCAAACGGTTCAGGCGTTTGGAAGTCTATTTGGGACAGACAGACAGACAGACTTTGATTTTTATTATATAGATGTACATGTTATGTGCACTCACTCACCTTCTATTGCTACACCTGCTGGGGACTCAGCTAAAGTGGCACGTTATGCTGTTTGCATAGAGTGACTGACAAGTTACTAGTAGTGAGCTAGCATCATTGGTCACATACGCAGCTCAGTGCAAAGTTGCTATAGTAATGTCAAAGGTTTGGTGCTTCTTTTATCTGGTGTATGTAGTGTGGGCCCCAAGAATCAGATTTGTGGACGGGTCCAAGGTACCCCAATCTGACATTGGTCAGACTGGTGCTCCCCCTAAAATCTATAGGATAGGGGATATCAAGCTGATTGGTAGGGGTCCCAGTGGTCACGAGAATGTGGAAAAAGGAGCAGGAGAAGTTTTATATGAGGATTTGCTACTGCTCTGGACAGTTACTGACATGTACAGAGGTGGCAGGAGAGAGCACTGTGTCAGCCTGGAAAGAATACTGCACTTACTGCAGGACATACAGCAGCTGATAAGTATGGGAATACTTTTAAATAGAAGTAATTTATTAATCTAAATAACTTTCAAACACCAGTTGATTTGAGAAGAAAAACAACTTTATGCCAGAGGACCTCTTTAAATTAAATAAGAAAGTGGGGAAATGGGTAAAAATGAGAAAACTTAGACTAGACAGTCTAAAAATGTGCCATATTTAGGTCCCTTTCAAACCAGGTTTTTCCTCTTTTCGTTCCCTGACAGATACCTCCTCATATAGTTATGGTGGACACAGACTCCCAAAATTCACACTACTTCCTGATCTTGCTTTTTATTCTAAATCTTCATGTTATGATAGTGATTTGTCTAGAATATGGAACACGTCAAGATTTTGTTTGGCTAAAAAAAATCCAATCAGGACATTTTAACTGTTTAGGCTATGTGCACACTGCGTATCAGACCGGCCGTTCCGTGACCCCGGTCTGTGCCCGAATCATCCCGGCCGGTACTTAAAGCGTAACTATAAAATATTTTGACCATTTAGTTTTAGTTAGTTAAGGCCATTTTAAGAATTTTTGCAATATACAATAATAATCTAAAATGAACAGTTTTTCTAATACATCTAGCTGAATGTGCTCAGAGCCCTGTGTGTGCCTGTGCATTACTTGTCCCTTCCTGCTGGCCACGCCCCGCTGGAGATCCGTACTCTATGTACGGGTTCTCAGCCAGCAAGGACATGACAGGCAGCTCACACTGTAATCCCCCCACTGGTATATGTAGTGTAGGGAAGGGCTGGTATATGTAGTGTAGGGCAGGGCTGGTATATGTACAGTAGGGCAGGGCGGGTATATGTAGTGTAGGGCAGGGCTGGTATATGTAGTATAGGGCAGGGCTGGTATATGTAGTGTAGGGCAGGGCTGGTATATGTACAGTAGGCAGGGCTGGTATATGTAGTGTAGGGCAGGGCTGGTATATGTAGTGTAGGGCAGAGCTGGTATATGTAGTGTAGGGCAGGGCTGGTATATGTAGTGTAGGGCAGGGCTGGTACATGTAGTGTAGGGCAGGGCTGGTATATGTAGTGTAGGGCAGAGCTGGTATATGTAGTGTAGGGCAGGGCTGGTATATGTAGTGTAGGGCAGGGCTGGTACATGTAGTGTAGGGCAGGGCTGGTATATGTAGTGTAGGGCAGTGATAGCAGATAACAGTGTGCATATGGATTATACATGTTCCCATAAGTCTCTAGTGGTCTCTGCAATTTTAGGGAGGCAGCAGGTGCACTGTACCCACAGACCCCCAGCTTCCCACTCCTACCTCAGTGTGGAGCCGGCAGCACTGCATCCCCACTGAGCAGGAAGTAGTGGAGGCTGAGGGGTTTGCAGTCAGTGCAGGACAGGCTGAGGCTCTGGGGCAGGCTGTCAGCAGAGATGGGTGATGGCCCCAATATTACTGATTGATGTACAGCCCAGAGTACACCACCCGCGGCCGAAGCAGGGGGCGGGGCTTTCCATCCAGGGCAGGGCTTATCAGGACATTATTTTCCCCACACAAACAAATGAATATCCTAATAAGCCTTGCCCCCTGCTCCGGCCGCGGGTGGTGTGCAGTGGGAAGTTCTGATGCGGGCGTGCATGGGTGCGCCCCCATCAGAACTCAGCAGCAGTACCGGCCGGGATGATATTTTCTTAGACCAACCGTTCCGTGACCTGGCCAAACTGCAGGTCTCTTACTAGGTGTGACCATAGCCTAAACATGCATTTTGATTGGTGAACTCATTGAGAGACTTGGGAGTTTACCAACCAAATTGCATCATAAACGCACAGTGTGAACCTGGCCAAAAACTGCCAAGTCTAATCATGTAGCCGCGAGGAGTCAAACGGTGAGTGTTTAGGTTCGGATACCATTACTGAACCCAAACATTTTGACAGATCCGCTCAACACATTTTCAGCTTACTTATACAATGTATATAAAAATACACAGTGTGAGCTGTGACGTGTATTGTAGACATTGCATACATTTTTCCAGCGCATATTTTGGTGTGCAACAGTTGTGAAGTGTTTTTTGTTTTATAACATTTGCTGCTCTTTACATTTTTTATTTTATTTGTAGAGAATTCCTTTAAAGGGTAAAGGGGTACTCCAGCGAAAACTTTTTTTTTTTAAACAAACTGGCGACAGAAATATAGATTATATAGATTTCTAATTTACTTCTATTAAAAAATCTCAAGCCTTCCAGTAATTATCAGCTGCTGTATGTCCTGCAGGAAGTAATGTATTCTTTTCAGTCTGACACAGTGCTCTATGCTTCCTCCTCTGTCCATATCAGGAACTTGCTCTGGACAGTTCCTGACATGGACAGAGGTGTCAGACTTGAAAGAGTGTCAGACTTGAAAGAATACACAAGTACTGGAAGACTGGAGATTTTTTTAAATAGCAGTAAATTACACATTTCTGGCAACAGCCGATTTGAAATTTTTTTTTTTTGCTAGAGTACCCTTTAATACTGTGAAGTATTTTACTTTTAAACAACTAGACAGCCCCTTTTGTACAGTGAATGCAGTTTCTCCATTGATCCACTAATTGGGTGATCCCTGATTTCTATGAAAGCCTGGGAAATGTAGTGTTACATGCCACCCATACTGCTTGTCTTTACTCTGGAGGATTTCCAGGTAGGGATCCCCTCCTTCTCTATTCATTTCAACAGCTGTATGTATAATACTCTTTGGCCGCCCTTTCCACATACAATTACATCAGATTGTCAGCAGTCTGCTTCATGTTAACAAATCCGCTGTATATAACCGTATACCAGTGGATGCTAAACTGAGTGACAGGAAATGCTGGGAATTGTAGTGTATAGAAATGTCTGTGAACCATAAGTGTCCCTACAAAAAGTTGGGAGGTAAGGAGCAAGGGCTGACTGCAAAGCATTATGGGGAAGCTTGATGTCATGTGTTTTCAGTCATCGTCATCATCATAAGCTTTACAGCAATGGAGCAGCTATATCATTCTGCCAGAGACAAAACATGGTCTGATTTGCACATAGCAACCAATCACAGCTCACCTTTCATATCTTAACTAACTTTTATAAAATTAAAGCTGAGCTTTGATTGGTTGCTATGGGCAAGGTAGACTGTCTTATTTGTGCATAGCAACCAATCACATCTCAGCTTATATTTATCAGAGTAATTTGAGAAATGAAAGCTGAGCAGTAACTGGTTGCTATGTGCCACAATAAACTATATTATATAGTGTTCTTAGTGCGGCCTAACCATAAGCTGTTTGCTTGGTCACAAGTGTGTTTAGTGACCTCTGCAGTAAAGCGCATTGCCAGTTATTAATGGGTTAATGCCTCAGATGTGTTTACCTGCATTAACCATGGCAACCATGCACTGTGATGACAAGCGCTTATGTCATAAAGAAGGTTCCATTAAGTAATGCACCGCGCCCTGATCAGTGCCATCTTGGATGCGCCAGAGGACCTTGAACTTGACTACTTTACTTCCCCTTTCTTTTGATGTCATTTGGCGGTTTTAGCAGGGGAAAAGGGGTGGTCTGCTTTAGACTTTCTCCACCTTCCTGAGAAGTGGACCTGGATCTGTGAGAGAAGAGATACTCCGCCTAGCCATCAATAAGGTGACAGATATTGCAGCCAGATTTCTCTCACATCCAGTTTATAATATTTATAGTATGGTATTACCCTCTAAGCCCAGGGGAGGGGCAACTCTCCAGCCATGTCTCCCTCGAGGTTTTCCCCACAGGGGTTTTTTCCTCGCCTGAGTGCTGGAGGGTGACTCTTCGTGAGTCGGAGGTCTGCCATTTTCAGGTGTCATGTAATTTTAAATAAATTTGGGCCCCTTTGACACCTGATTACAATGTGTTGTGTCTTTATTTCGCGTTCTTTGGTTTAACCTATTATGCTTGGGAGTTGGGGATCCATCATATATTGCACAGTAATAAAGGTGGACATCTGCCTGTTATCCAGATCTGAGGAAAAAAAAAGACAGGAGAATATAGGGTATGCAAATAAATCAGTGCACTCCAAAAAAATAGATTATAAGATAGCTTTATTTCTCCAGCTAGAAAAAATTAAAAACACTTAAAATCACAAAGAACGGCAATTGCCTGTGGTAAGGGCTGTGTCTCAGTGCCACAGCTGCATACAATACAAAAACAGAATGGGACTATATACAATAATGAATGTAATGGCAGAAAAGGTGATCTATGATACAAGTGGAGGGAAGACAATGCAGCTAATCTGCCAAGAAAAGAAAAAAAGCGGGGGGGGGGGGGGGGGGGGGGGGGGGTAAGGGAGAACACTATACCACCTCCAGTAACAGGTCCCTGTGTGGCACTGAGAATGAAATACCCCACGCGTATCACCACGCTGCGTTGTGGCTTCGTCAGGAGGGGAGATTGGCTGTACTAGTGCCAGTATATTTACCTGTAGGTTAACATATGGCCACGTCACATAAACTGCCAACACCTGTTGCAGTTGTGGTACAGACTGTTCAGCAGTTTAAGTGACATGACATGTCAAACTTTACAGAGACCTGAACACGCCATGCGTTAGTAAGTGCAGGGAAAATGCATTTCCCATAATAAGTGTCTATTAGTAATTTTCATAACTTTTGTTGGGCAATAACATATCTTAATGTTATTTTGCCCCGACTTCCCCTTTAAGGACTTAACATAAAGCTCAAGAATTGTTTTTATTATTGCACTAACCTATATGTGATTAACACTTGTCACATTGTCATGCACGCTCAAAGTGCGGTTATATCCACTCTAACATGTTTGCTTGTCAAACCTTGACACCTGACTAAACCTATCACTATGTACCTATGATTGTACCTGTAAAAAAGGATCCATTGTTACTTGTTGGTTATGCTTGATAAAGATGGTGCAAGGCCGTTGAAATGTAGCACCTGTGTTTGACTTTGCTCTCCTGCACTATTATGCAATAAACTTCAATTTTAAATAAACTTGAATTTTTGGGATTATAGCTAAAAGGATCTTCTGTTTAGATCAACCTACTGGCACCCAAACATTATTGAAGGTTGTGCTGCTTGAATAAATAGAGACTATCTATCTCTTACCTAGGGAAGTAGGGTGCAAGCAGCAAAATACCTTGATTGATAGTCTAAAAAACAGCTATGCGACCATTATCATATCCTATCTGGAGGAAAAATAGATCTATGCAGCCCACCACTACTAACAGGTGCTGCTTGTGTAATGGCTCTACGTATATGATATATTCATGATATAGATGGAGGATATGATTGGCCTTACCAACTTTGTAAAATATCTTAATAATATTGATAATACAATTAAATTTACCATGACTTATAGTAGTGATTAGAGATGAGCAAACCTCGAGCATGCTCGAGTCCATCCTAACCCGATCGTTCGGCATTTGATTAGCGGTGGCTGCTGAAGTTGGATAAATCCCTAAGGCTATGTGGAAAACATGGATATAGTCATTGGTTGTATCCATGTTTTCCAGACAACCTTAGAGCTTTATCCAACTTCAGCAGCCACCGCTAATCATATGCTGAGCGATCGGGTTCGGATGGACTCGAGCATGCTCGAGGTTCGCTTATCTTTAGTAGTGATACTATTAGTTATCCATTACCTGCAGGTTCAAGTAACTAAACATTATCACTTACTAACATCTAACAACTACAGCATTCCAAACCCACAGATTGTAACATTATAAAATATAATAGTTGTCATCCTAAAAAAATAATTAAATTCTCTTTGAAATAGATAATAATATGCACTAGGAGAATCAGTCTGATGCTACAGATGCCATAAAATTGAATATCAGTACAATTTTAAGAAAGGGTTTTTTCTACTAGAGTATTGCAGGAATGTAGAAGTGAGGAGGTAAAGTTGGACAGGGAATAATTACTGCTGAATAAGGGTATGGAAAGGGGGTCATGTGGATCCCCTTTGTATCAATGTATACACACTTTTCATAATGTATAGGTTCTATCATTAATAAGCATTGGCGGGTGATAAAAAAAAATTACCCTAACACCACAGAGTTCCAGATCCCCCCACCCCCCTTATTATATAGAAGAAGTAACAACTTGAAAGATCAACTGCTTAAGTCTGATATAGGAAGAAAAACTGAAAAGGTACAAACCTACCGGACCACTTCAAAAACAGGCTCCTATCCATGTTTGAGTTGCACATACTGCAAATATATGGTAAAAGGTTCTATATTTGCTCATCTTTAAATAAGAGCTTAAGATTAACCAATATCCTACTTGCAATTCTGATTACATTGTGTACATATTATGGTGCCCTTGTGAATTAATAAACCACATATGATTTGGACTTACCTCTACCAAAACATTTTGCTGAGGCGGTTCATACAGAAAAAGACCTCAGTTTTATGACTGTGGATCGTGTCTTCATGCCAAAAGAGGGGGTGACGTGCAGTTGATAATTAATAAATTTAGAACTGAAGCACTGGGACAGTATGCCCTTAATGTGGAGTATAAAGTAATAAAATTGATACATAGGTAATCCCCATTAGGATTTCTCCCGGTGCTCTACATCATTGACACCCTCCGCGATTTAACGTGAATAACAACTGAAAACATGATATTGTAATCTAAACAACTAAGTATTTCTTGTTGTTTTTTTGTTGTTGTTTTTTTAGGAATTTTGGAGATGGACCATCATGAAAGGCACACCACACATGTGGAGGAGACAAGGAGCTGTGATTTTCCTATAATTTACTATATCTTACATCAGCATATATTCACACAGCAGCTAACATGAGTGCGGTATCGCGTTGCATTGGATCAAGTCTTCAGTGGAGCTATTCGCTTATACTAGAGAGGCTCGAAAGGTGGGAAATGGGAAACCCCAAGAGACGAACGTAGCAACCTTGGGAAAACACGGGACACCCCTGCTGGATCTTAAAGAGGCTTGCTCCCTATGTGTTTCTCTGGAAGGCTATGGTACGGTATCTCTAAGCCACTTGAGAATTTTATCAATGAACTGCTATGAAAGAGGAGGTGTATCTACTCTACATGTCATCCTATCAGGCATCAGTTTCATACACACTGTGCCCTCTGATATAATTACAGTACACACTGTGCCCGAAGATATAATTACAGTACACACTGTGTCCTCTGTTATCTCTTAAGGATACACTGTACCCTCTGATATATCTGAAGTACCTCAAGAAAGTGCTGCCAAAAAACCCACAAACATATATATTTCACAATAAAGCTATGTGTAAAGGCAGCCAGAGGCATGTTGTTATGTATTATCATCACTTTCAAAAAGCATAGAGGACTGAGTCTTTGGGAAGAACTATACCTTTCTTGTAGATTGTTACTTTAGTTCCTCTTCCATTCCTCAACTATCCTTCCTATCCACTTATAATTTGTGTCATGTTTCCTTGCAGATTGGATGGAACGCAAGTTCAAATCTGCAAATGGATGACATAATGAAAATTGATAAAAATGTAATTGCATATATATGATCCTATTTACTGGAAGCAAAATCATTTCCACCCAGACTGACCGGGTGAAATGATTTGCTGAAAATTGGGATACAAGTGTAATGACACACCAAGATTACTTTCACATTTATTTTTGACACAAAGGCAGGTTTTATTCTGTTTGCATTAAATAAAGCAGGTTTTAAACAATTTCAACTACTTTAACCCATTTGGATAAGGATAGCACTGAAACACTGATCGTTATCATTTTGGGTTTGGTTTTTTAACTGTAGTAATAAATTCTACGACAGAATTTGCTGTTTGCCATGGAAGGTATGGTATAGCCTGAGAAGGGGTGAGGAAGGTCCCAGACAGTGTGCCCTAATCTGGTGCCATCAGTTGACCCTGCCTACCTGCCTCAACAGTCCTAGGTGACTGTGGATGATAAGGTGATAACACAGGATAGGAAAAAGGTGTCAGATCTTTGGAATTAACTATGATGAGGAGTTCCTAGAGACAAATAAATCATGATTTGTATCTTAATGTGGATCTACTGTGATTTTATGCCAAGTAACGCCCATTGACGGTTCCCTCATCATCATCGATAATTCTGACAATCTGACACTTGCTTTTTACTACGTCTCCATGATCCTCTGGCTCTGCACCCTGGACGAAATTGGGACTGGCTGCTTTGGCATCTCACTGATAGCAATTATAGGTGTGCTCTCAGTCTAACCAGTTATCTCGAGCTATCACCCTATGCCTCCTTTCATGTTTTTCTAGCCTGATTTATAAAACACAGAACAAGGACAAGAAAATTAACATGCAAAGGAAAGTCAACCAAATGGGCAGCAAGATACAAAAACAGAATCCAAGAGAATGGTCAGGTAAAAGAACAGAGGTTAGGACACCCCAAAGTTATAAAACCAGAAATAGCAGACAGAGAGAGAACATGAGATAGGATAGCATACTTTATTAAAAAAAAAACTAATAGCTGGCAAAGGGTTAACAGACAGGGGAAGTATATATACGAGGTCAGGAGTCTGGTCCAGAACGTTATTGGAACAGAGTTCCAGAATTCAGGAAGAGTGAGTGAAGAGAAAAAATGTCAATCACCTAGGTAAAAAAGAGGTTAACTGTTAAGTGGGCAAAGGGATCTAAGCAGGGAAGAGATGGGTGTGTTAAGAAAATTAATTTCTGAGGTAAAAAGACTAGAGCAATATTTAGACCGGTGCAAACCCTCAAGAAATTTTGAGTACTAAAATGCTTGAATTCTCAGCACTTTAGGTATTTTCAAATGCTCAGTTCAAGTAATAAACCCATTTAAAGTCAATAGGAGACTCGTGGGGGGCATGGAGAATGTCAATGTGGTCAGATGTGTAGTGAAGAGCTCTGTCCTGAGACAGCCACAGTTGCGCTATTAGAGCACCTTAGGGCCCCTGCTTACTGATTGACATGGTCTGAAAAGCTCCACAGAGTTCCCAGGGTAAAGCGACGCTGTTAAAGGACAACTCCCACGAAATTTTTTTTTTGCTTATTTAACACACATTACAAAATTTTATAACTTTGTAATGTGGTTACACAAAGAAATTATACATTACCTATTAAGGTCGTCACCGTCCTCTTCTATCGGGCGCCATCTTGTGACGACGACGTCAGAGCCAGGGGGCGGTCCGGGTCTTCTTCCAAATCGGCGTCTTCATGGAAAGTGAATGGTATAGAAAAGCCTGCTGGTGCACATGCGCACAAGCAAGCTTTTCATTGACTGGAGCGCATCACATGGCTTCCAGCTTGCTCAGCCCTGATTGGCTGAGCTTGCTGGAAGCCATGTGTTGCGCTCCAGCCAATGAAAAGGCTGCCAGTTCGCAAGCGCACTGGCAGCTTTTCCCATCCCCTGGACCTGGAAGTGAGAAACATTGATGGACGGCGGGTGGCGGTGACGGAGAGGCGGACGGTGGGCAAATCGAGTGGCGATCGTCACCGGAGGGATCGTTAGTATAGTGTCTGTGTGTGTCTGTTTTTTTTTTTTTGGGGGGGGGGGCCTTGCGGGAGTTGTCCTTTAAATGTAGTGTGAACATAGTCTAAGAAGGAAATGTTACAGAGGTCACATTCAGGGAGTTAAACCTGGGTTAAATGGGATTATAACTTGGAAGTTTTTAAAAGTAAATACAAGCAAAGTTCTTCCTCTTCTCACCTTTCTATATACAGAGTTAGCTAAATATCAAGTGAGCTTAAAGGGAACCTGTCACCCCCCGTGCCAGGGTGACAGGCTCCCAAACCCCCGCGGGGGTTAGGGAGCCTGTCACCCTGGCACGGGGGGTGACAGGTTCCCTTTAATAAGATTGTCTTGTATAAAATTCTCTATTATACTCCATGTCCACCATTTAACTTTTAGGGTACAAACCCACTTGACGTATTTGCTGCGTGAATCAGTCTTAAAAATAAGCAGGCAAAACGCAGGTTGGCTTTATACGATTGTTCTGCGTTAAAATACGCAATTGCGTATTTTTGAAGCGTGAAGCTTGTTGTTAGCAAAGCATCAGTTTTTAACAACCTGTGCAAAAAACGCATGTAGCTTCACGCTTCAAAAATACGCAATTGCGTATTTTAACGCAGAACAATTGTATAAAGCCAACCTGCGTTTTGCCTGCTTATTTTTAAGACTGATTCACGCAGCAAATACGTCAAGTGGGTTTGTACCCTGAAATTTCCTATAATGACCCTCAAACAAACTTCACATCTCTTCAGAAATGTAAAAATTAAGACTGCAAATAAGAGTGTGAAGAGCTCTCTAAAAGACCAACCAGAAAGAAGAAGTAAAACTATTCTCTTCACTTTGTGTTTTTTGACGGCATCTGTGACATGGATGCTCCTAAAGAAAGGTCATATACTTATACTCTTTACATAAAGGTCTATACATCTTTATCCATGGTGTTTTAATTGTTGTAACATAACATTTAAGAAATGTGGCACCCCCCTATTGTTATGAGGAGGGTGGGGGGGGCTTAGATTTGTTGGGTTTTAGTTTGTTAAAAACATACTTTTACTTTGAATGCTACTGATAGGCTACATTCACACAACATATATTTCGAATTTTGTTGTGATTTGAAACAATGGCCGTGATTAATTCAAAATATGCATTGCACTGAAATCAATGGAATTCCAGCCGGAGTGTATACACATAGTATTTTTGTGCTGCCGCCATTCTCTGAATAGCAGCCGCACAGAACTGTCGGTTCACACAATGGAAAGTGCGTCTCTGGCCGCACTCTCCATTGTGTGCAATAGTGAATTAGGATTCAGGCGCACATGGGTGCGCCGTATTCCAATTCAACATAAATTAAGTTCATACTGCAGTACCAGCCGGGATGATCTTCACTAACACCGGCTATTTTGTAACATGGCTGGGTAACAGAACGGCCGGTGTTTTATGCTTTGTGAGCCCAGCCTTATAATGGATGATGTTTGGTGAGTATTTTATGCAGAGACTCTAATAGACGCTACTTGTCATGCTTTTATCTGGTAATCACTATGGCAGTCACCATACTCTTTTCTTTACACTGGGCACTGTTTGCAAGTTATGTTTACAAGTGTCTTATGACGGACTAAAAGATTGTTTCCTATTGAACAGAATCCTATCCTACTCTATTACTTATGTTTCTATTTATTGCGATATTTATGTCTATTGCACCAAATTTGTGAATATTCACATGCTGCTATAATATTGCATATGAGGTTTATGTGTTGCATTTTAAAAGATAATTTTGTACTTATATCGAAAAGTATTTAGGTTTAACATATATTATTTATAAGTATATGTTAGATTCCAGGATCCATTCTCATCCCAGCCAGTCACCAAGGACGGCATATTTCAAGAGAAGAAACTTGTGGTATACTATAGTTAGGTCCCTAAGGCTGAGCCTAGCAAGGAATGTATGTTACATATTTATGTGTATGTTGATGTATATTTAATTCATTGTATACAAGAGAGATACACCTCAAGTGACCCATCTCTAGCCAGCAGCCATTTTGAAGGGACTTTACAGTTAAAACATAGTAAATCATTGTACCTGATGTTCAAGTAAAGTCACTGTTAAACCATAACAGCCATCTCCCTGTTGCCTGATTTCTACTGCACCTCACCAACACAAAGGGTATCCCTGTAATCCCCTCAGACAAAAGTATTAGAAAGTTTGCCCCAGGGTAAACTACAAGATTCATCAATATCATCAAGGTGCAGCCCATCTTTAACCTCAGTGACAGATCTCCTCAGGAGAGAGTTATAATAATTGGCTCATGACAAGACTTTATTTTTGCTTCAACATATTCTACTGTTATTAACAGGGTTAACTTCACCCAGGAAAGTTGTGGACTTGCCAGACACATATTCTGCTACCAGGCATTGTTATAGGACAAGCCACCTGATCTGACCGGACAGGTACTTCATAGGATTAACTTTATCCAGGAGAGCAGTGGATAGAGTTTACTGACATACAAAGTGACAGAACAGAACATTTCACAGTTCCATAGCTTACACTACTAGACCCACACTATCCTCTATCTGTCCCTCTTAAATTCAGTTCAGATGTGCATTGTTCCCTAAACAAAAAATTATTTCAAAATGTTCATGAATATTTGATAATTTGTTGGTAAACTTCTAGGCCCTCTAACATTCTAAAAGGTAAAAGGATGTTTGACAAATGATGCCAACAGAAAGTAGACATATTGTAAATGTGTATTACATTTACATTCAATTTATTAATGGGTCTGACTATCTCTCTTTAAAGCAGAGAATTTCACATTTAAAAAAAAATCAATTTGTGGCATTTTTTTAAATAAAATTTCCAGTTTTTTTTTTTTTACAAGAAATTGTTGAATGTATTGACACTTTCCAGAAATTAGAAATAAACTGCCCATCATGGCAATAAACATTTTAATGTGACCATATAAAGGTTAGGGATCAGCACCACATACCCTTTAAGATTCAGAAATTTGCATATGTGTGCTATCCCATGGGAGTGGCACAATTCAGGAGAGACAAACAGAGAAGAAAATATCCCTTCTGTCATGTTCTGTTTTATGTTCATATGAGGCCTTTTATCACTGCAGTTCCAAACTAATGTTTTTCTTTGGCGCAGAAAAGCCTATAGTCAAAAGCCATTCTTATATAACTTTCTGCTGCTACTTCTTATTTGATAGATGAGGCTTATCATATTGGTGAATAACCTGAGAAAAATGAAATCACACCATTCGTTCAACAAGCCCCAAGCATGAGAATGTAATAAAATGAACCGCACAATGTTATAGAAAACAAGCACCTAGAGATTTTTCACTTTTCTTTTCCAAAGCCTGCTCAGCAGTTTTAATAGGCAACAGATTCCCCCAAGCTCTACACTAAAATATGTCCCCAATTAAAGCAAAGAGAATTCACATTACCATGAGACCCACCCTACACTTTATAAGAAGAGATGGTCACTGAGACGGTTCCTTCGAGTCTGAACAGACATATTTGGCTGACAATAATGACAAATTTATTCAATTAGCTCTTGTTGGCAATTGTCCCAGTGGCATTTCAGGATGATGTTTTTTTCCTGATGTGCTGTCCAAAGAAGCCCATTTAATTCATATACTGGCATAAGAGATATAACCCTAATAAACCAAGACTGTGTAAACCACTAAAAAATTCCATGTATTCTTTAACTGGCAGTCAAAATACAAAAATATTAGAGTGTTTGTGTTTCCAAACGTGTGCATTGTAGGATATTTCCTACATTTAGATTTTTTGTAAATTTAAGACAAGCATCAAGTGGTCTATATTATATTAAGACATAGGGGGATATGCATCATCCGGCGTACTGATGATTTTCGTCGTAAAGTGCCGATATGCGAATGATTTTATTCGCAAATGGCCGATTTGCGAATAAAATATTCGCATATCGGCACTTCACGTTGAGTAAGTCGGGGGGGAGGGGTTGTGGAGGGGGCGGAACGGGGGCGCGGACTCAGAGTCCGCGCGATTTATCATTTTTTCAACTCAAAGATACTCCGAAAAACTACTCCACCTTTCAGGTGGTGTAGGTTTTCGGCTGTGCGCACCGTCGAGCACGGGATTTTTGTAGAGGCAGTCCGCCTCTACATAAATCTCCGTAGCGCCGGAGATGCGGGGACATTTATAAGTCCGGCGTTTATATGTCCCCCATAGTGTCTATTCATAGTAGTATCTATTCACTTCATTAAATATATTAATGTGTCAAAAAAGTTGTGCACAGGACATTTCCCCACTTTTTCATGACTTTTAGCCACTTTTCTGCCAGGTATGAGAAAGGGCAGTGGTATATGCAAAAAAGGGGCATGCCTAATTTGCACCAAAAAAATACACCAAAATCTGGCTGAAAACTCATGGCGCCCTTCACAGTCTTTATGTGAGACATATTTATCGAACAGCCTGTGCCACATCGATAAATCTGGAACATTTAAAGATTGTTGAGGCTATGTTCCCACACAGTATATTTGCTCAGTATTTTGATACCAAAACCAGGAGTGGATTGAAAACACAGAAAGGCCATGATCAGACACTGCAGAAATGACCAGGAATGGGGAACACAGGAAATCTAGCCGGGAGCCGCCGGCTGCAGAGGAGGCCCACGGCGTTACCCCTCTGTGCCTCCCCTTAATGGTGGCATGACATGTATTGTCGTCATGCATCGTTAAGGGGTTAATTCTTTTTAAAAGCCATGGACACCGTGTCTTGCAGACTAAAGCCTGCATCTTTGATCAGCTTACACTCCTGTGAAGAAACTATCAATTCTGAACAGTGCTTTTAGCCAGACAATGGCCCAGATTTACCATAGCTTTTTTGGGGGGGGTGAATATACTCAACTTGCGCCCATCTTCTGACATAGTAGGTTTTATAAATGATTATTCAGTGGGTGAATATGTTTTGTCTATGATTTTTTTTTACCTACCTTAAAGAGGATGTACCACCTGGTACATCCTCATTAACCTGAAGCCATGGATCGATCGGCACCGGCACGGGGAAGCCGGTCCCGCGGTCCGTTTTTTGAACCACTGCCAGGTTCCCGAGCGCGGCGCCGTTCGATCCAGCTGTACCGGCCGGTGCTGAAGCACTGGATGTCGGCCGGGCCGCCCCCAGTGGGAGGGAATTCCCTCCCCTGTATGACGCGGCTCCATTCATTCTAAGCAAGCAGCGTCATACAGGGGAGTGAATTCCCTCCCACTGGGGGCTGCCCGGCCTACCTCCAGTGCTTCAGCACCGGCCGGTCCCTGAGTAATGCCACCACCATTCTGTGGTAAGAGCAGGACGTGTACTCTGCCCTGTCTCCTGTGTTGTCTTGGATACTTATATAGGGTAGCTAGTAGGCAGAGTATGTTGCTGTTATATATGCATAGTAGGAGGCCCAACATGCTGACTGTGGTAAAAAAAAAATAGCTGTGTTTCCGCTGCAGGGTTTAGATGGCAAAAACCAAAAGCAAACATTTACATGTGAATGCACACCGAATAAGGAAAGGTAACCTGCCTTTCAGCAACAGATTTCTGCTGGTAGTACATGTAGAAGGTAATTATATCACAGTGGGTTCAGCAGGGTCAGAGCAAACTCTGCTAGCTGCAGTCAGATGTGGACCTTCTCTGCCCAGAACTGCATCAGGTCAAAAATTTTTAGGGGCGAGGTTGACTCCAAGTATAACCTAACCTGTAATTTCAGCTGCTGCTGCAGGTAGACTACAGTGTGGGGCTGACTGGTTTGTTCCTTTAACTTTTGGCTCTTCTGACCCCATATTTTTATACCCTGACTATCCGTGTTATCTGGCTCCTCTAACCTTTGGCTTTCATGACTTGACTTTTCTGTGGCTTGTGATTTGGTACCGCTGCTGTCCGTTTTGTGTGACCTTGGCCATAGATGCCACACTTTGTTGTATGGAACCGCTTCCCATATAACGCCTCTTCCTCATCCATCACCTTTTCTTCTCTATCCAGGCTCAGGCTCACATACTTTACTGTAGTACTGCTCCACTTGTGATTTCAGCTGCTGCTGGAGAGAGACTTTAGTTGGGGCTGACTGGTTTCTTCCGTTATCTTTTGGCTCTTCTGCCCCAGGCTTTTGTACCCCGACTATCCTTGTTATCTGGTTCCCTGACCTTTGTCTATTGTGACCTGACTTTTCTGTGGGCTGTGATGTGGTACCTCTGCTGGACGTTTGGTGTGACATGGACTAGACATGACACCCATTGGTGTTTGGAACTCCTCTTTTTTCTTAACCACCATTTTGGCCTTCTCCAGGAGGGAGACTTTAGTGTGGGGCTCCAAAGAAGTAAAGAGACAGCATCCAAAAAAAAATAGTGAAAAAACGTGTAGCTTTATTCACCAAGCCATGCAACGTTTCGGCTGTATCTCAGCCTTTCTCAAGCATTTAGTGTGGGGCTGACTGGTTTCTTCCGTTATCTTTTGGCCCTTCTGCCCCAGGCTTTTGTACCCTGACTATCCATGTTATCCGTTTCAGCTGCAACTTTTCATCCATGCCTGTTGGGATCGCCATCTCTGCTGCTGCCACTGGCTACGAAAGGGGCCAGACTTCTTTGGACACTTTGACATCCTTGCAGAGGAGAATTCACACAGGAGAACTGGTTTATCTGAATTGAACTTAAAGTGACTCATATTGTTGCCACTTAAACTAACAGGGAAGGTAAAAGGATAGTTGAAGGAAGATTGGAACATGTTTAATGATTTTTTAGAAATAATATAGATTTTATGCTGCTGATCCACCAAGGTATACTGCTGTCCTGGGAGGAAATATATTTTATGCCGCTGATCCACCAATGTCCAATGGTGACATTTTTTTACATTTTCCAATTTTTGACACTGTAACAACAATAGCTGTTGAACAAACATTATTCTGTAATAGTCCTGCTATTGTATCTACAAGGGTTTGGCTGTTTTGTTTAGATTCGTTTGCAGACAATTTGTGAATATTCATGAATCTGACCAAATATTTGCGAACCTCGTATCATCGGCTGATCGTTTATTTAGGTTCAAACCTAAAATCATCAGGCACCGAACATGCATCGCTGCGTGGAATAGCGATGCGTGGCAAACGACCGACGATTTCACAAGCATCATGCTTACCTAAACATGTTGTAGGTCTTCTCCTGCGCTCCTTCTTCTCCCGGTCCCCCGCGCAGCAGCAGCTTCGGTGTGGGCTGTTTTAGCAGACAGAGCGCTCAGCCAATCACTGGCCAGGACCGCCGCAGTCAGTGATTAGATGAGTGGTCTGTCAGCTCAGTGAGGCCGCACTAAAGCTGCTTCTGCGTGCGGTACCAGGAGGCAGAAGGAGAGCAGGTGAAGACCTGCAACATATTTAGGTAATGTATGGTGTTTAAACAAGGGCTGCAAGGACATTGGTAACGATGTCCCTGCAGCCCTCACTAAATGATTATCGGGCTGTGTAATAGGCCCAGTAAATGAGAGCCGATCCAGCAGATCGGCGCCCGTTTACAATATTGATCGGGCCCCTATCGGCCTGTGGAATAGGAACCTACACTCATCCTCCAGCAGCAGGGAAAGGAGATAAGGCTAAGCTGCTGACTTCCACGGAGAGTCTCTGCAGTTCTACTTTGTCACTGACGCAGACAGGCTCTGGGGGAGAGCGAGTAGCGTCTGATCATTAGCAAAGTTGATCAGGTAGCAGTGGATTAAAATGAAAGGGGTTTCTACCCAGTACAGTATCAGGATGGGGACACATGGGTACTCGTATTACAAAATCTTGCTTGTTTATCAAGTTTCAATTGTTAGCTTGTCTTGGAAAACGCTTTTAGACCAAGTTACTTGTAATCCAAGCCGTGCAGCCATCAAAACAGCATGGCTGTGCAGAAAAGTCCAGGTGCTGAACTAGTTTGCCTGCAGTCTACTCCTTTCACCAATAGAAAACATTTGATTAATTATGAAATGAAAAATCGGGCAAAGAAGACCCAGAACTGTTGAGCAGCGACAATCTTACATCAGGCAAGAATGGGATATTGATCTTCCAAAAACTCCAGCATTTGGTCTTCTCACTATCCAGACTTTTACACCGTACTGTATAAAGGGGATGCTACAAAATAGTCGACATGGCCCTGTCCCAACTTCATTGAGATGTGCTGCTGCAAACATATTCTTAAAACTACGGCAGCTGACACCCTATGTATATACCCTCTGGAACTAATACCAATAGAAATTCTGGAGTATGCTATTCCTTCTCTAGATTTGGCCTATTGGAAACCAAAGGACATGGATTCCATTAGAGATGTATTGGACAGAACTCTATTGTTACATTTCTCTTAATTACAGACCACGTATGAAATCCCAACTAGAGTTGAGCGAACTTTTCAAAAGTTTGTTCCGACCGGATTTCTGGATTTTTTTGAAAAGTTCGACCGAATTTCGGATTTCTTTGGATTTCATAGTTTAAAGCATCTATATGATACGGGGGTAGTGTATTTGGTTGAATTTAGGGCTCTACATGTCAGTAACATTGTTATCTTTTCAATACCTTTTTTTTAGACTTCAATATTCACCATTACAGGTTCTATGCAGGAAATTCACTGGGTTTATGCAGGAAAAAGGTCACAAATGCAGTGAAGGAGCAGCAGTAGTCATTGGAGGCCAGTGGAGGTCCATCAATAGTCATTTGAGGCCAGTACAGGAGCAGCAGTAGTCAACATGGAGGCCAGGGAGGATCAGCAGTAGCCAACATGGAGGCCAGGCAGGATCAGTAGTAGCCAACATGGAAGCCAGGCAGGATCAGCAGTAGCCAACATGGAGACAAGGGCATATATATAGCACTTTTTTATATAGTTTTATGCTACACACATGCACCAGGTATATTTGTCTCTCAGGATTACACATATGTGATAGACAGTATCACAAGGGTCCAACTATAGGACATGTCTATTTGTATAGCCCTTTTTTTTTTAGAGTTTTATGCTACACACATGCACCAGGTATATTTGTCTCTCCAGATAACATGTATGTGATAGACAGCAGGGGCGTTGCTAGGGTTCTAAAACATTCGGGGCCCGAGCCCTCTGAGTGCCGTCATAAGAGGTTAGCGAAGGAGCCCAGTGCACAAGCTAGTAACCCCAATGACCGCTATTGCCGTCACTCATAATAACTGCAGCTAAGCAGACACAGGCAGTTCCTTCACAGCTCCCCCTGTGCACACAGCCTCTGGAAGGTCTGCCCTAACTTCTATCCTCTAGACCAGTGTTTCCCAACCTTCTCTACTTCAGGGAACTTATACCAGATAAGATTCTACAAAATGCAAAAACCTTTATACTGACTACAAGATGGTGGGAAAGCTGGGTGACCATATCATGCTCAGTATAAGATGCTTGGAAAGCTGGGTAACCTCCATCATACTGATAACAGGATACTGGGAAAGCTGTGTGACCTCCACCATACTGATAGCAGGATACTAGGAAAGCTGGTTGACCTCCATCATACTGATAACAGGATACTGGGAAAGCTGGGTAACCTCCATCATACTGATAACAGGATACTGGGAAAGCTGTGTGACCTCCACCATACTGATAGCAGGATACTAGGAAAGCTGGTTGACCTCCATCATACTGATAACAGGATACTGGGAAAGCTGGGTAACCTCCATCATACTGATAACAGGATACTGGGAAAGCTGGGTGACCACCATACTGATAGCAGGATACTAGGAAAGCTGGTTGACCTCCATCATACTGATAACAGGATACTGGGAAAGCTGGGTGACCTCCAACATACTGATAACAGGATACTGGGAAAGCTGGGTGACCTCCAACATACTGATAACAGGATACTGGGAAAGCTGGGTGACCTCAGTTATACTATATACTGGATAGCTGGGTGATCTCAGTTATACAGTATATACTGGATAGCTGGGGGACCTCACTTATACAGTATATACTGGATAGCTGGGTGACCTCACTTATACAGTATATACTGGATAGCTGGGTGACCTCAGTTATACTATATACTGGATAGCTGGGTGACCTCACTTATACAGTATATACTGGATAGCTGAGTGACCTCACTTATACAGTATATACTGGATAGCTGGGTGACCTCAGTTATACTATATACTGGATAGCTGGGTGACCTCACTTATACAGTATATACTGGATAGCTGAGTGACCTCACTTATACAGTATATACTGGATAGCTGGGAGACCTCACTTATACAGTATATACTGCATAGCTGGGTGACCTCACTTATACAGTATATACTGGATAGCTGGGTGACCTCACTTATACTATATACTGCATAGCTGGGTGACCTCACTTATACAGTATATACTGGATAGCTGGGGGACCTCACTTATACAGTATACTGTGTGACAAGCCGGTTCTGGGGGTGGGGCTTGTCATCAGGGGGCGGGGCTTGTCGGATATCCCGGGGACCAGCCAAGGGGAAGTAAATCGTCGGTCAGTGGCCACCCAGCATTTCAGCAACTCCCCTCCCCCCCCCCCCCTCTTAAACCCCAACCCCACTACCTGCATCTGTGGTGGTGCTCCCTGGCCTCCTCGCTCAAGTCCAGATTCGGCCACCTGTCGGCCAGATGCTTCAGCAGCCGCTGTGCCTCCTCAGCTCCCCCACACACAGAGCCCGCAGTGCATGTACTGCAAGGTGACTGGAGCCCACTGGAAGCTGCTACAGTCTCTGCACCGCAGCACACAGCTTCCTCCTCCTTCCCGACCACCACCAGCCTCACGCTGCTGCAGCATACAGGGGAGCTGAGGCACAGTGCACAGACATGTGCGCCTCCAGACCCTTCACTGCCGCTCCCGCACTTCTCCCAGCACAGCTTCTGCATACCCCCTCAACCTGCGCTGTACTACACCACCTGGCCCGCCCGCACACCCTGTTACAATACTCACCAACTTGCAGTAACTGTCAGTGGCAGGAGAGAGGCTGGGCAGGAGCTTGCCGGGTGACTGTCGGGGGCAGAAGAGAGGCTGGACAGGAGCGTGGCGCCGCTGTGGACGGCCGCGGCACACGCATCCAATGATGCACAAGTGACGAGTGACGTCACTAAAGCTACGTCTCAGCGGTACCAGCGCGGCCAATCCGAGGTGCGGGTCAGGCCAGACGTCAGAGGTCACGGCTGCTGCTAGTGCTAATTCGGCGCTGGCGTCAAAAAAAACTTTCGGGGCTAGGCAAAAATCATTCGGGGCTTAGGCCCCGAATGATTATGCCTAGCGACGCCACTGATAGACAGTATCACAAGGATCCAACTATAGTACTTATATATCTGTAGAGCACGTTTTTGTTCCGTCCACCCCTTGCTCTCCTATGCCTAATCTATCTATCTTTCGCCCTCTCTACATTTTTCTCTTAATCACTAGATCTTTCTCCTCTCTGCTTTCCAAATCTTTTGGTCTTTGCTTTTATACAATTACTTCTCAGTAGTCAGTACAGCAGCACCAGCAGTGTTTTGTCAATGACGAGCTCTATGCACTGCTAACAGTATGCTTCCTCTCTCTCTCTCTCTCTCTCTCTCTCTCTCTCTCTGTGCAGACTGCGTTGTGCGGTCATGTGACCGCTCCTCTTAAAGCAATACCGACGTCACAGGGGGTGGGCTAGTGCAAGATCCCTGCTGATTATATGTGTTCCGGGCATCATGGGAAAGCGCTTTTCCCGCCCGGAACACTTCCTGCTTTCTAAAATGGTGGCTGCCATTTTAGAAAGCAAAAAAAATAAAGATCGGAGGGGACTTCCAAAAATCCGAATCCGATCGGACTCGATCGGAAATCGGATCCCATACCGGCCGAACCAGTTCACTCATCTCTAATCCCAACCAGGGACTTCTACAAATTTCTACAATTCAGAAGTTTACTGTCTAAACACCCTCTGGACAAAGTTTCTATCAATGAGATCTTGCTGCGCTTTTTATCCAACAAAACTAAGAAATTTAGGGGCATATCTCTATTTTATAACCATCTGAATGACAAAACAACATTCACTAAACCTCCAGCCTTTGCTAAGTGGGAGTCAGAACTACAAACCTGCATCTCAGAGGAACAATGGAATAATGCACTGGATCTTGTGTATCAGACTTTCAGATAAGTTATTCATCAAGAGGAAATGATAAAAACCTTCTACAGATGGTACTTTTACCCACTCAACTTAATTCTATCTATCCTACTAGCTCCCCTATAAGTTGGAGAAATTGTGGGATGATTGACAGGCAGAGAGGCCAGTAACAGACCTCGCTGACTGTCATTCATCCCCTCGATGCCCGCTGACAGGCAGAGCGCGATGACTAGTGATGGGTGGGGACCTACCCAGATGACTACCTCCCCGCCTCTGCCTGTCACACGCCCGGGGGATTAAAGTGCTTTTTTTCGGTTATACAGCTCCTACTGAAGCCGCAGCCGGTACGTGCCGCGGCTGCTGCTGGAGCTGTATACAGCGGTTCAGGGAACCATATCAGCCCGATTGGGCTGATTGGTTCCCTTTAATGTCTGATATGTGTTCTAAAATATGTCTTTGATTTGCAAACCATTGCATTGTGTTATTATTTTTTAAAATTTTGGGGAGAATTGGGGTTATATGTCACCAGGTTATGTCAGCATTAATTGTATGTAAATAGTAGGGAAATTTCAGAACTAACTTGTTCCTTCAACAGTAGTGTTAAGGACACATGAGTCGAATGTTGACATTTAACATCCAAAGTATCCACTACCCCCAGGAAAATTGTCAGGGAGATGCTGTCTCAGACCATAACAATATTACTCTGAACCGCCGCGATCCCAGGTGCCGCGTGTAGCCTTGGACAGCGGCTATTAGCGGCACGGTCCGATCGCCGTGCCCGCTAATTCAGTAATTGGATGCAGCTGTCAAAGTTGACAGCTGCATCCGATTACTGTATGCATCTTGTACCTGCCGGTGTCTGCGCCAAAATGGCGCTGATCCCGCCTCGGCACTCAGATGCTTTCGGCTGCAGCAGCCGAAAGCAAACGAGTGCCGATCTCATTGATCTTTGCTGTATAAGTATTGAGAGATCAGTGTGTTTATACTAGAAGTCCCCCAGGGGGGCTTCTAGTATAAGTGTAAAAAAAAAAAAAGTGTTGTTATTAGTAAAAAGCCCCCTCCCCTAATAAAAGTTTGAATCACCCCCCTTTTCCCATGTTTTAAAAAAAAGTAAATAAATAAACATATTTGGTATCGCCGCGTGCGTAATCGCCCAAACTATTAATTTATCATATTCCTGATCTCGCACGGTAAACATCATAAGCGCAAAAAAATCCCAAATTGCAAAATTGCGCATTTTTGGTCACATCAAATCCAGAAAAAATGTAATAAAAACCGATCAAAAAGCGCAATCAAGGTACCGATAGAAAGAACACATCATGGCACAAAAAAATTACACCTCGCACAGCCCCATAGACCAAAGGATAAAAGCGTTATGTATGGGAAGTATGGGAATGGAGCAATTTTAAGGAACATATATTTCTTAACAATGGTTTGAATTTTTTACAGGCCATCAGATAAAAGAAAAGTTATACATGTTATATATCGTTGTAATCGTAACGACTTGAGAAACATGGATAACAAGTCAGTTTTACACAAAACAGTAGCTAAATACATAGTGTGAAACTAGACTGCAGCATTACTGTGTTTTCAACAGCATTAAAGCGACTCTGTTCCAACAATCTGCCCCCTCCTAACCACTTGTAACTTGGGTATCTGCTTTTAATCCATGATCTGTCCTGGGGTCCGTTCGGCAGGTGATGCAAAAAAAACCCTTTAAACTTGCAGCCCTGTGTCAAATTGGCGTGGCCTAGAGTGTCTGTGCCCATGCCTGCACCGCCTCTCCGTCCCTCCTCCCCATCCTCTTCACCTTTAGGTATGGCCCTGGGCAGGTTTTTTTCTATTCATCACTGTCTGAAAACTGCACAGGTGCCTTAACAATCCAACACATGTGCAGTGTTCTTACAGGTGAAGAATAGGAGAATACCTGCCTGGAGCATTCCTAATGATGAAGTGGACGGGGAGGAGGGATGGAGGGCTGGTGCAAGTCTAATGCACAGACACACTAGGCCACACCAATTTGACAGTT
This sequence comes from Dendropsophus ebraccatus, assembly GCF_027789765.1. Lineage (NCBI taxonomy): Eukaryota > Metazoa > Chordata > Amphibia > Anura > Hylidae > Dendropsophus > Dendropsophus ebraccatus. The sequence continues at coordinate 55,412,858 of NC_091462.1, forward strand.
TTTTTTTAGGTTGTTTAAGTTGTTTTTAGGACAATAACTGCATTACCTGCTGAACGGACCCCAGGACAGATCTTGGATTAAAAGCAGCTGTAAGAAGGGACAAGCGGTTTGTGGGGGGTCAGATTGTGGGTACAGAGTCGCTTTAATATAAATTATCTTTCTTCAGTTCCTCCAGATGCTTCTGACTTTATATAGAAGCATGCATAGTTTTTACACAAAAATCTAATATCAGGCTCAGTCCATGGCTGACAGTCCCAGGAAAGAAGAAATATTAAAAGCAATGCCGTCAGTACATAAACAAACCATATCCTCAGGATTATAACCAGAACAGTGAAAAATTAGACATAACAAAAGACCTGCACGGTTAAGAATAAAGAAAAGAAGAAAGAGGAGAAAGAAAAACGGGATGAAAAAAGAGAGAATTAGGGTGCCTTCACACGTACCACAATGCTGCTTATTTCTCGCACAAAACTCGCATCAAACTCGCATGAAAGTAGCTGCGTTTTTTGTGGTGTTGAACTCACCTGTGAAAATCATATGAAAATCAAAACTCGCATGTAAAAATCGCACCAAATACGCAGTGAAAATACACATACATTGACTTGATAGCAATCAGTATCACTGTGGATTTATGTGCGAGAAACTCACAGCGATAAATACACAGCGATACGGTACGTGTGAAGGCACCCTTAGAGAGTAGAGGGGGGAAGAAATAAGGGAAAATGGGAGGGAAGGGTGGGGGCAAGTTTGTGTTTGGTAAAGGTCCGGGTCCCTTCGTTCTAGCAATTGTCAGCGATTTGGGTATGAAATGGAGATGAGCAAACCAAATTTCCCAAACCCATATTTGTTACGAACTTTAGTTTGGTTCGTTACAGAACTAAACTTTTTGCAAAGTTCATTGGAACCTGGTCCAAGATGGGGGCGGGCACATTTTACTTTATAATATAGTAAAAGCCCTACCCTGTCACTTTATGTGTCAATACTTGCTGTCCACCACTGTCCCATGATGTTCTGAGGGTCATTAACTCTTTTAAGCACCTGTCAGGTTATGTCAGGGGGTCTGTTCTAAAACAGTGTCTGGCAGTAGAATAAGTGTCATTGTATGCCAGTTATCCAACAACGTCCACAGCTCTCTATGGTGAAGTTAACCCTGTGAAGTACCTGTCAGATTATGTCTGGTGGCCTACCCTAAAAGCATGTTTGACAGCAGTATAAGTGTCATTGTATGCCAGTGATCCACCAACATCCACAGCTCTCCTGAGTAAAGTTAACCCTGTGAAGCACCCGAGAGTGCTTCTTCAGCTCCTGGTTGCACTGTCAACTGGCTCTTCGAGGACCTACTGGGTTTAAGTGGTGTTACTGCTTCCACCTACCGGGTCCAAGAGTGTGCTGCTACTGCTACTGCTTTCACCATAGATTGGCTGTTGCCATCATCTACTGTGTGTTTTTGGCTCTTTGGAGTCACCAGATACGTGTAATAATCTGCCAGGACCTTTTGAGTCACTTCCAGCAAATCTAGCTGCTCTCTGCGCTGCACACAGTGGTTACCCTAGATATTAGCTGGTGACCATAAATAATTGACTTGACTGTGTAGACTCCTCTAATTCATAATGAGCTTATTGTTGTAAAGTATCTATTCTGCATATACAGTATTTGAAAGGCTGAGTTCTATGACAATCTCATGTTAAAAAAGGCTTTGTGCTATAAAACACAGCAATGCGATCTCAGAAATATATTATAATCCGGTATAAAACTGACATGTGTTAAACTTTGCTTTTAGCTCCAAAGAAGAAGTATCATATTCCTGGAGGAACAGCTGCAGTTCAATCAGGCTAAATCCAGGTGTAAATGCTGCAATCAGCTCCCAAGTACTGATTAAGTGACAACCTGTCGGGATGGAAACTTACAGGATGAAAAGGGCCTAATTAAGAAGCATATAAAAATGCAAAGTAACACCCTGATTTTTTTCCCTTTTTCGAACATGTACATAAATATACTGTAGTTCTAGGCATACATGCATGCATAAAGCATATGTAACATTGACTGACTCCAGCATACTCACTTTGCAATTCAAACAGCTCCTTCTGAATTGCATCTTTATACTGGGAGTATTACATTTCATATCACGCTGATTCTAGCACAGCCAATAAGTAAATCAGTGAATACATATTCTAGTCATCATACTTCAGTGAAATACATATTCTAGTCATCAGGCTTCTGTGAAATGCATATTCAAGCTACTAGATTACTGTAAAGAGAAATATGACAGTAACATTTTTATAATACTGTATTTCTCATCAAAAACATGTGAGATCATTCAAATATATCACCGAAATCACCAATGTTTTCATTTACGTTTAAATTTGTCTTTATTTTTTTATTTTAGTTTTTCATTTTCTGTAAAATGCTTTTGAATCATATAGTTTACTGGCACCTATAATGTCTAGCTATCATGTTACTGCATTTACCATAGCTGTAGGGATGGGCACCACCCCAAATCCTGAATGACAGCTGGGTAGATGCAAACTGGAGATTCATATAATAATCAATGAGAAATAAACTTGTTTCTCATATCAGGCATCTACTATTAGGTCATGTTGACACAACGTATGTTTTACATAAATCACGGCCGTTGTTGCAATTTGCAACAACAGCCATGATTTATGCAAAACATACATTGCATTTGAATGAATGGAAACCCGGCCGAAACGTATACACATACAGTACACATATCAGTTTTCTGCGGCCGCTATTCCTTAAATAGTGGCCACAGAGAACATGTCAATCCACACAATGGAGCGTGTGGCTCCAACCGCACGCTCCATTGTATGCAGCACCTAATTGGGATGTGGGCATACACAGATGCACCCGCATCCCAATTCATCAAAAATAAAAATCATTCGGCCAGTACTGCACCGGCCGTTCCGTGATCTGGACAGGTCACGGAGCAGACGGTGTCTTACACCATGTGGACATGGCCCTACACAGTACCTGTTTTTCCAACTATGCACACAAACTGGGGATGGCCCACTTACCAATTGTGCAAGAATATTGTGCAATATTCTGCTAATTTGTTTCTTAACCCCTTGAGGATGCAGCCAGTTTAAGGGGTTAAGGGGTTATCCAGGTCTAGAAAAACATGGCTGCCTTGTTTTAGAACCAGTTTTTCTAGAAACAAACTTGTCCTCAGTTTGGGTGTGGTTTTGAACTAAATTGAAATACCACACACAATCTAGGGACAAGTTTAAAGGGAACCTATCACCCCTGGATGGCCCTCTGAACTCACCCTACCCCAAGTCCAGTGGATTATTTGCATATTGAGCGCACAGCCATATGTCCACGGCAGGACCAGCATGAGAAGCCGGGCCTTATCCAGAGGTAGGGTCGGTTTGGGGGGGCCATCCAGGGCTGACAGTTTCCCTTTAAGATTTAACCATTTTTCAAATCTGGCCTGTCCTACTTTATATGGTAATCATTTTCGACACTTTAAATTAATGCTTCTTAGATTGCTTCTTTGTTAAAAAAAAAATGTTAGTGTCTGGTTGATACACTTTGTGAAAAACTCCTGGTAAATTTTAGGCAAATTAGCATTTTTCAACATTTTTAATTCTCTGTTTATAAGAAAGATAATCATATGAATGAGTTAATAATATTTTGCCACTGATGTAGGTTAGAGAAGTGAAAGCAGCAGTATTATGTCGGCACATTCCCTATTTATTTGTGAGCAGTGTGGGAAGGGTTAAGATTAAAGAAGAGCAAACCAAACTTCCTGAACCGAGATTAGTTATGAACTTTAGAAAAATTTGATTTGATGACAGGTAGAGGAATAGTGTGAGGGTAGTAGTTAAGCTTTGTAGCTTTGAAATGGCTCATCTCCTGTCAACTTGTGTGCCTATACATCCTGTCCACAGCTTGCCTGTGCACGGTTAACCCAGTGAGTCACCTGTCCGATGGCCTGTTGTATAACCATGTCTGGCAGCAGAATAACTGTCATTGACAATGACACTTATTCTACTGCCAGACATGGTTTTACAACATGCCACCTGACGTAATCTGACAAGTGACTGACAGGCTTAACTTTACACAGAGTTGTGGATGTTGGTGGATCATTGATGAACAATGAGTCATTGCTCACCAGAGAAACACCACTGTCCACAGCGGCTTCTCTGGGACTGCTGCACATGCACAGCTTGATGGCCTGTCTGGGGCTGCTGCATGCACACATCTTGACAGCCTCTCTGGGAAAGCTGCATGCTCAGGCAAGCTTGACAGAAAATGACAGAAAAATAATGAGGTAAACCATAAGGCAAGTACATTAAAAAAGTGAAACCTAGTGACAGATTTGTCCATTCATAGACAGTCCCCTCCTTCTACTGAAATCACTGGGACCCAGCCATTTTAAGTGGTCAAACAGCTAAATTACTTACCCCTATGCAAATACACATATAGGTACCACAAGTGTCAAAGGGGTAAAATACAGTAAATCGATGTTATTGACAAGATAGGTATAGTAAGGGCAAAGTAATACTTATCTAAGCCACCCCAGGGAATTCAATACCAGTGTAGGTACAGTTAGCCATTCTGCCCCATGGGTGTCTGGAGAGGTGCTTGCTACATGAGGCCGCAGGAGGTATAAGAGATGTCCCGTGGTTTCAAAGCCAAGATTTTTGGTGTAAGTGTAGCATTATAGCCCTAATGGTAATGCAATAAAAAAAAAATCACTCACTGTCACTGTAAAAGACTTTTCTTCAGTATTTGGCCATTTTGGGGATGTAGTGTCCTAAAGTAGGTACTGTTTAAGTGCAAGCGGTTGGGGTTTTATATCTAAGATGTGGGAGCAATGAAGAACCTATATGACACCCAACTAAAATCAGCCACAATTTGGTATGATAGCACACATGTTGTTTGTAGCATATATCTTTAAGAGATTTGTGGCTGATGGCTAAATATTGCATGGCCTCTGTTTCAGAATTAGTGAGCACAAGCTTTTGTTGACCTAAATGACTGTGGTATATATAAACTTGGCACAGTTTAATCTGTTACTAACAACAACTATTACTAACAACTAACAACTATTATAAATCTTTGTACGTTTAGGAACAAAAGTATATTTTAGTGCATTTTTTTTAATATTTCCTGTTTGTCACAAAGCTTTTGTATGTATATTGTAAAAAAGAAAAGCTAGCGGACACAGCTTACCGGTTAGTTACAGTTCCACAGCAGCGGTTTATCCAGAAGGAGGGTGCACTGACTACTAGGCACTATAACCATGATTAAACGCCACTGCACGAAACGCGTAGATCCTGTCATGAAGTTCTCTGGTTTAGATGCAGGAATAAAGGTTATATTTTATTGCTGACGTCCAGATGTGCCAGCTCTACTGCTCGGCACCTTATTGTATGTATAGGTGGACACAGCTGTCTATTGCCTGTCAAACCAACTGCAATAATTTTCTGCTTGCAGTAAATTTATAGGGTTAAGGGGTGCATTTACTTTTTTTTATTTGTAATTGTTTATGGTTTGCAATCATTGTATTTTATAGTTGAATAACACATTTTTGTTTTAAAGATAAAGAGGGGATTTATCAACTAAAAAAGTTGTATTTTTTGATGTAATATAGGCAAATAGAAATTTATGTGCAAACACCTGTTGAGCGTAAAAATTATTGCTTCTGACCATTTTACACTTGTTGCGCTAAGCGGCGGAGAGGGTACGTAACGGGACATGAATTCATAATTTTTCGCTCTGAAAAATGACAAGGAAACCTATGCAAGCTCAGAGCTGGAGTAGGTTTCCCTCCATGCGCACACTGGTGCACCTCTACATGAATGTGCAAACCGTCTGCGCTGTAGGGACATTTTTAAGCCTGGTGCAAAAAACTTCGGACTTAATAAATGCCCCCAAAAGTCATAATGTCACCCGTGTTTGCATGGGGGACTATTACAGCCGCTGCAGCCATAGAAGCTGCTGCACATTTCAAAGTTACCTTGGTAAGCGCAGTCGGTTTCTTCTTTTTAAATGGAAAGAGTGGAAGGAAGCACTGGGAAATGGAAGACATAAGACGCTTTCTGCTTTCCGGACAGCCCCTAAAGTGATACTGTCACCTGTGTTTTCCAAAATTATCTTTTTACGTTTTGTGTAAAAAAAAAGCCTTTAATCATTGATGGCCAGTGTAACCGAGGAGGGAGTTCCTTGCCGTTGAGTCCTCTCTTTCAGCCTTGGTCCAGCACTGTAATCCACGACCCTTTGTGATGTCACTGGGGGGGGGGGGCTGCATTCCTAAGTACTGGACTGAGGAGAGGGGACTCAATGCAACAGCAGAGAAGCCCCACCTTAGTAACACTGCAAACACAGATGACATTATCACTTTAAGGGGCTGTCTTGGGAGAAGAAAATGTCTTCTGTGTTCTGTTCCATAGAAAGCAAAACAGGGTGGATCAGCTCTCCTTGCTCCTGAAAGGGTGGAGGAGGGTGCACGGATCCCAACGTTACCTGGACGTGGATTCACACAAGGGGACTAGAAGGGTAATAGCTTTTGATCCAGCACTCTAGACGTGTAGATCATGTTATTTAATTAAAACATAACTTTTATTAGTTCGTAAAATTCTTTAAAACCAACACGTTTCGCGCAATGGTGCTTAATCATGGTCACATAAGAAAATATATACTGAGACCTCCTTAAAAGCTAGTCATAGCCAATCCTAGTTGTGCACGTGACTGTGCACATGTGTGAGCTAATGAATGAGTCTACACGCAATGTATCCTAAGTCTAATGACTATAAATAATATAAAGTATGCATACATACAATAAAGTAATAAATACATGGTAAAGAAAATCATCATAATGACAGGACCTAAATAATGCTTCCGAACACATGTAAACGATAACTATGTATAATAATACAGGAGATCATTTTTGTAGTTCGTTCTTAAAGGTGCTCTCGTGTTGAGGCGGAAAATGTATTCTGCTTCCGTATGTAACAGTTTTTTTCTCCAATCTCCCCCTTAATATGGGTACTTGACCTTTTTTATTCCGTAGCAGGAGAAACCTGTGGTGTCCCCTGCATGATGATCCAGGAAATGCTTTGAGGCTCCGGAGGTATTCAGACCACATCCGCTTCTGATACTTTGTAAGTGTTCACTTATGCGTTTTTTCAAGGGTCAAATCGTGCACCCCACATATTTCAAATCGCATATAGTGCATTCAATTATATATACCATATGATGACTATTACAGTTAATGAATTCTTGAATTTTATGGACTTCCTTGTTGGCACTATCATGGAAATATTTCTTAGTATCCAGGTACTTGCAAACTTGGCACCTGTTCAGACCGCACTTAAAATTACCTTTTAACTTATTATGTTTATGTTGTTCCATTTTCTCCTTTTTTACAGGTAGCATGCTAGGTAACAGGAGATCCCTGAATGATTGTCCTCTTCTTGCCACACAGCGATGTCCCCCTTTCAGGATCTCAGCTAGAATGTCATCCTGTCTAAGAATGGGTAAGTTTTTATTTAAGATTTTTTTTTAATTTGTTCAAATTCGCAACTATAACGAATGGAAAATGTTATAGGTTCATTGTTGGTTCTCAGTTGTGCTTCAGACGGTGCGTTTTTCTCCTTCAATAAATCCTCTCTAGTTTTGCTTTCCACTATTTTATGTGCGCGTTTTATAGTGCCTGGTCTGTATCCTCTTTGCTTAAGACGTGCTGATGCCAGTTCGCTTTGTACTTTAAAGTCCTTCTTGTCCGAGCAGGATCACTTTATTCGAGTTAGTTCACCAACAGGAATTGCTTTTAGTGTATGCTTGGGGTGACTACTGGTTGCATGTAGAATGGTGTTTCCAGCCGATTCTTTACGGTACAGAGAAGTCTGTATTGTCCTTTTTTCCGGCAAGGCTTTTAATGAAATGTCCAGGAATGATATTTCCATTTTTTGTGAGTTTGCTGTAAATCTCAAGTTATTATTGTTGTTGTTGATGTATTTCAAGAATGATTCCACTTGGTTCTCATTCCTTGTCCACACTATCAATATGTCATCTATGAAACAACCAAAAACAATCTCCTGTATTATTATACATAGTTATCGTTTACATGTGTTCGGAAGCATTATTTAGGTCCTGTCATTATGATGATTTTCTTAACCATATATTTATTACTTTATTGTATGTATGCATACTTTATATTATTTATAGTCATTAGACTTAGGATACATTGCGTGTAGACTCATTCATTAGCTCACACATGTGCACAGTCACGTGCACAACTAGGATTGGCTATGACTAGCTTTTAAGGAGGTCTCAGTATATATTTTCTAATGTGACCATGATTAAGCGCCAATGTGCAAAACGTGTTGGTTTTAAAGAATTTTACGAACTATTAAAAGTTATGTTTTAATTGAATAACATTATCTACACGTCTTGAGTGCTGGATCAAAAGCTATTACCCTTCTAATCCGTTACTGTTCCATAGCACTTTCTTCCACTCTTTACATTTCTCAGAAGAATATGTTCCAAGACAGGACTAGGGTAACAAAAAAGTGTCCTGCTACTAGGGATGGACCGAACCCTCCGAGGTTCGGGTTCATATGAACCCGAACGCTCAGCATCAGACTCCCGCTGTCTGCCCGCTCCGTGGAGTGGGTGGATACAGCGGGAGGACCGCCTGGAAAACTGGGATACAGCCTATGGCTATGGCTGTATCCCAGTTTTCCAGGCAGTCCTCCCGCTGGATCCGCCCGCTGCATGGAGCGGGCAGACAGCGGGAATAATTACCGAGAGTTCGGGTTCGTACGAACCCGAACCGAACTTGGTTCAGACCGTCAATACCTGCTACTAGAAGAACAAAATGTCCAAAGACTCCTTGGAGATGGCAATCCCATCAGCTAACTTTACTCTAAGTTTACTCTAAGTTTTTTAATTATCACATAATAGTCATATTGTAATTATGTCCATATTGGTGGTTCCCTAAGTTCGAAAAAAATATATATATTTTTGTTTTTGTTTTTTATCCCTTACTTATTTAATCTGAAATGTGAAGCAGCTTTGGCTAAAAAGAGATAAAAAGAAAAATTCAATTTCTTATTAAGGCTTTTTTTTAGACCTGGTCATTCAGAGGTTAAATAGCCCAGCATTTCTACACTTTCAGGGATATTCAGTATTTGAGACAAATGTAGTGTCGACTAATGGCAATATCTGGTGATGAAATTACTAAATATCTTGGCATATGACAATAAATACATGAATCCTTCTCCATCTAAGAAAAACTTTGAAGGAACAAAATAAATTTTTTTGCAGCTGAAACAGATTTGTGTGTATCACCAAGACAAAAAGGGATGTAAAACTGACTCAAAAGTAGAAATAAAATTGATTCTTTAGTACAAGGTTACAGGAAGACTTCTTTTTTATTTTCTTCAGACATATGAATGTCATGTAGCCTGACAGGTAATTGGCTAAAATAACTGTTCTTGAGATTTATTTTTTAGATATACAAAAAGATAAAGATAAGGCAAATGTATAGTTATAAAGCCCAACACTACATATTGCAGATAAAAGAAACTATAAAGAGCAGAAAAATATGGTCTCTTATCCGCCCGATTGGACACACCATGAATAATGGATGATGACACACATAAAGAGTGAAGATACAACAAATAAATGACTGTACACTGACAAATAACACAACTGTATGGATGCATATATACTAGTGAACAGGTTGCATCCCCACCCCTTTCTGTGCAAAAGGTTTTCATTAAAGAACATTTACTAGTAGAGATGAGTGAACCTCAAGCATGCTCGAGTCGATCCGAACCCGAACTTTCGGCATTTGATTAGTGGTGGCTGCTGAAGTTGGATAAAGCCCTAAGGCTATGTGGAAATCATGGATATAGTCATTGGCTGTATCCATGTTTTCCAGACACCCTTAGAGCTTTATCCAAGTTCAGCAGCCCCCGCTAATCAAATGCTGAATGTTCGGGTTTGGATCGACTCGAACCCGAACCCGGTTCGCTCATCTTTATTTACTAGTGTTCTAGTAAAAACAGTTCAAGGGTTCCTTAACACATGACAGATCCGCAGCGGATTTCTCGCTGGGAATTCGCAGCAAGATCCGCTGCAGATCCCTGCCCTGTAAAGTCTATGGGCAGACATACTCACTACTTGGACTCTGTTCAACCCTGAGGGGCCTGAGACAGACATTCGGACGGTGCAGCGAATGCACTTGGACTCTCTTCCACCCTGAGAGGTCTGGGACATATATCCTGACGTGGCAGCAGAAGCACTTGGACTCTGTTCAAGTTCTTCAAGCTTGGTAACTGTAGCAGGATTTTCATTGTTCTTGTAAAAGTGTTATAAATTGGAAAATCACAATGTAAAAAACTGTCAAACAGCAAGTCAATCATCAATTTTCTCCCAGGAAAGCAGTGGACATCGGTGGAGCAGTAGCATAACATCAATTTTCTCCCAGGAAAGCAGTGGACATCGGTGGAGCAGTGGCGCAACATCAGTTTTCTCATAGGAAAGCAGTTGACATCAGTGGAGCAGGAGGTGGCGTGGCAGGGGCAGCACAGAGACTCTATTCGACCCTGAGGGGCCTGGGACAGACATCCGGATGTGGCAGCGGAAGCACTTGGACTCTCTTCAACCCTGAGGGGCCTGGAAAAGAAATCCAGACGTGACAGCGTAAGCACTTGGTCTCTTTCTTAAACCCTGAGGGGCCTAAGACAGTTATCTGGACATGGCAGCGAATGCACTTGGACTCTCTTGCACCCTGAGAGGCCTGGGACATACATCCGTACATAGCAGTGGAAGCACTTGGACTTTCTTAAAGCTCTTCAAGCTTGGTAACTGTCGCAGGATTTTCCTTTTATTCATTAAAATATTGGAGAAATGAAAGAAAGCCCCCAATTTTTAGACACCCAGAACCCTATTTATTTTTAATATGTCAAGTAAAATTAATGTAAGCCGACAGTTGAGCTGAATAGGCCATCCCACCTTGCAAAAAATGGAAATTTAAACCAAGTCAATTGGGATACACTAAAATAAACCATAAAACCCATCAGCAAAAGAGGAAAAAATAGAGAAAAAACCAGATTCAAGAAGGCTTTACACTGATTGTATTAAGCAGTTTTAAATTTTCCAACTGTAGTTTATTTTCTTTCTTAAAAAAAAAAAAAAAAAATGGTAGTGATAATTAGAGATGAGCGAACCGGCCGAGGTTCGGGTTCGTATAAACCTGAACTCTCGGCTTCTGATTCCCGCTGTCTGCCCGCTACGAGGAGAGGGTGGATGCAATTTTTTCTGAAGTCTGGTTTCATCTTTATACATTTGGGCTAACCTATCCCTAAGTATACCAGTCTATCAGAGGGCCAACACCCTAGATCTGTTGTGAAGTGCCGATTTCATATGTGTAGAACACTTATTTTAATACATTTTTTACTTTTAATGCATATCTAATAAAAGTTAGATTTTATACGTAATTCTGGGAAATCAAACGGAACCCGAACCTTGGCCGGTTCGCTCATCTCTAGTAATAATGTGTTCAAAAACCTTGCTGAATCTGGGCCTCTGGCTTTTTCCAAGACACGCATACATATCAACACCAGGTTACTGTTTCGAAAAAGTCACAACCCACGAGTGCATCTCTTGGGGTGTTTAAACTGCCATTCACGGATAAATGCAGTATAAGACAGGGTAACCTCTCTTTTATCAAAAGATAGCTGCTGATGGTAGCTTTGGAGGTTTCTCTTATATCATGTTTAGAGGACATCATCCTCTGTGACATATACTGTACACCACAAAAAAAGGGGACATTTTGGCAGCACATCTACGACTCTGTTCACACTGCAGGTTGCACACTGCTTGTGGCTTAAAGTGACACTGTCACCTCCTTTTTGCATTCTGACATCTCTACACAGGTTTAATGGGTAAATTTAGCGGTTTTCATACCTTATTTTATATCATACGTCACGGTGCTTGTTCAAGTAAAAAGTAATCTTTTATCAACTGCAGATTGTGTTAAGTGGGTGGGGCCTCACGGCATTAGTGCCACTTAGCCCCTCCCACAATGCCACAGTTGGCCCCGCCCCCTCGCCGACAATTGGAACAGACTGGCCGAAAGGTCTAGACCCCACCCCCTTTACGTTGGCCAACCAATGGGTGTCAAGGGGCCGACGGTACCATTGTGGGTGGGGCTAAGTGGCGCTAATGCCGCGAGTCCACACTCACTTAATACAATCTGCAGTTGATAAAAGGACACTTTTTACTTGAACAAGCACCATGACGTATGATATGAAATAAGGTATGAAAAACGCTAAATTTACCCTTTACACCTGTGTAGACACACAGTGTCACTTTAAGTACAGACAAAAAACAAAAGGTGCAACAGCAACCTACAGGTGCAAGGGCTTACCGCATATACTCCTCCCAGCGTACACATGGAAAACACCTGCTCTGTAGATATTAAAAATTAGAAAATATAAAAAATGTTTTTTTTTTTTTAGAAAAGTGAGGATCTTGGCAAACTATTTGGTCAAACAGAGTGTACCATGTCGCCACGTTAAGGTGTTCAAGGGCCATGTTGCATTTAAAAGGCCTCTGTGTTGCTAAGTTAGTTGAAACCCCCCACATGTGACCCCATTATGGAAACTACACCCCTCAGTTAATGTAACAAGGGGTGTAGTGAGCATATGGACCCCACTAGTGACGGGCACAAATGTGGAACAATGTGGCGTGAAAATTAAATATTACATTTTTTACACTATAATGTTGGTCTAGCCTTGAATTTTTCTTTTTCACAAGGGGTTAAAAAAAAAAAAAAAAAAAAAATTATGTAAAGCAATTTCCCCTGAGTCCGTAAATACCCCACATGTGGACATAAAGTGCCATGTGTGTTCAGGGCAAGCCTCCGAAGGGAAGGAGCGCCAATTGGCTTCTTGAGGTTCAAACCTGTTCAAGATCCAAAATGCTTCTCTTTTGCGAAAGGTATAAACCCGATCATCTCCCCGCTTAGGGAAAATAGCTACCCCTAAATCCACACCTAAATCTATACCTGCTTCCAAGCAGGTGTAGATTTGCATCATGATTTACACCAGGCGTAAATCATGATAAATGAGGCGTCGGAGGAGGCCATGCCTCCTCACCTTGTCACGCCCCCCAAGCTTACTCAGTCCGTTCATCAGGCGAGCAGGGAGTACGGGGGGCGTATGCCAGGAAGAAGGGGTGAATTTGCACCTTCTCCCTGGCTTACAGCTAGGGTGGACACTTGATAAATGTCCCCCATAGTGATCACCTGGCCAAGGGTGAGGAAACAAAAGGCTCTTCTTAATAGTGTAGGAGAAAAGACACATTGCTGTTTCATCTTTCTCTCTTTCTATGTACATGAATAGATACATAAAAAGATAGATTCTGTGCAAATCAGAAGCAGATCGAGTCAGTGGTGGGCTGAAACTACAAGACAGGGGTAGGTACCTGGCAGTTGAGTCTAAGGTGCAATGCATGCTGAGAGTAGTTTCTTGGCCTGGATCCCATATTATAAAAGTTTAAATCTGGGACTAGGAACAGAATAAACAAGTGCACCTTTATGCTTTTTGTGCATTTTTTATGAGCTCGCTGGGATTCCGCAAAGTGCTCTGTAAACATGTGCTTACAGAATAGTAAATACATCAGTTGTATTGGTGGCTCAGAATACACTGAAGACAAATATAATTTATCATCTAGATGATCCATACTATATTGGTACGGCATGGAACAGTTTTGACCAGATGACCCATGCTGTACCTGTATACCATTATCCGTTGTGTAGCTAGGAAACAAGCTCAGGCGCTGAGCTCACTTTATAGCTGGAGAGGACCGGCTGCTATGAAAAGCCGAGCCCTCACCGTTGATGAAGGGCCGCAGCTATCGTGCTGCACTCTGTCATTAACCCCTTAAATGCAGCAATCACTTTTCAAAAATATGCCAAAGCCCGTTCCCCAATAAAAGTGTAAATCACCCCCCTTTCCCATTATACAAATGAAAAGTGTAAAAATAAATAAGCAAACATATAATATATCGTAGCGTGCATAATTGTTTCATCTTTTAATATAACAATATTGTTACCATGTGGTAAAATTAATAGAAACAAAATTTTGAAAAAAGTGATCAAAACGTCAGATCTTTACAAATATATTACTAATAAAATCATGAGATCATGGCACAAAATTTTATATACATCCATGCATCCCACACAGCTTTAAAAAATAAAACAGTTGTAAGAGTCATAATAAGACAGTTCTAATCATAATTATTTGCAAAAGTTTACTGTAAAAAAAAACCTGTAAAGTGTGATGGGGTGCTCACCTCGCACTGCAATACTCGGCCCCCTCTGTGATACTGCTCAGGTGTAGGTGTATACAGGTGTAATGTAGGTACCTGTTTGGCCGGTTTGCTGTCCCCAATGGTCGGTAACCTACAGGAGTGTTGAGGGTCACTTGGGCACTTGTCACAGTAACCTGGAGTGGTAGCAGACCCACCTGGGATGTTGGTACTGTCACTCACAGAAAGGGGAAAATTAACCCAAGTGTTCGGTGGTGTGTGAGGGTGCAGGTGCAGTCCCGTGTGTTGAATAAAAATATAATACCTTACTGGGTAAGGCTGGAGCTGAACAGCACGCGTAAGGTAACAGTTAGTGATGAGCGAACATGTTCGTCCGAGCTTGGTACTCGTTCGAGTATTAAGGTACTCGATGGTACTCGAAACTCGGACGAGAATCTCGCAATACTCGAGAAAATCTCATCATCTGTTTCCTGCAAGTTTGGGCGCTATTTCTCAGCCAATAAACATGCAGGAGACTCTTTGGTACATCATGCGATGACGTGGGACCCATACATGTGGATAGCAGTGATTGGTTGGCCAGATCAGATGACCCTGCCATCAGGGGCGTAGCTAATGTCTCCTGGGCCCTGGTGCAAGAGGTCAACTTGGGCCCCCCCTTCCTCGACCAAGCGATGCTATTGGTATATCTCAAGACAGATATTACCAGTAATACCAGTATAATTTATAGATGCTCCCCTGTGTTGTTCCCCTTATAGATGGCCCCCCTGTGTTGTCCCATTATAGATGCCCCCCTTATGTTGCCTTCCCTTATAGATGGCCACCTTATGTTGCCCCCACTCCCTTGTTGATGGCCCCCCTGTGTTGTCCCCCTTATAGATGGCTCCTCTGTGTTGCTCCCCCCACCCGTGTTGTCCCCTTATACATGCCCCCCTTATGTTGTCCTCCATATAGATTCCCCCTCTTATGGATGGCCCTCTGTGTTGTCCCCCCGTGTTGTCCCCCATATGTTGCCCCTGTGTTGTCTTCTGATAGATTCCCCCCTATGTTGTCCCCCTCTGTGTTAACCCCCCCCCCTTGGTGTCCCCTTATACATACCCCTCTCATGTTGCTCCCCCCCCTTGTAGATGGCCCCCGTGTTGTTCTTTTATACTTGCCCTTATCTTGTCCCTCACAAAGCCAATAAAACAAAGAAAGAAAAAAAACAACAACATGCAACTCACCTAACACCTCGCTTTCCCGTCGCAGCTCCTTTCTCATCTCTTCTTCTGTGGTTTTGGAGAGGCCCCGGCTGATCCTGGCTCCCCGGGGATGTCCCTGGGATTCCCGGGCAGCACACGCACCAGGGAGCTGTGCGCGCCTGGTCTGTTACTACCGGATCAGGGAGCGACGTTCCCTGACCCGGAAGTAACAGCCCCGGCGCGCACAGCTCCCTGGTGCGTGTGCTGCCTGGGAATCCCGGGACACCCTCAGGGAGCCAGGATCAGCCGGGGACCTGTCCAACACTGACTCTTGTGTCACAAGAGTGATCAGTTAATGGCACGGAAGCGTGCGGGCGCAGGGGATAGGTTGCAGAACAGTGCGGTGGCAAGGAGGGGGGTCGTGGGGCCTCCTCGCTGGCAGGCCAAGTCGCAGTAGCTACGCCACTGCCTGCCATATAAAAATCATGGCCGCCGAGGCTCAGCTAACATGCATGCTGGAAGAGATTAGGGACAGAGCTGCTGCTGGTCAGGGAAAGCTTTAGGGAGGGAATTAGCGTTCCAGTAGGCAGGGAATACTAGCGAAACAACCAAACAGCCTTGGAAGGGCTTCAAATCGTTTTAAATTGTATTACTCCAGACTGCTGGCTGGGACTTGCAGTGCAGCTACCACGATTTCAGCAGCACACTGTGGTGATCGGCTGCTGGCAGAAAGGGGACATTAGGTGTTGCATACAGACCCATAAGAAGTTCTCAGTACTCTTTTATGATTTTGTGGCTGGTGGTGCTTCTGTAGTACATTGTATTGCTGTGATTTGTAGTACACCTGCATAGAACTTCACTGCTCATTGTAAGGGGGTGTCACAGAGTGTATTGGTGCAGCCACCACCAGATTGTATCCCACAGCCCACAAAAACTAATGGGACCACTAGAAAATTTCCAGATTTCTGTCTTTCTTACTCAAGCCATATCTAAGTTTACTACTGCTTGCAGAGTGTAAAGGGGGTGTCACAGAGTGTATAGGTGCAGCCACCAACAGATTGTGTCCCACAGCCCCCAAAAACTATTGGGACCACTAGTATATTTCTAGATTTCTGTCTTTCTTACTCAAGGCATATCTAAGTTCACTACTGCTTGCACAGTGTAAAGGGGGTGTCACTAAATGCAAACACCCAGAAACCTAGTTTGCTGTCACTGAATGCAAACTCCCAGTAAACTTGTTTGCTGTCACTGATTGAAAACACCCAGTAGCCTTGTTTGCTGTCACTGAATGGAAACACACAGTAACCGAGTTTGCTGTCACTGAATGCAAACACCCAGTAACCTTGTTTGCTGTCATTGATTGAAAACACCCAGTAGCCTTGTTTGCTGTCACTGAATGAAAACATACAGTAACCTTGCTTTTTGTCACCAATTTTGGGGTGGTTCATATGCTACCTGTGTTTTAATGGTTCCCTGTGTTCTCACTGCCATGCTGTGTCAGGCTGAGTGTTTAGGTGGTTCATATGCCTAGTTCTGTTTTAACCAGGCTGTTGACAAGAATTAGGCATAATGGTGCAATAAGGCAGCCTCAGAGGCATCCATGCATGCTGCCCCTGCTGTTTCCTATCCATTTCCGTGGTGTTTCCATCATTTTCTGAGGTTGAAAGGTTTTCACACGACCTTCCCTCTACCGAACTTGGGTCCCCTGCAAAAATGCTCGAGTTTCCTATTGACTTCAATGGGGTTCGTTACTCAAAACGAGCACCCGAGTATCGGAAACTATTTGTCTCGAGTAACGAGCACCCGAGCATTTTAGTACTCGCTCATCACTAGTAACAGTACAAATCTTGGTTCAGTAAACGCTGGGGCTGACAGTCAGGTAGAAACAGTGCTTTTGAGAGTTGATCCTTCGTAGAGAAGAGGAAGAGAATATGTGCTCTACCAAAACGTGTGTGGAAAGAAAATATAAGTTATACTCGTACTCACGGATGCCCAGTTGTGGCTCTGAACCACCTATGCCCCCTAGTTGTGAGAGACCCATCCAAGTGGAAAATACAAGCCCCAGTCATGGATTATCTGGGTGTAGCAGGTTGCTGAGACTTCCCAGTTATCCTGCCCTGCCCAGTAGGATACATAGATCTTTTCCCTGGTAGCTTTTTCCTACTGGGGTCAGTTCCAGTAGGACAAAAACTTGCATATTGTTGTGTTTGTACTGACATATAGAATAAAGATATGTCAGTTTTACCGTAAAGTCCATAACGTAGACATGGGAACCCCCTAAAAGTTCTAAAGTTGCATTTTTGTTCCAAGTTAACACATTTTATGGTAGATGCCATTACAAATAGAGATGATCGAACCGGGTTCGGGTTCGAGTCCATCCAAACCCGGATGATCGGCATTTGATTAGCGGGGGCTGCTAAAGTTGGATAAAGCTCTATGGTGGTCTGGAAAACATGGATACAGCCAATGACTATATCCATGTTTTCCACATAGCCATAGGGCTTTATCCAATTTCAGCAGCCACCACTAATTTGGGTTCGGATGGAATTGAGCATGCTCGAGGTTTGCTCATTTCTAATTACAAAGTACTCGAGACCATCCGAACCCGAACTTTCGGCATTTGATTAGCAGTGGCTGCTGAAGTTGGATAAAGCCCTAAGGCTATGTGGAAAACATAGATATATGCCAAAAGGGGGGGGGGGGGGGTAATGCACAACTAAATAACTGGTGCTAACGGTGTGACATACTATACAAACCACAAATCCGTATACAAGAGACAGAGGTATGTCATAACTCACCAAGCACACAACTATAAGTTCAATAAGTATAAATAATCTTTATTCATATATCTGTACATACACAAAACTACCCTGCACAAACCCAAAATTAAAAACACTTAAAACACCCAAACATGTCAAGGAGGGACCCTCGAGCAATACATAGAATCCCTACCTCCCCATATTCAGCTACTATGTTGGAACCAACATTCTATACAATATATATATGCAATACACCAATCTAAAAATGAATAAATGTACAAAAACTATATGTATGTATATATATATATATATATATATATATATATATATATATATATATATATATATATATACACAAAGTGCAAGTGCATAAACCCTCAAAGTGCAATATGCATAAATAAATAGATAACCATTTATCCAAGTGGTAACCTAAATAAAAAAAAAAATCAATAAGTATTCCCAGATAGAGTGTGGTCAGCTGAATGGGGTCCAAACACCCTACGCGTTACGTCCCGAACCTGGAACTTCGTCAGGGGTACAGACCGATCATACAGGGTTGCTTATATATCCAACAAAGTAATACATCATATTGAGCACCTGGCATGAATAAGTCAGATAACTTACAGGTGGAGGAGAGCTCTAGTCCGCACGTCCCTAGGAATGTACATAATCAAAATGGCGCTTTGGCGTGCTCACGCCCGTTCTGCGCATGCTCAAAGGCTATGCCCAATTCTACGATGGCCGCGTCAAGCTCCCCAGGTATTGCGCATGCGTCTACGTCATCCAGTATATATCAGAAATGCACTCTGCGCATGAGCCAATGCTGCTATCGGCATTTAGTAGCCCAAAATGTACAATCATAAATATATTCTTATATAAGCAGTCATGTTGGGAGAACATATTCTTATAGACATACATAACGGAAAAAATAATCAGAAATGTACTTCTCAATATTTGCGCATGCGCACATAGTACCTCGGGATACAAGTCCAATGTTGTGTTATCGCGCATGCGTCAATAAATATACTAAAATAATGTCCGCAATAGTCAAATCAACACAAAAATTGTAGCCCATAACAATATCACCACCATATATATGATTTGCAGTGCGCTTGGAAGTCCCCACGCATGCGCATCAGATCGCACGCAACCAGGGAATAATAACATCCTCATGTTGGGCGAACATATTCTTATAAACATAAATAACGGAACAAATAATCAAGTATACCTCGCAATACTTGCGAATGCGCACATAGGACACCGGGATACAAGTCCAATATTGTGTTATCGTGCATGTGTCCATACGTATACAAAAATAGTGTCCGCTATACTCAAATAAGCACACAATTATAGCCCATTGCGATATCCCCACCATATATATGATTTGCAGTGCGCTTAGAAGTGCCCACGCACGCGCCCCAGATCGCAAACAACCAGGAAATAATAGCATCCTCATATGGAGAGATCACACCTAAATGCCTAGATATATATACACTATGTGAACCATAGATCTCCTCCATGTGCAAATCGAGACATATATATAATACCTATAAATAAAATATTAAAAAGTATATTACGCATGCGCTATTGTATGAACAAATGGTAACATAACCAAAAAGAGAGTAGGATGGATAGATGTATCAAATGAATATATTGCCACAATATTGGCATGTGTAACTGGAACTCCCACATACATAGGAGTACCAATTATATACACTCACACAGAAGATAAATATAAGTAAACCACCAACCCTCATGCATACGTACATAACCCAATACAAAAAAGGGGAAAATAAATGTTTTTTCTTCAATTTATAGCGCCACTTTATATAATTAGCGGACAATGTCTCTCCTCCACCTGTATATCTCATATTTAAATTAATAAGTACAAGTGGCAACAATCAAACGCAAAAAGAATATATATTTATACATTCAAACTCTATATACATGGCTCTAGAAATAAGAGTCCCAAGTAGGCCTGGCTCTAAGACCAAGAGTCCAGTAAATTGTGAAGAGAGGTATATAGTCTGAAACATCCGGATCCAGTCCCTTTACTTCCTCAGCAAATCCTAGGTTGGTAGGTGGTGTACAATACGTACATTTCCATTTCCGAGGGCATATAGGGAGACAAGATAGAGGAATATCCTGGGCAAAAATTTAAGTCATCCCAGTGGCTTCAATATGTAAATCGAGCTTTCCGCCTGTTTTTTCTCATTCATTGTGAGTACCAGTGCAATAGATGGCTGGGTCTCTCATCGTGTGTCATACAAGTCACCTAATGCAATACGGCAAACAGAGGCATCAATACAGAGCGAACAAGAAAATCAAGCAAAACAAGCCAGTGTGTGAGAGAGTGAAAAAAGGAGAAAGACGAGAAGAAAAGTAAGGTATGAAACATAAGAGAAAAGAAAATAAAAGATCCACAATTAGTGGAAATGAGTGATCATATATAAAGCCATTAAGGGAATATATATATACTAATATATGTGTAATAAATTAGCTAAAAAGTGACACATAAAGTGTAGAATTGAAAGAATATGTGTAACCACTCTAGTGACCAATAAGAGGAAGGGAATAAAAGATCCCTACCATGAAAACGTGTCAGATTTGTAAAAGCCAGTATATAAAAGCTCTTCATTTAGGCCCCGTGGAGCCAGGCTGCCCAATTTAAAAATCCACCTAGACTCAGTGCGGAGTAAGCTCTTTGTTATATTCCCTCCACTAATGCCCAAGGAAACCTTTTCTAATCCCACAACCTTTAAACCATCCACCTTACCTGCATGGCATTCCTTGAAATGTGTTGCCACCGAAGTCATATCAGGTGATTTGAATAAAGATCTGGAAGCTTTAAGGATATTCGAAAGATGTTGCTGTATGCGTTTTCGCAACTTCTGTGATGTCTGGCCTACGTAAACCTGTGAACAAGAGCAAGTAATAGCATAGACCACATTTCGGGTACGGCAATTGATATATTGGTGTATTTTATATTCCTTTCCATCGGTGGGATGACAAAAAACTTCTTTTGATACCATAAGTTGGCAAACGTTACAATTTCCACATGGGAATGATGTCATAGGTCGTACGAAGTGGCTCTGTGAGATCATGTCTTTGATATTTCTTGCTCTCCTCGCAGTCAAGAGAGGTTTCTCCGTAATATGTGGTGCTAGGCGGGGTTCAACCAACAAAATATCCCAATTTTTCTTCAATATGCCATAGACCTGTTGCCATTGATTGTTGTACGTGGTAATCATCCTCACCTTATTGTCCTGTACCCGTATCTTAGGTTGAAAAAGCTGGTCTCTGCTAGTATTTCTCGCTCTCTGATAGGCTCTCGAAAATGACTTTCCTCGGGTAACCCCTACTTCTGAATCTCTCCGTCAATTTTCTAGACTCCACTTCAAAGTCACGTGTTTCTGTACAATTACGTTTCACTCTGAAGAATTGTCCGACCGGGATTCCCTGTCGCAGATGGCATAGATGGAAACTCTCATGATGTAAAAGGCTATTTGTAGCCGTGTCCTTGCGGTGCAGTGTCGTCTGGATTTTGTTCTTCACTAGACTCAATTTCAGATCCAAGAAGATTGCCATGTCCCCTGGAATAGAAGAGGTGAGAAAGATATTGAAATCATTTCGGTTAAGATCAGCCAGAAATGTTTCATATTCCTCTCTGGTACCGGTCCATATCAGAAAAATATCATCAATGAACCGGTACCATTTGAAGACATGTTCCCGGAACAAGTCCAACGGGTATACGCTAGCCCCCTCCCACCAACCTAAAAATAGGTTGGCGTAAGAGGGGGCACAGCGGGCACCCATGGCCGTGCCTGACACTTGCCTGTATTAGTGCCGTCAAAGATGAAATAGTTCTGATTAAGCACAAAATACAGGAGATGTAGCACGAACTGCCTGTGCGGAGCATCCAAAGAGGTAAGAAAGGTGGAAGTTGCTCTTACCCCCAACTCATGGCCAATGTTGGTATACAATGATTCAACGTCTAACGTCACCAGGAACGCCCCTTCTGGTATTTGTACCTCCTCCAACTGCTCGATCAGATGTAGGGAGTCTCCTCCACCTGTAAGTTATCTGACTTATTCATGCCAGGTGCTCAATATGATGTATTACTTTGTTGGATATATAAGCAACCCTGCATGATCGGTCTGTACCCCTGACGAAGTTCCGGGTTCGGGACGTAACGCGTAGGGTGTTTGGACCCCATTCAGCTGACCACACTCTATCTGGGAATACTTCTTGATTTTTTTTTTTATTTAGGTTACCACTTGGATATATGGTTATCTATTTATTTATGCATATTGCACTTTGAGGGTTTATGCACTTGCACTTTGTATATATATATATATACATATAGTTTTTGTACATTTATTCATTTTTAGATTGGTGTATTGCATTTATATATTGTATAGAGTGTTGGTTCCAACATAGTATCTGAATATGGGGAGGTAGGAATTCTATGTATTGCTCGAGGGTCCCTCCTTGACATGTTTGGGTGTTTTAAGTGTTTTTAATTTTGGGTTTGTGCAGGGTTGTTTTGTGTATGTACAGATGTATGAATAAAGATTATGTATACTTATTGAACTTATAGTTGTGTGCTTGGTGAGTTATGACATACCTCTGTCTCTTGTATACGGATTTGTGAAAACATGGATATAGTCATTGGCTGTATCCATGTTTTCCAGGCAACCTTAGGGCTTTATCCAAGTTCAGCAGCCCCAGCTAATCAAATACCGAACGTTCGGGTTCAGATGGACTCAAACCTGAACCCGGTTCACTCCTCTCTACAAAGTAAACATGTTCTTGAAAAAAAAAAGAAGCCCTTACATAGTCTGTAGACAGAGAAATAAAAGCATTAGAGCTCTCAGAAGGCGAGGAGGAAAAAAAGAAAATGCAAAAATGCAAATTGACCTGGTCATTTATGCCATTTTGGGCTTAGTCATAAAGGGGTAAAAATTAAAAGGCTGGGCCATTGTCAATTTTTAAAACTAAAATCTTGTCCTATTACCATTTCCTGAAATGTAAGTTTTGACTGACTAAAGCCCATTCCTGTTCTGAATTGTTATAATATGAAGGGGTTAAGGATTGCACAACCTTTGGTCAGGCAACATTTTCAAACTTCTGAGTTACTCATGTTAGTTCACCTTTATAAGTGCCAGCATGACTAATTACAGTGACAGAGCCTTTAGAAATAAACTGCTATGCGGAACACTTTATTGTTTCAGCAAACGTTCCTAATTATGATTTTAATATGCTATTTTATTCTGCTCAAGGTACTCTGACATCTCTGTCTGTGTCAGGCATTATTTAAAAATACATCCCGCTTAGCTGCTGTTAGCTTCATGTGTCAGGAGCTGACAAAGGATCTAGTTTGCCGCTAACATAATAATCACACTTTGTACACACTTGTGAAACTATAATGATGTTTTAACAAATTCTGCATTTCCCAGCAGTGTGCAGTTAAAAGAATTAGCTGTTTGGTAATTGTATTTGTTCTTCCAGCAAATAATAATGAGTAATACCTTTCACATGAAGCTGTAATTGTAATTATTCTCAGATATACATTCGTCCAGCAATATAAAATCCAGGTCAAAATAGAACACAAAGACAGTCCTTCCCCCACCCTCTAATATCTACAATGTAGCTGGGTGTTTTTGTGTTAATTGGCTGTCAGGTGCAAGGCCGAGTGGGTGTCAAAGCAAATAGGCAATCCTGATATTCTGTAATGAGGCTTTAGATAAGAAATGTGTAGTTTGCGCCTTTAAAAAATCACGTGTATGGACCATATGTTATTATAAAAAGTTAGGATTGACATTAACTAGTATAAAAGCCTCAATTATGTGTAAAATATTTCAAGCTAGTACCTATTGCCTATTTAGTTTTTTTTATTATATTTAAAGTCAAGATCCACAATTATTATAACCCATTCATAGATGCTCTGTACACTAGAAACCTTTTGCATCACAAGTAGTGCTGAGCGAGCCTGCTCTATCAAGCATTGTGCTCAATCGAAAAATTTAGCTTCTTGGCACTGCTTGATGCTTGATCGAAGTGCAAGTCTACTCCCAACATTTTTGGTGGCTTTATTTAGCCAATAAACATGTGAGGAAGGCCTATCACATCCTGTTATGCTGTAGTCAAGTTGGCTACTGGCATAGCAGTAATTGCACGGTCTCATCAGGTCTACCTAGGTCTACATAAGCTTGTGTCACCTGATGCTCGGCTCAGTTGCAGTCATTTAGCAGGCAGGGTAAGATGCTGGAGGAGGGATAGTGTTAGTGTAGGGAATAGTTGAAGTAGGTAGGCAGGCCAGTAGCCCACAAAAAAGTCCTTTTCAAGACTAGTAATTTCCCTGTGTGACACCTAAAAAAATAGATGTTTGACATACGATATACCAGTATTATACAGTATACTGAGGCTTGACCAACTCACAGAAGGGGCAACAGCCTGGTACTATACAGCTAGAATATGTTTTCATTGTAGTAAAAACTGAGGAACATCCTCAATTTGGCCACAAGACACAGTATCAGCAGCATCCCAATCTCATTACCAGGTTCAACTACAATGACTCCCAGAGCAGCTTACACCCTATCCTATATTTACATTGGAGGAATTGAATGCATAGATCTACTATTTATTTTCTGTTAATTTTACAAAACCCAGCTATACTATAGTTGCATTGTAAAACATTGTGCATCATGCTTTAAGCCCTTCTGGATCGGGCTAATTTTCGTTTTTGCGTTTTCATTTTTTCCTCCTTGTGCTTAACCCCTTAACGACATCGGGCGTAAATTTACGCCCTGATGCCGGTAAGGGAGTTCAGAGCGGGGCCGCACGGCGACCCCGCTCTGAACCGCGGCGGTCCCGGGTGCCACTTGTAGCCCGGGACCGCTGGTATTAGCGGGCACGGTCCGATCGCCGCTAATACAGTAATCAGATGCAGCTGTCAAACATGACAGCTGCATCCAATTACCGGACGCAGCGTCATCCCTGGTGTCTAGTGGGGAGATCGCTCCTCCGGGATGTTATCCCGGAGGAGCGATCTCCGTAACTGAAGCCGGCCGGGGACCGCTCCAAGATGGCGCCGTCCCCGACTCGGCACTCGTTTGTTTCCGGCTGCAGCAGCCGAAAGCAAACGAGTGCCGATCTCATGGATCTCTGCAGCATATCTATGCTGCAGAGATCTCAATGAAAGATCAAAGCACTTATACTAGAAGTCTCCCATGGGGGGCTTCTAGTATAAGTGTTAAAGTAAAAAACAAAGTGTCATTATTAGTAAAAAGCCCCCTCCCCTAATAAAAGTCTGAATCACCCCCCTTTTCCCAGGTTATAAATAAAAGTAAATAAATTAATAAATAAATATGTTTGCTATCGCCGCGTGCGTAATCGCCCAAACTATTAATTAATCACATTCCTGATCTTGCACGGTAAATGGCGTCAGCGCAAAAAAATCCCAAAGTGCAAAATTGCGCATTTTTGGTCGCATCAAATCCAGAAAAATTGTAATAAAAAGCGATCAAAAAGTCGTATATGCGCAATCAAGGTACCGATAGAAAGAACACATCATGGCGCAAAAAATGACACCTCACACAGCCCCATAGACCAAAGGATTAAAGCGTTATAAGCCTGGGAATGGAGCGGTTTTAAGTGACGTATATTTGTTGACAATGGTTTAAATTTTTTACAGGCCATCAGATACAATATGTTATACATGTTATATATTGTTTTAATCGTTACGACTTGAGGAACATATATAACAAGTCAGTTTTACCCCAGGGCGAATGGCATAAAAACGCATTTCCCCCAAATAAACAAAATGCGTTTTTTTTTTCAATTTCACCACACTTTGAATTTTTTTCTGGTTTCGAAGTGTACTTTATGCAAAAATTCAGCCTGTCATTGCAAAGTACAATTAGTGACGCAAAAAATAAGGGCTCATGTGGGTCTCTAGGTGGAAAAATGCAAGTGCTATGGCCTTTTACGCACAAGAAGGAAAAACCGAAAACACAAAAATCGAAATTGGCTCTGTCCTTAAGGGGTTAAAAGGCCATAGCAGTTGCATTTTTACACCTACAGACCAACTTGAGCCCTTATTTTTTGCGTCACTAATTGTACTTTGCAATGACAGGCTGAATTTTTGCAAAAATATGCTGCAAAACCAGAAAAAAATTATATGTGCGGTGAAATAAAAAAAAAAAAAAGCAATTCTTTTTTATTGGGGGGGGGTCTTCATTTTTATGCCGTGTGTCCTATGGAAAAACTGACATGTTTTATGTGTTTCTCAAGTCGGTACAATTAAAATGATATGCAACTTGCATAACTTTTATTTATTTGATGGCTTGTAAAAAATTCAAACCACTGTTAACAAATATATGTTCCTTAAAATCGGTCCATTGCCTCATTTATAACGCTTTTATCCTTTGGTGTATGGGGCTGTGTGAGGTATAATTTTTTGCGCCATGATGTGTACTTTCTATTGGTTGCATATATGCATCTTTTTTGATGCGACCAAAAATGCGCAATTTTGCACTTTGGGATTTTTTTGCGCTTATGCCGTTTACCGTACGAGATCAGGAATGTGATAAATTAATATTTTGGGAGATTACGCACGTGGCGATACCAAATATCTTTATTTATTTTTATAAAATGGCAAAAGGGGTGATTCAAACTTTTATTAGGGGAGGGGATTATTTATTAATAATACAACTTTTTTTATTTTTACACATATACTAGAAGCCCC
Source organism: Dendropsophus ebraccatus (assembly GCF_027789765.1). Taxonomy (NCBI): domain Eukaryota; kingdom Metazoa; phylum Chordata; class Amphibia; order Anura; family Hylidae; genus Dendropsophus; species Dendropsophus ebraccatus. Next base: position 55,439,857 of record NC_091462.1, read on the forward strand.
CCCCTGGGGGACTTCTAGTATATGCACATTGATCTCTCATAGAGATCTATGCAGTATAGTTATACTGCATAGATCAATGAGATCAGTGTTCTATTGCTTTTGGCTGCTGCAGCCAAAAGCAATAGAAAGCAGAGCCGGGATAAGCGCCATTACGGCGCAGACCCCAGCCGGCACCAGACGCGGGGATCACTCCTCCATGCTTGATTGATATCTGGAATCCCAAAAAGGCTCAAGCATGGGAGGGGGAGTAACGAGACTCACCAGCAGTGGCGAGGGCCTGTCCATGCTTGTCCAGAGGTTGATTGTGTCATCCAGTGTTTTCTTTCTCTTTCTGCTGCAATGACACCTCCGGCCACTAGGATGCACATGCAGCCAACTGCTCTGGATGTATAGGAGCAACTTGTCACCACCTGTTACTGCCATCTGCCAATCCAGACCCACCTGCAACTTTTTAAACTAGCTCCCCTTGCCTCTCCCTGCCTAAGTATTGTTGCATTTCAGCACAAGTCTGCTCTACCTATGAACTCCTGTATATCCTGACCCTTGCCTGTTCTGAAGATAAGGCTTTCTTTCTAACCCTCATCTGTATCACCTGCCTTTCCCGTTGCCAAAACAAATTGTCTGACCTTTTTTGAAGCTGCTTGACCTGACCCTTTACCTATGATTCCTGTCTTGTCCCTGGTACCGTGCTAACTCTCACGCTTGACTACCCGACCTTGTTTACTCGGCTTGAACCCTCGTGCCTTGCATTGACTTGTGTGACCTGTTGTCATCTAGCCGCAAAAGTCCTGATTTTGCATCCTAGAGCAGGATAAAGGATCAAGACCTAGAGGGCACTTAGGCTTCACTCCCTGGTGTGGCCCGAAGCCACATCACAGCAAGTCCACACCATCTGTTACAAGATGCACTTTAGGAGCTTGGGAAACCCTTTTTTACTCATTATACTATAGAATAAAAGCATTTTTCTACATTCTGGAGGCACAGACAGCTATATATATAAACTATTACTTGTGTCTTCTTGACTTAAAAGCTATCTAACAGTATCAGCGGTTGAAAACGGGAATGACACGTTCCTTATAATAGCAATCCGCGCATTGTGATGGATAACCATTTCTTCATTTGTTCTAAAAAAATGCATGTAACACTGATGAGCCCAGCATTGCTGCAGCACTCCACACCACTTACAACTTCCCCCTCCAACTTCGCTGCTCTTATTGACAAGAAGGGCTATTACAACTGAGTGGGGACCTGCACAGGATTTGAGTTTGACTGTGATTGGATTTTTTTTTTTTTTTTTACGATCTCCCTGAGCTCAGTGATTGTTGTGTTTTTTTGGTCTACTTTTCATTGCCCCTGTTAGCCAGAATCCTTCTACACACTGACACGGGGTAATACCCCAAAACAGCTGTCTGTGAATGGATGCCTGCCTTTGGTAATACCTTGTCATGTTGCAATACTCTCAACTGAGTTAGACTTTGCACCCGCAACCGAATGGCACTTCAGGGGATATTTATCAGGGTGGTTTGATCTCTTTACTGGTAGGCACTCCTTGTCAACAAGTTTTCTACCCTGGAGGGATATTTGACTATTCCCGTGTTTTGAGACTCGTAACTGAGGCTCCAAGGACCCCTTTCTTGCATATTTTATAGGGGGCAATGTATCAATGGAGACCCTTGAATACTCCACTCCATTGAGTACTCCATTGGATTTTTTTTTTTTTTGCTTATCTCCCTAAGCTCAGTGATTGTTGTGTTTTAGTGGTGGAGTGGGAATTGCAAAAGGAACAGTGAGAGGCTCAGCAATGTTGGGATTGTCAATGTCACATACACCCCTCCCTCAATGACACTAAGAAAGGATGTGAAAAACCATTTTTAGACCAAAAAAAAAATAAAATAGACATCCATCACAATTGTACTAATTTATGTTATTTAACCTATGTGCAAATTGCTATGTGTGTCAGAGGTTTAAATGTGATTCATTTGTGACAGTTTCCCTTTAAGGTAGGATAGGTATCTCATAGGTAGACTCTTTTTCCTTTGTACATGTGTAAATCTGCAAAACAGGCATTGCCTGTTGTATCACTGATCATACTTTAAAAACAAAGAATATTAATTTATGTTGGTGATGACTGCAGCATCTACATTTCTAAAAGAAGTTTTACATTGACTGTTAATTGCTGGGAGCATTACTCCTTAGAGCAGCAGCTGATTAGTGACACGTTGGTGAAGGACTGACATGGAGGAGTATCAACTGTTTGTACTTTGAGCGCAAGTGTACAGGATTCACATCTTTTACCAGATGAAAAGTTCAAATTCACTGTTGAAGTTAAAGCAATTCTTCAAAATACACTAGATGGAGCTTTAACCATACACATCTACTCCAGTCTTCACTTACATACAATGTATGTAAATAATAAGGACAAGTATCTTGATTCTTATGTTAAATGTGTATTCGTAGCTTGTTTGTAGATTGATAAAGTAAGATGTAAAGGTGGGAGGTAGTAATTTACATGCATTGGTGAGGTGTTCACAAATAAGGTATTGTACATCACATTAAAGATGTACTTAATAAATAAGAAGTGTTTCTGAGAATACATAAATCAATATATTAACCATACATTGTTCTGGAACCCTAATCGCTAGCATATAAATAAACAAATATGAAATCCCCTTCATTCGTTACAAAAACATCTGTTAATCCCATACTACCCAACAGACATATGCAATTTCATGAAAGGCCCTGTTGTTCCAGCCAATCATTAACCTCCAAGGCCGACTGAAAGAAATGCGACTTATCCTTATATAACACTCGCATCTTGGAGGGGAACAAGAGGGAAAACGGTATATTCAGTAACTGCAGCCTCTTCTTAACCTCCCTAAATGACTCCCTTTTCTTCTGTGTGGCCCGGGAGTAATCAGGAAAGAGAGCAACTCTAGCTCCATTATACACAATATCTTTTTTAACCCTGGCCACCTGAAGAATTTTATCCCTGTCGCCAGACAACAAGGTCTTGAAGAGAAAAGTCCTGGGTGGCGCTCCAGGTTGAGGCTTCTTAAAAGGAACACGGTGTGCCCTCTCAACTGCAAAGTTAGAGGATAGATTGTCTGCCCCCACAATTTGTGAGATCCAGTCTGTACAAAACCTAAGGGGTTGGTCTCCCTCTACACCTTCGGGCAGGCCCACCACTCTAACGTTAGCTCGACGGGAGCGATCCTCCAGGTCCGTTAATCTGTAATCCAGTGATGCATTCCTTTCCTTATATGATTTTAGCTCCAGTGAGACCGCCTTCATTTGTTTCTCCAACTCCGGGACAGTTCTCTCCACCTCACTTATCCTAGTACGTATCTTATTGATGTCCTCGCGGATAAAGGAAACGTCAGAGGCAAGACCCCCCATCTGAGCCTTAACCTCCGAGAGCCCAGCATTGCATTTCTGGACCTCCTGTAAAATCTGGCTAAGAGTCAGGTTTACAACGTCTTCCCCCTCCTCCTCCTCCTCATCAGCGGAACCTGGGTCAGTGTCCTGCACAGTCTGTTTTGAGGTCTTTGTACGCTCTTTCATTTTGCACTGTGCTGGGCTTTTATTCATTTTGGCTTTATTAGTGGCCAGTGGGGACTTCAAGAATTTCTCTATTTTGGAGGTTTGAGAGAGATCTTGTGCACTCCCTGATTTCCTTGAAGATGCCTTAGCATAGTTCCTGGGCGCTGTGGGGTGGGGGGGAGGTAAGGGGGAGTTGTGGTAGTTTAGAGGCCTGTATGATTGGTATAGGTCAAGGATTGGGGATGGGAAGGGTGGGGGGGTGTGGGAGGGCTAGGGGTAGGGGGGGAGAGAAATGGGTGTTTTTTTTATTTTTTTTTTTTTTTTTTTTTTTTTAGATTGGGATGAGTTGTCTTAAGATTTTTTTTTGGAACGTGAGGGGGACTGCAGACAGAATAAAAAGGAAGGCCATGTTTGATTTGATTGGAAGGCATCTCCCAGCAGTAGTTTGTCTGACCGAGACCCACCTGGTGGCGGAGACTGTGGGTAGGTTAAAGAAACGCTGGGCACAGTATGATCTACACACAGTGTTCTCAAACTATGCAGCCGGGGTATCGGTGCTGATTCATAGAAATATAGAATTTACACACATAAGGGATGAAATTGATTCCAGGGGGAGGTATGTCTTCCTACACGGGCGGTTTAATGGCTTAGAGCTGGTTATTGCTTCGGTCTACATTCCCCCTCCGTTCTCACAGGCCGTTCTTCTTAAGTTGTTGGTTTTTACTAGGGGTTGTATAGATATACCGATCTATGTAGTTGGGGACTTTAACGCAGTGATGGACGCCGGCCTGGATAGGAGTGGGGGTGCGGCCCCCTCCTCTCCGTCCTCCCTGGCGAATTTTGCTCGGGAGGTCGGATGGGAGGACGTGTGGAGGTCTATCCACCCAAGCAAGCGGTGCTTTTCATGCTTCAGTACCTCCTACTTAACGGCATCTCGGATAGATATTGCCCTGACAAATAGACTAGGGCTAGCTAAAGTACAGAATATGGTATATGAACCTAGAGCCCTGTCAGACCATGCCCCAGTAACACTTACTATTAATTGTGGGGATAAGGTTGGACCTGGAAGTTATAGAAATAAGTTTAACCTCAACGCGCATTGGCTTAATCTCACTGATAAGGATGGCCGCTTGGGCGCTGAGATTAAAGAATTTTGGGATCTCAACCGCGGCTCAGCCCCGATTCAGATTGTATGGGACGCCCTGAAGGCCTTCGTGAGAGGATTGCTGATCAGGGAAATTGCACGTACCAAGAAAAAGTTTGTACAGGAGGAATCGGAGCTGAGGCGCCGGGTAGAGCTTGCTCAAGAACAGTACAGTGCCAAGTCTAATGATCGACTCCTGCAATCCCTTAAAATAGCCCAAGAAGGATATTCTCAATACTTGTTATTAAAAGCCCATAATAAATCCTTATTTCAAAATGCTAAATATTATAAAGAGGGGGGTAAGCCCGGTAAATTATTGTCATGTATTATTAGGGCACAAGAGGAGAAGAGAGATATATTAGCTATAAGAGATAAAGATGGGCATATTGTCAATACAAAGAAAGAAATTCAGGAGAATCTTGTCTCTTTTTATGAAGAGCTCTGTAGGGCAAAAGGTGGGACGTCGCAGGATAGAGCCAGAGACTTGTTGGAACTAGCCATTACGACAAAATTATCGAAGGATGATAGTGATGCTATGGAACATCCTTTCACTAGGGAGGAACTCTCCAGTGTATTTCGCTCACTGCCCAATGGCTCTGCGGCTGGCCCAGATGGCCTTCCGTTTGAGCTGTATAAAAAATATCAAACAGTGTTTTTACCGATGATAGAGGAGGTTATTAATGAATCCTGTGTAACGGGCAACCTTCCCCCCTCTATGAGTGAGGCTACTATTATTTTAATACCAAAAAAGAATAAAGACAGGTTGGACATGGGCGCATATCGCCCAATCTCCTTATTAAATGCAGATTCGAAAGTCTTCTCTAAGCTTCTGGCAGCAAGGGTTAAGGGGGTAGTCCCTGACTTGGTGGGTGACGACCAAACTGGTTTTGTTCCCGGCAGGTCGATTTTCACCAATCTAGAAAGGGCCCTGCTGAATTTGGAGATGGAGGATGAGGCCCCCCGCTCTATCCTGTCGATTGATGCTGTGAAGGCCTTCGACAGGGTAGAGTGGGGGTTCCTTTGGGAGGTTTTGGGTGGCTATAATTTTGGGGGCAATATGATTAAATGGATAAAAATGCTTTATGCCCAGCCTACAGCTCGACTGTCTGTGAATAGAGAGCTATCAACTAAGTTTCCGCTATCCCGGGGCACCCGTCAGGGTTGCCCACTGTCTCCGCTCCTATTTGCATTATATATCGAGCCGCTGGCTAATATGGTCAGATTGAATAGCAATATACAGGGATTTGGGCTAAAGGGAGGGCAGGATAAGTTGCTCCTCTATGCCGACGACTTATTATTTTTTGTTAGGGATCCAGATAGCACCTTGCCACATGTCCTAGAAACGTGTAAGGACTTCGGGAGGGACTCTGGGTTTGAGATAAACTGGTCCAAGTCTCTTTTGATGAACTTGCATGGTCCCTTGAGGGATAGTAGCGAGAATTTTGGTCTCCAGGTCGTCGAAGACAGATTAGATTATTTGGGCATCACCATAACGAAGGATACCTCTAACTACCCCTCTTATAACCTAAATCCTCTATTGGTTAGGTTTAAAAGGAAGGCGGAGGTTTGGGCAAAACTACCTCTTACGATGGCTGACAGGGCGGCCCTAATAAAAATGGTCATACAACCTCAGGTTCTGTACTTTATTAGGGCATCCCCGACTTGGATTACCATTGGGTTTTTTAGGTCCCTGGAAAGGGTTTTGAATAAAATTATTTGGGGAAAGAAGAAGCCTCGTACACGGTACTCCACTTTTACACTACCCATACAAAGGGGAGGGTTTGACCTGCCGGATTTTTTGTTATATTTTTATGCGATTAATCTACTTCAGATTTGTAGGAACATGCATTCCCCGCTGGGCACGTTTCTCTTGGAGCGACGGCCTGCGAGCCCAGAGTCCCTTCTCACATATATGGAGGGGCACAGATCGCAATTTAGTAACACTTATAATTTTTCTAAGTTAAAGGTATGGGATAGAATATGGGCACAGGTACGTAAGTTGGTAGGTATAGACGCTTGCACGATTTTCTCCCCGATTTGGGAGAATCATAATTTCCTTGCTTTCCACGATATTGGTTATTCAAAGGTATGGAAGGATAAGGGTATATTTAAGATTTCACAAGTTTTTAGGGAGGGGGCAATCATGCCCTTCCTGGAGTTGCAGGTACAGTTCTCTCTCCCGGACAAGTTTAAATTTTATTATCACCAGTTAGCGCACGCTGCCTCTACCATAGATAGGGATAGACTTACAGTAGTTGATGTAGAGTTTCTTTGCATTCTTAAGAACACGTTGGGTTTTAGAAGGGGTGAGATGAGGAATATATATAATGAATTGAGGGACGTACGGGCTCGCAGGCCGCTGCTGATTAAGAAGCAGTCATGGGAAAGAGAGATCGGCCCGATCTCTGACGAGGATTGGGACAATGTTCTAGCAAGCAGTAGTAGGGTTTCCATTAACAAGAACCATCAGTTAACACAACTTAGGATTATTAATAGGCTGCACTACTCCCCGGTTATCTTAAGTAAGATGGGCAGAAATGTGGGTGGGGTGTGCCCTAGATGTGGCCAGCAAGAAGCGAACTATACCCACATGATGTGGAGTTGCAGGAAGTTGAGGCACTATTGGGAGAGTATAACGAATGTCGTTAAATCCGTGACTGGCGTACTATTCCCCTGTAGCGCCTTGTATACTATCCTGGGTTGTACTATCCAGTTGGGCAAAAATGTGCGTCTAATTTCTAAACTCCTGTTTCTGGCTAGATTGCAGATTCTGCGTAACTGGATTGCCGCAACTCCCCCAGCTGAGGATTGTTGGTGGGAAGCAGTAGGTAGGGTTAAAGGGTACGAAATGATTCAGTGCCAGCATAAAAAGAAAGGTAGTGAGATCTTTAATGCAATATGGGGTGTTTGGATTAGTAGAGCGGTTGAGTGAACCTGAGAACAATGGTGGTGGTTCTAGTGACCCTTCTGCCTGGGGTGTTTTTTTTTTTTTTTTTTTTCTTTCTCTCTCTCTCTCCTAGTAGAATGGGTGGTGGGGTGGGTGGGGTGGGTGGGGGGAGGGGGGGGTTTTGGTATTGTATAAATTTTGATGATTATGAATTTTGTTTAAATGGTTATTGTGATAAATAAATATTTATAATTAGAAAAAAAAAAAAAAAAACCATACATTGTTCTAAAGACATTATAAAATGTCCTGTTATTCTCTTGTCATGCTTCTTTTCTCCTTTGCAAAACAAATGGAGCAAATAAATTCACTTTGAATGCTAAAAAGAATTGATGTGAAAAATAGGAAATCAATCCTCCAGCACGATCTGGAACTTGTATTTGTTGTCTTTCTAGCTTCTACACAACAAATATCACAGACAGAAAACTTTTTACCGACACTTCGGAAAACATAAAAATTAATAACTAATTAACATCTATAGCTCAGAATACTCTATATGTAATGACAAAGGCAATAACCTGCAAAACAGCCTTCAGCTTTAAACAAGTCAAAGATGCAACTATTTATCATTATAGAGCTGATTCCTGGGTAACAGCCATCTGTTTATGGGCTATCTACACGCTCGGACTGGCCCACTGGGGTTAAGGGGAATCCCCTGGTGGACCCTACTCCTTATTGGTCCCGTGAGCAGGAGATGGGCCTCCCTGTCTAGCAGCTCCAAGATGCCATATAATCCCCTAGCACTGCTGCACATGCTGTTCAAACAGTCACTCACTGCCTCTATCTAGTAACCTGGGGTTCAATTATATTATATAGAGGCAGGGACTGTGGTGACAGCCAGCAGTATGTAGTGTGCAGATTTAGTGCAGCCCCTCTTCTCTCCCCTGACACCCTCCGCCACCTCCTCCTCTCAGGCTGCCTCTATCTGCTCTATGTGCTGCTGCTGGCAGTCGGGACATAGGAGGAGAGGAAGGAAAGGGGCTGCAGCCTGCACAGAGCGGCCCTGGAACTGCAAATCGGGCAGCATGTGAGCTATACCTGGTACTTTTCTGTACGAGAGGTAAACCTGTGTGTGTGGACATGAAGTATGTATATTATGTGAGTCTGCATGTATGGTACATGTGTGTAAAGTGTATGGTGCAGGTATTGTCATATGCTTCACACATCACTACAATACAAGTGATCACTATTCCTGAAACGTTGGTTACACTCTGGGGGAATTGGAAACTTTGAAACTTATTATTATAAGCTGCAGGTTTTATGATTTTCAATAGGCTGGGGAAGGTAATAAGTCAGTGTGGGCACGAGAAGGGGGGGGGGGGGGGGGGGCGCCATTTCAGGTATCGCCTCAGGCAGCAGAAAACCTAGAATCGTCCCTGTCCCCATATGGTTATGATGGACGCCTCTTTTTACCATCTGTCTTAAACAAACTCCCAAAATTTACACTGCAATACCTTCTGTTCTTGCGTTTCATTCTAAATCATAATGTTTATGATTATGATTTGTCGAGAAATCCTATTGGGACATAATGTACAGTTTTAGGCTGGGTTCACACACAGTATATTTAAATCAGTATTGTAGTCCTCATATTGCAACCAAAACCAGGAGTGAATTGAAAACTCAGAAAGGCTATGCTCACACAATGTTGAAATTGAGTGGATGGCCGCCATTTAATGGCTAATATTTGCTGTTATTTTAAAACAACGGCTGTTATATTGAAATAATGGCAGTTATTTACCGTTATATGGCGGCCATCCACTCAATTTCAACATTGTGTGAACAAAGCGTTTCTGTGTTTTCAATCCACTTCTGGTTGAGGTTGCAAAATACTGACCAAATACTGACTGAAATATACTGTATGTGAACCCAGCCTTAGGCTATGTTCACACGGGGTAAGAGACCGGCTGTTCCGTGACCCCGGCCGGGTCACTGAACGGCCGGTCTCTGCCCGGATCATCCCAGACGGTACTTAAGTACCGGCCAGAGGATGTTTCCGGCTGCAGTGTTCTAATGCGGGCGCATCAGCGCACGCCCGCATCAGAAACTCCCACAGCACACCATGAAGCAAGCGGCCGTAGCTGCTCGCTTCATTGTGTGTACTGACAGGGTTTCCTATGCCCGCAATTCATTGAATTGCTGCCGCAGAAAACTGACATGTCAGTTATTTCCAATGTTAGTTCCACATTGCATAAAGTACGGCTGTTGTTGCTGATGGCAACAACGGCCGTACTTTTACGTAGTGTGAACATAGCCTTACACTACTACTCTCAACATGACCATAACCACAACATAACGTAACAACTGGACATCTGATGGTCAACATGCATTTTGATTGGTGAACTTAATGAAAGACGTGGGAGTTAAACGCACAGTGTGAACCCAGCCGAAAGCTAATCATGTAGCCACAGGGAGTCAAACGCTAAGATAACGTTACTGAACCCAAACATTTTGACAGATCCGCTCAACACAACTCCTCAGCAACACGGAATATGTGACATTTCAGCTTCCTTATTTAACGTATATAAAAATACAGAGTGTGAGCTGTGGCGTGTACTGTAGACATTGCATACATTTTTCAGCGTATATTTTGGTGTGTTATAGTTGAGAAGTGTTTCTAATACATATTTTAAAAAATGTGCTGCTCTTTCCTTTTTTTATTTTATTTGTAGAGAATTCATTTAAAGCTTAAAGGGTACTCCAGTGAAAACCTTTTTTTTAAGTCAACTGGTGCCAGAAAGTTATATAGATTTGTAATTTACTTCTATTAAAAACACTCAAGCCTTCCAGTATATATCAGCTGCTGTATGTCCTGCAGGAAGTGGTGTATTCCTTTCAGTCTGACACAGTGCTCTATGCTGCCACCTCTGTCAATGTCAGAAACCTGCTCTGACAGTTCCTGACATGAGATCACTGTGTCAGACTGGAAAGAATACATCACTTCCTGCAGGATATACAGAAGCTGATAACTACTGGAAGACTGGAGATTTTCTTAATAGGAGTAAATTACAAATTTTTGGCACCAGTTGGTTTGAAAGAATTCTTTTTTTGCTGGAGTAGCCTTTGATACTGTGTAGTATTTTACTTTTAAACACCTAGTCAACCCCTTTTGTAAAGTCAATGCAGTTTCTCCAGTGATCAACTAATCATGTGATCGCTGATTTCGTATAAATCATCATCATCATCATCATAAGCTTTAAAGCGCCGTTTTTCGGACTGAGGCCCGGTTCCTGTGCACGGCGCCATTCTATGCACCGGAACTGGCCGGTGCTAAAGCACTGGAGGCCGGCTGGGCCGCTCCCAGTGGGAGGGAATTCCCTCCCCTGTATGACGCGGCTCCATTCATTCTAAGGGAGCCTTTTGCTTGGTCACAAGTGTGTTTAGTGACCTCTGCAGTAAAGCGCATCACCAGTCATTAATGGGTTAATGCTGTTTTTACCTGCAGTAACCATGGCAACCAAGCACTGTGATGACAAGCGCTTATGTCATAAAGAAGGTTCCATGAAGCAATGCACCGGGCCCTGATCAGTGCCCTCTTGGATGCGCCAGAGGATCTTGAGCTTGCCAACTTTACTCCCCCCTACCCTTTATATAATTTGAAGGTTCTAGCAGGGGAAAAGGAGAATTCTGCTTAAGACTACCCCTTCATCGAGTCTCCACCTTCCTGAGAAGTGGACCTGGATCTGTGAGAGAGAAGAGATACTCCGCCTAGTCATCAATAAGGTGACAGATATTGCAGCCAGACTTCTCTCACATCCAGTTTATATTTATAGTATAGTATTACCCTCTAAGCCCAGGGGAGGGGCAACTCTCCAGCCATGGCTCCCTCGAGGTTTCCCCCACAGGAGGTTTTTCCTCGCCTGAGTGCTAGAGGGTGACTCTTCGTGAGTCGGGGGTCTGTCATTTTCGGTGTCATGTAATTTTAAATAAAATTGGGACCCTTTAACACCTGATTACAATGTGTTGTGCCTTTATTTTGCGTTCTTTGGTTTAACTTATTATGCTTTTGCTGGACATAAAGCTGGACATCTGCCTGCTACACAGATCTAGACTGCCGGCATCCCATTGCACCTCTTGGCTATGCCTGTGAACTGCAGTTTATCCCAATTTATGCTACTAATTACACACTGACAACTGTTTGTTTTTATAAATGGGTGGGGGTAGGCCACAGCTTTTTAATTTTCTTAAAACCATTTTAAACTTTAAAACATGGATTTGTGTAATGTGAGGATAGGACCTTGCACTGTCGCCTTCCTGGCGAGGACACCGGAATGCCAGGCCACCGCTCCGGCAGTGGGCATGTCTTAGTTGTTCTGCCGGGTGCCTCGCTGATGCTTCTCCTTCCTCCTCTGCAAGGTAAGCAGTAAATAAACACATACAAATAAACTTCTTTCACAAGAACATTAGGGAGGGTGGGTGGGAAAGCTGTTTAGCCTCCCCCTGTCACGCTGGTGTGGTGTTCTGCCACTTCCTGCCTGTTACTTTAATTAGCCTCTTTCCACACACCCCAGACCGCCCTAAACATGGACCGCCTTTTGGGTGCTTGCTACGCCCCTGTCCCCGTCAGTCACAGTCACCGGCTGCTTAACCTGCACCAGTGTCCTATCACCTGCACAATGAGCGCATGTAGGATGAAGCGACTAGTAGAACTCTGGCATGTATGCGTGTATCTCTGGATTAAAGGGACACTCAAATCCTGAAGAAAAAACATGTATCGCAAGGTTTATACCTACATCTACAAGGTTTGTCAAACGTTTTTTTTTAAGTGACAGGGTCACACCAATCATAGCAACATGGACACCACCATAATTATACATCATATATAAATAACCCAGTGGCTCTTGTGTGTGTGGGCAGCATCAGGGCAAGGTAAAGTATTGCGCCCCCACACACATACATCCAGGTGTTGCCAAAGTAGCTGCCCCCCCCCCCAATCCACAGGATAGGGGATATTTATCTGATTGGTAGGGGTCCCAGTGGTCACGAGAATGTGGGGAACGTGTCCCCCTCAAAAAAACTGTGGGGGCGGTGCTCCATTAATTCTCTATAGGTTTTGTTATCCCTTATCCTGTGAATAACTTTTGGAGAGGGGTATGTTCTCATGTACTATATGGCAGGACTCAGACTAGGCATTTTCAAAGATTTGCATTTCACTTCTATTTAAAAATCCCCAGTATCCCAGTACTTATCAGCTTCTGTATGTCCTGCAGGAAGTGGTGTATTCTTTCCAGTCTGACACAGTGCTCTATGCTTCCACCTCTGTCCATGACAGGAACTGTCAAGAGAAGGATAGGTTTTTTATGGGTATTTGCTACTGCTCTGGACAAATCCTGTCATGGACAGAGGAATTGGGCTCTCTCACAGTTTCCAGAAGTCATTTTCGCCTAGGTTTGGTGTATGTCTTAGCCCTGGGTCCTCTAGCTGCAATGTCACAGAGTGGCTGATGGATTGCCCACTGAGCCAGTCAGTGACTGCAGCGGTGTCCCAACCCAGTCACTGGTTGGCTGAGTAGGTGATCCATTGGCCCAGTATGTGACATTGCAGCTGGAGGAGCTGCAAAACTTGGTTTGTGATATTTAGTTAGCTAATCTCTACTGTTCATCTTTTGGCCTCTTCTGCACTTCACTGACTGGCAGAAGGATAGGGGATAACTAGCTTACTGGTAGGGGTCTGGCTGCTGGTATTTCCACATATCCTGAGAACAGGCATTAGACTACATGGCAAGTAGTGTTTCATTTATTCTTAATGCCGCTTTCAAATATTGCCAAAAGCTGAATTCAATGTTCAAAAACCTCATATAGAATCGGCAACAACGGCCATACTTTGTATGGAGTGGAACACTGCCTATTCTTCTATGGAATCCTGGCCGGAGCGTATACACTTAGCACAGTGGCGCCGCAAAGAACTGACGTGTCAGTTTTCTGCGGCTGCAATTTAGTGATGCACCCGCGCGGGTGTGCGCTGATGCACCCGCATCAGAACACTACTGCCGGAAAGATTATCAGGCCGGTACTTAAGTACCGGCCAGGATGATCTTTGCAGAGACCGGCCGTTCCGTGAACCAGCCGGGTCACGGAACGGCCGGTTTATACGCAGTGTGCACATTGCATTATAGTCTCACATATTACTTTTGGAACATTATGATAAATTGGCTGTTATACAGGGAATATATTCTGTACTGTGTATTGTACCAGTGAAATGTTCGGTTCAGCAGGTTTGCCAAACTTTAAAGGTTAACTCCGGCCAAAAGTATTTTAATATGTTATTACTTATGGAAAGTTAGACAAATTCCTAATGTACATTAATTATGGGAAATGCACATATAGTGCTATTTCCCTTAATTTAGTAGATCAGGGAGTCTTCAAATTTGCTCAAAAACCGTGACGTCATGAATCAGGTGTAATTCCTACGGAGTGTCCAGCAGGAGGTGCAGTATATGTAGAAGTCTTTGGCACGGTATTGAATTCTATGGAAGAGTGTGTACTGTAATAACTACCCTTTATGGATAGACTATGTTTATAGATGGACTATGTTTATGGAATAATTTGGGGAGCAAGGACACTTGACCAGTCAAGTCAGCACTATGCTTCCTAAACATCCAAACTTTATCACAAGATTCCTCAGTATTTGCTACTAATATTATAATTGCAGCATGGCTAAAAAAATTTAAAAAATCTCAAATGCAACTGCTATACTCATGTAGACTACAATCAAATAGGACATCATAGTTACTATGGATGTTACAATTTGTTTTGGTAATATGTAGTGCCAGAAACACCTTTTCAGTTATCATCATGAACGTATTATTTACTGATATTAAGCTGTAATGTTAATGTCTACTGTCTTGACCTGTCAAGTCATATTATATGGGTCATGGTTAAATCCCCCACCCAAATGATCACTTGGGAAAAAATTTAATTTGAGGAAGGAATCTTTGACACACAATATTTCCTGCTATTATAAAAGCTGTAGAATAAATTTAACATTGGAATTTAAAAACACCTGACAAAGCACATACATAGTATAGAAGTATGTGTAAGAGATATGTGCGCACAGTTCCTGTCTTCAAAGTCAAAAGGAAGAAAAGCAACCTTAACTCTATGATTCTGCAACAGGAGTCGTTGCAGGGCTTAAATTTAAGTCCATAGTATCATGCATTTTCCAATAACATAATAACATAACATGATCTCCTAAACAAATTTAATTATAATTCTCTTTTTTTCATTTGTCATTAACAACTTTAAGACAGGCCCCTCTTTATGACCAGGCACACTTTTTAGTACATGTGGATTTGAAAACTATGGAGTTTCTTCTCTTTCAGACAGTCAACTAATTTTTATAGTCTTCATATTGGCGATGTATCAATGTATATAGAGGGAGAGACCAGATGCTGCCATTATCACAGATCCATGATTATGGACACTTTTATCGCCTATTGCTTTTTATTGGGCTATTCACGCTATCTGTTTTTTCACAAATCCGCAATCTGTTCCCAGAAACAAAAGTACATGTCATAACTCAGATGAGATCGAGATCACATCACGGACGCCCCCATAGAAGTATGAGATCCGTGTTTTTCACGGATTGCACAGATCTGACATCTTTGTACATCTGTGAAAAACACAAATGTGATGTAATTAGAGATGAGCGAACCTTGAGCATGTTACGCCTGGAGTAGTGGATCCACTGGACCGTCACCAGCGATGGCACCAACCTCACCAGGGAGCGGAGTCTAAGGGGCCGCTGGTTTTCACCAGAGCCTGCCGCAAGGCGGGATGGACTTGCTGCGGCAGGCGACCCCCAGGTCGCTACCCCTAGCTTGGTTGCTGGTGATGGCAGGCGAGGCGTGGCAGGAGCAGTAGGCAGGAGATGGTAGTGGCAGAGGTCTGTAGTCGTGACCGGAGGAGACAGGCTGAAGACAGGAGCAATAGAGTAACGGGGAAGCAGGAACCAGGAACAAGGACTAGGGACCAGGTAGTGGACAGGAATCAGGAACAACAGGGAGCTGGGCCAAACGCTATGGGAAGCATGTAGAGGCTCCAACCCAAGGGACAGGGCATGCTGGGATTTATAGGGGAGTGATTGGTGCAACTAACCAATTAAGGGCGGACTGGCCCTTTAAATCTGAGACAGCCGGCGCGCGCGCGCCCTAGGAGGCGGGGGCGCGCGCGCCGGCCGGCACAGCGACAGACAGGAACGTGGAGAGGTGAGGCGCCCCCCGGGGCCGAAGTATCCACAGTCCCTGACTGTGGACACTGCTGCATGGGGCAGGAGGCGGTCGAGGCGGCGGCCCGGAACGCGGGACGCCGCCGCGGCCGTGACAGTACCCCCCCCCTTTGTCCTCCCCCTCTTTCTTGCCTGCAGATGGCACAGGAAGCCACAAAGTCTTTGACATCTTGGAACAGACTGGACCACCAGTAGTGACGGGAGATCCGTTGGCCGGTCTTACGGACTCCAGAGTGCCCGGCCTCCAATGAGGAATGTCCCCACTTCAAAATACCTCTTCGAAGCGCAGGGTGAACATGGGTCTTTCCGGGGGGTATTCTCTGAAGAGTAGAGGTGACGACTGGTACTAGGCAATCAGGAGGTATACTGTGGCGAGGGGATGTGGGTTTGTGGATGAGATCCTTCTCGGCAGAGAAGGCATCCGCCAAGTCTTGGTCTTCTGCCGGTAGGCCGGATAGAGGCTTGGCGGGGTCAGGTGACGACACCGAGTACTTGGTCTGAGGTGACTTGAGACACTGGTTGGAACAGTCCTGACCCCAACTGATAATCTCCCCGATTCTCCAGTCCAGCTTAGGAGCATGTAATTGCAGCCAAGGGAGTCCCAGGAGGATGGCGGGGGATGAATGGGGCAGGACGTAGAAGGATATCTTTTCCTGATGTAAAGGACCCACCTGGAGGACTAGAGGTGCGGTCTGGAAATATATCTGGTCGGTAAGAATCTCGCCCGTGACCGAGGAGATAGTCAAGGGCCTGGCTAGTTGGATCACGGGTAGCCGCCATCTTTGGACCAATGTTGCCGCAATAAAACTGCCTGCTGACCCAGAATCGAGAAAGGCAGTAGTCTGGTGATTTTGTCCTGAGGGTGACTGGATGGAAACCGGCATAGACAAACTTGGAAAGGTAGCGTTCACGCCTAGGGACACCTGTCCCACCGGACCTAGGTGCGAGCATTTCCCGGACGTTTGGGGACGTAGGGGACATCTCAGCCGAAAGTGATCCGAACCACCGCAGTAGAGGCAGAGATTCAGCTCCAGACGACGGATTCTTTCATCAGGCGTCAGGTGAGCCCGTTCCACCTGCATGGGAATCTCAGGAGAGGGCTGGGACATCGGAAAGTCAGGATTCTGGAAAACCGGCGCCAGCTGGGGATGGCGACGGGAACGGCTTAGTAGATGTTCATGCCGAACCTCCTCCTCCCTCTCCGAAAAACGAGTATCAACTCTGGCGGCCAGTAGGATGAGTTCGTTCAGGGAGGTAGGTAGGTCTCGGGCGGAAAGCACGTCTTTCACTTGACTGGATAGGCCCTTCTTGAAGGTGGCTATTAGAGCGGCTTCATTCCAGTCCAATTCAGCCGCCAGGGTACGGAACTGGATGGCGTAATCGCCAACAGAGGAGCTCCCTTGAGAGAGGTTGAGGAGAGCAGTCTCGGCTGAAGAAGCACGGGCAGGTTCCTCAAAGACGGAGCGAAACTCGAATAGGAAGGCCCGGAGATTGGCAGCAACAGGATCATCACGGTCCCACAGTGGCGTGGCCCAGGCCAGGGCTCTACCCTCCAATAGGCTGATGATGAAAGCCACTTTAGAGCGCTCGGTGGAAAACTGACTACTTAAAAGTTCAATATGCATGGTGCACTGAGTCAGGAATCCTCTGCACAACTTGGAGTCACCAGAGTATTTGCTTGGAAGAGCAAGTCGGAGTGTAGAAACAGCGTCAGGAGGTGGTGTGCGCTGTAAGGCGGCAGTGAGTTGCTGGATCTGCTGCGACTGTTTCTGGATTTGTTGCGCCTGTTGAGCGACCACTCTGGCGACGTCACGGAGATCAGGCACCTCGCCGGGATCCATGGTTGGAGCCTACTGTTACGCCTGGAGTAGTGGATCCACTGGACCGTCACCAGCGATGGCACTAACCTCACCAGGGAGCGGAGTCTAAGGGGCCGCTGGTTTTCACCAGAGCCCGCCGCAAGGCGGGATGGACTTGCTGCGGCAGGCGACCCCCAGGTCGCTACCCCTAGCTTGGTTGCTGGTGATGGCAGGCGAGGAGTGGCAGGAGCAGTAGGCAGGAGATGGTAGTGGCAGAGGTCTGTAGTCGTGACCGGAGGAGACAGGCTGAAGACAGGAGCAATAGAGTAACGGGGAAGCAGGAACCAGGAACAAGGACTAGGGACCAGGTAGTGGACAGGAATCAGGAACAACAGGGAGCTGGGCCAAACGCTATGGGAAGCATGTAGAGGCTCCAACCCAAGGGACAGGGCATGCTGGGATTTATAGGGGAGTGATTGGTGCAACTAACCAATTAAGGGCGGACAGGCCCTTTAAATCTGAGACAGCCGGAGCGCGCGCGCCCTAGGAGGCGGGGACGCGCGCGCCGGCCGGCACAGCGACAGACAGGAACATGGAGAGGTGAGGCGCCCCCCGGGGCCGAAGTAACAGCAGCGCCGGGTCCCTGACTACGGACACCGGCTGCTGCATGGGGCAGGAGGCGGTCGCGGCGGCCCGGAACGCGGGACGCCACCGCGGCCGTGACAGAGCATACTCGAATCGATCCGAACCCGAACGTTCGGCATTTGATCAGCGTGGCTGCTGAACTTGGATAAAGCCCTAAGGCTGTGTGGAAAACATGGATATAGTCATTGGCTGTCTCCATGTTTTCCAGACAACCTTAGAGCTTTATCCAAGTTCAGCAGCCACCACTAACCAAATGCCGAACATTCGGGTTCGGATCGACCCGAACCCGGTTTGCTCATCTCTAGATGTAATCAGTTTAATTTAAAAAGCTCTAGTTTCTTGAAAAACACAGACACAGATGCAAAAGGGATACAAAACGGATGTAAAACAGATGGTTTTTGTTATGGATCAAGGAGGTAGATAGTGGACTTCATCCACGGACTGTGAAAATCACTGAACGTGTGAATGCAGCCTAACAGGTGCTGACATATTAAACCCTGACACTCACTGGAGAGCTAATCTGGGTATGCTAACCGCCACACAGTGATCACATGATCACCAGGACAGAAATTTTATGGCTCCTGCTCAGCATTAGGGTGGGTTCACACTAAATTCTCGCGAATAAATTCCGTGGAATTCCGCTGGCTGTACGTGCGCACGGGCACACTAGTTTCCGCCAGCTCCATAGACACTATTCTATGGGCCGGCTGATTCCGCATTCTGTCGAAAAAATTGACATGTCAGTTCTTATGGCGGAATGCGTAATCAGCCAGCCCATAGAATGGTGTCTATGGAGCCGACGGAAAGGCATGCGTCCGTGAGTGCGTACAGCCGGCGGAATTTCGCGGAGTTTATCCGCGAGAATTCCTCAATGTGAACCCACCCTTATACAGGACACCTATTGAGTGTTGCATAAAGGAACTGTAATACACAGTTTCTGCCTTCTTTCTGGGAAGCTTAACTGCCATTGGCAGGCGACTTTCTCAACCTACAGTGTCATGATCTCTATTAGAGATGAGTGAAGGAAATCTGACGAATTCCGATTTGCCGCGAATCGGGCATTTAATTAGCCTCATTGCGATTATCGAATTGGCCAGATTCACTTCGTGTGAATACTCACGAACTTTGCAAAGCGAATTTCCAAGTGATTCACTCATCTCTAATCTCTATTTCACAAAAAGTCAATCAGGAACAAGTTAATAATGGACCGCCTGAATATTAAAAATTAACAGGCAGCCCTAAATCCCCCCCCCCCCCCATACATTTAATTTTACGATTCAGTTCTTTTTACTGGTGTTAATCAGATACTACTGTAGTGCTTAGAGTAAAGCTTAATGTTGTACAAAAAAAACCCACTCTTAATATATAGAGTGTTGCACTATTTCTTGACATGTGTTATGACTTTTTGGTGTACTTCTGTTGGTTCTGTTTTATGCTTAAACCAAGCCACCCCACCAAACTGCGAGTACCATCTGTTGGATGAGAGTAAATCATTATTGGTCTTGACTTTTAAAATGCTCCTGGTGCCTTAGTTACAGCAAAAAATATATTTTAAACTGCAGCTCTCTGTCAAATTGCTGTGTCTGTGACCCAGGTCTGCGATGCCTCTTCTTCCTTCCTTTCCACCCTCCTTATGATTAGGAAGGCCCCCTGGCAGGATTTTTTCCATATTCATCACTTGTCTAAACTGCACCTGGGCGACACAGCTACATTTTAGACAAACGATAAATAAAAATCCTGCCTGGGGGTGTTCCTAATTATGAGGAGGGTGGGAAGAAAGGAGAGGCGTCACAGAGCTGGGGTGCAGACACTCTAGGCCACACCATTATGACACAGCACTGCAGATTAAAAGATATTTTTTTGCCGTAACCAAGGCACCAGGCGCATTTTAAAAGACACGGACGGTGAGGATGTACTAGAGGTACTAGCAGTTTGTTGGATACAGAGTCGCTTTAAACCACTTTTCTTCCTGTCAACTGAAGGGTGCATGTCACAGCTATTTTATGCAAAAACACTCCAGGGAGGGGTGGTGTAGACTCCAGGCAGTCAAATCTATTGATAAATGTTATGTACTTCAGTTTTATGACAGGTAGTCCTACATAATTTGCTACATTTTAATCAGTAGTTTTAACCACCCATTTGCGACATTTTGATATATCAATCAAACAATATGAACATGAATTTGTAAAGTATTTTTTTTACTATTGGGTAATCCTAGAGATGAGCAAATCAACAGTAGAAATGAAGCAAATTGCTTTGTTCCTATCTGTATTCTGCTCATCAGGCTGCAGGCTTTAAAGTCTGCTCCGCTTTGTGCTACTCCTCCCCGGGTGCTGGTAAAAGATGGATCCAGTTCCGGGAAACTGGGAGAAGCTTCCCAGGACTGAATTCATCTTTTCCCAGTACCTGGAGAGGAGCGACATGGAGTGGAGCAGACTTTAAAGCCCCGCAGCCCTGATGAACAGAATGCAGATAGGAACAATGTGGTTCATTTCGTTCCTACTGTTCGCTCATCTCTAGTTAATACAACAGGATTTTATCTTAGTAGTAGACAAGGACCCTTGAAGAAAAGTACCCACGGATCTTAGCATTCCTGCCTATTTGTTTTAGTGATCGGTGAGGGTCTCAGCACCTACAACCTCACTGATCAAAATTCCTTAACCCTTTCCCGCACGAGGACGTAACTGTACGTCCTCGTGCGGGTGTTCAAAGCGGGGCCGCGCGGCGACCCCGCTCTGAACCGCGGCGGTCCCGGGTGCCGCATGTAGCCCGGGACCGCCGGTATTAGCGGGCACGGCGATCGGACTAATAAAGTACAAACATAACAGCTGCTCGATTACCGGATACAGCATTTCACTGGTGTCTAGTGGAGGAGATCGCTCCTCCGGGATAACGTCCCGGAGGAGCGATCTCTGTAACTGAAGCCGGCCGGGGACTTCTCCAAGATGGCGCCGTCCACGGCTCGGCACTCGTTTACTTCCGGCTGCAGCAGCCGAAAGCAAACGAGTGCCGATCTCATTGATCTTTGCTGTATAACTATACAGCAAAGATCTCAATGAGAGATCAAAGTGTATATACTAGAAGTCCCCCAGGGGGGCTTCTAGTATGTGTGTAAAAAAAAAAAAAAAAGTATTGTTATAAGTAAAAAGCCCCCTCCCCTAATAAAAGTCTGAATCACCCCCCTTTTCCCAGGTTATAAAAAAAAGTAAATAAATAAATAAATAAACATGTTTGCTATCGCCGCCTGCGAAATCGCCAGAACTATTAATTAATCACATTTCTGATCTCATACAGTAAACGGCGTAAGCGCAAAAAAATCCCAAAGTGCAAAATTGCGCATTTTTTGGTCACATCAAATCCAGAAAAAATTTAATAAAAAGTGATCAAAAAGTCGTATATGCGCAATCAAGATACCGATAGAAAGTAAACATCATGGCTCAAAAAATGACACCTCATACAGCCCCATAGACCAAAGGATAAAAGCGCTATAAGCCTGGGAATAGAGCGATTATAAGGAACGTATATTTGTTAACAATGGTTTGAATTTTTTACAGGCCATCAGATACAATATAAGTTATACATGTTATATATCGTTGTAATCGTAAGGACTTGAGGAACATGCATAACAATTCAGTTTTACCATAGGGCGAACGGCGTAAATGCAAAACTCCCCGAAATCAAAACAAATTCGTTTTTTCTTCAATTTGACAGCGCAAATGATTTTTTTCCGGTTTCACAACATATTTTATGGAAAAATTATGCCTGCAATTGCAAAGTACAATTGGTTTCGCAAAAAATAAGCACTCATATAAGTCTCTAGGTGAAAAAATGCAAGCGCTATGGACTTTTAAACATAAAATGGAAAAAGCAAAAGCGCAAAAACGAAAATTGGCTTTGACCTTAAGGGGTTAAAAAGTGATGCAAACACCTCTGGAATGCATCTGGGAAAGCAGGGAAACAGTATTAGGGGAATCGGCATTACGGGGTTAGCGATCCTCTGCAATAATGCCGACTCCTCTAATGGTTAATATATTTAATTAATAGAACATATTTTCGTTGTAATAAAGTCACTTTCGTTGTTCAATAATTTAATTAAAACGACTCCATCATTGTGCAATTAAATATACTGTTAAAATAAATATATATATAAATAAATATATAATTATATATATATATTTATTTTTTTTACAGTATATTTAATTATTTATATTTAAGTATGAATTCGTTTAAATTAAATTATTGAACAACGAAATTAATTTTATTACAACGAAAATGTGTTTTATTAATTAAAAATTAGTTATTACAGGAAGCTCTTTTAAAGCTGTTAATTCATATAGCCGGTAAAAAGAGCTCACTGTAATAATTAATACTTTACTTTAATTAAAACATCAAATGTTTCTTCTAATTATGCTATCACAATAGCATTATTAGAAGAAACATTTTGAATCATATGTGCGCTGAGCTGATCAGCTGATCGGCTCAGTGCACATATAATTAGCGGGTCCGCAGCACATTGACTTCTTTGTGCTGCGGACCAGCGAAGAGGACACATGGGGGTAAGTATACAGCTCTCCCCACCCCCTCCCCTGCACTGCACCCCTCCCAGAAAGAAAGGGGGGTCACTTAACCCCTTCCTTGCTGGTATAGGTGCAGTCCGACAACAGTCTGGCCCCCAAGGGGTTAAGTGGGGACCCTTACTTAACCCCCTGGGGGCCAGATTGTTCAATATGGCACCCAAAGGGTTAAGGGGGATGCAAGGCATCCTCCCTTAACCCCTTGGGTGCCACACTTTAAGCAGCGATCTGTAAAGATGCTGCATACTGTAAGGTGCACAACATCGCTCACAATGATGGGTGTTGTGCTCCTGTTTGTGTGTTTTTTGTGTGTTTCTCCCTTTTTGTTTTTCAGATATCGGTATCCAGTGGATTACGTCGGATTCGGTGGACTACGACGTTGACCAGCGGTTGTTTAGATTTTTTAAAATAAAATGGGTCAATGAGGGGTGTGGGGGTGTTTTTATTTGAATAAAAAAAAAATTCACTTGTGTCTTGTCTTTATTTCTTTACTTTATAGACTTAGTAGTGGAAGCCGTCTAATAGACGGAATCCATTACTAAGTCGGGGCCTAGTATTAGCCGGTATAAAATGGCTAACACTAACCCTCCCATTATTACCCCAGTACCCAATGCCACCAGGGGTACTGGGAAGAGCAGGGTGCCAGTGGTCCCGGAGCGTCAAAATTGGCGCTCCTGGACTGGGGCGGCAGCAGGCTGGTAATATTTAGGCTGGGTAGGGCCTAAACCAATGGCTCTTCCCACCCTGGTGTTACCAGGCTTCAGTTGCTTGGTTTTTAACCCCGCTGGTTATGGGGGACCCTATGCGTTTTTTTTTTATTTAAAAAACAAAGCGAGTAGGGTTCCCCCTATTTTCATAACCAGCCGGGTTAAAAACCAAGCGACAGCAGCCTGGTAACACCAGGGTGGGAAGAGCCATTGGTTTAGGCCCTCCCCAGCCTAAATATTACCAGCCTGCTGCCACTCCAGTCCATGAGCGCCAATTTTGACGCTCCGGGACCACTGGCACCCAGCTCTTCCCAGTACCCCTGGTGGCATTGGGTACTGGGGTAATAATGGGGGGTTAGTGTTAGCCATTTTATACCGGCTAACACTAGGCCCCGACTTAGTAATGGATTCCGTCTATTAGACGGCTTCCACTACTAAGTCTATAAAGTAAAGAAATAAAGACAAGACACAAGTGAATTTTTTTTTATTCAAATAAAAACACCCCCACACCCCTCATTGACCATTTTATTTAAAAAAAAAATCCAAACAACCGCTGGTCATCGACGTAGTCCACCAAATCCGACGTAATCCACAGGATACCGATATCTGAAAAACAAAAAGGGAGAAACACACAAAAACACACAAACAGGAGCACAATACCCATCATTGTGAGCGGTGTTGTGCTCCTTACAGTATGCAGCATCTTTACAGATCGCTGCTTACAGTCTGGCCCCCAAGGGGTTAAGGGAGGATGCATTGCATCCCCCTTAACCCCTTGGGGGCCAGACTGATGTCAGACTGCACCCATCCCAGCAAGGAAGGGGTTAACTGACCCCCCCTTCCTTGCTGGGAGGGGTGCAGTGCTGGGGAGGGGGTGGGGAGAGCTCTATACTCACCTCGATGTTGTCTCTTCGCTGGTCCGCAGCACAATGAAGTCACTGTACTGCAGACCGGCTCATTATATGTGCGCTCAGCCGATCAGCCAATCAGCTGAGCGCACATATAATTCTAAATGTTTCTTCTAATAATGCTATTGTGATAGCATAATTAGAAGAAACATTTGATGTTTTAATTAAAGTAAATTATTATTATTAGTATTATTACAGTGAGCTCTTTTACCGGCAATATGAATTAACGGCTTAATGGAGCTTCCTGTAATAATTATTATTTAATTAATAAAACACATTTTCGTTGTAATAAAATTAATTTAGTTGTTCAATAATTTAATTTAAACGAATACATACTTGTGCAATTAAATATACTGTAAAAAATAAATATATATATAAATATACATTTATTTATATATATATTTATTTTAACAGTATATTTAATTGCACAATGATGGAATCGTTTTAATTAAATTATTGAACAACGAAAGTGACTTTATTACAACGAAAATATATTCTATTAATTAAATATATTAACCATTAGGGAAGTTGGCTCGGCGTTATTGCCGATTTGCCGGCTATTTTTTTTCCCACTATTTTTGCACTTTTTAATTTTTTCACTTTTTTCATTGTAATAGCAACTGCAACTACACAAAACTATACCCTATCACACTCCCACTATTGTAGCTGCAATTATTCAGCCGTTATTGCAAGGTTCGTTTTCGGTTCGGTTCATCAGAACCCAAACTTCAGGAAAGTTCAGGGGATCGAACCGAACCGAACTTTTCAAAAGTTCGCTCATCCCTAGTAAAAATAAAGAAATAAAAAAAGAAACAAACAAGGCTCCCTACTTTCTATACACACTTGGACTTACACTTGGACTATATATACACTTGGACACATAGTATTGCCATAAATTTTTGGTCAGTTTTTTTTTTTTAACCAAAATCACAGGTTGTACTGACAGGGCAAACTTATTATGGAAAGATCTGCACAGTTTCTGTGTTTTCAACCCATTTCTGGTTTTTATTGAAAAAATATACACCAAAAGGCTAACAGAAATGCTATGTGTGAACATAACTGTAAAGTGTAAATAGATCAAAGGCTTTCCACGTCAGAAAAAAATAATTACTATCTAATAGTGAGCCTCACTGATAACTTCAAGCATCTGCGTTAATCATTAGTGATACTAATTATAACTGTCAACAATAATGCTAATCATCAAAGCTACATCACCATTTGGCTAATATGTTAAAAGATGTTAAGTTGGGTCTAGATAAATACCTGGTACCATGTAATTTTGCACGGTATATGTACTAGATCACTTGAGTATTATAAGATTCTGTAAAATAAATAGTGTTATAATGAATAAAGAATACAGTAAAATATAAAAGAAATACAAGGAAAAAAAGAACAAAGGGCATAAAGTATCATGCATATTATAGTTTAGCTATTATACGGGTGACTGTACAGCATACAGTAAATATGGATGAGAAAAGTGTGATAAGATTTCTAAAAGATTGATTATTGCAGATCTTTATTGGATAATAATTGAGTTTTTTTTCTAAAATACCAATTATTAAATCATAAAATACAGGTTGAAATGAGAAAAAGAGACAAAAAGACAAAATGCATTAAAACAAGCAAGTATGCAGTTCTCCTATACAACAAATTGCAATGTCTTCAGAATTTGTACCATTAACACCTGCTTAAATCTGAATTTCCAATCTGAAATAATTACATTTACAAGAAAAATATCTGAAGGCAGGAAACGTGCCTGGATTTGTCAATAACATGCTTTATGGAGGATGTCTAAGGTGTAGTGCTCCAGTAATAAGAAGATTTGTGTTGCATTATTTTTATGACTTTTCATTGTACATATTTTAAATGTTGCAAATGGGATTTTATTAGGTATCTCCCACACCGTCAGACTAATTGAAGTTTAATTGCATTTCACATTTGTATCCCAGTCCAGAAAGCTACACTCAACCCACACTTTAGGTAGAATTCAATTTTACAATCATTATCTTGTTGTTTAATGGTTTCTCCATTCTGCAAAGGTTATTATCTGCAGGAATGCTTGAAAAGGTTAATAGATTGATTTGTGACCTAAATACTCTTGCAGTTTGTATTCATCTTTTGCTTTTTATAAGCATGTATATTTAAACAACTGTTTTAGTGGATTCTTTTCCTTAAATTTTTGCCATGTGAATAGGACCTTTTGATTGAAAAAAAAAAAAAAAACAACAACATACCGTGCTTTGAAAGCTGATGCAGCCGATCATTTCCAACCTGGAATTTTTATCTTTTAAAATATTACAAATTCATGGTTTCATGAGCCGGGCCGTGCGCTCAGCTCCTGGCATCGCCAGTGCATGCAGCTGGCCTGTTAGACGTACCGACGGCATTCTTGGTAATCGGTCTGGCCAGTTGCTAGATGTGGGTTGGCGGCATCCTTAACCCCTTCAAGACAGAGCCCTTTGATGCACAAAAGTCCAGGTCAGATTAATGCAATTTTCCTCCCCGCCTTCTAAAAGCCATAGCGCTTTTATTTTTCCCCCTACAGGGCTAATAGAGGTGTCATTTTTTGTACTATGACCTCTAGTTTTTTTTAATATCATATTGGTGTAACAGAAATTTTTTTTATCACTTCTTATTAATTTTTATTAAAATCAGCATTCCTGGTGTGTGTTTTTTTCCGTTTATGCCGTTCACCGTGTGGGAAAAATAATGTTAAATTTTAATAGAACAGACAATTCTGCATGCTATATACAGTATAATATGTAAAATGTTTATTTATTTATTTATTCATTTTTTTTTATTTATTTATTTTTATAATGGGCAAGTGGGTATTTTAAACTTTTATTAGGAAGGGTTTTTTTAATACTTTAAAAAATTTTTTATTACAATCTTTTTACACTTTTTATTACTGTTAAACATGCAATCAATAGATTGCATGTACTGTTCTATGCAATTCCATAGCATAGCATAGATCAGTGTTATCAGCAATCTATGTATACACCCTGCCTGAGAGCAGACTCTATACATGGATCGCCGATCCGACAGGAAGGAGGTAAGTGACTTACCACCGCCTATCAACACAAGCGATCGGGTCCCGATCACTCAGTAACAGATGCTTGTTCTTTCACAGGGTACCTTAAAACATCGCGATCGTTATAGATCGTGACATTTAAGGGGTTAATGAGACACAGCTGCAGGATCACAGCTGCCTCTCACTATCTCTGGCCCCGGACACACTAATGTGTGCGGGACCGCTCTCACTGCAGTGGTCCCGCACACATCAGTAACCCCATCAGTGCAGTAGGAACGTATATATAGATGTTACTGACGGGAACGGGTTAACCACCATGCCGCAGCCAGGGCCGCACCGATCCCCAGCCAGACGCTCAGCTGATGGTGTTTGTTGTAATGCTGACTGGCAGGTGCAGCTTGGATTATGTTCAGGAGGTTGGAGTCTTAGGCCCCAATCAGTTCTGGGCCTGGGACCTCCTGTATTTTCCCCTCCCTCGTTGCCTGCGATAGAGCCCTTATACTCTGAGTTTCCTCTTGATCTAGCAATTGTTCATTTTTACCGCACAAACTGCTAGTTGCTGACCTGGACCTCTGACCTATGTCACACTTGCATAGGCTAGGGACTGCCGACCAGTTGTCTGCTGCCGCCTAGGGTAGTCGACGCAATTAGGCAGGGACAGCTGGGCGGATGTCAGTGCCAGGGCATCACCTGTCCAGTGTCATCCAGTTTCCCAGTCGTAACAATAGTGTTGTGTAAATGCGCTGCAATGAAAGGAAACACATTCAAAGAAAACTACAGTCATTTACACAAGGGGTTGCAGAGGACAGAGTTAGTAAAAAAAAATTTAAAAATAAAAAAAATTACACACACGCCTCCCTGGCTCCAGTGCATCCACTGGTATTGTGCCCTGTTTCTTGGTTCAGGGTTGTGACTGAGTGAGTGAGCATTCTCAAGTCTGATCATTCAGCACTTGAATACCACTGCCAGAAGAAGTTGGATCAGAAAATGTATTTTACACCATCATGATACCAATAAAAAGTATAAATCATGGCAGAAAAATGACAACCCAAACAGTCCTGTAGGTGGAAAAATAAAAGCGTTATGGCTTTTAGAAGGCGAGAAGGAACACTGCTTCAACATATCCTGGACATCTGTGCATCAATGACCTTAGGTCTTGAAAGGGTTAATAATGGCCATTGTTTTCCAACAACAGACGTTATGTTAGGACGGGGACTGGGAAGACAAATAGACAATGCAGTCCCTGCCGATGACACCCGCCCCAGCTGTCCCTACCTGATTGCCACACTCTGCCCTAGGCGGCAGCGGACAACTTGGCGGCGTTCCCTCACCTGCGGTAAAGTGAGGCGCACAAAAGAAGACAAGACTAATACACACAATAAAGGGGTAGTCAGTAGTCCAAGTCAGCAATGTTCTGTATACTCAGGTACAAAATCAGAGTCCAAAAGAATAGTCGAGGTCCAAAAGCCAGAGGTCAGGAAAACAGGATAAACAGGTCAGAGGAATGCTAGATCAAGATACACTATTGTTACTAGGCTCTTTCACAGGCAAGGAACTTGTGGCAAGTGATTGTACTTATAGGACTAGAAGTCCCAGCCCAGCCCAGATACTGACATCTGACTGGAAGAGTCAGCTGTCAGTTAAATCACTGAGATCACAAACATCTAGTGCTGATCTGCAGAGGGAGTGCAGCACTGCACACTCCTACATCCAGGAATAGCAGAGAAGAGAAAAAAAAATCAAAAGCAGCCTGACTGCTATGGACGCCGTGCTGAACGCACAGCTCGAGTCCTAACACGTTATTTGCCCTTATTTTTACATTGCGGGAACAAAGCGTAAGGCTATGTTGGCAGGTACCAGCAATGGCAGGTGTGTTCAACTTGACTATGTAAAATTAGGGGGTATTCTACTTATTTTGCCCAACCCCTGTAAGCTCTCCACAGTTACTGATAATGTTTACATCTGAGCCTCCCGGCATCTATACTTGAGCTCTTATTTCTGCCTTATTTTTTAATTGACAACTGGATGTAGTCTGATACACCTAGTCTGATGCAATCAGCACTGAACAAAGAGTCAGATGACTCTATTGTTGCCCTAGAGCCACAGTTTGGATACATCAAAAAGTACACAGGATAGAAAGATACCCAATACCCATTAGGGATTGTCTTTGTTTTATGAGACTTTCCGGAGACGCCCTCATCAACTGGTAACACAGAGTTTTCAATTTATTCATAAATATCAAGGATAAATGATGTAACAGGCAGCAAATGTGGCTCACTGTGCTATTATGTTTAACTTTGAACCACAAGAGTCTAAGTGCCTTCTAGGTTTTCTAGAAGGGTAAAATCTAAACATTCACATGATTAGTAGCATATGGGAGGCTCGACTGTGCTGTATAATATTTAAATACAGTACAAACTAGAGTGTGAAGGTGCAATGATTGTAAGCTTTGTTTCTGTGTCTCTTTTTAAAGAAAAGCCAGTATATCTACATGGCTAGCTGTTCTTACCACAGCAACATATTCCTTTACTATGCTGTTTGGACAGTTAATGCAGTGTACAGCCCTATATATGTCTGAAATACACCATACAAACAGTATATATATCTTTTTTAAGGTGCATTAAAAACGTATTAACGTGCGTTGGACAGAACTACTTTACTGGTAAATTGTTAAATACATTTAAATGTTGTTGACACTGGTCCTTTAAGGGTATTGCTTCCACAATCTGTCAAACAGTATTAAGATCTTATAGCACCCTGGTGAATGAATTCTCGGCATTGCTTGATAGAGATAACTTCTACAGCTACAACTGTAGAAAATCAATATCCATTTAATTAGCAGCGTGTGCCCATTTGTTACAGCGATAGTTAGATAAGCAGTTTTAAAGTTTCAGTCGCAGGGTTCAGCATGTGAACAGTTTTGTTCTACAGGAAATGCCACAACACTCTTAATGTTGAAAGAATATCTTTTTTTCAAAGCTCCAGAGAAAAATAGAATGAAAACAAGCTTTACAAAAACCGGCGGACTGGCCCTGCCATCAATCATGAAGTAATACTGAAGTGTTGCATGTCCTCTACCCAGTATGTCCTCTCCACATAAATGAGAGATTTGGATGTCTTCTTGATGGCATATTGGAGAATTGCTTCAGACCACCAGCAATATAATTCTGCTGGCAATAAAACATCAAATTGGAACATTTTCAGGAAAGTTAAGAGGAATCTTGTAAAATAGCATGTTTTATGACTGCTCTGCCTAACTCTTGAACATCACAGAGCAGTGTGAATATAAGGCTATTGATGAATTCTCTGTTTTATGACTTACACACTTGAGAATAATTGATTTTTTCTGAGCTTCTCATGGTGGCTACAGTCTCTGGGAGTCAATGTGAGTAGATTAGGTTTCCCTATTTCAAATAATAGTTTAGAAATGATGGATTGTCACTAAATTGAAAGTTTCAGGTTATTAACATGAACTTAAAGCACCAAAGAGTTTAACATGCCAAATCTACATCAGACACTTATAAAATTAGGTTCTTGTGTAAATGGAAACTTATTATATGTTATGCAAGAGAGTAAAGGAAATGTAGCTGTGATGTATTAATCAAACATAAAATACATAAAGTCAAATATATACATTTTGAGATGATACATATATTAAAGGACTGTGTCCATGTAACAGACAAAAATATTTCTTAAATGCATCTAAAGTATGAAATTAAAGTGTATCTATTATTTCACATCACTTCGTAGCTTACGCAGTCCTGTGAGGGCATTAGAGTAGCGCTATTTCTGGCCATAAAGTAACTTGTTAACTTGTATATGGAATTCTCTGTAGATTTCTGCTCTCCAGCCTATATTTCAATTTTCAGTTGTCCCTTGGGGAAGGAGCCTCATAAGAGGAGAAAGAAGCATTTATGCCTAAATAGATATACTGATACATTACAAAGCCTCTTACATTCACTTGTTTTTTTTTTATATTCACTTTATTTTCCATTTTTCACCAAAGATAACAGATCAATTATCAAACACTATAATTCATATAAAATATTATTCATGTATACAAATATTAGCATCATCCCCTATTAAATATTTCAACCCCCACATTCCACATTTCCCACCCCCTCATCTGCCCCAAAAAAAAAAAAAAAAAAAAAAATTCACACAATTATTAACTCAACTTAATAACTTAACTTAATATTGCCCCATATTATGCCATCTCTCATATTTGTCACTACATGCACGCCACATCCTAAATGTTGGTACCAGTGGTGTCATCCAATTTCGAACTTTTAACAACCTTGCATAGAACATACTTCTAATAATTTTATTCTTTACTCTCCTTCCTTTTTTAATCCCAGTAGTATCACCCAATACTGCCAACTCCGGCGACGGCTCCAAATCATAATTCACATCTTTTGAAATTTGAGATATTACTTGCTCCCAGAATTGATTTAAAGCATCACAGGTCCATAACATATGTATAAAGCCAGCTCCCATTACTCCACATCTCGGACATTTATCGTCTCTTCTTCTCTTTATTCTATATAGAAATGAAGGGGTGTAATATATACGATTAATAAGATTAAACTGAATTATTCTATGGTCACCAGACTTTGATACTGTTCTAGTATTGCGTATTATGTCTAACCATTGGTCGTCTTCTAACAATCCAATTTCTTCATGCCATTTTTCCCTATATCTAACACTTTCCTCCCCATCATTATTTAAATACACGTATACCATTTTTAGCTCTTTTTTCTTTATTGCATTTGTTCTCAACTTCTCCACCAAAATATGTGTACCAGAAAAAACCTTGCCCTTCTTACACAAAGTGGTCATTAAGGCATCCTTTAATCTATAGTAATCAAACCAACTTCGTTGTTCCAGATTAAATTCCAACTCAACCTCTTCCCAGGATTTAACTCCTTCTTTTCCTCTCCTAATATCCTCTACTATATTTATCCCTGCTGTCTGTAACGAATTCAACCTCCCGATTTTCATCACTTCTGGAAGATTACAATTTCCCCAAATGGGCGCTAAATCCAGGACCCCTTCCAACTTCAAACACTTTTTTAACTCAACCCAAGTTTTTACAAGAGCCTTAATCATTATCATTTCCTGAGACACCCTCCCCTCTAACCAACCTGATTCTAATATCTGGAAAATATCCATTTGTTCATCCCAATTTTCCCCTTTTATACATTTTAAGAGCTGATTATGCTCTAACCTAATAAGCCAATAGACCTGTGATGCCAAAAAATACTTTTTTATATCTGGAATCCCTATACCACCCTTTCCCCAAGGAGGACAAAGCTTCTCAAGTTTTATCCGTACCCTTCTTCTTCCCCAAATGAGAGCATTAAAAATCACCCTTATCCTTCTCACATCTTTGTCTTCTAACCAAATAGGAGCCGCCGCAAACAGATATAGCAGCCTTGGGAGAACCACGGATTTTAACAAAATCACCCTGTCAGCTCTAGACATAGGCAAACGCTGCCAGATATTGATCTTTTTCTCCATAAGGTTTATTGCCTTTTTTGTATTTAAATCATTGAAATGTTCAATATTTCTAGATATTTGTATCCCTAGATAACGGAAACTCTCATCTTTCCCAAGTACATGTAACGAGCCCAGTGACATTTCAAAATCATAATTCAAAGGCATCAACACAGACTTTTTCCAATTAATTAAAAGACCAGAGTATCCCCCCAACTCCTCAATAATAGCAATAATTCTCGGGACCGCCACTACAGGGTTCTTTAGGAACAATAGCAGGTCGTCCGCATACAATGAAATCCTGTCCCCTCCACTCTTCGCCCCAAAGCCTTCTATAAGTACATCAGATCTTATCTTAATAGCTAACGGCTCAATCCCTAGGGCGAAGAGCAGAGGGGAGAGGGGACAACCCTGCCGAGTTCCCCTACTAAGCTTAAAGGACCTTGACAAAACACCATTTACACTAACTGCTGCTCTTGGATCTTTATATAACAGCTTCACCATGTTAATAAACTTATCCCCGATACCAAATCTTCTCATTATTTCCCATAAATAATCCCACTCCACCCTGTCAAACGCCTTGACCGCGTCCAAGGACAGGATGGAGTGGGATTCTGGCACTCTGACTGACTGCATGTTCTCATATACCCGTCTTATGTTGAACCTGGACATTCTACCCGGAACAAAACCTGTTTGGTCCTCATGAACTAGAGTTCCAATTACTTTTCCAAGCCTCAAAGCCAGAACTTTTGCATATAGCTTCACGTCTGCGTTGAGGAGGGAAATCGGTCTAAATGATTCTAACTCTAATAGATCCTTATCAGGTTTGGGTATTAAACTTATAATAGCTTCCCCCATAGAAACAGGTAACTTCCCCACTTCAATGGATTTTGTTATGATTTTGTACAGTCCTGATATTAATACATCTCTGTGCGCTTTAAACATCTCATACGGAATACCGTCCCCACCAGGAGACGAACCCCCCTTCACTCCGTCCAGGGCCTCATATAGTTCTTCTATTTTTATCGGAGCATCTAACTTCTCCCTTAAATCCTCTTCTAACTGCGGAAAATCTATACCTTTTAAGAAGATTTGTAAGCTTTCTAAACTGCTTTTATTCTCAGATGTGTATAAAGCACTGAAATAATCTCCAAACTCCTCGGCAATCTGTAATGGCTGATTCATAACTTTCCCATCCCTCCCCTTAATAGCAACAATTCCCCTATTCCCCAACTGATTCTTAATTAGTGCCATCAAACTCTTGTTTGGTTTACCTGCTCCCAGAAATCTCCTCTCCTTCGTAAAGGATAGTTGATTTCTGGCTTTTTCAAGAAGAAACGACTCCAACTCACTTTGTGCAGTTTTTAACCTATCTTCCCAGTCCACCGTGCGACTATTTTTAAACTCTAATTCCATATTACTAACCTGTTCCCTTAACTTCTTCTCCTCCTCCGTGAAACCCTTTTTCAGTTTACATATAATTCCAAAATATTTCCCTTTAATAAGTAATTTCATTGTCTCCCATACTGTGAAATCTGAAGCTGACCCCCAATTTATCTCCCATAAATCTTTAAATTCTTTATCTATCCCCTCCTTCTCTTTAATTAAACTTAACCAATGTGCATTGATTCTAATCTGTCTAGGTGTTCCATCTATCCTTTTCCCAAACTCCACTAATACAGGTGCATGATCAGATATACATCTACTCAAATGTTCCACTCTATATATTTTTTGTGCCATTAAGCCATTACAGATCGCCAAGTCGATCCTGGACATTGTCCCTGCAGATTTATTCCAACACGTAAATTCAGATTTTCCTGGATTTCTTTCCCTCCAGATATCTATCAACCCTAGTTCTCTTATTAACCTATAAAGGGGTGTATTTCCCCTTTCACCATCCCATGCTCCCTTCCGTATTCTGTCCAAGTTCTCATTCAACACCATGTTAAAGTCCCCCATCACCAGGGTCGGGCAATCATCTTTCGTCCTGCAATATTTAAATAACTTTTCCAAAACTATTGGTTTAAACGGGGGTGGAACGTAAATAAATGCTAAAATATAAATTATACCTTCTACTTTACAATGAAGAAACACATAACGCCCTTCTGGGTCAATTTTTTGATCTAGCAGAGTCCAATCCATCTTACGATGTATCAATACCGATACTCCCCTAGCATAGTTAGAATAAACCGCATGGTACTGATATGAACACCAGAGTTTACTTAAAACCCTGGTGCTGTCTACCACCAGGTGTGTCTCCATTAAACAGATGATTGCAGGGAAAAAAACTTTTAAATAGTTAAACATCGCCACCCTCTTAACCCTATCTGACAGTCCCCTAATATTCCATGCTATAACTCTTACCATTATTCTATCTTATTCTTAAAGCACCTGGGGGCCAAACAAAAAAAAAAAAAAAAAAAAACATGCAGATGACCCCTTCCCCCCCTTTCCCTCCCCTTCCCCCTCCCCCCCCACCCCACCCCACCCCACCCCACCACCACCCACCCCGCCCCCTCCCATACCCCCTACCCAATACCCACCCCCCATACCCTTTTCGGTCTGGGGAATCACCCCCACTACCTCTTAACTGGAGCACATTAACAAAGCAGGACCGTGGCAAAAAAAAAAAAAAAAATACTCAATATCTCACCTAAACCCCTTCCCCTCCATCCATTTTGCTACTTCCCCAGGGGTATCAAAAAACCAACTCTTTGCATCATGTATAATCTTGAGTTTTGCAGGGAACATTAGCATATATTTGATCTTATTTTCTCTTAAACATTTTTTAACTTCCATAAATGACATTCTTTTTCTCTGCGTTTCCAATGCATAGTCAGGAAATATCATTACTTTCACGTTGTTGATCCTTAAATCCTCAATCTCCCTTCCCCTTCTCAAAATTACTTCCTTATCACTATAACAAAGTATTTTCACTATGATTGCCCTAGGACGACTACCAGGAGGAGGTACTTTATTAGGTATTCTGTGCGCTCTCTCTACACAAAACATACCAGAGAGATGTTCTTTCCCTATTGTATCTAGCAACCACTTTTGTACAAATTCCACAGTATTTTTCCCTTCCTGTCCCTCTGGGATGCCAACAATACGCAAATTACTTCTTCTATTTCTATCCTCCATTTCTGTTATTCTAGCCTTCAATTGTGCATTCTCTGCAACCATAGTGCTCACTTCACTCCTCACTCCCTTCATTTCATCCTCTAAGTTACTGATGCGTTGCTCTGCTTCTTCAAATCGCTCTCTGAATTTATTCAGATCATTTCTAACAATCGAGATCTCCGTACCAATACTTCCGACCTGAACCGCTAATCCTGCTATTGAACTGTCACATTTTTTAATGGCTGCGAGTACCTCTCCCAGCCATTCTGGCGGTTCCTGCATTTCTTTCCCCTCCATCACCTCCCTTATGACTAGATCTTGACTTTCCTCATTGTTCCCCTTAAGCGATAATCGTCCCTTGTTAGGCATTGACGGGGAACCGAACAGTTTATCCAATTTCCCTACAACTTTCTGTTCTTTACCTTCCTTGGTGGGGCTTCCCCCTTTTGCATTTTTAGCAGCCTTTTTCATTCTCTTTTACTTTTTCTTATCCCTTACCTCTTCCCTTAGCCAAGACTAAGCAAATAAACAAATAAACAAATAAACAAACAGCCCTCCAAATACAGCCAGGCAATGCTAAACCACAAAATTATCGTTATCATATATGCAAAGATATTCCATTCACAAGATTATTTGCCAAAACTATCGCGAAACATTCCTTTGTCAATCCTCTGTGATTTTCCTGTGGAAAAAAAGGAATCACATAGCAACCACCCAAAACATTCCAACAGAGCAGTTTATCAGTTTTTTTTTTTTTTTTTTTTTCCCTTTTCCTTTTTTATATCACAGTCTTCAGATGCTTAGTATGTTTAGTATAATTCGCACGATAGTAAAATCCACTCTGCCTTTTAAAGCAAATGTTCCTTTGTCCAGAAATCTAATGTTAGTTATTTAAACTCTGCAAAGTATGTTGCTACAGTTAATATTTACATCAAATAGGTTAGTTTGGTTATTCTCTTCACATAACTCAGTCACTCAAAGTCAGAAAGATGGTTAGTAAGGTCCATATCAAGATTGCAAAGAATAAATCCTCCCTTCTAGTGATTAATAGTGAAACCACTCATATATGGGAGAGAAACACCTTTAACCATCAGAGCCTGCACTTGAAAGAACCTTTGAGCTGAATTTAATCAGTCATATATACTTTTTAGTCTTCCCAAGGAGGGAAAGAAAAACACGTTCAAAGGAAAGTTAATTCCAAGGCTGTAACACTGTTACCCTCCCATGGGCCGTTGCCCTGCCGCTTGGACGCTCTCCACAAATCTCTGCAACCACGCTGCTGAAAGATCCGCTCTCCCCTTCAGGCAACTGTATCAGGACCCACCATCCTCAATACACCGGCGCTGCGGGCTCCTCCACGCACACTCCAAGTCAACTCCAATCAGTCGCCGCCGTCCACCGCTCTCACCAGTGCCGGCCGCGGCCAACTAAAGCCCACCACTTCTGTGCCTTGCTCCCTCGCAGCGCCTGTCTTGTCTTTCACACTGAAAGCGACTGGAACATCGTCCCACGTGTGTCGCTTCGGGGCAGCGTTCCGCCTCCACGTCCTGAGCAGGCTGCGCGAGACTCAGCTTTACGGCTTCAGCTGCGTCCCGGACCATCCGCTCCAGACCCCGCTCGCGGTTACGTCCACCGCTGCCACCGGACGACGCTCCGCGCCCGGGGTCCGAACCTCCGCTTCAATTACTCCGGGGAACCTCACCGCCACAGGACACAGAGAGCCTCCAGCGCACACCTTGTGAATGCCTCAGAGGTTAGTAGATCCACATCAGGTCTCCACACGCCATACACACCGGGATAGAGTTTACGTGCACCACGGTCCTGCTAGCTGGCGTGACGCTCACTCACGCCTCATGCTCCTCCCCCAGGGCTTCCTCTTACATTCACTTGTAGTAATGATTTATGAATATTTAGTTAAACCAATTGTAACCATTCAAGTAACTGTGCAAATAGTTTTTATTTTAACCGATTAGGCCCCATGCACACATCTGTAGCCATTTTTACAGTCAGGAAATGCTAATCAGGAAACCTTTCGAATGGCTTCAGGAAATAGTCAGTATTCCCTCACTGTAAAAACGGAAGATTAAAATAAGAAAAAAAAATAAAACTTACCTGCTGCATGGCTGCAGCGATGCTCTCCTCTAGCTTATTCCTCTCCCTTCCTGCTTTGCGAGCACACAAGTAACATCACTCTTATGCCAGAGTGCAGGGGGAAGAGAGTGGCCTCTTGTGGTCGGATGTATAATGCTCCTCCAACAACAAGAGCGATTGACAGGGCGAGGAACCAATGGCTCCTGTTAATGTCAGACACAGTGCCTCATTAAACTTTATCAGCTCATGAGTCGGAGCACTTGAGCACAGTTTGAGTGCCAGGTGCAGCACCCAGCGGCACTCCCCCAGTCTGACACTGATACTGGCCCAGTCTGGCGGTAAGTGCTCTCAGAATTCTGGCAACATTCTACATGGGCATCTGGAGCTGTCTGGATTCCTTAAAACGTTTAAAGATTTCTATTGGACATCAGTTTAATTCTGGACAAAAATAGGACAAATATGACAACAATAGGACAAAAATCTTAAAGGGTATCCATGCCTAATAGAACTTTATTAATAAGAGAATCTATCTAGATTTCCGGATAAGATGTGTGCATGGGGCCTTAAAGTTTTTAACAAGTGGCAAATTATATTATAGGTTAAGGGGAGCATAGGTCATACTGACTATGGGGCCTTTTTTCCATCTCATGCCCCTCCAAAGAAAATTGTGAAAGCTATATTATTTAATAAAAAATAGCTCATCAGCTCATTTTACCTTGAAAACACCTTTAACTTTCACACTGTTAAACATGTGTATATGGTATTATGGTGTTCAAAGGTTAAGAGTTTTGTACTGTCACTACTGGTAGAATTGTGTGAAGATGCATTATCTTATCTCAGACAGACTTCTGCTAGAAGACACTAAAATGTACTATGGGAGAAATGTCCTAAATCCAACCCTCTCTTTCCACAGGGATTGATCCTTCTGGTCAGAGTCTTGCCCTGACCAGTGAGGTTGTGTGATATGAGATATTTCACCATGCCCACATTTTTTTTTCAGTTTTGCAGCATATTTTATAGAAAAAGGAAGTGTATAATTGCGAAGTACAATTGGTCTCACAAAAAATAAGGGCCGGTATGGCCTTTTAAACATAAGGAGCAAAAAACTAAAGTACAAAAACATAAATTTGCTTAGTCACTAAGAGGTTAAAGCATTCTTATAGACATTCCTATAATATAACTACTGTGAAAGCAACTAAAGGGAACAGTGTCTATGCCACGTGCATGAAGTCTAAAACTGTGTAAACATCTCACTGCCCTGTGCTGTAAGGAGTCAGAATTGTATTGGTGTTCAAAGTGCATCTTCAATAAAGTTATACCTGTTTTCAAGTATCTGCTTGTTTGGATAAGTTTATTTGCTCATACCACCACTGGTATACCAGCAACCAGAGACCTCTCCATAGTGTACTCTGGGGTCAGGCAAAAAGCTGCTGTTAAACATTGTTACTATTATTGATACAATTGATAGTAACATTGCGTTGTATCAAATTCAAATTATTAGTGCAACCAAAAATGTATTGCAGCTCTTTGTCAGGCTGTTTTTTTTAAGCTGCCACTGCAGTGGATATAAATGGGATGGAATATACAGGTATAAAGGGAGGACTTGTACTTCTCTTTCCTGTTGTATCCCCTTCTGGGTTTGGCACAAGCACTGCAGTGGCAGTTTTACAAATAATTGCCGTGTGTTTTTCCAGCCTTAAAGTGTCACTGTCATTA
The DNA here is from genome assembly GCF_027789765.1 of Dendropsophus ebraccatus. Taxonomy (NCBI): domain Eukaryota; kingdom Metazoa; phylum Chordata; class Amphibia; order Anura; family Hylidae; genus Dendropsophus; species Dendropsophus ebraccatus. Next base: position 55,479,795 of record NC_091462.1, read on the forward strand.
TAACATAAAAATCAAACTCTCTCAGCTAACAGCCTGTCTCCTGTAGAGTGTACACCTCAAATTTGGCGCCATTCCGATGTTCCTAAGTGGAGATATAGCCCTGTTTGTGCTGCTCACCTATCTGCATTTGGTCTTTCTGGAGGGGGCGTGTCAGTCCTCTGATTACATCACCTGTCAGCTGATGCTGAGGAGGAGTCTCGGGAGTGAGCACAGCCAGCCAGCCTCCAGTCCACACCCCTCTACAACTCCTCAGCCAATTAGCTTTCAGCACATTCTCTGTGTGTAAGTGATTTTCTATAAAAGAGAACGCCTCTCCAGCTCTTCTGAAATCTGAAACCAACGTCCCTGAATCCTTCCTCCCCCAGTCTTCCCTGAATAAAGCTATACACATCTTCCGGACCTGCCCATGCTGTCTCTAAGCAGACAGCACGTATATACAGCATTCTTCACAGCCTCCCCATCCAGTGTCATGTCAGCCTGCTGTACAGCCCTGTCTGTATGTGCTGTCTGTAAGCACTGAGCAAGGCTGCACAGCATTGGAGAGCGCGCTCCTGTAGACTGTCAATCAAATGACAGGGGGAGGGACAGGGGGAGGGACTGTCAGGAATCTGACTATTCTTTCTAAATCAGTCTGTCAGGAATTTTAGATTTCAACCAGTGGAGGCTAATATAGGAAAAAACGCCCCCTGGTGGAGAAAATGTATAGCCATGAATTACAGGGTGTTAACATGAAAATAAAAAAAAGGAAATATATTAGAAAAAGGCTTATAATTAATTTATCTATTAGTTAAAAAAAAAAATTATAACGATAGTGACACTTTAAGCAAGTACTATAACCGGTCCCAAAGTGACTATTCAAATTCTGTTGGTGACAACACCATGCAGTCAGTATTTCCCATCTACAGGCTCCCATGAAATGACATGAAAATGATCTTGGCAATTTCACAGTACAGTGTATTGCATCTGTTAGCACCATTAAAAAATATATTTTTTTTTGTGCCAAGCAAACATTTTTATAGTGCTGTTATACTTCAGTCTGCCTTTAAGTAACCATTTTATTCATGCAATGTTTTTTTTATCTAATTTTTAGTGCCATTAAATATGTTATTGTTTTCTATCAGGTAAGCGTTTATACAGCATTGTTATATTTCTGGCTGCTTGTCAGTCTTTCTCCAAGTTTTAAATCCTGTCACTGTCAACAAAATGTAGCCAATTTTATGCCCAATAGCATATTATGCCCCAAGTGGTAATATTGTTCTCAGTGGTTTCTCTTTGACACCATAACGGTGGTAGGTAAGTGAGTTGGGGAAGATAGCCACTAATTAGGAGGTCACTGCTGTAAATAAGAGAAACAGATCACTGATCTCAGGGAGACCAGCCAAAGATAACACTGTCAGCTGCTGGCTTAAGCTCCTCAATGTAGTAAAATCCTAGATGCATTGCTCTCTGGGAAACATGAATATGCAAATGATGAGCCTGTGGAGTCTTATTTAAGAGTCTCTAAACACAGGACTAGCCAGATATCCCTCCAGGAAGAACCCAGCTAAGGGATGGCTCCTGTAGGGAAACCACCAAAACCACTATATTAAGTGGCCCTATAAGTCAATGTAATGACAAGGGAAAAACCAAAGCCAGCTATCCATCCACAGACAGCTGTTTTGGGGAGTTGCCCCTCATCAGTTTGAAGCAGGATTCTGGCTAGGTGGAAGCAATGACTAATAAAGCCATAGGAGAAACAGATCACTGATCTCAGGGAGACCAGCCAAAGATAATGTCAGGAATGTGCAGTAGCCTGGTATGAACTGGGCCTGGTTTGTCGTGACATACCCGATTGCTTTTCATCCAGCAATGCAGGAGTTAACCTGAGCTCTGCAGGATTTGAATGTTTCAGCTGAACTTGGTGCTGGGATCAGGGCTGGTCCAATCAGCTGCTGGACCTAGCCTCTGATAATGGATAAATAACAGCTAGCTGCTCACTTCTCTGCTGGCTATTTAGGTTTACACCTGAATCCCAGCTTTCCTATGTTTATTCCCTTCCTAATTCCCTCTGATTGCTTTACTTGTTATCTGACCTTCCGTCTGACTTTTGACTATCTGATTTGGTTAATGAAAAAAGTTATGGGGTTTAATAGGGTGCTTCTTGGAAGGGGCACCCCTGCCAGCTTGCCTGATTTCAGAGGCTCTTGCCTGGTGCTAGAAATGGCTCTGGTTGAAGGTCAGACTGCTGGAGTATAGTATATCCTGTGTACTACAAAAAAAAAAGAAAAAATCTGCTGAGTCAGTGACAAACCAGCATATATATTTATACGTGAGTATTGCAGATTTTACATTGAATTTGTCCATGGCATAAAACTGTGCCACACTGAATCCACCCTAAGTAAACCGTAACACTAATTTGTCATAGTTTTACAGCCCTGCAAGTGCATTGCAATATGTTGTATATTTGTATTCTGTTTGTCTATCAGATGATTTATGATTTCAAATTAATAACATTCTTATTATTCCAAGCACATGCAGCTAAGAAGCATGTTTTTTTTCTTAATTGTTTGTACTACCCTGAGTTTTGTTATTAATTTTGATTGCAATAACTTTTCACAGCTTGGAAACTAATCACATCCCACAGGTACCACAGTTCATTACCAGGCATCCTGAATGGCAATGTAGTTTATGAGTGCCCCCTCTCTCCATAATAGATGTGTAGAAGGGTGTAGGGAAAAAAACACAGTCTTTCAAGCTCTATATTGATTTCTGAGTGACTACAGCACCTGTACAACAAGAACCTGCATTGGCGTAGGTATTTTCCCCTGTCACTGCAATAGAAAGACACAACATAATTTCTCCCTCTGGTGCAATGCAGATTTTATGATACTTGGTGCCAACTGCTTTCTGCAAAAAAAAAAAAAAAAGTAGACAGAAATAGAGAACCACAGACACTATCATTTTTCCTTCCTGCTAATTGAACTTGTCAAGATAATTACTGCGGATCGTGAGACTCTGTCTTTCTTTTGTATATTAAACTGGCTGTGGCATCAAAAGTCATTCATTGCAACCTGATTCTGCTTTGCTCATTCAGCTACTTGAAGCCAACTTGTGCTCTTTTAATATAGTAGTAATTTAAAATGTACCTGTCACTGTGTGGGCTTTTAAACTTCCCCTTGCAAGCACAGCTTCCAAAGGACATTTGGGTTGCTGTGACAAGCTGCATTTCTAACTAGAAAGATTAGAAAACACCAGGGGCGCACATAGTGTACTACCGCAAACTCAAGGAATAAGGCTAAAATAGTGGCACCAGAGCCGCTCACCTGTGGTGGTCATGCTACAAGCCCGACACCGCCGATTGCCTAAGCAGCCAGTCCACGGGCCGGGGGATCCCGGTAAAAAATCAGAAGCAAGTTATGCAGGCTGGAGGTACAGCCATGCAGAAGGTCCGGGACTTCACTGACGGCAACAGATGTAGATCACTACTGAACTGATGGGAGTCGTAGTGATAGGTAGAAAATAATAACTCTATTGCAAGGATTACACATTTCAAGGCATGGCTTCTTCGTCAGATCAGTATAGCAAAAAGGTCTAGACTTCATACTAGACTCCCTTAAAATTTTAACAGGGTCACCACCATGCGCTTTCCCACAAATATAAGGTGTGTCACCACCAGGCAATTTTTAGCAGGTGTTCCACCATGCTCTTTGGTGGAGAAGTTGCTTTCTAATAAAGAGCCCCCTGCTCTGCCATCTTTCTTCTGGCCTCTGGTCACAGATGGTGCTGATTGGCTTCCATGTTGTGATCCTCCTCCTGTATACGCCCCCATGGGTGTTGCAAGATAGCAGTGTTGGAATTTAATGTGAGTACGGTTATTTCCTTTATATTAACATACAGCCAGCCAAAATGTGTAGAGCCTCAACAACAGAATCATATTCTTATTGAGCTCTACTTATGCAGTCACCCATCTTAGCTCTAGTCTTCTGTCTAAAGTCACCTTTATCAAGACTTCTATCCAAAGACTGCTCTCTCTTAAACTCATAGCCTTTCCATCTCAGTTTTTCCAAATCTAAATTCTATAATTTACCTCCTAGTGGTAGAGGTATTGTTTAAAGGGGAATTGACCAGCTTACTGACTCTCAAGCTAAAGAGTTTCTCTGACCAAACAATGTATTGTATTGAACTACTGTATATCAAAGAACTGTTCTCAAGAAACTGTTCGATTGATGTCATTTGCCAATACATTACATGAATGTTACAAGTTACATGGTTGTTACATGGTTGTTACAAGTCCTGTGACAACCTGAGAACTAGCAGAGAAAATGTAAGGTACAGTAATTGTTTTAAAGAGTAGCTATCATTTTGTCAAGCCTTTTATGTCCTTAAGACAGCATTTGATGTATAGAAATCCATAGAAAGATAATAGAGTCCATTGGCTACTCACTGAAGGAGAATAATCTGTTTAGATCTATGCATGCCAAAAACCCACTGATCAAAACATCAGATATATTATTTATTTTTTAAACAATGTTTTTATTTAATTTCTCCAAAATTTACAAACAGTAAATAATATACAGTTGCATTATAATAAAACAGATATATTATTATGACATCAAACGTCTGACAAAATGGTCTTAAAAATTCTATTGGTCATTACCAAAAATACAACATATGTGATTTTAATGTCATCATAGGGAGGTTAAAAACCTAACAATAATAATTAAAAAGAAAAAAAATATGTATTACACACACAATAAATGCTCAGAGAAGTAGAAAACCAATTCTAGAAGAAATTCTTAGGCTGCATGACAACAACATAAGGTTTTTAAACGATTACACAGATTTTTTTCCGGTATTACCTAGACCAGGTAAATGTCAAAGTGTAACTCTTTCTTTTTACACATCTGAAAAAGTCAATACTTAATTAGCTGTTAGGTGCTATTATTTTTTTTGCAATCTGTTTTCCTATTGAATGTCAGGAACTGAGCATCCTCTCACAAGAGAATATTGGATCTGGAGTAGATCGCAATGAGAAATAGGTAGCACGCGCAAACTCTTCATTCATGCATTTTATTAAAATGTAAACAGTATGTCACAAATACAATTTGTTGTTGATAATGAAAAAACAATGATTACTCCCCAGGCTCAATTGTTGTCCAATGGGCTTTGATTGGATCACATTCAGCTTCCTCTTTCTGTGTTATCTTGTGGAGAAAGGATATGCAAAATAGCTGTCACACCTCTTGAGCAAGGAGATGTCCCTTCAAGTCTTAGGGCCCTATTCCACAGGACGATTAACGTTCTCATAATCGTTAACGATAAACAATCTCAAACGACCGCTATTGTGAAAGACCTGAAATCGTTTACCCATTTACATGGAACGATAATCGTTACTTATGATCATTCTTGCGGTCGTTTTGTCGTCGCTATTGCGTTCGTCACTACTGCGAACGACCGAACAACGTCTTATTCAATGCGAATGATTTGCGAACGAGCAACGATAAAAATAGGTCCAGGTCTTATTAAACGGTCAAAGATTTCTCGTTCGGTCGTTAATCGTTAACTGCTATTCAACCGAACGATTATAGCTTAGATTCGAACGATGTAATGATAATCTGAACGATAATCGTCCCGTGGAATAGGGTCCTTATTTAATCAAGAAGTCTTAGAACATTGACAGGGGATTTTATGCTCACCCTTTTCCTTCTCACTATTTAGTCTTTATATGATGTTGATCTTAGTACAGCAGCTTTGTTCAGCTGGGCTGAGCCCGGATCGTGGCGGTTATCACTATAGGTGCTGCAGTCAATGCGATTGCAACACCTATAGTGCAGAATAGAGGGAGAATTATCCCTCTCTTCACATCAGGGCTGTGCCACAGCTGGTGCCCCCCTAAAATCCATAGGATAGGAGATATCAAGCTAAAAAAAAAATTCTTTTAAATCAACTGGTGTCAGAAAGTTATATAAATTCTTAATTTACTTCTACTAAAAACCCTCAAGCTTTCCAGTACTTATCAGCTGCTGTATGTCCGGCAGGAAGTGGTGTATTCTTTCCAATCTGACAAGTTCCTGACATATATACAAAAAGGTTCACAGTAGAGAGACCAAATATCCTCAGTGTCTATACAGCACAATACTATTTTGTACCCCTAGGTGTCTCTCTACCAATATACACAGACAAACCCACCAAAATGATAGATACACAAAGAAATTATGGGCATAAGATCTGAATCCTTACAAAAATATTTTATTTACCATGATTGTATTAATGACATGATAGAAACAATGTTTAAAAATTATGAATAAAATGTATATACAACCAAATTCCAATAAAATTGCATATATATTATAACAGACCACATAGACTGAATGGATCAACATATACTGAGTGCCACAAGATTATCTAGTAAAGTACCAGTATAGTTGTAAGCATAGACTTAATTGGGTAAACCTCTATTCAACCAGTATTGTACCAAAATATGAAGAGAAAAACACCTTTAGTCCTGTGGACACTCACCCATTCTTACTATAGAGATCACAGCTGTCCCTACGTACGTTTCGCCTCAACCGGACTTCCTCAGGGAACTGCCCCCCTAAATCCCTGTCTCCCTTATATACCTGCCGGGCCTCTCTATGAGTTATCACCGCTTCCGGGCTTCTCGGCGCGCCGGACCGGAAGCCGAGGCTGCGTCACTTCCGGGTCAGCAGCTCACCCCACATACGCACTGCCGGGACGCAAAAACGTCACGGACATGCGCACAGGGAACATTGAGGCCGCCCGGAAGTGACTGCCGCATCAGCGACCGATCCGGCGTGCTGGCCCTTCTACGATGTACTCCCAAATTAACTCTAACCTAACTGGGACAGCGGTGACTGGATAGGTAGTAATACTATTTGTGACAGTGATGATATAATGGGAAAGCAATCATGCTAATTACAAATCATAATACAGCATGATAGTGACAATACAATAATATACCAATAAAAAATGTAAATAGAATTAATAACTATAAATTACTGAATCCCATGAAAACGTGCAATGATAATGAAAAAGTGGATAAAAAGTTATAAAATGACAAGTGCCTGTTACGATAAGAATAAAGTGTACTCTAATAGTAAATCCCAAAAATATGGTACAAATGTGCCATAATTGCAAAAAAATGCATCAAAAACGCAAGTGCAAAGAAACGCATGTGTGACCTAGAGTGTAAAAAAAAATTATTTTATTAATTTTCATCTTTTTTATTTTTTATTATCATATAATTTGTGCCAAACATAACATTGCAATAAATTATAACAAATCCCATAATGATTAATCCCACTGATATCATCAAAAAATCCACCGCACACTCTCCCAGTTTCCAGATTTTATGGAGTCCCGTATCCTAAATTAGATAGAAACCTGTAAAAAAAATTTAGAATAGAAATAAATATAGTGAAAAGAAGATGGAGAAAAAGGAAAAACATTAGTACGACATACAACAAAACAATTTACAATATGGATTCACAAGAATGGAACAAAGCTATAATTTTCTTTAAGCCCAGAAGGGGCTACTGTACCTAAAAGTGTAATCCAGCAGCACTCCTTCTGGCCCAGAATCTTCTGGGCCAGAACATTGCCTCCCCTAATTCCGACCTTGACCTTCTTAATCCCCCTGACTTGGAAGCTGTTTGGGTCACTTCCATGGAAAAGTTTGAAGTGCCGAGGGATGGTTTTTAAAGAGTCCATGTCATCTATGTCTTTGGCCGCCACTATGCCTCTCACATGCTTTCTTACTCTGACTTTTAGTTCACGTGCTGTTAAGCCCACATATATTTTGCCGCAGCCACATGTGGCATAATACACTACATGTGTACTATTACAGGACACATAGTCCCGGATAGTATACTGTCTTGTGCCATCAGCATTTTGAAAAGTCCCTATTCTGGAGATATTGGGGCATGCCACACAATTACCACATGGGAAGCATCCCTTTTTTGGAGTTATTTGCCCAAAAGAATTTTCTGTTTTTGCGACATAGTGGCTCCTAACCAAAAGGTCTTTTAAATTTTTTCCCCTTCTTGCTGTCATTGCGGGGGCTGGAGGAAGTTTGCAGGCTAACACTGGGTCTGTACCTAAGACCGGCCAGTGTTTCTACAACACCTTCCTAATAATTTCCCATCTACAATTATAGTTCGATACAAACCTCACTGTCCCGTCATCCTTTCTCTTTTTCATCCCTACCTGTAGGGTATCCTCCCTTTTTGTCTGCTTAGCCCTTCTAAAACCTCTCTCTATTACTCTCTTACTGTAACCCCTCTCTCTGAAGCGATTTTTTAAATCCTCCGCTTGAGTCTCAAATTTGAACTCAGAGGAGCAAATTCTACGCATCCTTAGGAACTGTCTTGTTGGGACAGCCCTAATAGTTGCCGGTGTATGTGCTGAGGATGCGTGGAGCAATGAATTTGTAGAGGTTTTTTTACGGAACACATCTATCTGTAACATCCCAAAATCATCACTTTCAATTAGAATGTCCAGAAACTACACCTTTTTGGAATCACTTTTATAGGTGAGTCTGATGTTTAGGTTGTTCTGGTTGAGCTCGTCCATGAAGCTCCTCAGTTGGGACTCTGACCCCTGCCAAATAAACAAAACGTCATCAATATACCTAAGCCAGCACTGGACATGGGAGGAGGCCTGGGCGCCCCCACACTGGAAAACCCCCCTCTCCCAGTAACCCAGAAAGAGGTTGGCGTATGAAGGCGCACAGGCTGCCCCCATGGCCGTGCCATGTGACTGTAAATAAAAATTGTCCTTGAACACAAAAAAATTGTGCGTCAAAACAAAACGTAGTAATTCCAAAATAAGCCGGCAGGTGTCGGAGTCCCACTGACTCGCCCCCAGGAAGAACTCAACCGCTCAAGTTCCTGACATGGACAGAGGTGGCAGCAGATTTCACTGTGTCAGACTGGAAAGAATACACCACTTCCTGCTGAACATACAGCAGCTAATAAGTACTGGAAGACTGGAGATTTATTTGATAGAAGTAAATTACAAATTACTGTCACCAGTTTATTTGAATTTTTTTTTTCTGGAGTATCCTTTTAATACTGTGGACTATTTTACTTTGAGGGTAGCTTCACACACACATCATATCACAGTAGATTTACTGCTGCAGATCCTTAGCAGATTTGATTTAAATAACTGAACACAGCATCAAATCTGCTGCGGATCTGCTGCAGATCCTGTACATGTGAACGCACTGTTAAACAGTTTGACAACCCCTTTTATACAGTCAATGCAGTTTCTCCATTGATTAACTACTTAGATGATGACTGATTTCCTATAAAAGCCTGGGTAATATAGTTTTACATGCCACCCATACTGTCTTTACTCTGGAGGATTTCCAGGTAGGGATCCCATCCTTCTCTATTTATTTTAACAGCTTTATTTATAATACTCTTTGACCGCCCTTTCCACATACAATTATATCAGATTGTCAGCAGTCTCCTTCATGTTAACAAATCCGCCGTATATAACCGTATACCAGTGGATTCTAAACTGAGCGACCGGAAATGCTGGGAACTGTAGTGTATAGAAATGTCTGTGAACCACAAGTGTCCCTACAAAAAGTTGGAAGGTATGAAGGAAGGGCTGACTGCAAAGCATTATGGGGATGTCATGTGTTTTCAGTCATCATCATCACCATAACCTTTACAGTAATGGAGCAGCTTTATCAATCTGCCAGAGACAAAACATGGTCTAATTTGCCCCTAGCAACCAATCACAGCTCACCTTTTATATCTTAACAAGGTCTTATAAAATAGAAGCTGAGCTCTGATTGGTTGCTATGGGCAAGTTATTAGACTAAATTGTCTAAACTGTCTAAATTGCGCATGGCAACCAATCACAGTTCAGCTTTTATTTTACTAGAGTAATTTGAGAAATGAAAGCCAAGCTATGGGCCACATGAAACTATATTATTTAGTGTTCTTAGTGTGGCCTAACAATAAGCTGTTTGCTTGGTCACAAGTGTGTTTAGTGACCTCTGCAGTAAAGCGCATCACCAGTCATTAATGGGTTAATGGTTCAGATGTGTTTACCTTCAGAAACCATGGCAACCGTGCACTGTGATGACAAGCGCTTATGTCATAAAGAAAGTTCCATAAACCAATGCACCACACCCTGATCAGTGCCATCTTGGATGCGCCAGAGGACCCTGAGCTTGTATACTTTACTGCCCCCTAATCTTGATGTTATTTGGAGGTTCTAGCAGGGGGAAAGGGGTGGTCTGCTTTAGACTACCCCTTCATCAAGTCTCCACCTTCTTGAGAAGTGGACCTGGATCTGTGAAGGAGAAGGGATACAGCTGCCTAGCCATCAATAAGGTGACATATATTGCAGCCACATCTCTCTCACATCCAGTTTATTATATTTATAATATGGTTTTACCCTCTAAGCCCAGGGGAGGGGCAACTCTCCAGCCATGGCTTCCTCAAGGTTTCCCCCACAAAGGGTTTTTCCTCCCCTGAGTGCTGGAGAGTGACTCTTTGTGAGTCGGGGGTCTGCCATTTTCAGAGTCATGTAATTTTAAATATAATTGGGCCCCTTTGACATCTGATTACAATGTGTTGTGTCTTTATTTTGCGTTCTTTGGTTTAACTTATTATGCTTGGCAGTTGGGGATCCATCACATATAGCGTGTAGAGTCAAAAAGCTGCACAATGAGAGCAGTAGATAGTAGAACTCCTGCATGTATGTGTGTATCCCTTAATTAAAGGAACACCCAACTCTTAAAGAAAAAACATACATCGCAAGGTTTATACCGACATCTGCAAGGTTTGTCGAAAGGTTTTTTCAAATGACAGGGTCACACCAATCATAGCAACATGGACACAACCGCACATATACATCATATATACACAACCCAGTGGCTCTTATGTGTGGGCAGCATGAGCGGCAAGGCAAAGTATTGCACCCCCACAACCATACATCCAGGTGTGGGATTGGTAGCTGCCCCCTCCCCCTGCAAAATCCACAGGATATTAAGCTGATTGGTGGGGTCCCAGTGGTCACCAGAATGTGGGGAACGTGCCCCCCTCAAATAAACGGTAGGGACAGTGCTTGATTAATTTTATATAGGTCTTGTTATCCCTTATCCTGTGACTAACTTTGGGAGAGGGATATGTTCTCATGTACTATATGGCTGGACCCAGTCTAGTTTTTTTTCCGAAATATGGCATATGGCATTTTTTGGGGTTCAAAATTGCAGACACTAGATGTTAGCTGATAGTCAATGGGGAAAAGCAAAATGCAATACGCATAGGACATTTTTCTGCTATGTTTTGGTTTTTTTTTGTGAAATCATAGCAGGCTATATGTTTGGTATTTTGCCACAGACTTCTATAGGGGGGACTATTGTCATGTCTATATGGAAATTATTGTTTTTTTTCCCCAGTTCTTCAACAGCAAACCTGGAATCACATGATAAAGAATCACATGACTTACTTTAAAAAAACAGGGTAATTTACGCTAATAGTAATTTACACTAAAATGAGAAAATAGGGAAAAAAAAGTGCCTGAAAAAAACACCAGCAAAAGCAGCAAGAAAATGTGCAACAGTCTTATTCTTGGTTCAGATTTATAGTGAATTCAGTAGAATTAAATGGGTACTCCGGCGGTTAAAAAGTTTGTATTTCACTTTTATTTAAAAATCCACTACATATCTGCTGGTGTATGTCCTGCAGGAAGTGGTGTATTCTCTCCAGTCTGACACAGTGCTCTCTGCTGCCACCTCTGTTCATGACATGAACTGTCCAGAGGAGGAGAGGTTTTCTATGGGGATGAGCTACTAGAGATGATCTAACAGGGGCTATGTTCAGGTTCGTACGAACCCGAACCATCGGCATTTGACTCCCGCCGCCTTCCCTTTCTGTGGGGAAGGTGGAGACAGCCCGCGTACTGCCTGGAAAACAGGGATACAGCCTAGGTAATAGGCTGTATCCCCATTTTTCAGGCGCTACTCGGCGGTAAATGAAATATGAAAATTGCCTCTGTCCTTAAAGGGGTTAAGGGAGAGCTACGAGGGAACGGGAATGGGTAAGTATACTTTCGTTATTATGTTCCCTCATCCCCCTGCCTGCCTGAGATTTATCAGTTTAACGGGACTTCTCCTTTCAAGAAACTTATTTGGCACATTATGCTGTTTGCATAGAGTGACTAACAAGTAACTAGCAGTGAGCTAACATAACTGGTCACATACACAGCTCTGTGCAAAGTCACTATAGCAATGTGAAAGGTTTGGCGCTGGTTATATCTGGTATATGTAGGGTGGGCCCCTAGTATTAAATTCCCTGGTGGGCCCAAGGTACCCCAGTCCCACACTGGTTGTGCAAAGCAATTGCACAGCCCGATGGTTGCTATGACAACAGGAGGCTTCCCTGAGGCCTCCTGTGTCATACCTATGTAAGCTGATCAGGCTCAACCCTAATCCCTAATTCTGAAAATAAATGTAGGGAGAAAAACGAAAAAAAGCTCATATATTTAGTATTGTCATGTGCGTAATGACGCTAGCAATAAAATTATCACTCGATTAAACCCGCACAGTGACCTCAGAAATTTTTAGGTTAGAAAAATCGTCCCCCTGACGTCACGGGGGAGCGATCTCCGCGTCTGGTGCCAGCCGGGGTCTGCGCCGTAATCGCGCTGATCCTGACTCGGCATTCTATTGCTTTTGGCTGCAGCAAACAAAAGTAATAGAAGACTGATCTCATCGATCTATGCTGTATATACTATACAGCAGGGGTCCCCAAACTACGCCCCGCGGGCCGCATGCGGCCCCCCGAGGCCATTTATCTGGCCTGCTGCACTTAAAGGGAGGGACAACTCTTTCATTGGTGGTCAGTGAGAGGACTGCTCTCACTGACCACCAATAAAAGAGCCCCCGCTTCAGGATCACGGCAGCTGCAGCCAAACTCCACTGCCGCCTATCCCTGACCCTGCCCCGCATCCATGCCGCCGCTGCCATCCCCGGGCCCCTGTTCAGCGAAGCGCTGACAGCAGGTCCTACAAACCTCCTAAATGCAAGTGACAGTTACATTGCTCATGCACGTCCCGCTGCGTGAAGTCACTTGTCTCGGCCTGCCACAGCGGGATGCGCGTGAGCTCGGCTTGCCTCACTGTCATCCTGACAGAGCTGCCTCCTCCAAGTAGAATAGATAGCACCCGGTGTGGTGAGTTTTCCTGCAGGGGGCCCGGAGTGCTGGTTGAAGGGGTAAAGGTAAAGGGAGGGGGGGGGGCTGGTTGAGGGTGTGAAGGTGGAGTTAGGGGGCTGGCTGGGGGGCCTTGTTGAGATTGTGAAGGGGGAGTTAGGGGGCTGGCTGAGGGGGTGAAGGGGGAGTGAGGGAGGCTAGTTGAGGGGGGAGCGAAGGGGTTGAGTGAGGGCTGGGTGAGGGGTGGAAAGAAAGAGGGATGCTTTTACTGTTGGGTGGGGGGTTGTGGCATTTTGCATTAGGATTTGATTATAGTTTTTTTTATAGTCCAGCCCTCCGACGGTCTTAGGGACAGTGAACTGGCCCCCTGTGTGAAAAGTTTGTGGACCCCTGCTATACAGCATAGATCTATGAGAGATCAATGGGCATATACTAGAAGTCCTTCAGGGGGGCTTCTAGTTTATGTATAAAAAAAAAAAAAGTGTTATTAAGAAAAAGCCGCCTCCCCTAATAAAAGTTTGAATCACCTCCCTTTTCCCATGTTATAAAAATAAATAAACATGTTTGGTATCGCGCGTGTGTAATCGCCCGATCTATTAATTTATCACATTCCTGAACTCGCACGGTAAGCGGTGTAAGCGCAAAAAAATCCTAAAGTCCAAAATTGCACATTTTTGGTTGCATGAAATCCAGAAAAAATGTAATAAAAAGCGATCAAAAAGTCCCATATGCGCAATCAAGGTATCGATAAAAAGAGCACATCATGGCGCAAAAAATTACACCTCACACAGCCCCATAGACCAAAGGATAAAAGCGCTATAAGCATGGGAATAGAGCAATTTTAAGGAACATATATTTGTTAACAATGGTTTGAATTTTTACAAGCCATCACATAAAATAAAAGTTATACAGGCAGTGTGTCTACACTGTATAAGCTGCTGTGAGACAGGCAGTGTATACACACACTGTAGAAGCAGTTATGAGACAGGCAGTGTGTATACACTGTGTAAGCAGTTATGAGACAGGCAGTGTGTATACACTGTATAAGCTGTTGTGAGACAGACAGTGTACAGTATATACACAGTGTGTATACCCACTCATAGTGTATATGGCTATATACTGTAATTGTGGGATAATACCTTTTATCTTGCTACCACAAATTTGCGCAATCTGCGTCCAGTGAAGGCGCTGACCAGCCCTTTATTTCTATTGTTGTAAAAACAATTCTATATCTGGTATACGGCTGTATACAGTGTGTGGGATAAAATAGCTGTTATCTCGCTTCTACTGATTTGAGCAGTGTGCGTACTAAGGACAGAAGCTGTCAAACCAACCTAATATGTTTCTATGAAGAGGTAAGTAGAAGCATGGATGGCGGCGCGGCTGTGGATATCATGTACCTGGATTTTGCAAAAGCGTTTGACACAGTTCCTCATGGACGTCTGATGGGTAAGTTAAAGTCTATCGGTTTGGAAAATTTAATGTGTAACTGGATTGAAAACTGGCTTAATAATCGTACCCAGAGAGTGGTGGTCAATGATTCCTACTCCGAATGGTCCCCGGTAAAAAGTGGTGTACCCCAAGGGTCAGTACTGGGCCCTCTTCTGTTTAACTTGTTTATTAATGATATTGAGAATGGAATTAACAGCAATGTTTCTATCTTTGCAGATGACATCAAGCTTTGTAGTACAGTACAGTCTATGGAGGATGTGCAGATGTTACAGGATGACTTAGACACACTGAGTGTTTGGGCGTCCACTTGGCAAATGAGGTTCAATATAGATAAATGTAAAGTTATGCACCTGGGTACTAATAACCCGCATGCATCATATGTCTTGGGGGGAGTTACTCTGGGAGAGTCGCTGATGGAGAAGGATCTGGGTGTACTTGTAGATAATAGACTACAGAACAGCACACAATGTCAGTCAGCTGCTTCTAAGGCCAGCAGGATATTGTCATGCATGAAAACAGGCATGGACTCACAGGACAGGGATATAATATTACCGCTCTATAAAGCTTTGGTGCGGCCTCATCTGGAGTATGCTGTCCAGTTTTGGAACCCGATTCATAAAAAGGATGTTCTAGAACTGGAGAGCGTACAAAGATAGGCAACTAAACTAATAAGGGAATGGAGCATTATAGTTATGAGGAGAGATTAAAAGAATTACATTTGTTTAGTCTGGAGAAGAGACGTTTAAGGGGAGATATGATTAACTTATTTAAATATATAACTGGCCCCTACAAGAAATATGGGGAAAAGATGTTCCAGGTAAAACCCCCTCAAAGGACAAGGGGGCACTGCCTCCGCCTGGAGAAAAAAAGGTTCAATCTCCGGAAGCGACAAGCCATCTTTACAATGAGAACTGTGAATCTGTGGAACAGTCTACCACAGGATCTGGTCACAGCAAAAACAGTAGAGGGCTTCAAAACTGGCCTAGACAAGTTCTTAGAGCAAAATAATATAAATGCATATGTATAGAACCTATCACCCCTCCCCCTTCCCTGTATCCATCCCCTCCTTGGTTGAACTTGATGGACATGTGTCTTTTTTCAACCGTATTAACTATGTAACTATGTAACTATGTCCAGGGAAAGCGTTGACTAGGCCTTTATTTCTATTGTAAAAACAATTTTATATCCGGTATATGGCTGTATACAGTGTGCGGGATAATATAGCTGTTATCTTGACTCTAGAGATTTGCTCAGTGGGCATCCAGTAAAGGCACTGACCAGCCCTTTATTTCTATTGTTGTAAAAACAATTCTATATCTGGTATAAGGCTGTATACAGTATGTGGGATAAAATAGCTTCTACTGATTTATCTACTGTTATCTCGCTACAGATAAAATCCTTACATAGCTCCTGGGATTCATCAAGTATCTGAATACTGTCCAATTGGGGAAAAGGACCCGAAAAGAGCTCCTCGGAGTGGGCAAGGGTGGGATGACTATGATGGACTAATTGTGCATGTTTGGAGACATGAGTGTCAGACTCTTGGCTAGCCTCGAGATTGGAGTGAGTGGATAAATGACTAGAAGCACTCTCCGCCATCCATCGTAACACTTGGTCACCCTGATCAGGCCTCGACAGTTGGGTACTCCGCCCCCTGCACAACTGTCCTAAAAAGCCAGGGATGGTGGATGCGTGCGATACTGGACATCCCTCTGAAGCACACGCTGTATCCCCAATCACTTAAAACCCCAGCAGCATTTCCGCGTCCCTGTCCTCTTCGCTTTGTCACCGAGGTGCTTGGCCTTGGTGAAGTGAACCGGTAGCTTTAGACAGTAACTGTAGGTTATTGTCACTTTTATTAAATGCATCAGCTGTTTCCACAGCTGATCTGGGTCCGGCTTTACTGGAGCAGTCAAAGCGACAGGTGAGACAACTGCTCCCAGTATTTCTGGCTTTTCCATTGCCTCAAAAAATAAAAGGACTGCTGTTTGGCTAAACAGCATGGGGAGAAAGGCTCTATTGCCATTTAAAGTAATCCCCACACCAACTTTGTTTTTTGTGATTTAAATAGCTGCATTATAAATTTTCTTTTGCTTAATATTTGGCTTTCTGTCCACTCTAATGTAGAGGAAATAAGTTGTCCGAGTATTTTTTCCATTATACAAAGCGGTTATATTGTGTTTGGAGTCTATAGTTGATAGTCTGTGATAGTGGCGTAATACTGAAAGTGGATATACAGTATATATATATGCAATATATTCATGTGTGCAATTCACATCACTGGCTGGGCAATATATAACTCTGCAAACAATTGTTTTTCACAAGTGTACTGAATAGATATGAGTGAACCGGTTCAGCCAGTATGGGATCCGGTTCGGATTTTTCCAAAAGTCCGAGTCCGGTCGGATTTGGATTTTTGGAAGCCGCCATTTTAGAAAGCAGGAAGTTCTGTGTGGGAAAAGCTCTTTCCCCTGATGCCCAGAACACATCCAATCAGCAGGCATGTTGCATTAGCCCACCCCCTGTGTGATGTCGGTATTGCTTTAAGAGGAGAGGTCACATGACCGCACGACGCAGTCTGCAGAGAGAGAGGAAGGAGACTGTTAGCAGTGCACAGAGCTCGTCAGTGACAAAACGCTGCTGCTGCACTGAGAAGATATTGTACAAAAGCAAAGACAAAAAGATTATTATGGAAGCAGAGAGGAGAAACATAGTGA
This sequence comes from Dendropsophus ebraccatus, assembly GCF_027789765.1. NCBI lineage: Eukaryota > Metazoa > Chordata > Amphibia > Anura > Hylidae > Dendropsophus > Dendropsophus ebraccatus. The sequence goes on from NC_091462.1 coordinate 55,497,136, forward strand.
TTGAGAGAGAACAATAGAGAGGGCGAAAGATAGGTAGGTAAATAGATTAGGCATAGGAGAGCAAAGGGTGCACAGAACAAGTACTATACTTGGACCCTTGCGAAAGTGTATATGACATACGTGTTTTCCTGAGACACAAATATATACCTTGTGCATGTGTGTAGAATAAAACTCAAAAAAAAGTGCTATACAGATATACAAGTACTATAGTTGAACCCTTGCCAGAGTGTATATGACATACATGTTTTCCTGACACACAAATATATACCTCGTGCATGTGTGTAGAATAAAACCTTTTTCCTGCATAGACCCTGTAATGGGGAATTTCCTGCATAGACCCTGTAATGGTGAATATTGTCTAAAAAAGTAAAAGTCTAAAAAAATTGACTTTGAGATATTGAAAAGATAATGATGTTACTGACATGTAGAGCCCTAAATTCAACCAAATACACTACCCCCGTATCATATAGATGCTTTAAACTATGAAATCTGTAGAAATCTGAAATTCGGTTGAACAGAAATTTTCAAAAAAATCTGGAAGTCCGGTCGGAACGAACTTTTGAAAAGTTCGCTCATCTCTAGTACTGAATAAACAAGAAACAAATATACGCTAATATTACGCACCACCTAATAAGAACCGCTAGACCAAAAGGTACACTTGTACTTTACGTTCATGTACCCTGGCATGCTTCCCCTGCTGTCCCATATGCATTCCAGAGGTGTTGGTATAATTTCCTGAGGTTTCATTGTCCACTTTGTGACCTCCTAGTGTTCGATTCTTGATTTCTAAGTCCCAAGGATTTTTCTCCCATAGACTATAATGGGATTCTATATTCAATCGAATAGTTGAATATCGGGAGCTATTCAAATTAAATCCAATCAAATCAAATATTTCACTATTCGCTCATCTCTAGTCCTTAACCCCTTTCCATCAGCAATACATAGATATATGTTCCTGCTCCACATACCAAGTGCAGCAGGAACGTATATGCACGTTCCTCACTGTGAAGCCTTATACCCCCAATAAAAGTTTAGTATACCCCCTCGCCCATTATTAAAATAAAAATATTGAAAAAAATATATATATTATATGGTAGAGTAGATCTATTAATATATAACATTACTGTTCCCGCACAGAGGACGGCGTAAAAAAAAAAAAAAAACACCAGAAAAAAATTATAAAAAGCAATCAAAATTTTTCTGTTACACCAATATGACATTAATAAAAACTAGAGATCATGGCGCAAAAAAATGACACCCCTGTAGGTGGAAAAATAAAAGTTCTATGGCTCTTAGAAGGTGGGGAGGAACATTGCCTTAATTTGACCAGGACTTTTGTGCATCAAACGGCTTTGTCTTAAAGGGCTTAAGGCACTATCTGGACTGGTCCTGAAGGAGTTAAGGTAATCTTCACTCACAGTATTTTGGTCAGTATTTGTAGCCAAAATCAACAGTAGAACCAAGAGGGAGAAACTATAATGGAAAGATGGGTGAGTGCTGCTGGTTTTTCTTTACTCGGATCATTGCACCGTTTTGATTTCTTTTCAGTACGAGGACCACTGAACCCTGAAAATTTCAAACGTTGTTCTTACTCTGTGAAACTTTGAACTTTTGATTAACTTTTTTTTGTGAACAAATAAGTCGTTGCTGTTATTATACTTGGCACATTTTATGAGGGTTTTCCACAGTGTTTTGTCTACCGTTATCTGAATTTAGTCTTTATAATAAAATAAATCAGAGTTTTGTATCTTTCTATAAGAGGCATTGGCCACAAAGACATTGCCCAAATCATATATGGTTCAGTTTTAAAGTATTTCCATCATGCTATCACTATGACAATATTTTCATACATGACTATATACTTGTAGTGTCTTTTGAGGAGTTGTCATTATCAACCTAGATGTAACTTACATAAGTGCGTGCGTTTCATTTTGTGTGATTTATTAATTCTTTATTTTCTTGCAAACCTCAGGCTTCAGATACCGAAAAGCTGTGACATGGACTAAATGCAGATTAACCACAGGAGCAGACAAAGGCCACAGCGGCAACAGATCAAAGAAAAGAAGCTGGAAGACATTACAGAGTAATGTGGCTATATTCTTATACACTATTACCATAATGAATTCCTCCAGTAAGCAAAGTGCACTCAGCTTCATCCTTTTGATCTGCTAACAGAGGCATTTACGATAATCAAGAGGAGACCTACTTATTAACACAGGGTGGCTATTTTAGGATTTAACCCAGCTCTACTTTCTCCATTGTTCTCTAAACCTCATTACAGCCACCAACAAACCATGTTAAATAGTTTATACTACACAAGTAGATTGGTGTATAGCGATGTGATAATAGCATGGACATTTTAACTTGGATCACTGGAATCTAGCAATTAAAAGACAATGGGACATGATTTTTTTTAATTGGCGAGACACCTATCAAGATTAGTAGTAAAAGTAAGCAAAGCACTGGAAAAACATAACAAATCCGTGCTCCCCCGGTGTCCTCTTCCATGTCTTCAACTGCATGCTCAGCCAATCACTTGCTGCGGCGCTGTCCGTGCCCAGTTAGTTAGTAATTGGCTGAGTGTCCTGGCCAATCAGCCAATCAGTTTACCAACTGGTTTCAGTGCTAAGCCGGTAATGTAAAGGGAAAAAAATGATATTAGAAAAAAACTTTGACATAAATTACCGATGCAGCATACAACAGTGCTCACATAGCTGATGTGTCCCATAACTCTGATGACCAGGCATGTCCTGATCCGCAGACGTTTCAGAGGCCAAAACTCCTCATACGTGCATGGGGAAGGAGGAATTTTGGCCTCAGAACAGTCCACAGATCAGGACGTGCCTGGGTGTCTAGGATACATCAGCTGTGTGAGCTCTGTTGTATGCTGCATTGGTGATTCATTAAACAAAAATTGATGTTATGAAGACACTATGGGGGAGATTTATCAAAAGGTGTAAAATTTAGACTAATGTAAACTGACCACAGCAACCAATCACAGCTCAGTTTCCAGCTCTGGTGAAAGAAAAGAGGAGCTGTGATTGGTTGCTGTGGCAAGTTTGCACCAGTCTAAATTTTTCACCCTCTGATAAATCTTCCCCTTTGAGTATTATTCGCAAAACATTGTTTCGAGCAAGCTGAGAATAGATAGAAACACAATGACAGCTGATTGGTGAGAAACCCTTTTTTCCTCCATACCTATTATATTGAGTATTGAATGTTCCTCAAGTTAGTTCCTCAAGTCAGCACTATTAGGCTATGTTCACACTGGGTAAGAGACCGGCCATTCTCTGCCAGGATCATCCCGGCCAGTACTGCAGTACCGGCTGGGTGATCTCTCCAGCGCAGTGTTCTGATGCCCGCCCGCATCAGAACCTCCCACAGCACACAATGAAGCAAGCGGCCGGTGCCACTTGCTTCATTGTGTGAACAGGCATCAGCTAAGAGGCAAGAATCATTTGTTTTATCTCACAGAAGCTTACATGTGCCCATGTCTGTAGCTCTGAGCATGATATAGAGCTGTCAGATTACCTTTAACCCCTTAGCGACCCATGACATATCTGATACGTCATGGTGCCGCTCGGGGTGTTCAGAGCGGGGTCCCGCCGGGACCCCGCTCTGAACGGCGCTGATCCCGGCTGACACGTGCAGCCGGGCAGTGCCTCTATTAGCCGGCGCGGGTCCCGTTGCCGCGCCGGCTAATTAAGCCTCTAAGTGCAGCTGTCAAACCTGACAGCTTCACTTAGAGGCTTTGTACACACTATCCCTGGTGTCTAGTGGGACGGATCTCCCCCCCGCGATGCGATCGCGGGGGGGAGATCCGTTCTTCTGCCCGTGCCGGGCCTCAGCGTCGGAATGACGCTGATCCCGGCTCGGCAATAGATTGCTGTGGCCTGCAGCAGGCCATAGTAAACTATGACCGATCTAATCGATCTTTGCTGTGTATATACACAGCATTGATCTCTATGAGAGATCAGTGCTGTCTATATACAAGTCCCCCAGGGGCGCTTCTAGTTACAGTAAAAAAAAAAGTAAAAAAGTGTTTTTATTAATAAAAAATCCCCTCCCCTAATAAAAGTGCAAATCACCCCCCTTTTCCCATTTTATAAATATAAATTAATAAATAAATAAACATATTTAGTATCGCCGCGCGCGTAATCGCCCGAACTATTAATTAATCACATTCCTGATCTCGCACGGTAAACGGCGTCTGCGCAAAAAAATTCCAAAGTGCTAAATTGCGCATTTTTGGTCGCATCAAATCCAGAAAAAATGTAATAAAAAACGATCAAAAAGTCGTTTATGCGCAATCAAGGTACCGATAGAAAGAACACATCATGGCGCAAAAAATGACACCTGACACAGCCCCATAGACCAAAGGATAAAAGCGCTATAAGCCTGGGAATGGAGCGATTTTAAGGAACGTATATTTGTTAACAATGGTTTGAATTTTTTACAAGCCATCAGATACAATAAAAGTTATACATGTTATATATCATAGTAATCGTAACGACTTGAGGAACATGCATAACACGTCAGTTTTACCATAGGATGAACGGCGTAAATGCAAAACTCCCCGAAATCAAAACAAATTCGTTTTTTTTTCAATTTGACAGTGCAAATGATTTTTTTCCGGTTTTGCAGCATATGTTATGGAAAAACAATGCCTGTCATTGCAAAGTACAATTGGTTTTGCAAAAAATAAGCGCTCATATACGTCTCTAGGTGAAAAAATGCAAGCGCTATGGACTTTTAAACTTAAAATGGAATAAGCAAAAGCGCAAAAACGAAAATAGGCTTTGACCTTAAGGGGTTAAAACAGTATGCGCTTTGGTCTTACTGAACTCTTTTGATAACACTGGTATACATCAGTTTTGCTGACTACAAGATAACATGGTCTTTATGTATTTTGGGGTGCTGAATCAAAAAATAACATCCATTTCCTCCAGTCATGTCCAGTTTTTCTGTAAAATGCTGTTTACTAGTAAACTTTTGCAGTTAAATATAACATTATATATAATTATTTGGAAAAGATAACAAAAAAGATACAAAAAAGATTCAAAAATAAATAAACATAATTGGTATTGCCGCGTGCATAATAGTCTGAAGAATTAAATGATCACATTCCTAATCTTGCACGGTAAATGGTGTAAGCGCAAAATTGCTGATTTTTGGTCACATCAAATGCAGAGAAAATGTAATAAAAAATGATCAAAAAGTCACATATATGCAAGCAAAGTACTGATAGAAAAAACAGATCATGGCGTAAAAATTGATACCTCACACAGCCACATACACAAAAAAATAAAAGTGTTATAAGGATGGGAATAGGGCAGTTTGAAGAACTTTTAGTTTTGTGTTTGTTTGTTTTTTAAATTTCAATTTTTTTAAAAGCTATCAAATAAAATAAAAGTTATACAAGTTACATAGGGCGAATGGTGTAAACATGTCAGTTATACCATAGGGCGAATAGTGTAAACAAAAAAAATAAATAAAAAGAATTGCATTTATTTTCAATTTCAGTGCACAACATTTTTTTTCTGGTTTTACAGTATATTTTATGGAAAAATTAAGTCTGTTATTGCAAAGTATAATTGGTGTTGCAAAAAATAAGGGCTCATGTGGGTCTGTAGGTGAATAAATGCAAGCGCTATGGCCTTTTAAACATAAGGAAGAGAAAATGAAAGCACAAAAATTAAAATTGGCTCAATTAATCAAACATTTCTCATTTGTGAAAAAATGTAAAATAAGAAAGCAGGTAGAATAGCATATCTATATCTTTATTAGAAATAGCTGATCTTTTACTCTTCACTTTACACTTCAAAAACATTTTTAACTCTTTGTGCAAATGGATTTTCTATAACACTTTTGGAGACAATTGTGGTTATGCTGTATAATAATCTGTATTTAAGCCATTAAATATTGTATCATAAGAAAGCTGTTTGTCACTTTCTGCTTTGTCACTATCATTAACACTATTTCTACCAGTGCAATAGTACTTTGAAGATGCATTTTACTTAAATTTTCAACAATAGAGGTTATCTTTCGTAGATTCTAACCTGCCTGGCTAGTCACCTAAAGGCCTATGATGTAGACTATTGGCTTTACTTCTATAGTGTTCCATACCAACTTTTTATAACTCAAGGGATAATTCTAGTAGATCAATAGTGTGTTAGTTTAATCATAAATTGCATTGTATAAGAATGAAAGCCCCAAATTTCCAATCAAAAAATGTTCATTTTTTTTTCAATTTTATCTAACAAATAATTTTTCCTGTCTTGTCATGTATTTATTGTAAAATAAAAGGTGTCATTACAAAGTTAATATACATTAGCAAAGAATAAGCCCCCGTATTATGTTAAATGGAAAAATTAAGGCGTTATGAATCTTGGAATGCAAGGAGCAAAAAAACAAAAAATTAACATATCCTCTAAGGGTTAATTATAATGTATTAAAAAAAATTCCCCACAGTAATATATAGACTGGAACAGGACTAGATGTGCAACAATGTTTTACAAACCAAATTAACTAAGGTCTTTTAATTTCCAAACCATGTAGCTATGAACAGAACAGTGACATGTCTGACACATAGTTGTAGTGAATGAAACACAAGACATTGCTTTGGGACTTTAAGAATCAAGAAGATTTCATTTCCAAGAACAAAAGTATGTTTTTTATCCCTTTGGTAGAAGAAACAGACTAGATGGTTTTACAGAAATAACACTTGTTTCCAACCAAACCATGATGAAGTTGAACTGTACCATGTAGGGATGAGCGAACCGAACCGTTACGAACCAGATTCGTTACGAACTTTGCAAAAAGTTCGGTTCGGTACCGAACCGAACTTTCAAAAAGTTTGTTACGAAGTTCGTTAAAATCGCAACGGCGTCGCAAAACTGTACTTTAATCAGAGAATAGAACAGGATACAAGGGATTATTACTCCTATAATCCTTTGTATACTGTTTTTATGTGAATATCAAGGTGTGTGACGTCACTCCAGGAACAGGAAGTGCTTGAGCCTGGCTGCAGTTCCTCATTGTGTTTCCAGACGGCAGAGAGAAACGAGGTGTACGTTAGGCAGAGAGGGAAAACACATAGATTACATATCCAAACAACTGGATAAGTACAGGGAGAGATAGAGAAGGAGTATATATTGTTTGTGAGAGAAGCAGGAGAGAGGAAGATAAAAAAAAAAAATCGCAAAATCCAGGGAACTCTTGGCAAACCTTGATTTGCCCTTGGAGTCTCTACTACTTTTTAGTGATGATGATGAGGAGGAGGTAGTAGTCCCCCAAAGGCAGCAGGTGGAACGTGCAGAGACTGCAGAGGAGGTGATGGCTGTAAGCAGTCAACAGAGTCAGGGGGGGCATCCAGTGCCACACCCGAGATCCTGTCCCAGCCCCTGGAGGAAAGTAGCAGTGGTGGTGATGATGATGTCGCTGATCGGACGTGGCGCCCTCAAGCAGCATTAACTTCGGCGTCATCAGTGGAGGAAAGTGAGGTGCTACCGAAGCAGCAATATCCCACTGGTGCAAGGAAGCGAGGCACAAGAGGGAGGGGTAGAAGACAACTTACCAGGCAGACTTCATCAATACCTTTAAGCCTTGGTCCTGAGAGGGGACCCTCAGGCAGCAGTGGCAGTGAACAACCAGCAAGACCCCCAGTGGTTGGCAGCAAACCACGGTCCTCTGTCGTCTGGCAGTTCTTTCGCCTGGGGACAGATAAGCACATCGCTCTGTGCCTGCTGTGCAATGAGAGGGTCAGTCGTGGCAGGGGTGATAATCTTGGGACAACATCCATGAGGAAGCACATGGAAAGGCAACACCAACAGGCCTGGAAAAATCATGACCCAAATACCACCTCCTGTCAGGATGCACCATACACTGCAGATCCCATCATGCAGCATCCTCTCACTGGAACTCAGGGCTCGTTAGCCTCAGTTGCCAGTAGCAGCACAGTCTCACTGCCATGTACACCCCTAATGACGCAGCAATCCCTGACCGAGTCCATGGCCAAACGTCAGGTGTACTACAGCAGCCATCCCATGGCACAGAAACTGACCGGACACCTGGTTAAGCTGCTGGTGCTTTAGTCCCTGCCATTTACTCTTGTGGACTCCCAGCCTTTCAGGGATTTCTTGGCGTGTGCGCACCTCAGATGGCGAGTCCTCAGCCGCCACTACTTCTCTAGCAAAGCTGTCCCATCACTGCACAGTTATGTGAAGAGAAAGGTTGGCGACTCATTGGGACTCTCGGTGTCCAAGACAGTGCACCTGAGTGCTGATGTCTGGTCCTCTAATTATGGGCAAGGGCAATACATGTCCGTTACTGCCCATTGGGTTAACATCCTCCCAGGAGACCATCAGGAAGTTGGCCCATTCTTGCCACTGTCACCTCCACGGTGCTTTAGGGGGCTAGCACAAGTTCTGCCTCCACCACCACTGCAGTCCAACCTGACCCAGTGTCTTACCACCGATGTCAGGCCTGCCGCTCTCAGACTGTCCTCCATTTGGTGAGCCTGGGTCAACGAAGCCACAGTGGGCAGGAGCTCCCCCGGACCATCAGGGAGGAGATAGCTGAATGGCTGACCCCACGTCGACTAACGGTGGGAAGTGTCGTAGCGGACAATGGGAGGAACATTGTCTCTGCAGTTCAGCGGGAAGGGCTGACTCATACACCTTGTATGGCACATGTGATCAACCTCATAGTGCAGAGGTTTCTCTGATCATTTCATGCACTACATGACCTTATGAGGATGTCACGTAGAGTGTGCAAACATTTCAGCCACTCCTACGCTGCAAGGAACACCCTGCTCAGAATCCAGAGACAGCGCGGTATGCCCCAACATCGGCTAATCTGTGATGTGCCAACCCGCTGGAATTCTGCCCTCCATATGCTCGACCGCCTGTACGAGCAAAGGTCAGCCATAACAGACTACCTCATGGGGCAATCAGTCAGCTTCACGCTACACTGCGACTTCCAAGTAACACACTGACAATTAATGCGGGAAGTCTGCCAATTGTTGATCCCTTTTGAGGACGCGACTCTCTTTGTGAGCAGGCAGGACTATGGGATCAATGACATCATCCCTCTCCTCCATGTTCTGGAAAGTGCGCTGACCAACATTATCAGCGAGGATTCCCAGGCCACAACTCCAAGGCTGAACATCGCCTTTAGCCCAGAGCTGGATGAAGTGCAGATGGAGGTTGAGGAGGAGGAAGATGTCTACGCCCAGCCATTCCGCACACCGCCACCTGGCTTCTCTGCCTCTCCATCACAGGAGGAGATGGAGGATGAGGTGGTAGAGGAAGAGGAGGAAGACCCCAGCAGACCCTGGAACTACACCGAGGACAGTGAAGAGGAGAGGCGGTCATTGTCCTTGGTGCAGATTGCAAGGTGTCTGCGGGAGTGTCTGCGGAATGATAGCCGGATTGTGGACATCCGCCAGAGGGACCAATACTGGCTGGCCACCCTGTTGGACCCTCGCTTCCGCTGCAAAATGGCAGAATTCTTCCCGCCATCACAGAGGGAGGCTAAACTGGTGTACTTCAGGGACATGCTCACCAGTCAGTTGGTCTCAACTTACCTGCGAGACCAGCCAGGTTCCCAGACAACATCCTCTGGTGGGGAACCAGCGCGCTCCACTTCCACCACCACTAGTGGAGGCGTCAGAAGTTGCTACAGCCTGCAAGCCCTCATGAGCGATTTAATGCAGCCAGCTGGTGAAGAAAGGACATAGCACCGGACTCATGGCGTGGACCAGCATGAGCTCATCCACCAGGTCACTGTCTACCTTGATTCCACCTTGCCCCAAAGTGTCACCGACCCCGTGCAGTACTGGGCAGAAAAACTGGAGATTTGGCCTCAACTGGCAGAGTTTGCCTTGGCTCTGCTGTCCTGCCCAGCCAGTAGTGTGGTGTCAGAGAGGGTATTTAGTGCGGCGGGTAACATCGTAACACTGCAAAGAACGAGGCTCTCTTGCCACAGTGTGGAGATGCTCACTTTTATTAAGATGAATCGTGCCTGGATTATATCAGATTATACCACCCCCCTGCCTGATGTGAACGACTAAGTCATCAGTCACCCGTCTTGCATGGCAATCCGTGTGTCCAAGAAATTTACCTTAATATCCTAAATATGTGCCCAACGTAAAAATCCGTTATTTAACTTATTAAGTAATGTTCCCCCCTTAGACCCCAATTTTAAAAAAAAAAATCACCTTAAAAATTCCCAACTTAATTCGGATACATTTGAAAAAACAGATCCCCATTTCCAAATTTGATGCCCATGGTGTGTTGGCCATTTAACATCTCCACACCAGATTAATGCCTCACACCAGTGCACCGTCCAACCCATACCCCAAGAACAGTAGCAACCCTAAAATAATCCCCACGACTATGCTTCAAAAAGTGTGGATTTCACCTTTTGTGAACTATAGCCGTGGGGTTCTATTCCTGGCACCCGTGCCAAGGAACACTACTCACCATTTTGTGAGCGGTTACTAACTGTTCTTGAGGTATTTTGTGGATATCATGAGAGTAGCGAAATCTTGCACCGCAAATCCCGATGGGGTTCTTCTGTGTGCAAATTATTTCATGCCTCTCATGCAGTCACGCGTGGAATAAGGCTGTCTATGGGGTATATATCACGGAGGCTGCTGTCCTTCAACTGTGATATAAAAAACCACCACAGTTAGTTACAGCAACAAACAGTTGCTGAAAGGCAGGTTATCTTGCCTTATTTACGGGTGCCTTAACAATGGGAGGCTTATAAATTGACCGGACTTATCCTTTAAGCCAGCTGGTGACCGCACTTAAAAAACACAAAAGCATACATCCATTGGATTGGACGCTACACTCGGTTAGGACATCAAACTGGTGTTAAGAAAAAAAAAAAAAAAAAAATATATATATATATATATATATATATATATATATATACTGTATATCAGGAGTGGGGAACCTTTTCCATGTCGAGGGCCGGTCGGGCATTAATAAAATCATTCGAGGGCCGCATACCATGTGCGGCAGTTAGTAGCGTGGGTTTGCAGCACCCAGGGCAAGGCAAAGTATTGTTCCCCTAGTTCCCCATCTATTGTAGTTAACCCCCAGTGATGCCCTGCTATTGTAGTTAACCCCCCCAGTGATGCCCCTTGTAGCCTAGTTAACCCCCAAGTCATGTCCCTGGTAGCCTAGTTAACCCCCCCAGTGATGCCTCTGGTAGGCTTAGTTAACCCCCATCAGTCATGTCCCTGGTAGCCTAGTTAACCCCCATCAGTCATGTCCCAGGTGGCCTAGTTAACCCCCATCAGTCATGTCCCAGGTGGCCTAGTTAACCCTCATCAGTCATGTCCCAGGTGGCCTAGTTAACCCCCATCAGGCATGTCCCTGGTGGCCTAGTTAACCCCCATCAGGCATGTCCCAGGTGGCCTAGTTAACCCCCATCAGGCATGTCCCAGGTGGCCTAGTTAACCCCCATCAGGCATGTCCCTGGTGGCCTAGTTAACCCCCATCAGGCATGTCCCTGGTGGCCTAGTTAACCCCCATCAGGCATGTCCCTGGTGGCCTCTTTAACCCCCATCAGGCATGTCCCTGGTGGCCTAGTTAACCCCCATCAGGCATGTCCCTGGTGGCCTAGTTAACCCCATCAGGCATATCCCTGGTGGCCTAGTTAACCCCCATCAGGCATGTCCCTGGTGGCCTAGTTAACCCCCATCAGGCATGTCCCTGGTGGCCTAGTTAACCCCCATCAGGCATGTCCCTGGTGGCCTAGTTAACCCCCATCAGGCATGTCCCTGGTGGCTTATTTAATCCTCCATCAGGCATATCCCTGGTGGCCTAGTTAACCCCCATCAGGCATGTCCCTGGTGGCCTAGTTAACCCCCATCAGGCATGTCCCTGGTGGCCTAGTTAACCCCCATCAGGCATGTCCCTGGTGGCCTAGTTAACCCCCAAATAAAAACAATAAACATCCCACTCACCTTACCTCCGTTCCCACGCTGCCCAGGTCCTCTTCTGTCCCCGGTCCTCTGTGCCGGTCTTTCTCCTGCAGGCGGCGCGCGATGAAATGACGTCATCGCGCGCGGCCCGCAGGAGACTGAAGACACGCGCCGCTCTGCTGGGGAAGAAGCCGGCATAGATAGCATCCTCCTGTGTCCGGCAGCTGTCACAGACACCGGAGGATGCTGTGTGCGCCGGCTCCTTCCTCCTCCAGAGCGGCGCGCATCACAGGGGAGCTGCGGGCCGTGGGCCGCATCGGGAGGTCTCAGGGGCCGGATGCGGCCCGCGGGCCGGAGGTTCCCCACCCCTGCTGTATATAATATGTGTGTATATATCGCCAACAGCCATAGGCCCAGATTCAACAGGTTTGACACCAGAGTAGTTGCGTAAATTTTTAAAGCAAGTGCCAGTGAGGTGTCAATTTAATGAAAATTGGACACATATTTTTAGATAATGGAATTGGGGTAAAGACTTCTTGAATCTGTGCCTTTTTAAATGTCCTTTCTTCACCTCATGGATTCTGTGGGTGAGGTTCTCTGTCTATTTTACCGTATCCTGCTAGACTAGGTGTAATGTTAGAGGGTTTCTTTTTTTTTTTAACGTTGACTGTCCTGTGCTGAACTCTACATCAACATGTTGTCATGTTTAAAGAATGATTTTTACAAATGTGCATATCCTTAGCTTCAAACTTCAGTTGTCTGTACTAGGTCCTTCTGGGTCCAAAAGAATACTACTCCTACTAATGCCCCCACCGTCAATTGTCTATTTGGAAACATACTGGGTGGAATCAAGAGCTGCAGAAGCTGCCATCTCAACTTGTCTGTTTTTAACAATACTGGCCTGAGAGCCATCAACTGCTGCCTTCTTCTGCTTCTCAACTGGTCTGTTTTTAATAATACTGACATTGAATCAATCAACTGCTGCCTCCTTCTTCTCCTCAAGTAGCCTCTCCTCGATAATACTGGCCTGGAATCGATCAACTGCTGCCTCCTCCTCCTCAAGTAGCCTCTCCTCGATAATACTGGCCTGGAATCGATCAACTGCTGCCTCCTCCTGCTCTTCAAGTAGTCTGTTTTTAATAATACTGGCCTGGAATCGATCAACTGCTGCCTCATCCTCCTCAACTAGCCTCTCCTCCTTAATACTGGCCTAGAATCGATCAACTGCGGCCTCCTCCTCCTCAAGTAGCCTCTCCTCGATAATACTGGCCTGGAATCGATCAACTGCTGCCTCCTCCTGAAGTCGAATCTCCTCAATAATACTGGCCTGGAATCGATGAACTGCTGCCTCCTCCTGCTCCTCAAGTAGTCTGTTTTTAATAATACTTGCCTAGAATCAATCAACCGCTCTGCTGGCAGAGAAACTGGAGATTTGGCCTCAACTGGCAGAGTTTTCCTTGGCTCTGCTGTCCTGCCCAGCTAGTAGTGTGGCGTCAGAGAGGGTAATCAGTGCAGCGGGTAACATTGTAACACCGCAAGGAACGAGGCTCTCTTGCCACAGTGTTGAGATGCGGACTTTTGTGAAGATGAATCGTGTCTGAATAAATAATACTGGCCTGGAATCAATCAACTGCTGCTGCCGCATCCTCCTCCTCCTCAAGTAGCCTCTCCTCAATAATACTGGCCTGGAATCAATCAACTGCTGCCGCCTCCTCCTCCTCCTCAAGTAGCCTCTCCTCAATAATTCTGGCCTGGAATCAATCAAGTGCTGCCTCCTCCTTCTCCTCAAGTAGCCTCTCCTCAATAATACTGGCCTGGAATCGATCAATTGCTGCCTCCTTCCTCCTCAAGTAGCCTCTCCTCGATAATTCTGGCCTGGAATCGATCAACTGCTGCCTCCTCCTGCTCTTCAAGTAGCCTGTTTTTAATTATACTGGCCTTGAATCAATCAACTGCTGCCTCCTCCTACTGCTGCTCAAGTAGTCTGTTTTTAATTATACTGGCCTGGAATCGATCAACTGCTGCCTCCTCCTCAAGTAGCCTCTCCTCAATAATACTGGCCTGGAATCTATCAACTGCTGCCTCCTCCTCCTCAAGTAGCCTCTTCTAGATAATACTAGCCTGGAACCAATCAACTGCTGCCTCCTCCTGCTGCTAAAATTGTCTCTTCTCAACAATACTGGCCTGAGAGGTGAGCAATCTACTGCTGCCTCCTCCTGTTCCTCGACTTGTCTCTTCTCAACAATACTGGCCTGAGAGGCGAGCAATCAACTGCTGCCTCCTCCTGCTGCTCAACTTGTCTCTTCTCAACAATACTGGACTGAGAGGCGAGCAATCTACTGCTGCCTCCTCCTGTTCCTCGACTTGTCTCTTCTCAACAATACTGGCCTGAGAGGCGAGCAATCAACTGCTGCCTCCTCCTGCTGCTCAACTTGTCTCTTCTCAACAATACTGGCCTGAGAGATGAGCAATCTACTGCTGCCTCCTCCTGTTCCTCCACTTGTCTCTTCTCAACAATACTTGCCTGAGAGGCGAGCAATCAACTGCTGCCTCCTCCTGCTGCTCAACTTGTCTCTTCTCAACAATACTGGCCTAAGAGGCGAGCAATCTACTGCTGCCTCCTCCTGTTCCTCGACTTGTCTCTTCTCAACAATACTGGCCTGAGAGGCGAGTAATCAACTGCTGCCTCCTCCTGCTGCTCAACTTGTCTCTTCTCAACAATACTGGCCTGGGTGCAATGAAGTGCTGCCGCATCCTCCTTATAAACTTTTTTTTTCAATATTTTTTGTCACTATTTTGGCCCTTCTATTCACTTTATTTTATTATTATTATTCCTATTATTATTATTTTTTTCTCATTATTTTTGCACTTTTTCCCCCCACTTTTTTCATTGTAATATCAACTGCAACTAAACGAAACTATACCCTATCACACTCCCACTATTGTAGCTGCAATTATTCAGCCGTTAGAGCAAGGTTTGATTTCGGTTCGGTTTCAAAAGTTCGCTCATCCCTAGTACCATGCCATCATGTGAGATTCACGATCCCTATATCCTGAGTTGCACATTGTATTTCAATACTTTAAAGCTATTTTTCCTTTGTAAGAAATTCATTTTGTTCCCCAGACATAGATATTAAAGGGGGAGGCCTTGATTAATGAATTCCAATGGTAGAAGTGGACAGCTTTTCACTTTTCTAATGTTCTATTTTTACGGGAGATATTAACTGACTGTAAGATTGCTTGGCTTAAGTGCTGGAGGCTTTGAACGTGTATAAATTAAATTTATATTTATATCTCTAATCATTATTATAAAACCCATAAGTACAAAAAAAGGAGCTTTTATGAAAGTCTCTCTTTTATCTTTCCTCTCAAGTTCCTCAAAAGATTACTCTTTTCTATATAGATTATGTGCAAGTCTAGCTGGACAGAAAAATCAGTGATAAAGCCAAGGAGATGATCATCTGTCGATGCCTCATTTTATCTTTCTGGAGAAACCAATATATTTTAAAGGCAATCCTAAATAGAGGGGTGTATACATTTTTTTATTTCTATTTTTTTAAATTTAGGAACAAAAAAAACAGGAGACATTTTGAAAGTTATAGTTTAAGAACCAGTAAGTAGTTCAATGTCTAGTATGAAAGGTCACCTCTATACTTTCCAGTTTTGTCTATTTTATCATTTTATTTCCTGTTTGTTACCTGATAGAAACTCTTCTGTAACTCCTTTAAGTCAGAAATCATTAGAGATGAGCAACCTTGTTAAAAGTCCTTTTTGGCAGGTTTGCAGGACTTTTAATGTAAAGTTCAGGTTTGTGCCTTACCAAACTTTAACAAGCCGCTCATTATACTTACATGTACACACTCTCCCAGGGTCCTTCTTCTCCAGCCCGGTCCCATCCTGTTGTTTTCTCCGGGGAATGCCCACTCAGCTTATAACAGGCTGAATGGGAATCTGACAGCATTGCGGCCTGTGATTGGCAGAGAGACCTGTCACTCTTGTCTCTACAGTGACAGCCCGCTAAGCCAATCACAGGCCATGGTGCTGTCCCATCCCAGTCAGTCTGTAATTGTTTCAGGAGTGACAGCATGCTCAGCCAATCACAGGCTCACTCAGACAGACAGCAACACGGCCCTTTGATTGGCTAAGCGGGCCCTCACCAGAAAAACCGATGGGACGGGACCAGGGGAGCACAGACTGGTGAGAATAATTAACCTTTGTTTTTAGAACCTGTGCGAACTTTACAAAAAGTTTGGTTCAGTAGCGAACCAAAATTTTTTTGTAAAGTTTGAACAGGATTTGGATCTGGTTTCAGGCTGCTTGGCTCGCTCATCTCTAATCATGATCCATTGTAATATGGTAAGTACTAAACATGAACAGATTTGGGCTTTTCTTGTCTAAAAAGTTTATCTATTGAGACTACTATTAGCTATCCATTTTTTGACAATACTTTTGGAGTGACCACTTTTTGTTTACTAAGCTTTTTCTGACTAAGCAGGTCTGTAACACCATATGTCCTAACCTTGGAGCGCAGACCCTATGGTGTTTGGAATTTTTTTTGTCTATGCCGTACAACATATGCGATCAATAATGTTAAATCGTAATAGTTCAGGCAATTATGCACAAGGCCATATTACTGGTGTTTTTTAGATTTTAACTTTTATTATGGGAGTTTTTTTCTAATTCAACAAAACCTTATTGTTCATTTTTTCACATACATTTTAAGTCCCCACAGGCGACAATTACAAGGAATCCTTTGATTCTTCATACTGATCATAGCTTTCTTAAAATATTGGCGCTGATCCCGACTCAGCATTCGGTTGCTTCCGGCTGCACAGTTCTTCTTTTGTAACTGTTCTTTCTCCGTTTTTACTATTAAAAACTGCTAAAAAACGTCCGTTATTTTAGACTCAAAATAACGGACATCATTTTAAACAGAGCTGAAAAAAACGTTGTGTGAACATAGCCTTTTAGTTCCCCTAGCAGACTTCTATGAGAAATCAATAGGCTGCTCATACAGATTGATGCAGTAAATCTAGATTGCACTGATCCATTACATTTGCACTCTATTGATACAGATTGTTATATGCTGAGTCCTGTAAAGCATGGAGGCATAGCAAAGGCCTTAGACTATCATGACAATGGATGATCTCCTACAATCATGTCACGAGAAAACAACCTGTCCCCTTGTTTACCACCAATGACATTTTGTAAGGCTATTTAAATTTCACTGGCAGCTTGGACAATGGCTTTGACTATGTGGTTATAGAGCTGGTACAGAGTGGCTAGTAGTGGCCCACACTAGAGTACAGTAGAGTTACTAACCCTCTCCATACCCTGGCCCTATAATGGAAATAAATGGAAGCTGTCATTAACAGGTTAAATATACCACATATCACACAATATAATGGAAATTGCAAATTCTGCATGGAATATTAATAGGCATAGATGCCAAAGCATGTTGTTGTTAAAAAGAAACTGAAGTCCATCCCGTGTCTTGAGAATTTTTCTTTTGTTTTCATTTTATTGTGGACCTTTATTCATTTTGGGGGGGAAGGGTGTATGAAAACGTGTGCAGGAGAACAGTAAAGCAGTTAGCCATAGCAACAAATCATATTCAAGCTTTCCTTTTTCAGGGGCCTTTTTAAAAATTAAAGAAGCAATTTCTTTAGCTATCATGCTTTAAAACAAAGCTATACTTACTTGAAATTCAGGTCCAGTCTCCTTTTTTTATCATTATTATTATATTTATTGATTAATAAAAAAACAAAACGCGTAGGGTTCCCCCTATTTTCACAACCAGCCTGTCAGGAATGTGACTTTGCGCTCCTTGGTCCGTGCTGGGCGACCGAGGAAGCGCTGAGCCTCTGGTGGTTTTTTGTTTGCAGTACTGTCTGAATGCTGTCTTAGTTTCCCAGCCACACCCGCATTGCCTGTTACACTCTGGCAGTGCAGGGGTTACTCCTTATAGACCTGTCCAGCTGAGCTGGGTGCTGGAATCAGGGCTGGTCCAATCAAGTGCTGGACCCAGTCCCTGATTTCAGATAAAAAAGCAGCAGGCTCTTCATTTCCCTGCTGGCTATTGAGTGTTACTCAGCTAAGCGCTTCAGCTCTCCTGGTTCTGTTACTTCTGTTGCCTGACCTATTGCTTGATCTTCCAACCTGCTTTGTCTGCTGCCTGCCCTGACCTCCTTGCCTGTCTCTGACTCTTCTTCTGCCTTACGTTTTTGCACCTCGCTGATCGCCGTTGCTGACCCGGACCATAGACTTTGCATTATTGTGTTTGTTTCGTCTGTCTTGTTTTGTGTATCACCTGGTGTAGGACAGGGACTGACACCGTGGTTGTCCACGGCCGTTTAGGGCCGTTGAGGCAAGTAGGTAGGGTCAGAAGGTGGGTTCTAGTGGTTAGGGCTCACTGTCTCGTTCTGTTCCCTACCTACGTCCGGCGCAATTTGTGACACAGCTAGGTTAAAAACCAAGCAAAAGTAGCCTAGTAACACCAGGGTGGGAAGGGCCATTTGTTTTGGCCCTCCCTAGCCTAATATTACCAGCCTGCTGCTGCCCAGTCCAGGAGCGCCAATTTTAACGCTCCAGGACCACTGGAGCATTGGGTACTGGGGTAATGATAAACACAAGTGAAAAATATTTTTTATTCAAATAAAAACACCTCCACACCCCTTGTTGACCATTTTATTTAAAAAAATCCCCAAAACCGCTGGTCATCGCTGTAGTCAACCGAATCCGCCGTAGTTCACAGGATGCCAACAAGGGAGAAACACACAAAAAAACTCACAAACAGGAGCACAACACCCATCATTGTGAGCGGTGTTGTGCACCTTACAGTATTTAGCATCTTTACAGATCGCTGCTTACAGTGTGACACCCAAGGGGTTGAAGGAGGATGCATTGCATCCCCCTTAACCCTTTGAGTGCCATACTGAGTAATCTGGCCCGCAGGGGTTAAGTAAGGGTACCCACTTAACCCCTTGGGGGCCAGACTGATTTCAGACTGCACCCATACCAGCAAGGAATGGGGTAAGTGACCCGCCCCCTTCCTTGCTGGGATAGGTGCAGTGCAGGGGGGGGGGTGAGAGCTTTCTACTCACCCTCCGATGTCTTCTCTTCGCCGGTCCCTGGCACACTGAGCTCAGTGTGTCGGCTCTTTATATGTCCGCTCAGCCAATCAGCTGGGCGGACTTATAAATCAGAATGTTTCTTCTAATGTTGCTATTGTGATTACAAAAATTGCATAATTAGAAGAAACATTTGCTGTTTTAATCAAAGTAAAGTATTAATTATTACATTGAGCTGTATTATCGGCAATAGTAATTGCCGGCATTAATACAGCTACCTGCAATTGTTAATATTTAATTAATAAAGCACATTTTCGTTCTAATAAAGCTATTATCATTGTACAATAGCTTAATTAAAACGAATCAATGCTTTTTCAATAAAATATACTGTAAATTAAAAAGAAAAAAAATATATATATATATATATATATATATATATACATTTATTTTTAGATTCTTTGTATCTTGGAGCAGCACTACTTTCAAAAACCACGTTGAGGGTGCCAGTAGGTAGTCAGGACCAAGACTACACCTTGAATATCTGCAAAAATCGTCCACAGCTCTCCAATATTAGCAAAGTAAACGTGAATTTATTGCATAGTGCAGCAGCACAGCAAAGTGTCAAATAGCGACGTTTCAACAACCTTCGTCTTTTTCAAGCGTGATAACACAACATACAATGGATCTTCTTATCCAGGTGAGTAAATTAGTGGGTTTGCACCAATCACTGTTACCCACTAATTTACTCACCTGTATAAGAAGATCCATTGTATGTTGTGTTATCACACTTGAAAAAGACGACGGAGGTCGGTGAAACGTGGCTATTTGACACTTTGCTGTGCTGCTTCACTATGCAATAAATTCACGTTTACTTTGCCAATATTGCAGTGCTGTGGATGATTTCAGCATACATTTATATATTTATATATATATATATATATATATTTATTTATTTATTTTTTTATTAACAGTATATTTAAATGCAAAAGCATTGATTCATTTTAGTCAAGTATATTGTACAATGAAAATAGCTTTATTAGAACGAAAATTTGCTTTATTAATTAAATATTAACTATTGCAGGGTGCGGTATTATTGCCGTCAATTCCTATTGCCGGTAATACCGTTCCCTGTAATACTGTTTCCCTGATTTCCCAGATGCATTGCAGAGGTGTTTGCATCACATTCTAAAGACGTCTTGGACTTGGTGACCTCCGATTCGTCGAATCTTGATTTCCAGGTCCCAAGGATTTTTCTCACATAGACTATGATGGAATTCGATATTCGATCGAATAGTCAAATATCAGGAGCTATTTGAATCAAATCCAATCGAATCCAATATTTCACTATTCGCTCATCTCTAATTAGGAACAAGAATGAGTTGACATAAGGTAGGATTGACAGGAACTGAGGCAGGACAGCAATGGATCAAGAACTACCCTTGGGACTGCATACAGATATATAATGTGTAAGAGACCAGGTTGGGTTTGAATAGTAGACGTTGATGCGCATATTTAAAGCAAACCAATAGGAAGCATCATCTTGTATGGCAACAGAGAAAACCAGCAGAACCAGGAAGAATAAATCCTGCTTTGCTAGCAGCAGGGTATAGACATACAGTACAAGATAACAGAATAACAAGAACAGATCTATGCTATGTTGACACACATAATATGGAGGACCTTGCTTGCTTAAAAGGGTTTTCCAGTGCTACAAAAACATGACCACTTTTCCCCCTCTCTTGTCTCCAGATTGGGTGAGGATTCAAACTCAGTTCCATTGAAGAAAATGGAGCTTAAAGGGGTTGTCCAGCGCTACAAAAACATGGCCACTTTTCCCTCTACTTTTCCCTCCAGTTCAGGTGCGGTTTGCAATTAAGCTCCATTAACTGTACTTCAATGGAACTGATTTTCAAAACCCCACCCAAACTGGAGACAATAGAAGGGGAAAGTGTCCATGTTTTTGTAGCGCTGGATAACCCCTTTCATTGCAAACCACACCTGAACTTGAGTCAAGAGAGGGGGAAAAGTAGCCATGTTTTTGTAGCGCTGGATAACCCCTTTAAATAAGCTCCCAGAGTCAAATGGCATCTAGTTACCTTGGTGACCAGAATCTCTTGTCATTGGTATCCTTGGCATTAGGTAGTCAACTACAAATGCAGCTGGACTGTTGAGAAGACACAGAAGCAAGTTGCTGGAGCAGGAAATGGTGAGTAAGACACAGAGCAATGTTAATGAAAGTGTAGAAATATTAATGTTTTGTTTCTTTTCTCTTTCATTTATAGGTTTAGTATCGCTTAAAACATAATCTATGACATTCTCTAGTCTGTATCTTGCGGTATGTGGTATGATGGTGTATGGGGGTGCTGGTTCAAGTTGTTTATGATTGTGTGAACCAGGGGCGTTGCTAGGGTCTTAAAACATCCGGGGCCCGGGCCCTCTGAGTTTCTCTCCCCCATTTCTCTCCCCTGTTTCTCTCCCCCATGCTTTTCTCCCTTCTTTCTCTCCCCCATGCTTTTCTCCCCTGTTTCTCTCCCCCGTTTTTCTCTCCCCCATGCTTATCTCCCCTGTTTCTCTCCCCCATGCTTTTCTCCCCTGTTTCTCTCCCCCATGCTTTTCTCCCCTGTTTCTCTCCCTCATGCTTTCTCCCCTGTTTCTCTCCCTCATGCTTTCTCCCCTGTTTCTCTCCCCCATGCTTTTCTCCCCTGTTTCTCTCCCCCATGCTTTTCTCCCCTGTTTCTCTCCCCCATGCTTTCTCCCCTGTTTCTCTCCCCCATGCTTTTCTCCCCTGTTTCTCTCCCCCATGCTTTTCTCCCCTGTTTCTCTCCCCCATGCTTTTCTCCCCTGTTTCTCTCCCCCATGCTTTTCTCCCCTGTTTCTCTCCCCATGGTTATCTCTCCTCCATTTCTCTCCTCTGTTACTTTCTCCCCTGTTTCTCTCCCCTATGCTTTCTCCCCTGTTTCTCTCCCCCATGCTTTTCTCCCCTGTTTCTCTCCCCCATGCTTTTCTCCCCTGTTTCTCTCCCCTGTTTCTCTCCCCCATGGTTATCTCTCCTCCATTTCTCTCCTCTGTTACTTTCTCCCCTGTTTCTCTCCCCCATGCTTTTCTCCCCTGTTTCTCTCCCCCATGCTTTCTCCCCTGTTTCTCTCCCCCATGCTTTCTCCCCTGTTTCGCTCCCCCATGCTTATCTCCCCTGTTTCTCTCCCCCATGCTTTCTCCCCTGTTTCTCTCCCCCATGCTTTCTCCCCTGTTTCTCTCCCCCATGCTTTCTCCCCTGTTTCTCTCCTCCATGCTTTCTCCCCTGTTTCTCTCCCTCATGCTTTCTCCCCTCTTTCTCTCCCCCATGCTTTCTCCCCTGTTTCTCTCCCCCATGCTTTCTCCCCTGTTTCTCTCCCCCATGCTTTTTCCCCTGTTTCTCTCCTCCATGCTTTCTCCCCTGTTTCTCTCCCTCATGCTTTCTCCCCTGTTTCTCTCCCCCATGCTTTTCTCCCCTGTTTCTCTCCCCCATGCTTTTCTCCCCTGTTTCTCTCCCCCATGCTTTCTCCCCTGTTTCTCTCCCCCATGCTTTCTCCCCTGTTTCTCTCCCCCATGCTTTCTCCCCTGTTTCTCTCCCCCATGCTTTTCTCCCCTCTTTCTCTCCCCCATGCTTTTCTCCCCTCTTTCTCTCCCCCATGCTTTCTCCCGTTTCTCTCCCCTGTTTCTCTCCTCCATTCCTTCTCCCGTTTGTCTCCCCCATTCTTTCTCCCCTGTTTCTCTCCCCCATGCTTTTCTCCCCTGTTTCTCTCCCCCCTGTTTCTCTCCCCCATGCTTTCTCCCCTGTTTCTCTCCCCCATGCTTTTCTCCCCTGTTTCTCTCCTCCATGCTTTTCTCCCCTGTTTCTCTCCTCCATTTCTCTCCCTCATGCTTTCTCCCATTTCTCTCCCCCATGCTTTTCTCCCCTGTTTCTCTCCCCCATGCTTTTCTCCCCTGTTTCTCTCCCCATGGTTATCTCTCCTGTTTCTCTCCTCCATTTCTCTCCTCTGTTACTTTCTCCCCTGTTTCTCTCCCCCATGCTTTCTCCCCTGTTTCTCTCCCCCATGCTTTTCTCCCGTGTTTGTCTCCCCCATGCTTTTCTCCCCTGTTTCTCTCCCCTATGCTTTTCTCCCCTGTTTCTCTCCTCCATGCTTTTCTCCCCTGTTTCTCTCCCCCATGCTTTCTCCCCTGTTTCTCTCCCCCATGCTTTTTCCCCTGTTTCTCTCCCCCATGCTTTTTCCCCTGTTTCTCTCCTCCATGCTTTCTCCCCTGTTTCTCTCCCCCATGCTTTCTCCCCTGTTTCTCTCCCCCATGCTTTTCTCCCCTCTTTCTCTCCCCCATGCTTTTCTCCCCTCTTTCTCTCCCCCATGCTTTCTCCCGTTTCTCTCCCCTGTTTCTCTCCTCCATTCCTTCTCCCCTGTTTGTCTCCCCCATTCTTTCTCCCCTGTTTCTCTCCCCCATGCTTTTCTCCCCTGTTTCTCTCCCCCCTGTTTCTCTCCCCCATGCTTTCTCCCCTGTTTCTCTCCCCCATGCTTTTCTCCCCTGTTTCTCTCCTCCATGCTTTTCTCCCCTGTTTCTCTCCTCCATTTCTCTCCCTCATGCTTTCTCCCCTGTTTCTCTCCCCCATGCTTTTCTCCCCTGTTTCTCCCCCCATGCTTTCTCCCCTGTTTCTCTCCCCCATGCTTTTCTCCCGTGTTTCTCTCCCCCATGCTTTTCTCCCGTTTCTCTCCCCCATGCTTTTCTCCCCTGTTTCTCTCCTCCATGCTTTTCTCCCCTGTTTTTCTCCCCCATGCTTTTCTCCCCTGTTTCTCTCCTCCATGCTTTTCTCCCCTCTTTCTCTCTGCCATGCTTTTCTCCCCCGTTTCTCTCCCCCATGCTTTTCTCCCCTCTTTCTCTCCCGTTTCTCTCCCTAATGTTTCTCTCCCCCCTTACTTCTTTCCCCCTGTGCTTCTCGCCCGTTTCTCTCCCCCCGTGCCTGCTCACCTCCTCCTAGATAGTCGCGGCTGCTGCTGTCCGCCTCACCTACCGTAGCGGCCGGAGGTGCTCCTACAACTCAATCAGCTCAGAGCGGGAGCGTGGGGCCGCTGCGGTGGGCCGTAGCGCACGCGTTAATTGGATGCGTGCACCACGGCCCACCGCAGCGGCCCCACACTCCCGGTTTCCGCTGATTGGATGGAGGAGCGTGTCCGGGCGCTGCGGACGGCCAGTAAGTAAGGAGGACAGCAGCAGCTGCAATCTGCGAGCCAGATGCGGCCATCAAAAGAGTCGCATCTGGCTCGCAAGAGCGGGGCAGAAGAGATCCGGGGCAGCAGGCATTTTATTCGGGGCATGAGCCCCGAATAAAAGTGCCTAGCGACGCCACTGGTGTGAACACACTGTGTTGATATGGGAATTTAGGGGGGGGGTCTGCTGTAATGCTGTAAGGGACTGTGGTGATGTGTGGGGGGGTGCTGGACTGTGATGATGTGCTGCGACTCTGTGACATCATCAGCTCCGTTACATCATGTGCTGATCATCTCTGCTACATCATCAGCTTCCATGGAATACATACTGGGATGATGTGATGTAAATTCGGTGAGAAAAACTGCCCTGTGTTTTCTGTGCATTAGTAATGACAGCAGTGGGCAGGAAAGAAAGCTAAGTGGGTGGTAAGCAAACAGGTCAGGGAGAAACACTGCATGATGGGAAATGTAGTTTCACAGCTGGCGCCATCATTGATATAAACCGTTTTTTAGAAAAAATTGTAAATCAGGAAAAGTGGCAGCTAGAAAGACAGGGAATGGCTCAAAATACTCAGGAGGACTTGGTGAATAACCAGCTAACTTTGAGAGCATCTAATTTTTTTAGCTCTTAGGTGGATAACACAGTATCTGTTTAAAAGGCAACAGCAGGGGCAGCATGTATGCATGCCTCTGAGGCTGACTAATGGCAAAAGCCTGGTTAAAACAGAGGTAAGCATATGGACCACCCAAAAACTCAGCCTGACACAGCATGGCAGTGAGAACACAGGGAACCATTAAAACAGAGGTAGCATATCATGAACTAGCCAAACATTATGCCTGACACAGCATGGCGGTGAGGATAGAGTGAACAAGGTAAAAGCGGTAGCCAGTCAGCCTTCCAAAAATTATACCAGACCTAGCATGGCAGTGAGCACACAGAGAACCATTAACCCCTTAATGACAAAGGGCGTATATTTACGCCCTATTGCTGGTAAGGGCGTTCAGAGCAGGGGCCGCGTGGCGACCCCGCTCTGAACCGCGGCGGTCCCGGGTGCCGCTTGTAGCCTGGGACCGCAGGTATTAGCGGGCACGGTCCGATCGCCGTGCCCGCTAATACAGTAATCTGATGCAGCTGTCAAACATGTATCCGATTACCGGATTCAGCTTATCCCTGGTGTCTAGTGGCGGAGATCGCTCCCCCGGTACGTTATCCCGGAGGAGCGATCTCCTTTTCTGAAGCCGGCCGGGGACCGCTCCAAGATGGCGCCGTCCCCGGCTCGGCACTCGTTTACTTCCGGCTGCAAATTGGCTCGGTCTTTAAGGGGTTAAAAGTGAGTGAGGAAGCAAGTGAGCCTCCCAAAAATTAGGTCAGACACAGCATGGCATTGAGCACACAGAGAACCATTAAAAGTGAGTGAGGAAGCAAGTGAGCCCACCCAAAAATTGGAGTGAGTCCAGGGGCTGGGAAATTTAGTGGACACGAACACGGGTGCTGACAGCTAACTGGCTAGGCCAGCTGTCAGTCACTATCAAGTGTACACCTGATTCCTCTCAACCCTGAGATGGTGAGGCCCCGGCCACGGCTAGACAAAAAAATAAATAAAATAAAACAGCTGGCTGGTTGGCGGGGGCGCAATCGGTGGGCCCCTGGCAACCAGTCCCGCTCCTCCGCAGACATAGTGTGACATCAGGCAGTGAGGACACAAAGAACAATACAGTCTTCTTAAGAGGCCCTGGAATTTGAGAACACAGGGAACCATTTAAACTGAGGTAGCATATCATGAACCAGCCAAAAATTCTGCCTGACACAGCATGCCGGTGAGGACAGAGTGAACAAGGTAAAAGTGGTAGCCAGTCAGCCTTCCAAAAATTATACCAGACCTAGCATGTCAGTGAGCACACAGAGAACCATTAAAAGTGAGTGAGGAAGCTAGTGAGCCTCCCAAAAATTAGGCCAGACACTGCATGGCATTGAGCACACAGAGAACCTTTAAAAGTGAGTGAGGAAGCAAGTGAGCCCACCCAAAAATTGTAGTGAGTCCAGGGGCTGGGATATTTAGTGGACATGAACCCGGGTGCTGACAGCTAACTGGCTAGGCCAGCTTTCAGTCACCATCAAGAGTACACCTGATGCCTCTTGACCGGGGGTGGTGAGGCCCCGACCATGGCTAGACAAAAAAATAAAAATAAAACAGCTGGCACACCAGTAGTCAACATGGATTACAGTAAAGGCCCAGCAGTAGCCAACATGGAGGCAAGGGCAGGCACACCTGTAGTCAACATGGATGCCAGTTAAGGCTCAGCAACAAGGAGGCAAGGGCAGGCACACCAGTAGTCAACATGGATGCCAGTAAAGGCCCAGCAGTAGTCACCATGGGTGCCAGTTAAGGCCCAGCAACAAGAAGGCAAGGGCCGGCACAACAGTAGTCAACATGGATGCCAGTAAAGGCCCAGCAGTAGCCAACATGGAGGCAAGGGCAAGCACACCAGTAGTCAACATGGATGCCAGTTAAGGCCCAGCAACAAGGAGGCAAGGGCAGGCACACCAGTAGTCAACATAGATGCCAGTAAAGGCCCATCAATAGTCAACATGGATGCCAGTTAAGGCCCAGCAGTAGCCAACATGGAGGCAAGGGACAGTTGCTGCAGTGTCAGTTGAACGCTGCGCTTGGACACCTTGCTGGAGGGTGTGGAGCAGAGTGGAGGTGAAGAGGTGCATGTAGGGTGGGAGGCCCTTGTGCCTGGGGCCTCGGCGGGGGGACTGACAGAGCCAGCACGCGATACAGGGGAAGGAGCAGGTGTGCGACTTGCAGTCACTGAATGGCCTTGGTTCGAATGAGTGTGGTGTTTAGCACTCATATGCCTGCGCATGCTGGTAGTGGTTAGGCTGGTAGTGGTGGCTCCCCTGCTGATCCTGGCGTGGCAGACGTTGCACACTACAGTCCGTCGGTCATCCGCACTTTCTTTAAAAAAACTCCAGACTTGGGAACATCTAGCCCTGGCCACGGGAGTTTGACTCCGTGAAACAGTTGCTGATCTACTCGCTCTACCCCTGCTTCTCCCTCTGCTCACCCCTCTTCTAAACTGGTCCTACGGGTGAACTTGCCTCCCCCTCAGAAGCACGGTCTTCACTAGGCTTATCCACCCAGCTCGGGTCAGTCACCTTGTCCTCATCCACCAGCTCTTCCTCCATTTCCTCACTCTCCTTCTCACTTTGAGTTACATTCATGACAACAACCTCACTGTCTGACAACCGGGTCTCATCGTCATCATCAGAAACCTCTTCCAACCCCGCTTGTAAGTCCCCACTCTCATCACCCACTGACTGCGTGACCTGCATAGTTTGGGCATCGGGACAGATCGACAGCTCCAGTTGCTCTGACTCAGGGAAGGGTCCAGAAAAGAGTTCCTGGGAGCATGGTGGTGGATCTGAATCCCTTTTTTCCCAGGAGGGGCCAGGCTGTGGGGAAGGAGGCTGAGCTAATGGAGCAAGGGTTCCACTCCCTTGGGTAGCATGGCTGGACTGCGTGGAAGACTGGGTGGTGGATAAGTTACTGGACACATTTTCCGCTATCCACATGATCACCTGTTCACACTGCTGCGGTTTCAATATCGGTCTACCTTGAGACCCCGTAACTTTGGGCAAAGATGCTAGGGAGTGGACTTCTGCGGTGTGCCACTGCTACCTCCTCAACAGGTGCTGCTGTGTCACCCTGAACCACGGCCTCCGGCAACAGCATCACTTGGAACCCCACGCCCATGCCCTCGTCCTCGACCCTTACCCCTGGGGTTCAACATTTTATAGACACTGCACAGTATCGAACTTAGATAGGCCTTGCGTATGAAATATTGTAATCAGGAAAAATACTTGTGCTCCCACAAGTTTTGGGGGGGCTGTATGGTAGTGGCTGGACCTAGACACACTCTCTGACACACCCTTTACTCTGTGAAAGCAGTTTTGATGTGATTGAAATTAGATCAAATCCCAGCAATACAGTGTAGTACCCACTAGTTTAGGGGGGGCTGTATGGTACAATCTGGTAGTGGGTGGACCTAGATACACGCTGTGATACCCCCTTACAATGAGCAGTGAAGTTTTATAAAGGTGTACTACAAATCCCAGCAATACAGTGTAGTACCCACTAGTTTAGGGGGGCTGTACGGTACAATCTGGTAGTGGGTGGACCTTGATACATGCTGTGATAACCCCTTACAATGAGCAGTGAAGTTTTATAAAGGTGTACTACATATCCCAGAAATACAGTGTAGTACCCACTAGTTTAGGGGGGGCTGTACGGTACAATCTGGTACTGGCTGGACCTAGATATACACTGGGATACCCCCTTACAATGAGCAGTGAAGTTTTATAAAGGTGTACTACAAATCCCAGCAATACAGTGTAGTACCCACTAGTTTAGGGGGGGCTGTACGGTACAATCTGGTACTGGCTGGACCTAGATATACACTGGGATACCCCCTTACAATGAGCAGTGAAGTTTTATAAAGGTGTACTACAAATCCCAGCAATACAGTGTAGTACCCACTAGTTTAGGGGGGGCTGTACGGTACAATCTGGTAGTGGCTGGACCTAGATACATGCTGTGATACCCCTGTCCAATGAGCAGTGAAGTTTTATAAAGGTGTACTACAAATCCCAGCAATGCAATATAGTACAGGAGGACCACCAGCCCTAAAATTAAAAACAAGTACACTGAGCACTTCTTAGGGGTCTGTATGCAACACCTAATGTCCCCTTTCTGCCAGCAGCCGATCACCACAGTGTGCTGTTGAAATCGTGGTAGCAGCACTGCAAGTCCCAGCCAGCAGTCTGTAGTAATACTATTAAAAAATTATTTGAAGCCCTGAAAAGGGCTGTTTTTTTGTATTGCTGGTATTCCCTGCCTACTGGAACGCTAAATCCTACACTGACGCTCTCCCTGACCAGCAGCAGCTCTGTCCCTGATCTCTCACAGCATGCGTCTGAACAGAGTACTGCCGGCTGCGCGTTTTATATGGCAGGGTCATCTGATCTGGCCAACCAATCGATGCTATCGACATGTATGGGTCTCACATGATCGCAGGATGTACCAAAAAGTCTCCTGCATGTTTATTGGCTGAGAAATAGCGCCCAAACTTACATTAAATGGATGATGAGATTTTCTCGAATATCGCAAGATGCTCGTCCGAGTAACGAGTACCATCGAGTACCAAGCTCGGACGAGAATGCTCGCTCATCACTAGTAATGAGCAATGGTTTGCAATGAAACATAGTGTAGATAGTGTATTATGCCTTTTAGACATGCTAGGATAAAGTACTATGCATTAAGAAGATAGATAGATATGGTTGATGATTAAACAAGCAAAGGTAATTGATGATTACAAAGATAAAGAGGAAAAGGAGGGTATTATAACAAGAAATATAGGATAACAGAAGCAGAGCTCCAAATTCAGTTGACAGCAAATCTCTTTTTTTCTTAATTGGTTTAAAACCCCTTTGTGGCGTAATGTGAGCTTCCAGGCACTTATTTTTCACTGTTACTATTCATAATCACATCAAGTAGAAAACAAGAGCAGGATGGACAGTCTCAGTCTGCACAGCCACTTAGAGATAATCTGCTGCAGAAGTTAACATAATTACACAGGATTATTGGATCACAATTGATACATAGATTAGAGGAGACCCATAGGGTAAAATAAAAAGTGTAATGAAAAAAAGGAAAATTCCTCCCTCCAGGTAAAGTGTAGAATACTATAGGAATGTGGCATAATAAAGATTTCTCTGGAAAACCATATTGTAGGCTTTATACCACTAGGGAAAATATACTATTCCAAATTCCATTTATAAGAGGAAATTGCTTAGATGCGAAGGGTGTGGCTCATTGATAAAGGTTACAGCAAAATATTTGACATGCAACAATATTACAGTACATGGCAAATGTTGGCAAAATGTAAGGCAATTATTGGGTGGTATAAAAAAAAAAACTTCCTGGCCATTGTGGTTACAATAAAAACAGTCCTTTACTTTTTTCCTCAGAAGCCTCTCTATACACAAACAAGTAGCAAGCAGCTTACAATATGGTATTCACCATCTCATGATTAGCCTGTGCAATGTTAAGGTGGTTTGGTGATCTCCTCACTAGGATTCACCCCCTTGGCAATAGACTTTCCTCCCCTGGAAGTATATCTGACTATTCCTGTGTTTTCATACTCGTAACTGAGGCTCCACAGACCCCTCTTTTGCATATTTAGATTTATAGGGGGCATTGCATCAGTGGAGACTCTTTAGTGAGTACTCCATTTGATTGTTTTGTTGCTGGTCTCCCTGAGCTCAGCGATTGCTGTGTTTTGTTCGTCTATTTTTCAATTGCCCCTGTTAGCCAGAATCCTACTCCACACTGACGAGGGGCAACTACCCCAAAAACAGCTGTCTGTGGATGGATGCCTGCCTTGGTAAACCCTTGTCATGTCGCAATACTTCCCACAGAGTTAGACTTTGATGCAAAAGGGGCCACCCTGGTATTTCCCTATTTATGTTCCAATACTCCAAGTGGGACTTAAGGGGTTACGTATAAGGGTGGTTTGGTGATCTCCCCACTGGGAGGCACCCCTTGGCAATAGGCTTTCCTCCCCTGGAGGGATATCTGGCTATTCCCGTGATTTGAGACTCGTAACTGAGGCTTCAAAGACCCCTCTTTCGCTATACAAGTAGCAAGCAGCTTACAATATGGTATTCGCCATCTCATGATTAGCCTGTGCAATGTTAAGTACATAGAAAACTAGGACAGTGGATTGTAGGGTATGTCTGGCAGTAACACACAACACTGACACATAAAATCTTTAGATGGCAAAGCTATAACTACTATAAACAAAATATTATATGTTATTAGATGGTGGTAGAAGTCCTCTCTAATAATAACTTACAGGGGTTGTCCATAAGATGGCCGACATGGAGGAGCGTGTGACCCATCCCGTAGTGTCCTCCATAGGCATATACAGGCTGAGTGGTGGACACTGGGGAAGCGGGGCATGGTCACATGCTCCTCTTTGTCTGCCATCTTATGGACAGAAACACCACAGAGCAGGACAGCACAGCCTGGAGGAGAAGAGTCTGATTTTAGCTCTATGAGGTATACAGGGAGCTGCTGTCAGTATTAATGCTGTGACTACACTTACAAATATTTACTTGTTCGTCCGAAAAAAAAGCTTCATTTTTCTGCCAACAACCCTTTTAACAAGAACGCTCCCTTATTACAATATAGAATATAAGTTCCTTTCGTTGGTGGGAATAATGAACAGATTCTGCAGAAGAAAAAAAAATAGATTTTACGTTAATGTGTCATATGATCACCATATTTATAAACATATTCTAATAAGTCCTTTTTATTTGAAATCAAGGAGCGTTTTTTTTTTTTTGCTCACTGTCTATATGGAAAACAATGACATGAATCGTGTCTTCACTGCAGGAATTAGGGGAAGTGAGATCAAGTTTTAAGGCATAAAGCTCAACAATAGGAAAAGTGATGTAATTGGGAGTCCTTTTTGAAAAAAGTGTTAGGAAACTCGATTTTAAAAGGAAAAAGACAAGATTGATATGCACATATGCGTGTGCCAGTTTCCCATTGCTGATCCTAGGGGCACTGCATACTGTACTTACCGTCTGTGCTGCTCCGTGATCAGGCCTGTTCCTAAAAATTAAATCTTTATTTCCAGGCTGACAGTGACACAGAGGTGTGTCTATGACACTTTCTGTGCTCTTCCTGCACAGCCTCTGCCTGCCCACTTTCCATCCGTGACCGGAAACAGCTTCAATGATCTGTCAGAAAAATCGGTGTGTGTAATAGGCCCCAAAGTCCTTGATAACTTAAACACTTGAATTATTGCACATTATTAAAGCGACAGTGTAGTCTTTTTTACAAAGTTGAATACAATAGTAGTTTTGCACTTAAAAATTATTGCAAATTATAGCAGGGTGAAAAATATTTATTTTTTACAATGTGTGCAGAGACATTTTTTGTGTGCCTTTATTGTAGCACATTAGATGAGATTCAAAATATAGTTATGTTTTATACCTATTTTTGTTGTATTTTGCTTTTATTTTACAGTGTGAACATAGCGTAAAGGATTAATTTGTAAAAATATAAAATTTAAAAGTGGCCAGGGTAAAAAATAAATAAACCTGTATTCTCCTTCTGCCAATGACTGTGTCTTAAAATGTTCCAGGCAATGTTGCAGCTGTGCCAGTAGGATATCAGCAGCAGGTGGGTACAGGTTTCTTTATGTATTCCCCAACTGTCAATGTAGAAATATTTCTTTGGAATAGCCCTTTAAGACTTGGGAAACATAACTGTCTTGTTATATTCTAACATATTTTATTCTTTAATGAAACCACAGCTTTTTAATACATAAAGACCAATATTCTTCACCCACCCCTACTCACTTTTTTCCATTTAATAATATTTCAGTTAATGCTTTCACCTAAATTTTGCTTGCAAAGGACTTTATCTTAAGTGGCTTTCGGTGAAAAATATATTACAGTGCAAATTTTAATCACTTTGCAAACTGGGCCAAATTTGTTGGAATCTGCATGTGTCTTGAATTAATTTTGCCAACCTCATAAACCATAAGTCCAGATGGATAACTCTTCTTTCAATAAAACACCTACCAATTTTTATTTTAAACTCTTTTTGTTCTCTGTGTGGTAAATAATATTCTGACAGTTGGCACGGCCTGGAGATAGAATCATGACTACAGAGCTCTTGCTGAGAAGGCAAGAAATTTATTATTTCCCAATTCAAGCATAAGCTCGTAATGGATTAGAGCAAATCAATAACTCCTTTTTTTCATGAATGAGAGAGCGTGCTGATCAGAGATGCATGGAAAGCAGTGGAGAACCCACAGCCAGACAAGAAAGGGCACAGATCTCTGAAAGTCTTCACCCAAATGCTGACCTTAATTATTCCTGGCAATCACTTGTATTCTCTGCAAAGTTCAGGATTTTTCACATTCTACAAAATTGAAGTGACAAATATTGAATTGTTTACTTATATATGTTGTGAAAATAGGCTAAAACCAAAATACATTCCATTTATTTCCTTTCTTCCAAGACTGGATATTCACATGCAATATTTGGTCATAGATGCAATCATGTGACTCCAGTCCCACAACAGCACTGGACCACAGTCAGAAATTTTTCAGTGGTACACCATAAGGTTATGTTCACACAACGTTGTACTGCAGTCAGAGGGAATCTCGGCCGGATTGTATACACAAAGTATACACTCCGGCCGGGATCCCTAGCGGCCAAACAAGAAATGGACATCTCAGTTTTGTGCGGCAGCTATTGAATAGCGGCTGCACAAGGCTGACAGGTCACACAATGGTGAATTGAGGTCAGAGTGGCCGGTGTCTTACAATGTGTGAACCCGGTCTAATGGACACATGCAGCATTGCTACATCATAGCGATTCCACCACCTGTCACAGGGTGGACAAACACATGGCACCTCAAAAGGGTCATGCACAACATAAGTTTCTCTAATACTATAAGGAGAGGCAAGCAAAATATGTTTCTAACTAGAAAAGCATTGTTCAAGATCACATTCCTCATAGAAAAGCTGTTGGCAGTGTTTTTGACTGACTGCATGGTCATTTCTTAGAAACCCATTACAATCATGGGGCCAGGTGATGGTGTCTGGCTTACTTAATGCACCTTATACACCCCCCCCCCCCAAAGAAATCTGAACAAGCATTGGGGGAGATTTATCAAACATGGTGTAAAGTGAGACTGGCTCAGTTGCCCCTAGCAACCAATCAGATTCCACTTTTCATTCCTCATAGACTCTTTGGAAAATGAAATGTGGAATCTGATTGGTTGCTAGGGGCAACTGGGCCAGTTTCACTTTGCACCATGTTTGATAAGTCTCCCCCATAATTTCATAATTGGTTAGCTTAGATGCCCTTCTCGTAGAGACTCACTGTTTAATTATAAAGGCATCTCTATAAATAAAAGATCTAAAGGGGACAAACATCAGTTGATTTATTTTATTGCTAAGGCTCAAAAAATATAATTGACAGAAAAAAAGTTGCCTTTTAGCCAGGACTAAAAACAGCCTAATTGAGGTGCATGCACATGCAGTTTCAGTTAGAGAAGCTCTTGATACAGATAGACTATGGACCCATAGCCCCATTTTAGTTCCCCTTTCCCATGCAGTGGTTGTGGAATGTCATCAAATACAAAAAATGCATCTGGAACTTCCATCTTGTATTCATTCTCCCTATCCAGCTGTAACCATCAAGGCAGCTGCTGCTCTGCAAGGTTAGGAAGATTTCATATCTTACAAAATGATTCTAGGTAAATTGTTTCTAAAATCTAGTTCTAAATAATCCTAAATGGTCAATCTGTTCCTGTTTGGGTGAATAGCAGAACAGTGGTGTATAGTGTATATAGTGGTGTATAGTGTATACAGAGTGTATATATGCAAGGTGGAATAGTAGGGTGGTTCTCAACAGAGTAGACCCCAAAAGTACCCTTAGATGCTTAGATCTACCAGAGCTTAAAAGGCTGATACTTTTTCCTTTCTTTTCATTCCCTTCTAATTTATTGTGTACCACTGCCCCCTCTAAATTACTGTGCCACTGTCACCCCTCTAAATTACTGTGCCACTGTATCCTCTAAACATAAGATGACGTTATAAAAAGTGATTATTTCAAATGAGATACTGACGTTAAAGGGGTTGTCCAGGCATAACAAAGAGAAATACTTAAGGGGCCTGATTCCCAGCTGATGCCGATTTCCTGAGTGCTTGATCTCCACCGTGAACCTCTATTTTTATTAGTGCTGCTGACTTAATGTGTAGATAGGTGTCAGGATCAGGGGATGTGAGCCCACTGCGTCATGTGCCTGTATATATTTAAGGGTGTTGTCTAAGCATATCCTCCATTCTTCAGAAGATACTCCAGGTGGAGGCGATATACTTTTCTGGAAGATATGCCAGGTCGCTACCTTTTGAGATAAGACAGGACAGATGGTCAGGCGGACCAGATGGCAAGGGGTGTTAACCATCCAAGTTGCCAACTAGGCAGTTTCGGTAACCAAGACGACAGAGGACACAGCCAGTGCAGGTGATGGAAGTAGGTGATGGATGCAGAGGAAAAAGACACAGGTATGGGTCATATGGTCAACAGGGAAAACCTTAGCAGGACCAAAAAGACCTTAACGCTTAGACAAGGCAGAAGTGTTGGAAGCTTCCTTAGTAACAGAAAGAGGTGGGAAAATTCAAGGCACTGTGCCCTTAAATCTGGAGAAGAAGTGTGCATGTCCCCATCAGTGGCCAGAACTAGTACTGCAGGCAAAGGGAGCAGTAAAGGGCTCGGCAGTATGCAGAAACGGCGATCACTATGCCCGCAGCAATGACCAGAACAGTGGCAGTGGAGAGTGGTTGCAAGATGGCTACAGTGTTAAGGACATTACAATAGCAAGTGCCCACTCAATGGCTGATCTCTACTGTCAGTTCTTGGCAGCCACTGACTGGGCATTCTCTGTCAGCATGGCAAATTAGTGGAACTAGTAAAGAAAAGGACACAACTGAGACTGGGTAAAGTGGTAGGGGCGTGAGGTAAGTATAACTTTTT
Organism: Dendropsophus ebraccatus; assembly: GCF_027789765.1. Taxonomy (NCBI): domain Eukaryota; kingdom Metazoa; phylum Chordata; class Amphibia; order Anura; family Hylidae; genus Dendropsophus; species Dendropsophus ebraccatus. The sequence goes on from NC_091462.1 coordinate 55,533,004, forward strand.
CTTATGCCTTGGACCCTGGCAACATATATAAAATGCTCTGCTTAGACAACCTCTTTAGGTCATTGAATTTAAATTGTACAAATGTAACATTTACAACACAGCACACTACTGTGTGGGACATTTTTAAAACAAATATACAGTGGTGCCTTGGATTATGAGCATAATTTGTTTCGGGACCGTGCTTGTAATCCAAATCCACTCTTAAACCAAAGCAAATTTTCCCATAAGAAATCATAGAAATGCAGACAATTGGTTTCACACCCCAAATATAATGATTTATTTTTCTAAATAACGTGTAAAACAAATGAAACAAACATTCACAAACAACAGAATATGTGATATTTTAAGTTATTGTACAGTAATGGAGAGAATGGGAAACACAAGGGCTGACAGAGACTGCAGGGAGTATGAAGAAATGAACGGGAAGATGTGAGCACATACATGCAGCACTCTGTCCAGGGAGAGAGGGGTTACAGCTATGAAGAGATTACCTTCACAGTCCTGTCCTCTGATGTAAGCCCCAGCCTGAACTAGATCTGCTATGATTTGGAAGATGAGGGAGACTTCCTGGGTCAGAGTAAAGGGCTGTAGACCCCGCTATGCATACCTTGCTCCTCCCCCACTCTGCCTCCCACCCAGCACAGGGAGCTCTTAAACCAAAGCAATGCTCTTAAACCAAGTCACAATTTTGAAAAACTATGAGCTCTTAAACCAAAACGCTCTTTAACCAAGTTACTCTTAATCCAAGGTACCATGTACATTAATCTTTACAGTTCAGAGGCATACATAGAGTTTCCTAGCTATATCCAACTAGCAGAAACGGAAATAATCTGGCCAATGATGATGTGCTTAATACACATCTGTGCAATGGATAGCCAGTATAAACCCAACTTTGCTCGTCTGTTTCTTTTTTCCTTTTGCGTTTAGCTGAGAGAAAGCATGGTCGTCAAGTCAAGATAGCCATATAAATGTTAGATATGAGATAGAGAATCCTTTAACCTTAGAGAATTGGTCCATTCTTTGGTATGATTATGAAGCAGTAAAACTATAATAAATGTATGGTTTCATCATTTAATTTTTTTCTCTCCTGTGTAGACACATGTCAAGTCATGCTTCAATGGAACAATGGTCAATTCAGCTACAAAAGATTAGTCCGTCTGGTGATAATGTAAAGTTTATAATTATTTGTAAAATCTCATTGAAGCTAAGTGTCTGTGAGCATCACAAAGTGTGCGGACGGCGGGATAATGGAAAAGCTGCTTACACTCTAAGGGCTTCAGATTGCTACGGATTTCATCTCTAACGTATTCAGCTTTTTCACCTTGTGATTTCTCTCTTAGATAAAAAAATGATTTCTATTTGTACTTAAGTTCTAAGCTTTCACAGATCTGGATTTGTGAAGAGAGGATTGAGTTGGAAAATCCCCTTCAGAGTGTTGATAACATTGTTGAATCTGATACTACAGACAGGGGGATATACATTATTACTGGCCTGTCTGTGGCACTTAAAAAAGTTTATTATAGATACAATAGAATGATAAGAATCGCATGCATTACATCTCACCCCATAGAAACATCACTATTATTCTTGAATCTTTATTTAATTTTTTTATTCACATCTTCTTCATTCTTTGAAAATAATAGAAAAGCTTAGAGTCTTTTATAGGCGGAAGCTCTATGATGATGGAATATGCACATCTTATTTTGGCATTTTATTACTATGAAAAACAGCACCTGAGCACTCATTATGAATTAGCTTTAGGTGGAGTAGGTAGATGGGGATTTTTAAGATCAGTGTGAGATGCCAAGCTTAGTAAATCCTCCCCCCTAGAGCATACATGGCAGTATGAATATTATAACTTCTTTCCTAATATTATTATTTTATTTTCATTGATCATTATAAATTCATACAATGTAGTTTGTTTTTTTTTCGTTTTGTAATTTAACACCCAATGTTATGTCTCAGATAGCGACCTATCGCAGCTCAGCTTTTATTTCTCAAAAAGAGCTGTGATTGGTTGCTAGGTGAGCCAAAAATCAGACACATTTTTTTTTGTTTTAGATAGATTAATAAATGTAGGTAATGAACTCTGTGATGCCATACTGTATCTCTTTGTGCCCTTATGTCATAAAAAAATTGACACTTGTCAAATAAGTCGTAACTAGAGATGAGCGAACCGGGTTCGGGTTCGAGTCGATCCGAACCCGAACGTTGGGTATTTGATTAGCGATGGCTGCTGAACTTGGATAAAACTCTAAGGTTGTCTGGAAAACATGGATACAGCCAATGACTATATCCATGATTTCCACATAGCCTTAGGGCTTTATCCAAGTTCAGCAGCCACCACTAATCAAATGCCGAAAGTTCGGGTACGGATCGACTCGAGCATGTTCACTCATCTCTAATAGTTACATAGTTAATACGGTTGAAGAAAGACACATGTCAATCAAGTTCAACCAAGTAGGGGATGAATGCAGGGAAGGGAAGTAATATCTTTTGTTTCTATTTTAACACTGTGCTTTACAGGAGCACCATTTAGGGGCACATAGAGTACCTACAGCTCAACAGTACAGATGGGTAGGGAGTCCATGAACCAATCCATATGCTCCATGGTAACCCAGGGCAGCCAGGTTTTGTTAGCAAGGACAAGTGTTGAGGTACTGCTGCAACGTATATGCTCTCCCTGAGTTCCAGACACGTGCCTATTAAAGTTTGTAGGTAGTCCCTGTAGTGTGTGGTAGTGTTACAGTTAAGATGAACCATGGAGTCCAGGACAACTTAACCACTCGAATGCTTTACTGGAACAGTTTTCAAAGTGACAGTACAAGTTACCTTATAGAAGCAAGTGTAGACAAAGCGGCTTGTGTTTCAGTATGATTGCCAAGCCCTTGTAATATTGGAGATAGTTTTGAATAGATTATGCTTGAGTTGAGAAAGTCTCTTAGGTGAGCTTCCGGTTCCAGCATATGCATGGTAAGAGTTGTGTAAAGAACCTCTGTGCAGCATCTCTCTCCCGACGGTGCTTATCGCTCTCATACAGTACCTGCTCATATTGAGTCCCAGGGAGTGTATAGACAAGTTTGTCCACTGCAGCGGGGACCTGCGTCCCAACAGCTGACACCCACGCAACAGGAGGATCTTGAGGACATCATTCTCCCAGGACTTAACATCTCCTGCAAAACTCTGGAGTGGAGGTCACAAAAACACTGGCTCCTTGAGAACAAGTTATGATTGAGTAATCTGGTGGGTCTCCAAGAATCTATAGCTACAGTACAACTACATGACCTCTGTTCCACAGAAATTTCCCAAGCTCTTTGACTGCAAGGTTCCTTCATAGTTGAGAGGGCTCATAAGCTTAGGCCGCCATCTACACACACTGACAGAAAAGCCCAACCCCGCAATGTAAAACTGTGGCAAACGAGGACGCTTTCTGGCTTATTCCTGAACGGTAAAGAAAAAGGCTAGCAAGGACTATAAAAACATCAACCAGTGCCTCAGAGCCACCTATACCACATTTCTAGTTAACCCAACTGATGTAAACAAATCACAACGCACACCACATAAAATTGCTATGATTTCACTTCAGAGAGACTGTAACTTTTCCTAAGGGACCAACAATATGCCTGGCAATACCACTTTTGCTTACCTGCCTTGATGTCAACGCGATACAATCTAGTTTTTCAAAATTCTTGTGGAGGCATATAGGACTGCCTACAGAACACTGATTTTGCCCAAACTCAGGGGTCTACTTTTAGAGTACCTAACATGTTGTGTAATTCTTCCACACAATACCAAGTGGTGAGGCGTAGGGGTTTCTTGAGGGATTGTTTTTCATCCGTGGTGAATAACAGCTCAATGAAATTGCCATTTGGTGAAGAATGGTTTCGTACCACTTTCTTTATGTTTGAAAAGGTCGAAGTATTTCATGTGTATAGTGTGTTTAACCTCTTGCTGTAATTCAGGGAAAGATGGGATGGAGTCCTGGATCCAATGACGTAAGCTACATCTTTTGATAACAGCTCCAAATGGAGACTTTTAGAACAGTGTAGTTCAGAAGTCAGAGTGGCTGAATTTTTAGGGATATAGTGAAAGATACACTGGACCGGAGCGTTAAGCTCAGCGCATTTCCACTGTCTCTGAATGTGTTCAAGAACAGATTTCCATAGGTCTTGTACGATGGGACAGGACCATAAGCCATGGAGTAGGTCTGTTTTTGGAGTCCTGCATTTTGGGCAGTGCTGAAGGTAATGTGTGTTCTGTGCTATATCTGGGATGTTAAATGCATAAATAGCCCTATGGATGATACAAAGTTGAGATTCTTTGAAGACTTCATGGAGTGGAATTGTGAAGGATGTGCCAGCCTTTTAAGATCTTTCCAGGTGCTTCTCTATCATTGATGATGTTTATCTATTTATGCAATGCATATGTTGCTAGGCCATGTTGGTCTTTTTTCCTTGGTGCAATGTATAAGTCAGAAAGGGAATGCACGTTATCCCACTAAGGTGTTAAAATCTCCAGATTGGTTGCAAGGGTCATATCTTACAACCTTTGAATGAAAGTAGTTCCTGAGCTGAAGAAATTGCCAGATCTAGCTCTCCGGAAGATTGTACTTTGTGTGGAGTTGTTCCCAGCTTAACAGGTGTGATGTGTGGGGGTCACTGATATCACTAAGCATATATATTTTTAGCTTGCCATTGTGCAAAGAACTTGTTTTGTTGTCCTTGTCCAAATGTAATCACGTGCCATAACAGGAGAAATGGCAATATTGTATAAGGCAGTTTGAAAATGTTACGGATAGTTGGGTAGTTGAGCACGCCCTGACAGCCTTTTCTCCTTGTAACGCAGGCCGACGTGGTGTAGAACTTGGTGTTTACCGTGCTCTCAAATTATTATATTGTGACTTAAACAGGCAACTTTTGCTGGAAAATTTTACACAGTAAGTTGTGGACCCCTCAATGGCTGTTGCCCCTCTTTAGGGTTTTAGCAGAGCATAGTACTGTAAGAAAACTTGAGAACAATAGTCTCTGTCTAAATCAGGCACCTAGCCACAAGGGTCAAGCCTTGAGGTAAACTCTCTTGTGCAGCAAACAGGTCGGGGACATATTTACTAACAAACTGAGGCTAAGAGCTAACTACTAACCTTTTTATAAGGGCTAAAGTTGAGCTAATTCCCAATTGGTGGAAAATAGGTTAAGCATCCCAACATCCCATTGGTGGGAATTTTCTAGAACTACACTGTGATATGCTGGGGCAGTGAGATGTTTCAGGCAATCATACTCTTGTGCTCACAATATAGCAAAATACAGGCAAATGCCTAAAGCCTGTGAACTTCAATGTGCCCAAATAAATGCAAAAAATCTTAGTGGCGGAATCATGTGGCCAAAAATTTATTCAACAGCTTTGTAAATAATACTGGTGCAATAGTGTCAGGGAGAACAAGAAACCTTCTAGAAACTGTTTTCAGTGCCGACTGGAAGAAATTCAGACATAGTAGAGACACATTGGTTTTGGGACACTATACATGTAAACTACTCTACTTCTTTTATTGCACATGTATGTCACAAGTGTCATGATGGCTGTACCAGTAATATGCATTCTTTTATATTTGCAAAAGATGCGCTTACACTGAAGGGTTATTTTTTTCATCTCCACATCCTTCTGATCTGGATAAAAACACTACTCTCCTCTACTCACAAGGTGATTAATGATGACTCACTGTTTTTCAACTCGAAAGTGTTGTCCCTGGGGATCCTACAGGTTGATAAAGAAATGAATTTCTTTGATGAATAATTCAAAGTGGAGTTTTTTTTTTTTGTCTAATAACTCTTTTGTCAGTGATCGATCGGAAAAGGGTTGTATGCATGTATGTGAGCGTGCTGCATGAATCAGGGAATAATCTTAGGATGGCAGCAGAGGTATGGGAACTAAGCTTGTCTGATATTAATACACCACCGCTCTTTAGCACTCAGGGAGGAAAAAGAAATCAATAAAAACAACTCAGGAAAGACCACTCAATCTTTTTCTTTACCTTACTGAGGAAACGTTGATTATACGTAAATCAACAGTGAGAATGGTTCTAGAAAAAATTTACTTTTTTATATTCAAGATCCTCAGTCGTTGTGGTGGGGGGAGGTAAAAACACATTTAAAAATACACAGGAAAACATCAATCAACAAAGAAAATGTATTCTGCTGTTTTCTTTGTTTGGATTTCTTCAATGATTTGGTAATTGTGTCATGGATAGAATATACAATACATTTTATTTTGTGTTTTAAATATTAATTTAGATATACAGTATATAAATATACATAAAGGCACATATACACTGTACATACAGTATATATAAGATAATCATATATTAATATACTTGAAGGCATCTGCTGTACATTTTTTTAACATAGTAGCTATACATGGGGAGGGGAGATTTTTTGAAGAAGTGTTTTGAGGCGGGTTCTTGAGTGCAAAGAGATGTAAATGAAGAAGACAACCTAGAAGGCCAGATTTAATAAAGAAATCCTAGACACCTAGAAAGTTCTTTAAACCTGCAGATCTGACAAACTTTATTGATTGCCCTCATTTTTTTAAGTGCTTGATCAACTCTACATGCCGCATCTCAAGCAGATGTTTATGGGAGAAAGTTTTTGACACTACAGAAAATGGGTGTTTGCGTAGTGTGAACATAGCCTAAGGCTGGGTTCACACTATGTATATTTCAGGCTGTATTTGGTCCTCATGTCAGGTCCTCATAGCAACCAAAACCAGGAGTGGATTGAAAACCCAGAAAGGATCTGTTCACACAATGTTGAAATTGAGTGGATGGCCGCCATATAACGGTAAATAACTTCCATTATTTCAATACCACAGCCGTTGTTTTAAAATAACAGCAAATATTTGCCATTAAATGACGGCCATCCACTCAATTACAACATTATGTGAACATAGCCTTTCTGTGTTTTCAATCCACTCCTTGTTTTGGTTGCTATACAGCCTCAAACATACAGCCTCAAATATACGTAGTGTGAACCCAGCCTGACACTGTACACGACTGTCTATGGTAATAATACGATCAAAGGACCCTGGTTAGCCAGTTCAACCATCCACACCTCATGAACCTAGTAAATAATGAAAGCCCTGAAACCTATAATGCATAAACCAATAATCAAAGTAAGCTAATGAAATGTGGTATCAGTGCTTGACCCAGTGAAACTACAAATAATATATATGAAAAACATTGCAAAGAGATACATACAGTAAATAAATAAGTCAATTTAAGTACCAGACAAATGACTATGCAAAAAATAATGCAATATAGAAGCACAATAAGGGAGAGAGTACAAAAGAAAAGATATCACCAGATAGATGGTATTAGGAGTGGATGAAGACCAGGGTCCACTAATCTCACGCGTTCCGTCCAGCTATGTGGACTTTCTCAAGGGTCAAGTGACCCTTATTGTGTGTATCTCTTTGCATTGTTTTTCATATTTACTTTGGTTATTGGTTTATTTGGTTTCGGGGCTTTGATTATTTCCTAGGTGCATTAGGGGTTCATGGTTGTACTGGCTAACCAGGGTTCTTTGACCGTATTATTACCATAGACAGTGTTGTACAGTGTTATATGTTTTCAAATAGTTTTTAGATGTTGTCTCGTGTATGTCATAATTTAGTTAATAAAGATTTTGTAACTTTTTTACTATAATGCTGGTGTGTCGGTACTTATTTCTATTGTTTTGGTTAGTTGAGTTTTTGGGGTCAGGTTCTGAGCACCCGCTTAATTCAGACTTTGTGAGCTGTGCAGGATCCATGTACCTTTTGTCCATAAAAATGGGACATGAATGCTACTATTGCTTGACACAAGTGGCAGTGAATAAAAATCCCGCAGCTATGGTAACAAGAAGGGAAATGTCTTCTTTGAGAAACATAGTCATGGGGATTTGTGTCTGGATATTACTGTTTTGGGGGCATAGGTTGCATGGTGCACCTTGTAGAGGCATTAAGCTGCTGTAGATAATATATACCTGTGTTGGAAATGGCTTAATTGGTGTAGCCCATGGGCAGTAAATCTGATGTAGTTCTTTAAAAGGAAATGTGTATTTTCTAGATGATTATTATATAATTGGGGGTGTAAAGGGGGAACATTACTTTTATATATTTTTTTTATGTAAGTATCTATGGCAGGCAAATATTTTTATGAGGACTTTTCTTGAAGCGATACAGGCATGTGCTTGGTAGCAGACTGCTGGCTGATATCTCTGTCCTTAACATCAGGCATGAGGGTGGTGAAATCTCTTCCTATCTAGGCTTGGTTCAGTTTGATAAAAGTCAGCCTCTTCACACTGGGGCAAGACAGCCTCGTCCTCCTATGTTTCCCAATGGCCCATGCTGCACTGAATACCCTTTCAGATTCCACACTGCTGGCTTGCTAGGACAGCAGGGTCAGAGCCAACTCTGCCAGACGCTGCCATATATCAACCTTTTGCACCCATAACAGTACCGGGTCATAAATATTTTAAGGGGAAAGGGTGATTCCAAGTATGACTCGACCTGTAATTTCAGCTGCTGCTGGAGGGAGACTTAAGTAAAATAACAATTTTATTAGATATCAAAGCATATACATGAATAACAGCCATAGATACATACATAGCAATACATAGGGCCCCTCAGGCCAACAACACGAGGAAAAAAATACAGCTCAACCAACCCTCAAAGGATGCAAAAAGTCTATGTGACAAATGAAAACAGATAATGAATTCAAGTGATATACGTGATGTAAGGTGTTTATATGTGATGATTACGCTCAAAAATAAATGGACCATGAACCAGTGCAACCTTAACAAATATACGAACAAATAAGGTAATGCATATCACCATGTAAAGAGGGAAAGGAGCAAATTGTGGTGACCCATGATACCCTACGCGTTGTGTCCCAACCTTAACTTCGTCAGGGGTCTCCATGGTATGGGGCATTGGGATGATGTCATTTATACCATAATTGTTGCGGTAGACCAACAAAACACAACAAATACCCCAATATATATCAATGGAGACTCTTAAGTACTTCATTGGATTTTTTTCACTGATCTTCCTGAGCTCAGTGATTGCTGTGTTTTAACAGAGTATCTACCTCAAATGGTAACACAAATCAGCAGACATCACGCATCATCTGCCAATGGGTGACCTGGAAGTTGCATTTCTGCGTGAATCGGCCATTCTCTGTTGGTACAGCCAATCCAACATGTGAAGGAATAAGTTGGCACATGGCACATGGCAGATCAGCTGATGTTGTTGCAGTCCACAATTGTGTTGGATCTGTGCAAGGGTGCTACGTGCCATTTATGAGTGGACTGAAGTGGGTACAAAGTTTCCTCACTATCTTCAGGAGATCCTTAAAAGGACAGCCTGACAGCGCTCTGCTTGACAGCGTTGTTACGTCACTAGCTAACACTATACCTCTCCCCCTTTTGCCTCTGGATCAAATAGCTGTAAATGGGACCTGATGCTGGCTTGGTGGAACAAATACATCTTCATCCCCGATGATGTTGATGACAACTGGCAACTTCATGACAACTTCATGTAGGATCTGCTACATTACCATTGTAGTCTGGGAAAAAGTTAACCTCTTCTAATCTCCCTTATTCGAGTGGCTTAAGGGGCGATCCTGTAATTTTTTCATAGGCTGGCCCTCCCTTGCTCTCCTTACTGGTTTGTGGCCTAGAAACCCCTTCTTAATGTTGATTGTCCTTACATACTTTCAAAAAATCTTCAGAGTACAGTGGCTGAGACTCTGGGGGGAGTTCTAGGCTTGACAGAATCTCTCTTGCTTATGGTCCTTTTGTAAACAAGACACGACAGGAAATGGGGAAGAGGAAACGTCCCACCCTAAGCATGAATTGGTGTTGCCATTGCCTAGTAAGGACCCTTCTGATGATTGCTGGCTTGTGTCACCCTCTGGGGGGCAATAGTTAGTGCAAAGACCAAGGAGTCAAAACACGGACACAAGTGTTCTATCTACTCTCAAGTATTCTACTTCTAAAGTTACGGCAGAGCACAGTACTATATTGGGTTGGGACCCTTTCAACAACCCAGCCAGCAAGGCTGCACTACTCTATAAGCTCTCTGCACAGATAATGTCTCCAGAGTCTAAAGTATATTATCAAGACAGAAGTCCACTGTATACTACTGTATCAAGTGTTTCTAAAAGTAAAGACGTTATTTATTTAACTGGACTCAGTGGTTATTCTCTAAGCACCTACACAGCCATTGTAACTTCCTTGGGTCATCTCCCCTTTCTGTGGGTGGCAGTACCGATAGTCTGGGTGGGTCACAACTCCACTCGGGACCACTGTGATAAGCACCCAAGGGACCCCCAAACAGCCCAGCAGGTTACTGACCACAGGGGAAAGGGTATAGTCAGCCTTACTAAAATAAAAGCAGGTGTGCCAGCGTACCTGTGTGCCCAACCGGCACTGGCGTCATGACAACATAACAGGGGAGTAGCTAGGGGTTCAGCCTAGGGGGGGTGAGCAAGTCTGAGTGGGCCCCCAACCAATTAAGTTACCCATAGGGACCCTCAGCAGACGACACTGCTTTCCAAATAATAAAGGGAATATTCTACTACATTACTAGAATAGGAATTGAGAGCAGTGTAAAAGGCTTTCTACAATTCACATATATGGCCGTGTAAAATTTAAAGGGGTTATGCAAGATTAGAGAACCATAGCTGCTTTGTTCCAGAAACAGCACCACCCCTGTCCTCAGTTTGTGTGTTGTATTGCAGCTCACTTCCACTGATGAGAACAGGCCAAATTGTAATACCACACATGTCAATCCTTTGGGGCGGACAGAAGACTCTGCCGGAGCATGTAATAGAGCCTCTTAAACACTGGTTATACACAGTCCAGGCTCTCAGTCTCTCACACACTGGTTACAGACAGTCCAGGCTCTCAGTCTCTCACACACTGGTTATACACAGTCCAGGCTCTCAGCCTCTCACACACTGGTTATACACAGTCCAGGCTCTCAGGCTCTCACACACTGGTTATACACAGTCCAGGCTCTCAGTCTCTCACACACTGGTTATACACAGTCCAGGCTTTCAGTCTCTCACACACTGGTTATCGTACAAAATGCTGGGAAGCTATGTTACCTCAAAGTGGCAGTGCTATCAGGTCCCACCTGCTGCTGTGCAGCCTCTCTCCTCCTCAGGCTCTGTTTATTCTGGCAGCAATAGGGTTAACATCTGACCCGTGGGTAGCGCCGGGGGCAGGGCTTATTTTCTTGGGGGTGGAGCCTATCGGTACCAACCCGTTACATTAATTTACCGGCAAAACCGACTGATGCCAACTCCCCCTGCGTTGTGGATAAGCCCCCCTCTGTGCAGGTGTGCATGGCAGCTGCGGCCCTAAGCAGCTACTGAGGGACTAGCCCTGGAGGCAAATTCGCCTCTGTCAGTGGGCCCGGGAGCGGCAGCCCCCCCTGCCCCCCTCTAATTTCGCTTCCGCAACATAACACCTGGCTGAGCTATTCCCCGACAACCACTACTGTAGTGGAGTCACACTTTAACATCTGGCAAGTGACCAGTCGTCCACCACACCGGTGGTGCACCACAACAGCTGAGAAACATACCACACAGTGTTTCACTCTTTGCCCTTTCCATCTCACTGCAGGAGATGGGCTCCACTAAGAGTCAATGGAGATTGCAGTGAGCCAGACAGAGAAGTGCTTAGCCACATGCTTCTCCCAGCTTATTTCTGTAAATCAGTAGGAGCATTTAGACCCTGACTGCTCAAAACTTTTGACATGTCTCTGTGACATGTTGCACATGTTTTCTATTGCAGTCTGTAAATGTGTGTAGGTATATATATATATATATATATATATATATATATATATATATATATATAATTTTTTTTTCTTTTTTTTTTATTGATTTATTTATTTTTTTAATTTAGTGGGAATGAAAGAAATGTATTATATTAATCTTTGTCACTGTCATGGTGGGAGAATTACCATTTCTTTCTATTAGCCAAGTTAAATCCAGCGACAACAACTGCAAAGAGCTTTGGAAATGTCACTCCTAGCAATGAAAATAATTTGTGGAGATCACCTTTTTCTAAAGGCATCTCATCTTCCTCAGAGTTTAATGGCCATGTTCTCAGGCTGCCGACTCAGAGCCCAGAATACAACCCATAACTCCCTGCGTATCATTATGTGGAAATGAACTACAAAAGCCTCTGTCTAAGGTTAGAGCTCTATTCAGCTCTATTTCTTATGTAATTTGTACTATAAAATACAGAAAAACATGTGATATCTAGAGGAATAATTTTATAATAAGTACTCCTGAGAGGTAGAAGTTCAGCCAGAGTTTGCTCTGGGGCTTAAACTATAAGATATTACCTTTCAACAGAAAGTAATATTAGTATTCTGCTCTGTTTTTCAGCAAAGCACAAATACCTGCTTATTGAAAAATTGAAAACATAATGTTCTAGACTTACACTGCATTAGGGCATAGGCTAATAACCTTACTATCTGGGGTCTAGATGATGAATGCAAAGTGAAGTAAATGAAGACGGCATTTGTCACCTTTTACATTAATGATTTACTTGTTTTTGCTGTTGTCTACACCAGTCTAGACTTTTTTTTTAGTGTAAACAGTAGTAGTGCGTCAACCTGGCATTCAGTGTGTGGTGACAATGGGGGCCAGTGGACAAATGCAGGATGCTGAGAGCTGTAGTAGCACAGTAGCAAGGAGTGGGGTCTTTGGTTCTTTAACACATTGGCACAGTCTGTGACAGGGGGAGCAGTGATGGTAAGGGGCAAGGGTGACTCCAAGTATGACTCAACCTGTATTTTAACTGCTGCTGGAGGGAGACTTGAGTAAAATAACAATTTTATTAGATATCAAAGCATATACATGAATAACAGCAATAGATACATACTGTTGCCCCAGTTATAGATGTTTGTATTCATATGTTTGATAACACATGTATACCTCCAACTATATCTGGATAATAAGGATTCAGAACCGGATTAATCAGCTCCTAATTAACAAATTTATTAATCACTTCATCCAAAAGTTTAGATCACACGGTGAATAATTCTATGCCTCCTTAAAAGGTATTTCAACTTAGCATGCATTCAATACAATGTACATACATAAACATAACCCTGACATAAAACACAAAACTAACTAAACATACATATACAGAAATATGCGCACAATTATCCTAAGGTAAAGATATCTACCGTCCAGAGGTCCTATTCTCTACACAACTGTGTGGTTCCTTCTCTTCTTGATGGTTCCCTGATGCATCACCTCATGTCTCTGGACCCTCTTTTTATCTACCTTCTAGCCATTGACTAAAAGGTGGACTTTTCTGATTGGTCATACCTTGGGATAGTTGTGTAACTTCTGGTGGAATGTGGTTGTGTATGCCCAAACTAAGAAAGCTGGAATATTCCATCTCCATGTTGACATTTATGGCTGTCCCCCCATGCTACCAACATTATTCAATTTCTCTATTGGTATTTATTGCTGTCCTTAAAGGGGTAGTCCACCCAAAAAAATTTTCTTTCAAATCAACTGCTGCCATGAAGTGACAGAGATTTGTAATTTACTTCTATTAAAAAATCTCAAGCCTTCCAGTACTTATCAGCTGCTGTATGCCCAACAGGAAGTTGTATTATTTCCAGTCTGGAGAGCAGGAGGGGTTTTCTATGGGGATTTGCTCCTGCTTTGGACAGTTCCTGACATGGACAGAGGAGGCAACAGAGAACACTGGGTCAGACAGGAAAGAAAACACTACTTCCTGCTGGACATACAGCAGCTAATAAGTACTGGAAGACTTAAGATTTTTTAATAGAAGTGAATTACAAATCTCTGGCACTTTATGGCACCAGTTGATTTGAAAGAAAAAAATTTTGGGTGGACTACCCCTTTAAGCTATTATCAACAGTATGCCATCTCCCTATTGGTATCTATGGTTGTCCCCCAAGCTATTACCAACAGGTGGGATATGGATACTGTACACAAGAGGGAACTGGTTTTGTCATTGATAACGATCAACTCCTTGTGTATTCAATCACCTCTGCCTGACATATAAACAGCCCTGTATCTGGGATACACAAACACATTCACAGTTATGATTGCTAAATCCCTATGGTAAAAGAATTCTATGTTATTTTACTAATATCCCTTTTTCCCTATTACACCTGACACACACATATATCTATATACATTTCTATATACACAGTACTATACATCCTATCACCAGGAATACTATTGTTGTCTTTGTTTCTCAGAGCAACTATATGTCCACATCCCATACCAGTCTTACTAGTCTAGCATTCCTCCTGGGGCAAGCTCTGGGCAGTCCAGGAATTTATTGAACCAAACTAGTGCTGTCCAGATGGAGGGTGAAAAGTTGACCATTGATATCAATATATATATATATATATATATATATATATATATATATATATATATATATATATATAAATTGATTTCAGTGTATGGATAGAGAGGAATAAGCATTTATATAAAAGAATAAGAATAAGCAATTATCCTTTTGGTAACAATACATAGCAATACATAGGGCCCCTCAGGCCAACAACGCGAGGAAAAAAATACAGCTCAACCAACCCTCAAAGGATGCAAAAAGTCTATGTGACATATATGTGATGATTACACTCAAAAATAAATGGACCATGAACCAGTGCAACCTAAACAAATATACGAACAAATAAAGTAATGCATATCACCATGTAAAGAGGGAAAGGAGCAAATCGTGGTGACCCATGATGCCCTACGTGTTGTGTCCCAACCTTAACTTCGTCAGTGGTCTCCATGGTATGGGGCATTGGGATGATGTCATTTATACCATAATTGTTGCGGTAGACCAACAAAACACAACAAATACCTCAATATATATCAATGGAGACTCTTAAGTACTTCATTGGATTTTTTTCACTGATCTCCCTGAGCTCAGTGATTGCTGTGTTTTAACAGAGTATCTACCTCAAATGGTAACACAAATCAGCAGACATCACTCATCATCTGCAGTCTTTGTCCCTGGTGAATGGAGGTTGGGTGCCCGTAATGTTAGTTTTGCACAAAGTGTTTTTTAACTGTACATCTTGTGAGCACAAGTGCATTACATGCCACCATAAGCTTAAATGCTATAGCCAAAATGTATATACACCAACCATATACATGGTAAATATTTTGGTTCTGATAATAATGCAATTGAATGTGTTTAATAATTTGGTGGTATGGTGGTATTGGTTAGGTGTGGTATGTCAGTGTTATTGGTTACCGCATGAGGGTCTGGTTTTGTGGTGATGTACAGTAAATGTGGGAATGCAGCCTAAGACTGATCATACATCAATATGATGTTCAGAAACTGGAAAATTATGATGCTAATTGGTGAGTAAAGATGGGGGGCTTCCGTTTTAGTGCCTAGGGCAGCAGCAGCTGGTAATACAGCCCTGACTACATGTTCTTCATCTCTGCAGTGTTACAGGTTGTAATGCAACCTGACCCAATACAGAGATTTGAGAAACATTATTAACGTGGGTCATCATGTCTCTGGGCTTCTATCTTTGTCCCTTATCTCTCTAGCCCCTTCCCCCTCCTTCCCCATCTCCCGTTCCACCTCTGCCCCACCTCCTGTGTGCCTCTTGTGAGCAGTGAGGCATACACTGTATGCCTTGCAAGTCTCTTACATTCGCAGGATGGGTATGTGGTGGTGGTAAAGCTCAATTTTTTTTTTGCGTCGCCCAGGGTAAAATTCGTAGCACTACATAACACTAATTAAACACACATTAAATGCCATGTGTGAACATAGCCTAAGATTAGGGAACAATGCTCTACAAGCCATTTATACATTTTAAGAAGACAACTACGATGCTAAACATGTTTAGGTACATGGTCATTTTTAAGGGGTTCTCCAGTATCAGAAAAAAAGAATTTAAATAATACTCAACCCAGGATATATTATTCTTAGTGTTTAGCGAGAATGCTCAGTCGATCAAGCATCAGGGTGTTTGATCGAGCTCGATGCTCAACCAAGCACCGTGGGGGCTTTTAAATTATTCCAGTATTATTGTCAGTACAGTAGCGCAAATATTTAAACAGTTTTAGAACTCCTTGCAACATCATTCATTTTGATTAGAGATAAGTGAAGTTTTTATACTGGGGAAATGCTCTGGATTCAGGGCTTGATGTATTGCTTTTTTCTCCTTTTCTCGGTAATATATGTAAGTTAAAAATGGAAAATAAAGATTAAATTAAGAAAAACAAAAGAAGAGGAGAGATGAGCGAATATGCTCGTTTGAGCTTTGTATTTGCTCAAGTATTGAGGTACTTGAAAGTTCTCGAACAAGTCCTGCATAGTGGTCGAGTTAAACTCCTGCATGTTCACCTGGATGTATATAGACCCAAGTCACCTGATGCCCACTTGCAGTCTGTTAGCTGTCAGAGATAGCTAATGAAGCAGGGACAAGTGTAGGGCTTAGTGTGGTTGGTTAGGTAGCTCCACAATATAAAAGTATTATAGGCAGTAATCCATAAATACACAAAAGTTCTTTTTACAACTAGTGTTATCACTGTGTGGAAAAAAAAAATCCTACAGAATAGTACTATTAAAACAGTGTTTAACAATGGCACAGTGTAGTGGTGCAGCTAAGTATAAGCCTTTGTATAAGGTATATAATATGCTCAAAAAACATGGGCAAAACTAGAGGAAAGGGATGAGGATGTGGGCGTAGTGATGAGGATGCAGGCAGAGGCCATGGACCTGGGCATAGTGAAAGAAAGCCTACTGCTACTGTGGGATAACAAGAACATAGCTAATGCAGAATCCCTGGCCACGGCTCCCTGTTAGGAGGGACAGATACTACGCCCCTATTGAATCCACAGAAGCCCAAGCACTGGTATCCTCCCAGAAACTCCTCTTTGGTCCCTTCCCTGATGGTAAAATAATTGTTTAGGAAGCACATGTACATGGATGCCCCAATCGCCCACCTACAGCTGCCTCATGGGGACCAGCAAATAGTGTTGGGCAGTTAGGGTGCTTTTAGGGCAGGATTTAAAGGACAAGTGCCATGAAAAACTTTTTCCCAGTAATTGAAGCACATTACAAAGTTATATAACTCTGTAATATGCTTCAATCACCTATCTGCCTCCCTTCCCTGTCTTTTCCCCCCTCCACCCCCCACCAGGAAGTGTAACAAACTCACACAGACATGATTACTGTTGTCACCGTCACCAAGCTCTTCTCTCAGCTCCTTCTCCTGTTACACTAGCCTCCCCCTCCCCTGCCTTGTCAGGTGACTCAGCTAGCTTAGCTCCCATTGGCTGAACAACTGCAAGCCATCACTTGGACTGGGGAGGGGGGGCTGGTGTAACAGGACCTAGAGCAGCCCTCCTGCTGATGACTCATCCTCACAAGAAGGAGCTGCCTGGTGACGGGGACGACAGTAATAAGGTCTGTGTGAGTTAGGACACTTCCTGGTGGGGGGTGGAGGGGAGAAAAGACAGGGAAGGGAGGCAGATAGGTGATTGAAGCATATTACAGAGTTAGAAAACTTTGTAATGTGCTTCAATTACTGGGAAAAAGTTTTTCATGGCACTTGTCCTTTAAGTGGGACGAACAGAGAGAGGAGTTGGAAGAGGAAAGGGTAGACAAGGAGGCCACTCCTTGTCAACCCTTTCCTCTTCCAACTCCTCTCTCTATTCTGTGGATTCACCACCTACCCAGGTCCAACCTAGGTAGGTGTTGAGACAACTGGACACAGTGTTTCAGAGGAGGAGGGATCCACAACACTTCTGTCTGCCATTATTATGAAGGTGGCGAAAGCAAAGCAAACACTGTCACGCCAAACTCTCGCCCACAATTTTTGAATGGGTCACACAAGGCTCTCTTCCACAGTTATAAGGAGGGTCACAACAGGCTTTCGGCCACAACTTTTAACAGGGTCACCACCAGGCTCTCATCCTCAATTCTAAGGAGGGTCACAACAGGCTCTCACCCCCAATTTTTAATATGGTCACACCAGACTCCCACAATTATAAAGAGGATCACAACAGGCTCTCACCTATAATTTTTAATAGGGTCACCACCAGGCTCTCACTAACAATTATAAGGAGGGAAACACTACGCTCTTGCCCACAAAGTCACAGCTGTTTATACTTTGGATCCGTCACATTCATTAGTGTTGCCCTCTCAAAATTAATTGTTGAAGGATTTAAATTGAAGGGCCCTTTAAGACTACTGTATTGTTATTTATTGCAGCATCTTTGCAGCATCCTGTAACAGAGTCAAATGAATTTCAAATTGAACTTCAGTTCAATTTTTTTAATCTCAATTACTAAAAATGTATTTTAAGGGTTAACACCAGGCTCTCGCCCACAATTGTAAGGAGGGTCACACTAGGCTCTTGCCAACAATTTTTAAGAGGGTCAACACTAGGCCCTCATCTACATTTAGGCTGTGTTCACACTGCGTATGAGTCCGGCCGCATTTCGTACGCCGCCGTACATGTGCGGCTGAAACCACGGGCGTGGGAAAAATCGACATGCAGGATGCATACGAACCGCGAACATACAGTACAGTTATGCTTCCCTAGCTTGTTTCGAAGCGATCTGAAACAGGTCATTTGCTTGGAAATCTTCGTCCAGCCCAATAAAACTCACAGAACCTTTTCACTCAAAAAATCAAGTTAAATTTGGCTGAAATAAGTACTCCGTACGGGACCGCTTGGAAATTCACGGCTGTGAGTTTCAGCATTTCCATCCTCAAACAATGGTCTTGTTCATTTTTCATGGCGCCATATACGATCCGGCCGTAAGCTCATACGTAGTGTGCACTGTGCGGGCGTATATCGTATACTTTCAAGCGAACGCATCAACCTCAAAACTACGTGCGTATATTCGCGGTTCGCACTACAGCCGGAATCATACGCAGTGTGAACATAGCCTTAAAAGGAAGGGCACCACCAGAGTTTCAGCCAAAACTTTTTAGGGGGTAACAACCAGGCTTTCTTTCCAATTATAATGAGGGTCACCACTAGGCCCTGGCCCACAATTTTTCCAGGTTGTGTATGAGGCCCTCTTTTATGTGTGATGAAGGGTGTATGAGAGTTTTTTTTTTTTCTTTAGATTACTGACAGCTCTTGCACTTGGTTTTTGATGAGTATACAAGTACATCCTTCAAAGTTTAAACAGTATGGGTCTGACCATTTTATATACATGCACAATAACAGTTATCGGTCGCTGTACTTTGATTTTCCCTTTGCCTATCGCATCTATGCTTGTCAGAGATGATGGGAAATAAGGTGACAGATGGGACTGCTTTTAAAAGGTGCATGAGTTTTTCTTTCTTTCACTCTTGGTTTTTATACAATTAAATGTACAGGAAAGAGTGTTTCCTAACTTTTTTTCAACATGTAATTGGACTTTCTGTTGGGTTGGGAGTGCACTATTGTAAATCTGTACAATGGAATAATACAGTGACTTTGCAGTCCTTAATACAAACACAATTTCAGCCCTTTCTGAGGTTTTCAGCTGCATCACACACTCTCCCCTCTTCCAAGTAATGATCATGTTTCCCACTAACTTTAATGGGGTTCATTGCGCAGTTATAGCATTGAAAAAAACTCAACTTGATTAACAAGCATCAGAGAATTTTAGTACTCACTCAACTCTAATTATAATGCTGGGGGCGCCCAAACTGTTTAAGTACAATACAGTAAAAAATAATAAAGCAACAATACTTGTCTTCACTCCTTCCAATGCCCAGCTCCGGTCCCCCACTTAATGAAAGCCCACTAAGCCAATTACTAGCTGCATCATAACAGCACAGGGCATCAGGAGGGCATGGACTGATAAGTACGGCTACCTATTGCATTTTTCAAATTCTTGTAAATTTTCTTAAACTGGATGTTTAAACGAAAGATACAAAAATTAGAATGAAAAAATATAATAGGTTTCTGCAACACAGATTACAACTCTGGTGGAATACTGCCAATTGCAGGCATACTGCCAGAGTTCTTGCAGTGTCTTGCAGAAACCTATTACATTTTTTGTTCTAATTTTTGTATATTTCATTTTAACATTCCTTCAAGGGACAAAAAATACAAATATCTTAATGAAAAATGTAATAGGTAAACCAGGCACCCTCCAGCAGGGGTCCCATTAATTTCAATAGGGCTCATTACTCAAATTAAGCACTCGAGCATTGGAAAATGTTAAACACTAATCATTATTATAACTTAACCCCTTTGGGACCAGGCTAATTTTCGTTTTTGCGTTTTCGTTTTTTCCTCCTTGTGCTAAATAGGCCATAGCACTTGCATTTTTACACTTACAGACCCACATGAGCCCGTATTTTTTGCGTCACTAATTGTACTTTGCAATGACAGGCTGAAATTTTGCATAAAGTACACTGCGAAACCAGAAAAAAATTCAAAGTGTGGTAAAATTGAAAAAAAAAACGCATTTCTTTTATTTGGGGGGAATGTGTTTTTACGCCATTCAACCTGGGGTAAAACTTACTTGTTATGCATGTTTCTCAAGTCGTTACGATTAAAATGATATGTAACATGTATAACTTATATTGTATCTGATGGCCTGTAAAAAAATTCAAACCATTGTTAACAAATATACGTTCCTTAAAATCGCTCTATTCCCAGGCTTATAGCGCTTTTATCCTTTGGTCTATGGGGCTGGGTGAGGTGTCATTTTTTGCTCCATGATGTTTACTTTCTATCGATACCTTGATTGCGCATATACGACTTTTTGATCGCTTTTTATTACATTTTTCTGGATTTGATGCGACCAAAAATGCACAATATTGCACTTTGGGATTTTTTTGCGCTGACGCCGTTTACCGTGCGAGATCAGGAATGTGATTAATTAATAGTTCGGGCGATTACGCACGCGGCGATAGCAAACATGTTTATTTATTTATTTGTTTACTTTTATTTATAACCTGGGAAAAGGGGGGTGATTCAGACTTTTATTAGGGGAGGGGGCTTTTTATTTATAACAATACTTTTTTTTTTTTTACACATATACTAGAAGCCCCCCTAGGGGACTTCTAGTATATATACTTTAAACTCTCATTGAGATCTTTGCTGTATAGATATACAGCAAAGATCAATGAGATAGGCACTTGTTTGCTTTCGGCTGCTGCAGCCGGAAACAAACGAGTGCCGAGCCCGGGACGGCGCCATCTTGGACGAGTCCCCGGCCGGCATCTGACAGGGAGATCGCTCCTCCGGGACAACGTCCTGGAGGAGCGATCTCCGCCACTAGACACCAGGGAAGTGCGGCAGCCGGTAATCGGATGCAGCTGTCATGTTTGACAGCTGCATCTGATTACTGTATTAGCGGGCACGGCCATCGGACCGTGCCCGCTAATACCGGCGGTCCCGGGCTACAAGCGGCACCCGGGACCGCCACGGTTCAGAGAGGGGTCGCCGCGCAGCCCCGTTCTGAACGCCCGCAAAGGGTTAATAATATATTGGTACTAGAAAGTGTACCCGGCGCTGCCCGGGTATAAAGTGTCAGTGTGTTAATTAGATTTGTTCTAAGGGGCCCAGGAGTCCAATCTGGTGGTGCAGTCCATTCTCACAAATGCCGCCTGGTTCCCGCGCTCTGCGCCGATATCTTTATGTGCACCGGCCCGCAATGGAGGTGGGACGGTGTTCCCAGTGTATCCCCTCCCCTTGCTGATATGGCCAGTCAAATGGAGGCGAGTCACCAAGGGGAGGGAATATCATTACATTGGGGGCTCCAGGCCTCTCTCCAATGCATAGAGTGGGCCAGTGGACATGACTATACCGGTGTTGAGTGTGGGAACTGGGTGGCTTTTCCAAAAATTTACTCTGTCACCAGGTATTGTTTCATCAGTGGAATTAGTGTATACCTGTAGTGCATAGTTGCAGGGGTTCCGTATACCTACATTATATAGTTTTTAGGGGTCCTGCATATCTGTAGTGCATAGTTGGGGGGTGGGGGGGCTTTATACCTATAGTGTATAGTTGGGGGAGTCCTGTATACCTGTAGTGTGTAGTTGAGTGGTCCTGTATACCAGTAGTGTATAGTTGGGGGGGGGCTGTATACCTGTCCTGTATAGTTTGGGAAGTCCTGTATACCTGCAGTGTATACTTGGTGAAGGTCCTGTATACCTGTACTGTATAGTTCGCGGGTCCTGTATACATGTAGTAAATAGTTGGTGCTGTAAACCTGTAATGTATAGTTGGTGGAGGTTTTGTATACCTGTAGTTTATAGTTTGAGGGTCCTGGATACCTGTAGTGTATAGTTGGTGGAGGTCTTGTATACCTGTAGTAGATAGTTTGGGGGTCCTGTATACCTGTAGTGTATAGTTTGAGGGTCCTGTATACCTGTAGTATGTAGTTGGTGGAGGTCCTGTATACATGTAGTGTAAAGTTTGGGGGTTCTGTATACCTGTAGTATAGAGTTGGTAAAGGTGCTGTATACTTGTAGTATAGTGTTGGTGGAGGTCTTGTATACCTGTAGTGTAAAGTTTGGGGTCCTATATACCTGTAGTATATAGTTGGTGGAGTTCTTGTGTACCTGAAGTGTATAGTTTTGGGGTCCTGTATACCTGTAGTGTATAGTTTGGGGTCCTGTATACCTGTAGTATAGAGTTGGTGGGGGGTGGTGTATATCTGTATTATAGAGTTGGTGAAGGTCCTGTATACCTGTAGTGTATAGTTTTGGGTTTCTGTAAACCCGTATTGTATAGTTTGGGGTCCTGTATACCTGTAGTATATAGTTGGTGGAGGTCCTGTATCCTTGAAGTATATAGTTGGTGGAGGTCCTGTATACCTGAAGTATATAGTTGGTGGAGGTCCTGTATACTTTTAGTATATAGTTCGGGGGTCCTGTATACCTGTAGTGCATAGTTTGAGGGTTCTGTATAACTGTAGTATAGAGTTGGTGGAGGTCCTGTATACCTGTAGTGTATAGTTTTGGGGTCCTGTATACCTTTAGTGTATAGTTTGGGGTCCTAAATACCTGTAGTATATAGTTAGTGGAGTTCCTGTATACCTGTAGTGTATAGCTTTGGGGTCCTGTATACCTGTAGTATAGAGTTGGTGGGGGGTGCTGTATACCTGTATTATAGAGTTGGTGAAGGTCCTGTATACCTGTAGTGTATAGATTTGGGTTTCTGTAAACCCGTAGTGTATAGTTTGGGGTCCTGTATACCTGTAGTATATAGTTGGTGGAGGTCCGGTATAGCTGTAGTTTAAAGTTTAGGGGTCCTGTATACCTGTATTATAGAGTTGCTGAAGGTCCTGTATACCTGTAGTGTATAGTTTTGGGTTTCTGTAAACCCGTAGTGTATAGTTTGGGGTCCTGTATACCTGCAGTATATAGTTGGTGGAGGTCCGGTATACCTGTAGTGTAAAGTTTGGGGGTCCTGTATACCTGTAGTATAGAGTGGGTGAAGGTGCTGTATACCTGTAGTATAGAGTTGGTGGAGGTCCTGTATAACTAGTGTATAGTTTTGGGGTCCTGTATACCTGTAGTGTATAGTTTGGGGTCCTGTATACCTGTAGTATATAGTTGGTGGAGGTCCCATGCACCTGTAGTGTATAGTATTGGGGTTCTGTATACCTGTAGTGTCCTGTATACCTGCAGGGTCGTATTTACCATTAGGCACCCATAGTCTGGTGCCTAGGGTAGCACCTTGCAAAGGGGCAGTACCCTCCCGTTCAGAAAATCTGGTGTCTTTTCGAGGGGGGGTATGGCAGTATTGGTCAGGTCTGGTATAGCGGTGTTATTCAGTCACAGTGTATCGGTATTGGTCAGATCTGGTATAGTGGTGTTATCCAGTCACAGTATAACGGTATTGGTCAGGTCTGGTATAGCGGTGTTATCCAGTCATAGTATGGCGGTATTGGTCAGGTCTGGTATGGCAGTGTTATTCAGTCACAGTGTGTCGGTATTGGTCAGGTCTTGTATAGCGGTCTTATCGATTCACGGTATGGTGGTATTGGTCAGGTCTGGTATAGCAGTGTTATCCAGTCACAGTATGGCGGTATTGGTCAGGTCTGGTGTGGCGGTGTTATCCAGTCACAATTAAATGTACAGGAAAGAGTGTTTCCTAACTTTCTTTCAACATGTAATTGGACTTTCTGTTGGGTTGGGAGTGCACTATTGTAAATCTGTACAATGGAATAATACAGTGACTTTGCAGTCCTTAATACAAACACAATTTCAGCCCTTTCTGAGGTTTTCAGCTGCATCACACACTCTCCCCTCTTCCAAGTAATGGTCATGTTTCCCACTAACTTTAATGGGGTTCATTACTCGAATTGCGCAGTTATAGCATTGAAAAAAACTCAGGTCTGGTGTGGCGGTGTTATCCAGTCACAGTATAGCGGTATTGGTCAGGTTTGGTGTGGCGGTGTTATCCAGTTACAGTAAGCTGGTATTGGTCAGGTCTGGTATGGCAGTTTTATGCAGTGACAGTAATATAATATATAGTTGGTGGAGTTCCTGTATATCTGAAGTATATAGTTGGTGGAGGTCCTGTATACCTGTAGTATATAGTTCGGGGGTGCTGTATACATTTAGTGCATAGTTTGAGGGTTCTGTATAACTGTAGTATAGTGTTGGTGAAGGTCCTGTATACCTGTAGTGTATAGTTTTGGGGTCCTGTATACCCGAAGTGTATAGTTTGGGGTCCTAAATACCTGTAGTATATAGTTGGTGGAGTTCCTGTATACCTGTAGTGTATAGCTTTGGGGTCCTGTATACCTGTAGTATAGAGATGGTGGGGGTGCTGTATACCTGTAGTGTATAGTTTGGGGTTTCTGTAAACCCGTAGTGTATAGTTTGGGGTCCTGTATACCTGTAGTATATAGTTGGTGGAGGTCCGGTACAGCTGTAGTTTAAAGTTTGGGGGTCCTGTTTACCTGTATTATAGAGTTGCTGAAGGTCCTGTATACCTGTAGTGTATAGTTTTGGTTTTTTGTAAACCCGTAGTGTATAGTTTGGGGTCCTGCAGTAAACCCGTAGTGTATAGTTTTGGGGTCCTGTATACCTTTAGTGTATAGTTTGGGGTCCTAAATACCTGTAGTATATAGTTGGTGGAGTTCCTGTATACCTGTAGTGTATAGCTTTGGGGTCCTGTATACCTGTAGTATAGAGATGGTGGGGGTGCTGTATACCTGTAGTGTATAGTTTTGGGTTTCTGTAAACCCGTAGTGTATAGTTTGGGGTCCTGTATACCTGTAGTATATAGTTGGTGGAGGTCTGGTATACCTGTAGTGTAAAGTTTGGGGGTCCTGTATACAGGGCCGGCCTTAGGGTAAATGGTGCCCTGTGCGAAACTTTTTTTCGGCGCCCCCCCAAACACACCTTTAAAGGTAACATAAAGCTCCTTCAGCCTCCAAGCCCTCCAGACAACACCCATGACCCGACCATACACACAACTACCCCCAGCCATTCACACAACTAGCCCCGCAAAATACACAACTACCCTACTCCCCCGGCCATACATGCAACTACCCCTCCACCATTCACACATCTACAACAACCAACCCCCCTGGCCATACACACAACTACCCCCAGATCCATTCACCAAACTACCCCCCAGCCCTCCACACAACTACCACACCCAGCTCCCCAAACTCAAACACTCAGACACACACACGACAGAGCTATGTACACACACACACAGACACATGACAGAGCTATGTACACACACACACACACACAGACTCATGACAGAGCTATGTACACACACATGACAGAGCTATGTACACACACGACAGACCTATGTACACACAGACACATGACAGAGCTATGTACACACACACACGACAGAGCTATGTACACACACAGACACATGACAGAGCTATGTACACAAACTCAGACAGACACATGACAGAGCTATGTACACACTAGGGCTCCTCATCACACACTATGGTAACCTTCTCAGTGTATACAGGGCTCCTCATCATACACTATGGCAACCTCCAGTGTATACAGGGCTCCTCATCACACACTATGGCAGCCTCCAGTGTATACAGGGCTCCTCATCACACACTATGGCAGCCTCCTCAGTGTATACAGGGCTCCTCATCATACACTATGGCTGCCTCCAGTGTATACAGGGCTCCTCATCACACACTATGGCAGCCTCCAGTGTATACAGGGCTCCTCATCATACACTATGGCAGCCTCCGGTGTATACAGGGCTCCTCATCATACACTATGGCAGCCTCCAGTGTATACAGGGCTCCTCATCATACACTATGGCAGCCTCCAGTGTATACAGGGCTCCTCATCACACACTATGGCAGCCTCCAGTGTATACAGGGCTCCTCATCACACACTATGGCTGCCCCCTCAGTGTATACAGGGCTCCTCATCATACACTATGGCTGCCTCCTCAGTGTATACAGGGCTCCTCATCACACACTAAGACAGCCTCCAGTGTATACAGGGCTCCTCATCACACACTATGGCTGCCTCCTCAGTGTATACAGGGCTCCTCATCACACACTATGGCAGCCTCCAGTGTATACAGGGCTCCTCATCACACACTATGGCAGCCCCCTCAGTGTATACAGGGCTCCTCATCATACACTATGGCAGCCTTCAGTGTATACAGGGCTCCTCATCATACACTATGACTGCCCCCTCAGTGTATACAGGGCTCCTCATCACACACTATAGCTGCCCCCTCAGTGTATACAGGGCTCCTCATCATACACTATAGCAGCCTCCAGTGTATACAGGGCTCCTCATCACACACTATGGCTGCCCCCTCAGTGTATACATGCCAGTGTGTGGTGTGTACAGCTGCAGTCATTCTTTATGTACAGGAAGCACAGCGCTCACCTTTCCCCCCAGCTAAGAGCAGCATTCCCGGGTGACAGCCCTTCTCCTCTCCTCAGTGCTGGTGATTGTGTTCTGTACCAGCAGCACCACAGCTCTCACCTGCCTGTTCCCGGGAGGGCCGTGTCTCCTGCAGCACTTCCTGTGTGTCTGCCCTCCCCCGTGCAGCTGCTGTCTCTCCCACCTTCTGTCTGTGCCTCCTCCTCGGTCCCAGTTCTCCCTCTCTGCTTCTCCCTCAGCGTTCTTCACCTCTGCTGCATGGAAGAGGCAGGCGGCCAGCTGGGGGGGCGCCCCGGCACACAGGCAGCACATCTAACTTCCATAGATGTGCAGAGCAGCTCTCTGTCTGCCAGAGCGCCCCCTAGCTGGCCGGGAGTGAGGCGCCCTGTGCAAGCGTACAGGTCGCACACCCCAAAGGCCGGCCCTGCCTGTATACCTGTAGTATGGAGTGGGTGAAAGTGCTGTATACCTGTAGTATAGAGTTGGTGGAGGTCCTGTATACCTGTAGTGTATAGTTTTGGGGTCCTGTATACCTGTAGTGTAAAGTTTGGGGTCCTGTATACTTGTAGTATATAGTTGGTGGAGGTCCTGTATACCTTAAGTAAATAGTTGGTGGAGGTCCTGTATACCTGTAGTGTATAGTTTTGGGGTCCTGTATACCTGTAGTGTAAAGTTTGGGGTCCTGTATACCTGTAGTATATAGTTGGTGGAGGTCCCGTGCACCTGTAGTGTATAGTTGTGGGGTCCTGTATACCTGTAGTGTCCTGTATACCTGCAGGGTCGTATTTACCATTAGACACCCATGGTCTGGTGCCTAGGGTAGCACCTTGCAGAGGGGCAGTACCCTCCCGTTCAGAAAATATGGTGTCTTTTCGAGGGGGGGTATGGCAGTATTGGTCAGGTCTGGTATAGCGGTGTTATCCAGTCACAGTATGGCGGTATTGGTCAGGTCTAGTATGGCAGTGTTATTCAGTCACAGTGTGTCGGTATTGGTCAGGTCTGGTATAGTGGTGTTATCCAGTCACAGTATGGCGGTATTGGTCAGGTCTGGTGTGGCGGTGTTATCCAGTTACAGTATGGCGGTATTGGTCAGGCCTGGTGTGGCGGTGTTAAATGTGACGTCTGGAGCTATTACCTACCTATCCTGATGCTAATTGGTGAGTGAGGATGGGGCGTTTTCAGGTTTAGTGCTTAGGGCAGCAGCAGCTGGTAATACTGCCCTGTATACCTGTATAGATGGAGTAGGGGGTCCTGTATACATGTTCTGTATAGATGGAGTAGGGGCCCTGTATACATGTACTGTATAGATGGAGTAGGGGGCCCTGTATACATGTACTGTATAGATGGAGTAGGGGGTCCTGTATACATGTACTGTATAGATGGAGTAGGGGGTCCTGTATACATGTACTGTATAGATGGGGTAGGGGTCCTGTATACCTGTAGTGCCCTGTATATATATATACTGTATAGATAGAGTAGGGGGTCTACCATTTATTTCTGTGGATCTGTTGTGAGGCAGCTGCCCTAGCAACCATTCACATTCCAGCTCCCTGTGAAAGTAGTAATCCTATTGGTTGCTAAGGCTCCCAACTGCCAACTGCTGGGCAGCTGCAGCTAATTATGGCACCTGTGTTTGCAGTGTGGAGATTTTCCCATTCATCTCTATGGGGCGCCGCTCTTCCCCCTCCCCCTACTCTCCTGTGCATCTGGTGGGGACGGGACCTTCGCTATAACCTACCCGGGCACCCAATGTATGTGTGGGCCAAATTTGGGGTCAAACGGTTCAGGCGTTTGGAAGTCTATTTGGGACAGACAGACAGACATTTTTATTTTTATTATATAGATTACTTATAGTATTGGCCTCAACATGCTTTGGCGTGGGTCACCCCTGACAGGAAGTGTAAATTATAAAATGTGTATTGTCTCTGAGCTTTAGTCCTACCCTGAGTGATTTCACCATCTCTGACCAGCCCCTTCAGTCTACATCACTATACACAGGTATGTATGGACATTTAGGGAGAATGATGAGTGTTTACAGCATGCTGCCTTGTTATGAATGATGCTAGAGGAAGAACAGAAGAAGTGAATACACATGGTGCAATTATCTGCTGTAAAATTAGATATTCTGCAAGAGCTTTAGGCAGATAACTGTCAGGAGGAGAACTGTGGCAGGGGGGCAGCCAGAATGGGAGGACTGTTATGGAGATTTAGGAGACAGAAATGCATTCTGGGAATTGTAGTACTCAGCAACTGGTCAACCAGGAAGTACAGAACTTAGACCCTTAAAACAAATGGATCTGAATGGATTTTGTTTTTGTCATTTCAGAACTGGGGCAGACAGGTAAGCAATGCTGTATGCTTCTGCATACCTTATGTCAGAGTACCTCTTACCACAATGCTATTATCTTATTATCTTTTTAATCCATATGGGAAAAAAACATGTGTAACCATGTCTTTTTGGTGTAAAATGTATTTACAACATATATACATGCATTTTTGTATTTTTTTTTCTGGAAGTTTTCAAATCCTCAAAGAAGCGTATAGGGGAAATGTTAAAAATAATACCATAATGCCAACAAGCCATTTTGCCAAGGGATTTAGATACAAGGGCAGTAAACTAAATATTTGCTCTTCTTTTATGATTTGTTATACTTCAATTAAAATAATATTAATCTTAGGGCCCATTAACACGTCCTTGTCAGTTTTTATTGTCAGGAAATCCTGATCAGGAGGCCTCAAATGGCATCAGGAAAGCATCAGAATTTCCTGACAGTAATCTGTTTTACCTTCAGGAAACCATCAGGAATTGCCTTCAGGATTTCCTGATCAGAAGAAAAAAATGTTTTAAATAAGGTCTAGTATGTCAACATACATCACAAGTACCCACATAGCCCCTAGTGCCACCGTGTCCCCCTCATGTGCCCTGCCATCATCTCCCCCTCAAGTGCCCTGCCATTATCTCCCCCTCATGTGCCCTGCCACAGTGCCCCCTTTCTCCCTTGTGTACCATGCCACCGTGTCCCCCTCATGCCATGTGTCATCCTCTAATGTGTTGCTGAACTTCAACCTTCATTATGACCTGCCAATAAGACATGATGGGAGATGTAGTTCTGCAAACTGGGTGGTCACAGCTTGCAGAACTAAAACTCCCATTATGTCCTGATGACAGGTCATCATGGGAGTTGTTCTTCTGCAGCCTGTGCCCATCCAGATTGTAGAAATACAACTCCCATCATGCCCTGCTGACAGGTCGTGATGGGAGTTGTACTTCTGCAGCTTGTGGCCACCTAGGTTGCAGGGCATGATGGGAGTTGTAGTTCTGCAACCTGGATGGCCACAGGCTGCAGAAGGACAACTCCCATCATAACCTGTCAGCAGGGCATGATGGGAGTTGTAGTTCTCCAACCTGGATGGCCACAGGCTGCAGAAGTACAACTCCCATCATGACCTGTTAGCAGGACATGGTGGGAGTTTTAGTTCTGGGGGGGGGGGGGGTGATCTCATCTGTCCTGGTTCCTGGTCTTCTGATCTGGTGCCACTGCTAGACATCTAAAATCTAAGATCTAAAAAATCCTAAACTATTTTCCGGAACGGACACCATTCAGGAAAAATCCTGAAGGGTGTCCGTGACTAATGTATCCCTATGGGTCCGGAAATCCGGATAGATTTTCCGGACGCGTTAGGGGGCCTAACTTAGCATGGTACTGTATGCGGTAAAATGATTTTTGTACTTAGTTCCACTGTAAAAGGAGGTATTGTAAGAATTTTGTAAGATTTTAGCTGTTAACAGTATAAAAGGCAGGCTATATAGCAATGGAGATTTAATGAAAGCAGAAAAACAGGCCACAAAATGAAAAGTAGTAAATCAAGCAAAATAATGTCTGCAGTACAATCTATCAATATGGCTAGAGGGCCTTCAATGTATTATAGGACAGTAATATATATTATCAAACAAAAGTGGTTAAATGAAGGTAAATCACCAGGCAGGATATGTGAGGTGTATTTCTGCTTTTCTTGCTGGCTTTCTGTGTAAGTAATGACTCTCACTTGCAGATGGTCACACAGGTTGACCGCAGACAGCTGGTTGTATTTTTCTTTTCCTAACCCCAAAGGGAAAACAACTGTTTCCCTCTACAAAGAAACGTGACTTACTGCGGATTACCCACCCCCATCGGACAGCAGCCATCTCCCCATCTACACAAGTCATAGGCCCATTAACTAGCTGACCAGACTGCTTGTGATAGAAACAGTCACCTTCTCATTGTCCAACACAGCCTGATAATTGCATGAAAAATGAATAATTTCACACCTCTTTGCCGAACACATTTCTCTCAATCATTTCAAGAGCAACACATCTCACGTTTTCTTCCATCTTCATCAGCACAATTTAAGTCCTTATGTATTCCTTCCACTTCTTTGGGTATTTTTTCATCTAAGGCTTTTTTTTTTTTTTTTTACTAAAATATCTTCATGTTCTACAAATGAATAACAACTGCAGCACTGATTTAAGAACAAAATGTTTCTAAATATGATTCCGTATTTTGTGCAATATAATATTTCCCTGTACATTACATTTTCATTTACATTGCAAAAGAATAAGATAACTTTTTCTTATCATCTTTTCTGCTATCATTCTTTGTGTTCATATGCAATGCAGGGCCCTATGTGTTATTGTAGATATTTTTGCAGGCAAGTGGCAATAAAGGATTTTTTAGCACTACTGACATACAGTATGTATTACAGAAAATATTTGGATTCCGCATCCTTTCTATGAACTCATCATTTTGACGTTCCTCTGTTCTTCTTCCTGGAAATGTATGACTACAATATCTGAGTGTCGTTAAATTATTTCATATATTTTTGAATAAAAATAACACGGAAAGATACATACTCCTGAAAGGTTTTAGGGGGATTTCCTGAGCAGCCATTGTGTTTGAAAGTAATATATTACTTTTCTGAAAAAAAAACCCTGTAAAATATACATCATTGAAATAACACCAAAGGGGGTTGTTTCCTTACAGTTCTCCCCATTTGGGGGAGATTTATCAAAGGGTGTAAAATTTAGACTGGCGTAAATTGCCCACAGCAACCAATCACAGCTCCTCTTTCATTTTACCAGAGATGAAAGCGGAGCTGTGATTGGTTGCTGTGGGCAGTTTGCACCAGTCTAAATTTTACACCCTTTGATAAATCTCCCCCAAAATGTTGGAAACCTGATTGCACTAGTAATTTGGCAGTATGTTAGTAATTATTCTTTAATAGTTTAATACTTTTTGAGCATGTTATAGATAATGATATCACACAGTAATGTTGCAGTATGGCTATATTCACATATCTGTAGTGCTGTCAACAATTGCAAACACACAATTGCGGACAGCACTTTGTGTATCCGTAGTGGACCGCAATTCTTGGACCACTACATTATAGACAGTGACCTATTCCGCAATTGTGTATCTGCACTAGGACCTGTCCTATTTTCTGCGACATGGGTCACATCTAGAGATGACTTAGACAAGAGCTGTTAACTATTTTGGTGCACACTAGTTAGTAAATCACTAACCACAAGCAAAATGCAAACTACTTTACACCTTGGATTTTTTTTGTGTAGCTTGCAAACACAAATTGTGCCAGAAACTAGTCTTATTTATTGGTTAATGAATCGGAAAACATACATACCTCACTTTTTACTGGGAAATAAACATCCCAAACATGAAAGCAAATGTACCACAAGATGTACTAAATAAATATTTGCATACCGTCTGATTGGTGCTGCTGCACACATTCTAACAGTGCCATCCATTCCTCTTATCACCCAATTCCTGAGATCTCCTTCAGTTTTTAATAATGGAATAATGGAAATGTCTGGTTTGGTGCTCTGGAGGTGAGTCCAGTGCCCCCAGTGCACCAATATCTCTTCTCCTTCAGAATGAATCTGTTCTAAGCCTGGTGTGTCACTGAGGTCAGGAGCTATCGGTGCACTGGGGGTTCTGGGCCCACCTTCATTGCACCAAACCAGATATTTGCATATTTACAAACTAAAGATGTTGTGAACTGGCCTGACTTGTGAACATTGTACATTATTAATAAACGGTGTGTACCGGCTATGTGGGCGATATGAGGAACAGATGACACTGTTAGAATGTGCACAGCAATGCCTTTTAGATGGTATGCAAATCTTCATTCAGTATATTTTGTGGTACATTCACTTGAATATGTCGGACAAACATTGTATATTATTAATGAATGGTGTGTACCCACTATGTGCCAAACTTTGAACAAAAAAGTGCATCAGTGTCCTATCTGAGTAAAACAAAATCCAGAACTCATCAAAATTCACA
This sequence comes from Dendropsophus ebraccatus, assembly GCF_027789765.1. Taxonomy (NCBI): domain Eukaryota; kingdom Metazoa; phylum Chordata; class Amphibia; order Anura; family Hylidae; genus Dendropsophus; species Dendropsophus ebraccatus. Next base: position 55,566,221 of record NC_091462.1, read on the forward strand.
CAAAAAAATGAATGCAAAACATAGTCCAAACAAATCTTCAGTATACCCTCCAATAGTAACTCACTGTTACCCAAACCATCACTGGGTTGAAACAGTTGCTCAGTTCCCTGAATGAACTGCTTTTCATCAGCTGCTCATCACAGTTTTCCCACCCTGTCTACTGCCCTCCCCAAGCTCTCTTGTCAGTTCCACATGCAAAGCTGTTGTTGAACACTTTACTGCAGACTTTTTGCATCAGTTTAATCACAGTCAAATTAAAGCACCTGCTGCATCATTCAGCACAAGGCAGTATGTTGTAATAACACTTCATTCTCCATAAGGTTGTGTTCAGATAGTAAGGTAGGCTGGAGGGTCTGTTTAGAGATGGTAACATCACTAAGGTGGGTGGGGCTATAACTCAGAGACGAGATGTAGCCAAGCCACCTATGACATAGGAAGTTGCATTGTCTAAAAAGAGAGGGAGGAGTTGGGAAGCTGTAGACAATACACATTTTGTAGTTCTTCTATTTCCTATTGCCTGTACTATTAGTAAGCTATATTTCAGCTTTTATTAAAAGATTATTTTTTTTATACCAGATAACCTCTTAAAAGCTAAGGCATTGCATTCAGTAGTTAACAAGAAAATGCCCCTTGTTTTCCTCACAGTGAAGTTTTGACTGCCACCCCTTCTCCACCCCTGAATATCATGCCATCTAAAAGGACCCTTATCCACATAGATAACACATTTTTTTATATATGATAACACTGTATACTTACAGTTATGCTCTTTATTTTCTCAGATGGTAAAGCTGCCCATTCTTCTTGGCAAAAAGCCTCCAGTTCCTGTGACTTCCTGGGCTGTCTTGCATGAACTGCATGCTTGAGATCTCCCCAGAGTGGCTGAATAATAATGAGGTCAAGAGACTGAGATAAAAATATGAAGAATTAGTCTTCAAGACCTAAGCCGTATAAGAGTTAGAGATGTAAAATTATTGTAAATAGGACTGTAAAAGGAATGGTATAGCAAAAAAAAAAAAAAAAAGATAGTAATCTAGGACTTTTGGTTTTTACATCTCTAACTTTCATAAGGCCTCGGTCTTGAGGACTAATTCTTCATATCCATATTATTTCTGTGTTGCCTAGAGGCATTTTTGCCACATCTGTGACCATGAGCTGCACCTCCTCAACCTTTTGTTTATTCAAGACACTGAGGTGGCCACTCCAGAACCTTCACTTTGTTCTGATATACAAGGAATTAATAATGCCAGTCAGCAGTGTTAAAAACTGTAATTAATAAAAGGAAAACCAGGAGCTCTGTAAAACCAAACCACAGCCAGGTAGACCAACAAAAATTTCAACCACAACTGCCAGGAAATTTGTTCTCCCAGGGGAACTTCTAGTATGTGTGTAAAAGTATAGTATATGTGTAATGTATAGTATATGTGTAAAAGTAAAAATAAAAATCCAGAAAAATTGTAATAAAAAGCGATCGAAAAGTTGCATATGCGCAATCAAGGTACCGATAGAAATTAAACATCATGGCGCAAAAAATTACACCTCATACTGACCCATAGACCAAAGGATAAAAGCGTTATAAGCCTGGGATTGGAGCGATTTTAAGGAACGTATATTTGTTAACAATGGTTTGAATTTTTTACAGGCCATCAGATACAATAAAAGTTATACATGTTATATATCGTTTTAATCGTAACGACTTGAGGAACATGCATAACAAGTCAGATTTACCCCAGGGCGAACGGTGTAAAAACAGAAACCCCCCAAATAAAAGAAATGCGTTTTTTTTTTTCTATTTCACCACACTTTGAATTTTTTTCTGGTTTCATAGTGTACTTTATGCAAAAATTCAGCCTGTCATTGCAAAGTAAAATTAGTGGCGCAAAAAATAAGGGCTCATGTGGGTTTCTAGGTGAAAAAATGCAAGTGCTATGGCCTTTTAAACACAAGGAGGAAAAAACGAAAGTGCAAAAATTTTAATTGGCCGGGTCCTCTAAAGGTTAAGGAAAGATGAATGCAGCACGTTATCAGCAAATACTGGAGGCAAATTTGAACTTATCAGTTGGGGAGGGGGGGGGGGGTGCGCATGGGATGTACTTGGATGCTACAGCATTCCTACGATCCAAAACAGAAGGCTAAGTTGAGCTGCCATTGGCTAAAACAGAACAAAGTGAAGGTTCTGGAGTGGCCATCTCTGTCCCCTGACCTCAATATCCTTGAGTCACTCTGGGGAAATCTCAAGCACGCAGTTCGTGCAAGACAGCCCAGGAATTTACAGGAACTGGAGGATTTAGGCCAAGAACAATGGCCAGCTTTACCATCTGAGAAAATCATCCACAACTCATTCAGCCTCATCCACAACTACCACAAAAAACCTCAAGGTGTCATTGATGTTATACAAGAAGAAAGATCCTCTCCAGCTCAAATAATGTTGAATGCTTTATTAGATGTGCATATAACACCAACGCGTTTCAGACCCCACTGGGTCCTTAGTCATGGTTTTCTGCAGTATATTCTGCTGTATGCACAACATCCAAGGTACGGACAGATAGAGTAATTAAGGTGCCTGGCGCCTACTACACACTCCCTACAGGATGATTTATGAGTAATTACTCTATCTGTCAGTACCTTGGATGTTATGCATACAGCAGAATATACTGCAGAAAACCATGACTAAGGACCCAGTGGGGTCTGAAACGCGTTGGTGTTATATGCACATCTAATAAAGCATTCAACATTATTTGAGCTGGAGAGGATCTTTTCTTCTTTCTTGTACATGAAACCCCGGAGTCCAGGGGAAGTCTCTCCATGCACAAACAGTTAGGCAATCAAGCCAGGAGACATGTTTCCTTATTTATCTGAGTGCTGACCCTATACATGTTTTTCCTGTCATTGATGTTAGAGGGGGCTATACACAGTAGCAAGAACTGTGGTATGCAAACTTTTGATTAGGGTCATTTAGATATTTTTGGCTGTCATTATGATTTAAAAGGGGAAAACACAGTAGTTTGACAATAAATGGCTTCACCCAACCAATAATCATGAGTGGAAAAAAACTTTTTGTGTTATCAATTATATTCTCTGAAAAAAGGACAAGAAAGTAAAAATTCTGCTAGAGTATGTAACCTTTTGAGGACAACTGTAAATACAATTGTCATACAGATACCAAATAACACCAGTATATAAGCAGCAAATATGTCAGTAAAGGGGAACATGGTAGTTATGGGTGACTTCAACATGCCGGATGCTAATTGTAATATCCCTTGAGCAAAAATGTAATAGAGGCCCTCACAGGGGCATCTTTAAAATAGCTTGTGAAGTCACCCACCAGAGGAAAAAACATTCTAGATTTAGTATTTACTAATGGGGATCGGATGTTAAAGGTAAGGACCAGTTCACAAAATTCTGCATCAATTCTTTGAGCGAAGAGTCACATAGAGAAGAGGTGCGCAAGCCCTCCCATAGAAAACCAGTGTCAAACAGAAGCAGGCAGGATTCCGCTGACTGTGTGCAATCCTATACTACAACAAAACTTGATTTTAGAAAGAGTGATTTTAAGAAAATCGGAGAGTATTTATATAATGAATTAAAAGAGTGGGATAAAACATTGGGAGCAAGTGTTCAGTGAGAATTACTAAAAAAACGTATTAAAGGCTGTTAGGCTATATATGAGAATTTAGGAAAAGGAAAACAAAAACAGTATGGTTCACTAAAGGTGATAAAAGAGAAAAACGACAGTATTACAAAAATAAGAAATGGGGACAATAAATTTATTGGTGCAGATAAGGCAGTCACTGATCATTTTAATAGCTACTTCTGCTCTGTGTTTTCTGAAGTAGGTTTTTACAATCACAGTATAGTTAGACATAACTTTGCCTCCACTTGTATGGCTTCAGCTCCAGTGTTTTCAGAGGCCTATGTTTCAGAGGAACTTGCCTGTTTTAAGTTTAATAAGGTGATGTCCACCCCAGGGTTCTTTAAGAACTTTGATCTGTGATTGCTGCCCCCTGATGGATCTATATAACCCATCCCCCCTAACAGGACATATTCCTGATAATTTGGGGATGGCTAATGTTATACCCATCCATAACATGGGCAGAGCCGTATTTACCACTAGGCACTTGTGGTCTTGCACAGGGAGCAGGGGGAAGGAACCAATTTTTTTTAGTCTCCCATCTCCTGTTCAGACTTGCAAGTAAATCTGGTGATTTTTCGAGGGGAGGGAGATATGGTGGAATTGTTCCAGTCTGGTATGGCTGCTTTATCCAGTCACAGTATGGCGGTATTGTTCAGGTCTGGCGTGGCAGTGTTAAATGTGATGATAAATTTGTTTGTTTTAAACAGTTTAAAACGCAATTCAGACAATGTTTCTACATGTAGAGAAATGCATGTGGCCGAGACCACTCTCCCCCATGCTCCCAAAGATGGGGCATTTTCAGGTTTAGTGCCTAGGGCAGTTGCTGTAAATATGGCTATGAAGATGGGTAGTAGAAGAGAGCCTAGTAACTACAGGCCAGTTAGCTTGACATCGCTAGTAGTACAAATGATAGAAACACTTCTAAAAAAGAAGATAATGGATCACCTAAGAATCAACATTTTGATGGATCCAAATCCAGCATGGCTTTTCTGCAGTCAGATCATGTCAGACTAATCTCATTGATTTCTTTGATTATGTCGCAAATAAGTTGGATGTAGGTGATGCAGTGGATATTGCCTATCTGGACTTCAGCAAAGCCTTTGATACAGTTCTCCTATAAAGAGCTGATAGAAAAGTTAGTGCTTTTTTCAAGTGCTGCGCAAAATTCTCCAATCCATGCTCAAAATTTTTCATTAAGGGCATGGGCCTTAAGAAATCTAGCACGATTTTTATGCTTTTTGCTAATGACTAACAGCTTGGCTAAAAAACTTCGCCAGGGTCTGTCTAGTGTACTGCTGTGCAATTTTTTTGCGCAAAATAAAATAATCACACATGGTAATTTGGTATTTATCAACACTCCCAACACACCCCCTCTAAGCAAAAAAAAAAGGGGTAAGCCAGAGTAAACTTCTTCAAAATAGTGCAAACTTTTTCACAAATTTGTTCCTAACCAAATCCCCGGAGTGAATCACAGGGGGGCTTCTTCGATCAGAGTCGCCTACTTTTCCTTTTTTTTGTTTCCATCCCACCTAAGCCATTAGGCGGATTTATCCCAGCCACGATTTGTGTCCACACAATCTGCCAGACTAACATTTTAGGCTCCCCCTCTATACCCTCATACAGTGGTTAGGTCTCTTTGTCTTCATACAATAGTTAGACTCTTCTGTGCCTCTATATAGTAGTAAGGCATCTCTGTGCACCCATATAGTAGTGAGGCTATTCTGTCCCTCTATATACAAGTTAAGCCCCTCTGTGTCCCCATATAGTAGTTAAGCCTCCCTGTGCATCAAAATTACAGTTATTTCCTTCTGTACAGGTAGGTGCCCATGTAGGTACAGGTAGGTGCCCCCCAGGGCCAGATAGCCTCTCTGATAGGTATCTCACTGTAAGTAATCCCCAGTAGATAGCATCTGTTAGCATCCCCCAAATTAGGCAACTCCACTAGCATCCCCCTAGTAGATATCATCCCCAATGTTAGGCACCTCACCTATGGTTGCCAGGGCGGGGAGCCAATGGCAACTTGCTCTGTCATCACAGCTCCACATTTCATTGCAAGCACTTATCAAGAGGGCTGCAGTTAAAAGGACATTTGCAGCAGCTGCTGGGTGCTGCAAGTGTTGCAAGCTCAGGGGGCCCAGTCTGTTATAGTACCAAGGCACTGGGCCCCCTGATGTAGCAGGCCTCGTAGGAGCCTTTTCCACTGCTATGGTGGTAGCTACGCCTCTGAGGTACAGGTATTGAGATAAAGGGAAAGAATGTGCATAGAAACAATGATGTGCTGCACTAACACACTAAGTTTTAAGGGCCTTGAAAAGGTGTTAAAAGACTGAGGTTTGTTGCCAGGGTAGGAGTGAACAGGCAGTCCTGAGGTGCTGTAGCCTGTGTTAAATGGGAATAGGCCTGAGGTATGTGCATTAGGATGCAAGCATATCCTTCTGCAGCAGAAGCATAGAAGTCAGAGTGGAAGTAAGGAGGTGGAAGTTTACCTGCTTTGACAAGTAAGTTGCTGCAAAGCACACAGAGAGCTAGAAAAGTGACTGCTATTATTCTGAAGCTAAGACAATCAGGGCATAGAGAAGAGTGGTTTGCAGTTTTTTTTATGAAGGTTGACATTAAAGTGATATATACTTATTGTACCGTCAGCTCAGGACTTCTTAACCCCTACCCGTTATGTATAGAACCTATCCATCATCCATCCCCCTTCCCTCCATCCAGTGGCATAACTAGAAAAAGCTGGGCCCCATAACAAACTGACCAAAACCCATCAAGGTGTAGTCATAACCTTTAACATTTACCTGCAAGTGCTCGTCAGGAGAGTTTGCAGTTGAAGGGACATTAGCAGCACCCAAGAAGCGCACTCGGCCACCAGTTGCTGCAAATGATGACTGCTCAGGGGACCCCAGTGTACTGCAGGAGTGGGCCACCAGGCCCCCTGATGTGGCAGACTCTGTAGCAGCCATTATGGTTGCTATGGTGGTAGTTATGCCCCTGCCTCCATCCATGCCTTCCTTGGTTGAACTTTCAACCGTACTAACTCTGTAACTATGTAACTCTAAAGACGCTGCTGAAGCTGTGAAGGGAAAGTCCATTAAATATGGCCAACCTACAATGGGTGAAAGGAGGTGTGCAACAATGGGTCCTTTCAGGGATTGAGGAAACCATGTAATTGAGGAAACAGTAAGATTGATTAAGCTACATAGCTGCATTGGCTTGCATAGTTAGGAATATAGTGTTGAGTGTTTTGGCTTATGAGTGCGGCCATAGGAACAAATTGGGTGAAAGCACACCTGCATGCAATGTTCAATAGCTGCACATTGTTGCTGATATTGTGGTGACATAGTGCAGCTATTGATCATGACGTATGGGCAGGGTATACTTGTAAATGCAGGAAGTCAGCACTGAGAAGTAAATTTTATTTCTTTGAGTTACCTTGATCTGTGATTACCTAACAAGAGTGTGACTCTTTGTATGATGCCTTTTTGTCTTTGTATGATGACCAGATCTGAATTTTATGGCATTGTTGTCAGAAAAATTTCCTCAAGCTATTTGCTCCACTTGGAAGATCTAGAAAAGTTGTGGATTAAAATTTCCCTTGAATTTAATCAAATTTAATAGTACAGTACCTAGCCTAAAAATATTGAAATCAATTGTATTGTAATCTTTGTTAGTATCATGACACACATATCAGGTAATTCATAGGTAGAAAAACAAAACTATTTTTTTTTTCACTTAAATATTAAAAAAGTCACATAAAAAATGTCACCAAAACACTATGGGGGAGATTAATCAAACATTGTGTAAAGTGAAACTGGCTCAGTTGCCCCTTGCAACCAATCAGATTCCTCTTTTCATTCCTCACAGACTCTTTGGAAAATGAAAGGTGGAATCTGATTGGTTGCTTGGGGCAACTAAGACAATTCTACTTTACACCATGTTTGATAAATCTCCCCTATGTACTGTCACATTACCTTTTTGCCATGCAAAAAAAAATTCTTAAGATTAAGGTGTTTTTAACTGTTAACTAATTAAACGACAGTATTTATAAATATCCATATATTAATAAATATCTATGTGTCTGTATACTTCAACGAGCTCTCAGCTAATGGAAAATATAAAAAATGTGAATGAACACTAGGTGGCAATGTAGTATTTTAGAAGAAAAGCTACAGACCAAATGGAATGTCTTCATATCCTATTCCAAACATGGCTCAGTCCACTGGAAACTTTTCACTGAATTTCTATCAGGGAGGGGCTTTCAGAATAAAAGAAACTGTTACAGGACTTTTCTATTGTGTGGTAAAGAAAACTCGACATCTGGATGTAATAGATCAGAGCATGTTTCATTCCTGCACGCACTAAAGATTCTACATTAGAATATATGATTTTTTTTTTTTCATACGAAAACAAGCCAAACCCATATAACTGAAATCCCATAACAGTTTTACAGAAAAAAAGATCAGCTCAATGGAGTTCAAACAGCTGTTTCTCTCAGGCATGTGAATGAACAACTTTTTGATGACTACGCGGGATCCATCTCTAAAAAAAGACTTCAATATTAAAAGGGAGGTGCCACGTCTTCAGTGGTGCGGATAACTATACTTAATGTGAATGCCAGTAACTCTTTTTCATTGACAAGTTCCAGAACACTGAAACTATCATTGAATCACATACACTAGTTTGTTAAGAATACAAATATTTCCATTGTTTTTCCTATAGCATGTCAATGCTATTTTTGAAGTGAAAAGCAATGGTTAATGAACAGTTTTTGTAGCATCACAGGGTTCTGGTAAAGAGAAGTCTGATTACACCGCAATTGGTTCAGGCTCCAGAGCAGATTGCTGATTCTGATGCAAACTGTCCTTGTCAGGAGTCAGCCAGGTAGAGATTAACACACATGCTGAATAATACTCCGCTAATAGCTTAATTCAGATAATGTTCAGCAATCCACCAGGGAAAGGAGGAGAGATTATATTGAAAATCAGACACGGCTATAATAATGGTATCTGGCTTGTTAGGGAGCAGAACATTGCTGTTCAGGGATACAGCGATTTATACAGTCTAGTGATACACAGCCATAAGGCTCTTGTACATGGCCATATTACAGGGTCGTATTCTAGCACCAGGCATTTGGGGTGCAAGCCCCGGATTTTTAGTTTGGTACACCAGATGCCGAGGGGACTGTGGACTGCACTGCACTGTAGATGCAGTGATGTAGAATGGAAGCTCTCCACCATTTACTCATAGCAGGGGCGTAGCTAGGGCTTCAGCCTAGAGGGGGGCAAGTGAGTCTCAGTGGGCCCCCAACCAATTATGTTACCCTTCCTGGTCAGGCTGCTCCATGAGATCTGTGATCAGTCTGACCAGGAAGCGACCAGGAGGACACAGCAGCAGCGTGGGTTGTGACTATCAGGGGGAATGATTGGTGAGGTGAGTAGCTGGCCTGTTTGTTTGTTTGTTTTTTTACTTTGCTGAAGATGGTGGGACGCAGGGGGGATTATATGGACATGGAGAGACACAGGGGGGGGATTATATGGAGATGGGAAGACACAGGGGGAGTTATATGGAGATGGGGGGGACGGGGGGATTATATGGAGATGGAGAGACACAGGGGGGATTATATGGAGATGGGGGGACACAGGCTGGATTATATGGAGATGGGGGACACAGGGGGGATTATATGGAGATGGGGGACACAGGGGGGATTATAAGGAGATGGGGGGACACAGGGGGGATTATATGGAGATGGGGGGACACAGGGGGGATTATAAGGAGATGGAGGGACACAGGGGGGATTATATGGAGATGGGGAACAAAGGGGGGGATTATAAGGAGATGGGGGGACACAGGGGGGATTATATGGAGATGGGGGGACACAGGGGGGATTATATGGAGATGGGGGACACAGGGGGGATTATAAGGAGATGGGGTTATATGGAAATGGGGGGAAACAGGGGGGATTATAAGGAGATGGGGGGACACAGGGGGGATTATAAGGAGATGGGGGACACAGGGGGGATTATATGGAGATGGGGACACAGGGGGGATTATATGGAGATGGGGGACACAGGGGGGATTATATGGAGATGGGGGGACACAGGGGGGATTATAAGGAGATGGGGGGGTAATATGGAGATGGGGGGACACAGGGGGATTATAAGGAGATGGAGAGACAGGGTGGGATTATAAAGAGATGGGGGACACAGGGGGGATTATAAAGAGATGGGGACACAGGGGGGATTATAAAGAGATGGGGGATTATGAGGAGATGGGGACATGAGGTGATTATAAGGAGATGGGGAGACACAGGAGGGATTATGAGGAGATGGGGAGACACAGGGGGGATTATATGGAGATGGAGGGACACAGGGGGGATTATATGGAGATGGGGAACAAAGGGGGGGATTATAAGGAGATGGGGGGACACAGGGGTGATTATATGGAGATGGGGGGACACAGGGGGGATTATATGGAGATGGGGGGACACAGGGGGGATTATATGGAGATGGGGGGACACAGGGGGGATTATAAGGAGATGGGGGACACAGGGGGGATTATATGGAGATGGGGGGACACAGGGGGGATTATAAGGAGATGGGGGGGTAATATGGAGATGGGGGGACACAGGGGGATTATAAGGAGATGGAGAGACAGGGTGGGATTATACAGAGATGGGGGATACAGGGGGGATTATAAAGAGATGGGGACACAGGGGGGATTATAAAGAGATGGGGGATTATGAGGAGATGGGGACATGAGGTGATTATAAGGAGATGGGGAGACACAGGAGGGATTATGAGGAGATGGGGAGACACAGGGGGGGTTATATGGAGATGGAGGGACACAGGGGGGATTATATGGAGATGGGGAACAAAGGGGGGGATTATAAGGAGATGGGGGGACACAGGGGTGATTATATGGAGATGGGGGGACACAGGGGGGATTATATGGAGATGGGGGGACACAGGGGGGGATTATAAGGAGATGGGGTTATATGGAGATGGGGGACACAGGGGGGATTATAAGGAGATGGGGAACAAAGGGGGGGATTATAAGGAATTGGGGACACAGGGGGATTATATGGAGATGGGGGGACACAGGGGGGATTATATGGAGATGGGAGGACACAGGGGGGATTATAAGGAGATGGGGGGTAATATGGAGATGGGGGACACAGGGGGGATTATATGGAGATGGGGAGACAGAGGGGGGATTATAAGGAGATGGAGAGACAGGGTGGGATTATAAAGAGATGGAGACACAGGGGGGATTATAAAGAGATGGGGGGACAGGGGGGATTATAAAGAGATGGGGGATTATGAGGAGATGGGGACATGAGGTGATTATAAGGAGATGGGGAGACACAGGAGGGATTATGAGGAGATGGGGAGACACAGGTGGGATTATAACTACATGGGGACATGGGAGGAAGATTATGACTATATGCGGAGATGGAGGGGATTATAATAGGGGGAATTATTCAAATTGGGACACTATGGATAGGGTATTGTATAAGGGTGAAGAGAGTGTTGGTAAATTGTGGAGCCTAAAATGTCTGTCCGATAGATGCTGCAGGGACAAGTCATGGCTAACAGAAGTCTTCATGATTGAGCCGGATTCGAATGGAGAAGAAACGAGAAATTGAACGGCTCTGATGAGAGAAGAGTCACTGGATGTAACTGTACCGTGATCACTATACTGTCACTGTGTGGGGGTAATGCTGGACTCTATACGGTAGTTTTTTTTCAGTAGCAGTACTGGTGGTATTGATTAGTCATTAAGATGGGGTAGTGTGTTCAGGATGTGGTGGTATTTTTCCCTTGTGTAGTGATAATATTGGCGATAATATTTTGTCACTACGGGGTGGTGATATGCAGTCATTATGTAGTGGTATTAGGTTTTTATATGATGTTGATCTCAGTATAGTGTGTGTGTGGGGGGGGGCGCTATTTCAGTTCTCGCCTCAGGCAGCAGAAAAGCTAGAATCGGCCCTGATTACGCTACTTACTCATAGGCTCCAGACACTTCAGGCGTGCAGCCTATGGGCCCCCGGGATGCAAAACCCACACTGGTAGTGCAATGAAATTACATTAATGTGGCTTCTCAAGGATTCCCTCCCTGCGGCTCACAGGCTGCAGACCAATAAAGAGAGACAGCAGCTCCATACATTGTGGGAATCAGGCCTAGGTATATATATACCGGTGCCTAGGGCAGCACCTTGCAGGGGGGCAGCACCAGGGGGAAGGAAACACCTTTTTTGTTTGTTTTTATTTTTTTTAGGTCTCCCACCTCCTCTTGAAACTTGCCATTAAATCTGGTGTCTTTTCGAGGGGGTTATGATGGAATTGTTCAGGTCTGGTATGGCGGCGTTATCCAGTCAGTTTGGGGTGTCCTCAGGTTTAGTGACAAGGGCAGCAGCAGCTGTTTATACAGCCCTGTATATATATATATATATGTTTGGCATAGTTGGGCATTATTAATACAGGGTCACAGAGCAACATTATGACTATATACTGTAGAGCACAGGGGACATTATTTGTATATGGGGGCACAGGGGACATTATAATAAAGATGAGCAAATCTATACTCCCCAGACACCAGGAGTCAAATGCTGAACATTCAGGGTTTTGTGAACCCAAACTTAATGCAAATTCTCCCATCTCTAATCATAACTAAAGAGATTACAGGTGGACAATGAGGCATTATTAGTACAGAAAGAATTATTTCTGTATGGGATTACAGAGGGCAGTATTACTATATTAAAGCACAATAGGCATTTTTACTATATGAATGCACAGGGGCACTATTAGTGGATGGGGGCCTAAGGGGACATTATCACTATATGAGGCAAAGGGGTTATTTTTACTTTGAAGGACACAGGAAACATTATAGTTGTATATTGTTGCAAGTGGACAATGGTTTAATATTTGTAAAGGGGGCTTTATTAATGTATGCAGGCACAGGGAACATTATTATTATTACTCTATATTAACCCTTTAAAGACAGAGCCAATTTCAATTTTCGCACTTCCGTTTTTTTTCCTTCTTGTGCTTAAAAGGCCATAACACTTAAATTTTTTCACCTAGAAACCCACATGAGCCCTTATTTTTTGCGCCACTAATTGTACTTTGCAATGACAGGCTGAATTTTTTCATTAAGTACACTGCAAAACCAGAAAAAAATAAATGTGTGGTGAAATTGAAAAAACAAACAAACGCACTTTGTTTATTTGGGGGGTATATAACTGACTTGTTATATATGGGGGGTATATAACTGACTTGTTATATATGTTCCTCAAGTCGTTACGATTACAACGATATGTAACATGTATAACTTTTATTTTATCTGATGGCTTGTAAAAAATTCAAACCATTGTTAACAAAAATATGGGACTCATGTCTTAGATCTTTTTAGATTCTATAAAGTGCCACTTGGGTTTTTTCCCTGTGCTATGTGTACGAGCCCTAAAAGTCCATGTAAAAATGATGTTTATAGAGGAATGTTAAAGAGACGCCAAGGGAACCAGATTTTAGCAAACTTATCAGATTAATCATGCACCTCCTGAATGATTTCCTCCATTCTACCTATTTCCCTGATTTCCCCAATCCATTCAGCAATCATCGGTAGAGTAGGAGTTTTCCAGTGACCATCCTGAATAACCATCCTCGCTGCAGATAGAAGATGTCGTAAAGTCCATTTTTTAATGGTAGCAATAGTGCCAGGAATCTTAGGAAGTACTAATTGTGGCAAATTCACAACAGTCTTTCCAGTCTTGCCTTATAAATTGCAAGAATCTTATCCCAAAAATCTTGAATGCCAGGACAAGCCCACCAAATATGCAGCATATCCCCCTTCTCAGCAAGACACCACCAACATTGATCCAAGTTCTCGGGAAACATATGGTGCAGAGTGGCCAGACAATAGTACCACCTCAAGAAAATTTTGTAATTCTTTTCCTTAGCTTTTAAAGCCATAGACAGCCCATTAGAAAATTTGCATATTTTTGGGGCATACTGGTAATCAAGTGAAATGTGAAGTCTGCTTCCCATTTATCAAAGAATGTTGCACGCATCTGAACGCCCAGATAGGCAAGGTGGGACTGCAGTGGTACAACAAACTAGCGTGTCAAAATCAGTGAGAGTAGAGAGTATCAAGCTCTAGGGAAGGTAGAACGCATTAATGATGCCCATTGGTAATATTCCAACCAGGACAGTTAACACATATTTTAACTCACCCTGCTTTTCCTACTTTAACCCTTTCACGACCGGGGGTCATTGATGCATCAATGCCCAGGTCGTTTTTGGACATTAGCTTATGGGATCATAATGATCCCATAAGCTGATGTCCCTATGTCTGCCCCTTCTCCGCTGTCCCCTGCTGCTGTCACAATCTTGTGACAGCAGCAGGGGAGAGAGGGGAGGGGGCAGAGCGCTCTAGAGGAAGAATTCTCTATTAGGAGCCCTATAGATGCTGCAGTTGTCCTTACCGCAATATCTATAGGGTCACTGATAGCCAGGACCTGCCGCGAATGACATAGGCACAGCTTCTGCGCCTGTGTTATCCTCGATCATAAATTAACGTTGCTGCAGCATCAGGCATGGGCTGCAGCAACGTTAATTAACAGTGCAGAGGTGGGAGGAGGTTGGAAAAAAAATTGTTGTAGCCGTGTGCAGACTCGTCTGAACTAACAAATTATCACATTCCCGCTTTATAATTTTTTGGAAAACACTGCACTTGTGTGTTCTTTTTTTAACCCCTAGGCGACCCTGGGCGTACTTGTACGACCTGGGCCGCCTAGGGATGTTTAGAGCGGTGCCGTGCGTCCGATCGCCGCGCCCGCTAATTAAGTAATCTGAGGCAGCTGTCAAAGTTGACAGCTGCATCCGATTACTTACTGCAGCCCATCCCTGGTGTCTAGTGGGGTGAATCGCCCCCCCCCCCCCCCGGGACGTTGTCCCGGAGGAGCGATCCACACATACAACTCAGGCCGGGGTCTGCGCCATAATCGCGCTGATCCCGCCTCGGCACTCGACTTCCTCGGCTTCCGGCTGCAGCAACCACCCCTAATAAAAGTTTGAATCACCCCCCTTTTCCAATGTCATAAATAAACATAAAAGAAAAAAATAAATAAACATGTTTGTTATCGCTGTTTGCATTATCGCCCGAACTACCAATTTATTACATTTCTGATCTCGCCTGGTAAACAGTGTAAGCGCAAAAAAATCCCAAATGCAAAATTGCGCATTTTTGGTCACATCAAATCCAGAAGAATTGTAAGAACAAGCAAAAAGTCGCATATGTGCAATCAAGGTACCGATAGAAAGTAAACATCATGGCGCAAAAAATGACACCTCACACAGCCCCTTAGACCAAAGGATAAAAGCGTTATAAGCATGGGAATAGAGCGATTTTAAGGAACATATATTTGTTAACAATGGTTTGAATTTTTTACAAGCCATCACATAGTATAAAAGTTATACATTTTACATATTGTTGTAATCATAACAACTTGAGGAACATATATAACAAGTCAGTTTTACCCCAGAGCAAGCGGCGTAAAAACAAAAACCCTCCAAATAAAACAAATGCGTTTTTTGATGTTTCACCATACTCACCATACATTGAATTTTTTTCTGGTAGTGCAGTGTACTTTATGAAAAAATTCAGCCTGACATTGCAAAGTACAATTAGTGGTGCAAAAAATAAGGGCTCATGTGGGTCTCTAGGTGAAAAATTGCCACTGCTATAGCCTTAAAAGGCCAAGGAGGAAAAAACGAAAACGCAAAAATTTTAATTGGCCTGGTCCTCTAAGGGTTAAAGAGTCTAAATACAAAAATTCCTGTGTTTCCTAGGTCATCTGCATGCTCACAGAGAAGGCAGTCATTCGATTGATGTTAATTGAGCCGTGACACTCTGTACTGGCCAGACTTCATGTGTTTAGTCTCTTTTTATCAACCAGCACAAGACTAAAAAGCTAGCTTTAGGAGACTCGACTTGGATTTTAGAAAAGCAGTAAGCTGTGTATGCTCTTGGCTGAAGGTTTGCACTTTACTGCCTGCCACTAAGTGTCTCATTGTTTTCTATTTAACTTGCACAGCTGAATGTTTAGGATTCTGCACGTGTTCTTGCTGAACTTTACTCCAGGGCCTCTATGTCAGCTCAAGTTTTCTTCTAAAGTACTTCTAATTACATTGCAGAATTGCAGTGCTACAACTAAAGTTGGGGAAACTACCACAACAGGGATAAACCTTTGCCTTGGTCTGGGTGACTATTCCTCCTTATAAAGTCAGGACATTACAGTACGAAGAGTTAAAGGGAACCTGTCTCCCCCCCCCTCGTGCCGGGGTGAAGGTGTCCAGACCCCCAGCTAGAGCCCCTTATACTTACCCCATCTGTCCAAGTCCCGCTCCTGGAGCCGGTTTCGGGACGGAGATTTCCTTGTCTGAAGCTTGGCACGCGCACTGCAGAGAGTCCAACGCCTATAGAGAATGATGGCTCCATTCATTCTCTATGGGCGTTGGACTCATCTCAACAGCACGCGCCAGATGGGGTAAGTATAAGGGGCTCTAGCGGGGGGTCGGGCGGCCTTCACACTGGCACGGGGGGTGACAGGTTCCTTTTAAACAGTACGCAGTTAAACCAAAGTACTACATTAATGTCTGCTTGGTCATCATGGGGAATCTAGAGTGGCTAGCTACACCTGGTTGTGCAAGCCCTGTACCACCAGAACTGGCACTCTTGATCTCTCTGGCAAGAGACAGTACTCTCCAAACCATGAGTACGGGGGTCTTCTATCAAGTATCATACAGTCACCCTGACAGAGTTCTGCTACTTCCTAGACAAGATAGCCCCCCTAGCTTTTATACTAGTCTATTCCTAAAAGTATGAGCTTAACCTAACTTAACCCAACCTACAAGTGAAGCAAAAAACCTAGATACCTTAACACCGAGCACAAGTAATCTGTGTTACCCACTGTGATAAGGACTATTTTTGATTACTGCCAAGTATATATATTGCACTGAAGACTTCAGTAAAATGTTTTCTCCGGAGTCTCCAAACCCCGTCCATACACCTACACTTGTTATATTTCCAAGCTGTGTGTCACTGTATCCGGGGGTGGGCATCGCACTCCTGGCCACTGTGACAAGTGCCTAGTCAGTACACCTAACCCCTAGCCCCCAGCTAACACCTAGCTATCCTGGGTTACTGCACACTTAACAAAAAATGTGCTATAAGAGTAATTACACAGTGTGTCCTCCTGTCTTCATATTTTTCTGTTAATGACTGCAGGCTAAGGCATATTGCTGTAAGTGACCCGGCTATGTTTGCGGTGTTTTTCTTTAGACATTTTAACATGGGTTGCAAAAAACACTTCACCCTTGAACTATTAAGATTTACAAGGTAAATGTAATACCATGTGTCCAGATGCTTGGTTTCTAAATACCTGCCAATATAAGTCATTTCATTGCTTGATGACATTCTTGGCCTCTTAACACAAGTTAAGTTTAGCGATTGGTACTAAAAATGACTGTATTTGCATTAGCTTGCTGTTGCTGATGCATTTGGTGAATTTATGATAAAGTTCTGTATGTGCTCTCATTTTCTACAGGGGTTCAGAATTACACACTGTCATTTTGCATGGTTGCATTTGTTCCTTTTAGCTTTTTAGACTGTTTCTGATTTCATGCTCTCTTTCATGTATTTTTTTTAAGCCGTATGTTCCTTCTTTGTGATTTTCTGCCTTGCTCCCGTCCCCGTGCCACTTGCTCCACATCCTACTCTAATAATGCCAGTAATCACAGTCTGGCAGTTCACCCTCAGAGCAGTGCTGCAAAATTGATGATCATTTTTCATTGTGAGATATGACTCAGGGGCCTCACCTCACCCCTGGTATAAAGCAGCACCTGCCAATCGTGTTAAAGTAAAAGAGAGGTGAATGAAAGGCTTGCAGGATCCGGACAGCTTCCCTGCTGACTCTAATTACCCATTTGAGGATTTTTACCATTCCTCCCCTTAGCTTGTGTCTAGGTACTCCTGTGCAATCTGCAGGTCTTGGCTCTGTCTTCCTAAGCACAGAAGTGCTCGAAGGATCGGCTTTGTAATAGCTAATAGTGTTTTTTAGATGGCACAAATTGATCTTACACTTTTTTGTCCAGGAAGATGGGCAGAAAAGATTGTCCATTTATAACCATGCCTGTGGTTAATGATTTTGTTTCTTAAAGCTAAGACTTGAAAAAAGTCCTTAGTGATCCGTTCACTTTACAGTGTATTAGAGAGTAACCCTTTTACACAGCTCAATATGGGCTCATGCAAGGACACAAGCGAGAGCTGATCAGCGAGGTCGCCACTTGTTTGCAATGCCTTCAGAAGGGCCGGATGAACAATCACTGTATCATTCATGGCGCTATTTAAATATATTCGGGAGACACTCCTAATGCCCAAGGAATCAAAAGTATGTAATCCCTCCAGCACCCCCACTGTAGCACTGGTTACTCCTTATAGCACAGATTTCAGAGATGTCAAACGTATTTTTTATAAAAATCTACAAATTCTTTATCATGATGAAACATTGCATGACATCCTAACTTCTGATGTATCTATTGTGCCTAGCAAAGGTAGAACCCTGGGGCAGCGTCTGTCACCTAGCATGTTTTTAAGCCATAAGCAGAACAACAAAACCTGGCTACATACTACTGGCAATTTTAGATGCGGACACAATATATCTAAAACTTGCCATTACATGCAGACTGAAAAAACATTCAAATCTCTGGTGTCGGGAGTTACCTTCCCTATCAGAAGTTTTATCAATTGCAATACTACTTTTGTAGTGTACCTGATCACTTGCAATACCTGCCAGGTACAATATGTAGGCTGTACCACAGGCGCACTAAAAGTACGCATGCGCAGACACATGTCGGACAGCAGTAATGTGAATGCAGTCAACATCTCTGCGGTTTCTAAGCATTTTTCCTCTGTCCACCAGGGTGATCTACACAGCTTTTCTTGCACTGGCATTAAACATGTTCTTCAGCCCCCACGTGGTGGAGACAGACAGAAGATGCTTTTAAGCCGTGAAGCTTATTGGATTTTTACTTTAAAAACCAGATATCCTGCAGGCTTGAACCATCGTTATGATTTAATGTATCAATATTGATTTATATCAATATATATACTTTTTCATAATTATTTCTTTTGTTCATTCTTATGATGCATTTTTTCCTTGTTTTTTTCCTTTTTTCTTTTCTTTACTTAAATTTTTTTCCCTTCTGAATTTGTATATGTATTTATGGTATGTTTTGTATTTCTTGTAC
Organism: Dendropsophus ebraccatus; assembly: GCF_027789765.1. NCBI lineage: Eukaryota > Metazoa > Chordata > Amphibia > Anura > Hylidae > Dendropsophus > Dendropsophus ebraccatus. The sequence continues at coordinate 55,585,160 of NC_091462.1, forward strand.
TATTTGCATTTATCTGTACTTGCAGCATATACTGTAAGGGTTAAGTAGTCCCCTCCACTTGTGGATGGGTGTGACTAGAAAAAGAGGTGTTACCATGTACCTGTATTACCTATATAAGTTGGAAGACATTGTATACACTTATGCTACGATTAAGATCTGTATAGATCGAAACGCGTCAGACACTGCTAGCTACCGTCAGGTTTTTATTATTTTATACGGTTGTCACAATAAAGAATTTGTTATGGACTTTCCTGGTGCTGGAATCTTCCTTTTGCCATTTAAATATATGTTTATATATGTGCAGCCAATAGTAATAGATTTTGAAGCCTACACAAAAGATGCAATCAGCCAATGATCAGGCATTTTCCCACTTCTTGGCTGATAGCTGTCACTTTTACACAGGTTTCTAGCAACGCTCTGGAATCAGAAAAAAAGAAAGAGGGCCTGTCCCTGTAGCAGCGATGCTGTATTCACTCTGTGCCTGGCCCAGCAAAGCCCAAGGAGGTAAGTGATAATACTGTATACATCACTGATTGTACTCCACATTCAGGGAGCATTCTGCACCTGGCTCAGTGAATGTTAAAGGGAACCAATCATGAGGATTTAGGGTTCTGAGCTTTAATAATGGTGTTATGAAGAATGCTGCAGTGTTTCCTACCATGTAAACTGCTCATTTGCCATTGCCTCTGTCTCCCTAAAAATGTAGCTTTATTTCTAGCAGCACTGTATGCAAAATTAGCGCAAACAAATCATGTGGGGCCTCTCCCTCAACTAGTCTCAGTTCTCAGGCTGTAGTAATGGCTCCTGGGCTGTAATCCCTCCTCTAAATAATGTAACAGGCTCCTGGCCTGTGAATAACAGCACAGAGGGGACTAATTACAGCCAGGGATCGGCGACTACAGCCTGGAAACCATGACTAGTTTAGGGCATGACCCTACCCACATGACTAGTTTGCGCTGATTTGCATATAGTGCAGGGAAGAATAAAACTACATTTTCAGAGAGACGGACGCAACGGCAAACTATCCATTTACATGGTAGAAAACACTGCAGCATTCTTTATAACATCACTATTGTAACTCAGAATTACAGTGCCTATAGGAACAGTACCTACAGGAGCAGGGACTCCTGTCTCCTGTCGACAAGTGTTCAGGTTCAGAGAATGTTGCCGTCTGAGTTCGAGGTCCGCTCAACACTAATCAGGAGTACGTTTCCAAATCTTCATAGGACAATGAGCCAGAGGAGATGAGCAGTCACAAGTGGGAGAAGGGATTTGTAACTTACTGAGAGGCTGAATTTACAATAGCCTAATACAGATTTATATTTATTAATTTATTTCATGACCTCAAGTCCTGGCTTGGCTGCAGATCTGGTGACCCTTTTTTCTGTTATTAAGAGTTAAAAGTTACTATATAAAGAACTATTAAAAGGTCTAATTCTTTTCCTGCTAGTAAGGGCCCCCACAATTTCACATAATAGATCATCAAAATTATTGAAAGTATCCAAGACAAGATCTGGACAATATCTGAGCCATTTCTGATAGTACTGTATCGGCTTTTCTCCTTTCTCCTCTTACATAAGACTTGACAGTTACAAAAAGCAATTGGTATGAAATGATTTTTTCCATTTACCCAATGAAGCCTTTGCAGTCAATCACTATGGGCGTCCCCTTAAGTCTGCTTCCCATTGTTTATCTGCTCCTAAGAGCATTGTATTGCCAAGGGGAAGAATAAAACAATCACTCAGAAATTCTATTAAGAGGAGATGAAGACATCAGCTGCACTGATGTAACAATGAAGGTAAGACATGGGCATTAGGCGTAAAGAAGAAAAAGAAACAAAAATCACTGGGGTATGGCCATTCTCTTTTTAAATTATGTGTACAAATGGCATTTTCTGTCATGAAAAATATGTACCACTTTAATCTCCCCGTTGATTGTGGTACAGGTGTAATACACTGATTCTAACCATTGAACTGTGAGCTTATTACAGAAAGAAACAGATGTTGCCCACTAATGAGGAAGCAAGATACCGCAAGCTCTGTTCTGTTTACTAATGGCTCAGATTAAAACAGGAAAAGAAATCCTATTAACAAGGTAGTCACTGGGATACCCCCAAACCTGCCCAGTCTTCGATGCCTAATCTTTTCAGCTTTTTAAAGCATATTGATTTTTACAACTATGGTGTTTTAGGAGGATTGTGTTATCTTGTCTCATTTTGGTTTTTTTTGTAGTTCCTTACTTAGCTTCTGATAACCTGCTTTTCCTTTCTGGTTGTACATCATCACTCAGCTGTCTATTGGGTGAGATACTGACAGGCTGTCCTCATAGGTTCCTAGGTCCCAGAATGAGACTGTGACCTCAGCTGTTTCCTCTCTACGTTTCAGAAAACTTGGTAATTAAAATTCTTGTACTTCGGGAGGCCAATGGAGCAAAGCAATTATGTACCTTACTAAGTACATGGCATTGGCCTCTGTCGTTGTCAGGTGTTTACCAATATAGTGTTTAGCAATTTTACTTTTTTCATGCTTAGATTTACATGGCATTTTATTGTTGTTTATTTTGATCTATATCTTTTTCTACATTGGTAAGATATTTGTACATATTCATACTGCAAAGTAGAAGTCCCAGGTGTTGAATAACCTTTGCTTATTTGCATTTCTAATGCCCATTCTGAATAAATTTATTAAAACGGACATGCTGCCAAATTGTGCTCATGATGAAGTATCAAAATTTAATTAGATCTCACTGGATTCTAACAGCTGTAAAAAAAAAAAAAAAGTTCACACTATACTACCAACAATGTAACCATTATTCTTTGTTTCTTTTAGTAAATGAACATTGATACCAGAGGTTCGAGTTGTAGAAATGTTTTACCAATAAACGAAAAATAAATAATCAAAATAAAAATTTGATAAACAAAAAACATGTTATTGATAATAAGGCTGGGTTCACACTACAGTTTTGCAATCCGTTTTTGCAAACAAACGATGGAAAAACGGATGCCTTTGAGTGTATCCATTTTGATCTGTTTTTCAATTGACTTCCATTATAAAAAAAAAAAAGTTAAAACGCATCCATTTTTTTAACGTACACAAAAATAAGGTCAGCTACATCAGTAATGGGTTGGATTTGAAAAAAAGGGAGAAATCTTAATCTTTCCTTTGTGACCTGTTCTCTGTTTATGGTCTGGTTCTGGCTTTGGCGTAAAAAATCTGTCTGATAATCTGTCAGATATCTCTGTGTGTAAAACGACTGTTATGAAGGCAACTTTTCACACCCTTTTGGGTTTGGCTATTTTTAAAGGTCAATTGAATCTTGTTAATCGCTAGATAACGGCCACAAATAAACGTCAGGAACATTAATTTGACGTCTGTTGCGAACAATCATTTTATTATTCAATATTATATTTTTCAATACATTGGGTGAACTGACAGCGTTGTTTCTGTTGACTGCAGCGGAAATCATTAAAGAATAAAACACTGGTTTTTTTTTTAGATAAGATCAGTGGCCGTTATTTTAACAAAAAAGACAGTGTGTGAACATAGCTTAATAGTGCATCGCCTATTTCAGTGTACAGAATACTGAGGCCTTATTCACATGCCCGTAGTTCTGTCCCCGCTCCGTTCAAATGTCCATACGGATTTCTATCTTCAAAGCAGTGTTCTCTGAAATGCGGAGCACTATGGTCGCACATCCGTAGTGCAACCTACAATTGTGGGTTTGCAATTACGGGTCGCACATGTGAATGAGGCCTTACTTCCAACTACCACATTATTCTCAAGGGATTGAAGGGAGTTTTCCTAAAGGAAACAAGGGATTATGTTGATTCTGCAAGTCTTTTAGCTGTTTTGGTTATTGAGTCTCACAAATCTCCCATGCAGATGGTTTAATATCTAGTGATTTTAGGAAAAATGTGTTCTGGCATCACTTTTCTGCCAGTTCAGTTTTTTTTGTTGCATTTCTTTTCTCATTTTGTGACTATATTCTGTCCATTTCCTATTTCTTTTGTGCAGGACTCAAAAGAGTAGTGTTCCATGCTTTTAAGACTGAGACAAAAGAAATATCCGTCCGGGAAATGGACAGAATGTAGTCACAAAATTACTATTACTATGTCCTGCCCAAACAAGTCAATGGAGTCTTCCTGGGCTTCATGCTTGGCTTACTTCAGCATTTTTTATAGATTCCTGATGCGTAACCCGGTGTGGGTCTGAAAGGAAAATGTAAACCTAGCTTAGAAGCTCATAGGCCTAAAATACATAACACCATAAATAGGTGAGCACTTGGTAGATTAAAAAAAGAGCCCATTTATAAACCTTTTGTGTCATCTTTATTAGAGATGAGCGGACTTTTCAAAAGTTCGGTCCGATCGGACTTTCGGATTTTTTCGGAAAGTTCGGTCCAACCGAATTTCGAATTTCTTCGAATTTCATAGTTTAAAGCATCTACATGTCAGTAACATCATTATCTTTTCAATATCTCAAAGTAATTTTTTTTTTTAGACTTCAATATTCACCATTACAGGGTCTATGCAGGAAACTCACCATTACAGGGTCTATGCAGGAAATTTACCATTACAGGGTCTATGCAGGAAAAAGGTGACAAATGCAGTGAAGGAGCAGCAGTGGTCATTGGAGGCCAGTGGAGGTCCAGCAATAGTCATTTGAGGCAGTAGTCAACATGGAGGCCAGGCAGGAGCAGCAGTAGCCAACATGGAGGCCAGGCTGGAGCAACAGTAGTCAACATGCACTTTTTTTTAAGATACAATGCTATACACCTGAACCAGGTATTTTAGTCTCTCAGTATAAGACGGATGTGATATACACACTTTCAATCAGAAGGGTCCAAGTATAGAAATTGGGTATATAGCACTTTTTTTTAAGATACAATGCTATACACCTGAACCAGGTATTTTTGTCTCTCAGGATAAGACTGATGTGATATACACACTTTCAATCAGAAGGGTCCAAGTATGGAAATTGGGTATATATGTATATATATATATATATATATATATATATATATATATATATATAGCACTTTTTTAAAGATACAATGCTATACACCTGAACCAGGTATTTTTGTCTCTCAGGATAAGAGGGATGTGCTATACACACTTTCAATCAGAAGGGTCCAAGTATGGAAATTGGGTATATATATATATATATATATATATATATATATATATATATATATATATATAAAACACTTTTTTTAAGATACAATGCTATACACCTGAACCAGGTATTTTTGTCTCTCAGGATAAGACAGATGTGATATACATACACTATCAGAAGTATAGGACTTGTATATCTGTACTGCACATTTTGGTTCCATGCACCCTTTTCTGTCCAATGCCTAATCTATCTATCTTTCGCCCTCTCTATAGTTCTTTCTCAATCACTAGATGTTTCTCCTCTCTGCTTTCCTAATCTTTCCTTTCCTTTCCCACAATATCTTCTCAGTAGTTTGTAGTACACAATAGCAGCAGCAGCACCAGCAGCTTGCTTCCTCTCCCTCTACACACTGCGTGGTGCGGTCATGTGACCGCTCTTCTTAAAGCAATACCGACGTCACACAGGGGGTGGGCTAGTTCAAGATCCCTGCTGATTGGATGTGTTCCGGGCATCATGGGAAAGCGCTTTTCCCACCCAAAACACTTCCTGCTTTCTAGAATGGTGGCTGCCATTTTAGAAAGCAAGAAAAGTAAAATCGGAGCGAATTTCCAAAAATTCGAATCCGATCGGACTCGGATTTTTGGGAAAATCCGAACCGGATCCCATACAGGGCGAACCGGTTCGCTCTTCTCTAATCTTTATGTTGAAGAGGAGATTTTTTGAGAACAGAGTGATATAAAAGTAGAGGAGCTAACAGAATATTCTGTTCTGGGAATTAAAAGCCCCAAACTGTTGTCATGGGCTGCTACTTCAACACTCTTCCAAAGTAGGTACCGAGTAGCCTGAAACACATATACATAGGTACCCTGGAAATAAATGAATCTCTTACCCAGGCAGAAAGCAATGGGCAACAACAGTGTATGGAGTAACACTGCTGGGGTGCAGGGCACTCTTAGGGTAGTTGCGGAGGTGCTACTCTAGAACATGGAAGTTCATACAAATTCACGCTCGTGGAAAGTGTCGGCATTCCAGCTATCACCATTTGTATTGACTATATGAAATGATCTAATAAAGGACAATTTTTATCAAGTGAGTGCACTATCATTTTTGTCATTGTTCACTGAAAATAAATGACATACAAAGAAAACATTATTGGCACTACTCTCCAATTGTCCAATCACAATTCCTATATACACCTTCAGTATCCGAGTTCCCTTTTATCTCTATATGGTAAGTATCACAATGAAAAAGGAATTGACTCACATTTTGGTAGTCTTCAACACAATTCTTCGTTGTTCAAGGCAGATTCACCACTTAAATTTGCACCTCCTCAGCTACAGCCATCAAAGATGACGTGAAATAAGACATCCAACCCAACACATCTATGAGTCTTTGCTACATTGCCATTATCTAAAACAGTAATGTCCTTGGCAATATGCAAATGGAGGTTAGATGTTTTTTTTGCCTTTGAGTAAACAGCATAAACAGCAACTATAGCAAAAACACTGCAGCATTTTATGTTTGAACACTTTTACTTGATTCATAATTTTTTCCACGCTCATCATGATGTATGAGTTACAGGAAGGAATAGGTCCTGTAAGTATGCGGAAGAGTTTAGAAGTCTTTGTGTTACCAAAAATATTCTCCTGATCCTGCAAATCCACAACAGACTTTCACATTGTAACTGTGATCTGCAAGCTCCACATGTTAAACAGATGTTACGAGAGGCACAGTGCCGTCAGTACTTAATACTGCAAAGAAGGAACTGTGTGACCAGACCTATGGGGGAGGCTGCCCAATTTATCAGCTGCCCAGCACGCGATGTTTCTATTGGGGTACCAGGTTTGTGCTTTTTGAAAATGAGGAAGGAAAGATGACACCTGTGCAAATGCAAATATTGTCCAATGTCTACATCTGATCTAATGTCTACTACTATCAGGCAAAAGTAGAAAGTATTACATTTAGAATTGCACAGTAATGTCCTCCAGCATTCTGTCAAGCAGTGTCATACCAGCCCATTGTGGACCAGTCAACCTTCTGGAGTACTTAGTCTTACACTTTTTCTTTTTATGTCCACTTTAATAAGCCAGACAGCTGTTACTGTATGTCACACTTTTCTACATTTTACACAATGGTGTCTGGTGTTGCCATGGTTATTGCAAATAAAAGAAGAGTTCAACCTGTGAGCAACTTCCCGAGGTAGCAGGATACAGTTGCAATCCCTTTCTATCTGCAGTAAAAAAGATTGAGAACTTTTCATCAGTCCCACTACATTAAAGCCACATCACCAGTATACTCTAGCAAGCTGCCAAAGAGTATGCCAACATATACAGTAGCATGCTGCTTCTGGAGAGAAAATTGAGTTGGTGCTTTTGAGAACGGTACAGAAAGGGGCGTAGTTAGGATTCACGGGCCCTATAGTAAAACATTTTAAGGAGCCCCCCCTAAAAGCACTGCATATATATATATATATATATATATATATATATATATATATTATAGAGTGTATGATCTGTGATGTGACCAAAAAATAAAATCTCTTGTGGCCAGAGGAAGAATCCTGGCTGCAGCCACAAGAGCACAAGAGTGACTGGCAGACTAGCGAATGGCTGCTTGCTATGACAGTCCACTGTTTTTACCAATAAGGGCCCATTAGTAGTCCTTATGGTTAAAAGAGTAGGTGCAGAAGCAGACTACCTTTTGCTTAACCCCCTATGTACTGCAGTGTGTAAGTGACCCAAAGTTCAGAAGACAAAGAGATGTATCTGCTTTACTTCTGGTGCACTGATAACCCCTGACCTCTGCAAGGAGCCTTGCACATTTTCCTTTCCTACTTCATTGCACAGCTGGAGAACAGAGGTCAGAGGTTATCAATGCAGTGAAGCAGAGATCTGCTTGTTAACCCTTTTTTGTGTTGCAGCATGTAGGTAAACATTGGGTAACTTACACACTGCAGTACAAAAGGGATTAAGTAGAAGGGCACACACCCCTACCTTTTCCACCAAGGCCCCCTTCCTGCGCGGGCCCCATAGCAACTGCCTACCCTGCCTCTATGGTAGCTTCGCCACTGGGTACAGACACAATTACTATAAGGGTACTGTACATTGGATTTTCACTTTGCTCCGAGAAAATAATAAAATAATATGGTAAACGTCGAACAAGACCTGGTCATTGGTGCTAGAGTAGCTATTAAAAGATTTCCTAAAACTGCTAACCTTGTAAGGTTTTCTCTTGCAATGGTCTCAAGAGTATACTAATACCTGTGTCATTGATGGAAACAACTTAACAACATTGGTCAAAGGAGGATGCCAATAATCATTCTGACAAACAGTTGAGCACCAACTAACATGTCCAAAAACACAAACATATTAATTCAGTAAAGCATAAATACAATAGATACATGGAGTATGCATATCAGCTGACAAGCCTTTATTAGTTCCATCAGCTTGAAGACTTGTGAGCCGAAACGCGTATCTGTTGCATTTATGCTTCACCGAATGAACAGATAAGCATCCACGAGCATTGGTGAGTGGCAGGTCTCTCTCTATTTGGACTTCTCTATCTTGCGCACCACAGCTCTAGAGGGCCATTCCTCTCTTATACAAGGACAGAAATTGTCACTTCTTAGCATGGATTGGCTATAACAGTGGATGACCAGTTCAAGAGCCATTGATATGTAAGGGAAACAGAAAGGCTAGACTTCAGTGTGCAAAAGATCAGTGGTAAAGCACTGCCTGTTAGATTACTGTTTTACCATACAAATGGGAGGGTGAGAATTTGGTGAAAGCCATATAAACCATATATTCTCCTGTTAGTTGTTAACATCTCAGTCTGGTAAAGGTGGTGTAAGGTTGTGGGGAATGTTTGAACATTTGGGGCCAGTTCACACTGAGTAAATTCGGCGGAATTCCGTGGCGGAGAGCCTCAATGTCAGACAGAGACTCTATGGGAGGGCTCATGTGCCTTCATTCTCTTCTGCTCTCCTCCACTCTTCGCTCAAAGAATTGGCATGTCAATTCTTTGAGCGGAGAGGGGAGGAAGCGGAGGCGCACGCGTCCTCCCATACAGACAATGCAGGACACTGAGGCTGGTGGAATTCCATGACAGACAGCTCCGCTGTGAAATTACACCGAATTTATTCAGTGTAAACTGGCCCTTGGACAGTAGACCAAGCAGATTCATGCATTTGTGGTAGCTGTTTTTCATATGGTGGAAAGATGCTTTCAGCAGGACAATGCAACCTTGCCTAGGGTTGTATAGTGATGGACTGATTCTGGGAACATGACAGTGAGCGTTTTTTCTCTTTTCTCTGGCCTTCTCAGTCCCCAAATCTTAATCCTATAGGGCATATCTGGCATGAAGTAGAATGGGCTGTTCAGAGCATATCAGTATGCGCATTTAGCTTGTGGCAATTGAAAAGCTGTCTTGTCCTTTGGGGCCAATATTCTTGCAGAGCCATTTTAACATCTAGAGGAATCTATAACACTATGAATAGCTGTGCTTGTGGAGGTCAAAGGAGAACCAACGCACAACTAGATGGGTGCCTCTAATAGACTGGTGATCCAGTGTATGTGGGTGTAAGAATACTAATATTTGGTCATAGTATGGCGTCTTCAGTGCGGTGTCTGGCGGCAATGCATGCATTTATTTTAAGTCAACATGAAAAGACATATTAAGTCCAAGATCTGGAATATATTGCAAAAATCTGTCTTAAAGGGGTTAAACTAATCAAGAAACCCACTAATAATTCTACCACCATGAATTGCTGAACCTCACATTATAGCATTATAACACCCTGTCAGAGCCTGCTGCTGCTCTCATTTTAATCTTTCAGTTCCCACCCAACTTCACTACAAATTGATAGAATTATTTGGTAATAAAATGTACTATTGCTAATTATTACATTTTTTTCAAACTCTTTTTCAAACCTTGTTCTCCAAGCCATAATAATGTGGAGTTAAAGCACATTGTGATTCCTACATATTCAAATTAAAGTTATTACATCATTTCAGATTTTTATATGGTGCTGTACAACTATTTCTATCAACTTATACTGCTGTTTTTCTACAGGAAATAATAGAATCATACATTATAGCTGATAACTTTTTCCTGATGGTGCCCCCAGGTTATGGGAATTTCTTCTAAATCTGTAGAATAGTGCACCGCTGTGAGTATAATTCCACTTTCTGGATGCATGGCGCTTGTGACAGACTGCACTGACCTACTGATTACTCTGCACACAGACCTCATTCGCAGGCTTCAGATCCCGCAGTGCAGATGATGTGGGAGCAGCTGCCAGATCAATTCAAGAGACGAGAGCACTCACTGTTCGGTTCATGTACAGTATCTCATCTTAACTGCATCTCAGGATGGATTTTAAACAGCAGGAAAGCTGCTACATTGCCAGTGGCTAAGAAACTGTAGTTAGCATAGCTGTCACAACACAAAGGGCAGGGTTGTCCCTTTTGTACACGGTGTCATGGGAGATTGCAGCGTGTAGAGAGCAGTGATGGACAGTACAACCTTAGGCATGTATAAAGCCTGGTGTCTATGAAAACATTATATGTACCATTTAAGCATGCATAAGGATGGGCCAAATGAAGAATAAACATTTTATTTATTTAGCCGCATGTCCATTGTGTTAGCTGACATGTTCTGTGCGGACGCTATTCAATGAATAATGGACGTAGAAAAATGACATGTCAGTTTTCGTGTGGCCAGATGGAATTCCGGCCAGAGTGTACACTATGGGGGAGATTTATCAAAGGGTGTAAAATTTAGACTGGGGCAAACTGGCCCCAGCAGCCAATCACAGCTCCTCATTCCTTTCACCAGAGCTGATTGGTTGCTGTGGGCAGTTTGCACCAGTCTAAATTTTACACCCTTTGATAAATCTCCCCCTATGTGTATACACTGCAGCCAGGATTCCATTCATTCACATACAACGTATGTTTTGTATAAATCACAGCCGTTGTTGCAAATTGCAACAACAGCCGTGATTTATACAAAACATACGTTGTGTGAACGTAGCCCAAGACTACATTCATATTACATTTTAGCATTAGGTAGTTAAACATCAATATCCTTTCAAGAAGTGATGCAGGTGTTTAGCCTCTCAATAGGCCCATAAGATTTCAATGGTCAAAACATAGTCTGTTACACCGTCCAGCCCTTTTTAAAGATATATGACGGAGCAGTTATTATGCACAAATTACAATGATTCAATGATGTTAATGTGTGCTTCTAGGGGATAATAATTTCTTTTCACTATACATTGCACTCTAAAGAGCAGTAACTGTCAGAATCAATAAAATCTGACTACCACAAGAACTCCATGCCCCTTTAAATTCTGTACATTAATGTAAGATAAAAAAAAATGTAAAATTGACTCTCTAAAACTGCTTGCAGTGGTGGACAAGTAGCAATGAAGACAGGGTGCAGACAGCAACACCAGCAAGGAATGGTATGATGGACAACCAAAACTAGGAGTGGATTGAAAATACAGAAAGGCTATGTTCACACACTGTTGAAATTGAGTGGATGGCCGTCATTAAATGGCAAATAATTACTGTTATTTTCAAACAACGGCCTTAATTTGCCATTAAATAGCGGATCCACTCAACTTCAACAGTGTGTGAACATAGGTTTTCTGTGTTTTCAATCCATTCCTGGTTCTGGTTGAAAAATACTGACCAAAATACTGAGCAAAAATTCTGTGTGTGAACATAGCCTAAAAAGGTATTCCAGCTTTTAAAGCTACTCTGTACCCACAATCTGACCCCTCCAAACCGCTTGTACCTTCACATAGCTTCTTTTAATCCAAGATCTGTCCTGGGTACCATTCGGCAGGTGATGCAGTTATTGTTCTAAAAACAACTTTTAAACTTGCAGCCCTGTGCCAAATGGCCATGGCCTAGAGTGTCTATGCATTAGGCTGGCACCACTTCTCTGTCCCTCCTCCCCACCCTCTTCATCATTAGGAATGCTACAGGCAGATTGTTTCCTATTCAAATAGTGCCAGTCGCATTCCTAATGATGAAGAGGGTGGGGAAGAGGGACGGAGGGGTGGTGCCAAGTTAGGGCACAAATACTCTAACCCATGGCAGTTTGACACAGGGACAAAACCTGCATCACCTGCTGAACGAACCACAGGACAGATCTTGGTTTAAAAGCAGCTATCTGAAGGTACAAGTGGTTTGGGGGGGACAGATTGTGGGTACAGAGTTGCTTTAAGTTTTTGTTTTTTACAAATGTGCACAAGAAACAACAAAAAAAGGCACCAAGCTTATCTGTCTCAATCCCTGCCATTACCGTTATATTGGCTACCGATCCCCACTATTTCCTGTGATCAAGTAATCCCTGCAGGAACAGCTAAGCCAATCACTGGACACAGTGGTGACTTTCCTCTGCCAATGATTGACTGAGCAAGCACCTCCTGCATAGAAAACACGTCATGAGAACTAGCAAGCAACAAGAAGTAGTGGGCACCGGGGCGGTCAGAACAGCAACAGCTGGGGTTCGGGGCAGGTTAGTTTGAGGGCTTTACCCATTTAAACAAATTATAGTTTCTTACTCCATTAGGATCCATATTTTCAGACTTCAGGTTCTATGGCTATATAATGAAAGAGTAGCGTGTGTCCATAGGGTAAGTGAAATGTGCTTGATTTCTGATACCTGTGTATGTTTCATAATGATCATTAGGAGAACAGTGTTGTATATCCTTTTAAGACACACTAGAAGCAAAGAGTAGTGTTATCTTCCTGTATCTGTCATTGTACTCATGTGATATGTCACCATGATACAGCATTTGACAAAATGTTTTATCTCTGGACCTTAGAGATTCCAACCTTTCCCTGCTCACAATCTTTTTTATATTAGGACATCTCAGATCTATGTAATATTCCTATGTGCTTCCTTTCTGCACAATTACTTTCCAGCCTTTACCATGCCATATACTTTTTTCTCCTGTTCCTACCCTGAAAAACACTTTAACTCATCATTAAGGAGAATCTACTACTACTAGAAGCACCAGGGGATATGTACTTGGTACAGTCAAGCATTAAATTGTTTTTTTTTTCTTTACTTGCTCAGCTTCATATTGCAGGGCATGAATACAAGCACCCCCTGTAAGCAATCTGGCATGTCTGTTGTGCTGTCAAAGAAAGTTATGCTACTTAAGCAGGTGCAAGCCTAAAAATGAAGCATTATGTTTCGTGAGAGGGAGCTAAAGAGAGTGGAATTTGTGTTATATTTTCTCTGCCTTGTTTATGCTTCCGATGTGAAAATTAGTTTTCTAATGAATTTTTTAACTTTGTTACATTTATAATATTAATATGTAATAAAGTTCCTTGGCTTAACTTTTTCCAGCATGGGCCAGTTTTTGGCAAAATAAAAGCTGCTGTTATTTTCATTTTGCTCAAAAATTTGCAATTTTTTTCTGTGCGTTAGACAAAAATTTTTGGTACTTCTATATACCAGTTTTCTGGTATGATCAATGATAAATTACTTATGTAGTTATTGTATTTCCCTGGATACTTAAAGAGGACTTGTCACCCCCCCCCCCGGCCGACCCCCCAGTGGAGCACAATATACTTACCCCGTGCACAAAGTCCCACTCCTAGACCCACTCCCGTTGCAGAGATATCGCCGTCGGAAGCCCAGAGATGAGCCTGATGCTCATAGAGAATGAATGGAGCCGTCATTCTCTATGATCGTCAGTCTTATCTCGGAGGAGCGTGTGCTGGGCTTCCGACGGCGATGTCTCAGCAATGGGAGCGGGTCCAGAAGCAATACTTCATGCACGGGGTTAGTAAAAGCATCATGGGGGGTTGGCCGGGCTCTGCCCCGGCACAAGGGGTGACAGGTTCCCTTTAAGAGTATTTAACAGAAGAGTGCTAACCATTTACCTATCCATGGTTAGTAAATTGATGTCTTCTTAGATGAGGAAGAAAACACAAAACTATAGGTTATTGGCTGATATGACAATGCACGTGTCATGTGTCATCTCAGCTAATCAGCGACTGCAACCAAGTCCCAGCTCAGCTGCTGATTGAGGAAGACAGGGAAAAGACTGGAGGGTAAGTTAACCGTAATGGAGCACAGTCTGACCACAGGGGGTTAAGTTAACTCCCTGAGGACCAGACTGTGGAGTTTTTCTCACATTCACATAAAAGTGCCACTAAAAACACCATAAGCATAAGCTATGGCATTTTTTAGTGGAGAAAAATACTTCCATTAAAATCTATGAAAGAAAAACGCCAGTTTGCACAACAAATGGCAAACCCTCAGTATGCTGCATTTTCATAAGGAGGAGAGAAAAAGCCACCCCAAAAAAACATCATGAGGCAAATTTATCAAAGAGGTGTAAAGTAGAACTGGCTCAGTTGCCCCTAGCAACCAACCAGATTCCACTTTTTTTCCTCACAGATTCTTTGGAAAATGAAAGGTGGTATCTGATTGGTCGCTAGGGCCAACTGTAACAATTCTACTTTACACCAGGTTTATTAACCCCCCCCCCCCCTCATGTGTGTAAGGCAAATTATAAACTTCTATTGACTTCTAGATAATTCTGAATTCCCTGCTGCTCACAATGGAGAGTGCGGCCGGAGCCACACACTCCTTTGGGAGCACTGAGAGGGATTTCTGCAACCTCTATTCAGCAAATAACGGACGCAGAAAATTGACATGTAATTTTTTTGCGTCGCCGCTTGGGATCCCGGCCGGAGTGCATACAATGTGTATACACTCCGGCTGGGATTCTATGCTTTCACATACAACATGTGTGCTGTATAAATCATGGCCGTTGTTGCAACGGCTGTGATTTCTACAATACATAAATTGTGTGAACATAGCCTAAGCCTGGAAAATTGGATAAACCCCTTTAGAGTACAAACACACTGGGTGGATCCGCAGCGAGACCTGCTGCAGATTCCTGCCCAGTACAGTCTATGGGCTGACAAACTCGCAGCAGGATGCACATCCCGCTGCGAGTTTGTCCGCAGCCCGCCCTGTTAACCGCCCGGCCGCCGGAGCCTATACTATGCTTTACACAGTCCACGCTCCAGCTTGCTTCGGGGGTTCCCAGCACGTCCCGCTCAGCCGACCAGTGCGCTGCCTCGGTGGTCTAAGCGGGACGTTAAGACTGTGATGCAGTTATTGTCCTAAAAACAACTTTTAAACTTGCAGCCATGTGCCCAACAGCTCTGGCTTGGAGTATCTGTGCCCAAACTTTCACCACCCCCTCCTCCCTGCCTCTTCACCATTTTTCCTATTCCAGTGAAAACTACACATGTGCCTTAAAGGAGAAGTCCAGCAAAATTTTGTATTTTGTATTGTCCCCCAAAAGTTATACAAATCACCAATATACACTTATCTCGGGAAATGCTTATAAAGTGCTTTTTTCCTTGCATTTCCTACTGCGTCAAGGCTTCACTTCCTGGTTAAAATGGTGATTTCACAACCTGACTGCCAGAGCTGTGCGGGCTGTGGCTGCTGAAGAGGAAGATGGCAAAGGGACACTGAGGGACACAGGGGGACACTGAGCATCCCTCTGCTATCATCCTCTCCAGCAGCCAAAGCCTGCATAGCTCTGGGAGTCGGGTCGTGACATCACCATTTTATCCAGGAAGTGAAGCCTTGATGCAGTAGTAAGTGCAGGGGAAAAAGCACTTTATAAGCATTTCCCGTAATGAGTGTATATTGGTGATTTGTATAACTTTTGGGGGGCAAAACAATACTTTAATAAAAATGTTCGCCAGACTTCTTTTAAGTAACTAATTTTACTATGATATGATTTACTTACTATTAGTTTTGAGCTTCTGTTATTAGATTTCACCAACTTATTTTTACAAGACAATTAACACTATATAAATATATTGATTTGTATAACATTTGGGGGGCAATACAATACTTTCTCCAGATTTCTCCTTTAACGATCCAGCCCATGTGCCATGCTGACACAGGTGATGAATAGGAAAAAATCTGCCTGGAGCATTCCTAGTGATGAGGAGGGTGGGGAAGAGGGACAGAGAGGTTGTACTAGCCATACCACAGCCGTTTGACACAGGGCTGCAAGTTTAAAAGAAGTTTTTTGGGACAATAACTGCATCACCTGCCAAACGGACCCCAGGACAGATCTTGGATTAAAAGCAGCTATCTGAAGGTACAAGCGGTTTGGCCTGCCTAATGCATACACGATCTAGGCCACGGCCGTTGGGCACAGGGCTGCAAGTTTAAAAGTTGTTTTTTTAGGACAATAACTGCATCACCTGCCAAATGGACTACAGGACAGATCTTGGATTAAAAGCAGCTATCTGAAGGTACAAGAGGTTTGGGGGGGTCAGATTGTGGGTACAGAGTCACTTTAACATTTCCCCCCACCCACAGGATAAACTAGTATATAATCACAGAGGCACTATCTCCTGGGACCCCTGTGCAGTCTCAAGAACTGGATTCCCAATACATGAACACTGGCACTCTATTACTCTATTCATTGTCTTTAGGACTACCAAAGCTAGTCGAGTAAAGTGCTCTAAAGCTTCAGGAATTCCCTCTTTAATTGTACACTTATACCTTATTCTGTTGATAAGGGAATGATGGCACATTCCTTTTAAATCAATGGCTGTGGTGGGCTCCATAGAGTTGTAGTCGCCACTCATAAGTTAACATTTTATCTGTAGACCAAGTTTTTTATTTATTTTTCCCAGGATCTGTCTATGGAAACAACATACTGGTTGTATACCAGGTTGGAATGCAATGTAATCCCTGCCTAACTTATTATACTGTTCATGATTCTTTCAATGAAAATGAATAAATAAAAAAAAAAAATATATATATATATATATATATATATATATATATATATATATAAAATCACAGAATATTCATTGATCTTCTGTCATGTTTGACTGATGGATGTAGATGTGACAAATTGTATATATAATTCATTCTGTCACTTCTTACTTTTAAGTCTATAAAACCTTATAAAGCATTTCATATGAAAAGTTTAAAAGAGTTTTCTCATCTCCCCTTGATTCAGCCCGGCAAGGCTGTGTTCCGCTCTCAATTCCTGGTTTGGCGCAGGGGCAGAGGGGGAGGCAGTGGTTGTGAGAACGGGGCAGGGATCAGCTTTGCATCCCTTTAAGAAAAATGTTCTATGTTTTTATTTCCTTTATTTTGTAGTGCCTTTCTGACAGCTATAGTACACATCTCTTTGGAACCAGTATGGAAATGTCTTCACATGGGGTAAGGATGGACAGGAAGATTTTTTTTTTATTAGTTTTGGGAAAATCTGTTTCACTCATGTTATCTTGGCATTGTTTTATGCAATGAGATTACTTTATATTTAATCTCAAGTTTTAACATTAGAGCTATAGTATAGCTAAATTGGCAGGGAGATGCTTTACAGGAAAGCAAGAAAGAATGATTAAATATTGACCAATTTAAAGTGTACTTATAGCTATAACTTTTAAAATCAACAGTAGATGTGATATAAAGCAAGTTTGCAATTACAATAAATTCTCAGTTATCATGCTACCAAGTTACCAAGCTATACTTACTTGTATTCAGGTCCAGTTTCCTGAAGGCAGCTTTTTATTCTTGTGCTGGTTGGGGAAAAAAGAGACTAAACATTGGGAGTCTAAATCATCTGTGCACTCACAGAGAAGACAGTTATTTGATTGACAGACTGAGATCCAATCCCTGTCAAGGGTATCTCAAGCAGGGCCCTCCTCTCAATCCCAGCCTATCAGAGGCCTTATTCTATTTCCCCCAATCCTAGAGCTCCATGGGAATATTTGAGGTAAAGTGAAACCAATTCAGATCAGATAAGATTGGAGTTTGTGTCAGTGTAGTGCAGTCCGGTTCCAGTGAGTGAGTTAGTAATCATAGAAAAGACTTCCAGAACCAGCCATTTCTTGCTAAAGAAACCTTAGGGAAGTAAAAGAGGTAGGGGACTACCTTATTCACAGGATATCAAAGGAGTTTTCAGAAGGATTTTACAACAAATTAAATGCAAGCCAGCAGCTAGTTAAGTGCAACTTTCAAGCAGAGACTCTGCTGCCAGTGCTAGGATACCTAAGGGCCACCCTGATGGCTAGCTTGCCCAGATTTGAGGCCTGCGTTACTAATCTGGTGTTACTCAGTGGAAAGTATAACAATTATAACAATTAACTTTTTTTTCCCATGAGGCTTTTCTGTAATTATTTGCTATGTATACATTGCATTTTTGTAATATTTCTTAAACAATAATATTTTTCATTTAATCATTTTGACTTTCTTAAAGAAACAAAACAGGTGGTCTCTTACTACTACAGCATTTTATTTCTAGCTTACCAACGTGTAATGATATTATGCCTTGCCATTTGTGAAGGGTTGCTAAATGCATTCCTATGAATGGAACATTATAAATGCATGGTTCTTTCCAGCCAGCAACATAGGCAAAAAGCATTAGGGAGGGTAGTTCAGGTCACAACTAAACCATTGGCATAGTTGTACTTGAAAACAAGTTCAATGTCTGTCACATGTTCTGACACTCCATGTTTCCAAACTCAGTAGTCATTCTAAGATCATGGAAAGAAGCAGCTCCAATTGCCAGAGATGAACAATATAACACAGAGGAATGTAGGAGATTAGCAGCCATGCTCCTTCAGTTCACAGAGCTTGGAAAATGGGAGGAAGTAGCATCTATATTTTTAGACGATTATGTCTTCAACTTGCATATTTGCATATTTTGGAAAGGTCATGCTGATGTCTGACTGTAACAGATTAAGAAGTGGAGGGAAAAAATCTTTGCACAGCAGCTGGCAATGTGGTTACATTCATTGGCAAATACTGAGTCTGTATTATATATCATGGGATTGGCTTTCAAGATGAACACATAATAGTAAACCACTGATCAGTGTGGAAAATATGCTCAAAATGCCAAAAAGACTTAAAGAAATTCATCCCATGTGGGCTCACGAATTGGAAGCATAATTTAAAGGTGTCAACAACAGCATATGTTTACTATGCTACATTGTTCCAGAGAAAAGCATTTCATGGGATACATCTCCTTGCTTAACAGATGGATATAGACAATTTCATCTGCACAAGTTCAGTCTGATTGCTATTTGCACTGTGAATGAGAATCACTCCCTCCTTTGTACTAAGAGGATGAATGACAAATACATGCAGGTGTCTCAATGCATTGTGGAAAACACGGAAAATTCTGAGACGTTTGTGTTGTTTTTCTGTTGTTTATTTTTTGTCAAGCTATTTTTTTTGTAGAATTAACAACACAAGGGGTAGTTGTCAGCTCGGTAAAGACATTAAGGATCATGAAATAAAACAGAAGGTTTTATCTAGGCCACTAAAAACCTCATGACAGCTCTGAGCCGAAAGACCCGGTCTGTTTTCCTCAGTCGAGCCAACAGCAAAATGTTTCTTAATCACTACGTTGAAAAGGAAAAGTGGTAGCAAGGCAGGAATCCGTAGTTCTATTATTCCGGTATGGCTGTGGTCCAGAGCTGATTATTTCACACAGTCACACTGCAACATTCAGCATTATTACAGTCAGTAATACGAAAAAAAGATTTTTGTTTAGTTCAAAGAACACGTACAATGGCCCAGAATGGTGCATCTTGACATATTTTTGGGGGGGATCTTTTCTTTAAACATAATTGGCCACATATTGATCATAAAAACCATTCATCTCTCCAACTCTGCAGTGTTTGCCTTCACGTTTCACCTCTTCCACTGCACCTGGCCAAATGAGAGTGAGAACGAGAAATTGTCGTAATCCAATCTGACTCGCTAATTAGACCATCTGTTAGAAGGTGTATATTTTTCACAGTCATATTGTTAGAAATTTGCATATTTTAAACCCTTCTTCATGATAGATTTTCATTTAATTTTTACACTGATTATTTTCCAAGTTCATAGCCTTACCAGTTATTAATTATTGTATTTTACTGTAGTACCCTACAACATTTCTCATCAACCCTGTTTCTGCCAGGGGTCTAGTAAAGATACAGCTTAGGGAGCCTCGACATGTTTCATTGTTTTTATTCAGTGTGATAGGATGGTGCAAAAGTAAAGGCCTGTAGTCAGCTGCAATTCATGATGCAAACTGCTGACACTGCTAAATAGCTGTTAGGTCAAGGGGACACACAATACCTTTAATGTAGCTATCTGTGCTTCCAAAATGCTTTCATTCTCTGGCACAAAGTGTCAAGTGGCTTTCCTGAGCTCCAGAAGTGCTAAAGGCTGTCACACTTCCCTGCTCCCCCTCCCATACCTATACCTACTTGATTGACAGTCAGCTGGAAGCTGAGCCCAAATCTCCCATTTGCACACAGCTTGGATGAACAGCACAGGATTAAGATTTAGAACCAGAGTTGAACGCTGACTGTAAATCAAGCAGAGTTATGGAATATGAGGTGAAACAAGGATACATTACAACTTTCAGCACTTCAGGAGCTTAGAAAAGCCTCTTTGACACTTTACACTAGAGAATAGAAGCATTTTCATGTTATGGAAGCACACACAGATATATGAAAGGTGCCATGTGTCTCCTTGATCTAATGGCTATCTAACAGTGTCAGCAATTGGAAACATGATTTGCAGACGACAGATTAAACTTAAAGTAACATTCACGTTAAATGGCCAGTAACTAAAAATCTGAATGTTAGTACCAATCACAGCACAGCTTTAGTTTTCAAGGGTCAAATAAGATAGATAGTGTGTCTTGTAACTTAAATAAATTTGTGTCATGCTCTCTTAATTATGAATACAGCAGCTATAGATTTGCACCATCCTTTTTGAATCCCTCTATATTTTTAATTTTACAAATATTATTTGTGGAGTAATTTAAAAAATAAATAGGTAAAGAAAACACAACTTAGTCATTTTGTTCCCCTTTATTTTCTGTCTTTTTCTTATTATACCATATAAATAATTAGATATATTTCAAAGTTGCAAAACTTTTTCTCACACGGTAAACCAATAAAGACACATTTTGGCCATGCAAATGGCCATCAGCAAAGAAAAAGGTATAATTAGTTTTATCGAATTTACCGATCACCTCTCTGTCATATCTGCAACTCTGTATCTGATGTGAAGGTGACAGCTGAGTGACACTGGTCAGAAGATTTGAGGCTTTGCAATGGATACCCATAATGTTATTCTGATGCTATAAAATTCCTTCCTTCCTTCCTTCCTTCCTTCCTTCCTTCCTTCCTTCCTTCCTTCCTTCCTTCCTTCCTTCCTTCCTTCCTTCCTTCCTTCCTTCCTTCCTTCCTTCCTTCCTTCCTTCCTTCCTTCCTTCCTTCCTTCCTTCCTTCCTTCCTTCCTTCCTTCCTTCCTTCCTTCCTTCCTTCCTTCCTTCCTTCCTTCCTTCCTTCCTTCCTTCCTTCCTTCCTTCCTTCCTTCCTTCCTTCCTTCCTTCCTTCCTTCCTTCCTTCCTTCCTTCCTTCCTTCCTTCCTTCCTTCCTTCCTTCCTTCCTTCCTTCCTTCCTTCCTTCCTTCCTTCCTTCCTTCCTTCCTTCCTTCCTTCCTTCCTTCCTTCCTTCCTTCCTTCCTTCCTTCCTTCCTTCCTTCCTTCCTTCCTTCCTTCCTTCCTTCCTTCCTTCCTTCCTTCCTTCCTTCCTTCCTTCCTTCCTTCCTTCCTTCCTTCCTTCCTTCCTTCCTTCCTTCCTTCCTTCCCTTCCTTCCTTCCTTCCTTCCTTCCTTCCTTCCTTCCTTCCTTCCTTCCTTCCTTCCTTCCTTCCTTCCTTCCTTCCTTCCTTCCTTCCTTCCTTCCTTCCTTCCTTCCTTCCTTCCTTCCTTCCTTCCTTCCTTCCTTCCTTCCTTCCTTCCTTCCTTCCTTCCTTCCTTCCTTCCTTCCTTCCTTCCTTCCTTCCTTCCTTCCTTCCTTCCTTCCTTCCTTCCTTCCTTCCTTCCTTCCTTCCTTCCTTCCTTCCTTCCTTCCTTCCTTCCTTCCTTCCTTCCTTCCTTCCTTCCTTCCTTCCTTCCTTCCTTCCTTCCTTCCTTCCTTCCTTCCTTCCTTCCTTCCTTCCTTCCTTCCTTCCTTCCTTCCTTCCTTCCTTCCTTCCTTCCTTCCTTCCTTCCTTCCTTCCTTCCTTCCTTCCTTCCTTCCTTCCTTCCTTCTCTTGTGCATATCTCACCCCTCTCTTTTCCAGCCTGACAGTGCCTCCCTTTACCGCATCTCTTTCAGACTATAGATGTTAAAACATGGAACAACCAACACCTCCCCATCCTGTTGCCCCTCTGTTCATCTAACTTTATCACCGGTGTTGGTTGCTCAAAACATTCCCCGTTTACAGCACACGAAATATTTTCCCTTTTCTCTTTCTCTTTTTCAGTATCCGCATTTTCCAAACCCCCTCCCACCCTATCCCCCCAACCTTCCTCACCCCCGGGGCAGGGCAGAAGCAATAAACAAACAAATAATACTTTAACTTCCCTTCTTCCATCCCTCCACAGTGGATATAGTGGGTGCAATTTACATTCTAATTATCTGAATTAACTATTTATTTTTAACGTTCGTTTTTACCAGAGTGTCTTCTCTCAACCAGACAAGTGCTGGAGAAAAGTGGACCTCCTTCCCATTCTGTTTTTATCTCATGTATTATACACCAGTAATTTTGTTGGTCTTGGCATGTCTGCTACATTTGTAACCATTCTGCCTGTTCGCAACCACATCTGGCACAGTTTGCTGTCTCTTTTTTCTTTATCTTGTATAAAAGCTGTGGGGTGTGGTAAAGCATGTGTACAATATTGAATTGAATAATATGTTGATTATAGTTTGCTAATGCCCTCCACGACACATAATATTCTGTCCTATTGGGTCTCCATCATAGGCCCAAGATCTTCCCATATTTTTCTCCCTTTAACTGGCATTTTTTGTATAATTTCTTTACCTTTCCTATATACTGTATGTTAGACAGTCCTCATCTTTGATTTGTATCTGTTAATATTAAAGGGGTAGTGCGGCGCTCAGAAATTATTCACAGAATAACACACATTACAAAGTTATACAACTTTGTAATGTATGTTATGTCTGTGAATCGCCCCGTTCCCCGTGTCTCCCCACCCCCTCCCGTGTACCCGGGAGTGTGGTGCATTATACATTACCTGATCCGTGTCGAGGGCCGAACGTCATCTTCGGACGGACGGCAGAGTCGCTGCCGCCCGTCCC
Organism: Dendropsophus ebraccatus; assembly: GCF_027789765.1. Classification (NCBI taxonomy): domain Eukaryota; kingdom Metazoa; phylum Chordata; class Amphibia; order Anura; family Hylidae; genus Dendropsophus; species Dendropsophus ebraccatus. Next base: position 55,608,449 of record NC_091462.1, read on the forward strand.
CCCTCCGCCGCGTCACAGCTGTGCTCAGCCGCGATTGGCTGAGCACAGTAATGCTCAGCCAATCGCGGCTGAGCATCGGATGACGCTGCAGAGGGCGGTCGGCATTCGGAACAGCCGGAGCTGTTCGCCGTCCGCCCGAAGAAGACGTCGCCGAATGAAGATAGAAGACTGGTGTCGGCACGTGACAGGTATGTATAGCGTACCACACTTCCGGGTACACGGGTGGGGGTGGTGGGACACAGGGAAGGGGGCCATTCACAGACATAACTATTCTGTGAATAATTTCTGAGCGCCGCACTACCCCTTTAACCTAATTCTTCTTTTCTTTGAATTGTATCTGTTAATTTCAACCTAATTATGTCAGGCATGTTTTCTACCTCGAAAACAGTTTCTTTCCTTTGTACTATGTCAATGTAAATGTCTTTTTCAGAAATCAATAAATATCAATAGTAGAAGTGATTTTAAGAAACTCTGTAATCTGTTTTATTAAGCAAAAGAGTTTACTTCTGTATTCAAAAGGCTGTTTTCCTACCTCCATCATGCTCTATTGAGAGGGGAAGGGTCGAGTGAGGTGAGTGAGCACGGAGAGGAGAAAAGGCAGCACTTTACAAAACACTATATCTGCAATTTTATCAACTTCCCAGACTTTGAATCAAGCATCTTATGTGCCAAGACCATCTCCAAACTGTGCAGGCTGCTTGTCTGCTCTCCCTGCTCACTCATCCCCTCGACCCCTCCCCTCTCCCTAGGTTATAATCGACTCAGCAAACCCATCTGCACTTTTCTCATGAAACATATTACAGAGTTTCTGAAAATCGCTTGTATTCTTAATTTCGGCAAAAAGAAAAAAAAATAAACAACGGTTCCTTTACTTTTGTTATGCTGGCCATGTCACATGTCTATCCTATTTTGATTTTATTAAATTCTGCCAGGTACATGCTCTGCCACAGCAGTATAAAATTAACCTTTCATACGCAACAATTTTTTAAAGCTACTTCCAGCTCTCTAGCATCAACTTAACTGTCAGGTAATGTTCCCACGCCTTACTTTCTAGCTGACGTGTCTTGAGAACTTCCATTATATCACACCATTGCCCTTCTGATTTCTCTACCAGATACTTACCATAAGCATTTTTACCTGTATTACAACATTTAGAGCATCTCACTAAGCACTGTTAATGATATAACTTGCAGTTTGCACATCAACATGAGTGAAAAGTGTTGGGCAAATGTTCATATCTGAATTGATGAAAACTGTCCTGTGTCCAGTCACTGTCTAGTACCTTGACACACAGGATGCCCACTTAGCCAATCACTCTGAATGTCACTAGTAAGCGATGAGCAGTGGGAATTCAGGCACTTTTAAACAACAAGGAATCTGGCTGGTGTATATTCTTTTTTATTTTTAAGGCACCTGACATTTTTTTTTCCTTTCCCCGGGCAATTCCTTTAACACTCATATTACTGCTGCTACACCTTGAGCACCTACTTTTCATAGATTTATGAACGGCTGTATCATTACAGTCCTATGACCAGTCCTGCAAAGATCTAAACACATCTTCCCCACTCCCGGCATCATATTGATACATGATGTCGCACAGTGAGTCATTCCATTTTATTGCTTACCCACCCGTGGTTCTGTGTTTCAAATGTGTGAATAAGGCTATGTTCACAGACTCCACTGAGGTTTAAGGAAAATTAGCCAGCAGCTCACTCCAGTAGCGGATTATAATAGTTCTGCCATGTTTTGCAAAAAATCTCTGCTATTTTACTGCAATTTTGCACAAATGAATCAGAGCAAACCTGCAGCCCGAAGACAAATCAGTAATATTCAGGGTATATCCTGGATACATTCAGTAACAACAGGGTACATAATGAAGGACCTTAACACGTGACTATGATGTCACCATAAAAAAGTCTGGGGTTGGGTGCACCCAGGCATGCTCCCCCTGATGTCACAGTTTCATTGACATTGTTTAGGGAGGTTTCATGGGAGACTTGGTGACCTCCAAGTAGTCGAATTTGGATTTCCAAGTGCCTCAAATTTTTTTCCCATAGACTATAATGGGATTGAATATTCGTTCGAATAGTCGAATATCGGTGCTTGTTCACTTCGAATTCTTGAAAGTCGAATATTTCACTACTCGCTCAACTCTAATAATAATGTAATCCACATTAAATAATAAACCATGAAAATACTATACATAGAAGGAAGCCAAAATACAGGTAAACGGGTTATCCAGTCATAACCTAACATATAGGTCCCCTTACCTATTATTTGATGGGGTATTCAGATATATAATTTTTTTCTTTTGTTTCTGAGACTTTTGACTTAAATCTTTTTCTTTTAAACAAGCTGGTTTCAGAAAGTTATACAGATTTGTAATTTACTTCTATTTAAAAATTTCATGTCTTCCCATACTTATCAGCTGCTGTATGTCCTGCATGAAATGTTGTTTTCTTTTCAGTCTGACACAGTGTTCTCTGCTACCACCCCTTTTTGAGACAAAAACTGTCCAGAGCAGTGGCAAATCCCCATAGAAAGCCTTTCCTGCTCTGGACAGTTCCTGTCTCGGACAGAGATGTCAATGGCTGCAGAACATACAGCAGCTGATAAGTACTGGAAGGCTTGAGATTCTTAAATAGAAGTAATTTTCAAATCTGTATAACTTTCTGAATTTGACTAGAAAAATTTTCAAAAGTCCCAGAAACAAAAGGGAAAATGACATCTGAATACCCCATCAAGTAATAGGTAAGGGGACCTATCTATTAAAGGGGTAGTGCGGCAGTAAAGAATTATTCACAGAATAACACACATTACAAAGTTATACAACTTTGTAATGTATGCTATGTCTGTGAATGGCTCCCTTCCTCGTGTCCCACCACCCTCGCACATGTACCCGGAAGTGTGGTGCGCTATACATACCTGTCACGTGCCAAATCGTCTCCAATCTTCAGTCAGTGACGTCTTCTTCGGATGGCCGGGCCAAATCCCTCCGACCGTCCTGAGTGCCGGCCACCCTCTGCCGCGTTATCGGCTGCTCAGCTGCGATTGGCTGAGAACAGTTACGGCCATAATTTTTCACGGCCGAGGATTTGCGTTCGCACATACGGTCGTATGTCCGATCGCACTTCCGACCAATAGTGCTAGCCGTGAACATACGGACGTTGTTTAATGTGGCTTCCTAGCATGATTTCAAGCGGGCTGACACAGGTCGTTTACTTGTAAATATAGCACCCAGCCGTTGAAACCACTCAGAATATATTTTATATCAATATCAAGTTTACTTTGGCAGATATCAGATGTACGTTCGCGTCCGCATTGAAACTCACGGCCGTAGGTGCAGCATTTCCGGCCGCAAATAATGGTCTTGTTCATTTTTCACGGGGCCGTATAAAATCCGACCGTAAGTTCATACGTAGTGTGCACTTCCCGGCCGTAGTTCCATTGCATTACATTCATATCAGTGAACCTCAAACTTACGTTCGTATTTTTGCGGTCGTAAATACGACCGTAAGTTTACATAGTGTGAGCATAGCCTTAAAGTTATTTAGGGCTCTCACTACTGTCATTTAGTTTATATAAGTCCCCTCCAAGATGCATAGCTATCTCTCATTCTCTATATTTTAGGGACAGGACAAGAACTCTGCCTATTGCCAGAAGTACTCACATCTGGACTTCTTTTTGTTTACTTCTTTGGCCGGGGAAGGAGAGGCTATTTATGTACCAGGTTTGCAAGGTGATATATGAGTGGAAACAAGCAGAAGCAAAGAGAATTACAGCAAGGAAAGGGGTTCAGTCACAATAGCAGCCCAGGTCTAAGCAGTGAACTGTGAATTATGAAGATGACAAGCTGCAATACGAAACAGATGGAGAAGAGAGAATTGCATTCAGGAGGCTGTGTAAATAGTCGGAACCCTAGCTTTTATACAAGGGACACCTATCTAGAACTTTATTGATGGTTAATAAGATGGAATCCTTATTTCAACATTTAGGCACAGCATAGACACAGTCCAAACTCTCTCCTGATCACTGACCCCACTTCCTGTATTCCATCCTGGTGTTTGACAAACATGGCAGAAATCACATAAGCTATCAAATGGAGTGACATTGTTTAAAACAATAGTGACTTTTTTAAGAGGACCTATCACTAGATAAAAAAAAGAGTGGCACTCATCGGGTTCTGTGTATCAGATTATCTTTATTCAAACATCTGCAGTAAAAAAGCAAACATATTGTGTAGATAAGGACACAAGTGTCTTCATGGGTGACAGCTTCTCCAGACAAGGAGAATTGATTTGGTTTGCTTTAACAGTTCTTGTCATATAATAGAATGATAGTGTATTACAAGTGCTCTCTCTTTTCTGTCCCTGAAGAGAAAGGGGTATTCATACCATGAGCCACTTATTGCATGCACAGTAGTGATGTCAGTTTAGTCCTCAGGAAATAAAGACAAAATTTTCTTTAGGTCTACACCATTTTCTCCATGTGTCAGTGATACTATTTTTTTCTATATCCAGAGTTTTGGATTTCAGGAAAGCAGCAACCTTAAACTCTTTCAATGACTTCCTGAGAGGTTTTCTCTGCAAGGTGTCCCTATGTGTTATTTCCTGGGTACTAAATAACACATTTCTGGTTATTTCACAGTCGTAGATATAAGTGGGAAAGACTACTGAAGTGTGTGACCATATTCTGAAGGTGTGGGTGAAAGTCAGAAGTTCTGTGGCTAGCATGTGTTTGCATGAAACTTCAAATCAATGCATCAATCATATTGAGGTTTCAACAAGCTTGATGCCATTGACTGACTCTTGAAATAGTCCTGACAGAAGAAGCATCTGTTGTCTCTTATGTGACGCATCAATGGAAACTTCAAATCTCTATGGACCCTCTAGAATTTGTTTTAGAGAATTAGTACCTCTATCTTTGATGCCTTGGGTCTACTTTCATCTGTTAAACTGGTACACACAATTCTTCTGATATCAAAACAGATTGAGAGTGTGAATACAACTGGCGGTATCAAGAGTACAAGGCATAGTGAATCTAAAACTTTTTTTTTTACCCTGACAGGCTTGATGCGGAAAGACCCAAAGATTCTCAGGCCAAATATCTTTTTGACAAATAGCATATTTTTTTTGATCTCCCATTATACGGAGTTCGGATTATATGGAGAAGATTACCTATATAGCTAAACATTTTAGTTCCATAGGAGTGATATCTTCTGTTTGACTTGAGTGGGACCTTAGGTCCATTACACCGACCAACATAACTCTTTCTCATCTTAGACCCCTGGTGCCCATCCCATCTCACCCAGCATTGGTAGCGTCAATTTTATTGTTGACTTCTTCTTCCTCTTACAAACTTTTTTTTCCCTTTTTCATCTCCTTTTTTCCCCCTCATATTTCTTCTTTAGCTTCTTATTTCCCCTCATATCCCTTGTTTATTATCATTTATTGCACTTATATTTTTGTATTATAATGTGAGAGTAGATTATCTACTGCCCTTGTTTTGCTTGAGTGTTACATTCTTTATGATTTGCACGTATGTTATAAAAAACAATAAAAGTCGCAATAAAAGTTTTAAAAAAAATCACATACAAATAGTGCACACTATAAAAATATTTAAACAGCATAAACACCTATATAGAAAGCAATGTGGAACACTGCCTAATTAGTTTCCCAATGGATTCCAGTGAGCAAGGAATCAGCAGACTTTCCTAAAAATGAGGCTTCAGGAAAAATGTATAGGAACCTAACCAGAATGTTACATTTTAAAAGAAAGTACTGGAAAATGTGGTCTCAAAAAATATACATTTTGATTACATTAATAAGCAGTTAGGGTAGAAGATTAAAATGTCATATTAGGATTGAATCTATCAAAAAGCAAAGAGACGGAAGTCCCTACTTGATATATTGATAAGCTGAAGGGAATGGGATATGTAAAGAAAGAGATAGAGAGTGAGTCAATTTTCATAGAAGTTGGCCTGGCGGAAGCTATGCCTAATGTGTTAATACTAGTGAGAAAAAAAATGCAATTCCTTTCCAGGTATTTAATGGCTCTTAAATGCTTTGTGATTTAAGAAATGGCACAGACTGAACACAACTCAGCACTTCTTAGCTAAATGATGCCATTGAAAAAATGACATCATTGAGGTTAAATGACAGGATTTTTAACTTACAAAAATTATAGCCAATTTATAAAATGCCTCTGTAAAACTCCACACATTGGATCCTCATAATTATATTAACTGTTTCACCACATTATTTTTAGAATATTGATTTATTTAGTTTTAAAGTAGAAGAATTTATGTCTGTATGTAATCTCTGCTATATAATGTTGCCACTGCGTAAAAATTATATCCATTTTTGCAGACAGCTGTCATTTTAGCACCAAATGATATCAGTCTACCTGTGATCACCAATAGATGACTGCCATTTGGCGCTAAAGTGGCTGCTGTCCGCAAATATGGATGTCATTTTTACGTAGTGGGAATAGGCCCACAATATAAGTCATGTTTTTTAGGCAAATTTGTTAAATATTGATGACCATCCCTAAGAAGATCTTGCACTGGTGACATGGGTCATCTATGTATAACATGGATGTCCATTTATATTACCTTATTTCCCCTGTAGAGGAAGAGATAAGGCAATGGTTACTTTACTAAGATAGGTCAAGTCAGTCAAATCAGTTGTTTGCTGGGATTCACACATTTAGGGAAGCTTCACATGTACCGGATCTGCAGCGGATTTCACACTGCAAGTTTGCAGCGAAATGCTTTGGATCCAGGTATACTGAAGGTCTATGGGGTCACATACCTGCAGCGGAATTTTCATTCTGCAACAGATATGTATGCGCGCCAAGGCTGCGCATACAGCAGCTGATAAGTACTGGAAGGCTTTAATTATCAGATAGAATTCATTTGCATATTGTATAACTTTCTGGCACCTGTTGTTTTTCCCCCTCAAGAATACCCTTTCATTATTATTGATGATCAGTGTTTATTGTTGTTGACAAGGAATAAATTATATCAAACTGCAGTTTTCTTTAGGACTGCAACAGGTTTTGTCCAATTTGGGTTTTCTATTATGTGTGATTTTACATTCACCTTCTTGGGGCATTTAGGAAGGATAATTTTTTACAGAAAGATTTGGAGACGTTGGAAGCTTTGGCGGAAAATTGGCAAATGAGGTTTAATGTGGCTAAATGTAAGGTTATGCACTTGGGCTATAGAAATAGTAAAAACAATTATGTGCTAAATAATAAAACACTGGGGAAAACTACTTCTGAAAAGGACCTGGGAGTATTGATGGATAGTAAATCCAACTTAAGTGAACAATGCCAGGCAACAAATGCCAAGTTTAATAATATAATGGGATGCATCAAAAGAGACAGATGCGAAAGATGAGAACATACGGTAGTTTGGCCTCTTTATAAGTCACTGGTCCGACCACCAATGGAATTCTGTGTACAGTATATAAGAAGGAAATGGTTGAACTGCAATGGGTGGGATACAGTACCAAGACAGGTTATCAAGCTTGAGGTTATTTAGTTTAGAATAAAGACATCTTAAGGGCGATCTGATCACATATATAACAGATCTGATATACGAATGGACAGTAAAGAGATCTTTCTAGTGATCAGTGATCTTTTTACACCTCCACGCTCCCCCCCCTCCACGCTCCCCCCCCTCCACACACACACACACACACACAATGTTCAACAAAACCAGCAATTATAGTACAGTAGTGCACCATCTCTTCACTCATCCTTTACTGTATAGTGCCCCCCCCCATCCCAGCACTGTAAAGGATGGGAGATATTGGTGCATTGACTGTACTACTACTATACTGTATATGCACTCCAGCAGTCTTATACAGTACTCTACTGTATGTGAAGCCTCACCAGTGCTAAACTTACCAGGTATGACCAAAGATCCATGCTCGCAAAAACGTTTGTATACCAAGCAAAGGTTGAGTTCTTAACATTACTTCCTCGTTAATTTTCAATTGATTACTGAACAGTTCGAATTCAGAAGTGTTCAAACTCCGAGGTATTACTGTACTTGAAGACTAGGTGTCAAAAAAGCCTTTGAGAATCCAGCAAGAGTTTTGGTGGAACAAACTTTCCTTGAAAATACTGTTTGAGAACTGAACTGTTTGATTTCAGAGCAGTTTGACAAACCAAGTTACCACTGAATCCTCAAAGTAGATTGTCCAAACCTGCACAGATCTGTGTGCAGTAAGAGAAGATAATGTCCCTAATTATCTCTTATAAATCAATGCCCCTACAGTATATGCAAATATATGATTTCTCTAGAATATTCCTCAATCCTAATGTTACCCCATTTCTATGTTGCCCAGATACAGACCTAACAGAGCAACATTTTGCTTTACTAACACCAATTTGTTTTTGAAATTCCCATTACTAGATGCCTGATAAATATAGAGTGCTTTGTGGGGTATTGATATTGGTAGGTTACTGTGTAGTAGACATTCTTGTAATATTGAGCCATATATAAGAAATTTATTGTACATAACCAATTCAGAACATTGCACCGTAACCATTAACCTTGGTGTAACACCACTGCCACAGTATTGGTAGTACTGTAACAAAATGTTGCACTACTGATGCTTCCCTTGAAGATAGGAGTCCCTTGCAGTGTCTCAATAATCATAGCTCATTGAGAGGGAACACAATCAAAAGATATTTCTGCTCTAGATGGAAAACCTGGCACCAGAATTAAGGTCCAAAATGGGTCTAAGGAGATTCCTTTTTTTATGTCTGAAATGGATACTTCACACATGGTAACTTATTTCTTAAAGGTACTTGTACAGAATAATCTAGCGGTAATGCATATTAGATCTTTCTGGGCTCTGCAGGCCAGCACTCCTTTGCTAGAATGGTGCAATGGCGCTGTTTTTATGCACAGTGAGGCTTATATTTAAAGTGTCACTGTAGTTACAACTTTCAAAATCTAAATCAACAATAGATATATATCTGCAATAAAGCAAGTTTGCAATATACATCCATTATTATTTTTGTTGTTATCATGCTGTAAAACAAAGCTGAACTTACCAGAAATCCAGGTCCAGTCTCTTGAAGGCAGATTTTCAGACTTGTGCTGGTTAAAAAAAAACAGACTAAACACAGGAATTCCAGCCAGTACAGAGACACATGAATGCCTTCTCTCTGTGAGCGCTCAGATGTCCTGGGAAACACTGGACTTCTTGTTTTCTGACTGTATCCTGGTTTTTTTTAGAGAAAAAAGGCAGAAAACAGGAATGGCCGTGTTTTCCGTGATAACTAAAAAAAATAATAATGAATGTAAATTGCAAACTTGCTTTATATCACATCTACTGTTGATATATATTTTTAAAAATGTAATGGCAGTGACACTTTAACTTATATATTTGTCTGAAAAACCCCATTCACTATCAATACCTCCAGACTCAATCCATTAGCAGTTACACTACCATCTATTGGAGACTATACTAGGGACTTCATTTAGTTTTATATGTTATCATTTCTAATCATTATAAAAAGAGTATAAATCTTCCAGTCACTTCACAGTAATACGTTCTCACATTTTAATGCAATTGATAAACATACTTGAAAAATAGAAAATCTATTCTTCAAGCATTTTTTCTAAAATATGTTGACAGCTCATTTGTTCTAGGAAGCCATTGATTAATACAATGATGCTTTGAACACAAGGCAAATGACAGATGACCAGCTTGACACTTAAGATAAAAAAAACACATAAATGAAGTTGTGATAAGTGTCTTCTGCTGTGCCTTTCCTATGTTCACTACATGTCAAACATTTGACATAAGTACATTGCATTGCAATTACACCAAAGACTGTGATTTTACACAGAACAATTGCTTTCTTGATGTCCTCTCTTTGGCGTATATTGAGGGTCATTTGAACATGCCCTCTCAGGAGTAATGTAACTGAAGGGATAAAAAGATTGCCGTATATTACTAGTCATAATAGAGCATTAAAGAGAGAGATGACAAGCTAAGATGTGGCATTAATTATCCAGGATGCTAGGGTGTTAATCTCTTTCACAGTCAGACCCTATCACTGCCAAATATCTACCTATTTGTACTTTAACATTCTAGAAAGTCTTAGTGTGGTTTCTGCATAATTGTGTTATTCATGTTGTATGTACTTATAATTTTAAAAAAGAGAGGAGAGAATGTTTTAAAAATCTGTGAACTTCTTGAACCAAACCTTAAAGAACCTATACTTACCTGTCCACGTTCCACCAGTGTCCTCTTTGCGTTTCACCCAGATATTACTCTGGGATCATCAGGAGACTACAAAACAAGTCAATGGTTAACAAATTAGAGGTATGTGGTAATTAGTGGGGTATAATTCATATATACCCATTCTGGGGGGGAGAGGACTGCAGGAGTAGGTATGCTGATATAAATATACATAGAGCTCTGTAAATAGAGAAAACACTGTTTACCTGTAAACATCTGCTTGCAATATCAATTCCATCTCCCATGTGCGGTGATGATGTCTATGTGCCGCAGAGCATTAATACAGCGTACTCTGCGTTCCAGCAATACACTAGAGGGATCCGCTATTGGAAATGCCGGACATGAATGAGAACCATTGCTTGGACCTGTTTTGCTGAGTTTGGGCTAGAATGACTTGCCATCATTGAAGGAACAATGAATTGGGAATTATAGCTGCAAAAATGTCAGGACATTTGTGGAGAAGCTTTAGCGAAGTCTTTCATTCCGGTGCACGAGACGGGGACAAGTCATCTGGGCTGTGGTTAGTTACGGCTCTCTGTCTGTCTGCACGCTCTACAGAATGATTGACGGGAAAAGAGGGCAGTTAGAAGCTAGTCCCTGGCTCTCTGCGCCAAAATAAAAAACTTCACTTGAGCAGCTAAAGCTACTCCAGAAGACACAGGTGAAGTGAGACAGCATTTTAGCAGATCTTCCGGATGCTGGTAGTACCATTACTTGGAAAATCTGGGTAATTGCTTCGCTTTAAGTACATGTACAGTAGATTATTTAACTGTGATTTTTTTCTGTGACTATTTTCACACATGGAGTTTATTCTGTGTCAGTGAGGCATTTTCACAGCGATTTTGACACTATTTTGTAGGAAATTGTGCAATCATGGTAAAATAGTGCCCCTATTTAAATGACACTATTTTGTTGCAATTGGAAAAAAAAAAAAAAAAACATCATTATAGCAAAATAAACACCATTGAGGAGATTTATCAACCATGGTGTAAAGTGATACTGGCTCAGTTGCCCCTAGAAACCAATCAGATTCTACTTTGCATTCCTCACAGACTCTTTGGATAATGAAAGGTGGAATCTGATTGGTTACTAGGGACAACTGAGCCAGTTTCACTTTACACCATATTTGATAAATTTTCCCCATGTGTGAACACAGCCTCATGCAGGAAAACAATAAAATGTAAGAAATCCCTTTATGCTATTATACTTTACAATCAACTCTGATTGTATAAATTATAGAAAACAAAGAGGCACATATTTAATTAGCATTACAGGGATGCCCTTGAAGGTGATTGATGGCCATATGATGAATAAAACTCAATAAGTAGACATACTTAACTATATGGCATAAATTTGATTCTCGCATAAAGTAAATTATATTTTTTATAATACTATATTTTTAAATTTATTTTTGTTCTGTGATAAAAAAAAGAAAAAAAAAGAAGTAGAAGTTCTGAGGGTTATACATCCATCTATAACATGCTATTTTAGTTCTGAATCATAGTATCACTCCACATTCACTGGTTCACACATAGCATTAAAAATCATCCAATTTGTCATGGAATCAATCATACAAATATGTAAAAGATAAAGAAAACAAAGGGTTTTCAATGTAAAAAGCAGTGTTACCTTGTACAGAATGAGGCCTCATTGTTTCCGGTTACAAATGTAGAAACAAAATTCAAAATACTCAATTTTAAGTTTTATGTTTTTCAGTTTTGGATGCTTTTTTTACATTGATAGGAATTAACCACACACACACCATCTGTTTTGGTTGATTGACAGCTGTCTTCATGGATGGCTGTTATTTTTAGCTCAAATAACGTGTTATTTCAAAAATAATGTCCATCAACTGGTGTCAGAAAGTTATACAGATATTTAAATTCCTTCTATTAAAAAAGTATTTAAAAGTACAGTACCTTCAAGTACTTATCAGTTCTGTATGCCCTGCAGGAAGTGGAGTTTCCTTCCCAGTCTGACATGGTGCTCTCTGCTGCCACCTCTGCCTATGACTTTCCAGAGAAGCAGCAAATCCCTATAGAAAACCTCTATTGCTTTGGACAGTTCTTGTCATGGACAGTGGTGGCAGCATAGAGAGCTGAAAGGAAAAGACCACTTCCTGCAGGACATAAAGCAGATGATAATTACTGGAAGGATTGTGATTTTTAAATAGAAGTAATTTAGAAAACTGTATAACTTTCTGATACCTGTTGATCTTAAAGCATTTTTTTCTCCAGAGTACTCCTTTAAAGCTATAATACATAAAAAAAGAACTTACAGCATTATGAAGACACTTCCCTTTAGAGAATGGCACTCATTTTGGCTATTTTTTCAGTCAACCCAACATAGTCCAGTACTTAGATTTTCCTCAGGAATTGTCCTCTGGTAGCTGATATAAGAAAGTTTGCTCTTATACATATGGAAGTAGAGCTTGCTATTGCAGCAAATATCCAAACATGGCAATGATTAAATCTTAAATTTACATCAGATTCTGTTCAGAGGGCTAAATACCACATAACTAGCTGAGCTGGCCAGTTTCTGCCTGGCACTGCATCTTTATTTGACACAGCCAATACAATAGTATTCCTTATTCCAACTTTATTAGTTTATAATATGTAATATAAAACTGTGCTCCTATAAAGTAGCAGTAATCAGTTTGCAATCTGCAATACATTTTATTTTCCAGTGTATTTAAGTCAGTGAGATGGGAAGCCATACCAAGCGCTGACTCACATCTTTATCAAATGAATAGGAAATGAAAAGTAAATTAGCTCTAGATTTAAATGCATGGGAATGCAGATTGCTTTGCATTTATATTTGATTTAATGAGAGATATCATGACCTTCCATTAATCAAAGTGTATTACTTAAAGTGCCACTTATGCATGCATTTTTAGCACGTCAGCACATTGCTTGATATGTTCAGTAGGTTTCTTGTTAATTGTACAAGTCTGTTTCCAATACTGATATATATAGTAAAATAAATATTTATTCAGGTAATCAGATTCATTTCTACAACCTTGTTCAAACAGCCATAATCACTGCAGCTAAAACCAGAGCAAGTAGACTGTAGCTATTTATTGAACTCTGTGCTAACAGTTTGATCCTTTTTTAGGCATTGTATTGGTTTGAATATATGCGTTGTACAGAAAACTTTATGGCAATTACTGTTGTGCCAACATCTAACACTATGTGTTTTTTTTGTTTTTAAGCCTTGATTATAATTTCAGTGCTTTAACCCCTTCATGCTGCAGCTAGTTTGGGCCTTAATGACCAGGCTAATTTTTCAAAATCTGACCTGTCTCACTTTATGCTCTTATAGCTCAGTGATGCTTTAACGTATGCTAGCGATTCTGAGATTGTTTTTTCGTGACATATGGCACTTTATGTTAGTGGCAAAATTTGGTCACTACTTTGTGTGTTTTTTGTGAAAAACATCAAAATATCATGAAAAATTTAAAAAATTAGCATTTTATGAACTTTGAAATTCTCTGCTTCTAAAAAAAGAAAGTCGTAGCACATAAATTAGTTACTAAGTCACATTACCAATATGTCTTCTTTATTCTGGCATAATTTGGTAAACATATTTTACTTTTTTAGGGTGTTATGGGGCTTAGAAATTTATCAGCAAATTATCACATTTTCGTGAAACTGATTTTTTTAGGGACCAGTTCTTTTTTTAAATGGATTTAGAAGTCTGGTATCCTGAAAACCCCCATAAGTGACCCCATTTTGGAAACTACACACCTTAAAGAATTAATCTAGGGGTATAATGAGCATTTTAACCCTACAGGGGCTGGAGGAAAGTATTCACAATTAGGCAGTAAAAAAATTGAAAATTTAAATTTTCCAATAATATATATGTTTAGATTAAAGTTTCTCATTTTCAAAAGGAATATGAGACAAAAAGCACCCCAAAATTTGTAATGCAGGTTCTCTTGAGTACAACGGTACCCCATATGTGGGCGTAAACCACTGTATGGGCACACAGCAGGGCTCAGAAGGAAGGGAGCGCCAATTAGCTTTTCCAATGCAAATTTTGCTGAAGAAGTTTCTGAGCGCCAGGTGCGTTTGCAGTGCCCCTGTAGTGTCAGCAGAGAGAAAACCCCCCATAAGTCACCCCATTTTGGAAAGTACACCCCTCAAAGAATTCATCTTGGTGTGTGGTGACCATTTTGACCCCACAGGTATTACAGGAAAGTATTCAAAAGAAGACAGTAAAAATGAAAAACTCGAATTCTTCCAATAATATGTTCGTTTAGTTTGAAATTTCTCAATTTCACGAGGAACAAGAGGAAAAAAGTACCCCAAAATTTGTAACGCAGGTTCTCCTGAGTACAATGGTACCCCATATGTGGGCATAAACCACTGCATGGGCACACAGCAGGGCTCAGAAGGGAAGGAGCGTCAATTAGCTTTTTCAATGCAGATTTTGCTGCAGAAGTTTCCGAGCGCCAGGTGCGTTTGCAGTGCCCCTGTAGTGCCAGCGGAGTAAAATCTCGCCATAAGTCACTCCATTTTGGAAAGTGCACCCCTCAAAGTATTCATCTTGGTGTGTGGTGACCATTTTGACCCCACAGGTATTAGAGGAAAGTATTCAAAAGTAGACAGTAAAAATGAAAAACTCAAATTTTTCCAATATTATGTTCTTTTAGTTTGAAATTTCTCAATTTCACGAGGAACAAGAGGAAAAAAGTACCACAAAATTTGTAACGCAGGTTCTCCTGAGTACAATGGTACCCCATATGTGGGCGTAAACCCCTGTATGGGCACACAGGAGGGCTCAAAAGAGAAGGAGCGCCAATTAGCTTTTTCAATGCAGATTTTGCTGAAGAAGTTTCCGAGCGCCAGGTGCGTTTGCAGAGCCCCTGTAGTGTCCGCAGAGTAAAATCTCCCAATAAGTCACTCCATTTTGGAAAGTGCACCCCTCATAGAATTTATTTTGGGGTGTGGTGAGCATTTTGACCCCACAGATATTTGAGGAAAGTATTCAAAAGTAGACAGTAAAAATGAAAAACTCGAATTTTTCCAATAATATGTTCCTTTAGTTTGAAATTTCTCAATTTCACGAGGAACAGGAGAGAAATGTCACCCCAATATATGTAAAGCAGGTTCTCCTGAGTAGAACAGTACCCCATATGTGGGCATAAACCACTGTATGGGCACACAGCCGGGCTGAGAAGGGAAGGAGCGCCAATTAGCATTTTCAGTGCAGATTTTTCTGAAGAAGTTTCTGAGCGCCGGGTGCGGTTGCAGAGCCCCTGTAGTGTCAGCAGAATAGATTCCCCCCAAAAGTCACCACATTTTGGAAAGAGCACCCCTCAAAGAATTCATCTTGGGGTGTGGTGACCATTTTTACCCCACAGGTATTAGAGGAAAGTATTCAAATTTGGCCAGTAAAAATGAAAAACTCGAATTTTTCCAATAATATGTTGGTTTAGTATGAAATTTCTCAATTTGACGAGGAACAGGAGAGAAAACGTACCCCAAAATCTGTAATGCAGGTTCTCCTGAGTAAAACGGTACCTCATATGTGGGCATAAACCACTGTATGGGCACACAGCCGGGCTCAGAAGGGAAGGAGCGCCAATTTACAGGAGCAAAACCGCAGCTAGTAATGGTTATTAGAATAGCGCAGTTACTAAAATAAAATAAAAAAAATGAGATTACAGGTAATGTGGGGTGGTTACGGGCAACCTGGGGTGGTTTTGGGCAACCTGAGGTGGTTACAGGTAATCTGGGGTGGTTACGGACAACATGGGGTGGTCACGGGCAACCTGCTGTGGTTACAGGCAACGTGGGGTGGTTACAGGCAACGCGGGGTGGTTACGGGCAACGTGTGGTGGTTATGGGCAACGTGTGGTGGTCACGGGCAACCTGCTGTGGTTACGGCAACGTGGGGTGGTTACAGGCAACGTGGGCTGGTTACAGGCAACGTGGGCTGGTAACGGGCAACGTGGGCTGGTTACGGGCAACCTGCTGTGCTTACAGACAATCTGGGATGGTTACGGGAAACGTGGGGTGGTTACGGGCAACCTGCAGTGCTTACAGACAATCTGAGGTGGATACGGGCAACGTGGGGTGGTTACGCGCAACCTGCAGTGCTTACTGACAATCTGGGGTGGTTACGGGCAATGTGGGGTGGTTACGGATAAACTGAAGTTCTTATAGGCAATCTGCGGTGGGTACCTGTAATCTGACATGGGCACCGCAATCTGGAGGGGGTCATTGGCAATTTGGGGTGGTCAGAGGCGACGCGTGGTGGTCAGAGGCGACGTGCGGTGGTCAGAGGCGACGTGCGGTGGTCAGAGGCGACGTGCGGTGGTCAGAGGCGACGTGCGGTGGTCAGAGGCATCGTGGCGTGGTCAGAGGCATCGTGGCGTGGGCAGAGGCATTGTGGCGTGGTCAGAGGCAACGTGCGGTGGTTACGTGCAATCTGGGGGGGTTACATGTAATCTGGCATGATTACGGGGAACTTGGGGGGGTTATGTGCAACCTGGAAGGGTTACAGACAATCTGGGATTGTTACTGATAAACTGAAGTGCTTATAGGTAATCTGGGGTGGGTACATGTAATTTGGGGTGGTTAGGGCAATCTGGAGGGGGTCACTGGCAATTTGCGGTGGTTACGGGCAACGTGCGGTGGTTACGGGCAACGTGCGGTGGTTACGGACAACGTGCGGTGGTTACGGGCAACGTGCGGTGGTTACGGGCAACGTGCGGTGGTTACGGGCAACGTGCGGTGGTTACGGGTAATCTGGGGAGGGGTTAGGGGTAATTTGGGAGTAAACTGCAATTATTACTATAATAAAAAGTGTGTGTTTTTTTTTTTGTATGTTTGTCACTTTTTGTACTTTGCACATTCATTTTCACTGTATTACTATGATTACTGTGATATTTTCTATCTCAGTAATCATAGTTCAGTGACAGAGACCAAACTGGTCTCTGTCACTTTAAATTTTCAGAGCTTGGCTGGTTGTGGAGCGCATGCCCACATCAGAACCAGCCAGGACACGGAAGAGGAAGGAGCTCCGTGGTTCCGGTGAGTATATGGGGAAGGGGGGGGGGGGTGACTGGGGGACGAGGGTGACAGGGGGGGTGGGGGGCGACTTGGGGGGTGGGGGGACATCACTTTTTATCCCCTGTCACCAATCATTTATGGTGACAGGGGATAAAAAGTGCCGGGAGCACATGGTACAAGCGATCAGCGGTATATAGTATATACCGCTGATCGCTTGTACCGGGACCCCACAGGGGGGTCCCCGATGACTGCCCCATGCTCTCCGCTACCTCCGGTGGCGGAGAACATGGGGCTTTCATTCATTTTAACTTTTTAATCGCTGTGAAGCGATGGCGGCGGCCATCTTGGAAATGATGGCCGCCGGGGGAGGGGGGTTAGTTATCGGGGCACTAGGGGGGTCTGATCTGGGGTCTGATATACACTTATTTCATCTCCCCCCGCCGTAGATTCACAGCGGGGGGAGATGAAAGGCGGCGGCAGCACCGGTAATCCCCTTTACCGACGGCCGCCGCTATAACGTTAATAGCGGCGATCGTCGGTAAGGGGGGGCCGGGACGGACCCCACACACTGCCCCAACCCCTCAGCTACCTCCGGTAGCCGGGGGGATGGGGTGGGGGCCGTCCCGGCCCCGCAGCCTTATTCTCTGCCATCGCCGTAAAAAGCTGATGGCAGCAGAATAAGGCCCATTAGTGACCGCCGTAGAAAGCCGTATCGGCGGTCACTAAGGGGTTAAGTTTAATGTTATAAAAAGGAATATAACAGACCCTGGGGTGCAGATACAGGTGTGGGGTAGAAGGGGGTGGGGGAGTGAATCTGAGTGGGATGCTAAATCAAGGTAACTGATGTTACCCTGAGGAAACGTCATCAGATGACAATGCTTTTCAAATGAGAAAGGTTATTTACTACCATATTATCCATGGAGAATAAGGTTTGAGTGCAGTGTAAAAGGCTTTCTATATTTTAAACGTATATTCAAAATTAAAGGGGTACTCTCGAGAAAAAAAATGTCTTTGGTTTTCAATGTCCATTTACATTAACACCAACACAGTAACAACTACCACTTAATATAATTGCTGGACCAAATAATGAAAATACAATATATGTTATTGGGTAAATCAGAAATTGCAAACAATTTAAATACACGATATAGTAAATTGCAGCAAAGAAAATATACAAACCACTTAGGGGTGGTTGGAAATATAAATATATGTATGTATAGTTGTATTACAAATCCTGATATACACACAAAAATAAGTAGTTATAAAAATATAAATACTTGTATAGTGGGCATTGGGCAAATCTTCAACTATCATATATCACAGTCATAACAGGAAGTGTATAATATGCATGCAAGAAGCACAATTTTAATTAACCCTGCCGTTAATACCTCAATGACTCAGTCCTACATGAACATATATCATATTTAACCCCTTAGTGACCGCTGATACGTTCACAGCGATGGAAAAGTTAAAATGAATGAAAACCCCATGCTCTCCGCCACCGAAGGTAGCGGAGAGCATGGGGCAGTGATCGGGGACCCCCCTGTGGGGTCCCGATACAAGCGATCAGCGGTATATACTATATACCGATGATCGCTTCTGCCACATGCATCCCGGCACGTTTGATCCCGTCACCATGAATAATTGGTGACAGGGGATAAAAAGTGATGTCCCCCCACCCCCTAAGTCGCCCCCCACCCCCCCTGTCACCACGTCCCCCAGTCATCCCCCCTACCCCTTATACGTTACCTGATCCTGGAGCTCCTTCCTCTTCGCCGTCCTGGCTGGTTATGAAGTGCGCATGCGCTCCAGAACCAGCCAACTCTGAAAATTTTAAGTGACAGAGACCAATTTGGTCTCTGTCACTGAACTATGATTACTGTGATAGAAAATATCACAGTAATCACAGTAATACAGTGAAAATGAATGTGTAAAGTACAAAAAGTGACAAACATACAAAAAATTAAAACACACACTTTTTATTATAGTAATAATTGCAGTTTACTCCCAAATTACCCCTAACCCCCCCCAGATTACCCGTAACCACTGCACGTTGCCCATAACAACCGCACGTTGTCCGTAACCACCGCACGTTGCCCGTAACCACCGCACGTTGCCCGTAACCACCACACGTTGCCTGTAACCACCGCACGTTGCCCGTAACCACCGCACATTGCCCGTAACCACCGCACATTGCCCGTAACCACCCCAAATTGCCAGTGACCCCCTCCAGATTGCCCGTAACCACCCCAAATTACATGTACCCACCCCAGATTACCTATAAGCACTTCAGTTTATCAGTAACAATCCCAGATTGTCTGTAACCCTTCCAGGTTGCACATAACCCCCCCCCAGGTTCCCCATAATCATGCCAGATTACATGTAACCCCCCCCCAGATTGCACGTAACCACCGCACGTTGCCTCTGACCATGCCATGATGCCTCTGACCACCGCACGTTGCCTCTGACCACCACACGTCGCCTCTGACCACGTCACGTCGCCTCTGACCACCACACGTCGCCTCTGACCACGCCACGGCGCCTCTGACCACCCCAAATTGCCAATGACCCCCTCCAGATTGCGGTGCCCATGCCAGATTACAGGTACCCACCCCAGATTGCCTATAAGAACTTCAGTTTATCTGTAACCACCCCACATTGCCGGTAACCATCCCACGTTGCCCGTAACCACCCCAGATTGTCTGTAAGCACTGCAGGTTGCCCGTAACCACCCCACATTGCCCGTATCCACCCCAGATTGTCTGTAAGCACTGCAGGTTGCCCGTAACCACCCCACGTTGCCCGTAACCACCCCAGATTGTCTGTAAGCACTGCAGGTTGCCCATAACCACCCCACGTTGCCCGTATTCACTCTAGATTGTCTGTAAGCACTGCAGGTTGCCCGTAACCAACCCACGTTGCCCGTAACCACCCCAGATTGTCTGTAAGCACAGCAGGTTGCCCATAACCAGCCCACGTTGTCCGTAACCACCCCACGTTGCCTGTAACCACCCCACGTTGCCGTAACCACAGCAGGTTGCCCGTGACCACAGCAGGTTGCCCGTGACCACCATACGTTGCCCATAACCACCACACGTTGCCCGTAACCACCCCACGTTGCCTGTAACCACCCCAGATTGCCCGTAACCACCCCAGATTACCTGTAACTACCTCAGGTTGCCCATAACCACCCCAGGCTGTCTGTAACCACCCCACATTACCTGTAATCTCATTTTTTTTATTTTATTTTAGTAACTGCGCTATTCTAATAACCATTACTAGCTGCGGTTTTGCTCCAGTAAATTGGCGCTCCTTCCCTTCTGAGCCCCGCTGTGTGCCCATACAGTGGTTTACGCCCACATATGGGGTACCGTTGTACTCAAGAGAACCTGGGTTACAAATTTTGGGGTACTTTTTCTCTCATGTTCATTTTGAAAATTAGAAACTTTAATCTAAATGTATATATTATTGGAAAATTTTAATTTGCCATTTTTTTACTGCCTAATTGTGAATACTTTCCTCCAGCTCCTGTAGGGTTAAAATGCTCATTATACCCCTAGATTAATTCTTTAAGGTGTGTAGTTTCCAAAATGGGGTCACTTATGGGGGTTTTCAGGATACCAGACTTCTAAATCCATTTAAAAAAAGAACTGGTCCCTAAAAAAATCAGTTTTGGAAACTTTCACGAAAATGTGATAATTTGCTGATAAATTTCTAAGCCCCATAACACCCTAAAAAAGTAAAATATGATTACCAAATTATGCCAGAATAAAGAAGACATATTGGTAATGTGACTTAGTAACTAATTTATGTGCTACGACGTTCTTTTTTTAGAAGCAGAGAATTTCAAAGTTCATAAAATGCAAATTTTTTTAATTTTTCATGATATTTTGATGTTTTTCACAAAAAACACACAAAGTAGTAACCAAATTTTGCCACTTACATAAAGTGCCATATGTGACGAAAAAACAGAATCGCTAGCATACGTTAAAGCATCACTGAGCTATAAGAGCATAAAGTGAGACAGGTCAGATTTTGAAAAATTAGCCTGGTCATTAAGACCCAAACTAGCTGCAGCACGAAGGGGTTAATACAATACTACCCCAATATTACCATCCCAGTATACTAACCAACATGGTTACCAGTACACCTCACCGATGCGCATTTCACGTACTGCTTTTTCCTGTACTCGTTACCCATTGTAAAGACAAACATGAAAATCAACTTGGAATATTAAAGGGCTTTACATATATGTCGAAGCACTTTGCCGAAATGCTAACTTAATGGAATTATTTATGCAATGATTTCCATTTATAGAACTACTGTAGATATTGATGTCTTAACTTTGTTTTGAAAAGGAAACATTCATGCTATGAATAGCACCTGTATTTTACAGCAAGTAACAAAGTGTTGACAAGTATCAACATATTTTCAATCAAATCTACTCCTTTCTATGAACTGATGGTCTCCTGGGTGTCATGCAACGCTCAGGTCAACACCTAGACATTTTCCTTTCTGTTCACAAGTAGGAAGGAAAGTTGTCCATGGAATTTTTATATGAGCGAGAGAGTTAATTGTAAAACAGAAGTGGATGTAGAGGTCGGTGAAGTGTAAATACTACCACAGGAAGCCAGGAAGTCAAAGAAGCAAACATAGAAAAATAACAAGAGTTTTACTGAGATATTATAAACTGATTTATCCAAAACAGTGATAAAGCAAGTCACAGGATATCCTGAGATAATAAGGGCTGATAATAAGTGGAGTAAGACTAGGTACAAATTCCCTGTTAAAAGCTATTGTTCAAAAGCTTGAATATCAATCATACAAACCTAACGTAACAGAGCAAGGATCTCCATATCTGATACAGGTGAGAGCCAAGAAGATTGGTACTGCTTTGTTAAAACAAATTATTCTACATTTTAGACTGTAACCTTGTATATTTAAAAAATGGATAACAATGAATAGTAACTATATATATATATATATATATATATATATATATATATATAAAACAAAGGGGTAACAATGAGTATTTTGTTCAGCACAGCCAACTATCCTAACATGAACAATAAACTGTCTCTTTCAGGTTGTAATGGATAAAGCCAGTGAAGTACATCTCAACATTTGCAAACCAAAATATCACTCATTCAGTAGGAAAAAAACGCTTAGCCAGGAGATAACCAATGGGAGCCACCTATAGGAGAAAATGTCCTACAGGAGGAGAGCTGTTTTACATTCTTTTCCACAAAGAAAATTTATACTTAAAAAAGTCAATAATAGTATTGTGTACGTATGGTATTCTCAATGTGTTTGTTTCCACACAGATATTCTAATGTCACTACTGAGTTGAGCTTTGGCAACTCTTCCCTGACTCAACAGTTGGGCTAATACTCAATAAGCAAAAAATATAAATAAACATTCTCAGAGTGCTTCTTGAAGTATGTAGTATATATCAAAGTAGTGCCCACATGATGATGATGATGATGATGATGATGATGATGATGATGATGCAAGAACCATTTTCTAGTAGAACATTACCTAGAGCATCACACTTCCTCTACTGAGTTCTTTCCCTAAAACACACTGGTGTTTTCTTTTCCCCAGACAGGTCACACATATGCACCTAGTAATTTAATTGATCTTAAAGAACATGTGATTAATCAGATCTTGGTCAGATCTAGCTTAATCAGATCTAGCTCTAATTACAGATGTGCAAACTTAACTTCCCAAGCTGAGATTCTTTACGAATTTTGCAAAAAGTTTGGTGTAAAGGTAGTAAAGCAAGGTGTGTAGCTCTGTTCTGTCACTTTCTGTGTCAAAATATGCTGTCCAACGCTGCCCACAGCTCTCCCCAGTAAAGTTAACCTTGTGAAGCACCTGTGAATTTACATCAGGTGTAAAACCGTGTCTGGCATCAGAATAAGTGTCATTGTATGCCAGTGATCCCCCCACTGTCCACAGGTCTCCTGGGTGAAGTTAACCCTGTGAAGCATCTGTCAGAGGTGGTTCACTTGTGTACAATTACTGTAGTGGTACCAATGACTCACCAATTTCGGCAGCTCTCCTGGGTGAAGTTAACCCTGTTAATAAGGAGAGAGTAAGCTGAAGCAGTTGAAGGTACACCTAGGTGTTGATCATATTGATGAATCTTGTAGATTGCCCCAGGGCCAAGTCCCTATTACTGTTGTCTGATTTTATTACAGGGATGCACTTGGTGTTGGTGAGGAGCAGAAGAAATCAGGCAACAGGGAGATGAGCTATTATGGTCCAACAGTGACTTTGCTGAAACATGAGGTACAATGGGTTAGTTTTATTTTATCTGTGGAGTACTTTCAAAAAGTACCCATCTGTGGCCACAAGCCACAGATGGGTAACTTAAGATGAATCATCTCTCAATCGGTCCATCTCACTTGTCTACAATGAATTAAACATATATCAACATACACGTAAATATGTAACACAAGTTCCATGCCATGCTCAGCCTTAGGGAGGTAACTACAGTATACTGGTTCCCTCTCTTGAAATAAGTCATCCTCTGCAACTGTCTGGGACAAGAATGGATCCTGGAGCCCAGCATATTCTTATAAGTAAAATACATTAGCCCTAAATACTAATAGCAATAAGTGCAAAATTATCTCTCAAACACAACATACTTCATATGCAATATAATAGCCGTATAGGTGAATATTCACAAATATAGCGCAATAGGCATAAATATCACAATAAATAGAAGTATATCTTAGAAAGTAGGATAGGCCTCTGCCCAATGGGAAACGCTCTTTAACCCCTAGACAACCCATGACGTACAGTTATGTCATTGGTGTCTGTTATAGATGAGCTAACCTCTAGCATGCTCGAGTCCGAATCGTTCAGCATTTGATTAGCGGTGGCTGCTGAAGTTGGATAAAGCCCTAAGGCTATGTGGAAAACATGGATATAGTCATTGGCTGTATCCATGTTTTCCAGACAACCTTAGAGCTTTATTTAACTTCAGCAGCCACCGCTAATCAAATGCCATATGATCGGGTTCGGATGGACTCGAGCATGTGTGAGGTTCGCTTATATCTTATCTCTTTCATTAGACCACCCTTGACGTAATTGTACCTCATGGATCCCTAAGCACGCTCCGGAGCGGAGCACGCTTCATAGCAGGTGGTGGCTGGCTGCATTCAGCAGCCGGGCCCTCACTGTTAATGACAGACTGCAGCAATCATGCTGCAGCCTTCCATTAACCCCTTAAAGCAGGGATGGGGAACCTTCGGCCCTCCAGCTGTTGCAAAACTACAATTCCCATTATGTCTGGACAGCCAAAGTTAAAGCTTTGGCTATCCAAGCATGATAGGAATTGTAGTTTTGCAACAGTAGAGGGCCGAAGGTTCCCCATCCCTGCCTTAAAGTGACTCAGTCACCCCCTTTTTGCATTCTGACTTCTCTACACAGGTGTAAAGGGTAAATTTACCAGTTTTCATACCTTATTTTATATCATACATCATGGTGCCAGTAAAAAGTGATCTTTTAGGATTCTTTTCGGATTGGGATACCTGGACGGGGCTTCACGGCCGAAGCGCCGCTTAGCCCCGCCCCTCAGTGACGTCATTGGCACATTGGTCCAGCCCATCGGCAGCCATTGGAAAGGTTGGTCTAAAGGTCTAGGCCCCACCTAGGGTCTAGACCTATGATGTCATGGAGGGGGCAGGGCAAAGTGGCACTGGGTGCAGGGGGCAGGTGCATGTGGCACTTCGGCCGTGAAGCCCCGTCCAGCTATCCCAATCCGCAGATGATATAAGATCACTTTTCACTTAACAACCACCATGACGTATAATATAAAATAAGGTATAAAAACTGTAAAATTTACCCTTTACACCTGTGTAGAGAAGTCAGAATGCAAAAAGGGGGTGACAGTGTCACTTTAAAGCCTGTTTAAGTGTAAGAGACAGAAGCAGCTTCTGTCACTTACCAATCGGGACCCCGCAGTGTGACTGCGGGGTCCCGATCATTTTAACAGACCGCCGGAGGTCTCTTACCTTCCTCCATGTGGTCCAATCAGTGATCTGCTCATTGAGTCTGCCACAGGCAGGCCCATTGAGCAGAGCGCCTATTACAGTGATCAATGCTATGCCTATAGCATAGCATTGTACAGTGTATTGAATCTAATGATTGCATGTAAAAGTCCCCCAGGGGGACTTGAAGTGTGTAAAAAAAAAAAGTAAAAATGTTTTTAAAAATACCCCAAAGCCCCTCCCTCAATAAAAGTTAAAATCACCCCCTTTCCTATTATATGAATAAAACATATAAAAATTATTAAATAAATAAACATATTATATACTGTAGCATGCATAATTGTCCGATCTAGTAAAATCTAACAATTGTCTCTACGAACAGCGTAAACGAAAAGAGGGGAAAAATGCCAAGATAGCAGATTTTTTGTTACATTATATATATAAAAAAATAATAAAAAGTGATCAAAACATCAAATCTACACAAATATGGTATTAGTAAAAAGATGAGATCATGGCACAAAAAAATTACACCCAATACAGCCCCATAGGAGAAAAACTAAAACCAATGTAAGAGTCACAATAGGGCCGTTTTATTAATAATTAATTGCAAAAAAAAATAAATCATTAAAAAAAATATATAACAGAGAATCTGTGTAAACCTGCACATGGTTGTGCTCGAACTGACCTATAGAATAATGGTATTATGTCGGTTTTACCGTAAAGTGCATTACGTAGGCACAGGAACCCCCTAAAAGGTACAATATTTCATTCTTTTTTCCAATTTCATACATTTTATGGTATAAAAGACAGTCCACTGGGCCATTTTGGGTTTGGTCCTCAAAGGGTTAAGTCCTTAATAAGGCACTTGTAAACAGCACTTGTAATCAGCATCCATTATTGTAAAAAGTACCCCTTTAACTTTAATTAGTCATTTGACACGGAGTCCATATTAATCCCTTGGCACCGCATGAAATGTGGGTAGTTCACGCATCATGACGAGGCAGCTCATCCGGCTTTCTCTGCTTCTCCCCGCTGTCCCTAGCCGCGATCAGGTGGTAAGAGGTGTCTACCATACATTGTTTCCTCCTGCCGCCAGTGCCACTTTACCCCATAGACACTGCAGCCAGTGCAACCGCTGCCTTGTATGGGGAGTACAGAAGGAGAATGGCTCCTTGGAGCTCTGCGACCGATTGCAGAAGCTTCAAGGTAACTATAGCAACCCAGAAGCCAGCCAGTGGGTAACAGATCAGGCTCCTGCACTAAGGCAGCCGATGGGTAACAGATCAGGTCTGTAGAAGAGTGCTGACGCATGCGAAACGGCTGTTACGTATGTTCACCGCATGGTGCTGGCGTCTGTGTCGCACAAATAGAATGGATTGATTTTATGAAGCTGCAATAAAAGTGACGTTTTATGGTGAGTGCCCTTCCGCTATCTTCTTGACACAAAAAAACATACAAATACACAATACATAAATAAATATATACTGTATACACATTCTCCATTCCTCCATTATAAATGATCACTTATAAATAAAATATACAAATTTGGCATCACTGCATATGTAATAACCCTGGCTATTAACCTGTTATATTAATGTCATAGAAAAAAGTAAATAAAAAATATTTAAAAAAAGCAATCAAAACATTGTACTCAACAACATACCCAAAAAGTGTACCACTAAAAATCTTCTTTCCCCACAAACAGTAGTAAGCCTTGAGAACTAATAAACCTGTCACTGGTTCCCTAGTCATCCTTTCTTAGACCATGTTTAGTAGGCAATAACAACTAATTTAAATTATATGTGCTGACTGCAATGTGGGAATGTGCAAGGGGTTTAGAAAAATCCAGGATTAGAAAATTATAGCATCCATATCCTAAGGATGTGTGTTGTAGGATGGAATCTGACTAGACTTTTTTCGCCAAAAAAAGGCACAAAAAATTTGGTGCATGGTGCTTTTGGGGGGCAAAAATAATGCAGCCAGAGAGTCAATGGGGAAATATGAAACGCAATACACAATTTTTGCTATAGTGTTTTGACAGGGGTAAAACATCAGCGATACACCTAGTATAGTATAGTAACACCTATAGTAATTTATACTAAAATAAAAAAAAGACTAAAAAACTGCCAGCAAAAAAGGAAGAAAATTGCTGGCAATTTTTGGGGATTTTTTTTAGTAGCATCTTTTCAGCCCCAAAAAATGTTGTGCCAAAGTCGTGTCTGAGGGAAGGAGTATTCTCTGTTCTATGTACTGTTCTCAAACTGGGGACAAGAGGGATGCTGCTTCTGGTGTAAAGCAGCTGTTTGTTTTTTTTGTTTGGGGGGGGGGGGGTTCTTTGGGTTTATCCCCAGTGTTTTTTTCATAACAAGTCAGAAGATTCTTTCTTCATGTTACTCTAGGATTTCTATTTAAGAATTAGAGGTAAAAAGGCAAAAATTTAACCCCTTAACGACATCGGGCGTAAATTTACGCCCTGATGCCGGTAAGGGAGTTCAGAGCGGGGCCGCGCGGCGGCCCCGCTCTGAACCGCGCCGGTCCCGGGTGCCGCGTGTAGCCCGGGACCGTAGGTATTAGCGGGCACGGTCCGATCGCCGTGCCCGCTAATACAGTAATCGGATGCAGCTGTCAAAGTTGACAGCTGCATCCGATTACCGGACGCAGCGTCATCCCTGGTGTCTAGTGGGGAGATCGCTCCTCCGGGATGTTATCCCGGAGGAGCGATCTCCGCAAATGAAGCCGGCCGGGGACCGCTCCAAGATGGCGCCGTCCCCGGCTCGGCACTCGTTTACTTCCGGCTGCAGCAGCCGGAAGTAAACGAGTGCCTATCTCATGGATCTCTGCAGCATATCTATGCTGCAGAGATCTCTATGAGAGATCAAAGCACTTATACTAGAAGTCCCCCAGGGGGGCTTCTAGTATAAGTGTAAAAGTAAAAAAAAAAGTGTTGTTAATAGTAAAAAGCCCCCTCCCCTAATAAAAGTCTGAATCACCCCCCTTTTCCCAGGTTATAAATAAAAGTAAATAAATAAATACATAAACAAACATGTTTGCTATCGCCGCGTGCGTAATCGCCCGAACTATTAATTAATCACATTCCTGATCTCGCACGGTAAATGGCGTCAGCGCAAAAAAATCCCAAAGTGCAAAATTGCGCATTTTTGGTCGCATCAAATCCAGAAAAATTGTAATAAAAAGCGATCAAAAAGTCGTATATGCGCAATCAAGGTACCGATAGAAAGAACACATCATGGCGCAAAAAATGACACCTCGCACAGCCCCATAGACCAAAGGATAAAAGCGCTATAAGCCTGGGAATGGAGCGATTTTAAGTGTTGTATATTTGTTGACAATGGTTTAAATTTTTTACAGGCCATCAGATACAATATAAGTTATACATGTTACATATCGTTTTAATCGTAACGACTTGAGGAACATATATAACAAGTCAGTTTTACCCCAGGGCGAATGGCGTAAAAACACATTTCCCCCAAATAAACAAAATGCGTTTTTTTTTTCAATTTCACCACACTTTAAATTTTTTTCTGGTTTCGCAGTGTACTTTATGGAAAAATTCAGCCTGTAATTGCAAAGTACAATTAGTGACGCAAAAAATAAGGGGTCATGTGGGTCTCTAGGTGGAAAAATGCAAGTGCTATGGCCTTTTATGCACAAGGAGGAAAAACCGAAAACGCAAAAATCGAAATTTGCTCTGTCCTTAAAGGGTTAATGGGAAAAAAAGAAGCCAGAGCATTTTCCGATTTAGCAAAACTGCTAAGGAGCCCAAAAATGCCATGAGGGCATAAACAACAACATATACATAAACACCATGTGCATCATATTGGTGTTTCATATAAGGTGTTTCATATTTCCCTACTGACTTTTCGCTACATAAAATTAAAAAAAGAAATGCTCCAATTTTGGACTTCTTGTTGCAGTTTAAGAAAAAAAACCTAGAGTGATTCCAGCTGATTGGTTTATACATCAGTGCCAAATTTGTAATAATATTTGGCAATTTAATGTACTTCGAAACCTCTCAAAGATAAGATCATGGAATCTATTTACATACAAACCATAATAGAAACATGGATAAAACTTTTCAAACCAAATTATAAAATCACCACTGCTACTTTTTCATCAGATCTAGTTTTTTTTTACCTTCAAGATAAGGCAAACTTCATAATGTCTCCACCATGTTCAGATGTACAATGTACCTAGTTCTACATGAATAATGTGACCGTTCTGTTTGATCTAATAATTCCACTTTGCTGAATATATGCATGTGTGTATTAACTACCATGTCAGCAGCCTTTGAAAATCCCATACAGTGGCTCTATTGTAGGTTCTGAAAATCTCTGTTCAGTACATCAAAGCTCTTTCTTTCTGACAAATATAAAAGAAGTGTCTTCAAATGGTATCACTTTTTCAAGGCTATAATTATTAGCGATAACTAAATATATGTAATTATCACCATTACCAATAATCATAATAATTTGCATTTATGACTCTGCAAACGAGTAACACTCTTTGCTATTATCCAATTACAATAAATTCCTGCCTTGAATAAATGCCTTGAAAAGATACCAGGGTCAATAATAAATTTTGTGTTTTTAGATTATCTGTATGGTATAATAGTATGTAAAATGCTGCTAGCTTGATTTCCATAATTTAAGTTGGGAAACCAGAAGTAGTTTGTATATGGCATTTACAACTTGGAGGCATGTGACATACATATACAGCATGGCAGTTTTAGCCTTAATGACACATGACGCGCATGCACATAACAGTGGAACCGTGGAGCAGTTAAATTGGTTTTTCAACAAAATATTTTTTCTTTCACATCAACTGGTGCCAGAAAATGCCAGGGATTTGTAATGTACTTCTAGTAATACATCTCAAGTCTTTAAGTACTTATCAGTTGCATTATGACCTGCAGGAAGTGGTGTATTCTCTCCAGTTTAACCCAGTGCTCTCTGCTGCCACTTCTGTTCATGTCAGGAACTGTCCAGAGCAGTAGCAAATCCCCATAGAAAACCTCTCCTGCTCGCCAGACTGAAAAGAAAACCTCTTTCAGCAGCTGATAAGTACTGGAAGACTTTAGATTTTTTTTATATAAATAAATTACAAATCTCGGGCACTTCCTAAGACCAGTTGATTTAAAAGAAAAAAAATTAGGTTGAACAATTCCTATAAACTTCATAGATGTTGAGTACCGGCTGCCACTCACATTCAATGACCTACATCCGGAAGAAGGGTGGAGAGGCTGTAATGGCCGTAGCTTTGGGAGACACGCCCTGCACCCAATGTCATCCCCTCCCTGCGTTCTTATCAAGTTGAAGAAATAAAGCTGGAGCCTGGTTCATAACTAGCGGTGAGTGCTGTATTTCCTTTCTCCATATTTGTGTATTCAGCATTGCTGGTTTCCCACTATGCACTCCGCTGGCATAGGAGTTCACTAAATGCGAATCTAGACTCCCAGGATACAGCAGTATTGGAGCAGCGGTGTCGGTGTGATAAAATATATAAACTTTCTAATTTAACACGCTCCAATCCCCCTTTAAGTACCCTTTCAACTACCCTTGTGTGGCACCCTTTGTATCCCATTAATTTAAGTGGCACCAATATAAGTGCCAATTTAATATTGATTTCAATTTATTTAATTCTGATTTTAATGTAGACATAGAGTGACCCAGCGAGAGTCTGGTAACAGTTCAACTGAGGAGCCATCATCATTAACAGCCCTCAGGAACAACGCAGGGTTTGTGGTCATTGGGATCCAAACAGGCTTAGATGTGGCAGAACAGTGGCTCAGTGGTTAGCACTGTAGCCCTGCAGCACTGGAGTCCTAGGTTCAAATCCCACCAAGGGCAACATCTGCAAAGAGTTTGTATGTTCCCTCCAGGTACTCCGGTTTCCTCCCACACCCAAAAACATACTGATAGGTGAAGCGCTGCGGAATCTGTGTGCGCTATACAAATAAATTAATTAATTAATAGATGAAGGTTGTAGCTCCCAGTAAGGCCCAGTGGTCAGGTGAATACTTCTGGTTGGTATTGTGCAAATCCTTTTAAAGTTCCAGCTCCATCAATTAAGATGCCAGCACTTACTAGAAGGGTCCTCACGAAGCAGTGGCAGCACCAATTATGTCAAGGGCAGGATGATTCCTTTACCCTGTCTCCTGTCATGTCTCGGCCGCAAGGCAGCTTTGAAGGACCATCAGCAAGGGAGTTTCTGTCAAGCCTAATGCTCTCCCCAGAGTCTCAGCCACTCTACTCTGAAGATCTTTTGGAGGAATGTAAGGACAGTTAGCGATTGGAAGACAACATTGAGACTCCACTGGTTTATAGGCTACAAACTAGTCAGGAGAACAATGGAGGGACAGCCCCTTCTTGTTACAATAGCCATAGGGTTTTTAGTCAGTGGCATTTGTGCCAAAGAATAGAAGCATTCATGTTCCATTTTTACTACTACTACTACTGGTGCCTCAATAGATGGGACAGACCACGTATGTAACCTAATTGAGGCGGGGGGTACAATGGGAATGGAAGAGGTTGAATACTTTATTGTACAGGTTTGAATGGGGATTTGACATGTTTTTAGTATTTTTGTCACATGGGTTTTTCAAGACAGTTACAGGTAAAGATTAAAATGAACCAACTATCCAGTAATCTAACTAAGCAGGAACTCCAATGAGCAGGAACACTGGGTTAACTTCAAGCACCGCTCCCCCTGACTGATAATGGACACTAGTTTCACAATACCACTAACTCATGATAGGAAATATTTTCACAGCACAGCACTGCAAAAATAATGGCAAAACCACAGCCAAAACATGGTAAAACATAATAATGCAACATGTGAACACACCCTAAGTATTTTAAATCTTCATAAATACCTCAAATACTATTATAGGTCAAAGCACTTTCTCCAATCATACACATATACTGCTAACGTCTTTACTCGGTCATGTGTGTAGGTATGAGCCTTTAAATGCTAGATCAATGTCCAATATACAAAAGCACACCAACAATTTGCTTTTACGTCTTGCTTGTTTCCGGTATATTTCCATAAATGATTACAAAGGCATAATCACCCATTTGTGCACTGTCCAAATCACTTTCTCCTCATGGAAATGATTCTCTAAAAAACACATTTTGAATAAGCAAAAACATTAAAACTGCATATAATGTGAATTGACAATAACCTACACATAAAATTAAAAGTTAAAACTAAAACTGACTATGCCTACCTACATGTAAAGAAAACAAGCATAGAAAGCAAATATATGTATAAATAAGTTTGTGCTATTTGTGCTAAAACTATGAAACATCAACAGCAATACACAAGAATAGCTCAGAACATACAACATAAAGTTAGTACTGCATTTTGCATTTTAATGTACTGCTATTTTGTCCTGACATTTGATGCATCAATTAAATATAGAAAGCACAGACTGAAGCATTCTAATTTTTCCAATAAGCGACAGTTTTCAAAGTTGGACAAAACACCATCTGAGAAAGTACATGTGGCTGTCAGTCAGTTTGTTTTTGGAAGAAAATCATAATTATGAAGCATAATTTAGAGCTTAAAAAAAACAATCAGTACAGAAATTTAACCGTCAAAAACCTCAAACAACATAATTTCTGTAACGCCCGGAGTAGTGGATCCACTGGACCGACACCAGCGATGGCACAAACCTCACCAGGGAGCGGAGTCTAAGGGGCCGCTGGTTTTCACCAGAGCCCGCCGCAAGGCGGGATGGACTTGCTGCGGCAGGCGACCCCCAGGTCGCTACCCCTGGCTTGGTTGCTGGTGTCGGCAGGCGAGGCGTGGCAGGAGATGGCACAGGCAATGGTCTGCCGGTGAGAGCGCACGTGACAGGCTGGACACGGGAACAGGTGGAGTGGCAGGGAAACAGGAACCAGGAACAGGGACTTGGGACCAGGTAACGGACAGGACTCAGGAACAGGGACTTGGGACCAGGTAACGGACAGGACTCAGGAACAGGGACTTGGGACCAGGTAACGGACAGGACACAGGAACAACAGGGAGCTGGGCCAAACGCTATGGGAAGCATGTAGAGGCTCCAACACAGGGGACAGGGCATGCTGGGATTTATAGGGGAGTGATTAGGTGCAACTACCAATTAGGAGCGCACTGCCCCTTTAAATCTGAGACAGCCGGCGCGCGCGCGCCCTAGGAGGCGGGGACGCGCGCGCCGGCCGGCACAGCGGGAGACAGGAGCGTGGAGAGGTGAGGCGCCCCCCGGGGCCGAGGTGATAGCAGCGCCGGGTCCCCGACTATGGACACCGGCTGCTGCATGGGGCAGGAAGCGGTCGCGGCGGCGGCCCGGAACGCGGGACGCCGCCGCGGCCGTGACAGTACCCCCCCCCTTTGGCCTCCCCCTCTTTCTTGCCTGCAGATGGCACAGGAAGCCACAAAGTCTTTGACATCATGAAACAGACTAGGCCACCAGTAGTGGCGAGAGATCCGTTGGCCGGTCTTACGGACTCCAGGGTGCCCGGCCTCCAACGGGGAATGACCCCACTTCAAAATACCTCTTCGAAGCGCAGGGTGAACATGAGTCTTTCCGGGGGGTACTCTCTGAGGCGAGGAGGTGACGACTGGTGCTAGGCGATCAGGCGGTAAAACATGGCAAGGGACTGTGGGTCTGTGGACGAGGACCTTCTGTAAGTTCTCCCGGTGGTGAGAGGACACGACCTTAGTCTTGGGTACGGAGAGAGGGTACACCTCGGCAGAGAAGGCATCCGCCGAGTCTTGGTCTTCTGCCGGTAGGTCGGGTAGAGGCTTGGCTGGGACAGGAAACGACATAGTACACTTGGTCTGAGGTGACCTGAGACACTGGTTGGAACAGTCCTGACCCCAACTGAGAATCTCCCCGGTTCTCCAGTCCAGTTGAGGGGCATGTTCTTGCAGCCACGGGAGTCCCAGGAGGACCGCGGGGGAAGAATGGGGCAGGACGTAGAAGGATATCTCTTCTTGATGTAAAGGACCCACCTGGAGGACTAAAGGTGCGGTCTGGTAGTACACACGGTCGGTAAGAATTTCGCCTGTGACCGAGGAGATAGACAGAGGCCTGGCTAGTCGGGTCACGGGTAGCCGCCATCTTTGGACCAATGTTGCCGCAATAAAACTGCCTGCTGACCCAGAATCGAGGAAGGCAGTAGTCTGATGATTTTGTCCTGAGAGAGTCCGGATGGAAACTGGCATAGACAGACTTGGAATGGTGGCATTCACACCTAGGGACACCTGTCCCACCGGACCTAGGTGCGAGCATTTTCCGGATGTTTGGGGACGTAGGGGACATCCCAGCCGGAAGTGATCGGAACCACCGCAATAGAGACAGAGATTCTGCTCCAGGCGCCGGATTCTTTCATCAGGCGTCAGGTGAGCCCGTTCCACCTGCATAGGAATCTCAGGAGAGGGTTGGGACATCGAAAGGTCAGGATTCTGGAAAACCGGCGCCAGCTGGGGATGGCGACGGGAACGGGTTAGTAAATGTTCATGCCGAACCTCCTCCTCCCTCTCCGAAAAACGAGTATCAACTCGGGTGGCCAGTAGAATGAGTTCGTTCAGGGAGGTAGGCAGGTCTCGGGCAGCGAGCACGTCTCTCACACGACTAGACAGGCCCTTCTTGAAGGTGGCCAATAGGGCGGCCTCGTTCCAGTCCAATTCGGCTGCCAGGGTGCGGAACTGGATGGCGTAGTCACCAACAGAGGAGCTGCCTTGAGAGAGGTTGAGGAGAGCAGTCTCGGCTGAAGAAGCACGGGCAGGTTCCTCAAAGACGGAGCGAAACTCGAATAGGAAGGCCCGGAGATTGGCAGCAACTGGATCATCACGGTCCCACAGTGGCGTGGCCCAGGCCAGGGCTCTTCCTTCTAATAGGCTGATGATGAAAGCCACTTTAGAGCGCTCGGTGGAAAACTGACTACTCAAAAGTTCAATGTGCATGGTGCACTGAGTCAAGAATCCTCTGCACAACTTAGAGTCCCCAGAGTACTTGCTTGGGAGGGCCAGTCGGAGTGAAGAAGAAGCGTCAGGAGGTGGTGTGCGCTGGGCAGTAGTCTGCTGCTGTAAGGCGGCAGTGAGTTGCTGGATCTGCTGTGACTGCTTCTGGATTTGTTGCGCCTGCTGAGTGACCACTCTGGCGACATCACGGAGATCAGGCACCTCGCCGGGATCCATGGTTGGAGCCTACTGTAACGCCCGGAGTAGTGGATCCACTGGACCGACACCAGCGATGGCACAAACCTCACCAGGGAGCGGAGTCTAAGGGGCCGCTGGTTTTCACCAGAGCCCGCCGCAAGGCGGGATGGACTTGCTGCGGCAGGCGACCCCCAGGTCGCTACCCCTGGCTTGGTTGCTGGTGTCGGCAGGCGAGGCGTGGCAGGAGATGGCACAGGCAATGGTCTGCCGGTGAGAGCGCACGTGACAGGCTGGACACGGGAACAGGTGGAGTGGCAGGGAAACAGGAACCAGGAACAGGGACTTGGGACCAGGTAACGGACAGGACTCAGGAACAGGGACTTGGGACCAGGTAACGGACAGGACTCAGGAACAGGGACTTGGGACCAGGTAACGGACAGGACACAGGAACAACAGGGAGCTGGGCCAAACGCTATGGGAAGCATGTAGAGGCTCCAACACAGGGGACAGGGCATGCTGGGATTTATAGGGGAGTGATTAGGTGCAACTACCAATTAGGAGCGCACTGCCCCTTTAAATCTGAGACAGCCGGCGCGCGCGCGCCCTAGGAGGCGGGGACGCGCGCGCCGGCCGGCACAGCGGGAGACAGGAGCGTGGAGAGGTGAGGCGCCCCCCGGGGCCGAGGTGATAGCAGCGCCGGGTCCCCGACTATGGACACCGGCTGCTGCATGGGGCAGGAAGCGGTCGCGGCGGCGGCCCGGAACGCGGGACGCCGCCGCGGCCGTGACAATTTCCTTTTGCTGTATCACAAAAACACTTTATTATATACCAAAAAATATAAAAATCAAAGTGACATTAAGATGAAGATGCATGTGCTGAAATTTGACCAAACTATAATCAATAGGGAAATATAAAAAACAGTCATGTGCTAATGACATTAAAAACTTATATATAACATACCTTATTAGAACTGGTTCTCATGCATCTATAATACAACATTGTTTCAGATCAGCAAATCCACATCTCAATTGACTCGTTTGCTGGAAATCGGCTACAGCCCTCTAAAAACGGTACGGCCGGAGGCTTGGGGCTGCGAGTAAAGCAGTACCGCCCGTTAGAGTCCAGACGACGTAACTGCAAGAGAGGCGGACGTGGCACGGTGTGCTGTGTGTGAAGGGGGTGGCAGTGGCTGTATGAGCATCCGGCTTTACAACAGAGCTCCCGGACGTCACTTTCCCTTCTATGAATTGTGAGCTAAGGTGGCAATAACATATACTGCTGCAGGGTGTGAATTGAGTCAACGCAGTAAATTCAGCTTGGCGGGGAAATATTTCAGCAGGGTGTATAATGCACTAAAGGTGGTGTGGAAGGAGTTTAGGCTGACTTGCATTAACTTTTTGAATGATTAATGAAGTGCGGCTTTCTAACTAACGTGCCTTTTTACTGGCAACTGTACTTGTATTAACTCAGCTGCATTTGATGCATAAAGTTGGTAGTGGACCGCTGTGATTGTCCGGATTTTTCTTACTAATTGCCTGGCTGGATTTAAATCTAACCTATTATAGATAATCTATAAAAAATTAGGTATCAGCAGGTTAATAGGAATAACTGAACTGCACCTGCCATAAAGGGGTGTGCCTGATTGACTGAAAGACCTGAACTTAAATGACTAACCTGCTTCTTCTGTGTGCTCAGCTTGAGGAAATGAGTTGTTGGTGTTTCCTACGAACTTCTGTACTTAATTTTATTTACTGCCTTGATTTCAGCTTATTAGATTAGTGCGCAGGGGGGCGAGCTCGGTGCTGGAGTGGCTGGCACTAGTTGTCTTAAAGGGTGAGACAAGGAATTGTTGTAGTGTGGGAGAGGGCGTGCCGCGCCAACAGCACCGAGTGACTACCCAAAGTTGAAACCATGAGCTGCAAAGTCAACAAAGGTAACAGCCCGGGTAAATCTACAGCTAAGATTGACAAATTATTTACCTTTTCTGGGATTGGGGGCAATGGTAAAGGTACTGGAAAATAAACACATGAGACATCAATCAGTATGGAAGGGAAAGAGGGGGTGGAGCAACTTAGCTGGCTAGTTGAAATACTGTCTGCCATTAAGAAATTCAATGTATCAATTAACAGCTTGGCAGATCAGGTTGGAACATCGAGTATGGAGATAGGGACAATGCGTCAAGATGTGAGTAAACTACGTGAAAAATTCGGTGAGGCAGAAACCTGTCTTACAAACCTAGAAGGGGAAGTAAAGGCCATGAGATCCGACTGGGTAAACCTGAAATGTGAACATCAGGAACTAGGAATCACGGATCTAGAAGATAGATCTAGACAGTCTAATTAGAGAAACAGAGCAACATTTCCGCAGCAATGGATCACCAATGCACTAGGACTTGATTTTCTCTCTAGCTTTTTCATTAAAGAAAGGGCACACAGGGTTCTGGGAAAACCACCACCTCTGAGAACGCCCTAGACCCATAATTGCTAGTTTGTTGAGCTTCAGAGATAGAGGCGCCATTCTCAGGAGCGCCAGAGAATTAGGGTATATAATACACAATAATGCTAAAATATTTACACTACTGTCCAAAAGTTTGGGGTCACCCAAACAATTTTGTGTTTTCCATGAAAAAGTCGCACTTATTCAACACTATACAATGTGAAATGAATAGAAAATAGAGTCAAGACATTGATAAGGTTAAAAATAATGATTTGTATTTGAAATAACATTGTTTTTACATTAAACTTTGCTTTCGTCAAAGAATCCACCATTTGCAGCAATTACAGCATTGCACACCTTTGGTATTCTAGCTATTAATCTGTTTAGGTAAGCTGGAGAAATTGCACCCCATGCCTCTAGAAGCAGCTCCCACAAGTTGGATTGGTTGGATGGGCACTTCTGGCATACCATACGGTCAAGCTGCTCCCACAACAGCTCAATGGGGTTCAGATCTGGTGACTGCGCTGGCCACTCCATTACCGATAGAATACCAGCTGCCTGCTTCTGCTGTAAATAGTTCTTGCACAATTTGGAGGTGTGTTTAGGGTCATTGTCCTGTTGTAGGATGAAATTGGCTCCAATCAATCACTGTCCACTGGGTATGGCATGGCATTGCAAAATTGAGTGATAGCCTTCCTCATTCAGAATCCCTTTTACCCTGTACAAATCTCCCACCTTTACCAGCACCAAAGCAACCCCAGACCATCACATTACCTCCACCATGCTTAACAGATGGCGTCAGGCATTCTTCCAGCATTTTTTCATTTGTTCTGCGTCTCACAAATGTTCTTCTTTGTGATCCAAACACCTCAAACTTGGATTCATCCGTCCACAACACTTTTTTCCAGTCTTCCTCTGTCCAATGTTTGTGTTCTTTTGCCCATCTTAATCTTTTTCTTTTATTGGCCAGTCTCAGATATGGCTTTTTCTTGGCCACTCTGCCCTGAAGGCTAAAATCCCGCAGCCGCCTCTTCACTGTAGTAGTTGACACTGGTGTTTTGCGGGTACTATTTTATGAAGATGCCAGTTGGGGACCTGTGAGGCGTCTGTTTCTCAAACTAGAGACTCTGATGTTCTTATCTTCTTGCTTAGTTGTGCAACGCGGCCTCCCACTTCTTTTTCTACTCTGGTTAGAGCTGTCTGTTTGTGCTGTCCTCTTAAGGGAGTAGTACACACCGTTGTAGGAAATTTTCAATTTCTTATCAATTTCTCACATGGAATATCCTTCATTTCTAAGAACAAGAATAGACTGTCGAGTTTCAGATGAAAGTTCTCTTTTTCTGGCCATTTTGAGTGTTTAATTGACCCCACAAATGTGATGCTCCAGAAACACAATCTGCTCAAAGGAAGGTCAGTTTTGTAGCTTCTGTAATGAGCTAGACTGTTTTCAGATGTGTTAACATGATTGCACAAGGGTTTTCTAATCATCAATTAGCCTTCTGAGCCAATGAGCAAACACATTGTACCATTAGAACACTGGAGTTATAGTTGCTGAAAATGGGCCTCTATACACCTATGAAGATATTGCACCAAAAACCAGACATTTGCAGCTAGAATAGTCATTTACCACATTAGCAATGTATAGAGTGTATTTGTTTAAAGTTAGGACTAGTTTAAAGTTATCTTCATTGAAAAGTAAAGTGCTTTTCCTTCAAAAATAAGGACATTTCAATGTGACCCCAAACTTTTGAATGGTAGCGTATCTTTCCAGATTACGCAGTGGAAACTCAAAAAAAGGGGGAGCCTTTATCCAGGTCAAAAAAAGGCTTCAGACAAACAAGGTTAAATACTCCCTATTTTTTTCAGCTAGGCTAAGGATTGTATATGAGAGTAAAGTCTTTTTCTTTCAATCTCCTGGCGAGGCTGCTGACTGGCTAGAAATGAAAGGCATGTAAATATAGGTGGTAAAAATCATTATGTACTTCGGAGGCCCAGACGGAATATCTCCAAGTTTAGGTGCTCGCTCGGACTTAAATTGCCTGAGCAAATGTGGTTGGGGGGGAAGGTTGGGGGGGAAGGTTGGGAGGTTCGCCTTACGGGGGTTGTTTTTTTTTTTTCTCTCTATCTCCTCTCTTTATTGCTCTGACCTGTAGGAATAGATGACAAATAAAATCTTAGTATAGAAAGTGAGGGGTCTGAGCGATAGAGAGAAGAGATTTGCGGTTATCGATTTTGTCAAGACGCATTTACCCTGTGTGATTTGCTTACTTGAAACACATTTATTACCTGACATTTATTACCTGTACAAAAACTTAATAAAGTTTGGTGGAGTAATCAATACCATTCATGCTACTCCAACCATTCCCACGGGGTGTCAGTGATGGTACACAAAAATGTCAAGTGGCAGGTATATCACAAAAAAATAGACCAAAATGGACGTTATATATTTTTTCATTGTAATTTAGATGGTTTGACTTGTATTTTGTCATTCTTATATATCCCTCCACCGTTCAAGGCTGCGGTATTGGAGGCCCTATTTGATTTCACAAAGCATTTTCAGGATTGTCCTCTATTGGTGGCAGGGGACTTCAATGCCGTAGCTAGTGATG
Organism: Dendropsophus ebraccatus; assembly: GCF_027789765.1. Classification (NCBI taxonomy): domain Eukaryota; kingdom Metazoa; phylum Chordata; class Amphibia; order Anura; family Hylidae; genus Dendropsophus; species Dendropsophus ebraccatus. The sequence goes on from NC_091462.1 coordinate 55,648,945, forward strand.
AGTTAGACAGATTGCGACTTGATGGTATGGTGAGATCTGTGGGAAGTCACCCCTGCTCTGCATACTTAGGGAATTTGGTCTATTGGATCTGTGGAGGGAAAAAAACCCTAATAAAAAAGGATTCTCCTGCTGGAACAAATCTAGCAACACGATGTCTAGGATTGACTTAGCGTTCGTAAACTTGCACACGACACAGCGTATTAAAAATATTAAGTATTTACAAAGGAGTCTGTCAGACCACTCACCTCTCTTGATAGAGTTGCACAAGGGGAGAATAAAACACATACGCACACTAAAAATAAATCCACACTGGTTAGAACTAATTGAAGATAAAGAGAGGCTTAAACTAGAAGTGAAAGGACTGGGAAGTGAAGAGGCCTGGGAAGTCAATGTTGGAACCTCATCCATTCAAATAGTATGGGACAATATGATAAAAGGGTTATATTGTGGGGTGATTAGCTGCATGATAAAAACACATACACGAAAAGAATTATTGATTAGGGAAAGAGTGGGTAAATTAAAAGAGGAGTATATTAACCCCTTAGCGACCCATGACGTATCTGATACGTCATGGCGCCGCGGGGGGTGTTCAGAGCGGGGTCCCGCCGGGACCCCGCTCTGAACGGCGCTGATCCCGGCTGACACGTGCAGCCGGGCAGTGCCTCTGTTAGCCGGCGCGGGTCCCGTTGCCGCGCCGGCTAATTAAGCACTTCAATGCAGCTGTCAAACCTGACAGCTGCATTGAAGTGCTTTATGCACAACATCCCTGGTGTCTAGTGGGTCGGATCTCCCCCCCGCGATGCGATCGCGGGGGGGAGATCCGTTCTTCTGGCCGTGCCGGGCCTCAGCGTCGGAATGACGCTGATCCCGGCTCGGCAATAGATTGCTATGGCCTGCAGCAGGCCATAGTAATCTATGACCGATCTCATGGATCTTTGCTGTGTATATACACAGCATTGATCTCTATGAGAGATCAGTGCTATGTATATACAAGTCCCCCAGGGGGGCTTCTAGTCCATGTAAAAAAAAAAGTAAAAAAGTGTTTTTATTAATAAAAAATCCCCTCCCCTAATAAAAGTCCAAATCACCCCCCTTTTCCCATTTTATAAATATAAATTAATAAATAAATAAATAAATAAACATATTTAGTATCGCCGCGCGCGTAATCGCCCGAACTATTAATTAATCACATTCCTGATCTCGCATGGTAAACGGCGTAAGCGCAAAAAAAATCCCAAAGTGCAAAATTGCGCATTTTTGGTCGCATCAAATCCAGAAAAAATGTAATAAAAAGCGATCAAAAAGTCGTATATGCGCAATCAAGGTACCGGTAAAAAGAACGCATCATGGCGCAAAAACTGACACCTCACACAGCCCCATAGACCAAAGGATAAAAGCGCTATAAGCCTGGGAATGGAGCGATTTTAAGTGACATATATTTGTTAACAATGGTTTGAATTTTTTACAGGCCATCCGATACAATATAAGTTATACATGTTATATATCATAGTAATCGTAACGACTTGAGGAACATGCATAACTAGTCAGTTTTACCATAGGGCGAACGGCGTAAATGCAAAACTCCCCGAAATCAAAACAAATTCGTTTTTTTTTTCAATTTGACAGCGCAAATGATTTTTTTCCGGTTTCACAACATATTTTATGGAAAAATTATGCCTGTAATTGCAAAGTACAATTGGTTTCGCAAAAAATAAGCACTCATATAAGTCTCTAGGTGAAAAAATGCAAGTGCTATGGACTTTTAAACATAAAATGGAAAAAGCAAAGGGGTTAAGGCACCTACACTTGCTTCACGAAAAAGTTGGGAAAAAGGACAGGATGAGCTAGAAAGGTTCCAAAGAGAAAAAGCGAAATATCAGATGGTATTTTTGAGCAGTAAGAGATTCAAGGGGTCGGGTTTATCCAATAAGGGACTGATGGCTTTGATTCGAAATAAAGAGGGCAGAAGGGCAATAGTCGCAATTAGAATGGAGAACGGACAAATAACAACGCAAGATGAGAAGTGGTACATAGCAAGGAGAAACTTGACCAGTTCCTAAAAAACATCCCGTTTCCAATTATTAGTTCACCTCACAAAGAGGTGCTAGATGAACCCATTACTCTAGAAGAGCTTAGTTTGGCTTTGGACTCACTAAAGAGAAATTCAGCTCCAGGAGGTGATGGGCTCCCGGTGGATATACACAGGGAACATAGAGAAATTTTACTGCCGACACTTTTGAGGGTAGGGGGGGTTAATCAATCAATTGCTACAGGAATTCTTCCAGCGTCCACAAGGGAGGCAGTTGTTATTCTTATTCCCAAAGCAAAGAAAGATGGTCTTAAGGGTGGGTTTTACCGCCCTATATCGCTCATAAATGTGGATGCTAAAATATTCGCAAAAGTGTCGGCAAGTAGGTTGTGTAAGGTAGTGGACAAGATAATACATCATGATCAATGTGGCTATGTCCCTGGTCGCATAAGTAAACAAAATGTGAGGCACTTGTGGGAGAATATCAAGCTCACTGGGTATCCTGACTCCTACTCTATCCTGTCCCTAGACGCAACTAAGGCGTTTGACAGGGTGGAGTGGGAGTATTTGTGGGAAGTAATGGGACGGTTTGGAATAGGTAATAATTTTATAAATATGGTTAAACTTTTGAATGGGCATGTATGTGCTTCTGTGAGTGTGAATGGGAATTTTTCAGACATCTTTAATTTGACAAGAGGGACGCTTCAAGGGTGTCCCCTCTCCCCCTTGCTCCTCGCCCTAAATATTGAGCCTTTGGCTATCATGGTAAGATCTGACCCTCTGTTGATGGGTTTCGGGGCAGGGGGCGAGGGGGACAAGATGTCACTTTTTGCTGATGTCACTCTTCCTTAGAGATGCGGCAGTGGCAGTGCCTAGAATTATGAAAATTATTGATGAGTTGGGTAAATTTTCGGGATTGGCAATAAACTGGTCGAAATCGATCCTAATGCCTCTCGATCCAGGGACGACATTTAATTTTTATCCGTTGAGGCAACTTGAACAAGGGGCGAGTTTCAGATACTTGGGGGCTAGGATATAAAGGAGACTGGGTGATTTCGACCAGTTGAATACGCTCCCGACTATAGTCGAACTAGAGTAAAAGCCAGAGATATGGCAGAGACTCCCCATTTCAAGAACAGACAGAACTGTGTTGATAAGAACTATTTTTCTCCCAAAGGTCTTGTTTTTGTCTGGTACTGCCCCTGTCTTCATTAAGAATAAATTCCTCAAGAGGATTAAGGGTACCTTTAATTTTTTGATCTGGGGACGCAGGAGAGTCCGCTTAAAGCTGGAACTGTTGTGTGCTCCTAAAAATAAAGGGGGCTTGGCTCTGCCCGATGTCAAGTTGTACCATCTGGCCTCCCAATTCTACTGGTTTATAGAAAGTAGAACTGTCAAATTTCTGAACTGTGCAAGAGGCGCAAGGTTTTCTGATCCACGGGACATCTTTCAGAGATTTGAAGCGGGAGAGATTGACAAGGGGAAAAGTAGCAGGGGGGTAATGTTGGGAGCAATAGCAAGAACCTGGAAAGAACTGAAGAGTGTTGAGAGCTTGTTTTTTTATTGGGTTTGCCCCCTTGTGGGATAATTACAATCTGCCATCAATTCAAAAGCTAAGGACACTGAGAGGCTTACACGAAGCAGGAGTAAAAAATATAGAGGACGTTTGTGGAATTGGGTCTGTGAAAGAATGGGAGAGCTTAGAGGTGGAGTTTAATCTACCAAAGAGTGTCTGGTTCAAATACTGTAGACTCAGATATGCATTAAACCTCCTAATAAAATCAGGACAGGTATACTTAGCCGACCCAGATCCGGTAGTGGAAAAGTTTAGAATGCACCAACTTTAGAAAAAATGTATATCTTTTGTGTACAAGTAGATTTTAGGTTAGGTTGACTATGAATTTAAAGCCAAAGAAAATGGCAGTTTGAGTTGGGAGAGGAATGTGAACTGGACTGGTCAACTATCTACAGTATAAGAATATCAAAAAGGTTTCAGTAGCAATGTGCCACCAGATTATACAATATAATAATTTTGTATAGGATTAAGTTATGGCCACATGATAGATGTCCCAGGTGTGGGGTGGGGGGAACCGGATTTATACATATACTCCTGGGGTGTGATACGATAAAAAGACTGTGGTCTCTGGTTTTTAAAAAAATCAAAGAGAAAGTAGGGGTTTAGATACCATTGACTCCCCAGATTGCTTTACTGGGAGATACCTCCAGCTTGCAACTAACCCAGAGGAAAAAGAGAACGGTTCTGAGAATGTTGTTTTATGTTAAATTAACCCTAGTAAGAAGTTGGATCTCCCCAAACCCTCCCTAACTTGGGAAATGGGAGAAATGTATGACACTATTTGAAAAACATCATTAAATACAGGGGGGGGGGGATGCGTCAAGGGAATTAAGTTTTGTGTTTTTAGGGGAGGGGGGATTAGGGGTTAGGGTAAGCACAATTTGAGCAACACTAAAGTGTTTGCTTAATGTATTACCACTTGGAAATTGTAGATGAAGTTGTAATTTGTTGTACTAATTTTTTATGGGGGATAATGAAAAAATAAAATAAAGTTTAATTAAAAAAATAATAATTTTACTCAAACCACTGGTCACCATATTGAGTTTAAAATCACTTTAGCCAATCTGGAGTTTAAGAATAACATCTTTATCATGCTAATGCTCTATTTATAGAAAATAATTCAAAGGGTGTCGATAAGTAGATTTATTTCGTCTGGCACATCAAAAGTGTCCAGTAGGCAGTTTTCTGGTTCCCCACCCCCCGCGTAACTGCAATACCATATACAGCTTATTCACAAGAGTGAGGCTAATACTGAATAGCTCCTTTGATGTCTATTATTTTTAGTAAATTGAATACGTATAATACAGTAAACACTTTTTTAGTATTAGTCCAAAAACTATGATCCTGCATATCGAGAGTTGACAACACTTTACATAAAGAATAAAATATTTCTGTTGAATCAACAATAAATCAACAGTATATAATTTATCAGAAAATGTTCAAAATCTGAATCCTGCAGAGAAACTCACAGAAAGGATTAGCCTTACAACTGATCTGCAATTACCCCTTACCAACCTATCCTGCTTCTACAGCACAATTAGATTTAGTAATGGATATTGAAATTCAAAGCTGAATCATTGGTCAAGACACTTGATCTTTGCTTTCATCAAAGCTTATTAATGAACATTCATCTCTAAGCTTCTCCTCATCTATGTGGTTACCATACCGCATAAGGATATTGTTGAATTATTGGTGTTGCAACATGAAAGTAAGTTAGAAAATGAGAGTTAAGTAGGTTTCAGGATTTTAAAAACATCTCCTTTAAGACATCATCATTAATTCAGTATTTATCTTCTCGCTATGATAAAAAAAAGCCAATAATCAATTAGTTAAGAAATCATTTTATTAGGAAATACCAAAAAGCTCTAAACCTTAAAGAGTAGATGTTTCAGGTGAATTTTCTGAATAAATTGTGTTGTGCTTTGTGTGTACATGAGAAGTAACTTTATTCCTGACCATTATACAAATTTTGAATGGTACTTACTGCAGCTGTTCACTGGTGGTCTAGTGGGGAGATCGCCCCCCCCCCCCCCCCCCCCCCGTGACGTTGTCACGGAGGAGCGATCTCCGCGTCTGGTGCCGGCCGGGATCTGCGCCGTAATGGCGCTGATCCCAGCTCTGCATTCTATTGCTTTTGGCTGCAGCAGCCAAAAGCAATAGAACACTGATCTAAAAAAGAATCCCAAAGTGCAAAATTGCGCATTTTTGGTCGCATCAAATCCAGAAAAATTGTAATAAAAAGTGATCAAAAAGTCGCATATGCGCAATCAAGGTATCGATAGAAAGAACACATCATGGCACAAAAAATGACACCTCAAACAGCCCCATAGACCAAAGGATAAAAGCGCTATCAGCATGGGAATAGAGCGATTTTAAGGAACATATATTTGTTAACCATTGTTTGAATTCTTTTACAAGCCATCAAATAAAATAAAAGTTATACATGTTACATATCGTTTTAATCGTACCGACTTGAGGAACATATATAACATGTCAGTTTTTCCATAGGACACACGGCGTAAAAACGAATCCCCCTCAAAGAAAAAGAATTGTGTTTTGTTTGTTTTTCAATTTAACTGCGCATATAATTTCTTTCTGGTTTTGCAGTATATTTTATGCAAAAATTCAGCCAGTCATTGCGAAGTACAATTGGTGACACAAAAAATAAGGGCTCATGTGGGTATGTAGGTGTAAAAATGCAACTGCTATGGCCTTTTAAGCACAAGGAGGAAAAAACCTATTATAGTGCCTATTATAGCGGCAGCAGCATGGAAGACATTATAGAGCACTAGTGAACAGTTTAAGGCTGGGTTCACACTATGTATATTTGAGGCTGTATTTGGTCCTCATGTCAGGTCCTCATAGCAACCAAAACCAGGAGTGGATTGAAAACACAGAAAGGCTCTGTTCACATAATGTTGTAATTGAGTGGATGGCCGCCATATAACGGTAAATAACTTCCATTATTTCAATACAACAGCCGTTGTTTTAAAATAACAGCACATATTTGCCATTAAATGACGGCCATCCACTCAATTACAACATTATGTGAACATAGCCTTTCTGTGTTTTCAATCCACTCCTTGTTTTGGTTGCTATACAGCCTCAAACATACAGCCTCAAATATACGTAGTGTGAACATAGCCTCAAGGAGTATTCCAAGAAAAACTAGCTTGCTGGGGGCAACTAAGACAATTCTACCAGTTTTATAACCCCCCCCCCCCTTGTGTTTTCCTGTCTGAACCTCCTTAAATAATTTTTATTTCTCTACTGCCAGATGCCTAGTAGAGATGAGTGAGTACTGCTCGATGAAGTAGGTATTCAGTCGCGTAGTACAGTATTTAAAAAAAAGAGTTTGGTTTGCATTTCCGGATTAGCATAGAATCTCACTGCTGACCGGAGGGTAAACTTTAACCCCTAGACGACCTAGGGCGTACAGGTACGCCCTGGAAGTCTGCGCCCAGACGACCATGGGCGTACCTGTACGCCCTGACCTATGAAGCGCGCATCATAGGAGGTGGGGGCTGGCTGCAGTGAGCAGCTGTCACCCCACCGTTAATGACAGGCTGCAACGATCGTGCTTCAGTGTGTCAATAACCCTTTAAACGCCGTGATCGCGGCACGACCGCAGCATTTAAGTGTAAGTGACAGTGGGGGTCAACTGTTACTTAACAATTGTGACCCCCGCAGTGTGACTGTGGGGGTCCTGATCGCTGTATCGGACCACAGGAGGTCTCTCACCTGCCTCTGAGCGGTCCAATCGGCGATCTGCTCACTGAGCCTGCACAGGCAGGCTCAATGAGCAGATCGCCTATCACACTGATCAATGCTATGCCTATGGCAGAGCAGTGATCGGTGTGAATAATCACACAAATGTATGTAAAAGTCCCCCAAAGTGTGTAAAAAAAAGGTAAAAAACATTATTACACTACCCCAAAGCCCCTCTCCCAATAAAAGTTCAAATCACCCCCCTTTCCCATTATATAAATAAAACATATAAAAATAAATAAACATATAATATACTATAGCGTACGTAATTGTCCGAACTATTAAAATATAACATCACTAACAGCGAACGGCGTAAACGAAAAGAAAAAAACTTTTAAAAAGTTAATCAAAAGTGATCAAAACGTCCGATCTTTACAAATATGGTATTAATAAAACTAGAGATCATGGCGGAAAAAAATTATACCCCATACAGCCCTGTAGGTGAAAAAATAAAACCGTTATAAGCGTCACAATAGGCCCATTTTATTAATAATTAATTGGGAAAAAAGGATTTCATAAAAAAAATATATACAACATTACAGAATCTGTGTAAACCTGCATAGGGTTGTGTTCGGACTGACCTATAGAATAATGGTATCATGTCGCTTTTACCATATAGTGCATTACGTAGACACAGGAACCCCCCACACGTTACCATATTGCATTCTTTTTTTACGATTTTACCAATTTATATCTTCATAAATAATAAATTCGGGGTTCAATCATACAATCTTAAAATAAAAGATGCCATTACAAAGTACAACTACTTCTGTAAAAAACAAGCCCTCACATGGCCTTGTAGATAGAAAAGTGCTAAAGTTTTTAGAAGGGGAGGACGAAAAAACGAAACACAAAAATTTGCGTGGTCTACTGGGTCATTTTGGGCCTGGTCCTCAAAGGCTTAAGGCTGTGGGAATGTGAATAAATAATTTGCAGAGGTATTGGCATCATTTTCTAACGGTGTCATTAAGAACTTGGTGACCTCCAAGTGGTCGAATTTAGGTTTCCCAGAAACAAGCATTTTTTCCCATTGACTTTAATAGGGTTCGATAGTTGATTGAATAACTGAGTATAAATTCGAATTTAATTTCAAACCTTTAAATGTTTCACTACTCGCTCATCTCTAATGCCTAGCAATAGATGACAGATTATCCATTATTACAAAACCCAACCCATTAAAGGAAGGCACATAAAAACCTTCCTCAAATCCATTAAGAAGTAGTTCCAAAATCCTGTGTACAATTACTATTACAGTCTATGGGCCTGCATTCTTGCAGAAGATTTTTATTCCGCTGCAAGAATGTAGTAAAAGCCATATTAAACTAGTTAGATGCCAGGCTGGACAAAATAATGAAAGGCAAATTCTTACCTGCCTGCAGAGGCGTAACTAGAAATGGGTGGGCCCCATAGCAAACTTTTCATTTGGGCCCCCACCTTCCCGACTGACCACTGTGACATTTGCAGATTTCGGGAGGCCCAATTGGCCACCTGGTGCTGCAAATCATGACAGCTCAGGGGGCCCAGTGTATTGCAGGAGCAGGCAGTGGGGCCCCCAGATGTGGTGGGCCCCATAGCAGCCGCTATGGCTGCTATAGTGATAGTTACACCCCTTCCTGCCCGTACTTCCTCGTCAAGCTCCTGCATCAGTCTCCTGGTCCTGGCTCACTGACAGCCTGCTCGGTCAATCAGTACACTGACTGCTGGAGCCAGACAAAATAAAAACTAATAAAAATTACAACTTTTCACACAAAAAAGCACTCATGTCTGTGGAAAGAAAAAAAAAGGTCTTTATAAGTCATGGAAAAACACTATCTTTTCAGTATTACTGGCCCAAAACCCTCTTCCTATTTAATTCAGTGGAAACAGGGGGAACATGTTGGAAAGAAGTGACAAGTCAGTAAGATTCAGCATGAAAGCTCCCATTAAAATCAATGAAAAAGAGGTTTTGCCGCTGCTACTCCAACAATCCTTGCACAGTATGCTGGTTGGAACTATTCGTATCACCGGAATAGGAGTGCAGAGGACCTCACCTGTGGGTGATCAGTCGTTGCAACATGGATAAACAAAAACGTATTCCAGCAGTCCAATAAAATCCGGTATTTATTGTAAATGTTCCATAAACTCGTTACATACAAAGAAGTGCAATTTCCATAAGGATGCTAGACGTGTTTCGGCTTGCTCTGAGCCTTGATCACAGTATAAAAGAGAAGCATAATATGCTGTGATCAAGGCTCAGAGCGAGCCGAAATGTGTATGGAACATTTACAATAAATACTGGATTTTATTGGACTGCCGAAATACGTTTTTGTTTATCCATTAAAATCAATAGAAGCGTCAGGAAAAGCGTCAGGAGGCCAGATGGTGGCTGAGAGTCAATAGAATAAAATGTAATGCAATATCCACAGGACATTTTCTCAGGGCAGTTTGTTGTATTACAGTGCATTCAAAGTTGTTGTTTTTTAAATTACAGCAGGCCCTGCATTCAGCCTTAATCCACAGAAATATTTTTCCCCAAATACTTCTATGTCTATATGCATACAGGCGATTTTTCTTGTGTCTCCCCAATTCCTCAATAAAAACCTTGAATCACATGATAAAGAATTATACAGCCTATTATTGGAAAAAAAATTGCAGGAGATAAAATTCCAAAGATTAAAATGGCTACTAAATTTCACTTAAAGAGAAGGAAATAGCTTGCATAAGCATAAATTTCAACAATTTTGTGATGTTTAAGTATAAAATTGTGTTGCAATGTGCTTTTTGTGGACTTTGTGATGTTTGCTTTGTGCCCTATGATTTTCCTTTATTCTCTGAAAAGGAAATAGAAACTTTTGCCACTTCTAAACCAAATAGTTTTCTAGGCAATTTGGTATCTCATAGGAGACATTTACATATATTATTTTTGACATACATACAAAATACATACCTTGTATTTCTATTGTTAAGCAAAGGTGAACCACAGCACCACTTTCTACCACAAGGTGGCAGAATATTGTACTAAATATCCCTCAATGAGAGTGCTTTGTGTGATCTGTGTTTCTCATGGAAATATTTACCTTTAAAAGCAAACTGTGAGATTGAAGTTAGATATAACATGGTGCATAATGTAGTGCCGTGGAAACGTCCTCTTTTATTGCAGCATAAAGAGTTAAAGACAACCTGTAAGCAGATTTAAATCATAAATTACTAATAAATAGAATGAGTGTTTTACTTACAAATTCTTCAGTGTTTTCAAAATAACTATAGTTTTAAAAGAAGGCGGGATAATGTAAAGTTTTTGCTGGGCAACTTCTGTCCAGATTCTGTCCACACAACTTGGCGTGATTGACAGGTCTCTCTGTAAACGATTCAGGTGGGGAAAAGTCAGGGGTTAGCCGCTGAGCAGACCTTTATCTATGCTTTGTTATTTTGAAAACTATATTTTCTGCAACATTTTAGAGTAAAGCATGTGTAGGCTATGTTCACACGTCGTAAGAGACCGGCTGTTCTCTGAAAAAATCATCCCGGCCGGTACTGCAGTACTGGCCAGATGATCTTTATAGCTGCAGAGTTCTGATGCGGGCTCATCCATGCGCGCCCGCATCAAAACTCCCCACTGCACACTATAGAGCGAGCGACTGGAGCTCTCCATAGTGTGCACCATAGTGTGCACTGACATGGTTTTCTACGGCTACTATTCACTGAATAGCGGCCGGAAAAAACTGACATGTCAGTAGTTTGCGGCGCCACTAGGGATCTCAGCCGGGATCCCAGGAACAGCAATGCAACGTATATTCTCGTAATAATTACGGCCGTTATACAGTGGCCGTGATTTTATGAAAATATATGTTGTGTGAACATAGCCTTACATAGGAACAATTTCTGCATTATAGCTATTAAACAGTAACAACATGCAGAACTGTGAATGCGGCTCTGGATTAGAACTCAGAATCAGTAATTTAATGTGTTTATAGAGAACCTGGCATCAAAGAGGTGGACCAGCTGAGGAGATTTGGTGTGCATTTACTATCGATACATCGCTGTTTCCATGACTGCCATACATGCTCTACTTATCTTTCTCTTCTTTGTTCTCAGGCTAAAAAACAGAGGGGGAGAATAATTGAGACTGGTGTACATGTACGCTGGTCTTCAATCAGGCCCTGTGCCACTTTGGAAAACCTGATGGGATCTGTGCCTGCTGTAATGTCAGGGGAAGAAATTCACACCTGCTAGAAATCTGGCATGTTTTATGCCTGATGGTAAATCGTGGTGAATCAGGTGTGGAAGGAGGTTCATGCTTACGTCACAGAGAAGATAAGTATCTGTGCCTTCTCCATGGCGTATGCAAGGGGTGCAACAATGATAAATGTCCCCCTGAATATATAAACAAAAAGTGAGCAATGCTGGAACGTGTCCAGGGCCGGCCTTAGGGTAGATGGTACCTTGTGAGGAATTCATTTTTTCTGCCCCCACAAACAACCAAACACAGTGTTATCAGAGTCAGTGCTCTACACACAGTATAATGCCCTGAAAGTGCCCCCACACTGTATCAAGAACCCTAATACATATATATGGTAGTTATCTTATAACATTCTTAACACCATACAGTGATTACACATTGCCTCCAAACTGCTCTGGACAAAACAGAAAGATATTACCAATGATGCCATTACATAATACCGACACACCATGACCACTATTACTACAGACCCTATAACAGAGTGCAGTTACATCCAGTGACTCACAGGGGATGTCTTCTCTGATCACAGTCTTTTGCTTTTGCTTTTTTTCTCCATCCAGCATTGGCCACCTTGAAATCTTCTCCTGGCTGTAAATCTTCACTTCAGAATCTGCCAGAGAGACATTCTAGGTTCCAGAAAATACATTAGTTAGGTTCCCTGTACCCCTGTATAGTGGTTACATCCCTCTGTGCCCCCATAGTTTTAAGGTGTCCATGTTCCCAGCATAATAATTAGCTGTGCTCTGTGCCCCAGTATATTAGTAAGGTCCTTATTTAATATAGACCCCTGTGTGCAGTCCCCATATAGCATCAGACTACTCTGCGAAGGCCCCATAAAGTACCAGGCCCCTGTTTGCAGCCTCAATGTAGTATAGACCCCTTGTGTGCTGCCCCAGTAGTATAGACCCCTTTTCCCTTTTGTGCTGTCCCAGTAGTATAAAGCCCTTGTGTGCTGCCCCAAGCAGTATATAGACCCCTTGTGTGCTGCCCCCAGAAGTAAATAAACATCTTATGTGCTGCCCCAGCAGTATTAGACCCCTTGTGGGCTGCCCCCAGAAGTATATAGACCTCTTTTGTGCCGTGCCCAGTACTATATACCTCTTGGTTACTCCTCCAGTAGTATATACCCCTTTGTGTTCTGCCCCAGTAATATAGACCCCTTTTGTGCTGCCTTAGTAGTATCTGCCCCAGTTATTAACACACTATCATGGATTAAAATCCTGAAGGGATAGACCCTTTTGTGCTTCCTCAGTAGTATCTGCCTCAGTTATTAACACACTCTGGATTGAAATCCTAAAGTTAAACAAAGAAGAAAAAAACAAGGGCACCGGCACCTTGTGTCTCACCATGGTGGAACCAGAATAGGAAGAGTGGATAATTGCACTTACCTTTGAGCCCCTTGGGCTATAAGCATATCACCCCACAGGGGTAGTTGGAAATCCGTAAGGAAAGGTTGGTGGGTAGGACAAGGGACTGCAAGCCGAATGTACCACAATCGGGATTCTCCCAATGGCAGGGGCCAGTAAAATAGCAAGTGAAGGAAAAAAGATGGTACTCACAAAAACAGCGCTGTCCCAAAACATCCAAATGTGCCCCAATAGTAATAAAGAATTATATGCATTTATTGTAAAAGCACAAGGTTTACGCGTTTCAGGAGTTTAACAGTCTCCCTTCATCAGAACAGTGCACTGTTCTCTCCACACATTTGTTAAAATATTTGTTGCTAATTTAACCCCTTCAAGACAGAGCCCTTTGATGCACAAAAGTCCGGGTCAAATTAATGCAATGTTCCTCCCCGCCTTCTAAGAGCCATAGCACTTTTCCACCTACAGGGCTGGTTGGGGTGTCATTTTTTGCGCCATGATCTTATATGGCATATTATCATATTGGTGTAACAGAAAAAATTTTGATAGCTTTTTATAAATTTTTTTTCTGATATATAATTTAAAAAAATCAGCAATACTGGTGTTTTTTGGTTTTTTGCTTTTTGTTTAGGCTGTTCACCGTGCGGGTACAATAATGTTATATATTAATAGATCAGTCAATTCCGCATGCAAAAATATATATGTTTATTGGGGGGGGGGGGGGTTAAGGTGTTTTTTAATACTTTTAAAGACTTTTTTTTACTCTATCTAGCTACATTCATTGGTGTTATGACATTTGATTCAGTCCTGGTTTTCTAATCAAATTAGTAACATTGACATTGAAAAGATAACTCAAACAATAAACCTATAAGAATAATTATGTGTACCTTGAAAATTTACTATATGTTTTTTCCCAAACCTTAGTATTTAATTGCTATAGAATGCTAGCTTTCCACTTTTAACATTTGTGTTACATTCTGTTTTAATAAGGTCATGTGATTATCTTTGTAATGGGTATTTATTCAGACAATAAAGAGGAAAGATTTTACTACATCCTTGGAGCTAGACTTTTCTTTGTTGCCTATAGGAATAATGATGGAGATTTAATAAGCAGTCTTATACTAAGGTTGGCTTTATGACCCATAGCAGCCAACCAGATCTCAGATCTGATTGTCTGCCATGGACAAAAAAGTTAAGCAATTTTACAAATTTTTCTGTAAGTCCGCTGTTAGTCTGCTGTCCAGCATGAACAGGAAGGGAAGACAAAACCATTAGTCCTAGGGCTCAGCCCTCCAGCTCTCCCTACCTACTTGCCCATTTGACCCTAGGTGGTTGGTGATAACTGGTTAATGTTCCCTTCTTATGCCAAAGTGCACACAGAGACAAAACAAGACAAACAAACACTGAAGAATGGTCATACAGAAATAAGTCAGAAAACTAAGTGGGGAAATACAGTACAAAATCAGCAGAGAAATAGGTGGTCATAAGAGGGCAAGCAAGAGGTCCAAAAATCCAATATAGCAATACAGGTAAATGCCAGCCATTTCCAAAATAGTCTTATAGTAATCACTAAACAGAGGACCATTTGCTAAAAACCTGGAAAAGAGAATTAATGTGTGGAAAAGGCTACCAGTTTCAATGGCAGATAGACTTGCCCACTTGTAAAGATGGTCGTCCTTCCCCAGCTACTCTTCTTTTTTGGAGCTTCCCCTGTATGGGTGAGTGATAGGTGGATTAGGAAGATTGAGATCCTACTGGGGAACCTCATCTGGGGGAGGAAACGGGTGAGACTTAAATACAGAGCTTTCAGTGGCCCTAAAAGGGTAGGTGGCTTTTCCATGCCCGATCTTAGATTATATTTTATTTCTTCACATTTAAGTAAGTTAGCAGGATGGAAAAGTATTTTCCTCTTCAGCACAAGGTTAGGATTAGCAGTTATGACAATATATTTGAATTGCTTGAAGCTGGTTACTGGGGTAACTAACAATTCACTATGTAATCTATACGATAAAGTATGGTCCTACACTAAGCAAAGATGTGGTATAGTGGGTAGTATGAGTTGTTCTCCATTATGGAACAATTTCCACTTGTTGGAATTTATGAAGATTGACAACTGGAAATTTTGGCACGTAAAAGGGATTAAGTTGGTATCGCAGCTTTTTCAGAGTGGCAAGCTCATGACTTTCCAAGAGGTTAAGGAATGTTATGGGCTAGAAGATAAGCACAGTTTTTTTTTTCTACAACTAGAGCACGCGTGTAAAGCATCAGATGGTGCGAGTTATTTCGTGATTAATGAGCACAGAATATTTTCACTGATACAGGGCATGGGAAAGGCAAGAAGAGGTCTCTCTTTGATCTACAAAATTTTGGCTAATGAAATTAAGTATGTCGCACTAGATAGTAAGAAGGTAAAGTGGGAACAGGAAGTTGGCAATCTTGCAGAGGAGGCATGGCAGAATATATGTGCAAACTTGGATAACGTTTCCATGAATGAAGCTCACAAGCTGGTTCAATTTAGAATTCTCCACCGTAACTACTATTCACCTTTAATTTTGTTTAAGATGGGGATAAGAGAGTCGGCAAACTGTCCCAGATGTGGTTGCGATGATGCAGACTTTTTTCACATAATCTGGGAACGTAGGAAAGTCTAGGGTTTCTGGAAAGCGGTTTTTGATACTCTGAATTGTATAACCAAGCAGAACATCCCAAGGTTAGCGGTAATTGGGATTTTGGGCAGGTCCTGGGATATAGCAAAGAACAGAGCGTTGTATACCAAATGTCTATTCTGTGCCAGGTTGCTTATTATGAGGGGGTGGCTGTCACAGCAATCCCCAGTGTTGGAAGCCTGGAAGAATTTAGTTTCCCAGATTAAGCAGTATGAACTTCTGAGGTATAAAAGGAAAAAGGATGGAATTCGCAAGCACCTATTTGTTTGGTAGGATTTGGTGTAAATGATCTGCCTAAAATAATTTGTTACCCTGGATGTGTGTATTTTTGTCTTCCTTTTTGTGTTTTATTTATTTATTTATTTTCCTCTCACATCTACCGCTCTGGGGTGGGGGGGGGGGGGAAGGGGGATGTTTATTGACATATGTTGGCAGCTTCAGAGGAGGGATACCTCTTATGTGTTTATGTCTCGCAAAAGAGTATGAGATTCTTGGCGGTGTATCACCCTTTGATGTGATGCTCCGCTCTGCCGCTGGATGTTTAGTACTGTTAAAAAAAAAAAAATCTCTTCTTATTTGTGTGGAATGTACTGAATTGTTTGTCACACAGTTGTCCTTGTTGTTGAGGACCACTGCCTTTCCAACTTTTTTTCTTTGTTAATGGAAAAACTAAAATAATAAAGAGTTAAAAAAAAAAGGTTGGCTTTATGGCCCATAGCAGCCAACCAGATCTCAGATCTGATTGTCTGCCATGGACAAAAAAGTTTAGCAATTTTACAAATTTTGCTGTAAGTCCGCTGTTAGTCTGCTGTCCAGCGTGAACAGGAAGGGAAGACAAAACCATTAGTCCTAGGGCTCGGCCCTCCATCTCTCCCTACCTACTTGCCCATTTGACCCTAGGTGGTTGGTGACAACTGGTTATTTCTGGTTACAGAAATAAGTCAGAAAACTAAGTGGCGAAATACAGTACAAAATCAGCAGAGAAATAGGTGGTCATAAGAGGGCAAGCAAGAGATCCAAAAATCCAATATAGCAATACAGGTAAATGCCAGCCATTTCCAAAATAGTCTTATAGTAATCACTAAACAGAGGGCCAGTGGTATTCTTATGGGCAGGACCGGACAGACTGAGGGCCACTGCATGACTGACTATCCGTGCACTATGCCGTGCATTGGTTGTGTGCAGGAATCCTGGGCCCCCTGGAAGCTGGGGGTCCTTGACAGCTTTTGAAACTGTCCATAATATAGGCTGGTGACATAACCCACTTCCTGTACCGGCCATGTCTTACAGCTAAAGGAGAGACGCAGACTGGGAACCAGGGGAGGTAAGTAAGCAGCTGCTTATTGTCGGGGAGAGGTTGAGAATTAAAACTACCATGTGGGGTCAATAATGGTGGTACTATTAGGGGTGTAGTACATGGGGCAGTATTGGACGCCATTGTCTACCATATGGGGCACTATTGGCACTATTGGGGGGAATAACTAGTATATGGGGGAGTACTGGGAGGAGTTAGCTACTGGGGAGATTAAAAACTATATGGGTCAACACTGGGGGTAAGGACTATATGGGGCACAATTGGGCAAATTAATTAGTATATGGGACAGTATTGGAAGGCATTACCCACTATATAGGGCACTATTGGGGGGATTAAAACATTGGGGCTAACTACTTTATGGGGCACAAATAGGGAAATTAACTAGTATATGGGAGTGCATTGGGAGGGATTACCTACTATATGGGGCACTGTTGGGGGATTAACTTCTATTTGGAACACTGTTATAGGAAAACCTACTGCATGGGGGAAACACTATTAGTGATACCTACTGTATGGGGGCACTATTATGAGGTAATTTCTGTATGGGTCAGTATTAATGGATACTGATAAGGTATCTAATACTGCATGGGCTACATTATTATTATTTGGGGCACTATGGATTGGCAGCTTGTTTAGAGGTGGGTAGATGATGATATAAAAGTGTAAATCCTAAGATGTGTGTCTAGCAGATTCTGTGTAGATACGTGGTTGTCACTTGTGAGTCACTGGATGTACTGTAACTGGGCTGTAATATGCTGGTAATGGTGTGATGGTACTCAGCCTTTATATATATATAGTTGGTCACAGTGTACCAGATATGGTCAGTATTATAGTATTGTGTATGAGATTATACTTATTCCTTGTAAACTGAATATGGTCAGTATTATGGTACTATGTATGGGATTATACTTGTTTTTTGTACACTGGTATTTAATATTACCATGACTATATGGGTATACAGTACTCCATTTTTCTGGTACTGTTATACACTGGGAATTTCTGCATAAAAACCTGTGCCTGCAACTGTGTGACCTATAGATATGGCATGGTAGGGACCCAAATTCTGTGAACAACTCACGGCCCATGATACAGTTAATCCACCACTGAATCCAGGATTAGGAGTTCCCTGAAGCTCAACTCTGTGCTATCTGCAGCAGCCCTCTCTATGTGTGTATGACTCCTCCTTTGACCATTGGACAAGGTCATTGTGGAGAGACAAGGGGAACAGTAACATATAGTCATCAACTTATAAATTGTTTTCCAGGAGGAATAACAGGGGAACTACACAATACAGAATCAGGGAGGAAAGATGCTTCTGAATTATTTCAGTGGTGTAACTTTAAGATTAAATTATCTTGAGGTACTGCTTTTCCTGAAGAAAAACTTAAAGGGTTATCCTGTGCTACAAAAACATGGCCACTTTCTTTAAGAGACAACACGACTCTTGTCTCCAGTTCAGGTGCAGTTTGCAATTAAGCTCCATTCACTTCAATGGAACTGAGCAGCAAAACCCTGCCCAAGCTGGAGACAAGAGTCGTAGCGCTGGATAACCCCTTTAATAGTTTACAAGGCAAATACTTTATCATTCTGAATGACATGACAGATGACAGGAGAGCAGACAGATCCCTCTATAATTGTGTATTCTGCATCTGCTTTGTAAAATTTCCCCCAATATTTTAATTCCCCCAAATTTAACATCTCCTGCTAACAAGGTGCAGGAACAGAACAGAAGAAACAACTATTTCCACCCAGCAGTTATTCTGCTGAAGTTAAGCGCTCACATCCTATCATAAGACAGCAGGGAACATTAATGAAACAAAAATAAATACTTTGCTGCTATTGTATTATGATTTTCATGAGTCCCAGTGCACCACATTGAGTATGGTTACAGCACACAATGGCACATTACCGTATGGAACATGACATTTTGTGGCAGCTCAATTACCAGTGGGGACTCATCAGCAGAAGATAATTTTACCTAATATACATTATTACAGTGCAGCTGGCTGGGACATGAAAAAATACTTTGCAGTCTGTATGTACTGGAAGTTGGATCTACTCCTTGCTTATTGTTTTCTTAATATGTCCATCTTTATACATCCAGTCATCTGCTTATCACAGAACACAAGACACATGGAAGATTCATTACTCATCCCTACACAATGGTTTATTATATAATCAGACCTATTCTTAGTTTAATACATTAATATTGTCAATTCATTAACCTGCTTTCTATTGTTCTCTTAATCTGGGGCTCAGAAATTATTCCATGAACCACATTTTAAACAGCATGTGATCTATACCTGTATGTCACTGTATTAGAATTAGAATATGTTAATAGTGTGATGCTTGAAACAGTGCACAGATATAATGTTTTTTTTTTTTTTTTCTATTTTAACCCTTTAGGGCCCCTTTACAGGGGCTGATCATCAGGCAAATAAGCATTTCTAGGAACACTCATTGCTGACAATCAGTGTTCACACATAGCATTTCAATAAGTGTTTAATTTGCAATAAGCCCTATTTTGAAATAAAATTGTAATTTTGCAAGTTTCCAATTCAGTAAAATAGCATACTTTTTGCTGCAATTTAGATGGAATTGCAGCAAAAATAACAATGTTTTATTGTGAATTGCGCAATTCACAGCAGAATAGCTGTAATTAAGGGCACATGGCCTAAAAAGATCAGCAATCAGCTCATGAGTGTACAAACACTGAAAGGTCAGCTGGATCTTTTTGGCCACTTTTTTAATGCATCATTGTCAGGTGTGCAAAGATATAATATGTGGCGTGATTAATTGTGCCTTCTGAAGGCACAGCAAGCAAGCACTGATAAGACTGATAAGGGCTTATTCATACATTTCCATGAAACACGGTACCATGAATGCATAAGCAATGATATAGAATGACTCACCGTCTGGTATCATGTATCAATATGATGCTGAGAGCAGGGAATATGTTCAAATCTTCACGGGACATGTAATGACATAGTCATGCGGCTGTGAGGAACTAAATTTTTTGTAAACTTTGTCATAAATCTCAGTTTGTGAACTTAAAGTGTCAATGTTGCAATAACTTTCAAAATATAAAACAACAGTACATGTGAAATAAAGCAAGTTTGTTTTGTTTGTATTTTTAGATATCATGCTTTAACCCCTTAAGGACAGAGCCTGAAATGGCCTTAATGACAGAGACAAATTTTATGAATATGACCAGTGTCACTTTAGTCATTAATAACTTCGGGATGCTTTTACCTATCCGGCTGATTCTGAGATTGTTTTCTCGTGACATATTGTACTTTACATTTCTGGTAAATTGGAGTCGATACTCATAACAAATCTTTATGAAAAAAACCCAAATAATGTGAAATAATGTGAAAAAATGCATTTTTCCAACTTTGAAACTTTTTTGCGTATACAGAAAGTGGTTATACCACATAAATTATATATTAAATAGCATTAGCAACATGTCTACTTTATGTTGGCAGCATTTATTAAACTATCTTTCATTTTTTTTTAGACGATAGGAAGCTTAAAACATTAGCAGCAAATTTCCAAATTTTCAGTAAAATTTCAAAATCAGATATTTTTAGGGACCTGTTCAGGTTTAAAGTGTATTTGAGGGGCCTGTATGTTAGAAAGCCCCACAAAGCACCCCATTTCAGAAACTGCACCCCCCAAACTCTGCAAAAGCACATCCAGAAAGTGTTTTAACCCTTTAGGGGAGTCACAGAAATAAAAGCTAAGTGTGTAAGGAATTTGAAAATTTTAATTTTCTGTGCAGAGATTTTATTGTAATCCAATATTTTTCATAATTATAAACCTATTACCAGAGAAATGCACCCCAATAATTATTGCCCCGTTTCTGCAGTTTATAGAAATACCCCATATGTGGCCCTATTGCGCTATTTGACGCAACCACAAGCCTCAGATATAAGGGAGCGCCTAGTGAATTTCAACGCCTCCGTTATATTTGGTCATTTTTGACTGTACCACTTCAGGTTGGCAGAGGCTCTGGGGTGTCAAAACCTAAAAAACACCCCTAAAGGGACACCATTTAGAAAACTACACCCCTCAAGGAATGTAACAAGGGGTGTGGTGAGCATCTGCACCCCACAGGTGCTTCACAGATTTTCCGAACAATATGGCGTGAAAAAAGAAAAATTTATTTTTTACACTAAAACGTTGTTCTAGCCTTCAATTTTTCATTTTCTTAAAGGGATAAGAGGCAAAAAAAGACAAAAATTGTGTAGCGCAGTTTCTCCCGAGTACAGAAATACCCCACATGTGGCGATAGAGTGCCAAGGGGGCGCAGGACGAGCCTCCAAAGGGAAGGAGCGCTAATTGGCTTTTGGAAGCTGAATTTCACTGAAAAGGATTTCAAGGGCCATGTCGCATTTACAGAGCCCTCGTGCTGCCAAGACACTGGAAACCCCCCACAACTGATTCCATTCTGGAAACTACACCCCTCAAGGAATCTAACAAGGGGTGCAGTGAGCATATGGACCCCACTGGTGACGGGCACAAATGTGGAACAATGTGACGTGAAAGGGAAAAATTTCATTTTTTCACTTTCATGGCACAAATGTGCCCGTCATCAAGGGGTCCATATCCTCACTGCACCCCTTTTTAGATTCCCTGAGGGCTGCAGTTTCCAGAATGGGGTCACTTGTGGGGGGTTTCCAGTGTTTCGGCAGCACGAGGGCTCTGTAAATGCGACATGGCGTTCATCATCCATTCTAGCCAAATCCAACCTCCAAAATCCAAATGGCGCTCCTTCCCTTCGGAGGCTTGCCCTGCGCCCATATGGCGCTTTATGTCCACATGTGGGGTATTTACGGACTCGGGGGAAATTGCTCTACACATATTGTGTGTTTTTTTCTCTTTTAACCGCTTGTGAAAATGATAAATTCAAGGCTAAACCAACATTATAGTGTAAAAAATGTAATATTTCATTTTCACGCCACATTGTTCCACATTTGTGTCCGTCACCAGTGGGGTCCATATGCTCACTACACCCCTTGTTACATTCCTTGAGGGGTGCAGTTTCCATAATGGGGTCACTTGTGGGGGGTTTCAACTGTCTTGGCAACACAGGGGCCTTTTGAATGCAACATGGCCCCTCGAAATCCATTCCATCCAAATCCAGCCTTCAAAAACCAAATGGCGCTTCTTCCCTTCGGAGGCTTACCCTGCACCCGCATGGCGCTTTATGTCCACATGTGGGGTATTTCCGTACTCAGGGGAAATTGCTCTACACATTAAATGTTTTTTTTTATCTTTTAACCCCTTGTGAAAATGAAAAAACATGACAAGATTAATGATTTAGAGTAAAAATTTTACAAAAATTACACTAAATGTTGGTCTAGCCTTGATTTTTTTCCATTTCCACAAGTAGTTAAAAAAGAAAATGAACACAAAACGTGTAGGGTAGTGTCCCCTGAGCACGAAAATACCCCACATGTGGGCATAATGTGCCATATGGGCACAGGGCAAGTCACCAAAGGGACAGAGCGCCATTTAGAGGCTGGAATGGAGGATGGAATGGAGGATGTCGCAATTACAAAGCTCCTGTGCTGCCAGGACAGTAGAAACCCCCGACAAGTGACCCCATTCTGGAAACTACACCCCATAAGGAATCTAACAAGGGGTGCAGTGAGCATATGGACCCCACTGGTGACGGGCACTTACGTAGAACATGTGCCGAGAAAATAAAAAATACAATTTTTTTCATTTTCACGTCCCAAATGTGGCCGTCACCAGGGGTCCATATCCCCGCTGCCCCCCTTCTTAGATTCCTTATGGGGTGTAGTTTCCAGAATGGGGTCACTTGTGGGGGGTTTCTACTGTCCTGGCCGCACAGAGGCTTTGTAATTGCATCATGGCCTCCTCTAATGGGAATGGCGGCCATACCTACTTAGCTGGGGAAAAGGGACAATTCTAATTTATTTGGGGGTATTAGGCCAATTATTAGTTTATAAGGTTGGAAATGACAGGTGTCCATCAAATTCAACCTGTGTTGATCCAGAGGAAGGCAAAAAAAAACCCTCGTAAGGCAGACGACAGTAGCCTCATCACAGGGAAAAAAATCCTTCCTGACTCCATAATGGCGATCAGAATAATCCCTGGATCAACGTGACCCCTGAAATAGGAATAAGGGACAGAATTTAGATAATGTAGAACCCCAGTGACGTGTGGTACGCCTTGGAGCGATCCAGTATGCAGAGGTCGGGGCGATCAGGACAGGTGTCACATGGGAAAATGGTGTCCTTCCTGATCCCCCTGTTACGCCACACTCTGCACTTCTTCTGGGGTCTCCCTTTCTCCAGTGTGGGGGACGTCACCTGGAAAATGTTGTCCTGGTGCGATACGGGGTCCTTCATATCCAGAAGCGCTGGGTCTGCTCCATGGCTGCTAAATATTAGGGCGCTATTACTGGTTCTGATATTTTCGGATCGTGCCACAAGCTACAGTAGCTCGGGCAGCGAGAGACCAGAGGAGGGGGGTGCTGGTATAAAAGTTATCCCCGTACAGGTGGTAACCTTTATCCAGCAGTGGGAAGATCAGTTCCCGGACGATCTTCCCACTAACTCCGAGGATGGGGGGGGGGGCATCTGGGGCTGGATTCGGGTGTCCCTTCCTACATACACTCTAAGGGTACATGCACACTGTGGAATCGCGACAGATAACCCTTCGTGCATTCCGCAGCTGGCACCCACCGGCGGACTGATGCAGGCGCACATCTCCACACGTGTCATAGACTCCATTCTATGCACGGGCGGATTCCGCTCTCCGTCCAACGTGTTCATTCTTTGGATGGACGACGGATTCCGCCCGTGCATAGAATGGAGTCTATGACACGGATGGAGACGCGCGCCCGCATCAGTCCGCCGGCGGGTGCCAGCTGCGGAATGCACAAAGGGTTATCCTTCGCCATTCCGCAGTGTGCACGTACCCTATATCTGTAAGTGTACCCTGAGGTACTCTCACAGAGTTTGTAGAATTTCACACCATACCGTCATCTCTTATTGGGACGGTACTGGCG
Source organism: Dendropsophus ebraccatus (assembly GCF_027789765.1). Classification (NCBI taxonomy): domain Eukaryota; kingdom Metazoa; phylum Chordata; class Amphibia; order Anura; family Hylidae; genus Dendropsophus; species Dendropsophus ebraccatus. The sequence goes on from NC_091462.1 coordinate 55,672,924, forward strand.
GAAAAGACGTGTCTGGGGGGCAGCGTACGCTACGCTACCCCCAGACATGTCACTAGATGATGAGGATGATGAGGATGAATGGAGGAAAGAAGGATCCCCCATTCATCCTCACTGGCTGTTTCGGTGTCGGAGGCAATAATAACGTATCCCTCTGACGCCGAAAACACTCTGGGGGCCATCTTTATACGGGGATTAGTATATGGGGTATGTAGTGGTGTAGTGTCAAACTTTATTCAATGTAGTGTGGTGTAATGTAGTGTTTTTTACGTGTTTTTTTACAGTAAGTATAAAAAAAAAACCTACGCCAACAAAGGAGTTGCTGATAAATGCCGCACTTATGTGCGGCACTTATTAGCAGACTGTGGCAGTAGAATATAGAAAAAAAACACCCTACGCCAAAAAGGAGGAGTTGCTGATTAGCAGCGCACTTTCGTGCGATGCTGATCAACACTCAGCGGCGATAGGGTGCGGAAAATAGAAAAAAAAAAAAATTGAAAAAAAAAAAAAATTTCTGCATTCTGAACATCCCTGTAGCTGCTGATAAGTGTATTACACATATCAGCCGCTAGAGGGCAGCAGAGCGCAAAATACGGAAAGAGCCGACGCTGGAGCCGAAAATAGCCGAGAGAAGCCGAACGTGACGTCACGGAAGAAGCCGAAGACCCGAACGAAGACGAGGATGCCGCGAACCCGGAAGACGCCGATCAGGAGCCCGGGACAGGTGAGTAATGTACAAATACCTGCTCTGGACCCCTCGGCTACCTAGCTGAGGGGTCCAGGGCAGGTATTTACTATTTTGTGGGACTCTGATCGCCGTGCCACCGGCCCGATCGCCGTGAACGGCCAGCCGGCGTTTTACTTTTTACAGTAATGGCGGTCGGTGCCGTCCTCGGACAGCACCGACCGCCATTTTTTTTCCGGGTCATCGGGTCGCCGATGACCCGGAAAGGTTCCGATCGCCGCTATTGGCTGATCTGAATTGATCAGCCTATAGCGGCGATCGTAAGCACGGGGGGTGTTAACCACCCCCCGTGCCGTGAAGCTAAGATGGCCTGCTATGATTTATAGCAGGCCATCTTCCCCGACCGCTGTGTGTGAACACGCAGCGATCGGGGAAACATCGGGCGTAAATTTACGCCCTGATGCGCCAAGTACCAGGGTGCGAGGGCGTAAGTTTACGCCCGATGTCGTTAAGGGGTTAAAACAAAGGTATACTTACCAGAAATCCAGGTACACTCTCCAGAAGGCAGATTTTTAGTCCTGTGCTGGTTGAAAAAATAAAAAAAAAGAGACTAAACACATGAACTCTAACCAGAAGCGAGAGTCTGTGAGCATGCAGATGACCTGGGAAACATTGGACTTCCTGTGTTTAGTCTCTTTGGGAAAAAAAAGTCTAAAAACAGAAAGTGCCATGTTTTCCATGATAACTAAAAAAAAAAAAAATGTAAATGGCAAACTTGCTTTATATCACACATCTACTGTTTATTTAGATTGTGAAAGTTATATTGACAGGGACACATTAAGTTTGTTCATCTCTAGTATTTACTTTAAAATATTGTATATGCCCTAACCTGATTCAGGGCAGCCTGAAACGTGCCCACTATAACATCAAGGACTCCATATTGATTCTATGGTTATAAAATGTTCTGTCACATTCTTAGGAATCCCAAAGCATGCACAGAGCTGATTAGGAGACATGGTTTGAAATATTTGGTAAATCTACCTTGTTTTATTTTAGTTTTGCAATGTTTTCAAATTATTTTAAATATATAATGTCACCTGAGCAATTATGGAAAACCATTTCCTGCACTCCATGTGTTAAGTCACAAGACTAAAGCTATGTTTACACAATGTATATTTTTGTAAAACCACAGCGGTGATTATTACAAGAATATATGTTACCTTGCTCTCTATGGGATCCCGACCGGAGCATATAAACATAGTATACACTCCGGCCGGGATCCCTAGCGGAGCTGCAAACAACTGACATGTCAGTTTTCTGCGGCCGCTATTCATTGAATAGCGGCCGCAGAAAACCCTGACGGTGCACACTATGGAGCTAGCGGCCAGTGGTGAGTCCTGATGCATCTCATAGGTTGTGTGAACATAGCCTAAATATGTAATGATTTATTAACATAATTTACTTTACAAACACTGTGTGATGTCCTTTGTGATGAGAAAGCTTGAGAAATATTTTGATAACTTCAAAATATTTTAACATTTTCTAGTGAAAAAAGGACTGGATTTTTTTGAATTGAGTGCTTAAAGGGATATTCCAGCTCTGAAGTAATAATATAAATTAATATGGTATAATACTTGAAACCAAAATTTCCTAAATCTCTTCAGTTATCTAAAGATGTTTAATCTAAGGTTTTGATCCCACTACATACTAACAGTAGCATTAGTGTACGGCCATTGTTTAAGGTTACATTACGGCCAGAATTAACGGACATGAAACTTAATTCTGCACAGGGTTTTCAAACAATGGCCATTACTTGTGCTTATTTGTATATTGTGTACAAGACAGGTAAAGGGATGAAGAAAGACCCTCACTCAGGGGTTCAATGAATGATGAGCAATAAAGAACACTGGCTTTAGGGTGATAATCACAAACAAAATGCTAGGCAAAAAACTGAAAATCATGGAATTCTAACTTGCTGATAAATATTTCAGATTAAAATTTGACACACTGGTATTATACCATTGAAGTTGACACTATTCTGGAGACAGGAGGTCTTATGCATTTACTGTAACAAATGCATAAGATTTTTAACAAAAGTATTGTTAAGGTAATGTAGGACTCCCATATTACATAAACTTGAATAGACCGGCAAGGAACATACTGTGACTTTTGCACTCCATTCTGCAGCTCTGCTCACTGAGCTACTGAGCATTGTAGGACAGTTCAAGTTCTGAACCCATTGTCCAAAATCTTGTCTGTTTAGCTTCCAGTCTTTCATTCTTCATTGACTGCACCCTAGACTTCCCATATAAGCCTGGCCTTACCACTTCCTCTTTGTGAGATTATTGTGCTTCCTCCTTCAAGCTATTCCCTCCACTGCTCTGCTGCTAATACTCTTACCCATGTACTGAACTTTGCTCCTGTCTTAACCCCCAACCATCGCTGCTACCTATGTATCGACCTCCAGCTGGCTAGCCAAGGTTAGCTTCTTGTATTTTGTATGCATTCAATTAGTGTTGTGACTGCAATTGGGCTCCAATCTGAACCAGACCGTTACACATCTGTAAAGTTTAGCAACTAATATAGAATGTATATAGAAGTCACATCCAACTTATGATTCTAACGTTTTTGTTATTTTCAGGCGTGCAATAATGCCACCACTATTACAGCAAGTAACAGCACAAATTCTAGATGATGATCTTTACAAATGTCTCCACTGAATCTAAAATAAATGTTAAACACAATCTGTACACAAATAACAGGTATAACATCCAGACACTTTGGAATTTAGATTCCCACCATGTTCTATTTGCAAAGTATTTCACAGATCACCATGTTAATCTGAAGATCAATATTCTTCCTGTTTTTCTTTTTCTTACCTTTTCTGCAGGGCATGGACAGCAATCTCCTGGCTGCTGGCATCTCAGCAAAGATCAATAAAATATGTTTCATTATGACCCTGTCCCCTGAAGGCACCTCTTTTCTCATCTGGCTCACATTACAGATATATCCTATTGTTTTTTTCTAGTTCCCCTTGCACTTTGGAAGCCTTCCATATATTCAGCAAAAACTATAAGCATCTTTCTGCAGCTGACAAAATAGAGTCTCCCGCCTGCATCCAGGGACACTTCTATGCCTGGCCCTGATTCTGATTATTACTTCATGTTATGAAGAAACTGACATGTTACAAGTTTATGAGGATACTGAATTTAAGACAACGATGGAGATAAAGACAAAACGTTGCAGGTGCTTGACCCCAAGATATAAATCACTGGCTAAACTGGAACCTTTTTTCTGGCTCTTGTCCAACAGTTTCTTTTACCTTATTGTGAGAAAGATCTAGGAGAGAAAAAATCTCCATGGATATAATTCAGAAGTGTGAAACCTCAACATATATCATGAAAAGAGCACAGTTAACACAGAAGGATTTTGTCCATTAATTTATTTCATATTTAAATGTCATATAATACTGGCATTTAACTGCAAGTTACAGATTACTTAATTGCAAAGCGAGATGCGAGGAATATTTAAAAGGTCGGTCTCATAAAAGTCTTCAGTCAGGCAGTTTCACTTAATGGGTCAAAAAATTTAAGCAAGTTATCTAGGTAATTAACTTCATGAAATGATCAATTCAACCTCATCACATTCTCTTACTATAATCTAACATAATAGTCCAGAATGTAACTCCAGGCTGTGTACCTTACTTGCATGTATATTAAACAGAAGAATGTAAACCTGTATCCTATTAAAGGAGGCCATAGACGCAAATGTTTTAACAACATTGATAGACATCTAGCAGATCTTGAAGCCACTGAACATAGGCAGGACAAGAACATAGGTATCATTAGATTTCTAGAAAACCATTGAACATAAAAAAGGAAATAAATGTTTATTTGACCTACAGTACCTTAGGCCGGGTTCACACTATGTATTACACATAAGGGCTGGTGTCAGTGAAGTTAATTCTTTAACTTTAGCCTTAAAGTGTAACTATCATTTATATTATATTTCAGGGGGGGTCACTAGCTGTCCCAACGAGTCAGGAGGAGCTTAAATGGTGATGTCACCATTGCACACTTGCGGATGGTTTTGCCGAGTGCTTAAGTGTTTTGCAGACCGCCTAACAACCAGTCCTTTTTTTACGTTGTGGATTGCAGATTCTCAGAAGTAGGATGTGTGAGGATCTGTGAACTGCATCATAAGAAGTAATGGGTTAAGAAGTACTCTGTATTTGTGGATTCGCAAATACTTAAAACTTGTATGGATGTGTGAATAAGGCCCGAACCAGAAATATCCCTCTTTGGCCATCTAAAAAGTTAGGAAGTATGTAACCGATCACCACCCATCTGTCATTATTGGAGAGTTCAGTACAAGTGCTGGGATTGGTTGCTATTGGCAACAAGGAGGGTTTGTATTTTTACCTACAGTAAATAAATTGGGGGAGATTAATGAAACTGCTGCTCGTTGCCCATAGCAACCAATCACCATGAAGCTTCCTTTTTGTATTTTGTTCTTCAGAAATGAGAGCTGTGATTGGTTACTATGGGCTATGATAGTTTTGCTTCTAAACAGTGTTATAAATGTATATTTATCAGTAGAAGACGCTGAGGAGACATATTAAGCTGTGATGTGGAGGAGTCTAGTAAGGGATGGAGATTGTATGGATCTCTATGTAAAGCAATATGTGAACTAAATGAATGGCGGCCATATAACATATAATCTTCACTGAACTAAATTTATTAACAACCAATCAAATATAAATATATATATATATATATATATATATATACACACAGTGTACTGAACAACAGCTTTTTTAAGAAGTAGTATATAATACATTATTATGCAAGCTATACATAGCATGTTCAACATAGGCATCGCTACACCATACCTCATACCATGTTATATAGTTAACAAGATTTGAATTTTTCCAGCGCCACTTATCATTTGAACACAAAGGGTGTGAATTATTGTAGTTATGGCCTGAGTGGTGTGTAGGGAAGTGGCTTGTCTCCGTGAGTGTATTTTTTTTAAGAATTTTCCTTATAAGGGTGTCTTCACACCTACTGGATCCGCAGCGGATTTTTATGCTGCGAGTTTGCAGCGAAATCAGCTGCGGATCCTGTACTGAGAAGCTCAATGAGTCCCATACAAGCAGCCTGCATGGGACCCGGCCCCTTTAACCCCTGCGCCGCCGCCAGCCGCCCGCAGCGTACAGCCCCAGCCCCCTTAAACCCCCGCACCGCCCGCACACCCGATCGCCGCCCCGCCCCCCCACACGCCCGATCGTCGCCCCGCACGCCGGATTGTGACCCCGGCCCCCCCGCACGCCCAATCGCAGCCCCGAATCCCCGGCCCCGAGCATACATCACCTGTAGCAGGTAATGTATGCTCGGGGCCGGGGCTGTGATCGGGCGTGCGGGGGGGCGGGGCGGCGATCGGGCAATAAGGGGGGGGGCGTGGCGGCGATTCTGTGGGTGGGTGGGGCGCTTTGGCGTTCGGGCGTGCGGGGGGGTGGTCGTTGTGTCGATCGGGCATGCGGGGGCGGGGCGCTGATCGGGCGTGTGGGGGGGACAGGGCGGCGTGCGGGCAGCGCAGGGGTTAAAGGGGCCGTGTCCCATGCAGGCAGCCATTTTTCTACATTTAAATTAATCTACATTTCAATAATCATAAAGCCTATATATAAGAAGTTAGAATGGAGCACCACAGCCAAAAATGCCACAAGGCTCCATCATGAAGAAAAACAAAAGCTGGAAAAAGCTGGTACCACTACATGGTGTAAAAATCTGCTGGGTGTCACACATATACAATTTTATTTACATAAATGGAGTTCAAGGCAGCATTCCATAATTTTTATCTGCTGGATTTGTAATTCTTCAGTCACACAGGGTATATGTATTTACAGATATATAAAATAATAACTTAAACTCATACCTTTAACAAACAGCATAATCATTCTGACAATCTGACCAGCCTTCAAAAGCTCTAAAATAAACAAGTTTTATCATCTCACAAAATTACAATCATTACAGTCTTTGAAAAAAGTAATTCATTTTTTTACTTTCTTTTCTGCCTTCAAAGTTCTTCAGACATGTTATATACCAGGCAGTAACAACTGTGCAAATTGCCAATTCCAAGCACGGCAGGGACCTTTAAAAGAATGTTGCTTCCTTTCTGCTAAAATAGACAGAGTAACAAAGTTCTAAATTAATTTGAATTACATATTCTTGAAGATGTAAAATTTAAATTAACCAAATCACCAGGGTTACTAGTATAGTTACTTTTTCATTCAAATCTGATATATTCGCTGGTAATGTTAATTGCAGCACTCACACACTCACTTCCAAAAATTGTAAAAGTAACCATCGACAAAAGACTCTATGCTTTTAAAGACAACCATCACTTTTAAAAGAGAGATTACCGAATGAATACGTGTGTGTGTGGGAGGGGGGGGGGGGTTGGGGAGGAGTTATCAAGACTGGTGTATCTGTACATGGATCTTCACTAAATCCCTGCTCCTATGTTCCATGTTGGATGTATGGGGAGACACATATCTCTAAATAAATCTGGCAAAATTTTAGGAACATATGCAGGCTCTAAGCTAAATGGGGTAAATTGGGCACAAGCGGAAACCACAACCCCTCTGCACCTTGCAGAATTTGGAGAAGGGAGTCTGCAGGAACTGAGGAATAAATCCAGGAAGCTCCCAGTTGGCCCTCAGTTTATGGCTCCTTCTTCGTTGGTATATTTAACCATGACAATAAGCCTCACTATAGCCAGTCAGCACCCTCATCTGTACAGCTGCCTGCAGTTGGGTATTCTTCAAACAGCTGACTGGCGTTTTTTTTTAAGGTATCAGACACCCACCAATCTAATATTGACGGCGTATCCTGAGGATTGGACATCAATTTTAAAGGGGTTATCCAACATAGCTGCTTTCTTCCAGAGACTACACGACTCTTGTCTTCAGTTGTCTTCAGGGGTGGTTTGCAATTAAGCCCCAGTCACTTCAATAAAACTGCCACCCCCCTTCCCAAACTGGAAACAATGGCCATGTTTTTCTAACGCCAGATAACCCCTTTATATAAAACCCTTTAAAAAATATTGTGATATATCACAAAGATGACAGAAGTATTACAAATTTTCCATAAAAATGTTACACCAGACTACCAGTACTGGAAGAACCCCAAAGCCTTGATTTAGCAGGAAACAGTTACATATGCAATAGCCTTTATCTAATAGATTTACACAATTTAAATGCATGACTGATAAATTGTGATAATTGTAAGAGATGTTTAAAATTGTAACAAGTGTGTTGTTAAAATACAATGATATCATGGATCAGGCCTTGTCTGCTGCAATGTTTAGAGGAACTGGATCTCATCCAGACACTTCTCAATGAATCATTGTTTTTATTGCAGACAATTTACACACTCAATTGTCAGTTAATTGATCCATTGCATGGCGTTCGCCCAGTCTAGCAGAATCATGTCCTTTCATAATGTGCATGTTTGAAATAACACATCTACATACAATATAAACTTCTCTTCACATCAACTACGAACACTGATGTTGCCACAACACATTTGCAGTTACACTACAGCTCTTATTACGGTCTTGCAGAGAGCTACTTTATGATCAAAGGGGTTTTCCAATAATTTTTTAGAATGTGAAATGAACGCATTTACTAATAGACTTTCTGGCATAAAAAAGTGGCAAATTTCCAATACTCAGTTTTCTGCTGATTTATGCGGTTTTGCAACTTTTGAGAAAGTGTACAAAAGTGGGTTACACCCTTAGTAAATTCAACAATTTATTTTTTAAAACGGTTTAGATCATTTTATTTTAGCACACATCTTGTGGTCCCACGACCCCCCCACCTCCATTTTCTAGTACATCTGTAAAATAGTAGGCAATAACTTCCTGTTAATAAATTAAGGAGAGTTACCCAGTGCAAACAGTTAAGCTACAGAGATAAAAAGACTTCATAAAAATAGTGTACAAGAGCACTGTGACATTTTTATTTTTCCCTTGAGGCATGTTTTAAGCCATTCGGATGTTACTGCATACCTATAGGAGACCCATTACTATATTAAAAGGTTTCTCATCTTGTTAGCAGAGTTAAATTATTGATTATAAACTTTTTTACAGGGTGTTATTAATTATATCTAAAAGTATTAGATGAAAGGTTATCTGTTGTAACAGCGTATTTTGAAGTTTAATTGTTATATGAGATGCTTAATCACACTAATGATCTTTAGGCCTTAAGAGAAGAGTTATGCTTCCATAATTGAAGCAAGTACAGAATTATCATCAACTTAGTCATTTATTTTCAGGCACAGCTTGAAATATGATAAATAACATGAATATTCAGCATTGCTTTCTATGTGAAGATAGAGGAAAGATGGGTAGAAGTCAGCAAGCTAGCTCAACTGTGAAACCAATGAGGGGAGAAGCTAACAGATAAGTGACATTTACTGACATTAATTAACTGCTGAAATTAAACTTGATATTTTAATCATGATCTGTTTACGCTCGATTCCAAGAAACAAATGAGGGTATCTCACTAAGTTGCAATCTCTGTTACTATCCCAATAAAATGAAATGTGAATGATGTTATTTTTGTTTGATGGACCTGAAGTTAATTAACATGATGTGAAAGGGGAAGATGGAGTGAGATAAATAATGATCCGGAGAGAGAGATTTTTTTGACTTTTTTTTCATGTATATAAAGAAATGTTGTTCCAAGGGGAGAATGGGTTATTTGCAATTTCATTTGGTTGCAACTGGTTTTTCAAAGAACATACTGTATCAATAATTTCAAGACAAGCAGTAGAAAATATTGTTTAGCTATTTTAAAAATGTCATATTAAGATGAAGGGGCTTATAGTATTTAAAGTGATACTGTCACCAAAGCTGCTGCACATTACATAGTAACATAGTAACATAGTAAATAATGCTGAAGAGAAGAGTCCATCAGGTTCAACCTAGGGAAATCCTACTGTGTTGATCCAGGGAAGGCAAAAACCCCTATGAGGCAGACGACAATTGCCCCATCACAGGGAGAAAACTCCCTCCCGACTCCAATGGCGACCAGAACAATCCCTGGATCAACATATCACCGGAAATCTAATGCCCATAACTTGTAATATTATAATGTTCAAGAAAAGCATCCAGGCCTCCCTTAAACTTATGTAATGAATCGGCCATGACAACATCATGTGGCAGAGAGTTCCACAGTCTTACCCCTCGTACAGTAAAGAACCCGCGTCGATGCTGATGATGAAATCTTCTTTCCTCTAGACATAGAGGATGCCCCCTTGTCATGGTTACAGACCTAGGAGTAAAAAGACCACTACAAAGACCTCTGTACTGTCCATTCATATATTTGTACATTGTGATCAGATTGCCCCTAAGACGTCTTTTTTCTAGGGTAAATAACCCCAAGCTTGATAACCTGTCCTGGTACTGTAACCCACCCATTCCCTTAATGACCTTTGTGGCCCTCCTCTGCACCCGCTCCAGTTGAGCTGTGTCCTTCTTATATACCGGTGCCCAAAACTGTACACAGTATTCCATATGTGGTCTGACCAGTGATTTATTAAGAGGCAAAACTATGTTCCCATCTTTAGCATCTATACCTCTTTTGATGCATCCCATTATTTTATTAGCCTTGGCAGCTGCTGCCTGGCACTTATCACTAAAGTTGATTTTACTGTCCACCAATACCCCCAGGTCCTTTTCGGAAGTAGTTTTACCCAGTGTTTTATTATTTAGCACGTAACTGTACTTATTATTTCTATGGCCTTATCCACATTAACCTTACATTTATCCACATTAAACTTCATTTTCCATTTCACTGCCCAAGCTTCTAGCTTCTCCAAATCCCTCTGTAATATGATATTATCCTCCTCTGTGCTGATTACTCTACCCAGTTTAGTACCATCTGCAAAAATGGAGATTCTACTCTGTAGCCCCTCTACAAGATAATAAAAATATTAAAAAGAAGTGGACCCAACACTGTCCCCTGTGGTACCCCACTAGTAACTAAAACCCAATCTGAATATGTTCCATCAATGACCACCCTCTGTTTTCTATCACACAACTAGTTACTTACCAATTTGCATCCTCATTTTGTAGACCAACCTTTCATGCGGCACAGTAGCAAATGCCTTTGAAAAGTCCAGGTACACAACGTCCACAGCCTCCCCCCGGTCCAGTCTATAACTTACCTCTTCATAGAAGCCGATCAGATTAGTCTGACAGGACCGATCCCTCATAAATCCAAGCTGGTGCTGCGTCATAAGATTATTTTCCATAAGATACTTCAGTATAGCATCTCTTACAAACCCCTCAAATACTTTACCTACTATAGATGTTAGACTTACGGGCCTGTAGTTTCCAGGATCACTCTTTGACCCCTTTTTGAATATTGGTACCACATTAGCCGTGCGCCAGTCCTGTGGAACAATCCCTGTCGTTATAGAATCTTTAAATATTAGGAATATTGGTCTGTCAAACACAGTACTTAATTCTTGCAAAACTCTAGGATGGATACCTTCTGGGCCCGGTGACTTATGGATTTTAATGTTTTTTCGGCGTCTCCCCACTTTTTGTTGTGTTAGGCAGGTGAGATTTATGGGAGGATTTACATTTTCCCTAGTCATGTCGTCTGTTATGGGATTCTCCTTTGTGAATACAGTAGCGAAGAATGTATTTAATAGATTGGCCTTTTCCTCTTCCCCCTCCACCATTATACCCAGATTATTTTTGAGAGGACCAACATTTTTGGTTTTAAGTCTTTTGTTGTTTATATAGGTGTAAGTAATGTCCTGTGCTTCTTTTAGCAGTAAAATGCTTTTAATTGTTGATAGGCAGCACCAACAGGGCAGGGCCTAACGGCTGTTGAGTGGTCCGGCGCTTTTTCACTAGGATTGCGGCCTAGATGCCCCACCCTGGGGATACTTTCTACTAACAACTAAAAGCATTTTATAGCTAAAAGAAGCAAAGGACATCAATTACAAAGGTACAATTCCCATATGCAGCAGCCGCTGTGGCAGCTTCTGTGAATGTCTCCCGTGAAAATCCAGGTGACAGTATCACTTTAAGGTCACGCTCACACAACGTATATTTTCATTAAACAACGACCGTTGTTGCAGGCTTGCAATACCGGCTGTTATTCAATGACAGTAGCCAATTGCTTTAATTATTATGGAATCCCGGCCGAAGTATATACCCACTGTATACACTTCAGCCAGAATTCCATGCGACTACACGAGTAACTGACAAGAATAGCGGTCGCACAAAATTGACTGTGCAGACAATGTAAAGTGCAGCTCTGGCTGAGTTTAACTTCACTGGCCGAATTGAACTTCACAGACAGCGGATTGAACTTCACAGACAGCGGCCGTTCTATGACGGCCGAGTCACAGAACAACGGGTGTCTTACAAAGTGTGAACCTGGCCTAAAGGGGTATTCCAATTTAGCCAAATGTTATTGTTTGTAAAAATTAAGGAAAAAAAATCAATGATATTTAATGTTCATTTTCTACCAGTTCATAAATTTTTTAAAGATCTCTGCTTGCTGCTTTTTAATAAAAAAAACCTTGTTTACTTCCAGAGCATCACAAATTGTTCTAATCCTGTGATAAGACACGCAGGGCTACGGTTCAAGAGAACAGATCCGTGATATCCATGCTGTAGTATTACTGCATGCACCTGTATGGCCATTACATAAATAGGAGAGATTTTTATCTTCTGAAAGCAAAAATTAAAATGCTTTAAATTAACCTGTAAAGAGCAAAACATATAATAAATCCTTTTTTTAAAAAAAATTTACAAAGCATATTTAAAAAAATAAATAAATCTTTTTAAAAATGAATGGCCATCGTTTAGTTTACAAATAAATTTAATGTTGCATAAAAAATTGTCTAACTTTTAAAATAAATGTATTGCCTTGCATTATTGCATTAGTCACCGAATATATTTGGTGTTGAAGTACACAATAAAATTTACAAATCTAAAGGTTTCAGATATTCTATTTGTTTTCTTTTGCAATTTGCTTTAAGGCTTTTTCCCACAGCAAACCTTTTGAGCGTTTAGAGAACCATGGAAAACAACAAGTTAAAATGCTCTATAGGACATTTGTAATCTAGGCTTTGTTATCATTTGTTACTTTAGAGTCATTTTTACATGCACTTATTCTGGTGTTTTTCAAGTTCTACAGAGAAGCTTATAGGAAAACAAAAACACTACAAAGTAGTGCATTTTATATTGCATTATAGACTTCACAATGACATCTGGCTGAAAAAAATGGAAAACAAGAACACAATTAAAATGAAATGAAATATGTCACAAACAATGTAATGTATGATGAAAAAAAAGCCGTGTGAAACCATCCTTATGACAAGTGTCATCTTTAAGAAAGTCACTGTATAGTAATGTGATAAAATTGTCGGTTATTCTGTTTTTTTCGTGACATATTCCTCTTTATGTTAGTGGTATACCTTGGTTTATACACTCAGTTTTGCGCAAAAACACATTTGCACAAAAATTTGAAAAGTTTACAATCCTTTATATTCTAATTTTTTTTCTGAGAAAGATAGTTATGTCACATAAACTAAATATTACTGCAACATCTACAACATGTCTGCTTTATGGTGACGTCATTTGGTGAATGTCCTTTTACTTGTTAGGATGTTAGAGGGCTTTGAAATTTTGCAGCAATTTTTCAAATTTTCATGAAAATTTCAAATTCAGATTTTATTAGGGACCAGTTTAGCTCTGAAGTGGATTTGTGTGGTCTGTATGTTAGTTATCCCTATAAATCCTTTCATTGTAAAAACGTAAAAACTACACCCCTCAAAGTATTCAAAGTAACATTTCATAAGTTTATTAACCCTTTAGGTGTTTTACAAAAATTTAAGCAAGTTGGAGGGGAAATTTTAAATTTTCTTTATTTTTTGGCAGATATTCCATTTTAATCCATTTTTTTCCTCTAACACAGCAAATAGTAACTGAGAAATGAAACTTAATGTTTATTCCCCATGTTTCAATGTTTCTAGAAATCCCACATATGTGGCCCCAGTGCGTCACCTGACTCAACCACAGGCCTCAGACATGACAGACGCCATTATATCATGTCACGGAGGCCTTGGGGTGCCAAAATATTTGTGTAAGACAAGTTGACGTTACCATCGGTACTATTCTGTGGGACGTATGACACCCTGATCAATATTTATTTAATTTTTTATGAGGTGGTACGAATAAAAAACACATTTAAGCAGCGGTTTTTCATGATTATTTTGTACGTGGTTTACTGTACGTTACTGTACGTTACATGTGACATCACTGTAAATGTTCTGCCCTGATAAATAAAGATAACATGTGACATGTTATCTTTATTTATCAGGTCAGAACGTTTGCAGTGATATCCATTTTATATAGCTTTTGTTATAGTTTATGGCATTTATACTATAAAAACTGTTTGTGTCTTGCATATTAAAAGACCTGTAATATTTTAATTTTTTCGCCAGTGGAGTGATGTCAGGGCTTTTTTTCTTTGCAGCATAAGCTGACATTTTCAGTGGTACACCTTTTGGGTACATGTGACATTTTGGTGGCAGGAGGAGGCAATGTGAGACAGCCTCCTCCCGCCGCCAGATCTCACCTAGGGACAGCGGGGGGAGGCAGTCTGGCACTGCTTTTCATGACGTCCCAGGACGTCATATTGAGGGAAGGGGTTAAATAGAAATGAGCAAATTTGCAATAATAAAGCAAAGCGCTTCATTATTGTCACGGCCGCGGCGGCATCCCGTGTTCCGGGCCGCCGCCGCAACCTCCTCCTGCCCCATGCAGCCGCCGGGGTCCTTGTGCTGGGACCCGGCGCTGCTGCTAGTTCGGCCCCTGGGGGCGCCTCACCTTCCTCCGCTCCTGTCTCTCACTGTGCCGGCCAGTGCGCGCGTCCCCGCCTCCTAGGGCGCGCGCGCGCCGGCTGTCTCAGATTTATAGGGGCAGTGCGCTCCTAATTTGTCCACATGTCAATCACTCCCCTATAAGTTCCAGCTCTGCCCCCTTCCAGGTGTTGGCGCCTCTACATGCTTCCCATAGCGTTTGGCCCAGCTCCCTGTTGTTCCTGACCTTAGTCCGTGTCCCTTGTTCCTGTCTTCAGTCCTTGTCCCTAGTCCTTGCCACCTGCCTTCCCATTGTTCCTGAGTCCTGTCCGCCACCTGCGATCACGTCTACAGTCCTCTGCCTGCCCTCTCCTGCCCACTGCTCCTGCCACGCCTCGCCTGCCGTCACTAGCAACCAAGCCAGGGGTAGGGACCTGGGGGTCGCCTGCCGCAGCAAGTCCATCCCGCCTTGCGGCGGGCTCTGGTGATAACCAGCGGCCCCTTAGACTCCGCTCCCTGGTGAGGTTAGTGCTATCGCTAGTGACGATCCAGTGGATCCACTACTCCAGGCGTTACAATTATCTCTGAAATCTGTTCATCAGAATGCTTTAATTTTAACTGAAAAGCTGTATCCAGTCCTGGAAAACTTCTCCCTATTTCTCAGAACTGGATCCACCTTTTCCCAGCACTCAGGGTGGAGCAGCATGGAGCAGCAGTCAGTTAAACTGATGCAATTTAATTAGGCTGGGTTCACACTACGTATATTTCAGTCAGTATTGTGGTCCTCATATTGCAACCAAAACCAGGAGTGGATTAAAAACACAGAAAGGATCTGTTCACACAATGTTGAAATTGAGTGGCTGGCCGTCATATAACAGTAAATAACGGCCATTATTTCAATATAACAGCCGTTGTTCTAAAATAACAGCCAATATTTGCCATTAAATGGCGGCCATCCACTCAATTTCAACATTGTGTGAACAGATCCTTTCTGTGTTTTTAATCCACTCCTGGTTTCGGTTGCAATATGAGGACCACAATACTGACTGAAATATACGTAGTGTGAGCCCAGCTTATTAAATGTATTACTGTGCTACAATGAATTCTATGGAAAAAGATCATCTTTAATATAGTAAATTATTAGTAAACTACTATATTTTTTCTTTTATGTCCAGATTTTGCTGTTATTTGTTTTGGCTAAATTTTAATGCACAATGGTGCACCCTAAACCAAAACCCCTTTGGTAAAGCCACATCAAACTAAGCAACAGTTGGTCTCCTTTTGTCAACCAGAGCAGAGAAATTGTCTAAAACACATAATATTTGTGGTGCAATGCATGTAAGCCACTGATTTGCACAAATTGGCCCAGATGTACCAAAACTGTGCAAAATGAGTAGACAGTGTTCGAGTGCTCTAGATATGTGAATGTTCCACAGGCTGTTTGATAAATCTGAGTCTACATCCTGGGACGGTCTACTCTAAGGGGCACATTTATTGATGCCCACCCCTGGTGTATGCCACGGAAAGGGCACAGATTTTTTGCTTTTCCTGTGGTATACTCCAGTCATAAGCCCCTCTTGCCTAATGGATAGGCAGGGGGCTTTACAAGGCGGGGAGGAGGCTTGTCCTCCTCCTGCACCTAATTTATCATGGTTTATGCCCGGAGACAGGTGTAAACCTTGGCAGAAAGCTACACCTACTGCAGATTGTGCACCTCCAGTGGGGTAATAATTGTTCCTCTAAGTTTAGACAGACTATTAGTTTGCTTAAAGTGCACCAGAATTTTAAGGATGATTTTGCTGCATTTTTTTGCCACATATGTTGTGTTGAGGATACTTTGTGAAGCCATTACAAGATGGTACTGACGTTCTGAAATGCTCAAATTTTTTACATTTCTCACTATTTATATAAATTTTATTCTTTAGCCAATGAAACTCTTATATGGACCTTTTTTTTTTGGGGGGGGGGGGGCAGATCTTGGCACAGATACATAAATACATCTGGGCCATTGTGCTTTTGGATTTTTGGGCCATATATTACATATTCATTCCCAGTATTCCAGGAGTATCATCTGTTTCACTCCAGCTCAGCTGCATCCTTACATTTCATTACTGAGTCATCCACCAGAAATATACATTTTTTTTATGTAACAGGATGCTGTCTGTGCTTTGTCAGCTGACTGCTGTGATCTACAGGGTCATATAATAATCAGATGTCTATTGGCAGCTGTCAGACTGCTTCCCCCATAGTTCTGTCTGTATCATGCTGTTGCTATATCTATGAGAGTAGTAGTAGGTAAGTCCATACATTGTTTAGCTGAAGGAATACACAACAGCTAAATAGCTCACCCACAGTGGCGTAGCTACCGCGGTCACAGCTGCGACCGGGCCGCTACCAAGGGGGGGTTCACGACGCCCCCCCTTGTCACTGCACTACCCCCTCCCATTCCCTCTTGTGACCGCAAGCAGGGTTTTGCTTGCGGTCACAAGAGGGAGACTGGGATGGCCCCCGGCTGCCGCGTGGCTCCCGTCTCCCTGTCTGTCCCGTCCCCGGCCGCACAGAAACCATAGAGCTCTGTGTGACCTCTGTGCCGGAAGTAACATCCCCGGTGCGCACAGAGCTCACTGGTGCATGTGCGGCTGGGGGCGGGACAAAGCCAGGGAACCGGGAGCCGCGCGCCAGACCGAGGAGGAGAGGGAGACGGCAGGGGAGAGAGTTGTCAGGTGAGTTGTGTGTTTGTTTTGTTTTGCACAGATTTGTTGCCAATATAAGGAGCATTATAAAGGAGATTACAATGGGGGCCATCTATAAGGGAATTACAATGGGGGCCATCTATAAAGGGATTATAAACAGGATTACAATGGGGCCATCTATAAAGGGGATTATAAAGGGGTTACAATGGGGGCCATCTATAAAGGGGATTACAATGGGGGCCATCTATAAAGGGGATTACAATGGGGGCCATCTATAAAGGGGATTACAATGGGGGCCATCTATAAGGGGGATTACAATGGGGGCCATCTATAAGGGAGACTACATGGGGAGTGTATGCAATAGGGCATGTACTATAGTGGACCACACAGAGGGGGGCATATACTATAAGGGGGTCACATAGAGTCAGCCTACCCACTAAATGAGGGTGTAAAGGGGCCAATACAGATGTGCATTGTGTAGAGAGATGAGGATGAAGACAAAGTGAGAAGCCTAACGTGTGTCTGGCAGATTCTGTGGATTCGTGGCTCGGAAAAGTTCTCATAATGGCCCAGGAGAGAAGAAGTAGATGAAAAGGGAAGAACTCTGATCAGAGAAGACGTCCCCTGTGAGTCACCTGATATAACTGCACTGTAATGTATATAGTGTACAGAACCTGTGTACGGCTGGGTCAGCCTCTATGTGACGGTATGAGTTTATAGTGATCTGTGTACAATGGATGTTATTCAGTAGCAGCCACGGTGTTAGTCATTATGTGTTGGTGTTTGTCAGTAGCAGCGGTGGAATTAGTCAGTGGTGGTGTTAGTCAGTATGTGGCAGTGTTAGTCAGTATATGGCGGTGTTATTTGTTACTTGTTATCTGGTACTGTGTTTTTTGGGATTTAGTATACAGGATCTGGTCAGTAACAATATGGTGGTTGTGGTGTGGCGGTAATATTTCCTTCCTATATACTGGTATTATTGGTAATATTGGTCTCAGTATACAGGATTTGGTTAGTAACAGTATGGCGGTAATATTTATGGTGATAATATTTCCCATATACTTGTATTATTGGTAATATCAGTCTTGAGATTTATAATATATATATATATATATATATATATATATATATATATATACCAATAGCATCGCTTGGTTGATTCTGTAGTGTGTGATGTATCTTGACACTGCTTGTGTGTGTAACAGCTACAGACTTCGTACGGGACTGCATGGAAATCCACGGCCGTAAGTTTCAACATTTCCGTCCTCAAACAATGGTCTTGTTCATTTTTCACGGTGCCGTATACGATCCAGCCGTAAGCTCATACGTAGTGTGCACTGTGCGGGCGTATATCGTATACTTCCCAGCGAACGCATCAACCTTAAAACTACGGCCGTATATTCGCGGTTCACTCTACGGACGGATTCATACGCAGTGTGAACATAGCCTAACCTAAAGCTGCATCTATAGTGTAATCTGTAAGTTGCTGCATTTATGAGTTATAGCAGTCTTTGACATATTTCCCAAAAAGCCAAAGTCATTATAAGGAAAGTAAGCAGCATTAGGAAACCTAATTAGTGAAGAAATAGGAATTATCATGGTAGACAACCCATGCATGCCACATCATATAAAATAAGTAAACAAGGCATTTTATTATTTAGCAATGCTTTCACTGTACTGTACAAGCAAAACAATTCTTGGACTGCTGCTTTAATACATTTATTATACTGAGTTTTATCTGGCTATTTTGAGTATTAATGAACTAGGTTCAAGAAACAATTCATTTACTCACAGAAGAAAAGATCTATTATAGCCTTATTCAAGTTGCTATGTTTTTCTTAATGGGTGGGTTTGTTGTATGAAACTCATGATGTCAGCAATGTCCAGGTGAAACTCCTCCAAACCAATTCTGTGTGCCAGAAGAATGTTGACTTTCCAGATCTGTTCAGCAGTAGAAAAAAAAACAAGCCGACAAATAGATAAAATTGTTCAGCAGATGTACACAGTGAAAATAACCACATTGTGGGAAATAATTTAGTAATATTCAATATGCATGATAAAAGTCATCAAAACACCAGCTATTTGTATTTTGCGATTCATGCCTTTTTTATTGCTTTTTTCAAGGATTTTTTTTCCAAAATAGTTAACTCTAGAAAATGTGTTTTGTTCTTGTTATTATTTTTGCTTTTTCTGTGACATTTTCCTATTATAAATCAACTGATTCTTTGAACATGTTATTCAAGGAATTTAGGAAGGAGTTTACAAGCCTATTTATGTTTAACGTAAAAAGGTTATCCCCCAAAATACTGTGTGTATTTGAACAGTATACATGGAACTGAATATTTAATCAATAGCAATTGATTGAATATCTGTTTTGTTATAAGATATCTTAGGCTATGTTCACACAACATTTTTCCAGCTCCATTTAAAATGACAACTGTCATTTTGAGTCTAAAATAATGGACGTTATTTAGCAGCCTGACTTCCCCCTGCTTTTGGTACATTATTTTAGTTTGGGGTTACTAATTGGCCTTATTGGCTTAATTACAAAGTCCATTGAATTTAATTGTAAAAATGGAGACAGAACAGTGAGAAAAGAAAAACTGTGTGTAAACAGATAATAAAAAAAGTCCGCTGTTTGCAAAACACATCTGAAAATAATGTTCATGAACATTATTTTGACGCCTGCGGCAAAAACGTCTATTATTCAATACACTGTGTGCATTGGACGTCTGTCTTCCCATTGACTTCAATGCATTGCCATTTCGGTCAGTTAAATCTCGGCAAAAACTGACGCAAAAATCTGGGTCACATTCTGCAGCCTCCAGTCCAGACAAACACAAAAATTACCAAGCCCTTATTGAGCAAGGTCATCTCCAAACATGGATCTGATCACATTGGCTAATGGTGTGTTTACACAGAGAGATTTATCTGACAGATTTTTAAAGCAAAAGCCAGGAATGGTTTTGAAAACAGGATAGATCCCAGTCTTTCCTTTATCACCTGTTCTCTGTTTATAGTCTGTGCCTGGCTTTGGCTTAAAAGATCTGTCAGATAAATCTATCTGTATAAATGCAGTAGGACCTCAGATGCTGTTAGTTTGGGCATTCAGACCTGCAATCAGGCTAGGATTTTCAACTCTGATACGGTGCAGGACTGCAGCTTTGTTATGCAAATGTGAAATTAGCTTGATAGAATTACAAAGGTGCAGAATGTATAAATTAATTAAAGTTACATTAGGATTCTTTGGTCTCTGATGTTCTAAATGTTGGGTTTTCACTTCTATCTACTTACCTCCAAAGGATCTCACACACCTATTTAGGCATCTGACTAGGTAAACTATCCATTACCCATCTGCTTTACCAGACACAGAATATATTGCAGAGCCATGAAGAAGACTTTGATTCATTTACATGATGCCCTGTCTTCTACTGAATAGAGACCATAACACCATCCACTGAAGAAGTGACTGTGCCAGTTTCTTACTTTGCTCTTTGTTTATTTTTAGAATTTTAAGACATTACCATTTCCATTGAGAAAAATGTTTCAGTCATTCTTGTGGAGGGCGTATGTAAAGTAAGTAAAATTGTAATTAAAAATGAACTTCTGGGTCTTGAAGTTACTGGATTCCCAGAAATTTTAGCAGCACACTAATGAAAAACCAAATCTCAAAAACATGGTCAATTTATGCAAACAGCAAGGGACAGATTAGCAAAAGTAAAGCTATTTTGTTGCCCATTATTGCTTTATGTGTTTTATCTAAAAAGAGATTATTATCATGCTGCCTTTCAGATAGACTTCCAGCAGATATTAACTGTTTTACAAAGTCTGTAAAGTAACCATTAATGTTGCCATTGCCATTGTCAATTATATAAATTTTGTCTTTGTTTTAAAAATATTGAAATAAATAATAATTAAAGTAAAACATGTTTCTTCTAGATCACTATTTTTACACACCAAACCATCCTTTTTATTGTCGTAGATTCTATTAATCTTAATGATTGTCCGCCGTCTTCTAATAATGGGCAGCTGAAGTCAGTCTGCAGCAATGTTTTTTGGCAGTGCTGCCATTGACTGGTATTTGTGGGTTTAAGGCTGCTCCTTCACTAAGAACTAGAGTTGTAACTAACAACTCAGTTCTGAGTCTATGAAGAAATGTCAGGAGAACATAGTACCAATTTGGCCCACCTGCTCCATTGATTATAATTAGAGAGGGAAGGGTCGGCCGGGTGCAGACTGGCGCTTTGGGGGTGAGCAGCATTCCAAACAGGTGTCCCAGTGCTCCACCAGACCCGTGGAGCAAACTACTAACAGCACTGGCATGGCGCTAAGGAGGAAGATGCGAAAATGATGGTGCAGAGGGGCAAACTGGCTGAAGTTTGTCTAAATTATAGGTACTCTGTAACCATGGTCTGTGACCACAAAAGAGTATTTCCCCATCTTCAGGACAATACGGAAGATGCTTTTTATCTATCTATCTATCTATCTATCTGTTGATGTAAAAAAAAAAGAAGAAAGTTTTGGGAACAATGGAAACATTGTTCATTCCAGAGATTTTTTCTCTTTTTAGAACTGTGCTCTGGCAGATGCTAAAGATAAAATAACATGTACAGCACTTCCAGTACTTGGATCAGCATGTTTAATTGTCCGATCGGCCAATGAGTGGCTAAGGTGGGACTTGATTCTGTCACTGTATAGTGAATGGGCATTTTCACTAAGGATGGTGTCTCTACTTTGATATGGAAAACTCCCCAAGGGCATACAAAAAATATTACTTTTAAGTCATATAGACATGTCAAAGTCTCAGTGCTAAGACTCCCTCTGATGTCTAAATGTGGCTGGGAGAAGTTCTCTGCAATCCATGGCTCAATTAATCTTATTGCAGGAGACAGGCTCTATTATAAGTGAATTGAAACTATCTCCTCCAATTAGTGGGATCAAGCGCCAAGCCAGGGACTAAAGCGCAATTTTGTGCACTTTTCCTGACCATATCAAGAGAACAATTGGGGTCTCGACACTAAGGCTGTGTGACATGTCAAAAAGTTTTTAAAATGACAAAAACACTTTAAAAGAATCACCTTTAAAGTGGTTATTCTGCAATTAAAAAGGCTTTATATGTTGCTGCCCATATATTAAACATAACAAACATTTTATCCTTACCTCTATCTGCTTCCCCGGTATCCTTCTGCACTATCTCCAGGTCTGCTGTCCAAGGAAAAAATCGATATTATGCCACTGGTCCACCAATGTCCACAGCTGTCCTAGGAGAAAGTGTCCATTTAGGATCTATTTACACACAAATATTATCTGACAGATTATCTGCCAAAGATTTGAAGCCAGGAATGGATTTGAATACAGGAAAAATTTCAATCTCTGTTTATGAATGATATAAATGATTTCATTCATTACAAATTCACCCTTAAATCTTATTACTCTGGCTTTCACCTCGCCAAACAATCTTATTTCACCTCCCTCATCTCTTCACTGCCAGACAATCCAAAACGCCTTTTCAACACCTTTAATTCTCTTCTCAAGCCCAAAGTTTAGTCACCTATCACTGACCTTTGCGCTCAAGATTTGGCCTCCTATTTCAAATGCAAAATTGACACTATCCGTTCTGACCTCACCTTCCAGCCCCAAAGCCCCATAGATCCCATCCCCTCTCCTACCTTCTCTTCACTCTCTGCTTTTGATCCAGTAACAGAGGAAGAAGTCGCCAAGCTCCTCTCCTCCTCTCATCCCACTACCTGCCCTAGTGACCCTATTCCCTCACACCTCCTCCAGTCCCTCTGTCCCGCTGTCACTACTCACCTCACCAAAATATTAAACCTCTCCCTCTCCTCCGGTATCTTTCACTCCTCATTCAAGCACTCTTTAATTTCCCCACTACTAAAAAAAACATCTTTAGACCCATCCTGTGCAGCCAACTAGCGAGCTGTCTCATATCTCCCCTTCATCTCTAAACTCCTGGAACGTCTTGTCTACTCTCGCCTAACCTGCTATCTCTCTGATAACTCTCTTCTTGACCCTCTACAGTGTTGCTTCCGACCCCTTCCCTCCACTGGACCTGCTGTCACCAAGGTGTCAAACGACCTCCTGAAGGCCAAGTCACAAGGAAACTACTCCTTGCTGATTCTCTTGGATCTCTCAGCAGCGTTTGACACTGTGGACCACCAGCTCCTCCTCTCCATGCTCAGCTCTCTTGGTCTTAAGAAATCTGTTCTCTCCTGGTTTTCTTCCTACCTCTCTGACTGCTCCTTCAGTGTATCCTTCTCGGGCTCTACTTCTTTTCCCTTACCTCTCTTTGTTGGGGTTCCCCAGGGATCAGTCCTGGGTCCTCTCCTCTTCTCCCTCTATACAGCCTCCATCGGACACACCATCAGCAGGTTTGGCCTGCAATACCACCTCTATACCGATGACACCCAGTTATACACTTCTTCCCGTGACATCACCCCTGCATTCCTACAAAATACTAGTAACTGTCTATCTGCTCTCTCTAACACTATGACCTCTCTTTTTCTCAAACTTAATTTCTCTAAAACTGAACTTCTTGTATTCCCTCCCTCTAACAAACCTAAACCCGACATCTCACTCTCAGTCTGCGGTACTAGCATAACTCCTGTGCATCAGGCTCGATGTCTAGGGGTTATGCTAGACTCTGATTTATCCTTCACTCCCTATATTTAAGCTCTTGCACGCTCGTGTCATCTTCATCTTAAAAACATATCCAGAATCTGCCCATTTCTCACCACTAACACCGCTCAGACTCTGACTGTCGCCCTGATCCACTCCCCTCTTCAGTCTATCCTGAACGCAGCAGCCAGGCTCATCTTCCTCTCCAGCCGTTATACTGATGTCTCCCCCTGTGCCAGTCACTGCACTGGTTACCTATTAAATACAGAATACAGTTTAAACTCCTCACCCTCACCTATAAAGCTCTCCACAACTCTGCCCCTCCATACATCTCCTCCCTCATCTCCATCTACCACCCTACCCGTGCTATGCATTCTGCTAATGACCTTACACTATTCTCTTCTATAATCAGAACCTCTCACTACCGCCTCCAAGACTTCTCTCGTGCTGCACCAGTCTTCTGGAACTCCCTACCCAAAGACCTCTGACTAATCTCCAACACCCCCAGTTTCAAGCGTGCCCTGAAGACTCATCTCTTCAGGTGCGCTTATAACCTTTCCTAATTTCGTCTCCCTCTCTGCTATCCCTTCTGCATCCTCTCTATAACCTCTTTGGTGCCATCTACTTTGTACTTGCTACCTTAGCACAGAAAATGGCTTGTGACTGGCTCGCCCAATCACCTATAGGCACTTTGAGATTCTTTCTACAATGACTGGAACATCGACAAATAAAGCACTTGTTGCCTCTCATGTCACCCCCAGTCATCCTAGTCTGTACGCTCTCAAGAGCAGGTCTCTAATTGTGTATTTTTTATTTTATCTTAATTTATTAATTGTATAATTGAAGTATAACCTGTATTGTATTTATATATTTAAACAAGCGCTGCAGAATCTGTTGGCACTAAACAAATAAATATTATTATTATTATAGTCTGTTTCTGGCTTTGGCTTCAAATCTTTGGCAGATAATCTGTCAGATAATGTAAAAAAAATTCTTATAAAATACAAAATAATGCATGTGTAGAGAAGGAATCCTCTAGCCGAGTATCATATCAGTAGTTCTGTTTTGGAAGGATTTAGGGGTAATGATCTGACAGCCTTAAAATGAGTCACCAATGCAACCAGGCCGTGGGGAAAGCACATCGTATTCTGAGCTGTATAGCAAGAGGTATAACCAGTAGGAAGAGGGAGATTGTGATCCTGCTGTATAGAGATCTAGTGAGACCACATCTAGAATACCCCACCTACAAAAAGATACCAATAAAAACGGGCTACAAAAATGGGGGAGGGTGTACGGCATAAAACATAAGAGGAATGATTTAAGCATTTGAATGAGGGGACACGATCAAAACGTTTAAATACATTAAAGGACTAACTAAGGTTAAAGAAGGAAGTGTTTTTATTAAAAAAAAAATAAACAAGAACAAGGAGACACAGTAAGAGGTTAGTTGGGGAAAGATCGGAAGCAATATGAGAAAATATTACTTTACTAAAAGGGCAGACTAGATGGACTAGGTGGTCTTTTTTTGCTGACAATCTTCTATGTTTCTGTTAAGCCTTGCACATACAGAATATTTAGCATAAATCTCTAACAAAGAAAAAAAAAATAATTGTATCCTAGCCTTTATTTTCTCTTCTACAATAAAAACTCAGCTATCACAACTCAAAAGATATAACTATTTTTGAGGACTCATTCACAGGAACTGTAGGTGCTTTAACAAAACCTGAGAAATAACGATAAGTATAATGACCTGAGATAATGGATCCACTTTGTTGACAGCTTATTGTCCAAGTTACCGACCACCACCCTGCTCTAAATGCAGAAGTCTGGCTAGTGTATATAGCTATATACAGTAAGGGCCCTATTACACGGGACGATTATCGTGTCAAAAATCGTTATATCGTTGGAATT
Organism: Dendropsophus ebraccatus; assembly: GCF_027789765.1. NCBI lineage: Eukaryota > Metazoa > Chordata > Amphibia > Anura > Hylidae > Dendropsophus > Dendropsophus ebraccatus. The sequence goes on from NC_091462.1 coordinate 55,698,735, forward strand.
TAAACAATAATTGTTCTGTGTAATTGCAGGCAACAATCGAAAAATCGTTCTTATGTCGATGATTATTGATTTAGATCTGAACCTAAAATTATCGTTAATCGTTCACTAATCATTCTCTAATCGTTCACTGTAATTCCATGTTTGTTAGCTCAAGTTCTGCATTTTTCCACTAATCGTTTTTCACTAATCGTTAAGTGTAATTGCACATTGCCCATTGTTTTGCTAAGATCAGAAGAAATAAACGATCGCAATAATGATGGTAATAACGATCGTATCTTACAACCATCGTTCTGTGTAATATGTTGAATGTTTTTAGGTTAACGATAAACAATCTAGTTTGCGATCATTTATTGTTAGTCGTTAATCGTTAAAAAACGCTTCCTGTAATAGGACCCTAAGCTTATATACACTACCGACTGATAATCAGTAACCTAGACAATGAGCAGGGAAAATGGAAGGGGAAAAGTGGTATATCAAGAGGAGAGAAGTTTGCTTAATGAATGTATTTACAATAATATTTAACTTGACACGTCAAAAAAGTATAACTATGTTAGTTGAGATAGGACCAGCCTTTTAGTTTCAAAATGCAAAGAAAAGGCCCAGCCAAACTTCTGTGGCTGGTATCCATACTCTGTAGTCATTGGCCAGCTGATTAAACATTTAAATAATAGAAAAGGTTAAAGAATAATTTCTCCAAGTACATTGTTTTCCAACAAGTTTCTAAAGCAAAACATGATTGACATTTCATGGTTTGTAAAGCATAACAATACACAGAATAGCATAACATAAAAATAATATCTTACTTATTACTTTAAGCCAACAAGGATGTAAACAGGATTGAGCAAGTTGAACTGTACTGTGATGAAAACATTTACTGATGGCAGCTGCATTAAGACTTCCAGTCTTAATTATTGTTTTATCTACCTAATGAGTTTTCTTAAGGAGGAGGAATTGGAGGAGCAAGTGTGATTATGTGGATGGGGGTTATTTAATTAAAAAACAATAAGGTCTCCAGCTGCTTTCTGCTAATAATCTGATGCTCCTAGCCCTCCTCCAGATTGCAGAATAGTGATGAGAAAAAGGTGACCGACAGTTAGCAAGTTAGGTCTCTCCACTTTTTTATGAGATCACTTGACAAATGTCAATCAAGTACTAGCAGCTGACATTTACTTGATGTATTAAAGATGCATGGCAGAGATTTTTCATGTTTTGTTGCTGCTTGCAGGTAAACTGCAGCTTAGCGGATAAATTTATATATATCTTACATCTAGTGAAGTGCCCATTGTTAAAGGGAACCTGTTACAATTAAAATGCTATGCAAGTTTTCATCATTTTATAGAGCATAAGGAGCTGAGCAGACTGTTATATATCATTATGGGAAAATATTTAGTATAAGTTGTAACTTATTGTTTGAAATCTCTGATCTCTCCATGCTAAGGAGTCCAGTCCATTGAGTGATATTGTCCACTGGACTCCTTACCACAGAATGAGAAGGGATTATAGGATTTTTATCAGCAAGTTACAAGTTATACAGAATGTTTTCCAACAAAGGCATATATATATATCTGCTCAGTTCTTCCTGTCCTATAACATGATGATTTAACATGTACGGTGCTGTTTTAGTTCAACATTACTCTATGTGGGCAACCATTATTCATGGATAGGGAGCAATCAGCATCTTTACTGTATGTTTCTATGTAGGAGCTCACCGTTTTCATGGCACAGGAACAGGTAGAATATAAGATCTCTAATTTTACACAACCTCAGGGTAACTTAGAATAATTTGCATGGAGGAGAAAAAAATAACATTACCTCAGGTTAGCAAACTGCCTTGCAAGAATGAAGAAGGATCACCGGACCCTAAGGAGGCCAATTATGCCTTATAACCAATCAGAAGGAAGTGTAGATGTCGGACAGAGACACCTTAATGCCAATTCACATAGCTCTCATGGACATTTTAGGGACAGCTGCTGTAAGTAGTATAAGGGAAAGTGTGCAATTTGTACTTATGAGCTCAAGGATTCCTGGAAAGCATGGATATGACCTTTGGCTGAATTTACGTTTTACAAGCAGCCTTAGGGCTGCATCCAACTTCTGCAGTCATTGCTAATACAATGCCGCACATTTGGATTCAGAAGGACCAGAGCATGCTCAAGTTGCTCTCTTCTGTAGCGGTAATACAAATTCAGCATCTGCCATGACAAGTGTTGGGAAGGAGTTAAAGGACAAGTCCTCTCTGGGAGGACTGCAGAATAGAGAGATTTGCCTGATGGCGATGGAGCTATGAGCTTTTGATCTAAGCAATACACAATAGTAAGAATATGGAATGCATCTGTCAACAACAACAAAACATACATTTTTCTAATGGTATGGCACCTTGCAGAGGAAGTGTCTAATACATATGTCCTAAGTTCCAGTAAAGATGAAGCCACCTGCTATGATTTACCATTTCACACTGTGATAAATCATTACATTTTATAAACGGTTATAATTCATCTACAGTTGCTTTAAACCTACAAGACATGCTTTTGCCTTTCAGCTCTACAGACACAATTAATAAGGCAGTTTTGTGTGACAAGAGCAATTTTTCAATACACTCCTCTTGGAATTTCAGAACATAGAGGTGGCTGAACATTTCCTGACATATAAAGGTACTATGCCAGTATTTGAAAGGGTTTTAATGTCAGAAGAGGTTTGCACCCAATGAGGTATTTCATGATGAGGACAGGTAAAAGTGCATTGTCAACTGCTCACAATGAGTTTTAATAGGACTTTATTTTGCTCACAGGGCTGTTACACAATACAGAAGCTATAAGTACTTGTATATAAGGCTTAGATGAATCTTAATATACAATACTGAAACTTGACTTTAAGTACACAGAACACTCTTTTGCAATGTCATACAACATTTAAATAGGAGATGCAGACACATGGATGACATAAATTTGACAATATAATGACTTTACACATCATTTTGATGGGTTAAAATCTACATATCATTTGTTAATTAGCTAGTAATGGGACTGAGAAGAACATTGCTGTCATCTTTTAAATATGTCATTTTCCTAAAAATGGAAGCTACCAATCAGCTCACTCATGTATAAGTGTCTTTCAAGAAGGCAGTGTAGTGCATTCAGTAATCAGGTAAACATGGCAAAGGTGCAGTTAACTCTATCATTTGCCAAAGGTTTAAAGTATATTCCATTCCATGGGACTTATAATGTACTGCAAAGAGAGGTTAGATTCACATATAGAAGATTTAGTTTTAGCAATCTGTGCAACTGAAAATCATTTCTATTTAATACATAGACTTACGCATTCAGATGACGGAAAAATCTGCAACAAAAAAGTCACATTTGATTCCATCATAGGAATTTACTTATGGTCAGACTAGTCCGCCATAGTAACAGAGAATCCTTTAGTGGGCAGAGATTCTCTTACAATGGGTATGCTAGGTTTTCCCAGCCACCACATTGTAGGCCATAGGTTTATATGTATGTTCAAAATGTATGTTACCAACTTACAATTTGCATACACCTTTGTACTGCAGTTGTGAATACTCACAATTGTTTCGGGTAGAGAGTGGGACCTCATCTCACTGTCTGTTGTGATTATGTTCTACATGCTTGTTTGTAATTATGTTTTTTAATATAATAAATAAAAGCATATGCAATTGCCGGCATACTGCAGAAGTTCTAATGTGCCTTGCAGAAAGCTGTGATTGGTATGTGATATATGAGACAAATGAGAAATATTTTTATTTCATACAGACTGATAATACTGGGCCAATGTGTGGAATTGGTTTCACAAGTAATATTTAGATATTCATGATTTTGGCCAAAAATACTGAACAAATACTGACCAAAATACTATGGCTCAGATTTATAAATCTGTTTCATACAAAAAAATGTCTGGTTTCTATTTTGTCTCAGATATTTAGCAACCAATCACAACCTTTTTTTTCAGAAACTAAAGCTGAGCTATGATTGAGACAAAAATTAGACCAAAACAGACATTTGTCCGAGACAGACCGATGAATCTGGGCCTATGTGTTAACCCAGCCTTACAGGTGTCAAAGGTCCAGCAGGAATACAGTGATTCCTCAACATATGATATTAATTGGTTCCAGGACAACCATTGTGTGTTGAAAATATTGTATGTTGAGACCAAAAGTCTATGGAAAACTGGCGCAGGTAAAGTGCAGCACAGGACATGTAGTATCACACTATACTCTGGAGAATCACTACTAGACAGCCAACCAGTGCATGCATTTTAGTAATACTAGGGTTTTACCAGTAAAATGGCTAGTTTAATTGGTTAATTATCTAGTTATTCACATGTTTCACAGATCCTGACTGTCCATAGCATTGTATGTTGAGTCTGGTCTCAAGTTACGATGGTCCAAAAAGTATCTTGAGGCCATTGTAAGTTGAGGGATCACTGTAATTTGGAGACCATCATGTGCTGTTATAGATAGTATGAATATGGGCTAATTTACAGTCAACATACACTATTAGAATAAATTACACTATAGAATAGAGCGAAGTTCTAGCGAACGCAAACTTACTCAAAGTCCGCTCATCATAATGACCAGCATTATGTTAACCACAAGCTAAATTTATAGCTCATGTTGTCATTGGCATTGATCCTAAATCTGTCCCATTAGTCAATAAGTTTATGAGGCTTCACCACTGTTTGTCACAAACATGAATCAATATACAACTGTACAGCTCTAAACAATAATATTGTGAATAAAGACCTTAATATACAAGGATCAAATAACACTTCTATAAATCATTCCACCCAGGGGCGTAGCTAGGGGTTCAGCCTAGGGGGGGCGAGCAAGTCTCAGTGGGCCCCCAACCGATTATGTTACCCATAGGGAACCTCAGTAGATGACGATGCTTTCCGAATAATAAAGGGTATTTTCTACTACATTATTTATAGTGAACAGGGACTGAGAACAGTGGGAAAGACTTTCTACATGTCACATATATAACCATGTACAAATTAAAGGGGTTATCCAGCATTAAAAAAACATAGCTGTCTTTTTCCAGAAACAGCGCCACTCACCTCCAAAGCTTGGATGTGGTAGTGCAGATCAGTTCCACTAAAAGTGAATGGAACCAAGTTGTAATACCACACACAACATAGGGGCAGCTATGGTGCTGTGTTTGTTTTCTAATTAGCCATCCTTCCTTCCATCCACCCATCCATCCATTCTTCTATCTCTTTATCTCATATCTATCTGTCTAATTTCTATTGGGCAGCATGAGGACTACACCATAGCTGATGGTCAGTGACCAAAGAGGCAACACCTGAAGGGTGAACCCGCAGTACCAATAGTGTAAATGTATAGTACAAATGCAAGGTAATAATAAATAGTCCCATGAAGTCTAAGGCAACTATACTAAATAACCTATATACAAAAAAGCCAGACTACTGCAACATAACTAAATGGTATAATTACTGTATGATATATATTTACTATAGATTATTAACCATTGTTGATGGACCTGGCATGGGGCACACACAACAGTTAAAGACTGCAGCAAATTTTAGGATGTGTAAAAAAATAATATTACATATATATATATATATATATATATATATATATATATATATATAGTTAACATAAGACAATTTTACGAGTAATACCTCAACACCACCATCGCACCATAATGACTAATACCAGGGGGGTCAAACTCACCGCCTTCCAGATTTTTAAAAATTACAATTCCCATTAGGCTTGAACAGACAAAGCACTGGGGGCGTATTCTCCGCATGAAATGTAATGACGTGTTTGCTAGGTGGTTTGCTTTTCCTTTTTCCTCTGTCTGGCTCGGCCATCATGCAGACTTCTCCTGGCGATGCCTCGTCTTTGCCAGACAAACATTCTAGGCATCTCACCAAGGCACCATCCCTATGTGTATTGCTCTACACTGTTACCCACTTTATGCCCTCATGTAGTATTTAGACGCAGTTTTAGCCCTCATATACACTCACAGGCCACTTTATTAGGTACACCTGTCCAACTGCACGTTACCACTTAATTTCAAATCAGCCAATCACATGGCGGCAACTCAGTGCATTTAGGCATGTAGACATGGTCAAGACAATCTCATGCAGTTCAAACCGAGCATCAGTATGGGGTAGAAAGTTGATTTAAGTGCCTTTGAACGTGGCATGGTTGTTGGTGCCAGAAGGGCTGGTCTGAGTATTTCAGAAACTGCTGATCTACTGGGATTTTCACGCACAACCATCTCTAGGGTTTACAGAGAATGGTCCGAAAAAGAAAAAAAAACACCCAGTGAGCGGCAGTTCTGTGGGCGGAAATGCCTTGTTGATGCCAGAGGTCAGAGGAGAATGGGCAGACTGGTTCTAGCTGATAGAAAGGCAACAGTGACTCAAATAGCCAACCGTTACAACCAAGGTAGGCAGAAGAGCATCTCTGAACGCACAGTACGTCGAACTTTGAGGCAGATGGGCTACAGCAGCAGAAGACAACACCGGGTGCCACTCCTTTCAGCTAAGAACAGGAAACTGAGGTTAAAATTTGCACAAGCTCATCGAAATTGGACAGTAGAAGATTGGAAAAACGTTGCTTGGTCTGATGAGTCTCGATTTCTGCTTGAACATGACAATGAGTTCACTGTACTCAAATGGCCTCCACAGTCACCAAATCTCAATCCAATAGAGCATCTTTGGGATGTGGTGGAACGGGAGATTCGCATCATGGATGTGCAGCCGACAAATCTGCGGCAACTGTGTGATGCCATCATGTCAATATGGACCAAAATCTCTGAGGAAGCTTCCAGCACCTTGTTGAATCTATGCCACAAAGAATTGAGGCAGTTCTGAAGGCAAAAGGGGGTCCAACCCGTTACTAGCATGGTGTACCTAATAAAGTGGCCGGTGAGTGTAGTTCCCTCTATGCTCTCATATAGTAAAAAGGCCACCATTTATACCCTAACATATTAGATTATCCCCCCTTTACCTCCATGTAGAAGACAGACCCTCCCTGTGCACCCCCATATAGTAGTCAGGCCCCTCTGTACTTTCATGTGAAATTCAGCTTCTCTGTGCATCCATATGGTAGTTAGACCTTCTGTGGCCCAATATAGTTATTATTTCCCTCAGTTACCATATAGTAGTAGTTAGGGCCCTCTGTGCCTTCATATAGAAGGTATTATTCTCCATGTAGGCATCCCCTCCAGCACCATCTCATGTAGGTAATCCCCCCAGTATCTATTCCTCATGCAGCCACCCCCTTCCCCAGCGGTAATCTCCCTGGTAATCCTCCTGGTGGTTAGACACCCCACCACCACCACCAAATGTACCTCAAAATTAGGTACCCTCTTTTCAATTAGCCAGCACATCCCATACCACAACCCCCATAGGTAACATCCTTTCCAGGAGTTAGCCCCACCCGCCCACCCACATAGGTCTCCTCCTCTATAATTAAGGAAAAAAAGCCATACTTACCTGCTGTGCGGTTGCAGTACTGTAGTCTTCTGATGTCAACTCTCTCCCTGCTCTGTAAGCACACAACTGACATCACTGAGGTCCCACAGCTCTAAGGGAGGGAACAGCCTCTTGTGGCCACAACAGTGATTGGTAGGGTGGAGAGCCTTTTTAATCACTGTGCCTCATTAAACCCTATGTTCTCTTCGAATCAGGCACAACATTCGGTAGCTGTGTGGGCCCCCCACGAGCTCTGGTTGCTGGCCAGGGGCCACCTACAGCCAATAGACATTTGTTAAGTCTGTCTGCATAAGCAATAGCTTTTGCGGACAGCATTAACTGGCGAAATCATCAGTGGGCCCCCTGCCTGTGTGGGCCCGGGAGCGACCGCCCCCTCTGCCCCCACCAAATTACGCTACTGATTCCACCATATACACAATGAATAATATCACCACACAGTGACTTAATAGTGTTACTTAATTATACCATCATACAGAAAAGTAGTATATACCACTTCTAAACAGGCATTCAAGCTGCAGACCATATTAGCAAACATGGTGCCAGTCAGATGCAGTCACAGGCATCTAATGACATATAAATCCAATGACCACCATCTCTAATTGGAGTCATTCACTTTCCCAGTATTCACCATCCAGCCCAGGTCACCTTCAAGGTTTCTTCCAACTGCAACTCACTTCCACTAAGTTTACCAAGCACACATTTTTTTGTACTCACTACAAGCGTCGGCACTACCCTTCTGGCCACTTTAATAGTGTGTAATGGACAGTGGATGTGAACTTGATATGCTACCGAACTGGTTTGACACCAGGGAGCAAATTGTAAGTTCCCTAAGTCTTAGTCTTTATCCTTTATCCCACCCCAGGATACAGAAACTGGACTTCAGCTGCTAAGGGACACAAGGTTGCTCCACCGGTGTGGCCCCGATGTGGGTAATGGCTGGTTTTGAAAACAGGGCCAATGAGAAACATGAGAGTAACAGGCAGAATGTGCGTAGACAACAGGTTAGGTCATCAATAAAAGAATCAGAATGATACCAGGGATGAAACAGATGAAAAAGATGAGGGCAGACGGCTTCATATGCAAGCGATACCAGTTGGGCAAACGAAATGCTGTTGTCAGAGTTTGTCAGGCACTGGCGTCAGTGTATGGGGAGCTAGGTACCTGGTAGGTTCCCTTTAAGGCCAAAAATAGGCCATTCTATAGGAGGTTACAAAATGGCTACAGTGTATTTATTACAGTATATTAAAGTGTGTTTTTCCGTTATGCAAATAATCTGATCTCTGTTTTTCTGGCATGTTATGGACGCACAGACCTGGTGTTTTTCTCCAATGTGATAGCTAAGTGGCAGATTGGTAAAAAAAAAAATGAGAACAACAATTTTGTTCAGCAAATATGAGATGCTGCCACATGAGAAATTCTATAGCGGCCTCAGGAAAAATCATCTGTCAAACAGAGGACATATAAATCAGCCAAAAGGAGCAGATGGAAAAGGTCCGAAAGCCAAGAAATGATGAGTATGGACAGCCTGCTTCATTTGTTCAAACACTGTGTAAAGTAAAAAATGTTGGCTACAATGAGACATATAGAAAGAGTCTAAGGAAATGTAAAGGAAATGCAAAAAAAAGAAAGAACATATTATATGTAAATAATAAGAATAATAAAAAAAAAGCTGCCACAAAGTAGAATACTGAAATAACAATCTCATATATGTAAACTATGGTTGGTCCGTAAAGAACTGATGAGAACATAGCTGCAGAAAACAATTAGGGTATATTCACACTAGCAAAAAGTGCTCTGAAAAAAAACAAAAACTCAAAATCCATACGGGTGTGCTGATTCTGGTGATGATATGATGTGGTTTTCTATGTTGTTTTTCATGCATTTTTCCCCCACTCCCAAAATCACAATGAAAAGTCAGTTGGCAAAAAAAAATTTTTTAAACTGCACTCTTTTTTGAACATTCCCTATAGTAATGCATTGGATATTTTTCTTATGTGAAAAAACACATGTAAAAAACACATAGCTGTACAAACCTGGTGCTGATTAGATGACTAACACAGTCAGAAAATAAGACAGAAACCAATAGAAAAAAATTACTTCTGGGTTCCTAATCTATATTTAGACCAACTACAGTATTAGGCCATGTTTACACAACGTTAGATTGCCATCTATGGAATCCTGGCCAGAGCGTGTACACACAGTATGCGCTCCGGCCGGGATTTCTAGCGGCGCCATAGAAATCTGACATGTCAGTGCACACTATGGAGTGAGTGGTGCTAAAGATCATCTGGCCGGTACTGCAGTACCGGCCGTGATGATCTTTTCTGAGACCGGCTGTTCCGTGCCCGGGCCGGGTCACGGAACGGCTGGTCTCATACTACGTCTGAACATAGCCTTGGTTTAAAGTATGCCGGAATTTGGAGCGTGAATCTGATTAAGCTAAAGCCTTGTCCCTTTTCCTAAAACTATGCCCTTTTGCCAAAGCCACACCTTCACACACCCTTTTTGTGGGGGTCAACTAAAGTTCTGAAACCCATTGTTTTGTGTGATATGTATAAGCCATATATTTGCTAGAAAGTACAAAAGTTATAAATTGGTATGCGAATAGAAAAGGATACAACGGCGCTGCATGTGCAGGTCAATAAAACAATACCATAGAGATAAAAACTGTGCTCATACACGCTCACCTGGAGGGGTCGTACACAGTTAGGCACGACTCTAATGTGCGCATGTAGTTATATATAGCAGGGTTGCTGCCGGCCACCTTCCAATCCCCAGATGGGTAATCGGTGCAATGTAGAACTTCAGCAAGTGAAATAAAAAAAAGTGGTGGATTCCTATTGGCGCCAAACCCTCATTTAAAAAAACAGCCAGATGTCTCCAACTTCCCAGAGAAATGGCTCACGGCTTCTAAAGTGAAGTCACACTATATTGGTATGCTACGTGTTTCGAGGGTGAAAATACCCTCTTCATCAGGCATGAAGAAGAGGGGATTTTCACCATCGAAACGCGTAGAATACCAATAAAGTGTGACTTGACTTTAGAAGCCGTGAGCCATTTCTCTGGGAAGTTGGAGACATTTTTTAAATGAGGGTTTGGCGCCAATAGGAATCCACCACTTTTTTTCTTTCACTTGCAAAAGTTATAAATTATAAGACAATAATTTTGCATCCAAATAAATAAAACTATAAGCAAAGCTGTTATAACAGCAACGGGAAACAGGCTCAATGTTCATGCCCATAGTTTTGAAATCATATTTTTCTGTGGCATATCCTGTTTTATCATTGTCATTACTTTTCTTTTAGCATATTATGCTGTTTTACTGTATGCTGTTTTTTTGTTTTTTTTTTTAACAATAATGCATTTTATTGGATGGATATAATTAGCATTTTTCTACAGTTTAGTACAGCTGTAAATAGGAAAAAAAATTAAATAGCCAACCAGTCAAAAAGCGGAATATTGAAAAGGTCAGACTGGTGCAGTGAATATGCTTTAAGACAGCAAGAAGCTGTAATTCACTCTCTTGGAAAGCCATTAAAATTGTGATATTTCACTGCATGACAAAAATGGTAATGAGAGGAGAAGATGGCAGAACTTACCATCCTCACAGAGCACTTTATAATGGTCATGAAACCTGATAAAGTTAAAAGCTATCAAGTTTAGAAGTGGAAGAGATAATCTGATGTTTGTTACTATATTAATGATGTAAGAAGAGAAAGTTTGAGGCTGAAGTTGCATACAGGGGGTGTTTTAAAGAGGCTTCTGTTACTATTCCCTGAACACCATGTGCAAACACTTATAAAAAAAAGTCTGTTAGAGTTTACAATAAAGGTATTTAATGTAACTAAAGCTTATTATTATAGGATGGTAGGATAGAATTATGTCAGGAATGTGCAGTAAGCCTGGTGTGAACTGGGCCTATTTTTACTTTTTTCTCTGACACACCCGCTTTTCTTGCAACCTCCTGGCTATGCAGGAGTTACACTGCTCACTGCTAGCTTTGATCGCTGCAGCTGAGCAGTGTTTTTTGATTGACATATGCCTCTACCTGTCCAGAACCTTGAGGATCAGAGCGCTGGTCCAATGTGGATCCGGACCGGGCTCTTGATCCTCATAAATAAAAGCAGAGCCAGTTATTCCCTGCTGGCAATTAAGGTTAATACCATGATCCCAGCTCCCGTCTACTCCTGCGGTCCCCGTTCCTAATTCCTCTGTTTGCTTGACTCGTTACCTGACCTCCCGCTAGACCTTTTTGACTATCCGTTTGATCCCTGATTTTGTACTGTGTTGTCCGTTTGGTTCTGACCTGGCTTGTCGACTCTCCTTTGTTGTGTTTGTCTGTCTTGTTCGGTGTTACACTTATTAAGTGTAAGACATGTCTTCGTGGTTGTCCGCAGCCGTCTAGGGCTGACTGAGGCAAGTAGGTAGGGATAGTGGGTGGGTTTAGCCTTAGGGTCCACTGTTTCATCTTGTCTCTACCTCCCAGTCCTAACAAATTATTTATAAAATTACATTTAAGTATTGTTTGGCCTTCATATGGTACTATTATTTGTTTCTGCGGTATAATTTGGGCATTGTATGGTAATATGTAGTGGAAAGCTTACTGCATATTATTCAGGCTCTTCATTTAGTCAGAGATTCAGTTTTCCGTTATAGTAAAACCAAGTACTTATGCATAATACAAAAGTAGGTGGTTGTTAGGCCACATTCCCACTTGCCAGTGAACACATGGCTAAAACCACGACTCCATTCCTTCACTAATAGCCACAAGATGTTGCCAAGATTATTGATAAAATTTTGAGGACACTGGTGAACACTGTTAGGTGGGATTTCGGCCACATGCATTCATTTGCATGTGGGAGAGTAGCCTTAAGAAGCTTTCAGTCTTATTCAGGCTATGCCCCAGTACAGGATTTTATTGGGAAAAGGTGGTCATCTTCTCCAGAAAAATTATAATAGTAGGAACATAGCCTTAAACGAGTATCGTTTTTTCCAAGTTAGTTGTGTACCCATGGAAAAGATCAGTCTCTGAACCTATTGTGAACAATATATCAGATATGTTTTATACATGTAAAGACACCTATTAAGCTAGGTAAGGCTATGTTCAATGTTGTTGTTGTTGGGTTTTTTTTTGCCTACTTTGTGAACCAAATATCTCCAGTTTTACATCTCAAAAACACATTCATTTGTTGCTTTCTATTATTAGGTAGACATGCTGACCAATCAAAAAAGTGATAAAGAGTGATAAAGTGGAGTAGAACAGAGATGTGTTTGTTTTTACTATACTTTGACTAACAGAGAGCAGAGCCCATCTCTGCCTCTGTCGGTACATTCCAAGCTCCTCCAACTGTACATAAGAGGAGGCAATGAGCCTGCTTTTTAGAAAATAGGTTGTGAGCAGCTACTGAAGTTCCTCCACCCCTACCCCTAGCATATAAAATGGAAGACATCCTTTTTTAAATTTACCCTAAAGTGTCACTGTGAATCAACAGTAGATGTGATATAAAGCAAGTTTGCAACTTACATTCATTATTATTTTTTAGTTATCATGGAGAACACAGCACGTCCTGTTTTCTGCCTTTTTTTTCTCAAAAAAACAGGAGAGAATCAGAAATAGGAATTCCTGTGTATCCCAGGCCATCTGAGCGCTCACAGAGAAAAGGCAGTCATGTGATTGATGGACACAATCAGCCTTGACTTACTGTACTGGACGGAATTCCTGGGCTTAGTCTGTTTTTTTTAAGCAGCACAAAACAATAATGAATGTTTATTGCAAACTTTCTTCATATCACATTTACTGTTGATTTAGATTTTGAAAGTTATAACGACAGTGACACTTTAAAGTGACTCTGTACCCACAATCTGACCCCCCCAAACCGCTTCTACCTTCAGATAGCTGCTTTTAATCCAAGATCTGTCCTGGGGTCCGTTTGGCAGGTGATGCAGTTATTGTCCCAAAAAACTACTTTTAAACTGGCAGCCCTGTGTCAAACGGCCGTGGTATGGCTAGTAAAACCTCTCTGTCCCTACTCCCCGCCATCCTCATCATAGGAATGCCCCAGGCAGATTGTCTCCTATTCCTCAGCTGTGTCAGCATGGCACATGGGCTGGATCGTTAAGGCAGCTGTGTAGTTTTCACTGCAGAGGAATAGGTAATATGGTGAAGAGGGTGGGGAGAAGGGACGGAGGGGTGGTGCAAAGTTAGGGCACAGATTTTCTAAGCCACGGACGTTGGGCACAGGGCTGCATGTTTAAAAGTTGTTTTTTAGGACAATAACTGCATCACCTGCCAAACGGACCCCAGGACCGATCTTGGATTAAAAGCAGCCACAGGTGGTTTGGGGGGGACAGATTGTTGGTACAGAGTCGCTTTAACACTAAAGGTCACACTTCAATTTTAGCTAAAAAAAAGTCTGAAAAATATGGTTATTGCTTCCAGTGTGCTGAATGTTTCTTTAAACCACTATTCTCTTTTTTAACTCTTTTTTTTTTAAATATTTATTGCTATTACTGGGAGAAACAGGGGCCGAGTGGTTAAGTTTCGCCGTGAGGATGGCTTCATAAGGGCTTATTCACACATGCCGTAAATTTTGGGCCCTACGGACAGGGAAGCCCTGCAATGGAGTGCACATGTAGAAATCCGTGCCTGACACTACACAGAGAGATTTTTCTGATAGATTTTTGAAGCCACAGCCAGGAATGGATTTGAAAAGTTTGTGACCTTGTGACTTTGTGACCTGTTCTGTTTATAGTCTGTTCCTTGCTTTGGCATCAAAGATCTGTCAGATAAATGTCAGGTAAACAAACCATTAGACTCCAGCATTATGTATTAATATTATGCTGGGGGCGGTGAAACTTGGCTGCACGACTCTTTCACTACAGTGCCATGGAAGAGTTTTTCCCTCCCGACATGATATTTATACATCATGCCGGGTGGGAAAACAGTCCATTAGAGGGCTTCCTCATCTGTATGGATCGTAATTTACAAGAGGTGTGACACGTCAATTCTTTGAGCGGAGAGCAGCAGGAGCTGAGGCACGCGAGCCCTTCCATAGAGAAACCATGTCACACTGAGGCAGGCAGAGAGCCTCATTGCGGAATTCCGCCACATTTGCTCAGTGTGAACATATCCTAAGAGCGATTCTACTTTTCCACCTATGGGGCTGTTTGGGGTGTCATTTTTTGCGGAATAACAATGTTATATTTAGATATATAGATATATATATTTATATATAGATCAGACAATTGCGCACCCTTTAATATTAAATAAAAAATGTTTGTTTCTATAATTTGTATAATAGGAAAGGAGGCAATTTCAACGTTTTTGGTGGGAAGGGCTTTGTCACATTTTTAAAAACATTTTTGAATTTCAGCTATTGTCACTGACACCTTAAGGCCACAATCAGCGGCCTTTAAGGGGATAATGACGAGGGACAGCCGGATCGCTACTGCCTATGATTGACAGTGAGGAATCGGCTGCTGATAGCAGCTAGTTTCCACCCTCTAAGAAGCAAGCATCTCCTGAGCTTGCTTCTTAAAGCCCCTGAACTTAAAGGAGAAGTCAGGTGAAAATTAAAACTCCAGTACAGGCAGGGGAAACATAATAAAGAAAGTATACTTACCCATGCCTGTGCCCCCGCATCACTGTATTACTGTCCCTAGACCCCTGCTGGCATCCCTCTGCTCTCCATCCTGCAATGTCATGACTCGGATTGCCCGTTCAGCCAGGAGTGGACACGGCTGCAGTCATTGGTTGAGCATGCAATCCATCAGCCGGCTTGGGTACTTTCACCATATACCATATACCACTCCGCTGGAGAGGTATCTCTGGACAGGGTGCGATACTATCATTAACATAAGCGCCTGATGGAGTTGTGCCTATTGTATAGTACAACTCTCCCAGGTGAGTGTATTAGTTCACACACTCTTGGCTATGTTTGCAGTGTATTGAGATACTGCACCTGATGGGCCTCTGTTTTCTGTTCTGCCTTAACCCTAGTTATGACCAGGAAGCAAAGGGAAAATTAGTTCCAGTGGCAGATCTGGGATGGGTAAGTATACTTACTTTATTATGTTTCCCCCTGCCTGCACAGAAGTTTTTATTTTCACTGGACTTCTCCTTTAATGGCATACCAATACATCATGGGTAACTTTATGATGTTTCCGGGACTGCGGGAGACATAACAGAGTTGCCCAGCTGGCAGTTCTTAGGTTGCCCACTGTCCGATGCTCTCTGCTGATGTCCTCTTCTTCCCAACTTCAGCCGATACTGTCTATGCTAATGGTTTACTGCCGGAAGGGCACATTAGTGGAAGTTGTGAAGAAGTGGACAAGTGGGGCTAGGGCAGAGAGTAACGGGTAAGTATACAGCACTCTTATATCTCCTGTGGCCCTTAAAGTATCATAGATTAACCGTTTTACACCAGACAACTACGGCCGTAGTTTTGCGGGTGGAACATAACCTTACTTTCAATGGGATCCCGGCTGGAGCGTACACACATCGTATACGCTCCAGCCGGGATCTATGCGGCGCCGCAAATAACTGACAGGTCAAAAACCTGTCAGTTCACACAGTGAAGCAAGCGGCTCTGGCAGCTTGCTTCACTGTGGGCTATGGGAAGCTCTGATGCAGGCGCATGCTGATGCGCCCGCATCACCCCTCCCCCTTCCCTGTATCCATCCCCTCCTTGGTTGAACTTGATGGACATGTGTCTTTTTTCAACCGTATTTACTATGTAACTATGTAACTATCAGAGCTCCGTGGCCGGAAAGCTCACCCGGCCGGTACTTAAGGCCGTTCCATGACCCGGCCGGGGTCACGGAACGGCCGGTCTGTTACGTAGTGTGAACATAGCCTTAAGCTGTCTAAGCAAATGAATGAACTTAGTAGAACTGTATTATAACCTGCTCAAGTTACAGCTTTGCTTAGTTTCAGCTATAACAGCAAGTGAAAAAAGAATTTCCAAACCTCTCTATATTAGTTCATGTCAATAAACCTGAAATGTCAACATATTCTACGAGGCTGTTGAAATAACTTGCATATTTGCACTCTCATGATCACTGGCAGCTTTTCGTAAATACATTCTTTAACAGAATATCAATTCACAAAGCAAAATAATAATAGTTTAGCAATGATTATAATATAACATAATATACATTACATGCTTTAGAAAGACATGTAATTGTGAAGTCCTCAAACAGTACTTATGTTCAGTCTAATAATTGGATTATTAACCATAAATTGTAGTCCGTTTGAATGATATCACCATGTTTACACTATCACACAATAAAATGTAATACTTCAAAGTTCAATTTTTGTTAAGGAAAAAAACACAATTACCCATGCCATACATTTGAATAGAAAAATATTTTATTCAATAGCAACAGTGCCTGAAACAGTCAGACATTGACTGCTTATGAATATTTAAGCTATTTCTGTACAAGAAGGATAAAAGTGTAAAATAGGCATTGAGGATTTTTCTGACTTTTTCTATTCCTTCTCCTTGTTTTTGTTTTTTTATTCATTAAAATGTACAAAAACATCCCTCTTAGATGGTGATGCTACATTTTATCTTAATGCCAAGCCACTAACTACCATAAATTTTCACATTTTTACTTATAGTATAACTCCTGTCGATATTGAAAAAACAACTACTGTGCATCACTGTGCAAAATAGTCAATGGGGGACAATTTATAATGGGCTTTGCGCCCATTTTTAGGTGAACCATTGCATTTTTTTACCCATTTTTGGTCTAAGTTCAGTTTATGAACCAGTATTTCATAGGCAAATATTTTTTAGATGCGACTTTTTAAAAATCTGCCTGTTTTGAGTATTCACCCGAAAGTTCACATATTCTGAGATTAGCTCCAGACTTATCATTTACAACTTTTTAAAAAGTTGCACAAACAGGTGCAGGCTTACATCTGGTCAGTAGGTGAATGTGTTTGTGCAATTTCTGCTTTTTTGTGATTTTTCTCTGCAGTTTTTTACTTAGATACATTCACTATGGTAGTGCTAAATTTTAATAAATCAGTCACAAGATATTGGAACAAAATACACACCAATCCTCATTAAAAGAGTCACACACATTAGACTCCTTAGTAAATGTCCCCCATTGTTCTAATATGTATGAATTTTGATATTAGTGCTGGCATATGTTTCAAATACCCCTTCCTCCCTACAGCATATTACTATGCATTAGGACAGTGCTTCTCAAACAGAGGGCAGGGATTTAGGGATGTGGGGGCAGAGATGTGGGCACAGGGAGCATAGGGCAGGGATGTGGGGGCAGAGGGCAGAGATGTGGGCACAGGGAGCAGAAAGCAGGGATGTGGAAGCAGACAGCAGGGGGCAGGGATGTGTGAGATGTGTGTGTGTGTCTGCACACATCACCTGTCCTCACTTACAGCCGGACCTGATGACATCCGAAGTTTGAGGCTGGTCAGAGCTGATGGGAGGGGGGATTTGTTAAGGAAGCTTATCAGACAGCCTGAATCTCGGCCACCAGGAAGATTAACCTTTGCTGCTGGCCGGGGTTCAGGCTACCTGTTCAACTTTAAATAAGCTCTCTTAACAAACCCCTCCTTCCCTCACCTCAGGGAAGCTCCCAGCTGACAAGCCTCCGTTCCTCCACTCAGGCCGGTCAGGAAGTGCAGCCGCTGGCCTGAGAGTGTACATACATGAATGTGCATAGGAACAGCGAAGCGGACTCTGACAGAGCCGAGCAGGCGAGTGGGCGGGAGTGCAAGCAAGCGGGCATCAGTCAGAGCTTGCAAGTATGCCGCTGCCCCACTGCTGACAGGCGCAGTGTGTTTGGCTAGGGTCCCGCGCCTCACCAACCTGTGACCCGCGCCTCACACTTTGAGAAGCGCTGCATTAGGAGGCAGAGCTTCCCACTCCGTTTTCCTAGTTTACATCTCAAGCATGAGACCCAGTACCGTGCAATTCTATGGCACTAGGTCTCAGAAAGTATGCCGGCGCAGAATGGAAAATTAATATGACTATTTTGCACAGTGCTGCCCAACAGTAATTTTTAATAACCACTGGAGTTAACCCCTTCATGACCAAGCCCTAATGACCTAAATGACCACGCCAATTTTCATTTTTGCATTTTCGTTTTTCCTCCTTCCCTAAGGGCTATTGTGCTGATATTTCTCCATCTATATGGCCATGTAAGGGCTTGTTTTTTTAAGGAACAAGTGTACTTTGTATTGGCGCCTTTCACTTACCATAAAATATATGCCAGAACCCCCAAAATATTATTAATAAGGTAAAATTGGGGGGAAAAATGCAATTTTGTAAATATTGGGGGGGGGGGGGGGGGGGTTCCTATGTCTACGTAATGCACTTTACGGTAAAACTGAAATGATATCTTTTATTCTATACGTCAGTCCGAAAATATGCATGTTTATATAGCTTTTCTAATTTTTTTTCTTTTTTTTTTTGCAAATAATTATTGGTAAAATGGCCCATTGTGACTTTTATAACGGTTTTCTTTTTTTACCTATAGGGCTTTATGGAATGTCACTTTTTGCACCATGATCTCTAGTTTTCTTAGTAACATAGTTGTATAGATCGGTCGTATTGATCAATCTTCAATATATACATATATATATATATATAAATTGTAACTAAATATCTGCAATCCTGGCATTTTCCCCCCTCTTTTCAATTATGCTGTTCACCGTACGGGGACAATATTGTTATATTTTTATAGATTGGACAATAAGGCACGCTGCAGTATATTATACTGTATGTTTGTTTTTGTTTTTTTTACATGTTTTATTTGTGTAATGGGAAAGGGGGGAATTTTAACTTTTATTTAGGGAGGGGCTTTGGGATATTTTTTAAAACATTTTACTTTTTAAATTTTTTAAGTCCCCCTGGGGGACTATTACTTTTAGTTATTAAATTGGTAATACCGGACAATGCTATGCCATAGCATAGCATTGATCAGTATTATCTGTAATCTTCTGCCTGCCTATAGCAGACTCTATGAGAAGATCAGCTATTGGACTGTACGGAGGTAAGTAGAATACGTTTAGGCTAAACGATCTGCCGTAACTGTCGGACGAAAAGTGACAGGAGGCGCTCCTGCCACACCTAAAGACCGCGATATAGCAATTGCATGCCACAATCACTTATGCCGCAATCATATAGCATTTAAGGGGTTAAAGACAGGCTGCATGCAGCTTTTCATTACGGGTAAGGGCCCAGCTGCTAAATGCAGCTGGCCCCACTTGCTATAAAGTGTGGTCAGCTACTGAGCATGCTTCATAGCTCCATAGGGAATAAAGACGTATCAGTATGTCCATGGTCATTAGGTATGTGCTGGGTTGTCTAGGGATTAAAGAAGAATTTAAATATAATGGTAACTTACAGTTGCGCATTTAGTGTAAAGAAAAACAAGGAGTGCTAATCATTCTCTTTATTAAAACAACACATTTTGAGAGATATAACCTGCGCTCTAGTTGTGCTGAAGATCCTTCATTAAAGACTACATTACACTTCATGCTATATCTCATATTGCTGGAAAAATGCCTTTGGTTTTGGATAAACAGATTTGCATTTGTGACAAAAGAAAAATAAAGGACGTAAAGTAACTTTTGACACGCTAGTAATCCTTATATCAAATCTCCAGGTAAATCCAGCTATAGGATCAGAAATTTACTGGTTACATAGCTTATTCTCCTAACAAGGTGTAATCTCCGATTGCATTACTCAGTTGCTGTACTGATCATCTGTTACATATTTTAGATTGTATGGTGCCATAGAAAATGTGATTTAAATATATATTTAATTTGATTTAAAGAGGAGTGTGTATATAGCGGTATTAAGAACTTTCTACTTGGTTGCATTAGTTTAATCCTTCTCCTACTTTTTGAACCAGCAACCTTTATCAAAATTCAGCAATGCCGAGCATCATCTCCACAAAAAGGTTAAACATCTCAGCACATTATTAAAAGGTTTCTTTTTGCTTGGCAATGTATTGCGGGTCCCTTAGGCACCAAAAGGATTAATCACCGAAAAAGTCAGCGAGTCCTGATTAAGGCCATAACTGATAAGAGCAAATAGAGCTGCACAGAAAAAAATGTATTGCAGAAAAAGAATGAAAAAGCAAACATTGGGGAATAGGAAAATGTACTGAAATTCATCTATTCATTATCTGTGAGTTAGAAGCCACCTGTTTTCCGTAATTGTCTGTTTAAATGAAGGACTCTAAGCATAATTAAACAGCACGTGTAGGCGGAACAGCCTTTCCAACATCAGTGGTTATTAATGGACATCTATATTGGAGCCCCACACATTTCTAAGAGGCTAATTACAATGTAATGTTAGAACCGGCAGATTTGTAAAATATTGCTTCTCTGCTTTAGAATAAGGGGTCTGTATCATTATTAGCATAAGTGCTTTTTTCTCATTTTTTTTGTTTAATTTCATTTTTTTTTTATCTGTAAGATCCCTGGGGACATGCTGTAATAGACTGCATCAATTCAACAATTCCTCTGTTCCTCTACACATTTTATGTGAACCATAATTTCTTGTGTTTAACTAATAAGATCAGTAAAATGTATTAACAGGGGTAGTTACAGGAACGTGTCATTGTTATGATAGATTTCAAATTGCAGTAAAATTCTGCTCTTATTTGTAGTGAGTGATGCCTTAATTACACATGGAAATGACAGCTTGCTACCAATTAAATGAGTTACACCTAAGTGTAAAGGGGCCTTCCAAAACAACAATGTTCCATAATGTACATGCAGTAAAATCAGCACACTGGGACAGTAGTCAGGCTGACTGATAGGTATTGCTTAACAAGCTGTAACATGTTATTTTATCTGAAGTACAGGGTGCTTACAGTACCATTTACTACTAAATTTTCAACTACAGTAAAGTTTTAAATACATCAACATACTGTAAGAATGGTAACCTAGCTTGCCTTAACAAATTTGCCGTATATGTGCTTTTAGCTTGAGGCTGCTCTCTTAAAGGGACTGTGCCTGTAGGAAATCACCTACTGTTTAAATCACATTTTAGGGTGCCTTCACACATATTGTATCACAGCTGATTTCTCGCTGCAAAATTGATGTGGATTTTGTGTAAGAAATCCGCTGCGATGCGTTACGTGTGAAGGCACCCTTAAAGTGTCACTGTTGTTATAACTTTCAAAATCTAAATCAACAGTAGATGTGATATAAAGCAAGTTTGCAGTTTAAAATCATTATTTATTTTTTAGTTATCATGGAGAACACGGCACTTCCTGTTTTCTGACTCTTTTTTTTCTCAAAAACAAGGAAACAGTCAGAAAACAGGAAGTTCTACATATCACAGGTCATCTGATCGCTCACAGAGAGAAGGTAGTCAGGTGATTGATGGACACATTGAGCTGTGACTCTCTGTGCTGGCCAGAATTCCTGTGTTTAGTCTGTTTTTTTTTCAACCAGCACAAGTCAGAAAATCTGCCTTCAGGAGACTGGATCTGGATTTCTGGTAAGTTCAGCTTTGTTTTACAGCAGGATAGCGACAAAACTAAAAAAAAATCAATGTATATTACAAACTTGCTTTATTTCGCATATACTGTGGATTAGATTTTGAAAGTTATAACGACAGTGACACTTTAATGTTACTTTTTAACCCCTTAGGGACCAAGCCCATTTGGACCTTAATAACCAGGCTCCTTTTTTAAAATCTGACCTGTCTCATTTTATGCGCTTATAGCTCAGTGATGCTCTAACGTATGCTAGCGATTCTGAGATAGTTTTTTCCTAACATATGGTACTTTATGTTAGTGGCAAAATTTGGTCACTGTCTTGTGTGTTTTTTGTGAAAAACATCAAAATATCATGAAAAATTTGAAAAATTAGCATTTTACGAACTTTGAAATTCTTTGCTTCTAAAAATAGAAAGTCATATCACATAAATTAGTTAGTAAGTCACATTACCAATATGTCCTCTTTATTCTGGCTTCATTTTGTAAACATATTTCACTTTTTTAGGGTGTTACGGGGCTTAGAAGTATATCAGCAAATTATGAAATTTTCATAAAATTTCCAAAACTGATTTTTTTTAGAAGTCACTTCAGTAAAAGGGTAGAGATGAGGCACTCAATCGTCCATTTGCAATGTTACTTTATTAAACAAACTTCATAGGTAAGTAGGACGCGGTCGAGTGAGTGAACGGGCGACAGCCTGTTTCGCGTGCTGACGTGCACGCTTCCTCTCGGCCCTGACATCACTCCGTAACCTTGCCCCTTTTAAAGACGTTTTCATTACACATATGCAATCAAATACAAAATGGTAAAATCTTCAAAAAACAAAAACAAGTTACATTCTTATGATGCAGCAATACCGCAGACACAGTAAATATTTATTTATATCCATGCATATCAGAGCGATCGTTTAACCCCATCGGTCCCATAGCTTTCATGCGTATAATTAACTCTGTTTCTTTCCCTAGCAAACGTTCATGTCTATTCCCACCCTCGGGGGGGTTCTTCACCTGCAGTAAACTCATAAAGCTCAATCCAGACACGTCCCCTCCATTGGCAGACTGCATATGCGTTATCACTTTGGGACACCCTTTTCCAGTTCGTATAGACCTTATATGCTCTGCAAATCTATGGAACAAAGGACGAATTGTCTTTCCAATGTAAAAAAAGCCGCAACCACATATTAAGGCATAAACTACATATGAGGTACGATGCGTAATAAAATCCTGAACAGTCCACAATACACTACCCAGTCGTATCTGAGTCACGTCCTTAAGATGTTTACAATAATTACACCGACCACATTTATGATTACCATGTAATTTCATACTCATCAACCAATTTGTTTCTTTCTGTTTCTCTTTTCTGTACCTTCCCCTTACCAGTTCATCACGTATTGTCTTACATTTCCTAAATGCTAGTAATGGTCTCTGATCTACCAGTTCGCCTAGTGCATCGTCTCCTTCCAGCAGCCTCCAATGTTTATTAATTGCTGCACGTATTATGTTATTCATAGGGCCATGTTTAAACACAAAAGCAAACCGGTCAGTTTTTTCTTTTTTTTTACTTTCCTCTTGTTAATCAGCATTTTTCGATCCAACTCTGTTGCTCTCCTCCTAGCTTTCTCAATAATTTCCCGTGGGTAGCCACGATCCATCAGCCTCTTGCTCAAATCATCAGCCTGCTGGTGGAGTTAGGGTCCAGTTCTTTTTTTAAGTTGATTTAGAAGGCTTTTATACTGGAAACCCCCATAAGTGACCCCATTTTGGAAACTAGACACCTTAAAGAATTAATCTAGGGGTATAATGAGCATTTTAACCCTACAAGGGCTGAAGGAAAGTATTCACAATTAGGCCGGAAAAAAATGGAAAATAGAAATTTTCCAATAATATATTTGTTAAGATTAAAGTATCTCATTTTCATAATAAACATGAGAGAAAATGCACCCCAAATTTTGTAACGCAAGTTCTCCTGAGTACAATGGTACCCCATATGTGGGCGTAAACCACTGTATGGGCACACAGCCAGGCTCAGAAGGGAAGGAGCACCTATTAGCATTTCCAGTTCAGATGTTGCTGAAGAAGTTTCTGAGCGCCAGGTGCGTTTGCAGAGCCCCTATAGTGTCAGCAGAATAACCCCCCCCCCCCAAAAGTCACCTTATTTTGGAAAGTACACCCTTCAAAGAATACATCTTGGGGTGTGGTGACCATTTTGACCCCACAGGTATTAGAGCAAAATATTCAAAAGAAGACAGTAAAAATGAAAAAATTGAATTTTTCCAATAATATGTTTGTTTAGTTTAAAATTTCTCAATTTTCACGAGGAATAGGGAGAAAAAAGCACCCCAATATATGTAACACAGGTTTTCCTGAGTAGAACGGTACCCCATACGTGGGCATAAACCACTGTATGGGCACACAGCAGGGCTCAGAAGGAAGGGAGCACCAATTAGCATTTTCCGTACATGATTTTTCTGAAAAAGTTTCTGAGCGCCAGGTGCGTTTGCAGCGCCCCTGTAGTGTCAGCAGAATAGAAACCCCCCAAAGTCACCCCATTTAGGAAAGTACACCCCTCAAAGAATTCATATTGGGGTGTGGTGAGCATTTTGACCCCACAGGTATGAGAAGAAAATATTCAAAAGAAGACGGTAAAAATGAAAAAATGTAATTTTTCCAATAATCTGTTCATTTAGTTTGAAATTTCTCAATTTCACAAGGAAAAGGGGAGAAAACTCACCCCAATATATGTAACGCAGGTTCTCCTGAGTAGAACGGTACCCCAAATGTGGGCGTAAACCACTGTATGGGCACACAGCAGGCCTCAGAAGGAAGGGAGCGCCAATTAGCATTTTCAGTGCATGATTTATCTGAAGAAGTTTCTGAGCGCCAGGTGGGTTTGCAGTGCCCCTGTAATGTCTGCAGAATAGAACCCCCCAAGGAGTCACCCCATTTAGGAAAGTGCACCCCTCAAAGAATTCATCTTGGGGTGTGGTGAGCATTTTGACCCCACAGGTATTGGAGGAAAGTATTCAAAACTAGACAGTAAAAGAAAAAAAATAGAATTTTTCCAATAACATGTTTGTTTAGTTTAAAATTTTTAAATTTCACTAGGAACAGGGGAGAAAAAGCACCCCAACATTTGTAACGGAGCTTCTCCTGAGTACAATGGTACCCCATATGTGGGCATAAACCACTGTATAGGCACACAGCATGGCTCAGAAGGGAAGGAGTGTCATTTTAGTTACAGGCAATATGTGGGTGTTTACTGGTTATCTGGGGTGGTAATGGACAATCTCGGGGTGTTTACTGACTATCTGAGGTTGTGACAGGCAATCTGGTGTGGTTATGGGCAATCTGGGGTGGTTACGAGCAGTCTGTGCCAATCTGGGGTGGTCACGGGCAATCTGGGGTGGTTACGGGCAATTTGGGGTGGTTACAGGCAATCTGGGGTGGTTACTGGCAATCTGGGGTGGTTACAGGCAATATGGGGTGGTTACAGGCAATCTGGGGTGGTTACCGGCAATCTGGGGGTGTTTACTGGCTATATGGGGTGGTTACGGGAAATCTGGGGGTGTTTACTGGCTATCTGGGGTGGCGACGGGCAATCTGGGGTGCCGACGTGCAATCTGGGGTGGCGACGGGCAAACTGGGGTGGCGACGGGCAAACTGGGGTGGCGACGGGCAATCTGGGGAGGTGACGGGCAATCTGGGGTGGTGACGGGCAATCTGGGGAGGTTGCGAGCAATCTGGGGTGGTGACAGGCAATTTGGGGTAGCTACGGGCAGTCTGTAGCAGTATGTGGCAATCTGCGATGGTTACGAGCTGTCTGCGATGGTTACGGGCTGTCTGCGATGGTTACGGGCAATCTGGGTGGTTACGGGCAATCAGGGGTGGTGATGGGCAATCGGGTGGTGATGGGCAATCTGGGGTGGTAACGGGTAATCTGGGGTGGTTACAGGTAATCTGGTTTTTTTTTACAGGTAATCCAGGGTGGTTACGGGTAATCCAGGGCACTTGACTTTAAAAAAGTGCCGGCACCATTTGGAACAAGCGATCAGTGGTATATAGTATATACCGCTGATCGCTTGTACTGGGACCACACCGGGTGGTCCCCGATCATTGCCCCATGCTCTCCGCCACCTCTGGTGGTGGAGAGAATGGAGCTTTGATCATTTTTAGAAATTCCATCACTGTGAACAGAGTCTGTTCACATTGATGGCGGCGGTCATCTTGGATCAGATGGCCGCCCAGGGAGGGGAGGGTCAGTGACCAGGTCACTAGGGTTAATTCTGTGGACGGGGGGGGGGGGGGGAAATGTTCTCATCTCCTTTCACCGTGGATTCACTGTGAGAAGAGATTAAAGCGTTCAGCTGCGCTGGCAATGTCCGTTACCGGTGGCCGCCATTATACTGGTAATAACGGTGATCGCCGGTGCGGGGACTGGCCGGGATTGAGCCCACACTCTGCCCCAACCCCTCAGCTACCTCCGGTGGCTGAGAGGAGGGGGCTGCGGGCATTACCGGCGCCGCTGCACTATTCTGCACCATTGCCATAAAGAGCTGATGGCAGCAGAATAGAACCCATTAGTGATCGCCGTAAAAATCCGTATTGGCAGTCACTAATAACATTATACATGTATTCTCTGGGTCACTACGGTTACAGTGATACCACATTTGTATAGGTTTTTTTTTAACTATTATCACTTTGGTGCAATAGAAACTATCTTCCTAGCAAAAACCCGCAAAAACTGTAGCCGCATTGCAAGATCCATAGCGTTCTTATCTTTTGCGCGACAGAGCTGGTTTGGGGCTTATTTTTTGCGGGAAGATCTGTAGTTTTTATTGATACCAAGTTTTATATGTATATGACTTTTTGATCTCTTTTATGACGTATTTTCTAAAGTGGATTGATAAAATACAGCTATTCTGCTACTGTTTTTTATTTTTTTTTACAGCGTGTTGTGCGATATAATTATTGATATAGTTTTATAGATTGGGTCGTTACGGACGTAACAATACCAAATATGTATAGGGAATGTAATGCATCTTTATTATTGGGGGGGGGGCTGGGGGGGGGGCTGTGTTGTGTTTGGTACACATTTTTTTTCACTTTTTTTTACTTTTACACTAGTGTACATTACTGTACACTAGTGTAAAATACTTAGATCACTGATAAAATACATTGCAGTACCTGATGTACTGCAATGTATTGTATCATGCCTCATGCTGACAGGCAATAGCCACGCCATGGTGAGGCATCTCCATGGTGACCCCGGGGGCCTTCATTAGGACCCCGGGATCACCATGGAGACATTGGAGGACCGGATGGCGCCGCAGGACATCGCGATCACGTAAGTGACCCACGGCGCCGACCGGGATTCACCAGGACCCGTTAGATGCCGCTGTCATGGTTTGACAGCGGCATTTAATGGGTTAATCTGCCTGGAGCGGAGAATCCTCTGCTACGGGCAGTTACAGGAGGGGGTCAGCAGTCACACTGACTGCTGATCCCCCGTCCTGCAGCCGCCGCTGGGCGGTAATTTATTCCGATGCGTCCGCCGCTAAAAGGCGTACGTATCAGAATAAAGCCCATTAGTGGCCGCTGTGAAAAGGCAGCATGGCGGTCACTAAGGGGTTAATGAATTATTAGTGATTTTTTTCCACACCAGTAGATAATTTAAGATCGGACCATTAACAATAGGTAATGATCACAGTTGACCCTGTCTCCCTCCCTGCACAATTACCTCTGCATTGGTAACAGAGCATGCCTAGAAAAGTCTCACTTCTCAATTCTCTGTAGTCTATTGTTTCCTGAATCAATCTAGTGCTGTAAATCATATCTCTAAATGCTGTTCAAAAGTTCAGACAATGTTGTTGTCCCTATAATAATTTAGAAAAATCAACTAAAATATAACCAGAAAAATAAATATGTTTCAGTATCAGGATCTAATCGGAAAAAATAAGGTGACACATTCCCTTTAAGATCCTATAGTTTAGTTTTTATGTTTTGGGGCATGGAGATTTTTCACACTTTGCTTAACGAAACAATGGATAAGAGGCTCAAATTTAATATTTTAATGTTTCAGAGACTTTTTTTAAAAAATTAAAGGAGCAACTGGTTGCTAGAAGTAGCTACTCTAATGTTCCTTTACCCAAGGATTGATAAATCTCCCCCAGTGTGTATCCATGTGTTAGGGGCCATTTACACAGAAAGATTTTCTGACAGATTATCTGCCAAAGATTTGAAGCCAAAGCCAGGAATGGATTTAAAAAAGGGAAAAATCTCTGGCTTTCTTTTATGACCTGATCTTTGTTTACAGTCTGTTTCTGGCTTTGGCTTTAAATCTTTGGCAGATTAATCTTTCTGTGTAAATAGACCCTTACATGTTAACTAGGTAATCAAAATGCTGTTAAAGAAGACAATTAAACAGACTATTCAGTAGATAGACAGTACATAGGTTACTGACTTTGTATAGACCCAACAGAAACATGAATACAAAAAGTAAAACAGTAAAATTTTCTGTCTATATATATATATATATATATATATATATACCCCTTTATGTTTCCAAAGGACTGTGTGAACACGACATTATAGTTTATTGTACATGAATGATCCTTCATGCAATTGAAATAAAATATTTAGAAGTGAAAATCTCAGGTAAGAGGACCAGCCTCTGTTTTATAAGCATCATCTATAGCTCCATGGTAGGATGCTTAGTTATATAGTCTTCATGTTTAAAATACAATACATATAAACAATACCTATATTGTTAATGGGAACCTGTCAGTCGATTTACCCCTTGTAATCCACCAGCAGTGCATTATTCTGGTATTTAATTACTTTAGCATCATGTTTATAGATGAACTGAATGACACAAACTTGTGTAAAAACTAATTATTCTCTAATTATCATCTGGTGGTGAGGCTTCTGTAAATTGTCATGCAGTCCAGAATAAAGCTGTGTCTCTTAGGCATATGCAATAAGATGTACTTGTCCTAGCCTCATCAGCGCACTGTGCATGAATCTGCCTCACTCTTGCCAGTCACCTGGCATATACACAATGCACATAAAAAGCCACAGCACGTGCTCCTTGCTTTATTACGCATGCCTCAAAGACTTGGCTTCAGCCTGGATGGCATGACTGTTCACAGTAATTACACCACCCAGATGACTATATTGGAGTAGTTAGCATACAGATATTGAATTACACAATGGAATGCCATAGAGTTTTTCTAAAAAGTACAAGATAAAATAGTGGTGCTGGTTTAGGGGGTGTAAAGTAACTGACATATCCCCCTTTATTATTTGCTCCCATCTGTCATATATCACTGTCATCTATCTACTAAATGCCCTGTTTTCCCGGTAACACAATGGGGTTTACTAGTATCAGGCATAGTTCTTTTTGCCCAATTGATTCTGTATTATACTATGCCAATTACAGAAGCATTTTTTATGGCAGCTGAAGGTCAAAACCCTTTGTATTTTTATGGCATCTCAATTAGCTATTTCTGTAGCTCAAATCAACCATGAATGGAGATTTATTACTCTCAACTGAGCTTTTCTAGTATAGGAACTGTGCTTAGCGTATTGGTGGAGGTCATGGTTCATGTTTTGTATTTATAAGTTCTTTTAAGGAGTAATTAGCTTTAGACAATGTCTTGTTATGTTTCTAGTTGGGGTATTTTGAGCTAATGATGGTCTGTCCAAGTTCACCTTCTAAGAGTTCCTTTACTTGGACCGACTACTAGAGATGAGCGAACTTTCCGATCGGACTTCCAGATTCGGTTCCACCAAATTTCGGATTTCTTCGGATTTCATAGTTTAAAGCATCTATATGATACGGGGGTAGCGTATTTGGTTGAATTTAGGGCTCTACATGTCAGTAACATCGTTATCTTTTCAATATCTCAAAGTCATTTTTTTTTTTTTTTAGACTTCAATATTCACCACCAATATTCACAAAACTCACCATTACAGGGTCTATACAGGAAAAAGGTCACAAATGCAGTGAAGGAGCAGCAGTAGTCATTGGAGGCCAGTGGAGGTCCATCAATAGTTATTTGAGGCCAGTAGAGGAGCAGCAGTAGTCAACATGGAGGCCAGGCAGGATCAGCAGTAGCCAACATGGAGGCCAGGCAGGAGCAGCAGTAGCCAACATGGAGGCCAGGCAGGAGCAGCAGTAGCCAATATGGAGGCCAGGCAGGAGCAGCAGTAACCAATATGGAGGCCAGGCAGGAGCAGCAGTAGCCAACATGGAGGCCAGGCAGGAGCAGCAGTAGTCAACATGGAGGCTAGGCAGGAGCAACAGTAGTCAACATGGAGGGCAGGCAGGATCAGCAGTAGCCAACATGGAGGGCAGGCAGGATCAGTAGTAGCCAACATGGAGGGCAGGCAGGAGCAGCAGTAGCCAACATGGAGGCCAGGCAGGAGCAGCAGTAGTCAACATGGAGGCCAGGCAGGAGCAGCAGTAGCCAACATGGAGGCCAGGCAGGAGCAACAGTAGTCAACATGGAGGGCAGGCAGGATCAGCAGTAGCCAACATGGAGGCCAGGCAGGAGCAGCAGTAGCCAACATGGAGGCCAGGCAGGAGCAACAGTAGTCAACATGGAGGGCAGGCCGGATCAGCAGTAGCCAACAGGGAGGCCAGGGAGGAGCAGCAGTAGCCAACATGGAGGCCAGGCAGGAGCAGCAGGAGCCAACATGGAGATTAATGTCTATTTCAGCCCTGGCACACCATGGGCGTTCAGGTACATCATTGGAACCTTTTTTAAATCGGTATCAAGTTAAACGGGTATGACACTTCTCCCACCAATATTAGATAACTGCAAGGCAATCTCAGTAGGAAGACTCCTTGTGGGGGGGGGGGGGATTTATTAATTAATAATTAATAATATGCCTGGTGTATTTGTGCTTTTTTCCTGGCATACGTCCAGTTCACCTAATGAGTGTGCAGGAGGAGTACCCAATTTATCATAAATTACGCCTGCTGTAGGAGTTTGGGCCCTATTACATGTCGGTCAATGGCCAATCATTGTCTTTCAGCAAATTTAAAATCATCAGCCACCAACTGTGCATCGCTACGTGTAACAGTGATGCGCAGTCGACAACTGATACGAGGGTAAAGAAAATGAAAAAAAATATGTATGCTTATCTTTCCATGATCCACCCCCGTGTCCTCCTGGGTTGTTTCTAAGAATCCCCACTCACTATTGCCACCTCTGGCAGTTCCAAACCCGTCTCTGAAATAAAAGGCCGCTCAGCCAATCACTGGCTGCAGCCAGTCTTGGCCTGTGATTGGCTTGGGTGGCTGGCGGCCTAACACTTCAGAGACAGGATCAGTAGTGTCAGCAGACACAGACAAGCAAGGAGGACACTTGGGGGGAGTGTAGGCATGTAAGTTTATCTTTCTTATTTTACCTTTAAAGCAAGGGCTGCACAGACATCACTTATGATGTCTTACACATGATAAGTGAAGCCATCTAATAGTCTCTGTATGCGAGCAACAATATAGCAGATCGACACTTGCTTACCCCAATAATCAGGCCTTGTATTACAGTCCTAAATCAAGGCACCAATCCAAAGCAGGTGTAGATTTCTGTGCCTGGCGTTTGGCATCCACAGATCCATCGGGTTTACGAAGAGGCGTGTGCCTGCAGCGCAGTCTACTCATGCTCTGTGTCTTTCTTACACAGAGCAGGAAGAGAGGCTCCTCTGCAGTGCGCTCCTCTCCCTGCTCGTTCTCCTAAACAGTATAGAGTGTTTACACCCAGATCAATCAAAACTTTTGACATGTCTCTTTGACATAAAAAAAAACAACAAATTAATAGCCAGCCCTCCACTCACACTTGTTCACACTATGCAGTTTGCACGCTGCCATTGCTAACATACAGATAAAAATAGAAAAATGCTTCAGCAATCTGCAAGTGTCAGGACTCACTGTACATACGATAAAAAACAGTTCTAAAGTTTTTTGTTTTTTTTTAAATGAGGTTCTTATAAAACCATTTGATCAAACAGAATGTACCAACTGACCATGTTAAGGTAAACCCCAAAGAGAGGTAGTAGGTTAGCCATGGCAGCATGCAGTGCATAGTGTAAAATAGTGTGAGTGGAGTGCTGGCTATTCATTTGTTTTTGTGTTACGTGGGGAGTGTGGCTCTTTTTAGCCATGAACTCCACCCAGGTGATCCTGTATGCCCAGTTTTGTAGGCTTATAGTCCGTGAGAGGTCAGTAGCTGAGTTTAGAGTCCAACTCTCTTTGAGGTCACCTTAATGTGGTGAGTTGGAACATTCTATTTGATCAAATGGTTTGCTAAGAACCTCTTTTTTATAAGAAGAGCAGGTTTTTTATTGTATGTATGCTGGGAGGAGTATGTGTAGTGAGTCCTGACACTTGCAGTTTTCTATTTATGTCTCATTGACAAGTCAAAAGTTTTTACACTGCAAGGTTAAGTTCAGTTCCAGCCAGGATTGTCAATACCGAGTGACTTAAAACTACTTTTTAACATATTCACTACAATGTTTTCTTATTAAAGGTCTTTTTTTCATTTAATTGTTTTTCATTTAAACTGTGGGGCCCCTGTTTGTTCACAAAATTTATAATGTGAAAGTACTGTGTTTAGATTCACTAGGGCAGATGGAAGAAAAAGGGAACATTTAACTCAAGTGTCCCTGACAGATTGCAGCATTTTGGCAGGCATTACCTGCCTTAATGATAATAAATATGCTAAATCTAAATGAACGAACTCAATTTTGTTGTTTATGACAGACACAATAAAAATAGAGCTGAGGACGTGAGGGACTAGAGATTAATGGGAAAAATCTTTCACAGATTATTCACAGCCAGGAGGATTGCCTGCCAAGATTTGTAATGGGTGGCCTGTTGATTTGTTTAAATGTGTCATGAGATTTGGCATTTTCAGTAAAATTGTAATGGTTCTATATAGGGAAAAATAATTGATTCTCTCTAACACTCGGTAATATTCACTTTATTAATTGTTTATTCAGAATCATTGGGGTGATGAACTGCAGTGATAATTCTGTCTGTTTTATCATAAATGTGTTTATATATTCACAAAGTTATAGCATATATGTAAGTGAAAATACGTTATTGAGGAACAGTGTCAGACTGCCTCACCGAAGGATCCTTTGGAGGGCCCAGGCCCGACTGATCTGTGGGCCACCTGGAAGGTCAGTAGAAAAAGAAGGGTCTGCAGGAGTTCCAGTCATTTGGGTCCATGGGTTATGATCAGTGTTCTGCTCATAGAGTCTGCACCAGGCAGACTTTAATAGCCGGGCACTGTTATCACTGATCAATGCTATGCAATGGCATAGCATTAATCAGTATAAGCAATCTAACGATTGCTTATAATAGTTCCCTGGAGGGACTTAAAAAATGGAAAGAAAATTATATATAAAAATATATAAAACCTTCCTTAATAAAAACTAAAATGACCTTTGTTTCCCTATTTCACAAACAACCCCTCCCCTAAAATAAAAATCTAAATATCATAGGTATTGCCAAATGCGTGCAATTTTCTGATCTGTCATTTCATCATGTTACTTATCCTGGATGGTGAGAGACATGAAAATGTGAAAAAAAACCTGAAATTGCTGATTTTTTGTCACATTAGAACCTTTTTTCTTAAAAAAAAAAAAAAAAATCAAAAACTCTATCTTAACCAAAAAGGTACCATTTAAGGCCATGTTTACACATTGTAAGAGACCAGCCAGCCTGTGTCAGAAAAGATCATCCCGGACGGTACTGCAGTATGGGCCGGATGGTCTTTACCGCCACTGAATTCGGATGCGGGCACATCCGTGCGCACCCTCATCAGAATTCCCCACTGCACACTGCTTCATTGTGTGAACTGACATGTCAGTTTCTTGCGGTGCCACTAGGGATCCCGGCCAGAGTGTATACTATGTGTATACACTCCGGACAGGATTCCCTCAGCAGCAGCACTACGTAAGTACTGTAGTAATCATGGCCGTTTTTGATCACTATGGCACAGTGAAACTACAAATAAATAGTCCTCAAACAGCCCCATTGATGCAAGATTAAGAGGTTATAGGGGTCAGAATAGGACAATTTTAACTCCTTAAGGACAGAGCCTAAAATGGCCTTAAGGACATAGACAAATTTTATGAATATGACCAGTGTCACTTTATTCATTAATAACTTCGGGATGCTTTTACCTATCCGGCTGATTCTGAGACTGTTTTCTCGTGACATATTGTACTTTACATTTCTGGTAAAATGGAGTCGATACTTGATGAAAAACACCAAAATAACGTGAAAAATTGGGAAAAAATGCATTTTTCCAACTTTGAAACCTTTCTGCTTATAAAGAAAATGATTATGCCACATAAATTATATATTAAATAGCATTAGCAACATGTCTACTTTATGTTGGTAGCTTTTATTAAACTATATTTCATTTTTTTTAGACAATAGAAAGCTTAAAACATTAGCAGCAATTTTCCAAATTTTCAGTACAATTTCAAAACCAGATATTTTTAGGGACCTGTTCAGGTTTAGGCTAGGTTCACACTATGTAACTGTGCGGCTGTATTTGCGGCTGTAATTGTGTGGCAGTATTTTTGGTGGTTCATGCGTACGCTGGAAAGTATACGATATACGGCTGCACAGTGCACACTATGTATGAATCTACGGCCCTATCGTAAACGGACCCGTAAAAAAATGAACAAGACCATTGTTTGCGGCTGGAAATGCGGCCGTGGATTGACAGGCGGTCCTTACGGAGTACTTCAAAAATAGCCGGCAATGATGCCGAATGCCGATGCCTCTAATAGTTAATATATTAAATTAATAAAACACATTTTCTTTGTAATAAAGTCCCTTTCGTTGTTCAATAATTTAATTCTAACGAATCCTTTATTTTGCAATTAAATATACTGTTAAAATAAATATATATATAAATAAATGTATATTTTTATATATATTTATTTTTTGACAGTATATTTAATTGCACAATGATGGATTCGTTAGAAATAAATTATTGAACAACAAAACTGATTTTATTTAAACGAAAATGTGTTTTATTAATTAAATATTAATTAGTACAGGAAGCTCCAGTAAGCCATTAATTCATATTGCCGGCAAAAGAGCATTCTGTACTAATCATCACTTTACTTTAATTAAAACATCAAATGTTTCTTCTAATTATGTTAGAAACATTTAGAATTATATGTGCGCTCAGCTGATTGGCTGATTGGCTGAGTGACTTCATTGTGCTGCGGACCAGCGAAGAGGACACATCGGGGTGAGTATAAAGCTCTCCCCACCCCCTCCCCAGCACTGCACCCCTCCCAGCAAGGAAGGGGGGTCACTTAACCCCTTCCTTGCTGGGATGGGTGCAGTCTGACATCAGTCTGGCCCCCAAGGGGTTAAGGGGGATGCAATACATCCTCCCTTAACCCCTTGGGGGCCAGACTGTAAGCAGCGATCTGTAAAGATGCTGCATACTGTAAGGAGCACAACACCGCTCACAATGATGGGTGTTGTGCTCCTGTTTGTGTATTTTTTGTGTGTTTCTCCCTTTTTGTTTTTCAGATATCGGTATCCTGGGGATTACGTCGGATTCCGTGGACTACGTCGATGACCAGCGGTTGTTTGTTGTTTTTTTTTAATAAAATGGTCAATGAGGGGTGTGGGGGTGTTTTTATTTGAATAAAAAAATTTTTTAACTTGTGTCTTGTCTTTATTTCTTTACTTTATAGACTTAGTAGTGGAAGCCATCTAATAGACGGAATCCATTACTAAATTGGGGCCTAGTATTAGCCGGTATAAAATGGCTAACACTAACCCCCTATTATTACCCCAGTACCCAATGCCACCAGGAGTACTGGGAAGAGCCGGGTGCCAGTGGTCCCGGAGCATCAAAATTGGCGCTCCTGGACCCGGGCGGCAGCAGGCTGGTAAGATTTAGGCTGGGGAGGGCCTAAACCAATGGCTCTTCCCACCCTGGTGTTACCAGGCTGCTGTTGTTTGGTTTTTAAGCCGGCTGGTTATAAAAATAGGGGGGACTCTATGCGTTTTTTTTTTTATTATTTATTTATTTAAAAAAAAACCGCATAGGGTCCCCCCTATTTTTATAACCAGCCAGGTTAAAAACCAAGCGACAGCAGCCTGGTAACACCAGGGTGGGAAGAGCCATTGGTTTAGGCCCTCCCCAGCCTAAATCTTACCAGCCTGCTGCCGCCCGGTCCAGGAGCGCCAATTTTGATGCTCCAGGACCACTGGCACCCGGCTCTTCCCAGTACCCCTGGTGGCATTGGGTACTGGGGTAATAATAGGGGGTTAGTGTTAGCCATTTTATACCGGCTAACACTAGGCCCCAACTTAGTAATGGATTTTTTTTATCTTTTAACCCCTTGTGAAAATGAAAAAATCAAGACAAGATCAATAATTTAGTGTAAAAATTAAACATTTTTTACACTATATGTTAGTCTAGCCTTGATTTTTTTCCTTTTCCACAAGGGGTTAAAAAAGAAAGTGAACACAAAACGTGTAGGGTAATTTCCCCTGAGTACGAAAATACCCCACATGTGGACATAATGTGCCATATGGGCACAGGGCAAGCCACCAAAGGGACAGAGTGCCATTTAGAGGCTGGAATGGAGGATGGAGGCCATGTCGCAATTAAAAAGCTCCTGTGCTGCCAGGACAGTAGAAACCCCCCACAAGTGACCCCATTATGGAAACTAAACCCCATAAGGAATCCAACAAGGGGTACAGTGAGCATATGGACCCCACTGGTGACAGGCACATATGTGGAACATGTACCGTGAAAATAAAAAATACAATTTTTTCATTTTCACGCCCCAAATGTGCCCGTCACCAGGGGGCCATATCCCCGCTGCCCCCCTAGTTAGATTCCTTATGGGGTGTAGTTTCCAGAATGGGGTCACTTGTGGGGGGTTTCTACTGTCCTGGCCGCACAGAGGCTTTGTAATTGCATCATGGCATCCTCTAATGGGAATGGCGGCCATACCTATTTAGCTGGGGAAAAGGGACAATTCTAATTTATTTGGGGGTATTAGGCCAATTATTAGTTTATAAGGTTGAAAATGACAGGTGTCCATCAAATTCAACCTGTGTTGATCCAGAGGAAGGCAAAAAAAAACCTCGTAAGGCAGACGACAGTAGCCTCATCACAGGGGAAAAATTCCTTCCCGACTCCATAATAGCGATCAGAATAATCCCTAGATCAACGTGACCCCTGAAATAGGAATAAGGGACAGAATTTAGAAAATGTAGATCTCCAATGACGTGTGGTACGCCTTGAAGCGATCCAGTATGCAAAGGCCGGGGTGATAAGGACAGGTGTGTAACGCCCGGAGTAGTGGATCCACTGGACCGGCACCAGCGATGGCACGAACCTCACCAGGGAGCGGAGTCTAAGGGGCCGCTGGTTTACACCAGAGCCCGCCGCAAGGCGGGATGGACTTGCTGCGGCAGGCGACCCCCAGGTCGCTACCCCTGGCTTGGTTGCTGGTGTCGGCAGGCGAGGCGTGGCAGGAGATGGCACAGGCAATAGTCTGCAGATGAGAGAGCACGTGACAGGCTGGACACGGGAACAGGTGGAGTGACAGGGGAACAGGAACCAGGAACAGGGACTTGGGACCAGGTAACGGACAGGACTCAGGAACAGGGACTTGGGACCAGGTAACGGACAGGACACAGGAACAACAGGGAGCTGGGCCAAACGCTATGGGAAGCATGTAGAGGCTCCAACACAGGGAACAGGGCAAGCTGGGATTTATAGGGGAGTGATTAGGTGCAACTACCAATTAGGAGCGCACTGCCCCTTTAAATCTGAGACAGCCGGCGCGCGCGCGCCCTAGGAGGCGGGGACGCGCGCGCCGGCCGGCACAGCAGGAGACAGGAGCGTGGAGAGGTGAGGCGCCCCCCGGGGCCGAGGTGATAGCAGCGCCGGGTCCCCGACTATGGACACCGGCTGCTGCATGGGGCAGGAAGCGGTCGCGGCGGCGTCCCGCGTTCCGGGCCGCCGCCGCGGCTGTGACAGTACCCCCCCCCTTTGGCCTCCCCCTCTTTCTTGCCTGCAGATGGCACAGGAAGCCACAAAGTCTTTGACATCTTGAAACAAACTGGACCGCCAGTAGTGGCGAGAGATCCGTTGGCCGGTCTTACGGACTCCAGGGTGCCCGGCCTCCAACGAGGAATGACCCCACTTCAAAATACCTCTTCGAAGCGCAGGGTGAACATGAGTCTTTCCGGGGGGTACTCTCCGAAGCGAGGAGGTGACGACTGGTGCTAGGCGATCAGGCGGTAAAACATGGCAAGGGACTGTGGGTCTGTGGACAAGGACCTTCTGTAAGTTCTCCCGGTGGTGAGAGGACCCGACCTTAGTCTTGGGTACGGAGAGAGGGTACACCTCGACAGAGAAGGCATCCGCCGAGTCTTGGTCTTCTGCCGGTAGGTCGGATAGAGGCTTGGCTGGGACAGGAAACGACATAGTACACTTGGTCTGAGGTGACCTGAGACACTGGTTGGAACAGTCCTGACCCCAACTGAGAATCTCCCCGGTTCTCCAGTCCAGTTGAGGGGCATGTTCTTGCAGCCACGGGAGTCCCAGGAGGACCGCGGGGGAAGAATGGGGCAGGACGTAGAAGGATATCTTTTCTTGATGTAAAGGACCCACCTGGAGGACTAAAGGTGCGGTCTGGTAGTACACACGGTCGGTAAGAATTTCGCCTGTGACCGAGGAGATAGTCAGGGGCCTGGCTAGTCGGGTCACGGGTAGCCGCCATCTTTGGACCAGTGTTGCCGCAATAAAACTGCCTGCTGACCCAGAATCGAGGAAGGCAGTAGTCTGATGATTTCGTCCAGAGAGAGTCCGGATGGAAACTGGCATAGACAGACTTGGAATGGTGGCATTCACACCTAGGGACACCTGTCCCACCGGACCTA
The DNA here is from genome assembly GCF_027789765.1 of Dendropsophus ebraccatus. NCBI lineage: Eukaryota > Metazoa > Chordata > Amphibia > Anura > Hylidae > Dendropsophus > Dendropsophus ebraccatus. Next base: position 55,737,669 of record NC_091462.1, read on the forward strand.
GGTGCGAGCATTTTCCGGATGTTTGGGGACGTAGGGGACATCCCAGCCGGAAGTGATCGGAACCACCGCAATAGAGACAGAGATTCTGCTCCAGGCGCCGGATTCTTTCATCAGGCGTCAGGTGAGCCCGTTCCACCTGCATAGGAATCTCAGGAGAGGGTTGGGACATCGAAAGGTCAGGATTCTGGAAAACCGGCGCCAGCTGGGGATGGCGACGGGAACGGGTTAGTAAATGTTCATGCCGAACCTCCTCCTCCCTCTCCGAAAAACGAGTATCAACTCGGGTGGCCAGTAGAATGAGTTCGTTCAGGGAGGTAGGCAGGTCTCGGGCAGCGAGCACGTCTCTCACACGACTAGACAGGCCCTTCTTGAAGGTGGCCAATAGGGCGGCCTCGTTCCAGTCCAATTCGGCTGCCAGGGTGCGGAACTGGATGGCGTAGTCACCAACAGAGGAGCTGCCTTGGGAGAGGTTGAGGAGAGCAGTCTCGGCTGAAGAAGCACGGGCAGGTTCCTCAAAGACGGAGCGAAACTCGAATAGGAAGGCCCGGAGATTGGCAGCAACTGGATCATCACGGTCCCACAGTGGCGTGGCCCAGGCCAGGGCTCTACCTTCTAATAGGCTGATGATGAAAGCCACTTTAGAGCGCTCGGTGGAAAACTGACTACTCAAAAGTTCAATGTGCATGGTGCACTGAGCCAAGAATCCTCTGCACAACTTAGAGTCCCCAGAGTACTTGCTTGGGAGGGCCAGTCGGAGTGAAGAAGAAGCGTCAGGGGGTGGTGTGCGCTGGGCAGTAGTCTGCTGCTGTAAGGCGGCAGTGAGTTGCTGGATCTGCTGTGACTGTTTCTGGATTTGTTGCGCCTGCTGAGTGACCACTCTGGCGACGTCACGGAGATCAGGCACCTCGCCGGGATCCATGGTTGGAGCCTACTGTAACGCCCGGAGTAGTGGATCCACTGGACCGGCACCAGCGATGGCACGAACCTCACCAGGGAGCGGAGTCTAAGGGGCCGCTGGTTTTCACCAGAGCCCGCCGCAAGGCGGGATGGACTTGCTGCGGCAGGCGACCCCCAGGTCGCTACCCCTGGCTTGGTTGCTGGTGTAGGCAGGCGAGGCGTGGCAGGAGATGGCACAGGCAATAGTCTGCAGATGAGAGAGCACGTGACAGGCTGGACACGGGAACAGGTGGAGTGACAGGGGAACAGGAACCAGGAACAGGGACTTGGGACCAGGTAACGGACAGGACTCAGGAACAGGGACTTGGGACCAGGTAACGGACAGGACACAGGAACAACAGGGAGCTGGGCCAAACGCTATGGGAAGCATGTAGAGGCTCCAACACAGGGAACAGGGCAAGCTGGGATTTATAGGGGAGTGATTAGGTGCAACTACCAATTAGGAGCGCACTGCCCCTTTAAATCTGAGACAGCCGGCGCGCGCGCGCCCTAGGAGGCGGGGACGCGCGCGCCGGCCGGCACAGCAGGAGACAGGAGCGTGGAGAGGTGAGGCGCCCCCCGGGGCCGAGGTGATAGCAGCGCCGGGTCCCCGACTATGGACACCGGCTGCTGCATGGGGCAGGAAGCGGTCGCGGCGGCGGCCCGGAACGCGGGACGCCGCCGCGGCTGTGACAAGGTGTCACACTGGAAAATGGTGTCCTTCCTGATCCCCCTGTTACCCCACACTCTGCACTTCTTCTGGGGTCTCCTGTTTTCCAGTGTGGGGGACGTCACCTGGAAAATGTTGTCCTGGTGCGATACGGGGTCCTTCATATCCAGAAGCGCTGGGTCCGCTCCATGGCTGCTAAATATTAGGGCTCTATTACTGCTTCTGATATTTTTGGATCGTGCCGCAAGCTACAGCAGCGAGGGCATCGAGGGACCAGAAGAGGGGGTGCTGGTATAAAAGTTATCCCCGTACAGGTGGTAACCTTTATCCAGCAGTGGGAAGATCAGTTCCCAAACGATCTCCCCACTAACTCCGAGGATGGGGGGGGCATCTGGGGGCAGGATTTGGGTGTCCCTTCCTTCATACACTGTAATGGTACCTGCACACTGCGGAATGGAGAAGGATAACCCTTTGTGCATTCCGCAACTGGCACCCACCGGCGGACTGATGGAGGCGCGCGTCTCCTCTCGTGTCACACTCCATTCTATGCACGGGCAGATTCCGCCCTCTGTCCAAAGAATGAACGTGTTCATTCTTTGGATGGACGATGGAATTCGCCCGTGCATAGAATGAAATCTATGACATGGGCGGAGACGCGCGCCTCCATCACTCCGCCGGTGGGTGCCAGCTGCGGACTGCACAAAGGGTTATCCTTCGCCATTCCGCAGTGTGCACATACCCTAAATCTGTAAGTGCACCCTGAGGTACACTCACAGAGTTTGGAGAATTTCACGCCTACCGTCATCTCTTATTGGGACGGTTCTGGCGGAAAAGACGTGTCTAGGGGGCAGCGTACGCTACGCTACCCCCAGACACGTCACTGGATGATGAGGACGATGAGGATGAATGGAGGAACGAAGGATCCCAAGGATCCCCCATTCATCCTCACTGGCTGTTTCGGTGTCGAAGGCAATAATAGCGTATGCCTCTGACGCCGAAAACACCCTGGGGGCCATCTTTATATGGGAATTGGTATATGGGGTATGTAAATGTGTAATGTAGTGTAGTGTAAAACTTTATTCCATGTGGTGTGGTGTAGTGTAGTGTTTTTTACGTGTTTTTTTGACAGTAAGAAAAAATATCCCTACGCCAATAAAGGAGCTGCTGATAAATGCCGCACTTATGTGCGGCACTTATCAGCAGACAGTGGCGGTAGGATATAGGGGGGAAAAAACGCCCCTACGCCAAAATGGAGGAGTTGCTGATCAGCAGCGCACTTGATCAGCACTCAGCGGCGTTAGGGCGCAAAAAAAAATTAAAAAATTTTGGGGAAAAAAAATAAAATCTTTTTAACCCAAAGCAACTGATCAGTGAATGATATTCACTGATCAGCCGCTAGGGGGCAGTAGAGCGACGCTGCCGGAGATTGCCGAGACCCGCCGAACCCGAGGACCCGAGCGTTTCCGAAGATTTCCGACGCTGGACGACCAAACCCGGAAGTGAAGTGAAGAAGACACGAGGATGGCGCGGACCGCAGATCTTGTTCCGGACGCCCAGATCAGGTGAGTATGGTACACCTGCACCACACACACCTGTTCTGCACCCCTCAACTACCTAGCTGAGGGGTGCAGAACCCGGGTGCATCTGCGCCATCTTTGGTGGGGACACTTATGGCGATTGGTGCTATCTCGGACAGCACCAATCACCATTGCTTTCCGGGTCACCGATAACCCGGAAAGCTGAATTTAGCTGCTATATGCTGATCTGTTAATCACCCCCCCGTGCCGACGAGCAGAGATGGCCTGCTATACATTATAGCAGGCCATCTTCCCCGACCGCTGTGTGTGAACACACAGCGATCGGGGAAACATTGGGCGTAAGTGTACGCCCGTTTGCGTTATCTTATACTTATACTTACGCCCGATGTCGTTAAGGGGTTAAGCATGTTTATTTTGTAAACATAAATAATAAAAAATGTTATGTAAACATGGGTCTATTTGCCATCAGACTAACATACAGAATGTAGATAACATATCGGTTTTATAGTGAAATGTACTGTGCAAAACTGAACCCCCCCCCAAGTATTGCAGTATTGTTTTTAATTTCATCCAACAATTTATTTATTTATTTTGCTCTGTAGGGTGGATAGATCAATCTCTAAGTCTAGTGAAGACTGGCAAGAAAAAAACAAGGCCCCCACTTGCCACCTGGGGGGGCACAAACTTTGTTAATATTTTCACCTTGATTTGGCAAAAGTTGGGCTTAAAATCTATGCCAGCTGGCAACGATTTTGTAGGTGGGAAATCCTTAGGCCACAACTCAATGGTCCTTATTAACAACAGCTAAGGGTCAATAGTCTATGCAAGCGAGCACCAATCTACTAGATCAACGCTTGCCTACCGAGTCTATTACACATTCGTTCGTTTGGCGATTGTGCAGCAATCTTTAGCAATGTCTGTGCAACCCTTGCTGCATATATAGAAAATAGTAAAGCCTTACTTTACCTCTCCAAGCTCCCCGGCTTCTTTTCGGCTACCCCCGCAGCGGGCGCTGGCACTTCTGAGACAGCTCTGAAGTGACAAGTTGCTCAGCCAATCACTGACTGGTCAGAGCTGCGGGCAGTGGTTGGTTGCGCAGTCTATCACTGCAGAGACAGCTTTATAAAATTCAGCGGTGGTTGGTGAGTCAGTAGAATCGTGAAGGACACCGAGGAGCGTGGAGAGGTTAAAGCTGATTTTTTTCTATGCACTTTCATCAGTTGCTGACCACATACCTCCTATTACATGGAGCGATGTGCAGTCAGCAGCTACACGCTGAAAGAAAACGATCAACTGATGATTGGGTTGTCGGCTTATTGTTATCGTTATTACATGGGGCAATATCTGCTTGAATCACCTGATTGGGCAGATAATCTCCCAGAGTAATAGGGCCGTAACTCTAGGATGGCTTGGATTCTGAGACACACTACTAGGTCAGAAGCAATAATTTACAGTCACACAGGCTGAGGTCATGGCAGGCAATATGAGGATGAAGCAGGAGGTCAGGGCAGTGAGCTGACAGAAGTGTAAAATCTTTATCTGAATAAACTACAGTAGATACAGCTTTACACCAAAATGGAACTTCTTGCTCAGACACTGGAATAGAGGGGAAGGGTCTTTAACCCCTTGCCTCTTCAGCCTGTTTTGGCCTTAATGCCCAGGGCCTATTTTTTAAATCTGACCTGTCTCTCTTTTTGTAGTGATAACTCTGCGATGCAGAGATTGTTTTTTTGTGGCATGTTCCTCTTTATGTTTGTGGTATACTTTGGTTGATATACTCAGTAGTTAAAAAACAAAAACAAAAATAAAAAAAATTTACGGCCATTGCAACAACCGCAGAACTTACGTTGTGTGAACATAGTCTTAACATGTAGGTCAATCTGTGAAAAGCATGTTATAGAGAAGGAAGAGATGAGCAGACTGATATAGTTTTGCAGAAAAAGATTCAGTATACTGTAATTTATTCATTTAAAATGAATTCATTCATTCATTTAAGCTTTAGCGTCTAGAGGGCGGTCTTATCCGTGATTTATAGCCTTCTTGATACCCGCACACTCAGGATCCTTTTACATGTAAAGATAAATCACGTAAGCACTAGTTTAGTGAAGGACAGGTGATGATTTTCCTTTTAAACGAAAGGCATCTATGGTCCATTTACACAAAAAGATTATCTGCCAAAGATTTGAAGCCAAAGCCAGGAATGGATTTGAAAAGAGGAGAACTCTTTCCTTTATTACCTGGTCTCTGTTTATAGTCTGTTCCTGGCTTCGGCTTTAAATCTTTGGCAGATAATCTGTCAGATAATCTTTCTGTGTAAATGCACCCCAAGACAAGAAGATAAATCGCTATGAAAAATTGTTAATGCAATCGTAATTACAATCTTAGGCCATGTTCAAACCGGAACGGAACGGCCTGTCTCAGAAAAGATCATCCAGGCCGGTACTGCAGTACCGGCCGGATGATTTTTTGCGACGCAGAGTTCTGATGCGGGCGCATCCATGCACGCCCGCTTCAGAACTCCCCACTGCACACTATGGAGCATGCAGCTGGAGCCGCTCTCTCCATAGTGTGCACTGACAGGGTTTTCTGTGGCCGCTAGGGATTCCAGACAGAGTGTATACCATGTGTATACACTATGGCCAGGATTCCCTCAGCCTGCAGCACAACATAAGTACCTCACTGATCACGGCCTTTGCAACAACGGCAGTGATTAGTACACAACTTACATTGTGTGTGAGCATAGCCTTAGGGTGAAAAGACAAACCAAAGGGGCATCTGACAAGACAAGAGGATCGAAGAAATTCAGGATGTTCGGGGTTCCCCTGGGTTGCACTAGCCCGACAGGTCAATTCCCCATCACGCACTCATGCTTTTACACCCTGCCCCCGGGCTGTAACTCGAGCGTAATCGCCACCTGACGCCTTCCGCACATCCACTTTGCTACAAACACTCCCTGTTCGCTGGCCAACACAAACACAAAACTTTGCTGGACTCACCAGCCGCTGTCATTCAAAATATGGTTAACAAAAGACATACAGACACTGCAAACAATGAAAATAAAAAGGATAAAATAGGATCAGAGAAGTTCAGATACTCAGCATAGAGATGCGTCATATAGGTTCTTCCTCCCCAGGGGATTGGGCATAAAAAGTGGTGCACAAACCAATTCGATTGGATCCCCAACTTTGCGACACTCAAATGTTCCCTTAGCCTCATTTTTATGTACGGCCTGAAAGGGTTGGCCTGAGGGGCATCACATGACTCTGCCCCTCTGGGCAAAGTTTCATCCCTCCCCCTCAGTCATCAAGGAAACACACCTGAAAATATCAAGAAGATAATTTCCCAGGTGCTCTAGCGTAGGTTCATCATATCATAATTCATATCTCAACAATCCGATTCAGAGGATATCAAACATTTTATGCCCCAGACTTTCAGAATGTGAGATATCCTTGTGGGATCATGAGGACAACCGTATGAAATTGGTTCCGTGGCTATATGTTTAATTTGGAGCGATCTAAAGATTGCCCAGGCAGGGCCCCCCACCCGCACTTACCTTGCTGTCAGTGCATGTAATAGCGCCGGCAGCGAGTGGGGAACGAAGATAATTAATAATTGCATATCATTACCTTGAATGAGCTCTGGGCCCAGTGGCATAGCTACCATAGAGGCAGAGTAGGCAGCTGCTATGGGGCCCGTGGGGGAGGGGGGCCCCGGGAATGCACAGGGAAGATAAGAGCCATACTGTGTCGTCCTGCTTAACCCCTAATGTACTGCAGTGTGTAAATGACCCAATGTTTACTTACATGCTGCAACACAAAAGGGTTAACAAGCAGAAGACAAAGATCTCTGCTTCACTGCCCTGATAACCTCTGACCGGCTGCCACAATCAAGTAGGAAAATGAGCAGAGCTCCCTGCAGAGGTCAGGGGTTATCAGTGAACCAGCAGTAAAGAAGATATTCTCCTTGTCTTACACACTGCAATACATAAGGGGTTAAGTAGAAGGCAGTCTGCTCCTGCACCTATGTATTTAACCATAAAGGCCCTATTCCACCAACAGATCTGATGACAGATTATCTGCCAAAGATTTGAAGTCAAACCCAGGAACAGACTATAATCAGAGAACAGGTCATAAAGGAAAGACTGGATTTTCTACTTTTCAAATCCACACCTGGGTTTGGCGTCAAACCTTTGGCAGATAATCTGTTGTCAGATCTGTTGGTGGAATAGGGCCTTAAGGCTCCTAATGGGCCCTTGTAGTGAAATACAGTGGACTAACAAAGCAAGCAGCCATTGGCTCTCCGCTCTACCAGTCACTCTTGTACCTGCAGGCAGGATTCTGCCTCCGGCCACAAGAGATTTTATTTTTTGGCCACATCACAGAGCATATAAATATATATATATGCAGTGCTTTGTATTGTGGGTAGGGGATGGGGGGGGGGGGGGTTGCCTGAGCTGCGCTCACCTTATCTTATATACATTTTTAAACATTTTTACTTGTCCCACAAGGGGACTCTGACAGTCATCAGCAGATCACTCCTACGATACACTGCACAAGTCCACTAGTGCAGTGTATATTGCTTGTTAGCATCACATTGACAGGCAATGTATTATTATTACTGTAGGCCCATCATAAAAAGATGGAGGCCTAGACTAAGGACCCTTTATGACTGCCATATAATGGTCAGCTGTCCTATTACACAGCACCAAAACCTCTGTAACCACACAGTGGCATTATACTGACTGAATTGTTACATAACAAAGAGCATTGTCTCCTGGTAAGCATGCAGAGTTGATAATATATTTGCTAGTAAATAATATAATCAGCCTAATTTAATTGTCCTAAGTTAATTTACAACCTACGTGAATGCACAAATGATTTCATTCTAAGCAGTAGCTTGCAGCTACTTTTAGGCTACAACTATTAGCCACACATGGCATATGTGAGTTGATATATTACTTGCTAGTGGTGTGAGTGCATTTTAAACTATATCCATTATACAGAGGTTTTTTTTAACTTGGGGAGCATATAAAAGTTACATTTTATATCAGTACAGTTTGGGTGAGCTTTTGGGCCATTGGCCCTTGGTTGGGTACTGGCATTTTGTAATCAACCCATACGTACCTTGTTTGGCACACTTTTGCATTGAATTGTAAAATAACACACAACCTGAAGCCGAAGGTTGAGCTGTTTTTGCAAGAAAGTAGCAATGCCTTGTCTAATTTTATAAAATCCATTTAAGCTAACCAGATCAAAGTAAGTTCAGTGTATATTACAGCCAGAGCCCTTATACAGATCATGCAGACACAGTGGCAGTGCCTATGCGATCATTGCACCGTATACTTGTTTGGTAAAAACATTTCAAACAGTACAGTTGCATACACTTGCATATATCCGCTATTGTTTGCAGTTTCAAGACAAACAGGCACCATGGTGTATACAGGTTTAGGGCCCTATTCCACCGGACGATTATCGTTTGCATAATCGTTAACGATTAACGATCTCAAACGACCGCTATTGCGAAAGACCTGAAAACGTTCACTCATTTCCATGGAACGATAATCGTTACTTATGATCGTAATTGCGATCGTTTTTCTTCGCTATTTATTCGCTATTGCGTTCATATCTATTGCGAACGACCGAACAATGTCTTATTCAATGAGAACGATTTGTGAACGAGCAACGATAAAAATAGGTCCAGGTCTTATAAAGCGATCAACGATTTCTCGTTCGGTCGTTAATCGTTAACTGCATTTCAACCGAACGATTATCGGTTAGATTCAAACGATTTAACGATAATCTGAACAATAATCGTCCGGTGGAATAGGGCCCTAAGGCTAAGTTCACACAGCGTATATTTTCAATAAATCATGGCCGTTGTTCCAAATTGGCCGTGTTTAATTGAAAATATACATTGCATTGAAGTCTACTGAAGTGTATACACTCTGTATACCATCTGGATGGGATTCCTTGTGGCCACACGAAAAACTGACCTGTCAGTTTTGTGCGGCCGCTGTTCATTGAATACTTAATTAATCTTACTTGATGCTAACTTAGGGTATGTGCACACTGAGGAAAAAGCGAGGAATTCAGCTTGAAATTCAGCTTGAAATTCCTCCCGTAAAAAATGTACAGAGCAAAGTCCCATTGTGTTCAATGGGTTTTCTGCTCTGTTGTTCACACTGCAGAATTTCTAAACAGAATTTTCTGCTGTAGATCTGCTAGAGGAATCCTATAGTAGTCAATGGGGGGCTTAAATTCTGCTTGAATTCTGCCTCAAAACTTTCAGCTACAATGTGCTCAGTGTGCACATAGCCTTACTTAATCTTTCCTTTTCTTCTATCATAAGGTATTTCTTTATGCTTTATTGATAGTACTCGTATATATCCGACACTTACACTTTGTTTGAGGTAATACTGTTTGTTAGTGTTATACTTACGCTTTCTGACTATACTTTATTGTATTCTATGTAATTGTATATATTTACAGAGTCTTGAAAGGCTCCTTTTCATTGTACTAAGTAATAGTAAATCCCGGTACTCACCAATAATTGGTTCTTCAAAATTTATTAAACATTCATAAATGTACAGGTGTACTGCCTTTTTCATTGTACTGTCATGTATGTATACTATTTCCATCACCTGCACATGGCTCTTTTTTATTCACTTCTTTCTGCTAAATATCAATATGTATGTTCAATACCTTAAAAATGCCCCCAATAAAATATCTTTACAAAAAATAAAAAAAACCACTGTGCAGACAATGCAAAGTGCTCTTCCGGCCGCACCTTACATTGTGAGCTATGAGTAATTGGAATGCAGGCACACCGGAATGCGCCCACATCCCAATTTTAAAGAAATGAAATTCATCTGGCCGAGATAGGAACTGTCCAGAGCAGGAGAGGCTTTCTATAGGGATTCATAGAAAACCGAGACAGAGTTCCTGTCTCGGCCAGAGGTGGCAGCAGAGAGCACTGTGTCAGACTGAAAATAAAACAACATTTCCTGCATGACATATAGTAGCTAATAAGTTCGGGAAGACTTGAGAATTTTTAATAGAAGTAAATTACAAATCTATATAACTTTTTGACACCAGTTGATATGAAAGAAAATAAAGTCTATTTGGATGCTATTTGATATGTCAGGGTGTATCGTTGCATATACATTAATAGTGTATCACTACTTAGCAAGAATGCATGGCATTCACTTACCTTACATTCTAGCAGCAGATTTTTAATCTGCTAAATTATTGGCTGAGCACAACAGTAAGCCGGACCAGGAGACTGAAGCACGACGAGAGATCGCAGGCAGATAAGCATTTGCCATTTATTATTTTTACCAGTCCGGCAGCTAATTAGTTAAATATGGCTTTAACTATATTCTCGCAATGGAATGAAAATCTGCTGCGAGAATACAGGGATGTAATTGGACCATGCAGATTTAATTGCAAAACTCGAAGCGTGAAATCTGCTGCAAATGCATGTGAACGCACCACAAGGCTATGTACACACAACGTCAAAAATAGAAAAAAGGCATCCGATTTTGCTATTTAAAAAAAGTCCATTATTGCCGCGATATAACCAATTAGTATTCCTAGACTAGAATAATGTGCCAATAGTTGTCATTGCACTAAGGGGTGGCCAGACAGCTAAATGACTTCCTTTATTTTAGACTCAAAATAACGGATGTCATTTTAAACGGAGCTGAAAAAACGTTGTGTGAACATAGCCCAAATAGCGGATTTTACGCTGCGAGTTTGCAAAGAAATCCTGGTAGTGTGAAGTTGAAGGGGTCACATACCCGCAGCGGAATTTTCATTCTGCTGCCAGTATGTGACCCGGCCCCTTTAACATTACCTGCTCGGTGCCGCGGCTGTGTGTGAAGCTCCTGGCTCACCTCACTCCCCATCAGCCAAAAAGTGCACAGCAGCACTGATTGACTGATGGGGAGTGAGGGGAGCGGGAGCCTCACACACAGCCGCGGTGCCGAGAAGGTAATGTACGCCGCAGGGGCTTCGGCAGTGGGGGATTAAAGGGGCCGGCCTACATATCCGCAGTGGAATAAAAAATCTGCTACGGCTATGTAACCCCGTTCACACTACTTGGATCCGCAGTGGATTTTGCTGCAAACTCACAGTGTGAAATCCGCTAAGGATCCTGTACGTGTAAAGTTACCCTTAAAGTGAATTTGTCAGATGCAATTTATGTTCGAAACTGCCAACACTGTTAGCTGTTAGCGCAAGGATACCTTTTATACAGTTGTGCTCAAAAGTTTACATACCCTGGCAGAATTTTTGCTTTCTTGTTCTTTTTAGCATATGAATAACAGCTCCAGGAAGGGAAGCGTGTTTTTGGAAATAGTAAAAGATAATTACCTTTCCCAACTAGTAGAGGAACCAACAAGAGGGGGGGCCCTTCTGGACCTGATCTTAACCAATAGGCCAGACAGAATATCAAAAATAGAGGTAGGGGGTCACCTAGGTAATAGTGACCATAATATAGTAAGTTTTCAATTATCCTTCAATAAAATAATTAGCAGAGGGGCTACAAAAACTTTAAATTTCAGGAAGGCTAATTTCCAAAAACTAAGAGAGGACCTTGGGAACATAGACTGGGACAATGCCTTCAGAAATAAAAGTACACAAGAGAAATGGGACATATTTAAGAGCATCCTGGGTAAATCATGTGAACGGCACATACCATATGGGAATAAACGTAGTAGAAATAAGAGAAATCCAATGTGGTTAACTACAGCTGTAAGGGGTGCAATAAATGATAAGAAACAAGCATTCAGACTACTAAAACAAGAAGGTAGTGGGGAAGCATTGAGCAACTATAGACAGAAGAATAGAATGTGTAAAAAGCAAATAAAAGAAGCAAAAATAGCAACAGAAAGAAGGATAGCCACAGAAAGTAAAACGAATCCCAAAATGTTCTTCACTTATATAAACAACAAAAGACTTAAAACTGAAAATGTTGGTCCCCTCAAAAATAAACTGGGTGTAATGGTGGAGGGGAAAGAGGAAAAGGCCAATCTACTAAATACATTCTTCTCTACTGTATTCACAGAGGAGATTCCCATAACAGATGACATGACTAGGGATAATATAAATCCTCCCATAAATCTCACCTGCCTAACACAACAAGAAGTGGGGAGACGCCTTAAAAACATTAAAATCCATAAGTCACCGGGCCCAGAAGGTATCCCTCCTAGAGTTTAGCAAGAATTAAATACTGTGTTAGACAGACCGTTATTCCTAATATTTAAAGATTCTATTACGACAGGGATTGTTCCACAGGACTGGCGCATAGCTAATGTGGTACCAATATTCAAGAAGGGGTCAAAGAGCGATCCTGGAAACTACAGGCCCGTAAGTCTAACATCTTAAGGCTGGGTTCACACTATGTATATTTGAGGCTGTATTTGGTCCTCATGTCAGGTCCTCATAGCAACCAAAACCAGGAGTGGATTAAAAACACAGAAAGGATCTGTTCACATAATGTTGAAATTGAGTGGATGGCCGTCATATAACGGTAAATAACTGCCATTATTTCAATACAACAGCCGTTGTTTTAAAATAACAGCAAATATTTGCCATTAAATGGCGGCCATCCACTCAATTACAACATTATGTGAACAGAGCCTTTCTGTGTTTTCAATCCACTCCTTGTTTTGGTTGCTATACAGCCTCAAATATACATAGTGTGAACCCAGCCATAGTAGGTAAAGTATTTGAGGGGTTTGTAAGAGATGCTATACTGGAGTATCTTAATGAAAACAATCTTGTGACTCGGCATCAGCATGGATTTATGAGGGATCGATCCTGTCAGACTAATCTGATCGGCTTCTATGAAGAGGTAAGTTATAGACTGGACCTGGGGGAGGCTGTGGATGTTGTGTATCTGGACTTTTCAAAGGCATTTGCTACTATGAAAGGTTGGTCTACAAAATGAGGATGCTGGGACTCGGGGAAAACATATGCAAATGGGTAAGTAACTGGTTGTGTGATAGAAAACAGAGGGTGGTCATTGATGGAACATATTCAGATTGGGTTTTAGTTACTAGTGGGGTACCACAGGGGTCAGTGTTGGGTCCACTTCTTTTTTATATTTTTATTAATGATCTTGTTGAGGGGCTACAGAGCAGAATCTCACATTTTTGCAGATGATACTAAACTGGGTAAAGTAATCAGTACAGAGGAGGATAATATCATATTACAGAGGGATTTGGAGAAGCTAGAGGCTTGGGTGGTGAAATGGCAAATTAAGTTTAACCTCTTAAGGTCAAAGCCTATTTTCGTTTTTGCGCTTTTGCTTATTCCATTTTAAGTTTAAAAGTCCATAGCGCTTGCATTTTTTCACCTAGAGACGTATATGAGCGCTTATTTTTTGCAAAACCAATTGTACTTTGCAATGACAGACATTACTTTTCCATAACATATGCTGCGAAACCGGAAAAAAATCATTTGCGCCGTAAAATTAAAAAAAAAACGAATTTGTTTTGATTTCGGGGAGTTTTGCATTTACGCTGTCCGTCCTATGGTAAAACTGACTTGTTATGCATGTTCCTCAAGTCGTTACGATTACTATGATATATAACATGTACAACTTATATTGTATTGGATGGCCTGTAAAAAATTCAAACCATTGTTAACAAATATACGTTCCTTAACCCCTTGCCTCCGCAGCCTGTTTTGTCCTTAAAGGGGTATTCCAGGGAAAATCCATAAATTAGCAATGGAAAGGGTTAACCAAGGTTAACCCTTTCCTAATATACTTACCTGTCCGTTTTTGGCCCCCCAAGGAGATCTCCGGTCCGGTCACGTGATGGTCCGGGCTGCAACTCGCGGATCCTCTTCTTCCGGTTCGGTGACGTCACCATAGCGGGCCGGCGTCGGCTCTCCTATTAGCAGCAGAGCACTAAACCCTGACTGGCTTGATAGCGTGTAGCCAATCAGGGTTCAGTGCTCTGTGTCCCTGCTGTACCAAGTTAGCCGGGTGCTGATGTCCCCGGCCCCCCTCCTTCATGTATTATCACCCCGATCTCTCCCCCGGCCCTCTGTATAATTACCCCGATCTCTCCCCCGGCCCTCTGTATAATTACCCCGATCTCTCCCCCGGCCCTCTGTATAATTACCCCGATCTCTCCCCCGGCCCTCTGTATAATTACCCCGATCTCTCCCCCGGCCCTCTGTATAATTACCCCGATCTCTCCCCCGACCCTCTGTATAATTACCCCGATCTCTCCCCCGGCCCTCTATATAATTACCCCGATCTCTCCCCCGGCCCCCCTCCTTCCTGTGTATACAGTCCTATTCAAAGATCGCTCAGCCCCCGGTGTAACTGCTGCCTGCGCTGGCCTCGATCTCCGCACCTGTACTCAGCTGACAGGCGCTGTGTAAGTGAGTGCAGGAGAGATTTCTTTCTTGCTTCGTACACAGCGCCTGTCAGCTGAGTACAGGTGCGGAGATCGGGGCCAGCGCAGGCAGCAGTTACACCGGGGGCTGAGCGATCTTTGAATAGGACTGTATACACAGGAAGGAGGGGGGCCGGGGGAGAGATCGGGGTAATTATACAGAGGGCCGGGGGAGAGATCGGGGTAATTATACAGAGGGCCGGGGGAGAGATCGGGGTAATTATACAGAGGGCCGGGGGAGAGATCGGGGTGATAATACATGAAGGAGGGGGGCCGGGGACATCAGCACCTGGCTAACTTGGTACAGCAGGGACACAGAGCACTGAACCCTGATTGGCTACACGCTACCAAGCCAGTCAGGGTTTAGTGCTCTGCTGCTAATAGGAGAGCCGACGCCGGCCCGCTATGGTGACGTCACCGAACCGGAAGAAGAGGATCCGCGAGTTGCAGCCCGGACCATCACGTGACCGGACCGGAGATCTCCTTGGGGGGCCAAAAACGGACAGGTAAGTATATTAGGAAAGGGTTAACCTTGGTTAACCCTTTCCATTGCTAATTTATAGATTTTCCCTGGAATACCCCTTTAATGACCAAGCTCATTTTTCGAAATCTGACCTGTCTCACTTTATGCGCTTATAGCTC
Organism: Dendropsophus ebraccatus; assembly: GCF_027789765.1. Lineage (NCBI taxonomy): Eukaryota > Metazoa > Chordata > Amphibia > Anura > Hylidae > Dendropsophus > Dendropsophus ebraccatus. Next base: position 55,752,868 of record NC_091462.1, read on the forward strand.
AGTAATGCTTTAATTAATGCTAGCGATTCTGAGATTGTTTTTTCGTCACATATGGCACTTTATATTAGTGGCAAAATTTGGTCACTACTTTGTGTGTTTTTTGTGAAAAACATCAAAATATCATGAAAAATTAGTAAATATTGCATTTTATGAACTTCTGAAATTCTCTGCTTCTAAAAAAGGAAGTCCTAGCATATACATTAGTTAATAAATCACATTACCGATATGTCCTCTTTATTCTGGCATAATTTGGAACACATATTTTACTTTTTTAGGGAGTTATGAGGCTTAGAAATTTATTAGCAAATTATCACATTTTGTGAAAGTTTCCAAAACTGATTTTTTTAGGGACCAGTTCTTTTTTTAAATGGATTTAGAAGTCTGGTATCCTGAAAACCCCCATAAGTAACCCCATTTAGGAAAATAGACACCTTAAAGAATTAATCTAGGGGTATAATGAGCATTTTAACCCTACAGGGGCTGGAGGAAAGTATTCACAATTAGGCCGTAAAAAATCGAAAATGAAAATTTTCAAATAATATATACGTTTAGATTAAAGTTTCTCATTTTCAAAAGGAACATGAGAAAAAAAGCATGCCAAAATCTGTAACGCAGGTTCTCCTGAATACAATGGTACCCCATATGTGGGCGTAAACCACTGTATGGGCACACAGCCGGACTCAGAAGGGAAGGAGTGCCAATTAGCTTTTTTAATGCAGATTTTGCTGAAGAAATTTCTGAGCGCCAGGTGTGTTTGCAGAGCCCTTGTAGTGTCCTCAGAACAGAATCCCCCCAAAAGTCACCCCATTTTCTAAATTACACCCCTCAAAGAATTCATCTTTTGGTAGGATGAGCATTTTGGCCCCACAGGTATTAGAGGAAAGTATTCAAAATTAGACAGTAAAAATGAAAAACACAAATTTTTCCAATAATATGTTCGTTTAGTTTGAAATTTCTCAATTTCACGAGGAACAAGAGAAAAAAAGTACCGCAAAATCTGTAAAGCAGGTTCTCCTAAATACAACAGTACCCCATATGTGGGCATAAACCACTGCATGGGCACACAGCCGGGCTCAGAAGGAAAGGAGCGCCAATTAGCTTTTTTAATGCAGATTTTGCTGAAGAAGTTTCTGAGCGCCAGGTGCGTTTGCAGTGCCCCTGTAGTGTCCGCAGAAGACAACCCCCCCAAAAGTCATCCCATTTTGGAAAGTGCACCCCTCAAAGAATTCATCTTGGGGTGTGGTGACCATTTTGACCCCACAGGTATTAGAGGAAAGTATTTAAAATTAGACAGTAAAAATGAAAAACTCTAATTTTTCCAATAATATGTTCGTTTAGTTTGAAATTTCTCAATTTCACAAGAAACATGAGAGAATCCGCACCCCAAAATTTGTAACGCAGGTTCTCCTGAGTACAACGGTACCCCATATGTGGGCATAAACCACTGTATGGGCACACAGCCGGGCTCAGAAGGAAGGGAGCGCCAATTAGCTTTTTCAGTTCAGATTTTGCTGAAGTAGTTTCTGAGGGCCAGGTGCGTTTGCTGTGCCCCTGTAGTGTCCGCAGAGTAGAACCCCCCCCCTAAAGTCACCCCATTTTGGAAAGTAAACCCCTCAAAGAATTCATCTTGGGGTGTGGTGACCATTTTGACCCCACAGGTATTAGAGGAAAGTATTCAAAATAAGACAGTAAAATTTAAAAACTCGAATTTTTCCAATATGTTCGTTTAGTTTGAAATTTCTCAATTTCACTAGGAACAGGAGAGAAGCTGCATACCAAAATCTGTAATGCAGGTTCTCCTGAGTAGAACGTTACCCTATATGTGGGCATAAACCACTGTATGGGCACCCAGCCGGGCTCAGAAGGGAAGGAGCGCAAATTAGCATTTTCCGTGCAGATTTTTCTGAAGAAGTTTCTGAGCACCAGGTGCGTTTGCAGCGCCCCTGTAGTGTCAGCAGAATAGATTCCCCCCAAAAGTCACCACATTTCGGAAAGTACACCCCTCAAAGAATTTGTCTTGGGGTAGGATGAGCATTTTGGCCCCACAGGTATTAGAGTAAAGTATTCAAAATTGGCCAGTAAAAATGAAAAACTTGAATTTTTCCAATAATATGTTGGTTTAGTTTGAAATTTCTAAATTTCACAAGGAACAGGAGAAAAAATGTACCCCAAAATCTGTAATGCAGGTTCTCCTGAGTACAACGGTACCCCATATGTGGGCATAAACCACTGTATGGGCACACAGCAGGGCTCAGAAGGGAAGGAGTGCCAATTTGCTGGAGCAAAACCGCAGCTAGTAATAGTTATTAGAATAGCGCAGTTACTAAAATAAAATAAAAAAATTAGATTACAGGTAATGTGGGGTGGTTCCGGGTAATTTGGAGGTGGTTACGGACAGTCTGAGGTGGTTACGGCTAATCTGGGGTGGTTACGGGTATTCTGGGGTGGTTACGGGTAATCTGGGGTGGATACGGTCAACATGGGGTGGTCACGGCCAACCTGCTGTGGTTAAGGCAACCTGGGGTGGTTAGAGGCAACCTGGGGTGGTTAGAGGCAACCTGGGGTGGTTACGGGCAACGTGGGGTGGATACGGACAACCTGCTGTGGTTACAGACAATCTGGGGTGGTTACGGACAATCTGGAGGGGGTCACTGGCAATGTGTGGTGGTTACGGGCAACGTGCGGTGGTTACGGGTAATCTGCGGGGGTTAGGGGTAATTTGGGAGTAAACTGCAATTATTACTATAATAAAAAGTGTGTTTTATTTTTGGTATGTTTGTCACTTTTTGTACTTTATACATTCATTTTCACTGTATTACTATGATTACCGTGATATTTTCTATCACAGTAATCATAGTTTAGTGACAGAGACCAAATTGGTCTCTGTCACTTTAAATTTTCAGAGCTGGCTGGTTGTGGGGGGGGACGCTATCACTTTTTATCCCCTGTCACCAATCATTCATGGTGACAGGGGATAAAAAGTCCAATATATACAATAGTAGTGAAGGAAAAAAGTGATTAGCTCACCATATAGCCGCCAGCTTCGGGTTACAAGACCCACTGTGCTCCAATTATAAGGAGCAATATACTCACGGAGTCGGTATGACTTAAATCTTTTTTTATTTTCTTCTCTTTGAAGTAAATGCAGCAAGAAGTTAACATGCTCACAGCTGATGTTACTCTCAAACTCGGACGCCCAAGTACGTCCTCCTCGCGGACGTTTCGGAGGATACAGACTCCTCCTTCCTCATGCGCGAGGACGTAAGGAAGAGGGCGGGATTATAATGAATCAACATTTAACCCTATAGATATCGCTGGTGAGTAATATAACATGTAATATAACGCAATGCTACAAATTCATTATAATACGCATGAAAGTGGGGTGGGACTAAAGGTAATAACTATACGTGCTCTATATTTACAAAAATGCACTAAAGCTGCATACTTCATTGAGTCCGTTAGGGCTCAATGTTTCTAATTTGGAAATCCAATATGTCTCACAACGGAGTAACCGCTTGCGGTTCTCCTCTCTGTCTGCACAAAGCTCAACCTGCTCCACAATTTGCCATCGTAAATCGCAGATGTTATGTCGATTTTCGGAGAAGTGTCTCGCAACTGTTGTCTCCCCGAACAGTCTCTGCTCTTCATCTTTTCTACTCTCTTGTTTAGTGTCAAACTTACGTATAGCTGTTTTATGTTCGTTGAGGCGAATTTTTATCGGGCGACTCGTCTGTCCGACATACCCTAGTCCACAGGGACATTTCAGGAGATACACCACATTTTTATCATTACAGGTAAAAAAACCTTTTACTGGATATTTGGTGCCTTTTCTGGGATGGCTAATGTACTCCCCTTTTATAATGGCACTACAGTGTTGGCAAGATAGGCAACTAAATGTGCCTTTACGTCTGCTAGCTAGAAATGTCTGTTTAGAGATTTTCTTTTTTGCTATATCACCTCTAATTAATTTATTGCACAGTGACTTATTTTTTCTATAGCAGAAAATCGGATTCTCTCTAAAGATATTATTATATTTCGGATCACTTTTTAGTGGGTCCCAATGTTTCAAAACACATTTTCTGATAATATCTGCATGTCGATCATAAGTAGTACAAAATACTAGTTTTTCTTTTTTATCTATTCTCGTATGTTTTTTCCTTAAATCATTTCTCTGTAACTTTCTTACTTCTTTTTCTGTTCTTTCAATCTCATTCTTATTATACCCCCTTTCTTCAAATTTCTCCTTAATTTTCTCTGCATTTTTCTTATACTCGTTCTCTGTACTAGCTATACGTCTTGCTCTAATGAACTGTGATTTGGGTAGACTTTTAAAGACATGGGGGGCATGTTGGCTTTCTCGATGTAACATATTATTACGATCGGTTGGTTTGGAAAACATCGTTGTTTCAAACCCTGTATCCTGTTTTATGATCTCTACATCCAAAAAATGGATTTTAACAGAATTATATTCCAATGTAAATTTTATGGACTCGTGACATTTATTTAAAGTCTCCACGAATGCCAATAAGGAAGATTCGTCCGACGTCCAGAGCAGGCACACGTCGTCCACGTATCTCAACCACGTGGACGACGTGGGCATGGTCGGGACGACGAACGTCTCCTCAAAGGCATGCATAAAGATGTTGGCTAAACTTGGGGCTACTGATGACCCCATTGAAACTCCATGGGTCTGCAGAAAAAAGTCATCATCAAACCTAAAGTAATTCTTGCTCAGGACAAGTTCTAGCAATCCCATAAGGAAATTTATCATATGGTTACTCAGCTTGATATCTTTGTTCAGTTGTTCTCTGATACATGCCATGCCCTCATCTTGTGGGATGTTAGTGTATAAACTCTGCACATCAAGTGTGCAGAGATAAGTAACTTCTTTAGTGTCTATTTGTTCTATCACATTGAGGAAATGGCACGTATCAACGAGACATCTGTCTAATTTCTTCACAATATCCTGTAAAAAGGAATCAACATATACTGACAGGGACTGCAGCAGCGACCCGGAGCCTGAAACAATAGATTTAAGTCATACCGACTCCGTGAGTATATTGCTCCTTATAATTGGAGCACAGTGGGTCTTGTAACCCGAAGCTGGCGGCTATATGGTGAGCTAATCACTTTTTTCCTTCACTACTATTGTATATATTGGATGCTTTGTCCGGACTGGTGGAGCTCGGAAGTGTGGAGGGTGCTCATAAGTATTATGGTGTGCGTTATCTCTTGTTACATAGGGGATAAAAAGTGCCTGGAGCACATGGTACAAGCGATCACTGCCCCATGCTCTCCGCTACCTCCGGTGGCGGAGAGCATGGGGCTTTCATTCATTTTTACTTTAGATCACTGTGAACAGACAGTCTGTTCACAGTGATGGCGGCGGCCATCATGGATCTGATGGCCGCCGCGGGGAGGGGGGTTAGTGATCGGGGCACTAGAGGGGCTGATCTGGGGTCTGATTTTACTTATTTCATCTCCCCCCGCAACGACCTGGACGTCATATTGGGGGAAGGGGTTAAAATCGCTCCATTCCCAGGCTTATAGCGCTTTTATCCTTTGGTCTATGGGGCTGTGTGAGGTGTCAGTTTTTGCGCCATGATGTGTTCTTTCTATCGGTACCTTGATTGCGCATATACGACTTTTTGATCGTTTTTTATTAAATTTTTTCTGGATTTGATGCGACCAAAAATGCGCAATTTTGCACTTTGGAATTTTTTTGCGCTGACGCCGTTTACCGTGCGAGATCAGGAATGTGATTAATTAATAGTTTGGGCGATTACGCGCGCGGCGATACTAAATATGTTTATTTATTTATTTATTTATTAATTTATATTTATAAAATGGGAAAAGGGGGGTGATTTGGACTTTTATTAGGGGAGGGGATTTTTTATTAATAAAAACACTTTTTTACTTTTTTTTTTACTGTAACTAGAAGTCCCCCTGGGGGACTTGTATATAGACAGCACTGATCTCTCATAGAGATCAATGCTGTGTATATACACAGCAAAGATCGATTAGATCGGTCATAGATTACTATGGCCTGCTGCAGGCCATAGCAATCTATTGCCGAGCCGGGATCAGCGTCATTCCGACGCTGAGGCCCGGCACGGGCAGAAGAACGGATCTCCCCCCCGCGATCGCATCGCGGGGGGGAGATCCGTCCCACTAGACACCAGGGACGTGCGGCGCAGTGCCTCTAAATGCAGCTATCAGGTTTGACAGCTGCACTTAGAGGCTTAATTAGCCGGCGTGGGTCAGCCGGGATCAGCGCCGTTCAGAGCGGGGTCCCGGCGGGACCCCGCTCTGAACACCCCGAGCGGCACCATGACGTATCAGATACGTCATGGGTCGCTAAGGGGTTAATGTGGATAAATGTAAGGTTATGCACTTGGGACATAGAAATAATAAATACAGTTATGTGCTAAATAATAATACACTGGGTAAAACTACTTCCGAAAAGGACCTGGGGGTATTGGTGGACAGTAAACTCAACTTTAGTGATCAGTGCCAGGCAGCAGCTGCCAAGGCTAATAAAATAATGGGGTGCATCAAAAGAGGTATAGATGCTAAAGATGAGAACATAGTTTTGCCTCTTTATAAATCACTAGTCAGACCACATATGGAATACTGTGTACAGTTTTGGGCACCGGTATATAAGAAGGACACAGCTGAATTGGAGCGGGTGAAGAGGAGTTAAACAAAGGTCATTAAGGGAATGGGTGGGTTACAGTACCAGTACAGGTTATCAAGCTTGGGGTTATTTACACTAGAAAAAAGACATCTTAGGGGCGATCTGATCACAATGTACAAATATATGACTGGAAAGTACAGAGATCTTTGTAGTGGTCTTTTTACTCCTAGGTCTGTAACCATGACAAGGGGGCATCCTCTACGAGGAAAGAAGATTTCATCATCAGCATCGACGCCGGTTCTTTACTGTACGAGCGGTAAGACTGTGGAACTCTCTGCCACATGATGTTGTCTTGGCCGATTCATTAAATAAGTTCAAGGGAGGCCTGGATGCTTTTCTTGAACAATATAATATTACAAGTTATGGGCATTAGATTTCCGATTATACGTTGATCCAGGGATTGTTCTGGTTGCCATTGGAGTCGGGGGGGGAGTTTTCTCCCTGTGGTGGGGCGGTTGTCGTCTGCCTCGTGGGGGTTTTTGCCTTCCCTGGATCAACACAGTAGGGTTTCCCTAGGTTGAACCTGATGGACTCTTGTCTTCTTTCAACCTTATTTACTATGTTACTATGTAACACATATGCTAGTGGTTGGGTAAAGCCATGGCTAGTGATTGGGTGGAGCCATTTATTGTCAAACTACTGTGTTTTCTCTTTCTAAATCATGTGGCCTTTGTGCCACATCGCTCTGCCCCTAGCGCCACTTAGCCCCGCCCCATCTGTGACATCATCACTGCATAGACCCTGTCCCCTCAGCGGCCATTGGTGTGGGACAATCTAGGGGGTGGGGCCTAGAGCTTTAGGCTGGCCCTTTCAATGGCTGCTGAGGGGCGTGGCCTATGCGGCGATGACGTCACAGATGGGGGTGGGGTTAAGTGGTGCTAGGGGCGGATCGATGTGGCACAAAGGCCGCAAGGCCCCGCCCACATATACCAATCCACAGATGATAAAAACTACTTTTTACCAGAACAAGCACCATGAGGTGTGATATAAAATAAGTAATGAAAGCTGAAACATTTACCCTTTACACCTGTGGAGAGCAGTCAAAATGCAAAAAGGGGTGACAGTGTCACTTTAAAGTTTAATTTTAACCCCTTAATGACCAATGATGTACATTTATAACATGGCGCCGCTAGGGGAGTTATGAGAGGGGCCACGCCGTGACCCTGCTCTGAACAGCCACGCTCCGAGCTGCTATCAGTAGCCCAGGACAGTGGCAGTTAGAGGGCACGGTCTTATCGCCAAGCCCACTAATTAGGACAGTTAAATGCAGCTGTCAAACATGACAGCTGGATTTAAATGCCCTCCAAAGCGTCTCCATGGTGGTCTAGTGGATGGCTCTCCCCACCCGAGATGCGATCGTGGAGGGGGATCCTTTCCTCCTATTGTGCCGGGCCTCAGCATCGGAATGACGCTGATCCCGGCTCTGTAATCTAGAGATCTGGGCTGCAGCAGCCCAGAGCAATACAGCATCAATCTAATGAATCAGTACTGTATTATGTATTAGTTGCCCCCCAGGTTGAATTCTAATTACTGTACATGTTAAAAAGTTTTTTTTTATTACAAAAAAATCCTCTCCCGTAATAAAAGTTTGAATCACTGCCCTTTTACCATTTTATAAATATAAATAAATAAACAAACATTTTGTATGGCTGCATGCGTAATCGCCCCATCTATTAAATGATCATATTCCTGATCTCATACGGTAAACAGCAAAGGTGCATAAAAAATTCCAAAGTGCAAAACTGTAATAAAAATTGATCAAAAAGTCGCATATACACAATCAAGGTACTAATAGTAGAAAGTACAGGTCTCCTAAAAGTCTGTAAGATCATGCATGTGACCAGGGCCCTCACTCCTCATGTATGGATAATTATATGTATATCTCTGTATGTATGTATGTATATCTCTGTATCTCTGTATGTATATGTATGTACCCCCAGAATTGTAAAGTGCTGCGTAATCTGTTGGCGCTATATGAATAAAAACTATTATTATTATTATCATTGCGCATCCCCATAGACAAAAAAATAAAACCTTTATAAGGATGGGAATAGAGCAATTTTAAGGAACATTCAGTTTTATTAAAAGATTTACATTTTTTAAGAGCTGTCAAATAAAATAAAAGTTGCATATCATTGTAATCAACCCGACTTGAGGAACATAGATAACATGTCAGTTTTACCATAGGGCAAATGGTGTAAACACAAAACCACCCGCCAAAAAATGTGTTTTCAGCATATTTTATGGAAAAATTAAAGCGACTCTGTACCCACAATCTGACCCCTCCAAACCACTTGTACCTTCGGATAGCTGCTTTTAATCCAAGATCTGTCCTGGGGTACGTTCGGTAGGTGATGCAGTTATTGTCCTAAAAAAATACAGATTGTGGGTACTGCGTCGCTTTAAGTACAATTAGTGGAGGAAAAAATAAGGGCTCATGTGGGTCTGTAGGTGAAAATATACAAGCACTATGGCCTTTTAAACACAAGGAGAATAAAACGAAAGCGCAAAAATGAAATTTGGCTCCGTCCTTAAGGGGTTAAATGAACAACATGGACAAAAGAAGTACAGCCAGTTTATCCTTATTTCCCTCACAATAACATACCTACCAACTTTTTGAACGCCCAAAGAGGGACACTTGTGGGTCAGTCTAGGAAAATTTTCAAGACATTTCAGTAACTGTCTGCAAGAACCCACTGATTCAAATAGGTGACACCAGTGCTCAATGGCTTAAAAAAAATTGCAGCATGGATCATGTCCCCAAAACGGATCCGTAACACTTACATGTGGCCATAGAAATCAATGAGTCTGCATGTGTGAAACGATGTGTGAAGTGGACCCCGACCGGCATCAGTCATGGAGATCGCTCCTCCGTGACAACGTCACGGGGGAGCGATCTCCCCACTAGAAACCAGGGAAGAGCTGCTCTGAAGTCTTCAGATGCAGTTGTCAACTTTGACAGCTGCATCTGAAGACTTAATTAGCAGGCACGGCGATCGGACTGTGCACGCTAATAGCCGCGGCCCCGGGCTACATGTGGCACCCGGGACTGCGGCAGTTCAGAGCGGGGTTGCCACGCGGCCCCCGCTTCATACGCCCCCAACCGCGCAAGGACATACAGTTACATCCTCGTGCGGGAAAGGGTTAAGAAACCAGACACTTTCTAGAGCAGTGCTTCTCAATTCCAGTCCTCAGGCCTCACCAACAGGTCATGTTTTGAGGATTTCCTTAGTATTTCACAGGTATTATCACAAGGGTTCTTTGTATGGGATATCCTCAAAACATGACCTGTTGGTGAGGCTTGAGGACTGGAATTGAGAAGCACTGTTCTAGAGCAACATCACAAGTTTATTAATGCAAATCTAATCTCTAGATTAAAAAGAGGGACATGTAAGGGGCAAAGAGGAACAGAGGGACATATGTCAAAAATAGGGACTTTCCCTCCAAAAGAGGGACACTTGGGGGGTATGCAATAAAAAGGGATGTTAAATTTGTGTAGCCCAAAATTTCACTAATGGAATGGAGTGTAAAATAATACAGCACAGAGCACACTGTATATTGTTATGATGTGATATAATACAATGCAGAGGACACTGTATATTGTGACAACATGTAAGGTAATCCAATGCACACTGTATATTGTGAGGATATGTGATGTAATATAATGCACGCTGTATATTGTGAGGACCTGTGATGTAATACAATGCAGAGGACACTGTATATTGTGATGATATGTGACGTAATACAATGCACTCTGTATATTGTGAGGACATGTGATGTAATACAATGCAGACTGTATATTGTGGGGACATGTGATGTAATACAATGCACTCTGTATATTGTGAGGACCTGTGATGTAATACAATGCATTCTGTATATTGTGAGGACCTGTGATGTAATACAATGCAGACTGTATATTGTGGGGACATGTGATGTAATACAATGCACTCTGTATATTGTGAGGACCTGTGATGTAATACAATGTACTCTGTATATTGTGAGGACATGTGATGTAATACAATGTAGACTGTTTATTGTGAGGACATGTGATGTAATACAATACAGACTGTATATTCTAAGGATATTTGATATATTACAATGTGTAGACTGTATATTGTGGGGACCTGTGATGTGATGTAATACAATGCAGAGGACACTATATACTGTGGGGACATGTGATGTAATACAATGCAGACTGTATACTGTGATGTAATACAATGCAGGCTGTATACTGTGATGTAATACAATACAATGCAATACAATACAATGCAATGGACTTTGTTTATTGTGATGACCTGATGTAATACAATTTAGTCTGTATATTGTGACAACATGTAAGGTAATACAATGCACACTGTATATTGTGAGGATATGTGATGTAATACAAATGCAGACTGTATACTGTGATGTAATACATTGCAGACTGTATACTAGTGGATGGTGCACTGTATACTATAGGAACATGTGAGGAGATGCAATGTATAGGACATGTGAGTGAGTAGAAGTTTTCCCTCCCTGGGACATGATGCAGTCCTCTCGTTTCCCTCCTTTTCCCATGCCCATGCTGTGCTGTGTGAGGGGGAGGGCTCCCAGGTCGGCTGCAGCTCACTCACTCTTTCACACAGACTATGGCCGTTTCCACCCTCCTCTCAGTATTTCAATAGGAGCCTCTCCTCCTTCCATAGTGACTCCAGTGCTGCGCTCCTCCCATGCTGCAGTGCCTGCCTGGGAATCCGGCCTGACCCTCACTTTCTGCCCGGGACATTTCAAAGCGCCTGAGCCCCGGAGCGTCCCGTGCAGCCCCCACCTGTTCCCCGCCTCAGCCCTGCTCCCTGCCTCAGCCCTGCACACAGCTGGGGATCCAGCTTATCCTGAGAGACCTGTCTGCTGTGGCTTCCTCATTCCTCCTCTCCCCTCCCTCCAGCCTCTCACTGGCCTTCCTTCCGCATTCAAGGGGCTTTCTATTGCTCCCTAGGGAGAGAGAGTGTTTAACACTTTGCTGGGATTATAGTGAAACTCCCTGAGCCTTGTAATTCCCAAGAAGTTTCCCTTGGAGAGGCCACCTTGTCACCTGTCCTCTTCCCTGCTAGGGATGATACAAGTGTGAGGCATGGAGTGTGCAGAGCTGGCTGTGTGCTAGCTTCCAGCACTGACACCTGTTTCGGGGTGAAAGACACTGACACTTTGTATCCTGCTGGAAGTGACAGAGTTTGCCTCAGGTGGCCATTGTGTGTAAATATGAAAGTCACAGTATGCTTTGGGAAGACTGGAATTGTTGTGCCTTGCAAGGATGGCAAGATCAGCGTGAGAGAATTAATCCAGCAGGCGGCACAGAGATACATCAAAGCCAAGGAAAAAGTAAGACTATTCTCTTGTTATTTACTGCCCCCTCACCTGTCCTGTAAGGTGTATCTCATGGTCCAGTACTAGTCTATAGGCCTCTGGCGATGAGAATCAGGCTCACCTGTGCAGAAATGGATGACGACCTGTGGGTAAAGTGCAGCAGGTACCTAAAGAAGTGTGTCAGCATGATGCCCTGTAATAACGGAAGGGGTATGCCGTATATTTACAGTGGGTACACCTGTCATAGTCTCTGGACAGACAAGCCAAAATTGACGGTGTGTGCCATCTTCTGTCTTATGGAATAAAGTGTACCGACTGATGGGTAAGGTGGCAATGATGGGTGATGGCACTATAGGGCACATTTATGCAAGTGTGAAGCACTGGTGTAGTGCGTACAAGATTTCCCAACACGGCACACACCTGTTAGAAAATATAATGTTATCTACAGGACAACATCAGGTTGAGACACAGTTAATTTATTGTTGCTATTTTATTTGTAGAAGTGGTGGTGGAGCCGCCTGTACAAAATATATTACAGCTCTGTACAACCTTCAGGGCAATGCGGCTGTACTGTACTTCTGTATGTTTGCAACCTGATACACAGACTGTCATCATACTAGTTGCAATTGGGACGTCTTTTAGGGATGAGGACAATAAAAAATGGTGTAATAAATGTGCAGAAATGGGAGAAATCTTTTACTCATTTTGGTCAAGCCAATTTTTTCAACCATTTCCCACCCATATGCCCTATCTGGTGTGGAGAGATGCAACTGGGTTGTCGGCTTCCAACATCCAATGAATGTCACACATAAGTAAAACGCCTGGATAACACTCTCCAGATTTTGGACAGTTGCAGCCTGATGACCTCGTGGTGTTTCTCCATCTTAGGGTATGTCCACACTACGGAATTCCGGCAGATCACCCGCTGTGGATTCCGCAGCTGGCTGCCGCAAGCATATCCGCTGCTGCCATAGGTTACATTCTATAGCAGTGCTTCTCAATTCCAGTCCTCAGGCCTCACCAACGGGTCATGTTTTGAGGCTATCTCATACAAAGATCACCAGTGATAATACCTGATGCACTGAGTATAATTATATCACCTGTTATATCCTAAGGAAATCCTCAAAACATGACCTGTTGGTGAGGCCTGAGCACTGGAATTGAGAAGCACTGTTCTATAGGACCAGCGGAGATTCCCGCGTCCGTGAGGGGATCGAGCTGCGGAACCTGCAGCGGCTGATCCGCAAGGATTCTGTAGTGTGGACGTATCCTTAGATAGGACCTGGAAACCCCTTTAAAGAGGTACGGTCACAAAAAAACCCGAAACCTTTTGATTGGTCAGGGTCTAAGTGTTTAGACTGTGACCAACTGTAAGAGAATAAGCCACTTGGCACGTTCCTCTCCTGGCATTGTTTTTACATGATGAGGCGTCCGCCTAATGCAAGTCTATGGGCCATGTCTTCTCACAAAAAAGTAAGGTTAGTTGACGAAACATGTCAGCTGTAGGCATGGATTTTAAATTGTTACTGAAATAGTACTATAGTTATAGCAATCAAAAGTTAGATGGATGGATGCTGGCAGATAGCAGAATAGCAAGTATGGGGGGAACCAGAGAGTGTATACCAAATTACTCAACTACACAAGGTAGTACTCGAAATACAAGTAACACTGGAAGGGAACTTGACCTTTACCCAGCTAATTTCCAGAACATCCAAACAAATTGTCCTATGTAGGATCACTTTACTAATATTTTAGGCCTTGAACTAACAGATGGTCTTGGCTGGGGCGCTTGGAGTAGCACTCTTATTTATAGATTTATGGAAGACTTTGCACTTTTTTTTCTGTTATGGGCACATTCCCGGTATTTGCATCCTACAGATGGATTGATGTGGGCATGCTATGGCTACAGTTTTGCGTCCATATTACGGAAAAGGTTTCGGCCTGACTGCAGGTCTGAGAGCTCTCAGTTCAGGTCATCAGAACTGTAGTCACGCAAACATGCAGCCAGGTTATGCCAATGGGAAACAGGCCTAACAGCCTATATCGCTGGTGGAAATGTAGTGCGAGTTCACACGTGACATCTTCTTTTCTTCTTTGTTCTAGACACTACAGAATTTTACCATGGGTGTCAAATGTTATACTGTATGAGCAAAACTCAATGAGATGCTAGTTCTAGCCTGTGCTTTGTGTTTGGTTCTTAAAAGTGACTCTGTTCCCACAATCTGCCCCCCCCCCCCCCAAACCACTTGTACCTTCAGATAGCTGTCGTGTGGTCCGTTTGGCAGGTGATGCAGTTATTGTCCTAAAAAACAACTTTTAAACTTACAGCCCCATGTTCTACAGGCGTTGCTTAGAATATCTGTGCCCTAACTTTGCACCACCCCACCGTCCCTCCCCACCCTCTTCATCATTAGGAATGCCACTGGAACATTTTCTCCATGCTGAACATTTGCACAGGTGTCTTAACGATCCAGCCCATCTGACGAATAGTAGGCAATCTGCCGAAGCATTCCTAATGATGAGGAGGGCGGGGAGGAGGGACAGAGAGGTTGTGCCAGCCCTAATGCATACACAAACTAAGCCACGCCTGTAGGGCACAGGGCTGCCAGTTTAAAAAATGTTTTTTAGGACAGTAACTGCATCACCTGCCAAACGGACCCCAGGACAGATCTTGGATTAAAAGCAGCTATCCGAAGGTACAAGTGGTTTGGGGGGGTCAGATTGTGGGTACAGAGTCGCTTTTAATGTTCACATTGCACCATCCATGAAATTTGTGCTGCACTTCTGTCACCAAACCTGTAGGTAGCGCTCAATGAAATGAATAGTGTCTATGTAAAGCATGGTCACAGCAACTCTTCATAGCAAGATCAATATGCAGCAGTGCCCTGCTCTGGCTATTAGTGGTCCTGACTAGAGATGAGTGAACCGGGTTCGAGTCCATCCGAACCCGAACTTTCGGCATTTGATTAGCTGGGGCTACTGAAGTTGGATAAAGCTCTAAGGTTGTCTGGAAAACAAGGATACAGCCAATGACTATATCCATGTTTTCCACATATCCTTAGGGCTTTATCTAACCTCAGCAGCCACCGCTAATCAAATGCCGAAAGTTCGGGTTCGGATGGACTCGAGCTTGCTAGAGGTTCGCTCATCTCTAGTCCTGACTTATGGACTTTACTCTTTTTACACAAATAAAACAATCCTATACGTTTCTCACTACGTCACCAAGTTTACCACAGCAAATCCAAAATGCAACCTGTAAATCTCACTATTATTAGACATTCTCCAACTTGGCGAGACATGAAATGAAGTTGACAGTACTTATGTTACTATTTAGGTCAGTGTAATGTACACATTATCGTGTAGTGAATCACTACAGCTAAATGTGACTTTGACAGCATGGTTAATAAGTGAGCCACTCCTAGACATCATTCACATATGACTTACTGGGTAGAGATGCTGTACCTCTTGTACTTCACTTATACTTTATGCAGTGGCATAGCTATAACATTTAGCATTCCTCAGTGGGTTCCTAGTTTTTTTGCACTTCCCAATTTATTTTTTTTTACTCTTTTTATGGTAGTTTTTTTGTGGTTAACAATGGGTAAAAGGCAACTGGAAGCAAGTGGCACTGTTTTTGGAAGAAAGCAGCAACGTTTTTTGAATGCTGGAAAACCCCCTTAAAGGGACACTAGTGATTACATGAGCAGAGGAATATTGTCCAGTTTCCTTAAAGGGGTTATCAGGCCAGGACCCTTTTCAGCAGAATGCTCAGGAACGAGTGAAAAAATAACATGAACTTACCTCCCTGGTTTCCGTCCAAACTGGTTGTGATCCCTGGCTCCCGACCCTCTGGCTGTGCTGACGTTTCTGGGTTCAGAGATGTGACAAAGCAGGCCGGCTCAGACATTCAGTGGATGTAGTGGTGTCTCGCCTCTGCCACTGAATGGATGAGCTGGCCTTCTACATTGTGTCCCTGAAACTAGAAAGGGGTGTCAGGGAGGCAGGTGTATGTTGTTTTTTTTTTTTTGTTTTTTTTACTCACCCCCCTCCACGAGCATGACGCAAAAAGGGATCCTTGCCAGACAACTACTTTAAAGAGACTTTGTCAGAAGGTTCAGAAGGTTTATGCTGCCCTATCTAAGGCTAGCCTAAGCAAGTGACAGAGAAGATGAATAGAAAAGCTGTATCACTTACATTGTTCTGTCCAGCTGATTCAGTGATATATTCCTAAATAGAGATGAGCAAATTTACAGTATGGACTAAGCGAAGCACTTTGTTTCTACCGGCATTCTTCTCATCATGCTGGGAAAAGATGGATCCCAGCCTGGGAAACTTCTCCCAGTTTCCCAGGACTGGATCCATCTTTTTTTCCAGCACCTGGGGAGGAGCAACACGGAGCGGAGCAGACTTCAAAGCTTGCCAGCCTAAAGAGTGTAATACAGATACTTTGTTCTTACTGTAAATTTACTCATCCCTATTCCTGAATAACAAGGACAATAACTAGTCCTCTTCATTATATGCATGCAGGGCCGCCAACAGGAATTTTGGGGCCCCATACAGCCAAATCTTGTAGGACCTCCTAACAAAAGGGCAAATAGCCCATTTATACATCAGACATTACGCTTTTATTAAAATGTAGCATTTATTAATACCCAATAAAAAAAATGCACTTAAAATTATGTGAGATATGGCAGAGTGGAGTCAGTGCCAGCCGCGGTCCCGGGCTACATGCTACACCTGGGATCACGGCAGTTCAGAGCAGGGTCGCCACACGGCCCCATTCTGAACGCCCTTACTGACAATAGGGCATAAATATACACCCTTTGTCGTTAAGGGGTTAAAGGAGAAGTCCAGCGAAAATTTTTATTAACGTATTGTATTGGCCTACAAAAGTTACACAAATCACCAATATACCCTTATTACGGGAAATGTTTATCAATGTTTTTTTTCCCTGCACTTACTACTGCATCAAGGCTTCACTTCCTGGATAAAATGGTGATGTCACGACCCAACTCCCAGAGCTGTGCGGGCTGTGGCTGCTGGAGAGGATGATGGCAGGGGGATGCTCAGTGTCCCTCCAGTGCCCTGTGTCCCTCAGTGCCCCCCTGCCATCATCCTCTCCAGCAGCCACAGCCCATACAGCTCTGGGAGTTGGGTCGTGACATCACCATATTATCCAGGAAGTGAAGCCTTGATGCAGTAGTAAGTGCAGGGAAAAAAAGCACATGATAAGCATTTCCCATAATAAGGGTATATTGGTGATTTGTGTAACTTTTGTAGGCCAATACAATACGTTAGTAAAAATTTTCGTTATTGCGAAAGACCTGAAAACGTTCACTCATTTCCATGGAACGATAATCGTTACTTATGATCGTATTTGCGATAGTTTTTTCTTCGCTATTTCTTTGCTATTGCGTTCGTATCTATTGCGAACGACGTCTTATTTAATGTAAACGATTTGTGAACGTTTTGCGAACGAGCAATGATAAAAATAGGTCCAGGTCTTATAAAGCGATCAACGATTATCGTTTAGATTAAAACGATTTAACCATAATCTGAACGATAATTGTCCGGTGGAATAGGGCTCTAATGCATACACAATCTAGGTTTTCTTTTTTAGCACAATAACTGCATCACCTGCCAAACGGACCGCAGGACAGATCTTGGATTAAAAGCAGCTATCAGAAGGTACAAGTGGTTTGGGGGGGGGGGGTCAGATTGTGGGTACAGATTTAAATATTTCTAGAATACCAGCCCTATCTTCTGGGTGCCTTCCTTAGTCAGGCCTCTTCACACTGACCTGTCTGGCACAGGTAACCTCGCCAGAATTACTACGCCCACCACTGGGCACACAAGCTCTCACCATGCCCTCTTATGTGGACCTTACCATCATCCTTTCCATCATCAACCAATCACAGCTCAGCTTTCATTTTACTTTTTATTTCATTTTTATTTTTGGGATGCATCAAAAGAGGCATAAATGCTAAAGATGAGAACATAGTTTTGCCTCTTTATAAATCACTGGTCAGACCACACATGGAATACTGTGTACAGTTTTGGGCACCGGTATATAAGAAGGACACAGCTGAATTGGAGCGGGTGAAGAGGAGTTAAACAAAGGTCATTAAGGGAATGGGTGGGTTACAGTACCAGTACAGGTTATCAAGCTTGGGGTTATTTACACTAGAAAAAAGACATCTTAGGGGCGATCTGATCACAATGTACAAATATATGAATGGACAGTACAGAGATCTTTGTAGTGATCTTTTTACTCCTAGGTCTGTAACCATGACAAGGGGGCATCCTCTACGTCTAGAGGAAAGAAGATTTCACCATCAGCATCAACGCGGGTTCTTTACTGTACGAGCGGTAAGACTGTGGAACTCTCTGCCACATGATGTTGTCATGGCTGATTCATTAAATAAGTTAAAGGGAGGTCTGGATGCTTTTCTTGATAAATATAATATTACAAGTTATGGGCATTAGATTTCCGGTGATACGTTGATTCAGGGATTATTATGATTGCCATTAAAGTGGGAAAGGAATTTTCTCCCTGTGATGGGGCGATTGTCATCTGCCTCGTGGGGGTTTTTGCCTTCCCCTGGATTAATACAGTAAGGTTTCCCTAGGTTGAACCTGATGGACTCTTGTCTTCTTTCAACCTTAAATACTGTGTTACTATGTAACTAGAGTTCATTATTATTTGAAAGCTGAGCTGTGATTGGTTGCTGTGGAAACCGGGCAATTCTGTTGTAAGACTGCTTGAGAAATCTCCCCCTCTCTAATATTCAGTCTGTATAGAGCAGCACAATTTGCAACTGGGGAGGCTGCAGACTACCCCATATTACTTTATGAGCCAGATTAGAGAGCTAAAAGTGATCTGAATGGCGGCCAAATATAAAAGGTTACTGGCTGCTGTTTCTTGGAGAGGACAGGTTTTTTTTTATCACAGATGTACATGGCCGCCATTACTAATGTCATCTGTGTCCTGTACACATCAGTCTTATAAATCTCAGCTAGTTACATGACCAGTCTCCCTATTCTATCCCTCTCCGCTGTCCTGTGTGGTATGTACCAGTAATACCAGTAGATGTTCTGGGATGTACAGGAGAGCTGTGCCATCCATCAGGCGTCTGTGACAAAAAAAAATGGACAGAAAATTGCCCCTCAGAAAACTTGCTAGGTCCATGGTGTTTTTGCAAAATGCAGAATTCTGTAGGTATGGTATATTTCAGGTTTACTATTTATAAGCCTGGGGGTGGGAGGTGCATGCTTAGTATGTTTTCCTGGCAAAAAAGACAGGATATATTATCAGTAGCGATGAGCAAATTTACAGTAAAAACGAAGCAAAGTTTCCGAGGACTAGATTCAGCTTTCCCCAGCACCCGTGGAGAAGCGGCAGCCAGTTAAAAGGCAGCAGGCTGATAAGAGGGTTTCAGAGATAAGTAAGCCCTTTCCTTTGGTATTACTGTAAATTCACTCATCTCTATTCACCAGTCTGATTGGTAGGGTGCTCAAACATCAGCTGTTCAGTCCCATCCACACTACACAGTGAATGGGATAGGAAGCAGTTTGTCCCTATTCTCTGTACCACAACACTCCTGGCTGCTATCGGTGGCATTTAAATGCAGTTAAAATTCCATTCATGGTGGTGTAGTGGTGGGAACATACCTAACATGTTAGTTGTATCATTGATGCTTGGCAGCAGTAAGGGGAGACTCAGCCCCTCTGCTGCCACCAGCATTTGTGTCAGAAACTACAGGGCTATAATCCCTGCAGTTCCCGATCACCTGCTGTGTTTTGGAACTGCTGGGCAGGGATATACAGAGCAGGGTTAGTTGCCCCTTGTACTTGATATTCTTATATACAGAAGATGGGGTTAGGAGGCTGCCTGACACAATCGCGGTGTCTGGCAGCACTTCAGTGAGCTATATTACCATTACCGCTCACTCTGCTTCTAGCACAGTGAGTGGTGATGGCAACTGCAGAGGCTGCTGGACACTGCAATCTTGTTGGGCCCCCCTCTTTGTACTGCATATAAGAATACACACTAAATAAGGAATAAACCCTGCTCTGTATAACGCTCAGCAGCTCTAGAACACAGCAGGTGATCGGGAACCGCAGGCATTATAGCCCTGTAGTTCCCGACACAAATTGAGGGTTCGTGTCATCCCATACTGCTGCCAGGCCCTGGAAGTATGTTTGTAAATTTAATAAAAAAATACTTTTTTTTTTTTTTTACATAAAATTTTATTACACAGTAATATAACTTTATTAAAACGGCATATTAGCAAAGAAAAAAGTTTTTTCTTTAGGTCTCCGGAGTACCCCTTTAATGTAACTGATTTGACAATGTAATAGTCACTGTTACTGTTGTGTATTTATAGACATTAATTGGATTGCTTCCAAGATGATTTTTTGCATTTGTTGAATTTACAAGATTTTACTGCAGTGATTTTCTGTTTGTCGAGGGAAGATTGAACGTTGAAAGGCAGGTACAAAGGTCACTATAGGAAAACAATGCAAATTCTAAGCATGGCATGCAATTAAGGGAATCCTTTACTTAGCAAGTCAGGACAATGCTAAGCCCTACATTATCATTGCAAATGAAGGTTCACTGAAAGAAGTCACCTCCAGGCACTGATGTTGGCCTGGCATGCCAAGCAGCATCTACAACACGATGCAGTGAACTAGAGTGTGAAGAGATGTTCAGCACATACAGTAATACCCACTAACATAACTAAAAGGTTCTCTTTCTTAAAGGGGTACTCGGGAGATTTTTTTTTTGTAATACATTGCTTTTACAAAGTAACATAATGTAATTACATAACTTCATTAAAATAAATGTATACTTTTTTTCTTTATATGCCAACTTACATTGAGCGGAAGCAGTAAGGGGTGAGCAGTTCCTGGTCTCCTGTACTAATCAAGCCTTTCCTCACAGTGCTATACAGAGCAGCCCTCCCTCCAAGGTACTATTTATTCTAATAAGACACGAACGTTGGTGGCAGTCAAGCCCAGCTGTTGGGGAAAGGGCACAGCGAGTGTGACTCAAAGCCTGTCCTTGAATGGATACCAATCACAGTGCGCCTGGTTTAAAGTTCTTCCTTTGCTCCTTTCTTTTCTTCACCTGTCAGGTGTTTTGGCTATAGTTTGAAAATATCTCTGACATACGCCTCTACTGTAGACCATGACATATACAGTGGTACATTATACAGTAACATGCATCATTTATAGTCTCCAACCCTTCCATAAACATATATTGCATGGTATATGTCTTTATGACTTGGTTGCTTGTATAGGGAAGCACGGACAGTTACATTATCCAATATTAGAGATAAGCAAAATTACTGTAGAAGTGAAGCTTTGTTATCTCGCTGATCAGGTTGTCAGTCGTCTGCCTTTGAACTCTGTGCCGTTCTGCTCCAAGTGCCTGGAAAAGCTGGATCTAGTCCTGAAAAACTAGTTTCGCCAGACTGAACTAACTTTTTCCAGGCACCCAGATTAGCACAGAGTTATAAAGCAGCTGACTGATAAGCAGATTGTTGCGCTAATGAAGGGCTTTGCTTTGTTAAGGCTGCGTTTACACTACGTATATTTCAGTCAGTATATTTCAGTCAGTATTGCAACCAAAACCAGGAGTGGATTAAAAACACAGAAAGGCTCTGTCCACACAATGTTGAAATTATTTCAATATAACAGCTGTTGTTCTAAAATAACAGCAAATATTTGCCATTAAATGGCGGCCATCCACTCAATTTCAACATTGTGTGAACAGATCCTTTCTGTGTTTTTAATCCACTCCTGGTTTTGGTTGCAATACTGACTGAAATATACTGACTGAAATATACGTAGTGTGAACGCAGCCTCATACTGTAAATTTGGTAATCTCTATCTATTATATAAAAAAGGTATATTATGTAGATGCCAAAAGGGTAGATGGTATATATTGAGGACCACATTGACCCAATCTTTCCACTTACAAGCAAGGTTAGTACTGGCAGTGTGTCCTTGGCTTTGCTCCTAGGGATTTAAACTATACTTGCCAGCTCTCCTGAAATGTATGGGAGACATTTAAAAAAGGGGTAATCATTTGGGAAAAACTGGCAAATATCCAAGGTGCCACACATACTTAGCTTTGGCTATTTTTGTGCTTCTCCAAGCTCCATACTGCTGCTGACAATGTCCTGACACCCAGCGATCTCAGGACAATATAATAGAAGTGTAATATAATCTGATTTTAGAGCAAATCACAGCTTAAAAGATCTATGGATGAAAGAGAGGTAGCAAATCACAGCTTGAAAGATCTATGGATGAAAGAGAGGTAGCACCGTGATGATGGTGGTGCAGCAAATGCCGCAGAAAAATGAATGGAGCAGAAGGAGAAACTGTAAGTGCAGGTCACTGTGCAAACAAGAGCTTCCTATGCTTTACACTGGTAGTGAAAGATAGACTTAGCTGTTCTCTATATTCATTATTTTCTTTTCAGTAATACATATATGTTTGAGTAGGAGAGCACGGCCCTCCAGTGTAATGGGCTTAGGTATTGCTGTTATATAGGGCGACATAAAATTTAGTGTTATCTATTCTTCATCCTTTCTATTGCATTTCACTGGAACTGTGGCTAGTATTTCTATGCCAGCCAACATCACTGTGTAGTAGGTATCTTGTGGCTCTAGTTTAGGGACAGTCTGTAGTGAGTTCTTCTGCGAGTCAGTGATGGTATGTCAGGGATTACTATTATTTTTTTTATAAAGCGCCTTAATTCCAGAGCAATATACAAGCGATGGGATGTAACAAATAGGAACATTACAAGACCAAAAACACATAACATGAAGGTAAATGGTAGACTGATACATGGGGAAAGAGGACCCTGCATGTAATGACTTACTCTTGCATGAATGAGACTTATGTAAGAACTGACAAATCTAACCGTTACCACTCATGCTTGCCTATCCCATCCCCGTGCTTCCCACTGACCCTGGGTGCCACTGAAGACTGTTACTACAAGTGTGTCCTATATCAATGAGGGCAAAATTAAGTGCAATGCTGTGTCCTTTTTCAAAAGTTGGCAAGTATAAGTATAATTCGGGCCAATCATTTGCTCACACCATTAGGAGAAGGAGGCTTGCATTGAGTTTATGGCATTTGTTATAAATTTGCATCCAGTTTGCTGTCAATTTCTAACCTCTAAATACCAATAGTATACTGGTTATATTCTGATGAATTATAATTATTAAAGGGCACTGCACTCTTCACTAGGGATAACAGAGCATGTCACTCAAGGTGGAGCTTTACTCGACACACAGTCCATGTCAAATATTTATCAATATGATTCCTACACTGAGAATCATTTGTTTGCAGTAACAGTATTGTCCCACTGTTATATAGGGTGCTCTCTGGTCTCTAATGCCATCTTTTTTAGATGGTCTGACAGTGTGATGGTCAGCGTTGCTTTTCCTGTCATGTATTTAGAGACGTTAATTGGATTGCTTCCAAGATGCTTTTTCACGTTTGTCAAAGTTACAAGACTTCACTGCAATGGTTTGTGTCTGTGTAAATAGAAGATTGAAAGTTGAAAGACAGGTGCAAAGGTCACTGTAGCAGAGCAATGCAAATTATAAGCATGGTGTGTGATTAGGGGAATCACTTATTTTCAAGATTGTTAGGAAAATGGCAAAAAAACGCACAGTAAGGCTATGTTCACACTATGAACTGAAGAAAATGTCGGTCCGGCACTCCAAAAATAGGTTAAAAAGTTATATGCTTTATTAAATCATTTTAAAAAACAGCAGAGCAACCAGTGCTGTGTGGCCTGATAGACTGACGCGTTTCGCGCATGCGCGCTTAGTCATAATCTAGTAAATGATGTGCAAGTGTGAGTTTAAAATCAAGTTGAGGCCAATAGAAGTGTTCCCAATGCAGACATGTGCAGGTGGGATAAGTGCATGCAATTAGCGTTCCGACTATGTGTTTGCACTACTCGGGAGATCTAGCGGTTAATACACATTGCAATTTATTAAGCATAAAATGTACTCTGCGTGTAGTATCGCGATCTCCAACATGTGGAGGATAAGAAATAGACACAGCAATATGTGAAGGCATATATGTTATTTATAATATTTGCCGGCATGATCTGAGATGAGCTGAATGCCGTATATGCTAAGATTCAAGTAACGCATGTTGTGAATACTGTTGTATGCTCATCAAGCTGTGTGAAGCGTGGAATGTATACATGCAAGTATGTATAATGATGTTATGATTTCATCTATGCTACCCGTAAGTATATATGTTGCCAACCCAAATGGTTGATGACTATGGTAACATATGGATGTTTAAGTGTACAATTATTGTGGGGAACGAGAAGTTGAACAAATAGGTAAGTATATGGACAAAGTGGTTAGCATTTATGATATATAGTGCAGAGGTACACGGGTACATGAATATGTAAGAAAAAATATATAAGAAAAAATATGTATGTAAACTGCTCCAACATGAATCTTGACCCATTAACATAATTAGAAAGTGTGTATAATAAGTTTACGAAAAATAATCCATACTTAATCAATGTAAAACTGGGTCATAAGTAATATCTGCAAACTGATGTGCACGAACTGTAGATCAATTAATGTAGTGATAGAGGAGGTCATTTTTGTAATTAAGTCCATGTGGAATTCTTGTATCCAGCTTGAAAATGTACTCTGCTTCTTTATTGAAGAGTTGTTTCAATCTGTTACCTCCTCTTATGGATGCATTTATGAGTTTGATGCCATAGAAAAACAAATGGGAAATGTCCCTGTCATGTACATCTATGAAGTGCTTCGCCGCACCCGAACAACTGGAGTTGGTGTTTTTCCTTATGTCTGTGATATGTTCACTAATTCTTCTCTTCAGTTTTCGTGATGTGCAGCCGACATATTTTAGATCACACATTTCACATTCTATTATATAAACAATGTGATCTGTTTCACAGTTAATGAAATCTGTAATACTGTACTTTTTCGTATGATTGCTGTTAGTGTATTCTTTAGTATTTCTACAGTACTTGCACATGTTGCACCGTGGTCTATTACATTTGAAATTGCCTTTTGATTTGTCTCCTTTCATTGTAGTAGGTTTTAATATAGGTAAGGTGCTGGGGGATAAATCGTCCCGTAAGATGCGTCCTCTGCGTGCCACGCAACGTACTCCTCCATCTATTATTTCGCTTAGAACTGGATCTTGTCTCAGTATGTTTATATTACGCTGTATTATTTTAGTGATTTCTTTGTATTCCATGGAGAAGCGTGTTGAAAAAGTTATCGGTGTTTGTAATGTATCTTCCTTCTTTCGTTCTTTTTTTCTCAATAACTCCTCTCTATTCTTAGTCTGTACAATTTTTTCAGCTCTTTCTAGGTAGTGTTTTTTGTATCCTCTTTCTTCCATTCTTGCACAAGCCTCCTTAGATTGTTTGTGGTACATGTCGGGTTTGAAACAAGCTCTTCTTATTCGGGTGAGTTCACCCACTGGTATTGCCCTGACCGTATGCAGAGGATGGTTACTCTGGGCATGCAATATCGTGTTGCCCGCTGTGGGCTTACGGTAGAGGGATGTATGGACTATATTCGTATCTTCGTCTACTTCCAAGTGAATATCCAAAAAGGAGATACATGTTGGATGTGTAGTATGGGTAAATCTGAGGTTGTTATCGTTTTTGTTGCAATATTCCAGAAAGTTCATCATGGTGGAATCTCCCCCCTGCCATACGATGAGTACGTCATCAATAAAGCGGCCGTACCACCGTATGGCAGAGGAGAAAGGATTTGTACAGGAGAATATGTATTTCTCTTCCCACCATGCAACGAATAGCCCAGCTAAAGTGGGGGAGAATTTAGCCCCCATGGGGGCGCCCCTAATTTGTAGAAAAAATTCATTATTAAATGAAAAATAATTATGTTTCAAAAGGAAAGATGTTACCTCCAAAATGTATTCTCTCAATTCACAGCTATAATTGCTGTATCTATATAAGTGGTAAGCTAGAGCTTCTAAGGCTTGATTGTGGGGAATGGATGAATATAATGCCATTATGTCACAGCTGAGCCACTTGTTATTGCTGGACCATCCAAACCCTTCAAAAGCTCTCAAAACTGTACCACTATCTTGGAGATAGCCAGGTACCCGCTGGACTAAGGGTTGCAATAAATTGTCCACCCATTCACATAATTTCTCTCCCAAGGAGCCTACCCCTGAGATAATGGGGCGAAGGGGGGGAGGAAAGATCTCCTTGTGCACCTTGGGGAGTCCATAGAAGGTAGCGACCCTGGGGTACTCCGGGACGAGGCCTGCCACGTCTCTGTCGCGGAGTATGCCCAGGGCCACACCCTCTTCCACCACTGTGCACAAGGAGGTCTGCTAGGGAACGTGAAGCCATACGAGACTTAAAAAATGATAACCAACTCATTATCAAAATGGCTGATAAGGGGGGGAAAATAGTGATTTTGGATAGGGATCTGTATATTAAGTTGGCATATGACATACTACATGATGGTGACACCTATCGTAAACTCACAAGTGATCCCACCCAACCATTCAAGACCTGCACATGTCTGCATTGGGAACACTTCTATTGGCCTCAACTTGATTTTAAACTTACACTTGCACATCATTTACTAGATTATGACTAAGCGAGCATGCGCGAAACGCGTCTATCTATCAGGCCACACAGCACTGGTCGCTCTGCTGTTTTTTAAAATGATTTAATAAAGCATAAAACTTTTTAACTTATTTTTGGAGTGCCGGACCGACATTTTCTTCAGTTCAACTTGTTTGCCAACGGCCACCGCCCGGAACCGTGCACCCTCTTGAATGCATTGAAATCCTGCCAACATAATATAGAGGTGAGCTGACTTCCATTTTGACTTTCATTGTTTATGTTCACACTATGTATCTGTACGGCTGTATTGCAGGCTGTAAATCATCGGCCGTATTTTTCTGGTTCATGCGTACGCTGGAAAATAAATAATAAAAAAAAACGCATAGGGTCCCTCCTATTTTTATAACCAGCCGGGTTAAAAACCAAGCGACAGCAGCCTGGTAACACCAGGGTGGGAAGAGCCATTGGTTTAGGCCCTCCCCAGACTAAATCTTACCAGCCTGCTGCCGCCCCAGTCCAGGAGCGCCAATTTTGACGCCTCGGGACCACTGGCACCTGGCTCTTCCCAGTACCCCTGGTGGCATTGGGTACTGGGGTAATAATGGGGGGTTAGTGTTAGCCATTTTATACCGGCTAACACTAGGCCCCGACTTAGTAATGGATTCCGTCTATTAGACGGCTTCCACTACTAAGTCTATAAAGTAAAGAAATAAAGACAAGACACAAGTGAAAATTTTTTTTTTTTAAATAAAAACACCCCCACACCCCTCATTGACCATTTTATAAAAAAAAACACCAAACAACCGCTGGTCATCGACGTAGTCCACTGAATCCGACGTAATCCACAGGATACCAATATCTGAAAAACAAAAAGGGAGAAACACACAAAAAACGCACAAACAGGAGCACAACACCCATCATTGTGAGCGGTGTTGTGCACCTTACAGTATGCAGCATCTTTACAGATCGCTGCTTACAGTCTGGCCCCCAAGGGGTTAAGGGAAGGATGTATTGCATCCCCCTTAACCCCTTGGGGGCTAGACTTATGTCAGACTGCACCCATCCCAGCAAGGAAGGGGTTAAGTGACCCCCCTTCCTTACTGGGATGGGTGCAGTGCTGGGGAGGGGGTGGGGAGAGCTTTATACTCACCCCGATGTGCCCTCTTCGCTGGTCCGAAGCACAATGAAGTGACTGTACTGCGGACCGGCTCTTTATATGTGCGCTCAGCCGATCAGCCAAACAGCTGAGCGCACATATAATTCAAAATGTTTCTTCTAATAATGCTATTGTGATAACATAATTAGAAGAAACATTTGATGTTTTAATTAAAGTAAAGTGTTGATTAGTACAGAATGCTCTATTTACCGGGAATATGAATTAACGGCTTAATGGAGCTTCCTGTACTAATTAATATTTAATTAATAAAACACATTTTTTTGTAATTAAATCAGTTTCGTTGTTCAATAATTTAATTCAAGCGAATCTATCATTGTGCAATTAAATATACTGTCAAAAATAAATATATATATATATATATATATATATATAAATATACATTTATTTATATATATATATATATATATATATTTATTTATATTTATTTTAACAGTATATTTAATTGCACAATGATGGATTCGTTTAAATTTAATTATTGAACAACGAAAGGGACTTTATTACAACGAAAATGTTTTATTAATTAAATATATTAACCATGAGAGGCATCGGCATTACTGCAGAGGATCGCAAACCCCAGTAATAGCGATTCATGTAAACTGTTTCCCTGCTTTCCCAGATGCATTCCAGAGGTGTTTGCATCACTTTCTAAAGATTTTATTTGTTATTTTTAGTTGAACCAGATTTCCAAGTAAATGACCGTATGTTTTCAGCCGCATGTCTATTTTTTCCCACCACTGTAGTTTCAGCCGCACATTTCCAGCCGCGTAAAAAATACAGCCGCACAGATACATAGTGTGAACATAGCCTAATGATGTACAGGGTGGGCTGTTGTTAGGACTGGGCGATTATGGCCTAAATCAGCATCACCATTAACTGAACATATAACCTTGATTTTTACTGCACCCTTGTATAAACCACACCCCTTTTGCAAGCCACACCCATTTGGACATGCCAAACTTCAGAATTTTTGTTTATTGTTTTCTTGGTTAATTGCACTAAAGGTGATGCTTTAAATGAATGATTCTTATAATAGACTGCATATATCTCTCTTTTACAAAAAACAGACATTCAGTTATAAAAAAAATGATGGTGTCTTGTAATAAAAAAAATATATAGCGCCAACAATTTTCACAGCACTTTAATATTCTGGGGATATATACATAGAATATTAGGCATTATACATAAGATGCACATCGCATCCAGATTCCTCTCCTGCCCAGCACTGATCTCACTGAGAGAAGACAATTCACCCAGCAGTCAGGCACAGTGCTGAATCAGCACTGTGCCCAGACCTTAGGTCCTGGAAGTAGACTAGGCAGCACAGGCGACAGGTCCTGATAACAGTACCTCCACTGAACTGTGGTGAATGTTCTTTGCTGTGTGATCAACTTCCACGACCTGCCAAGCTGCCTGTGCATGTAAAAAACTAACCAAATAAACCTACCTGCAGAAGATCAGGTTGATTAAATGAGGCCATATTTGGTTTCAGTTCTTTCACGATTAATCGCCCAGCCCTATAGACACATATATAGTTTATGAACTGCTTGTTACCACAGCAACTATATTAAAGTCAAGTCTTAGCTTTGACCAGGGAATCCAAAACCATAACTCCATAACCATAAAATTTCTTTTTTTTTTCTTTTTTTTTTTTTTTTAGCCTTTCAAATGCACACTCTATTTTGTGTTTTTTAACCCCTAGACGACCCTGGACGTAGGGTTACGTCATGGAAGTCTGTCCCCAGACGACCCTGGACGTAACCTTACGTCATGGGTGTTATTCCCGCTATGAAGCGCGCTCCGGAGCGGAGCGCGCTTCATAGCAGGTGGGGGCCGGCTGCAGTGAGCAGCCGGGACCTCACCGGTAATGACACGCTGCAGCGATCGCGCTGCCGCGTGTCATTAACCCCTTAAACGCCGCGATCACGGCACGACTGCGGCGTTTAAGTGTAAGTGACAGGGGGAGTCCCCTGTCACTTACCGATCGGGACCCCCGCAGTGTGACTACGGGGGTCCCGATCGTTGAAACGGACTGCCGGAGGTCTCTTACCTGCCTCCGTGCGGTCCGATCGGCGATCTGCTACACTGAGCCTGCACAGGCAGGCTCAATGAGCAGATCGCCGATAACACTGATCAATGCTATGCCTATGGCATAGCATTCATCAGTGTAGAAATCAAAGTACTGTATGTAAAAGTCCCCCAAAGGGACTTTAAAGGTGTAAAAAAAAAAAAGTTCAAAACACTAACACACTACCCCGAAACCCCTCCCCCAATAAAAGTCTAAATCACCCCCCTTTCCCATTATATAAATAAAACATATAAAAATGAATAAATAGATAAACATATAATATACCATAGCGTGCGTAATTGTCCGATCTATTAAAATATAACAAGCGTCATTGCGACCGGTAAACGGCGTACACGAAAAGAGGGGAAAAAGTGCACAGATTACCGATTTTATGTTACATTATATATTAAAAAAAATCAATAAAAAGTGATCAAAACGTCCGATCTTCACAAATATGGTATTAATAAAAACTAGAGATCATGGCGGAAAAAATGACACCCCATACAGCCCCATAGGTGAAAAAATAAAACCGTTATAAGCGTCACAATAGGCCCATTTTATTAATATTTAATTGCCAAAAAAAAGGATTTCATAAAAAAAAATATATATAACATTAGAGAATCTGTGTAACCTGCATATGGTTGTGTTCGGACTGACCTATAGAATAATAGTGTCATGTCGCTGTTACCATATAGTGCATTACGTAGACACAGGAACCCCCCAAACGTTACCATATTGCATTCTTATTTACGATTTCACCTATTTATATCTTCATAAATAATATATTTGGAATTCCATCATACATGTTATGGTAAAATGAATGACGCCATTACAAAGTACAACTATTCCTGTAAAAAACAAGCACTTACATGGCTTGTAGATAGAAAACTGAGAGTGCTAGAGCTCTTAGAAGGGGAGGAGGGAAAAACGAAAGCACTAAGATCAAAATTTGCGCGGTCCACTGGGTCATTTTGGGCCTGGTCCTCAAAGGGTTAATATTGTCCTGGTACATAACCTATTTATGATTTAACTTTAGTTTAGACACATGACCAAACAATTTCCTTCGCCTTTTTCAATCTGCTCCACATGAAAAACATCCTAATAGTATGTGTGCAACTAGCCCAAGAATTGTGGGTTTATCCCCCAATTGGAGGTCCTCCTCCTCTACTTGGACTTCCACATCCTCTTTCAAAATTATCACTTCATTAAATTTTTTTTCCTTTTCTTTTGATATTGTTGTTTTTCTTCCTTTTTCAGCCCTCTAACCCTTCCTACACCCAATTTACAGACATTTTAGGCCCATAACTTTAAAAATGGTTTTGGTCTATGTCTTCTAACTGAAGTATGACAGGGTCCTCAATACCTATGCACCAGTCTTCCATTCACTTTGTTCATGTAACATGTTTTGATTTTGTAATGTTCTGTTTGTCACCCCCTACCACTTGAATAGTGCTCTGAAATCAATGATAATAATTTTACCTAAAAAAAAAAAAAAGACTACACACCCTTTTGAATCCACGTGCAAATTGAGCATGTCAGTGGTATACCTCCCAGCAGGACAAATCTCCCAGTGGCAGCACATTTCTCCATACAGTTGAAGAGCTGTGGGTTACTGTCTTAAAGGAACATTAGAGTATTTTTCTACCGTGTTAGCCATATAAATCAGTAGAATAGAGAAGAGATCAGACGATACCTTTTGGAGGCTAACTGAGTATATTTGATTGTAAGCTTTGAGAGTCTAGCCCCCTTCATCAGACATGATGTTATACAAGAAGGGAAAGGGAATATAAACTTATGAAATTTCAAACTTTGCCACATGGGCTTGATATTCATCTCATCTTCACTTTGGCCTATGTGTGACCTGTTCTAGCTGTGACGGCCATTAATTACCATTTGATAGCAAACAGATCCTCTTGTCATGCCTCACAAGGTTTAGTTTATTGACCTGTTGGAAATAGCAGACCCTTCTCTGTCTATATTGCATTTTATTTTTAAAGTTTCTAAAATCATTTGAAAAAGGACACAGACAGATTTATCTGACAGATATCTGACAAATTAATGAAGCTGAAGCCAGGAATGGATTTGAAAACAGAAGAAATCTCAATCTTTCCTTTATGACATGTTCTCTGGTTATAGTGTGTTTCTGACTTAGGCTTTAAAGGGGTAGTGTGGCGCTAAACATTTATTCACAAAATAACACACATTACAAAGTTATACAACTTTGTAATGTATGTTATGTATGTGAATGGCCCCCGTCCCCGTGTTTCCCCCCACCCATGCTAGACCCGAAAGTGTGGTGCATTATACTCACCGCATCTCATGTCGACCCCCGTCCGGCATAACACACCTTACAAAGTTGTATAACATGTTATTTTGTGAATAATTGTTTAGCGCCGGGCAGGGGGAGAAGCTGGGGGTGCAAGGGGAGAGGCTGGAGGGTGAAAAGCTGGGGGGCAGGGAAGAAGTGGAGAGAAGTAGGGAGAACAACTGGTGGGTGCAAGGGGAGAGGCTGGAGGGTGAAAAGCTGGGGGGCAGGGGAGAAGTAGGGAGAACAACTGGTGGGTGCAGGGGGAGAGGCTGGGAGGCGGGAGCAGCTGGGGGGTGCAAGGGGATTGGCCGGGGGGCAGGGGAGAAGCTGAGGGATGCAAGGGGGAGCAAAGGCAGGCTGGGCAGCACCCCCTTCCCCCCAATGCAGCTTCGGAGCCGGGCTGAGCTTCCGGCACACACAGCCTGTATCAGACCGGAAGCTCACAGCTGCAGCCCCGCGGTCCCTGACTTCCCTCCTGCTTGTCGGCACGCACATGTGACGTCATCACCAAGCAGGAGAGAAGTCCGAGACCGCGGGGCTGCAGCTGTGAGCTTCCGGCCTGATACAGGCTGTGTGTGCCTGAAGCTCAGCCCGGCCCTGAAGCTGCACCCCGGCGGACCCATCAAGAGAGGCTGGGCAGTAGCATGGATTCCCTCATTGAGCGGTACCTGAGAGCACATCTTCAGTGACGTCACCCGTCACTCGTGCATTGGATGTGTGCGCCGCGGTCGTACGCTGCGGCGCACGCATCCAATGCACGGATGACGTCACTGAAGCTGCGCCCTCAGGTACCGCTCACTGAGATAAGCCAATCCGAGGTGCGGTCAGAGGCCGCGGCTGCTGACAATCTGGCGCTGGCGGGTGGCGGCAACAAATAACACTCTTGGGGCTAGGCAGAATTCATTCGGGGCTTAGGCCCCGAATGATTATGCCTAGCGGCACCACTGCTACAACATAATGGCAGTAAACCCATCCCATTCAGTTTAAAGTGTAACTGTGATTCAAATGTCACTTTTAATAAATCAATAAGAATGGATAGTACAAGTGATTATAAGAAACTCTGTAATAGGTTTTATTAAGCAAAACAGTTTCCTTCTGTACTCCAAAAGCTGTTTTGCAGCCTCCCCCCTTACTGCAGAAAAGAAGGATTTCTGTGTCCATTATGGTGTATGTAGGGGGGAGGGGGGATGAGTGAGCATGGAGAGGAGAGGAGAAAAGGTGGCTGCTGGAGAGGATGATGGCAGAGGGATGCTTAGCGTCCCTCCAGTGCCCTGTGTCCCTCAATGTCCCTCTGCCATCATCCTCTCCAGCAGCCACAACCCGCACAGCTCTGGGAGTCGGGTCGTGACATCACCATTTTATCCAGGAAGTGAAGCCTTGAAGCAGTAGTAAGTGCAGGGAAAAAAGCACTTTGGGGGAGATTTATCAAACTGGTGTCAAGTAGAAGTAGCTCAGTTGCCCCTAGCAACCAATTAGATTCCAC
This sequence comes from Dendropsophus ebraccatus, assembly GCF_027789765.1. Classification (NCBI taxonomy): domain Eukaryota; kingdom Metazoa; phylum Chordata; class Amphibia; order Anura; family Hylidae; genus Dendropsophus; species Dendropsophus ebraccatus. Next base: position 55,786,573 of record NC_091462.1, read on the forward strand.
TTTTCATTCCTCACAGATTCTTTGAAAAATGAAAGGTGGAATTGGTTGCTAGGGGCAACTAAGACAATTCTACTTTACACCAGTTTGATAAATCTCCCCCTTTATGTGCATTTCCTGTAATAAGTGTATATTGGTACTTAGTATGACTTTTTGGGGCAATACAATACTTCTCCTTTAATAAAAACTATTAGAGAGTTTCTTAAAATCGCTCGTACTATTGAGTTCTGCAAAAAAATTTACGGTTACACTTTAATGGTCTGAATTTTCATCTATGTTCATGCCATTTCCTACACATATACATTTATTTTGCAACAGACCACGCTTTTGAGTCATGTTAAATAAACAGGTACATGCAGGAAATGGACTGATAAACGTGAACTGAGCTGTTTTTTTGGAGAGATTTTTTGAAGGAAATCTATGGACAGTTTAGGGTATGCTAACCTGATTATAGATCCTTGCAGTGCACTGTTTTTATAAGATATATATTTTTGAGAACGTTGCTGTTTAGACCTTGGTACCCTGAAATGGCCACCCGTCTGCTCCTCTTACCACTGCCGTAGTCAATACACAGGCCTCTGCTCTGTAGCCATGCCCTAACATGCTGCTAGAAACATCTAACCTGTTGATATGTCCCCGATAGCACATGGGGCTCTGAGGATGAAGGTCTGAGGATGAAGGTAAGTTTCTAACTTTATCCTTAACGTGGTTTTTGTGACATTTACAATTTATCTCCTATACTAATAAGGTGTTTTGGTGCACTGGAAATAGAACTAGTGCCCCAGTGCACCCATCTGCCCTGGCCAGCTTGCCCCTCCTATTGAATACCAGCAGAGCTGGAGGGCAGGTCGGCCAGGGCTGGATCATAGCACTAGGGGCGGTAGTTCACCACAATGCCTCATAAGCACAAGAGATAAAATGCTAATATATAAATGTCACAGAGGATTAAGGGAAGAAAGCCACCTTCATCCTCAGCACCCTGTGCGCTATAGGGAGATGCTTCTAACCTGCTGAAAGTTTCCCTTTAGGGTAGCTTTATACGTAGCTAACCGCAGCGGATCAGTGGGCCTTGCACTGATTAGCTTAGCGGGACATATGAGAGCCAAGAATCTCAGCTGCAGTTAAAGAGTGGACCAAGTATGCTTTGGGCAGCGGCTAGTTAAGGGGGCTGTGATTTACAAGTATGTAACCCCTTTCAAACTCACAGTAGAGAGAATCATAGCAGATTTCACTGCCAAACTTACAGCGTGAAATTCGCTGTGAGTCGCTTTGTCTGAAGCTACCCTTAAAGTGACACTGTCACCCCCTTTTTGCATTCTGACTCCTCTACACAGGTGTAAAGGGTAAATTTAGCTGTTTTTATACCTTATTTTACATCATACGTTATGGTGCTTGTTCAAGTAAAAAGTGATCTTTTATCAACTGCAGATTGTGCTAAGTGGGCGGGGCTTCGTGGCAACTGTGCCACTTAGCCTCGCCCACCGCACCACAGTATACCCACCCTCCCCCGTTACATCATTGGCGCTTAGGCCAGCCTGTTCAGATGGTCGATGAGGGGGTGGGGCCTATGTGCCAATGACATCACAGAGGGGGCGGGTCTACGGTGGCACTGTGGGCGGGGCTAAGTGGCGCCGTTGCTGTGACCCCCGCCCACTTAGCACAATCTGCAGATTTTAAAAGATCACTTTTTACTTGAACAAGCACCATGTCGTATGATATAAAATAGGTTTGAAAACCGCTAAATTTACCCACATCTATGAAAAGAAGTCAGAATGCAAAAGGGAGTGACAGTGTCACTTTAAGCTTTATTCCTACATAGTATTTTAACACTTATCGTGATGCACATCATGAAAATAGGTGGTAAAGTTTGTCCCACTGGAGGATAAGCCGTAGTTCACACCACGAACTGCATTTTTTTTTTTTTTTTTTTTAGCACACATTTTAAATATGGTAAAAGACAAACTGTTACAGAAAGGGCTATATAATTTTAAAAATAAACCTGAGTAATAAATGCTTGTGGCCGGAACACCCCTTTACTAGGAAATCTTTTCAGTTTTTGGAGTCACTGTACAAATAATTTTTACTCAAAACAGATGTTTGGTCTGTGTTTTATGTTTCCAGAACTGTATTTGCTGACACTTTTTATGTTTAGTCTAGTATACTAAAAGATTTTTTTTCAATTTTATTTCGTATTATTCTGAAATAATGTAATATTTCCCGTAAATGTTATAATGATGCGAAATGGATCCAACTGAATAGATGGAAAGTCCCTAAGGTATGTGTCCATATACTTTTAACATTCTTCTTTCGTACAGTCATTGCTTTAATAATCTACAACATCTGCTCTGCCCAGTGCAGTTTTAGCATTTATGGCTATACTGTACATTTTAAATTCACAACAAACATACATGCTTGGGTGTATCAGCAAAACATATAACCCTTAATATCTGCAGAATCTCATTGTTTACAAATGTTAACAGTGATTGTACATAGAGGGGTAATAGGGCGAAGTCTCAGGTCAATGCATTACATAGAGAGACCTTTATTTACATTGAAACTGTTTAATGTTAAAGTGCTTCTGGCCCTATTCACTTAGCAGTGCAGGTCCTGAGAATGGATGAGCACTAGTTCAGTACTTGGTGTAACCCCCTTCCTTGCTTTGCTGATGTATGTGAACAGTTCTGCCTCCTGTACTTTCCCCCTCCTATTAGTCTGGAGCCTAGTGTTCAGCAGATGCTTCGTGTAACTCCTTGCTTGTTGTGTGGTTTTAACTTCCCTTTAGGGTGGGTTCACATATCATGGATCTGCAGCAGATTTCACACCACAAGTTCGCTGCGAAATTTGCTGCAAATCCCTTAATGTCATTCTCAATAAGATTACATACTCGCAGCGGAATTTTCATCCCACTCGAGTATGTAAAGGCCGACCCCCTTAACCTGCGATGGCCTGGTGTATACATTACCAGTCCATGCTCCGGCCTGCTTCAGGGGCTCACAGCATCCTGACGCCCCACTCAGCCAATGAGTGTGCTGCCCTGCCGCAGCCACTGATTGGCTGAGTGGGATGTCAGGATGCCGGGAGTCCCCAAAGCAAGCTGGACCGTGGACTGGTAATGTATACACCAGGCTGCCACATGTTAAGAAGTAGGTATTTACATATTAGAGAAGGATGAAAATTCTGCTGCGAGTATATAATCCTATTTCAGAATGACAGTAAGAGATTTGCAGCGGATCTCACTGTGAAGTCGCAGAGTAAGGCTGGGTTCACACTATGTATATTTGAGGCTGTATTTGGTCCTCATGTCAGGTCCTCATAGCAACCAAAACCAGGAGTGGATTGAAAACACAGAAAGGATCTGTTCACACAATGTTGAAATTGAGTGGATGGCCGCCATATAACAGTAAATAACGGCCATTATTTCAATACCACAGCCGTTGTTTTAAAATAACAGCAAATATTTGCCATTAAATGATGGCCATCCACTCAATTACAACATTATGTGAACAGAGCCTTTCTGTGTTTTCAATCCACTCCTGGTTTTGGTTGCTATACAGCCTCACAAATACAGCCTCAAATATACATAGTGTGAACCCAGCCTAAAATCAGATGCGGATCTGTTACGTGTGAACCCACCCTTATACTCACAAAGCATCTTGCAAAACCAGTGCATCAGTAACCCCTTCTTTCTCACATGCCATCTCTAGTGCTGCACTGTATAAATCACCAGTCCTGTGCACTTTCACTAGCACTGTGTCACAGCGCAATAGAGAACAGTATGTCCTTTCTTTTTTTTTTTTATAACTGTAATTTTTATTGAAAAGATTTTTCATATTTTTAGCAAAGACATAACAAAGGAGTACATGACACATATAGAATAATGTACAAAACAAAAGAATAATGGGGTATCAGCAGTATAAAACATATCAGGCACGGGTAAAAAGCAGCATTGGTGACAGCTAGCTCTTACATAATCATAGTGGCACAGCGTATTCCTACAAATAAATGTAATATAGGATAATAACGCAGCAGCTGTCAGCAGATGAGGAATTACTTCCACTCATGACCTAGGTATGGGGTTGTAACCGTACTACATCCCAATAATGAAACCCTTTGACAAACAGACAACACAGACAGACTAAAACAGGACTCAACACAAAGGAGGTGGGGGCAGGGAAGGAAAGGAGGGAAGGTGGGGGAGATGGGGAAACTAGGGTCTGCTGCCAGAAGAGGAAGTCATATCAAAGGAATCCCATGGAATCCATATGGACTCAAACTTATCAATGGTATTATTAAGGGAAGCAGTAAGCTTTTCCAGGGAGCACAACTCCCGAAATTCTGGCGAGCAGACAGGGCCGGGAAGGAGGGGACGTCTGCTTCCAAGCACAAGCAATCAAGGACTTGGCCGCCGTTAGGATAGTGAGTAATAACTTTGTCTGTTTTTTTCGGAGGGTCTTGGGGAACAAATTCAACAGACAAATTCCTGGGTCCCTATTAATGGTAGTGCCCAAGACTGTCGAGGCCAACCTGCAAACCTCCACCCAAAATGGACGGATAAGGGGGCAGTCCCAAAATATATGGAGGAGCGACCCCACACTACCTGCGCACCTCTAACAAAGTGAAGGGATAGCATTATTTAGCTTATGGAGGAGTTCCGGTGTATGGTACCATAGCATTAACAGCTTGTAGTGGGAATATGTCCTTTCTTGTGCTATGATTGTACATGAAACTAAGGTGGAAGCACATGGGTACTACTGGAAAGCAACCGAGCTCTGTTCTGGCTCCTTAACATGGAGTGAATGAATAAAAGCTTTGGACTCTCTATTGTCTTCTGCTGCAAGAGGGTACTTGGTCACTCCAAAGGTTTGGTCATGGCATGGGTAGTGTATCAGGTAGCGTTTATGCGTGGCACAAGGGAATCAGGCAAATAGGTGTAATCAGCAGTCCAGGTCAAGCATTGGAGAGGCAATAGAGTACACAGGAGTTAGGTAAAAATGGAGTCACCAAAAGGCAAAAGGGTTGAGGCAGGTGCCACAGATTTATGGCCAGTAATCCAGATCAGGGACAAAAGAGTCCCTTAGCATAGTACCTTTTTGTAATTTGTGCAGTGGATTATGTACAATCTCAGGTCTCCTACTGTAATGAAGAGTCAAACAGGAGCTGTTTGTGGCACACTTTGGCACAGCTCACCCCTCCTTCCTCCTCCCTCTTCTTTATGAATAATCATTGCTGCCCGGCCTCCTGTTCACTCAGCTGTCAGCCAGTGTTTCTGATTGCAGATCAGTCCTCTGTAGGCAGTTTATGTCTGAATGAAACACTCAGTTGAATCTCTGAGCCCAAATGTGTTGGAAGCTGTGGTCTAGGGGTAACCCACCGTTGGAGAGACCTGCCAGTAGTTCATTCTTTGGTTCAAATCCCCTGATGGAAATGAAATATAGGTCTTTATTTTTTCTCATTACTGTATGGTTTTTGAGGCTATGTTCCCACACAGTATTTTTGATCAGTGTTTTGGGCAGTATTTTGCAACCACACAGTACAATGCAATAATGAGAAAAAAATAAAGACCTATATTTAATTTCCATCAGAGTATTTGAACCAAGGAATAAATTGCTTGCAGGTCTCTAGACAGGTGAGTTACCCCTAGACCACAGCTCCAACACATTGGGGCTTAAAGATTAAACTATATCTGAGTGTTTCTTTCAGATGTAAACTGCCAGAGGACTGATCTGCAATCAAGGGCACTGGCGGACAGCTGAGCAAGCATGTGGTGGACAGCACTGATTACTCATGAAGAAAAGAGAGGAGGAAGGAGTGGTAAGGCGTGCAAGAGTGTGGCACCAACAATTCCTGTTTAACTCTCCATTACAGTAGGAGACCAGAAATGTACATAATCCACTGCACGGACAAATTACCAAAAGGCACCATTCTCACAAGGAGACTGCCAACTACAGAAACTGCCAGGACCTTAGAGAGGGCCCAAGAGCTGATTCCCTTTAAAGCAATGCTATTATTCCCCCCCCCCCCTCCCCACCACAATGTCTATGCCTTCCGCCACCCTCATTGTTCCTCAGTCCATTGCTGTCCAGCATGCCCCCTCCTATTTTTTTAGTTCATTATTTTTCTTTTACCATTGTCACATATCTATTTTGGTCACTTGATGAGCAATACAAAAAACATACCAAAGAGTCTTTTCACATCTGCTTTGTGATGCATCTATTGAACAACAGGCACTACAGTTGCCCAACAGATCCCAATTACTTACAGTATAGTTTGTCAGGTTCTGCTAACGTTTCATTAATTTTTAACAGTAGAATAGCGCTTCATGTTGTTCTTTATTTTTCTGTCAAATTTAACAATCTGCAACTAACTCTGGAACAGATGCCTTAGGTGAATGTACAGTATCTTTGTGAAACTTGTAAGTCTTTTAGAAGGAGGCATGCATTTTAGAGATAATATTTTTTTTCTTGATTTCTTTCAAACCTGATTTAGACAAATCAGGCCCATATGTTCCTGCTGGATCTGTCTGTCAGACTCCATATGACTCATTCAATGTGTTACATTTAAAGGAAAATTGTTTGCTCGTCATGGCTGCTGATAATGACAAGTAATATATGTAACTGACAGAGAAGGAGCACAGTTTTATCTGTGCTGGAGACAAGCACTTTTTGAACCATTTTTCTGCTTTGTTGCGTGCAAAACCCTGCGCAGAAAGGTCAAGTGAAATACTCCCTGTGGTTTCTGGCTGTTCCGGCAGCTTCTTAGTTGCAAGCTCCATGGGAGTTGGAGAGCAGTATTTTAATGACACTCAGGACATGAAGAATAGATGCATTAAAACAAATAGAATAGCCTGAAGCTCTCATATACACCCATGTAATAGCTGATATTAATGACACTTTATCTTTGTGAGCTATGGTGCATATTATCTTAATCGTAGGACGGCCTCAGTAGGGTTGTAAATTACGATTAATCTGAATTTTGTGCTAACTAAGGTCCAAATGAGTTCCTTTCCAGTGAATCCCTGATGACTTGGAACTAAATGATGGTAGATGGTGTTTCTAAATATTTGATTAAATAATTTTGTCTGCCATTGCAAATCTTGTTAAGGACACAGCAATCTTTTTAACCTTAGGAGGATGCTAAAATTTGGGCAGCATGCTAATCCTTGCCATATTTTAGCTGTATGGAGCTCTTCACTCCACTACCCTTGTGAAGTATAAAATGCATCTGTAAGGTTATATTAGCAATGGAGACTGAGAGCCCTATTACTTGGCCGATAATTGTTTGGTGTAATAGGTCATGTTAAAAGGCAACTATCACATCGGCTGTTCGTTGTCTTTAAGCATGAACTATCAAAACGATCATGTGCAATAGGATCGACTGCCGCAGACCGCTGCTCTCTTGATTTGACCGAATTTAACCCCTAGACAACCCTGGACGTACAGTTACGTCATGAGTGTCTGTCACCAGACGACCCTGGACTTAACTGTTCGTCCTGGGTCTCTAAGGAACTATGAAGAGCGCACCGATGCGTGCTTCATAGCAGGTGGGGGCCCTCACCGTTAATGACAGGCTGAAGCTATCGCGCTGCAGCCTGTCATTAACACCCTAAACGTTGCAATCATGGCGTTTAAGTGTAAGTGACAGGAGATCCCCGCAACTAGACACCAAGGATAGGGGGAAATCATACGTTTAAATGCAGCTGTCAGTTTTGACAGCTGCATTTAAATGTATAATTAGCGGGCGCGGTGTTCGGACCATGCCCACTAATAGCTGCGGTCCCGGGCTCCACATAGCTCTCGCGATCACGGCGGTTTAGAGTGGGCTCTTCATGCGACCCCTCTCTGAACGTCCCCACCCGCATCAGGACGTACAGTTACGTGCTGATGCGGGAATGGGTTAATGGGGTACTCCGGGATGGGGGCTTTTTTTTTATATGGCCAGGGAGGAGGTGGCTGAGGGCAACTACGTCCACTCATCTCCCTGGTTCCAGCGGCAGGTCCTGTATAGCGGCGCTCCGGTCCCCGCTGCCGCCTGCTTCCTGGTGTCTGACGCTTCACGTCCGCTCAGCCAGTCAGTAACAGAGGCGGGATCTGTTACAGACAGGCTGAGCGGACTTGAAATGTCATGTTTCAAGCCCGCGTCAGACGCCAGGAAGCGGCCGGGCAGCAGGGACCGGAGCGCCGCTATACGGGACCCGCCCCTGGAACCGGGGAGGTGACTGGACGTCGTTGCCCTCAGCCACCTCCTCCCCGGCCATATAAAAAAAAAAAGTCCCCAGGCCGGAGTACCCCTTTAATGACCATCAATACACTTTTTATGGCGGTCATTCAGAGCACTTAATCTTGGCTGCCACAGAGCCCCCAATGTATCTACCATGGTGACACCTCTGTTTTTGGTAGATTAACCCTTTACATTCTGCGGTCATTACCAATGCAGATAGGACTAAATCGCAGGCAAGGGTCTTATGAATGCCCCAGACCTGCCAGGTACTCAGGCATCCATGGCCATGTCTGCAGCACAACCAGGTACAGAGCCTGCCAGTGTTACACTAGATCTAATGATCATTGTAAAAGTCCCCTTGTTGGACAAAAAAGAAGTTAAAAATTCAAATCCTTAATGACCTGAACAATTAAATTATTTAAAGGGGAACTTCAGGTAGAGGTTTTATCTCTTCCTAGATGAGAGGGTGATGGGTGCATGTTAATGCACACAATGCTCGTGACATACCATTGCCCCCTCCCTTCCATCTTGGACGTGATCATCTGACCATTTCTGCTCTCTTGATAACCACTTTAGAGGGAAGACATTTCATGACCTGACTTGCAGCAGTGGCGTCCTATTATGTCACCATACTGGGATTAATTCTTTTACAATGTAAAGACTGCATTGGTAGCTGCTGGATTTGATACACCTGTTTCAATTGGACTGAATGACTTGAATTAAAGGGGTAGTCCACCCAAAAAAAATTTCTTTCAAATCAACTGGTGCCATAAAGTGCCAGAGATTTGTAATTCACTTCTATTAAAAAAACTTAAGTCTTCCAGTACTTATCAGCTGCTGTGTGTCCAGCAGGAAGTGGTGTTTTCTTTCCTGTCTGACCCAGTGCTCTCTGTTGCCTCCTCTGTCCATGTCAGGAACTGTCCAAAGCAGGAGCAAATCAACATAGAAAACCTCTCCTGCTCTCCAGACTGGAAATAATACAACTTCCTGTTGGGCATACAGCAGCTGATAAGTACTGGAAGGCTTGAGATTTTTTAATAGAAGTAAATTACAAATCTCTGGCACTTCATGGTAGCAGTTGATTTGAAAGAAAAAATTTTTGGGTGGACTACCCCTTTAAGGGTCCATTTACACAGAAAGATTATCTGACAGATTATCTGCCAAAGATTTGAAGCCAAAACCAGGAATGTATTTGAAAAGAGGAGAAATCTCAGGCTTTCCTATGTGACCTGATCTCTGTTTCTAGTCCGTTTATGGCTTTGGCTATAAATCTTTTGGCAGATAATCTTTCAGTGTAAATGGACTCTTACCCATTAAATGATATGTCCCAATACTTTTGTACATATAGTGTATATTAAAATGCCTTTAACCCCTTGGTGTGCCGGCAATAATACAAAGGGGCTCTATGAAGCAAGCTAATAAGATGAGCTAACTTCATAGAAAATGAGGTCCTCACTGTAAATCACTGGTCTTCCTCCAATAAACCCTGCTGATTGTGTCTTTGAAATGTCAGTGCCGGGAGCCATTTTATCTGAGTGGATGAGGTCAAATACTTACCTCCGTGCAGTCAGCTCCGCGATCTTCTAATAGAGTCTGCCTCAGGCATAACATTGAACAGTATATCTATATTAATATTTGCATGTAATAGTTCTCTAGGGGGACTTGAAAAGTGTAAAAAAAATTAAATAAAGGTAACATTAGGGCCAGAATTGCTGATTTTTTTTCTTTATTTTTGTAAAAGGATATATCAAGTTATCAAGCCAGGACCCCTTTTTCTGGAATGCAAGTGGTGGGTGAAAAAAAAAAAAAAAAAGCACATGGTTACCTCTCTGCCTCCTGCCTTTTTGGTTGTGCTGACGCTTCCAGGTTCAGGGTTGTGACAGAGCAGGCCTGCTTAGCCATTCAGCGTCTGTAGCAGTGTCTCATCTCTGCCACTAAATGACTAAGCAGGCCTGCTTAATCATGTCTCCATCCTGAAAGCGGGTGCCAGGGAAGTAGGTGTATGTTAGTTTTTCAGTCCCCCCTCCCTGGGAATGGGGCAAAAAAGAGGTCCCGGACATATAACCCCTTTAAAGAGAATCTGTTAGTAGGTTTATGCTGCCGCTAGTACTTCACCTCTCCATTCCCCAGTGTGTGGTCACTTACGGGTATTGAGGTCTGACTTTACAGGCCTACTCAGCCATTCAGTGGCAGAGGCGGAACACTGCTACAGCTGCTGAATGGCGGAGTGGGCCTGCTATATCACATCTCAGTACCCGATAGCGTCCCCACACTGGTGACGGGAACAGTAGAGTACAGGCGGGAACCAGGCAGGTAAGCGTGTTTTTTTTTTTTTTTTCACCCACCTCATTTGCAAGCATTTAGAAAAAAGGGGTCTTGGCTAGAAAACCCCTTCAACTTGACTGGAAATATAATGAAGTTTTTCTTAGTTAATACGTTTTGGAAAAAAAAATACTACTCTATGATTCAGTCCTAGCTCAAATTCCCGCTTCAGTGATTTTTGTCCTGGTCCCTTAGAATTCATACAGGTTCTCTTGGCAACGTTTTTTTCTTCTTCCTCTTTGTATTGTCATATGCAGACAATACTTTTTTGCATAAAGCAGGAGGGAAGGGTGATAGTATTATTGCTGTGTTTCAGGCTTACATAATATGATTAATTATGGCTTTTTGTTTGAAATGAGCCATTTAGCAAAATGATTCCTTAAGCCCACCTTTAACCTCTTTTCTCAAAGGGTCCAGAATAGATAACAAAACACAATAGTCATTTTGTTTCCTAGTGACTACATACTTAATGTGCCTTTGTGTGCTGCTGACACTCTGTGGGGATGTTTTGTGAATTCTGTATCCAGAATATTATGGCATAAATACCCTTTGGGACACGTCTGAAAATGAGCTCAAATAATTCACACATTTTGTATTAAAATGACTACAATAGAGGATGAGGCTCTAATTTAGTTGCTATACTCTGTTTTACATCGTATCGTTATAATAAGATGTACATAAATGGAAGTTTTTGACAAACTGCTTATACAGTAGTTGACCATATATAGATATAGATATCCATAAACACACACACAAATACAATAGAAACTTTAGTGTGGCATTATATACCATTGAGCAATGGTCACATTACTGTGGCTTTTTGTCATTGGAAACAATGTTGCGAGTTCTGTATCTTGTTTTCCTGTCTATATCTGTGTCAGATTTGTTGCTCAGCCATAAATTTGCACCTGGAAGTCAAAAGAAATGTATTAACAGTGAGACCGATGTACTGTTCCTGCCTTTCTTTGCGATTTTTGTATGGTTTGTTTACATTTTGTGGGACTTATTTTTCTGGCACTTTATGCACCCAGATGTATAACAAAAAATCCCCCAATAATGCATAGTAGTCTGTAGTGAAGTGGTTTCTGTATTTACAACCCCCCCCCCCCCCCCCCCCCAAAAAAAAAAAAAAAAACAACAAAAAACAAACAAACAAAAAACAACAAAAAAAAACCCCACACAATTATCATTTGTAAGTATGAGTATACTGGACAGGACAATTTTTATAAATTAATGTATGCAGTAGTATGAAGTAGTTTAACAATAGAATTCATTGGTATATGCCACATGCTAGTGTCGCATATGGCATACTTTCTGTTATACTTTTTTTATTTTTATAAAGAAGAAAAAAAGCATATCCCTAGAGGGATTGTCTGGGAAAAATTCATGCTTAGTTATGCTGTCTGGGACATGTCAGTAATGTACACTTACCAGTGCCGCTGTCTGTTCATTAAAAAAAAAAACAAACAAACAACGAAAGTGCCAAAAAAATAACCTAGGGGGTCCAGGGTACATTTATACAAAATACACACTAGCACGAAGGGCCATTAGCCCTTGGGCTAATGGCCCTTCGTGCTAGTGTGTATGCTGTCTGTTCATGGCCCACCTGCTCTGTCAGCCTTTTTAAATCATCCAATAACCTGCTGCTCCCACCAGAAGTACTTGCTCAGCATAGAGTCTATGCTGACTGGCCATTTCCTATGGGAACAGGATATCATTGGATATTATGAAAACACTGACAGTGGCGCAGAGCAGGTAGCCCAGGAACTGATAGCGGTGGGGGAGCAAGAGAGGTAAGTATACATTAGGTTAGGTTCATACTGTGTGAACAGATAAAGAAAAATGGACGTATTTTGCAAAAGCAGGGGATAAATTATGAGCATGTTCATTATTTGTATGGCTGCAATCAGTTGTGGCCAGTATTCTATACAGAGTGTGCACTGCTGCCAATTTCCTATTGGTTTCAATCTAGCGCATTATTATTATATAAAAAATGTAACCGCATTTTTTTTTTATTTTACAATGTGTGTTTTTCCGGGTTACATAACTTGTTGCTTCTGTTTTGAATACTTGGCCACAGCATACCTGTATAACCACATTAAGTCATCATTGGTATCTTGGCATATTTATGTGCGTAAAGAAAATGTAATTACATGGGTAAAGAGCCCATATGTGATAGTATTAGTTTTACTTAAAATTGAATATATTTTACAGATGTATTATTAGAAAGCAATTGATCTTTTGTTCCTAATTTGTGCCAAAAATACTGTAGCCAGCCAAGCCCTGGGGGATTTTTGTTACCAATAGTGTAGAATTAGGAAAACCGCATACTGTATAAAAGCTGCTTATTTACAGTATGTTAATGCTCACCGCATATCTAAAGCCCCTATTACACGGGGCGACTGGAGGAGCAGACAAGCGATGTGAGTTGTTTGCTTCTCATTTCCCACTCGCTGCCGCCGCTATTGCGTGCGGCGACAGCAAGACGGTGAGTGCAGGGGGGCCACGGAGGGGGCGCTGCCCGGGTGATCGCTAGATTGTCCGGGCAGCCCTTAGCGGAGGGCCACGGTCTGCTGCTGCCGCTCCTATTCCACGAAGGAACGGCAGCAGATCGCTGCTATCACAGTCTTTTGTCTTTCAATATTTTTAAAGACAACAGCAATGATCAGCCTTTGGGACCCCCAGCTACATTGAGATAAAGAGCTCTCCGCCCCCAGCCTGCTTGCAGCCAATGAGTGTGGTTGGGAAGCTAAAAACAGTTGAAGCTTGTGCAATTTATGTAACTTCTTTCATGGGAGTTTTGCAATCTGCGTAGCTACGCTGTTGATGAAACTCCGAGAGTTAAAGGGGTTATCCAGCTCTACAAAAACATGGCCACTTTCCTTCTACTGTTGTCTCCAGTTTGGGTGGGGTTTTGAAACTCAGTTCCAAGTAAATGGAGCTTAACTGCAAACTGCACCTAAACTGGAGACGACAGTAGGGGGAAAAGTGGCCATATTTTTGTAGCGCTGGATAACGGCTTTAAGTAATCAGTATAATTCATGTGGCTATTGAATTTGTGAAACTTCCGTTAAAGTCAATGTGAGCTACACAAATTGAATAGCTCGCTTGTCTCAACTGTGTTCAGCTTCCCAACCACCTTTGACGAGGGGGGTTCAGAAACTATGTTTAACCAAGATGGTAACATCCCTTTAAGAAATTAAACTATGTGTATATTTTATTTTAGTTTGTTTTAAAATATACTTTAGTGAGGTTATATCTCTTTTATACAGTTCTTTTATTATCAGTGGTGAGGGAAAAAAACAGGCTTTTCTTCTTCAAGGTATTATTGACTTCTTGAGGTTGTGGTTTTGGCATAAAGTGAGAACTGCTAGGAAACTGTTGGGTGCTGATGAGGAAGTCATCCAGAAATGTTGTTGTTCATGAGGAGACAATGAATGTATTATTTATTATGTTATTCATAGCTTACAGGAGTCTTGTTATCACAGACAGCCCATTTTGAGAATGTAGAATGCATTGAGAACATACATTGTCAACTTACTAATTTTTACTATTTACTAATACTACCACTGGTGCCAATACATTTATTCTTATAAGATACTTAAAAAAAAATGAAAATGTAAATTTAGCCTAATCTTAAAAGGGTTATCAATAATTAGAAAACATATCTGCTTACTTCCAGAACACACCACAGCTCAGTTCTATTGATGTGAATAGATCCTAGTTGTAACACCACACACAACCTGAGTACAGGTGTGGAGCTGTTTCTAGAAGAAAGCAGCCATGTTTTTTCAATCACTGATACTGTAGAAAAAGTTACTAAAGGCTAAAGGCTAAAGTTACTTTTTTTATAAAGTATCTGTGGCCAAGAATAATTTATTGGCACTGGTGGTAGTATTAGTAAGTAGTAAAAATTAGTATGTTGACATTTGTTTCCCAATTAAATAAATCATGGTGCTTGTTCCCATATGTATTCATTTTCTGTGAAAACAAGTATTTGTAATGTAGGTAGTTTCAGCACAAGAGAAAGCTAATGTGAAATAAAGATTTGTAATAGAGATTTATTTCTGTTGTCTTTTCCCAGTGAGTGGGTGTAAATGTAAGCAGCCCTCACAGGAAAAGCAGAACGCCAAGGAGAGACATTAATTCCTTAACGTATTGTTTTCTCTACCCATTTGCGTAACCTTAAAATTTGTCTAGAATGTTTAATGGAAAAGTATTGAGATTTCTGTTGCTGTACGCTCAGAACTTATTTTTCAATGAATATTTAAATTTTAAATTCTGTACAATGTTGTAGTTTTAGGGCCCTATTACACGGCACGATAATCAGCTGAATTGGCCCGATCTGGCCGATTATTGCTCCGTTTAATAGGGACAACGATCATCCAATGACGACGATCATCAGCTGATCATTGATTTAGGTTTGGTCCTAAAATCGTCGGGCGCCAACCGCACATCGCTTTGTGTAATAGTGATGTGTGGCTGGCGGCTGACAATTTTCAAACAGCATACATTACCCATTAATGCTCCAGGGCTCCTTCTGTGGTCTGCTTCTTCCCAGGTCCCACGTGCTGCAGCTTCAGAGTGGCCTGGAGGACTGCTGGACAATCCTTAGATCTTGGGGTTGGCCAATAGAAGAGGGCGGCGCTCTCTGCTATTGTTGTTTTGGAACATGCTGAAAGACAAAGAGCAGCCAACATCGTGCTTTTCGGTAGATCCTTTTAACATGAGCCATTACACCATATGATTATTGGCCAAGTACAGCAGATAATTGTTTTGTGTAATAGGGCCTTTAGTGTAGGTTGCATGGGTTCTACCATTAGACTAATGGCATAACCCTTAGATACGATATCTTTGTGAAAACTCTTCTGCTTCTAAAGGCAAACAATGAATATTTCAGTTGGCTAAAAATTATGAGAAACTGAAATAAAAAGCTCCAGTTCATTATCTGCCCATTTCTATAGTGACTTTTTAAGTACCAAATGTGAGTCACTTTCACAGAGACATATTGTTGAGCTGTAGTAAAGTGGTTTTCTAGGCTTTAAAACACTAAACATTTATCTCAAAATGGTTTCGGTCTACAAGCCACACCTGCTGTAAATACTGTCAGCGACATGAAAAGCAATGCCTATGATTTCACATCCATGTGATCACAGTGTGGTCACAACCCTCATAGGACAGAACATATCATCAGTCTTGAGGAAAAGTGTACACATATCACACTTTGTTGTGAAAAAAAGCATTATAAATATTTACTATTTAAAGGATTGTAAATAAATAAAATTATAATTCAACTAATGTTGAATCCCAAAATTACAGGACTTAGTAGAAAGTGTAACTTGACTTGCAGCTTCTAGTGCAGCTTTGCCTATTCTGTTGCTTTCCACAAAGCATCTTAGTTGATGCAGATAGGTGATAGATGTTTTTTGACAACCTATTCTGGCATTATAAGGCTATGTTCCCACACAGAATTTTTTTTCAGTATTTTGGTCAGTATGTTTCAACCAAAACCAGGAGTGGATTAAAGAGGACCTGTCACCCCCCCCCCCCCCCCCCCGTGCCGGGGTGACAGGCTCCTGACCCCCCGTTACAGCCCCCTATACTCACCTGATCCAGTCGGGTCACGGAGATATCAGCTCCCGAAGCCCGGCGCGCGCTCTGACAGGAGAGTCCGATCCTCATAGAGAATGAATGGGGAGTCCGATGCTCCGTCATTGTCTATGGGCATGGGACTCTCCTGTCAGCGCGTGCGCCGGGCTTCGGGAGCTGGTATCTCCGTGACCCGACCGGATCCAAAAGTGGGACCCGGCGGGATCAGGTGAGTATAGGGGGCTGTAACGGGGGGGTCGGGAGCCTGTCACCCCGGCACGGGGGGTGACGGGTCTCCTTTAAAAACTTAGAAAGGCTATGGTCACACACTGTTGAAAATTAGTGGATAGCAGCCATTTAATGGCAAATAACATCTGCTATTTCAGAACAATTACTTTAAAATAACAGCAATAACCGGCCATTACTTTAAAACAACAGCAATTATTTGCCATTAAATGACTGCCTTCTGCTAAATTTCAACAGTGTGTGAACATAGCCTTTCAAAGTTTTCAATCCACTCCTGGTTTTGGTTGAAACATACTGACCAATATACTGAGCAATAATAGTTTGTGGGAACATAGCCTTATAACGTAAAAAAACCCCTGAAGAACAGGTTAAATTAAAGGACAAGTCCGGCCAAAAGTATTTTTTAATATGTTATTACATAAGGAAAGTTAGACAAATTTCTAATATACACTTATTATGGGAAATGCACATATACTGCTTTTTTCCCTCAATTTAGTAGATCATGCAGACTTCAATTTCTCAAAAAAAATGTGACGTTACAAACCGAACCAGAGCAGGGCTGGGTGTAATTCCTATGAAGCTACCAGCAGAGGGCGCAGTATATGGAGAATTTACATTGTAATTGGGTTGCAGTCATCCATAGCAGCTTGTGCACTCACCGTGTGGCAGAAAGAGGCTCCCCAGCACCAGTTCAACCTGCACCGGCTCCCCTCGCCCCCCAAAGGACCCCCCACACCTGTCCATCACACTGGCCACCCTCCCCTAGCCCTCCAGCACCCGTCCATGCTTCTGTCTGCCCTCCCCTAGCCACATCCATGCTGCTGACTGAACCCCCCCCCCCCCCCGTACCCGACCATGTCACCGGCCGCCCCCCACACCCGTCCATGCTGCTGTCCGCCCCCGCACACCCGTCCATGCTGCTGTCCGCCCCCCCCCCCCCGCACCCGTCCATGTCACCGGCCGCCCCTCGCACCCGTCCTTGCCTCCGGCCTCCCTCCCTGCTCTCTCCCGCTGCAATCACTCACCCCGCTGCCCGGTCATGTGTCCGGCATCTCTCTCCCCCTGTCTCTCTCCCACAGCAGTGAATGGCTATGTGCGGCTGAAGAGAGACAGCAGGGACCACGGTATAGCAGCGCTCTCCCCGCTGCCTGGTTCTGTGTGCAGCGGGGAGAGCGCTGCTATACCGTGGTCCCTGCTGTCTCTTTTCAGCCGCACATAGCCATTCACTGCTGCGGAAGAGAGATGCCGGACACAGAACCGGGCAGCGGGGAGAGTGATTGCAGCGGGAGAGAGCAGGGAGGGAGGCCGGAGGCATGGATGGGTGGCGGCCGGTGACATGGTCGGGGGAGGGGGGTGGCGGCCAGCAGCATGGATGTGGCTAGGGGAGGGCGGCCAGCAGCATGGATGTGGCTAGGGGAGGGCGGCCAGTGCAGGTTGGACTGCTGCCGGGGAGCCTCTCTCTGCCACCTGGTGAGTGCACAAGCTGCTATGGATGACTGCAACCCAATTACAATGTAAATTCTCCATAAACTGCGCCCCCTGCTGGTAGCTTCATAGGAATTACACCCAGCCCTGCTCTGGTTCGGTTCGTGACGTCACATTTTTTTTTAGAGAAATTGAAGTCTGCATGATCTACTAAATTGAGGAAAAAAGCAGTATATGTGCATTTCCCATAATAAGTGTGTATTAGGAATTTGTCTAACTTTCCTTATGTAATAACATTTTAAAAAATACTTTTGGCCGGACTTCTCCTTTTAGGTGATTTTACCAAGGTGGGTGAACACACGTAATGGATTTTTTTGCAGATCTGTGGTAAATCTGCAGCCAAATCAATACGTGTGACAAGCAGATCAAAACCCCACGACACATGCTGACAAGCTGTGGATTTTATAATCCCCACTGCTGGTCAATTTCCATTAAGATTTTACCTACACAAAGATGCAGGTACAACCCGCAGCAGGTCCTCTACGTGGGAATTCAGCCTTGTATTGAGTTTGTGTATAAACTGACTCTTGACTTTCTGAACCGAGTGTCTAAATTGTAATTTCTTGCTAGAAAGATAAGCGTTCTAGCCCCCCTCCTTGTTTATTGTATCCTTAAGGGATGCATTTTGCTGGAGCGTGAAACTTCTACGCTTTTGTATCATGATAAGGTAAATTATGAAAGCTATGTGTGATGTAATGAATGTCAAGACTTATGAGGTTGACTAAGAGGTTACAGGCTCATTACTGAACATTCCGGAGAATGTTTTATTTATGCACATAGTAAGTCAATGGCTTTGTCAGTTTTCTTTTTGCATTCTTGTTTAGTTTTGTATATGAAAACAATAACTGTTTTACTATAGGATCTGGGAGGTCTTTTAGCAGATATTCATTCCCATATTGCTTTTTGCAAGAAGATCCGGCTGTAATGCCCTTGGCTCAATGCAAACTTTGCACATACTATGTTGGCAATGTGCTGCAAGCTGTCAGATAAAGAAAATAATCTCCTAGGCAAACAAAGAGCTTTAAAATCATTGGCTGTTGACCGCAACATTTTGTCTGTTTTAATAAGTATGTGATGTGGCAAGTAATGGTGTACTGATTTAATATTTATAAGGCTACATTCACACTGCATTTACCAGTGCCTGTTTACTGTATGGATCGGGAAAGCTCTCGGGATATACTTTGCATACTCTCCCGGGATTGTAGTGCCATTTTATTGTGCTATTTTATACTCAGACATTCTGTATATATAAAAACTTGTACTGCATAGCAATTGTTGTTCTGTTTTTTAGGTTTTTTTTGTGTGTGTCTGTGTGGGGGGGGGACTTTTAGGTGATGGGTGCTATTTATTCTAACATGTATGTCATTACTATGATCTATGCCTTGAATGGAAGCCACTAAAGTGATGCAAAAAAGGTTTAAAACACAAATGGGGTATTTATGAAAGTGTGTAACAGAAAATGTGTCTGTTTCTCATAGTAACCACACAGCATTCATTAGGTATGGTGCAGCCTATAATGAAACACTGCGTTGTGATTGGTTGCTGTAGGTGATGCACACAGTTTTTTCTCTATGAATAAAGTGAGGCTCACACTGTATTTGGGGTTTGTGGTTCACAGTTTCCACTTCCTTTTGCTGTATAGGAAACCATAGTAGATTACATTATTGAATATATATATATATATATATATATATATATATATATATATACTTTTTAATAATGTCAGTGGCAAATGGATTCTGCTGTACTTTTTACTTTTTTGTAGATTGTATTGTATTGGAATTGAGGTAGCAGTAAGGCTTACATTCAGGTAGGGGTTTAATATTGAATATGTGATTGATTTGTACCATAACCCCATCTGCGCATGCACATTTACAGTAATATAAAAGTTATTCACACATGGTATACAGAACCATAACCCTGCAGGTGTATGTATGTTTACACACGGGCTTTGCTCATATACATTAATGGTTATCTGCAGTCAGTTCCACCTTAAACAAACAGACCCACTGGTTCAAAGCATTGGTGAAAATCTTGAATTCCAGTTCCCCACTAGTGTTAAAGTCTGACATGTAGTCCGACAGTAGTGTTAAAGTCTGATTCAGACTTTAGAACAGAAAAAAACAACTTTTTTTTTTAATTTTTTTTATACTTATGTTTAGCCTCAGACAGCTATGGTAAACATATAGATAGTCCAAACGAAAAATAAAAAGAGCTAGCACTCACTGTTTGCTGCAAAAGTAGTCCATTTATTCTGGGTTCAGTTCAGCAT
The DNA here is from genome assembly GCF_027789765.1 of Dendropsophus ebraccatus. NCBI lineage: Eukaryota > Metazoa > Chordata > Amphibia > Anura > Hylidae > Dendropsophus > Dendropsophus ebraccatus. Next base: position 55,806,701 of record NC_091462.1, read on the forward strand.
GTGTGGGGGAAGAGAGACAGGTGCAGGTGCGTCCAAGGCCACAGGCTATTTCACATGCAATCGGCGCGTTTCGTCAGGCCCACGGACCGTCCGTGAGTGTTCCTTTAATCCAGGGATATGCACATACAAGCAGGAGTTCCACCAGCCACCGCTCTATACTACTTTTGCGCATTGTGCAGGTGATAGATCTGTGTAGCAGGCAGATGTCCAGCTTTATGACTCTGCAATATGTGATGGACCCCCAACTCCCCCAAGTTAAACCAAAGAACGCAAAATAAAGACACAACACATTGTAATCAGGTGTCAAAGGGTCCCAATTTTATTTAAAATTACATGACACTGAAAATGGCAGACCCCGACTCACGAAGAGTCACTCTCCAGCACTCAGGCGAGGAAAAACCCCCTGTGGGGGAAACCTCGAGGGAGCCATGGCTGGAGAGCTGCCCCTCCCCTGGGCTTAGAGGGTAATACCATACTATAAATATAATAAACTGGATGTGAGAGAGATGAGGCTGCAATATCTGTCACCTTATTGATGGTTAGGCGGCTGTATCTCTTCTCCTTCACAGATCCAGGTCCCCTGCCAGAACCTCCAAATTTCATCAAGGGTAGTAAATAGGTAGTAAATTAGTCAAGCTCAAGGTCCTCTGGCGCATCCAAGATGGCACTGATCAGGGCGCTGTGCATTGCTTTATGGAACCTTCTTTATGACATAAGCGCTTGTCATCACAGTGCACGGTTGCCACGGTTGCCATGGTTGCTGCAGGTAAACACATCTGAAGCATTAACCCATTAATGACTGACGGTGTGCTTTACTGCAGAGGTCACTAAACACACTTGTGACCAAGCAAACCGCTTATGGTTAGGCCACAATAAGAACACTAAATAATATGGTTTGATGTGGCCCATAGCAACCAATCACAGCTCAGCTTTCGTTTCTCAAATTACTCTGGTAAAATAAAAGCTGAACTCTGATTGGTTGCCATGTGCAACTTAGACAGTCTAATCTGCCCATAGCAACCAATCAAAGCTCAACTTTAATTTTATAGGAGCTTGTTAGTATATGAAAGGTGATCTGTGATTGGTTGCTATAGGCGAATCAGATTGTGTTTTGTCTGGCAGGTTGATAAAGGTGCTTCATAGCTGTAAAATCTGATGATGATGATGATGATGATGATGATGATGATGATGATGACGACGACTGAAAACACATGATATCAAGCTTCCCCCTAATGCTTTGCAGTCAGCCCTTCCTCCATACCTCCCAACTTTGTGGAGGGACACTTGTGGTTCACAGACATTTCTATATACAGTTTAGAAAACCACTGGTATACGGTTATATACGGCGGATTTGTTAACATGAATGAGACGGCTGACAATCTGATTTTGTTGTATGTGGAAATGGCAGCCAAAGAGTATTACTACATATCCCAGGCTGTCATAGGAAATCGGTGATCACCCGATTAGTTGATCAATGGAGAAACTGCATTGACTGGGCTGTCAAGTTGTTTAAAAGTAAAATAGTCCACAGTATTAAAGGGGTACTCCAGCAAAAAAAAAAAATATTTTAAATAAACTAGTGCCAGAAATTTGTACTTTACTTCTATCAAAAAAATCTCCAGTCTTCCAGTACTTATTAGCTGCTGTATGTTCAGCAGGAAGTGGTTATTCTTTCCAGTCTGACACATTAATATCTGCTGCTAAAGTAACTGTCCAAAGTAAGTTCTTGGCATGGACAAAGGTGGAAGCAGAGAGCAATGTGTCAGACTGGAAAGAATACACCACTTCCTGCAGGACATATAGCAGCTGATAAGTACTGGAAGGCTTGAGGGGTTTTAGTAGAAATAAATTAAAAATCTATATAACTTTGTGACACCAGTTGATTTGAAAGATTTTTTCTTAGCTTGACATCCCCTATCCTATGGATTTTAGGGGGAGCACCACCTTGGGCCCACCATACCTTACACCAGATATAATAAGCACCAAACCTTTCACATTACTATAGTGACAGAGCTGTGTATGTGACCAGCGATGCTGGCTCACTACTAGTAACTCTTCAGTCACTCTATGCGAACAGCATAACATGCCACTTAAGTTTCTTGAACAGAGAAGTTCCATGAAACTAACAAATCTCAGGTAGGCAGGGGGGTGCAGGAACATATTAAAGAAAGTATATTTACCCATCCCTGTGCCCCCGAAGCTCTTCCTTATTGTGCCCGCTCAGCCAATCACTGACTGCGGATGGACACCACTGCAGTTATTGACTGGCTGTGCAGGCAATCCATCAGGCGAGTATGTGACATTGAGCTGGGGCCGTGACATACACAGAATCTGTTCAAAAATGACTGAAAAAGTTCCAGCAGCTGTGGGAGAGAGCGCGGTCCACGGGCACAGGGACTGGTGTGTATAGTTTTTTATTATCTTCCCACACTCCTCTGCCTGACTATCATTTGTTACGAGACTTCTGTCAGCTGTAATTCGCGTTCCAAACTGCTGACACTGTGAGATGCTTTTAGGTCAAGAAGACACATGGTACCTTACATATATTTGTCTATGCTTCTATAGCATAGAAATTGTTTTTATTCTCTGGTAGAAAGAGTCAGACAGGGAGGCCCACCTCCTGCCAGGGGCCCACCAAGGGGTAGGGCCCTCAGGGGGATTCCCCTGTTCCCTTGTAGGCCAGTCCGAGCCTGTTTGGATCTGTAATTTCTTGATGCACCACCGAGCTGCTCTACTGCCTGTTTGTCCTCTAAAGAATTGTCCTAGCTCATGAAGTTTGACATAGATGCGTATGGACATTGGTGCTAGCTCTTTCCTTTCTATTGGACTTGCAAACATATAGAAAGCCTCGCTGCCCAGCTTACATGGTTTTGTAGCCATGTGAGCAATTTGGAAAGTCGACTGTAGCTGACAGTTTCCCTTAGAGCAGCTACATAAATTCAACAGCTGTGGTAGAATGACATTTGTGCATCTACTCTTTCCTCCTTTATCTTACCTCATAAGAGCCAGTTTCTAACGGTGCCTTTACACAGAGAGATTTATCTGACAGATTTTTGAAACCAAAGCCAGGAATGGATTTGAAAAGAGGAGAAATCTCAGTCTTTCCTTTATGACCTCTTCTCTGTTTATAGTCTGTTCCTGGCTTTGGCTTCAACAATCTGTCAGATAAATCTCTCTGTGTAAAGGCACCCTAAGTAATGTTTCCAACCTTCAATATACAAGAAGCTTACTACTGCTACAACCACTACTATTATTTTGGCCTCTGTTGCGCATGGTTTGCCCAAGCGTTAACCACACTTATACAAGAGATGACTTCAAATGTGAATATTTGCACATTTGCCGTTTGTAAATTACATGAATTGTGTCTAGTCTGGACCTTTCACAGCAGTAAAGATTTAAATACATGCTGATAATTCTTGTTCTGTTCATTTAAAGGTAGTGATACAGGATAATTTGACTGAATGCTGTGAATTTTACAATTATTAAGTGCAATATCTTCAGGGCTTATCATGAAACTCTGCTTGAATATAATTAGCATAATGATAAGCATTTTAACATTATGATACTTATTTTATTTTAATGGTTGCCAACAGTCTATAGTAATCTTCAAGCACATATGGCTACTGGGCCATTGCTTTTTAATCCCATTATGTTTTATAACAGTTTGTTGCTATTAGCCACAAAATTTTGTGTATAGGAAGCCTTCTACCACTATTGTATGTTAATCAGATCTACCCTAAAGGTGAGAGCGATGCCTTGGAAACAGGGCGTGCTGATTGGCTGAGCGGGGCGTCCTGCCGAGAACCCCAAAGCAAGTCGGAGCAGGGAGGAGGTGATATATTCTCCGGCCGCCAGGGGGTTTACTTACATTCTCACAGCAGGATGTCAATCCCACTGTGAGTATGTATTCTCATAACAACAGATCCTCAGCAGATTTTGTTGCGAATCCGCAGCATGAGATCTGCTGCAGATCCAGTGTGTGTGAAGGCACTCTAAAGAAGTACTCCATCACCTGATAGAGAATGTATGCATTAGCAAAATTACTTTCTTCTGTAGTTTGGCCCCGTTCTCTATCTGCAGTGTTGACACCTTGTTGCCTAGGTTCCCGACCACCGCTCTTGGCTCTTGGCCAAGACATCACTTGGGTGGCTGGGATCCTTGAGAGCAGTATGTATACATTTCCCTCACTCCCCACCTGTCTCCTTCTGAGGTGACACACGTATCCAGAGCTTGCCTTGTCCCTGGAGACTGTGTAACCTCAGTGGGAGACACAGCGATGCTGTGTTTCCATGCTGTTGTGCTGCGTCAACTGTGTTCAGAATACAGTCCAAAGAGGAAGGTGAAAACAGCCAAGCCAAGGTTCAGTTATCAATAAATTCATTTACGTCTGGTTGCTGTAAATGTCAACAAAGCAATGCAAGTTGTTCTTAAATTTGTCTTACCAAGAAAAAAGGCAAACCTTGCTTTTAGACTGCCTGCGATTACTGTGACTGAGTACATTAGATGTCAACAAAGCCGAGCAGTTTGCCAGGTGTTGGTTACATACATGAGCTTTGTCCTCTGTTAAAAATAAAATAAAGTTGATGTTCTTGTCCCACCTCAATTCTTTTACCTTGGCAGAGTGTGCTGCATTCCTGTGGACCACACAGCGCAGTCTTGTTCACCCTTGGCAGCTGCACACTAAGCACTTAAGATGTTTTTCCTGGAAAATCTCCTTGCCTAGAATTGGTTGTTTATTATCAACTTAGCTGTTGGTATGCGTTTCACTTTGCATCTACATTTTTTTTTATTTTTTTTTGCTCCACAGTGCCTGCTCTAAAATAGGCAGAAAATAATCTGGTTAAGAGAATGCTTTTAGGGTATGTTTAGACAGGACAAATTGGCTGAATACTGTATATTGTGCGGCAGATTCACATGTGTAATACAGTAACAGCAAAGTGGATTAGGTTTGTAGAAATCTTCTGTTCACATTGTAAACAAGCACACATCTTCACATCATTTGAATTGCAGTGTTTTTAAAAGTTTGTGCAACAGAATAAGGGCCCTATTTCACCGGACGATTATCGTTTGCATAATCGTTAACGATTAACGATCTCAAGCGACCGCTATTACGAAAGACCTGAAAACGTTCACTCATTTCCATGGAACGATAATCGTTAACTTATGATCGTAATTGCGATCGTTTTTCTTCCCTATTTATTAGCTATTTCGTTCGTATCTATTGCAAACGTCCAAACGATGTCTTATTCAATGCGAATGTTTTGCGAACGAGCAACGATAAAAATAGGTCCAGGTCTTATAAAGCGATTAACGATTTCTCGTTCGGTCGTTTATCGTTAACTGCATTTCAACCGAACGATTATTGTTTAGATTCGAACGATTTAACGATAATCTGAACGATAATCGTCCGGTGGAATAGGGCCCTTAGTACAGATTTTCCTGATTGACGTCAAGGGGAAGTTAAAATCTGCATATGTTTCAAATCAGCAATGTCTGGTTATCGCCTAGAGAATGGGTAGAGCACTGTCCGACCTTGTGCTCTACAATCAGGTAATTTAGAGGACAATTTCCATTCATTCTCTGTGAACATCCCAGTGGTCTTACCCCCAGCTTGTTATCCCCTCTCCTGAACATGGGAGTAACAGTTAATATTGGGAATACTCTTTTTTTTATTTGTTTGTTAAGTGGCTGACAGTTTCACCACTGTGAAAAGAAGAATTGGATAATCTAAGTGTCCATTCCTTTTTCTTATTAAAATGATAAATATCTCAGTAAGAATTACCCTATCAGTCATGACCGCTTGTATATATCTGTCTCAGTGCAGCTCAGGACTTCGACCATATTTCTGCCAATTTGTCTTGCCATCACAATGCTTTAACACATGCTAGAAACCTTTCATTTACACATGCCCAGTCTCTCACCTAAATTTGATAAAAAGATTAGATGAGGCAGAAATTCAATACATTTAATCAATCTTTCTTATGCTGAGAGCGGGACTCTTGCTGGCCTGTAAATGCGGATGGCATGAAAATGTATTCCGTGTTAAAGGTTACCTTTTGGTTGTTCCTAAATTCACAACTTTGTTTTAATAGCAGAGAATGCAGTTGACTCAGTATTGCAATTACGACAATACGCCAAAGTGTGTGTAATTTGCACCAAAAGACTGTCCTGGGATCCTATTACATGGTACAGTTATCGTCCAAATAAGCTGATATCGTCCTGTTTTAGGCTAGATATACACAGGACTGATCTGCAGCGGATTTAACGCTTTGAGTTTGCAGCAAAATCTACTGCGGATCCCAAACTGTCATTTTCAATGAGCTGGATCTACAGGGACCGGGAGCCTCAGCTGCAGCCGGAGTGTGGACCAGGTAAAGTATGCTCCGGGCAGCGGCAGGTTAAGGGGGCAGGCATTTACATATTCGCAGCGGTATGTAATCTCATTGAAAATGACTGTTTGGGATCTGCAGTGGATTTCGCTGCAAACTCTGCTGTGCTGCGGATCCATCCTGTGTGAATCTAGTCCTAATAGGGCTAGCCATCAACCAGTGATGAAGCAGGAGGAATTGCGGGCAGCTAATGTATTAGCTTGTAACCCAGCAGCTGATGGGTTAATAAGGCAGTGGCTACATTTTTGCAGCGGAATGAAAATTGACTGCGAGAATGCAGTGTCACAGGCAGTGGCAGTATTGCAGCAGAAGCTGATCTAACAAATCCCAAGCCTTACAGTAACTATCAGCGTCTGACACCATACAGGAGGTGGCTTTTCTATCCAGTCTGACACAGTGCTCTCTGTTGCCATCATTGTCTGTGACAGGAACTGTCCAGAGCAGGAGAGGTTTTCTGTTGGGATTTACTACTGCTCTGGGCAGTTCCTGTCATGGACAGAGGTGGAAGCAGAGAGCACTCTCTGACTGGATAGAAAACTCCTCCTGCTGCAGGACATACAGCAGCTAGGAGGTAAATTTTTTTCCCTCTGGGGTACCCCTTTAATTTATATGTATTTTGTATTCAAAAATATTTAAAAACGTCTAGAAACGTACTAGTCTTTGTTTTATTTAATTGTATAAACAATCAATGTTTTATTTAATTGTATAAACAATCAAAGTTTATTGCAATTCTTTCTATATTAATTTTTTTTCCAGGAACCAGGATATTGGGTGAAGATTCATCATTTAGAATACAAAGATGGAGGGATATTAGACCCTGATGATATTGTGGCAGACGTTGTTGAAGACAAGGACAAGGTAAGAGAAAATTGTTAGAATTTTTTTGCTATTTAAAGATTTATTTAGGGTGCGTTCACATGTACAGGATCTGCAGCAGATTTGATGGCGCTGATTTGAAGCTGCAGATTCAAAGCAAATGAAATCTAGGCCATCAAATCTGCTGAAGATCTGCTGCAGATTCAAATCTGTGCCATCAAATCTGCTGCAGATCCTGTACGTGTGAACGAACCCTAAAGAGGTGTTTTTCAGTCTAAATTGACACCCAGCACCACCGCTGATCATCTGCTTACAAGAGCTGTTCTGCTGGTATACACAGATAAACAGAGGAGCTGCAGCTTAGCTCCCACTGAAGTGACTGTGAATCTTGGACACTACACAGTGGATAGGCGATGGCAGTGCTGGCTGTTAGACAGTTTTTGGGCCTGTATTTTTGTCCAAAAATCTCTTGTTTTTTTTCTTGCTTAAAAAGGGCCAGTTTTTTTTCAAATATGAATTCTATAAAAAGACTATAGATCAGTAGGCTAAAAATAATACAAAAGGCACTATAGGGTGATATCTTACTAAAATAATAAAAAGAGGAAGATGAAACTTGCTCACCTAGGTACTAAGAACACAACACCTATAATCTCTGTCAGTGGAGATGGCTGAATGTCTCAGCAGGTGTTCCCTGTGAAGTCCAGGATCCCAAGCCAGATGACCGCGGAGAGTAATGTTGCGTTTACACAGAGCGATAATTCGCCAGATCGTACGATTAACGATTTCGAAGTAACTTTTTTTGTTTTTTTTTTATAACGATCAGCGTTTAGACGAAACAATATATCATACGGTAAATCGTTTTGCGATCGCTTAAGCCTATCTCGCACATAGGTTAAATCGGTGAACGACTGTTTACACAGAACGATCTACAAATTTTTTCTCTCTCGTTGCTTGATCGTTCGCTGCGTTTACACATACGATTATTGTTCGAATTCGATCGTTATTGTGCAAATTTGCACGATTATTGTTCCGTGTTAACGCAGCATAAGATGCTAACAAGTGTCAGATCATTAGAGTTACCCAAACATGTGTAAAGGAACCTTCTGTGGGCACTGCACGTAGTGCATGATGGGAGATGTAGTTTCCCAGCCGGCACCATCCTGGACATACACCAGCTTTTAGAAAAACTTGTAACTTAGTAACAGTGGCCGCAAGACCAGCTAGCTTTGAGATCATTTTATTTTTTAGCTTATGGGTGGAATACCCCTTTAAGTGTAATTAGGAATAGTTGGATGAGAATCTTGGTTTCTATTGATATGTTTTTTTTTCTCAACGAATTACAGAGTCAGGGCCGGCGTCAGCACCCGGCATACTCGGGGCCCACAGTGCCTCAAGGGGCCCCCCGGCACTTGCCCACACCATCTCTTCCCCTCTCCCTTCCCTCTCAATGCGCGCACACACACTGACACACGTTGCACTGTGTGCAGGTGGTGCTGTGCTGTGAGCGCACACATCATTACATGAGGCTGTGGGGGAGGGGGGATGAGCCGGGCGCAGGGATTAGGGGGGTGCTGGTGAGCCACTGAAAGCATATTGTGGCTCCCCCAGGCCTCTCTATGCGTCGAACCAGAGGAGAGGGGGGCGGGGCTCACTGCACGGCAGCCTGTAGAGGCCAAACAGCAGGTTAGGGCCCAGCTGCCTGTGCTGCCTGCCCCCTCCTACAGCTGTATTCCTGGGTCTCCTGACCTCCACAGCGGCCCAGGGCAGAGGGAGATGAGACAGGTGACAGGACTGCTGCCTGACAGATACAGAGGTGAGTGTATGGTGTGACTGGGTATAGATGCATATGTGTGTAAGTCTTTATGCTAGTGGTGTGTGTATGTGTGTCTGTCTGTCTGCCTGTGTGTGCTGGGAGTTGGAAGGTTTTAGGGTCATCTCTGGATTATCTGCTACAGTGGATTAATTGCAGATTTCCCCCTTTACTTTCCATGGGGAAGTCACAATATGCAGTAAATCCACTCTGTTATATTACAATTTTATCTGTTAAAATGTTTTGCAGGACTTTGTAGGGTAGCAACTTCTGCACCTGCATATCTATATCTCCATTTAGTGTAGGTGATCAGCAGTGTATTATAATAAGTATATAATACATTGCTGTATACCTACACAGAATGGAGATATTATCCTCCTGTATGAGTGTGTATATATCTCTCCATTCTGTGTAGGTATACAGCAATGCATTGTATACTTATTATCCTCCTGTATGTGTGTATATATCTCTCCATTCTGTGTAGGTATACAGCAGTGTATTATATACTTATTATCCCCCTCCTGTATGAGTGCGTATATATCTCTCCTCTGTGTAGGTATACAGCAGTGCATTATATACTTATCCTCCTGTATGAGTGTGTATATATCTCTCCATTCTGTGTAGGTATACAGCAATGTATTATATACTTATTATCCTCCTGTATGTGTGTATATATCTCTCCATTCTGTGTATTATACAGCAGTGTATTATATACTTATTATCCTCCTGTATGAGTGTGTATATATCTCTCCATTCTGTGTAGGTATACAGCAGTGTATTATATACTTATTATCCTCCTGTATGAGTGTGTATATACCTCTCCATTCTGTGTAGGTATACAGCAGTGTATTATATACTTATTATCCTTCTGTATGTGTGTGTATATAATACACTGCTGATCACCTACACAGAATGGAGAGATATATACACACTCATACAGGAGGATAATACGTATGTAATACACTGCTGTATACCTACACAGAATGGAGAGATAGAGACCCTCGTGATGCAACATGATTTGCTATACAAAGGGGCCCGCTGAGGCTCTGTCGCCCAAGGGCCCTCCAAAACCTGGAGCCGGCCCTGTACAGAGTTATCGGTATGCTCTGCCATATACAGTATTAGTAAATACTTTTAGACTTAATCTGTTATTCATCGATGTATGATGTGAGAATAAGGGTTTCCTTAATTTTTTTAAGAAGTGTATTATGTTCACAAGAACAGACTAGGTTCACATATAGTATTTTGTTCAGTATGTAGACTTAATTTTAGACAGTATTTTTAGCCAAAACCATTATTGGATGCAAATTTTGTTGTCAGTTCCACGCCTTGCTTCTGCCAAATATTGATAAAATGAGCTTCAAAATTAGGACCAAACGCTGAACGTCATACTACATGGGGATTCAGCCTTGCAATATTGTGAAGCATAGAACCCAGTTTATTTAAAGGAGAAGTCCGGCAAAATTTTTTATTGAAGTATAGTATTGCCCCCTAAAAGTTATACAAATCACCAGTATACACTTATTATGGGAAATGCTTATAAAGTGCTTTTCTCCCTGCGCTTACTACTGCATCAAGGCTTCACTTCCTGGATAACATGGTGATGTCACGACCCGACTCCCAGAGCTGTGCGGGCTGTGGCTGCTGGAGAGGATGATGGCAGAGGGACACTGAGGGACACAGGGCACTGGAGGGACACTGAGTATCCCTCTGCCATCATCCTCTCCAGCAGCCACAGCCCGCACAGCTCTGGGAGTCGGGTTGTGACATCACGTTTTATCCCGTAAGTGAAACCTTGATGCAGTAGTAAGCATTTCCCATAATAAGTGTATATTGGTGATTTGTATAACTTTTGGGGAGGCAATACAATACTTTAAAGAAATTTTTTTTGCCAGACTTCTCCTTTTAACCTCTGACAGAATGCTGCATAGTTGCCTCATAGTTCCCTTTGGGCATGTCAAATATAGCAAGATTGAGTGTTCAGAGATCATGACTAGCACAACCTAATGTGGAATAAAAATTAGCATTATTAAAAACCATGAATGAAGGAATAATTTTTAAGAACTGGGCTGTGTACTATATATTGCATGTCTGATAACTGCATATGTGGCCCTTTATCACAAATAAAAGCAGTTTTGCCATTTCCTATTCACCCTATCCACTTAGTAGTCCAAATGCATTGGCAGTTTAAAGGCAACAATATCCCTTCTCTTAAATTTCTACACCAATCAATTATATATTAAATACAATGAATACCAGTCTTGGTTATCAGAAGGTCAAATGGTGAAAATGTTTAATTCATTATAATTAAAGTAAATTGAAAATGTAGTTGTTGTTTTTTTTAACCAAGGGCATTTGTCCATATAGAATGTTTTGCCTTTTTATTGCCCTTGTTTTTTTACTTAGAATTAAAGTCTCTCTCTATAGATATTGAATCAAGAAGAATTATGGGGCATTTACCTATTAGATTCCCTGTACTGTACTTAGGAGTAAATTCTATAACATTTACAAGTTTCATTACTACTTATTTTCTGTACATTATTCAAATCTAAAAGTTTAACTATCTCATTGTAACAACATCACCTCCTACAAACAAAGACAATATTGTAACCAATAACCAATGCCTTTATTAATGAAATTCATAAAATACATGATACAAAAGTAGTTAAAAAGCCAATAGCCATACACATAGGAACAACCACCACACAGGATCAGTATATTTCAATGGTGTGTGAACAATGCCTAAATGTGTATTCGCCTCTTAACTTGTTGATAAACAGTGGGAGTCCCTCACCAATTCAAAGAATCAGAACACTCCTGAATGAATGGAGCACACCACATGTGGAGAGCCACCACACCAGCAATTTAACATTGAGTAAAACAGGCAGAAATTCTGAGCAGAACCCCGCAGACTCTGCTCGAAATCCCACCTGCCTCAGTGTCTCAATGTAATGTGTTGCGCGCCTCCGCTCTGCGCTCAATGAATTGACATGTCACATTGCATTGACAGACTGAGGCTACAACGTAGAACGGAGTCCGCAGCGAGGGTTCTGCTTGGAATTTCCACCTAGTTTACTCAGTGTAAACATACCCTTTATGTGCAAGATATAAGTAAAAAAAGATGTAGAGCCATGACTTATTATGTAGTTGTGACACAGAGACCTATCTGTAATAAATAGTTAATGAGGAGGTGTGCTAGCTGGTGGAATAACCACTTAAAATTCAAGAAAACTATGCAAAGTTCCAGTTCTATAAAAATACTAGTTTAAATCATGTTCACATTCACTTTGGTCTCAGCTATGTTCTTCACTTATCTCTGTTTGTTGCCACCTAGTGGATTGTTTAAAAATGGACTATATGTGAGGTACTGTATTCTCTGTAAGCAATTTCTTGGAGAAGTTGTTCTTCAAAACAATGAAATAAGTCTCTTCTAAGGTATCTCACTGTCAGCAGAATTACTGTCTGCAGAATTGTAGATTGTTTTAGTAATAGGAGAAAACCAATGTGGTTAACTACAGCTAATAAGAATGCAATAAATGATAAGAAACAAGCATTCAAACAAGAAGGTAGTGGAAAAGTATTGAGCATCTATAGACAGAAGAATAAAATGTGTTAAAAACAAATAAAAGAAGCAAAAAGAAGGATAGCCACAGAAAGTAAAACGAATCCCAAAATGTTCTTCACCTATATAAATAATAAAAGACTTAAAACTGAAAATGTTGGTCTCCTTAAAAATAATCTGGGTGTAATGGTGGAGGGGTAAAAGGAAAAGGCAAATCTACTAAATACATTCTTCTCTACTGTATTCACAGAGGAGAATCTCATGACAGATGACATGACTAGGAATAATGTAAATCCTCCCATAAATGCCTAACACAACAAGAAGTGGGGCGACGCCTTAAAAACATTAAAAAAGCATTAAAGTATTTGAGGGGTTTGTAAGAGATGCTATCCTGGAGTATTTTAATAAAAAATAATCTTATAACGCAGCACCAGCATGGTTTTATGAGGGATCGATCGAGGAGGTCGGTTATAGACTGACCTGGGGGAGGCTGTGGATGTGTATCTGGACTTTTCAAAGGCATTTTATATTGTGCCGCATGAAAGGTTGCTCAATAATAATGAGGATGCTGGGACTAAGGAAAAACATATGCAAATGGGTAAGTAACTGGTTGAGTGATGGAAAACAGAGGGTGGTCATTAATGGAACATATTCAGATTGAGTTTTAGTTACTAGTGCAAGTTACAGGGGTCAGTGTTGGGTCCACTTCTTTTTTAATATTTTTATTAATGATCTTATAGAGGGGCTACAGAGTAGAATCTCCATTTTTGCAGATGATACTAAACTGGGTAAAGTAATCAGCACAGAGGAGGATAATCATATTACAGAGGGATATAGAGAAGCTGGAGGCTTGGGCGGAAAAATGGCAAATGAAGTTTAATGTGGATGAATGTAAGGTTATGCATTTGGGCAGTAAAATAATAAGTACAGTTATGTGTTAAATAATAAAACACTGGGTAAAACTGCTTCTGAAAAAGACCTGGGGGTATTGGTGAACAATAAACTCAACTTTAGTGATCAGTGCCAGGCAGCAGCTGCCAAGGCTAATAAAATAATGGGATTTATCAAAAGAGGCATAGATGCTAAAGATGAGAACATAGCTTTGCCTCTTTATAAATCACTGGTCAGACCACATATGGAATACTGTGTACAGTTTTGGGCACCGGTATTTAAGAAGGACACAGCTGAACTGGAGCGGGTACAGAGGAGGGCGACAAAGGTCATCAAGGGAATGGGGGGGTTACAGTATCAGGACAGGTTATCAAGCTTGGGGTTATTTATGATAGAAAAAAACGTCTTGGGGCGATCTGATTTACAATGTACAAATATATGAATGGACAGTACAGAGATCTTTGTAGTGATCTTTTTACTCCTAGGTCTTTAACCGTGAAAAGGGGGCATCCTCTATGTCTAGAGGAAAGAAGATTTCAGATTCTTTACTGTACGAGCAGTGAGACTGTGGAACTATCTGCCACATGAGGTCGTCATGGCTGATTCATTAAATAAGTTCAAGGGAGGCCTGAATGCTTTTCTTGAAAAATATACAAGTTATGAGCATTAGATTTTCGGTGATACGTTGATCCAGGGATTATTCTGATTGCAATTGGAGTCGGGAAGGAATTTCTCCCTGTGATGGGGCAATTGTCATCTGCCTCATAGGGGTTTTTGCCTTCCCCTGGATTAACACAGTAGAGTTTTTCTAGGTTGAACCTGATGGACTCTTGTCATCTTTTGACCTTATTAACTATGTTGCTATGCTACTTTGTTCAAGGTTTAACAAAAAAAATCTGGAGTATGAAAATAAGATTTTTTTTTTAAAAAAACCTCATAATAACCTTTTTAATCCCCCTCCCCCCGACTTGTAACCTTTCCAGTCAACACAAGTCGCTTTGTACAGAAATGTAAACATTACCTAGATGGGGGTCAGTGGACTTTCTTTACTTATGTTACCTCATTTTCTTCTGTTAGTAGTATGTAAGCCTTTGAAGCTATCTATCTGAAAACAGTTGAATACGGCTATATAAAAAGGACCTACTTTTTCTCAGCTAGAAACAGTGCTGTATCTGTATATGAACTGAATATGTCAGAAAAACAATACTTGAGCCTATGAAAATGGGTGCCATGAAAAGAAAACCCTGGATAATGCCTTCAGCTATGTAAATTTATAAAAGCATAACAAATTACAATAATTTCCTTTAAATAACAAGTGGGAGAATTTATCAGTGCTTACACAAGAAAACTGCCAAAAATCAGTCAAATTTTTTTATGCCAGAAAACTGGTGCATAAGCCTTGATTAACCCCTTAACCCACAACTCTTCTTTCTACAAAGGTTAAATAAATAACTATTTAAGGGTATATTCACACGGGCGGGCTCAGCCGCAGCCACTGATTGGCCGGGCGGGAGAGCAGGACGCCGGACCCGTGCAGCAAGGACAGGTAAAGTATGCTTACAGCGGGGGAGCAGAAGGGGTTAAGGGCGGTATAATTACATACTCGCTGCGGTCGTTTAGACCGCAGCAAGTATGTAGTGTATGGGAACTGCCAGGACCTGCCGGGCTCGCAGCGAGAATCTCGCTGCGAGCCCGTTCGTGTGAATATACCCTAAGGCAGAACTATAGCAATCTATCAGAGCTCAGCTTTAATTCCTTAAATTGCTTTGGTAAAATAAAAAGCTGTGCTGTGATAGATTGCAATGGGTAAACACAGACAGTTTTTCATGTAGACAGTTTTTATTTACCCCCTCCAGTGTTCCAAAGATGGTTTGTAACTACACTAAAAAAGTGTGTGTTGTGCTGCCAAATCTGTTGCATAACAACATTTCTTTATACTTGAGGAAACCTCTGCCAAGTTTATGACAAATGAAGATTAAGCAACCTAAACTGTTTTCATAAAGTGGTGAGAATTATAGGGAATGTCCCGGGTCAGATGAATGGTAAACATTCTTCTACTTTTGGTTTTGTATAAAACAGTTTGTTTACTATTCTGTTTCCTCTTTAATGGTGTAAAAAACATTTACGATGTTCAGGAAAAAAAAATAAATAAATTTTAATCTGAAACCCTTAACCATTAAAAACTCTTGACAAAATGAAAAATAGTTTTTTTTTTAAAAGAATGTACACCCCAAGGAAAAAAGATTTAAAAAAAATCAAGGAAATAATATTAAAGCAGACTTGGTCTTTACTGTCAATCTCTTATGTAACATTGTTTCATATTACATGAATGCTAATTTACAGTATTTTCCTCTTATACCATTGCTATAACTATGGAAATAGCTAGTGGCTATCATCCAGGAGCACACCGAGACACGCTCCTGCAGCTGATAATCAGCCTATGTAAAAAGGGGATCGATCAGCCAAAGACCAGGCAAACGTCCGATTATCCGCTGATCGCATATTTATCGGACGCACATCTCCCTGTCTAAATAGAGGTATGTGTAGCCGAGGAACATAAGAGAAACTGATAGCACAGACATGTATTAGTGCTGTTAGTTTTCAGATCACAAGCAGCAGTCTATACTTACCAGCCACACTGCTCCTGATCCGGCAGCTGGTTCTCGCCCCCCTGGCCACTGCTGTATCTTCAGGCTGCTGCCTCGTTTGGCTGTCAATGCATGAAAAAAGGGCGAGGACCAGAGAGCCAGATGCTGGATCTAGGCTTCTAGGTATAGGCTGCTGCTTGTGATCTGGAAACTATAAGGCTGATGATATAAATATATATATATGTGTGTGTACACAATGTATATTATAATATATATCTCTGCTGTCAGCTTCCAGGGCTGCATGAGCGATACAAGGATCACTTATGTAGCCCATCTGCTCAGTTTCTTGTGCCGTGTAAAGGCACTGCAAATGAGCCACTAGCCAAGCAATCTCTCTAAAAGGACCCTTACATAGTCAGTTTTCCTCCCTAGGATAGAACCAAATGAGACTCTATGCAGGACTTTAAAGGGGTACCCTGGATTTAAAAAAATGTTTTTCTATCAACTAGTGTCACAAAGTTTTACATATTTGTAAACTAATTCTATTGAAAAAAAAAAACTCCAGTCTTCAAATATTTATCAGCACATAAATAATAAACATAATAAAAAAAAATCTATACCACTCATTGGCCTCCCAGCATTTGCTCCTGCAGCATCAGGTCCCGGCTGAGAAGTGCCACTCAGCCAGTCAGTGACTGGGCCGAGACACCACTGAATTCACTAAATGGCTGAGAGGATACTTTCTACCAAGACGTGACGATGCAGGAAGCCAGGAGTATTTGAAGACCGGTGGCACAGGGATGGTTAAGTATAGATTCTTTATTACATTTCCCTCTCTCCCTGTCAGCACCAGACTTTTATATGGGGCCCAGAGTTCTCTTTTAACCCCTTAAGGTCAAAGCCAATTTTCGTTTTTGCACTTTTCCTTTTTCACTTTATGTTTAAAAGGCCATAGCACTTGCATTTTTTCACCTAGAGACCCATATGAGCCCTTATTTTTTTCGAAACCAATTGTAATTTGCAATGACAGGCATTATTTTTCCATAAAATATGCTGCGAAACTGGAAAAAAATAATTTGCGCTGTCAAATTGAAAAAAAAATTTGTTTGTTTTTTGTTTTGATTTCGGGGAGGTTTGCATTTACGCCATTCGCCCTATGGTATAACTGACTTATTATGCATATTCCTCAAGTCGTTACGATTGCAACGATATGTAACATGTATAACTTTTATATTATCTGATGGCCTGTAAAAAATTCAAACCATTAACAAATATATGTTCCTTAAAATCGCTCTATTCCCATGCTTATAGCGCTTTTATTCTTTGATCTATGGGGCTGTGTCAGGTGTCATTTTTTGCGCCATGACATGTACTTTCTATCGGTACCTTGATTGTGCAAATGCGACTTTTTGATCTCTTTTTATTACATTTTTTCTGGATTTGATGCGACCAAAAATGCGCAATTTTGCACTTTGGAATTTTTTGCGCTGACGTCATTTACCGTGCAAGATCGGGAATGTGATTAATTAATAGTTCGGGCAATTACGCGCGTGGCAATACCAAATATGTTTGTTCCTTTATTTATTTATATTTATAAAATGGGAAAAGGGGGGTGATTTGGACTTTTATTAGGGGAGGGGATTTTTTATTAATAAAATTTTTTTTTACTTTTTTTTTTTACTGTAACTAGAAGTCCCCCTGGGGGACTTGCATATACACAGAACTGATCTTTCATAGAGATCAATGCTGTGTATATACACAGCAAAGATCGATTACATCGGTCATAGATTGCTTTTGCCTGCTGCAGGCCACAGCAATCTATTGCCGAGGCGGGTTCAGCGTCATTGTCAGGTTTGACAGCTGCATTTAGAGGCTTAATTAGGACCCGCGCTGGCTAATAGAGGCACTGCTGGGCTGTACATATCAGCCGGGATCAGCGCCGTTCAGAGCGGGATCCCTGCGGGACCCGTCTCTGAACACCTCCCGCGGCACCATGACATATCAGATACGTCATGGGTCGCTAAGTGGTTAATAAATGTCCCCCACTGTGTTTTTCCATACTTGGTGCTGCCTCTAATCTAAAGCTATTCTGTGATACCTATCTATCAATCTATCAAAAATGGAAAATCTGGTGAACGAGGGTCACCTTTTAAAATCGATGAGTGTAGGAAGGCATGACTCGTAGATAGAAATGGGTACCTTTTGGGTCACATGTACATGGATATAAATGTGATATTGGTGTGTGTAAAAATATGGGCATGCAACAATATAATATCCTGCATGGAAGTCCCATAGAGTAAGAAAGAGTGGTACTCCAGTGTTACATTTTTATTTATTTTTTGTAAACATTTCTGCATATATATATATATATATATATATATATATATATATATATATATAATTTTATTGTGCATCATGTTTTTAAATTAATCATGACTAAATAGTTCTTTTTATATGAAGTATGCCCATGGTTCTATTTTGTGTGTAATATCTATAAAATATTCTGTACTGTTGCACTGAAAGGTGTGGTCCAACCATTGGTATCCTAAAATAAGCCAACCACAACCTTGCAATATTGAATATATACATTCAAATCAGTGTATGGGTACGTGCACACTACGGAATGGTGACAGAAAACCCCTTGCGGATTCTTTTGCTTGCACCGGCTTGTGGAGTCTGGTGGCCGCCATGTTAATTCTTTTGTTGGACGACTAAATCCGCCCATCCTATGGCACGGGAGGAGACGCGCACCGCCTCCAGAGTCCGCGAAAGGGTTCGTCAACATTCCATGGTGTGCACGTACCCTACTTCAGGAGCATTATAAAAATATGGCCATTTATATTTTTAAGAATGATGTCTTTAAAAAAAAATAAGAATTATTGATGGCCTTTTAAATTTGTCAAATATTTTTGTATCTGGCTTGTTTGAAAGCCAAGGCAGATGCTAGCGAGCAGGTAACTAATATAGCTTAGCCTGCTACATACAATGCTGTATGAATCCAGCATGCAGCACATCTCTATGAACAGTGCAGAGATTTCTGCTCTTTGGGCAGAATGCTCAGTCAAGAAATCATACATTGTTCACCTTCTGCAGGAGAACCATGAAAAAATTGCGAGTAAACTTTTTTTTTTCCTTTTTATTAGGAAGAAAATTTTATTTTAGTATAAAGCTGTCACTTTTGTTCATTTCATTTGATAAACAAGTTATATTTAAATTAAAGAGCCCATATTTGTGGAAATCTGCCTTTGCATTGACATATAATGCATATATGAATGGCTGGCTTTAGGGTTTTTATTAGAAGCCGAAATATATCATTAAGTGCATTACACATCTTTTACTCTCCAACATATTCCATGCTCCACCGATGACAATCACTTATGTTTATTGTCTATTTGGAGAATGCACGGAGAACAGCCACCCTAGAAGCAGTTTTTAATGCTTCCTCTGCAGTTTTTAAGTGCTTCAGTAATGATGCGAAGCAGAGGGAGAGAATATTGAAGCGCTATGATTTGTTAGACATGTCAGTAAAATCTATGTAGTTCATTCCGTGTCAGCAGTCACTTTACATTATTTTAACATTAGCAAGTCTTTGCACAGGTTGTGTTATATGTTCAGTATGTATCATTCTTATCACCTGTCATTTCACAAACCTGTCTCATGTTAATTGTCAATTTCGTTATGTAAATTGGGGTGTATTTATGCTATGGGTTTCTACCATTGTGTTTTTAAAATACCTTATACATTGTTCTTCATGTGCTTATCGCATTTTTTTTCCTTTTAACTAGTTTTATAAAAACAAGCATGCGTGTCATTGGGAAGACACACTGAGCACTAAGATCAGCAATAATTATAATGGGCTGCATATTCATAGTTATAGTGTCGAATTAACACAAAATGTGGAACCCCAGACTGGCAACTAATGATATGTTTTGGGCTCGCTGGAAGTTGTATTATGTTGCATATGTCACACTCTACACTCTGATTTTTTTTTCTTTTTTAGTGTAGATATTATTATTGAACAGGATAATGATGTTCACTAGAGATGAGCGAACCTCAAGCATGCTCGAGTCCATCTGAACCCGAACTTTCGGCATTTGATAAGCGGTGGCTGCTGAAGTTGGATAAAGCCCTAAGGCTAAGTGGAAAACATGGATATAGTCATTAGCTGTATCCATGTTTTCCAGACAACATTAGAGCTTTATCCAAGTTCAGCAGCCCCCGCTAATCAAATGCCGATCGTTCGGGTTCGGATGGACTCGAACCCGAACCCGGATCGCTCATCTCTAATGCTCACTAGATTCTCCCATTTTGGTGATAACTAGTGTTGAGAGGACCTGTCAAACTCTGAGTTTAGCAGGTCAGCATTTTATGGCTGAAGAAGTTTGATGCTGCCCTAGGGCTTCCAGGAAAACATGGATACAGCCTGTGACTATCCATATTTCCCAGGACTCCCACAGCAAATCAAATGGCTATGATTTTTTTTTGAATGTGAGGAGTTACAAACTTGCCAAAAAGGAGTTAAAGGAGTATTCTTGTATTTGCCTAATGTGTGAGAGAAAAATGTTGGCTTTAATGATTCTGTGCTATTCTCTTGCTGCTTCCTGACCCTAGTCCTTTCTGTTTATAAACCTTATACAATGATATGATGTAATAGGATAAGAAACAAGAAAAATGACACCCACCGTGATTGGCTGCCATCATGTGACATGAAATTACATGATTGTAGTTATTGTACAGACGTGTTTTCAGGGATTGCAAAGGATCATGGGCACAGCAATAGAACAGGCTAAAATATTTCAGTTTTTTTTGCTTTCACTGTTTAAACATAAAAAATATTTTATTTCTAAATCCTTAAAAACTCCTTAAAGTTCCTCAGCATGCAGACTGCAAACAAAATGTGCGCACTATTTGATGGTTCTTTAATCTTGGTAGCAGTTTGATGGGTGACCTCGTTATTATTTTCATGTAATGAGGAATCATTTATCTGGAATTACAGCAGTTTGCTGCCACAGGGTTGCTTGTAATCTGTCTGCTGTATCATCACTGAACGGGGCCCTGTTTATTGCAAACCAAATTGAATCGCACCATCATTATCTTTTACATTTAACTGACATGTTATTATAGAATCAACAGATGAGACTTGCTTTCTAATTGCCTGAAACCTATCCAAATTCTGCACTGTGCGCACTGGATAGAATAATAAAAGGTTATGTGAAAACATGTCTCAAGCCTGAATATGTATGCAGGATCAAATTAAAAACTGTCCTCTAATCTCTTGCTGTAAACTGAGAACAGGGGAAATTGTGGCAGCTGAGCATAATCTATCACTGTACTTTATTGTTTACATAAAAAGATGAACATTTCTGACTATGTGCTGGTTTTTATCATTTATCTTTAATTTATGAATAAATGTGAGTGAAAAATGAGGGTGACAAATGGGCATGTAACTTAATTTTTTAATTTGTGTTCTAACATCATGTATTAAAGCATTTTAAAATTGTATTTTTCTTTCTTCACACTAAGCGGTTGCGTATGTCTAGTTTTTATTTTTGTAATAAAGTCTGCTGTTATGCACAAACAAGCCTTATAATCTGCAGCCAAATTACAACACATAGCGCCAATACAAGTAAGGAAACAACAATGTTTCATCTTTATTGCAATTATTAATCAGAGCATAAAAACTGTTTCAAAACAGTCAATATAAACAACAGAAATGTTGGTAAGCTGGATCAAAGGTATGATGCCAAATACTGAGATAAATAGATTGACTATATAGACAGAAGTTTTGGAATACCTACAGGAGCTTTTAGGAAATCCCATTCTAAATCCATATTATTATGTACAATTGTCCAAAAAGTCTTTGTATGGTAAAGCATTAACATTTCCCTTCTTTGGAAGTAGACGGCCTAGGCCCAGTGTGATTTGTCATTTCAGTGGACAGGCATTTCCAGAGTCCAGTGGTGATGTGCTTTACATCACTTTGTATGATGCTTTGTTACTATGCTTGATGATGGAAGGCTTGCACGGAGCTGTCCACACTATAAAGCTCCTGATGTACAGCTTTTGTAAGAATTTTAATACCAGGTGAGTTTTGTAACTTTGCAGTCTTTTAGTTGGCAGAGTGTTTGTTTTATTTATGCACTATTCACCACAGCCCTTACCAACTTTGTTCTGTTACTTGATGTGTGCTGCTACTTTGTAACTTAACCCTCTCCCGCTGCTGCACTGTAAATTGACTTTGCTGTAGCCTATGCCTGTGGCTGCAGCGACGTTAATTTACGATACAGGATGACACAGGAACAGAAGCTGCACCTGTGTCATCCATGGCGGGTCCCGGCTATCAGTGATAGCCGGGGAACCGCCGCAACTGTCAGTGCTGGAGCCGTGGGCATTGAGATATCAATGACCCATGGTCATGAAAAGGTTAACAAATGTGGTTACTAGATCCTTCCACACTTCAAAAATTATACTGATAGTTGATCACAGAAATTATAGGAGGGAAGACATTTCATTAAATAAAATGGGAATGAATGAAACTTGAATTCAGTATTATGAAGTGTGTTTATTTGCATGTTATAAAATTTGCAAGGCACTTAGCATTTCGTTTGAGTGTTTATTGCACTTTTCCAACAAGGTTAACAAATCCTGCTGCATTTCACTTTACTTGCATTGTTATCTGCTTTTATGCAAACAATCAATCATAAAGTGCAAGATAATTTGTTGTACTTCCCTTTTGTTTTGACCCATCACATTTTCTTTTACAATCAATCTTCTGGGGTCTTTAGTAGAGATGAGCGAACTTGCCGAGGTTCTGGTTCATATGAACCTGAACTCTCGGCTTCTGACTGCCGCTGTCTGCCCGCTCCGTGGAGAGGGTGAATACAGCCGGAGGACCGCCTGAAAAACTGGGATACAGCCATAGCCATAGGCTGTGTCCCAGTTTTCCAGGCGGTCCTCCGGCTGTATCCACCCTCTCCACGGAGCGGGCAGACAGCGGTAGTCAGAAGCCGAGAGTTCAGGTTCATACAAACCCGAACCTCGGCAGGTTCGCTCATCTCTAGTCTTTAGGTGTAGGTTAACCGGGAGCCATTGGGAACCTTAGAACAGCATGTGTACAGCTTTTGGGACAGCTGCACACTAATCCTATCTTCACGTACATCCTTCTTAGGTGCACCAGGGAACCTACCCACTTGATTACTCTATAGCACTGTCAATCACACAGCTTTCTGCTAGTATATTAGATGGCGGCACTTATCCTGACAGCCAGGGCTGTGGAGTCGGTAAGCCGCAGCTCCGACTCCAACTCCGACTCCTGAATTTTATCAGTACCGACTCCCGACTCCGACTCCTGAAATTTATCAGGGCCGACTCCGACTCCCAACTCTGACTCCTGCTCCTTCATAAATAGCCAGTCATATACCAGGGGAGTTATCACACTGGCTCAGCAGCTTCTCCCTAATGTCCTACATTATCCTGGGGCAACTTCTGAGGGAATAAAGGAATACTGTATATAAAGCAGCTTCTCCTGTGTGTGCAGTGGATGCAGCCAGTCTCCAGCCTCCATGTCCTGAACTACTCATAACTTGACTAGATGGAGCAGGTGGTCTTTTCCTGCTGACAGTCTTCTATGTTTCTAACTATATATTTACCATACTTAAAGAAACACTGCTAACAATGCCAGATACCTGTAATATAGAGGTCAGCCATATTGATATAGAGAGGGGTCACACATAGTGATAACACCACACCGAGGGCAGAGGTTACTGCTACACTACTTGTGTCTTCTTCTCCTCCTCCTCCTCTATATTACACAGGAAATCTTCATATTACACTTCTGCTCATATACAGTCATCCAGCATCGAGGAAGAGAACAGCACAGATCTCCCCCCACACAATGGACTCTTCCAACTGCCAAAACAAAAAACTGCCAAATAGTGGCCGACAACTTTTCCCCGACCACCCTTATGTAATAGGGCCAGTGTCCTATTAATGATATATTCCCTGATCACCCTTATGTAATAGGGCCAGTGTCCTATTAGAATGTAGCTCATAATATATATTCATGGGCAAAACTTTAAAAATTCATATCAAAATTCAATTCTACATTTTTTTAAAGATTTTTTTTAAAGCTGTAGTCGGTACATTTTTTCCGACTCCAGCCAAAACTAGCTCCGACTCCGACTCCAGCCAAAACTAGCTCCGACTCCACAGCCCTGCTGACAGCTTGGTGTTTTCCCTGATTGTGTCACTACATGCTATGCTAAAAGGCTATATTACATGACACAATTTGGAAGATCTTTAGATCATTTAGTCTGTCTATTGAAGTTTGCGGCGGCCCGCCGCTGCTTTTGTTTTTCAAAGCGATGTGCAGCAGACAGTCGCTGACCACAAACAGCCAATATCATGCATGTCGGCTGATCATTGCCTTTCAGCATGCGCTATTACACGAAACAATTATTGCTCTGAATGGCTGGTATTTGGCCAAGCAAGGCTGATCATTGCTTTGTGTAATAGGGCCTAAGAAGCAAACTGCTTCCCAAGTCTTGTTTCCAACTCCATCGTAAACCACACAGGATTCTTAACCAGCCTGGCTAGAAGAATTACAAAGAACCTTAGACCTAGCCACAGTGACATCTGCTATTGCATGCTAACACACCAGTGGTAGGTTTGCCTTTGAAACATGAAAAAAGTTTTGAACTTGCAGGTTGTCAGCAAGTTGTATATAGAACAGTTATGTGACACACTTATAATTTATTTTTAATATATACAGATTCATTTTCACTTCATGATATCTTTATTATTTATGTGAAGACGAACAAACAAACTTTTTATGCAGTGATGCTGGATAGTCACCTGTCAACACTCAAGAAGCATTTAGCGTAATGAATTCACACTCTAACTTGGGGTGAGATTAAGACAAATAGATCTCTACCGATTTCTCAAAGTCTGTGATTAATACCTGCTTTTTATTCTTCTCACGCATTTGTTAATCAACTTGTCTCAAGCCGTGGCGCATTTCACTTGACAGTAATGGTAACAGTTACCTGAATGATTACTTTTTAACTTTGCCTTGTATTTGGAGTGTAAACTGTTTAGCATTCAATAATTTATTAGCCTTGGTATTCTGCTGTCTAAGACAAATGTTTTACCTTTTGATTAGATACCAGTGTAATCATAAAACAAACGGGTCATGTTTATTGGAAAAAAGTATGCATTTTTCTAGAAATATTACCTATTTTTAACACCAGGTGGTAAATAAAGGAAGTTCAACTTGGAAAAAAGTATATAGCAAGTATAGGAAATATTAACAAGAGACATTATACTTTGGTAATTTGGCCTGGTTGTGCCTTAACACATTATGTTTTCATGTGTAGGAGACTGACAGTATCCTGGGCATTGTGAATCCAACCAGCATCCATTAAAGTGAATCTACCCTAAATCAGCTTAAATAAGTTTTATGTACTCAAAGATAGGTGTTGCCATGCTGATTAAAATGGTGCAAGTGTTTCATTGATCTGCCACCCCCTTCCTGAGATATAGCCTTTTTTTGTTTTATGCAGATGAGCTGTACTGGTGGATTGAAGGCAGGCCCAGCGCTCCCAGTGCATCGATATCCCCCCCCCCCCCCCCCCCCCATTTGTGACGGGCTTCAATAGTTTTAAATTTGGTCCCAGCCTCGCCTAGCTAGATTTTGCACAATCACAGAAGGCACAGCAGGGTGGGTATTCTCAGCTTGTCACAGATGGAGAGGAGATATTGGTGCGCTGGACCTGCTGTCAGTGCATTAGACCAGCTAATTTGCATAAAATACACAAAGGCCATATCTCCTAAATGGGGCGGCAGATCAAACAGAGATTGTCATTGTTCAAGGGAATTTTTTGACTTAAATGAATGAATGGAAGAGTGAATAAGTAACAAACATAATATTATAGAAATACGTACCACTTTTGCAGTGGTTATTGCCAGGGTCATACTCTGATGATGTTGGGCCATAACAATTATAATTAGAAATGAAAAAAACAAAAACAAAACAGTATTGCGCAAAAAACAAACAAACAAAAAAAAAACATGCAAATAACGCCTCTTAGCCAAGTTTGGAAGAAAATTACTTTAACCTAAGTAGATTTATCTAAATATAAACTGTAGAGAGTACAGTGCAGAATCTGCTATATAATGTGTCAATTTCTTTAGCGGATTATCTGCATTGTTACAGATGTCATTGTACGCTGTTTCCAGGATTGTATCATTTTAGAAATCCATTCTATGTAAATATTGGTGTTAGGTATGGTTTATTAAATATTTCTACACACCAGATTATGTCTCAGTTAACAGTATCCCTGTCAATTAATTAGGAATGTGTGATCAGAAAGCGTTTATATGTACATAGGAGTTGACATGGTCTTTGCTTACTTGCATGTACACTTCTTACAAGATTGAAATTCTCCATAAGGCTGGCTTCAAACACAGTCTTTTAATGGCATATTTCTGGTCTCCAAAAAATGGCAACACTGTTCTTGTTATATAGATCACTGTTCTAATTCATTTCCTTTGAATCAGACAACATCAAATGTATAGCAAGTGCAGAACAATGTTAGAGTTAAACTCTTGATACAAGTTAAAAGGAATATCCCTTAGGGTACAAACCCACACACCGTATACGCAGCAGATACGCAACAAATACTCAGCAGATTTGATGGTGCAGATTTGATGCTGTGTTCAGTTATTTAGATCCAATCTGCTGCGTATTTGCTGCGTATTTGCTGCGTATCGCAGCAGTAAATACTCTGCGTAAATAGTGTGTGGGTTTATACCCTTAAGAGAAACTGACAGTATAACTCAAGAATATACCGCCAAAGTATAATGTGAACTCTTGACTGCTACAGAAAAAGACACTGACTAGGTGAAAAAGACTATGCGTAGGTCCCCTTTTATAGTAGAAAATAAATAAATCATCATTAGCTCATCACAGGTGTACAGAACAATATGCCCATAGCACAGACCAGAGAAGTACTTGAGAGCCAGCATCATCATTAAATACAATACTTTCAACTTTAGTTAAGAATCAGTAAAAGAAGTACAGTAACTTCCAGAATATAGCTAATATTATTTGAATGTGAATATAGGAGAAATTGGTTGTGTCAAGTGATCCGTTTCAGACCTAAATGGTTTTTACTTAAAGTCAAATGTCTACACATCTTATTCATGTTTGCCTTTTAGTGTTTCCTGTACTTTTGTGGATGCTTCAATAAAATCAAAAAGATTTTCTAGAATTAAATTGCTGGCTCTCAGGTACTCTTGTCTCTGTTATCTTTTCTTCTACACAACTCTACTCCCTACAAGTCACTTTATCAACTGGTGCTAGAAAACTCCTATTCATGTGAATGAGACAGAGGTGCTGTAAATACATGTAAGGTGGTGTCTTAGTCATACATATGACAGTGTTTCCGGAGTGGTGCTGTGAAAAAAAAGAGCCCTTTGTTAAAGGCAGTGGTGGATGACCCAACAGGGTCCCATTGATCAACATTGATGTCCCATCAATGCCTATAGTAAGAAAATCAAGTGAAAACATTTACATACTTTCTTATCTTCTGTTTGATAGTTTATTAAGTTGTTGAAACATTTGTTACCATTCGATTAGCTGTGTGTTTTTGCTATATTGTACAAATGGAGACAGAAGATTTTTTAAATTTAATCTTAAGATGATCTAGGAGACATCTAGCACAATTGCACCAGAATTCTGTCACAGTTTATGCAGACTAATAGTTGGTCTAAACTTAAAGGGGTAGTGCGGTGTTTAAAAATTATTCACTAAATAACACACATTACAAAGGTATACAACTTTGTAATGTATGTTATGTAAGTGAATGGCCCCCTTCCCCATGTCCCCCCACCCCCGGAAGTGTGGTGCAGTATACTCACCAGATTACTGTCGACCCCGGACGCCATCTTGGGTCGAACAACGTCTTCTTCAAGAGGCCGGCCGGACCGCTCCAGCCGTCCCTCATACCGGCCCCCCTCTACCCCTTCATCAGCTGCTCAGCCGCGATTTAGTGAATAATTTTTAATCGCCGCACTACCCCTTTAAGGCCCTATTACACGAAACAATTATTGGCAGCATTTGGTTATTAATAGTCTCGTGTAATAGAAGACAACCATCAGCCGGCATGAAAGATGTCGGCTTACTGTTGTCTGTCATTGTCTTTCAACATGTTTAAAGACAAACGACTAAAGCCCCTATTACACGGGGCCATCGGCGAGGAGCAAACAAGCTCTATCAGTGTTTAACATTTAACTATTACTTCTTATGGTTATAAACTTAGTGCATGTTCATAAACACATTTCATATAAAACTAGAAAGTGAAAATTGATGACCATGTTTTAGAATGACCATAGCAACGAAAAAGGACTTGGTTTAGACTGCTTGTGATTTCTTTTAATATTTAAGGAGTGTACTTGCTAGATGGGGTTTCAGTTACCATCTTCAATTAGAGATGAGCTGTGTATTCTCTTCCCAGTAGCATAGACACGTTTAGTTACGATAAGAATCAGATTTTACATTTACCTAATTATACATACAGTGAGACAGATACAGTATATTATCAGCAAATCTATGAATATTACATAATTTATCCTGCTTTTTTAATTGGAATTCTTTATGATAGTAGTTCTAATTGTATGGTTTTGAGGTGTGAACAGGTGCGTAGGAAATAAAGAGACAAAAGTGTAAATGACACCTCATGAATTTGAGAAATGTAATTTACTGCACTAAGTGACAAAAATGAAATAGATGCGTTAAATGATCTTCCAATCTTTCAACTACTACATTATCAGTTGACTTTTATTAAACCTATACATCTTTCATATATTTTAATTGGATCTTAACCCCTTAACGACATCGGGCGTACCCATACGCCCCCGTTGCCTGGGCTTTAACGCAAACGGGCGTATAGGTACGCCCGATGTTTCCCCGATCGCTGTGTGTTCACACACAGCGATCGCGGAAGATGGCCTGCTATAAATCATAGCAGGCCATCTTAGCTTCACGGCACGGGGGGTGGGCAACACCCCCCGTGCTTACGATCGCCGCTATAGGCTGATCAATTCAGATCAGCCAATAGCGGCGATTGGAACCTTTCCGGGTCATCGAAAAAAATGGCGGTCGGTGCTGTCCGAGGACTGCACCGACCGCCATTACTGTAAAAAGTAATGGTGGTCACCGTGCCACCAGCCCGATCGCCGTGAACGGCCGGCCGGCCGTTCACGGCGATCGGGCTGGTGGCACGGCGATCAGAGTCCCACAATATAGTAAATACCTGCCCTGGACCCCTCAGCTAGGTAGCCGAGGGGTCCAGAGCAGGTATTTGTACATTACTCACCTGTCCCGCGCTCCTGATCGGCGTCTTCCGGGTTCGCGGCGTCCTCGTCTTCGTTCGGGTCTTCGGCTTCCTCCGTGACGTCACGTTCGGCTTCTCTCGGCTATTTTCGGCTCCAGCGTCGGCTTCTTCCGTATTTTGCGCTCTGCTGCCCTCTAGCAGCTGATATGTGTAATACAGCTACAGGGAAGTTCAGAATATAGAAAAAGTTTTTTTTTTTTTTTTTTCAAATTTTTTTTTTTTATTTTCCACACCCTATCGCCGCTGAGTGTTGATCAGCATCGCACGAAAGTGCGCTGCTAATCAGCAACTCCTCCTTTTTGGCGTAGGGTGTTTTTTTTCTATATTCTACTGCCACGGTCTGCTTATAAGTGACGCACATAAGTGCGGCATTTATCAGCAACTCCTTTGTTGGCGTAGGTTGTTTTTTTATACTTACTGTAAAAAAACACGTAAAAAAACACTACATTACACCACACTACATTGAATAAAGTTTGACACTACACCACTACATACCCCATATACCAATCCCCGTATAAAGATGGCCCCTAGGGTATTTTCGGTGTCGGACGCATATGTTATTGCCTCTGACACCGAAACAGCCAGTAAGGATGAATGGGGGGATCCTTCTTTCCTCCATTCATCCTCATCATCCTCATCATCCAGTGACGTGTCTGGGGGTAGCGTAGCGTACGCTGCCCCCCAGACACGTCTTTTCCGCCAGTACCGTCCCAATAAGAGATGGCGGTATGGTGTGAAATTCTACAAACTCTGTGAGTACCTCAGGGTACACTTACAGATTTAGGGTACGTACACACTGCGGAATGGCAAAGGATAACCCTTCGTGCATTCCGCAGCTGGCACCCGCCGGCGGACTGATGCGGGCGCATGTCTCCACCCGTGTCATAGACTCCATGTTATGCATGGGCGGATTCCATCATCCGTCTAAAGAATGAACACGTTGGACGGAGAGCGGAATCCGCCCGTGCATAGAATGGAGTCTATGACACGGACGGAGACGTGCGCCTGCATCAGTCCGCCGGCGGGTGCCAACTGCGGAATGCACGAAGGGTTATCTGTCGCGATTCCGCAGTGTGCATGTACCCTTAGAGTGTATGTAGGAAGGGACACCCGAATGCAGCCCCCAGATGCCCCCTCCCCCCCCATCCTCGGAACAAGTGGGAAGATCGTCCGGGAACTGATCTTCCCACTGCTGGATAAAGGTCACCACCCGTACGGGGATAACTTTTATACCAGCACCCCCTCTTCTGGTCCCTCGCTGCCCGAGCTACTGTAGCTTGCGGCATGATCCGAACATATCAGAAGCAGTAATAGAGCCCTAATATTTAGCAGCCATGGAGCGGACCCAGCACTTTTGGATATGAAGGACCCCGTATCGCACCAAGAAAACATTTTCCAGGTGACGTCCCCCACACTGGAGAACGGGAGACCCCAGAAGAAGTGCAGAGTGTGGCGTAACAGGGGGATCAGGAAGGACACCATTTACCAGTGTGACACCTGTCCTGATCACCCCGGCCTCTGTAATACTGGATCGCTCCAAGGCGCACCACACGTCACTGGGGTTCTACATTATCTAAATTCTGTCCCTTATTCCTATTTCAGGGGTCACGGTGATCCAGGGATTATTCTGATCGCCATTATGGAGTCGGGAAGGAATTTTTCCCCTGTGATGAGGCTACTGTCGTCTGCCTCACGAGGGGTTTTTGCCTTCCTCTGGATCAACACAGGTTGAGTTTGATGGACACCTGTCATTTTCAACCTTATAAACTAATAGTTGCCCTAATACCCCCAAATAAATTAGAATTGTCCCTTTTCCCCAGCTAAGTAGGTATGGCCGCCATTCCCATTAGAGACTTGCCATGATGCAATTACAAAGCCTCTGTGCGGCCAGGACAGTAGAAACCCCCCACAAGTGACCCCATTCTGGAAACTACACCCGATAAGGAATCTAACAAGGGGGGCAGCGGGGATATGGCCCCCTGGTGACGGCCACATTTGGGACGTGAATATGAAAAAAATTTTATTTTTTATTTTCTCGGCACATGTTCTACGTAAGTGCCCGTCACCAGTGGGGTCCATATCCTCACTGCACCCCTTGTTAGATTCCTTATGGGGTGTAATTTCCAGAATGGGGTCACTTGTCGGGGGTCACTTTCTACTGTCCTGGCAGCACAGGAGCTTTGTAATTGCGACATGGCCTCTATCCTCCATTCCAGCCTCTAAATGGCGCTCTGTCCCTTTGGTGACTTGCCCTGGGCCCATATGGCACATTATGCCCACATGTGGGGTATTTTCGTACTCAGGGGAAACTACCCTACACGTTTTGTGTTCATTTTCTTTTTTAACCCCTTGTGGAAATGGAAAAAAATCAAGGCTAGACCAACATTTAGTGTAATTTTTGTAAAATTTTTACTCTAAATCATTAATCTTGTCATGATTTTTTCATTTTCACAAGGGGTTAAAAGATAAAAAAAAACATTTAATGTGTAGCGCAATTTCCCTTGAGTACGGAAATACCCCACATGTGTACATAAAGCGCCATTTGGGTGCAGGGTAAGCCTCCGAAGGGACGGAGCGCCATTTGGTTTTTGAAGGCTGGATTTGGATGGAATGGATTTCGAGGGGCCATGTTGCATTCAAAAGGCCCCTGTGTTGCCAAGACAGTTGAAACCCCCCACAAGTGACCCCATTATGGAAACTACACCCCTCAGGGAATGTAACAAGGGGTGTAGTGAGCATATGGACCCCACTGGTGACGGGCACAAATGTGGAACAATGTGGCGTGAAAATGAAATATTACATTTTTTACACTATAATGTTGGTTTAGCCTTGAATTTATCATTTTCACAAGGGGTTAAAAGTGGAAAAAAAACCAAAATGTGTAGAGCAATTTCCCCCGAGTCCGTAAATACCCCACATGTGGACATAAAGCGCCATGTGGGCGCAGGGCAAGCCTCCCAAGGGAAGGAGCGCCATTTGGATCTTGGAGGTTGGATTTGGCTAGAATGAATGATGAAAGCCATGTCGCATTTACAGAGCCCTCGTGCTGCCAAAACACTGGAAACCCCCCACAAGTGACCCCATTCTGGAAACTGCACCACTCAAGGAATCTAACAAGGGGTGCAGTGAGGATATGGATCCCTTGATGACGGGCACATTTGTGCCATGAAAGTGAAAAAATGAAATTTTTTACTTTTACGTCACATTGTTCCACATTTGTGTCTGTCACCAGTGGGGTCCATATGCTCACTGCCCCCCTTGTTAGATTCCTTGAGGGGTGTAGTTTCCAGAATGGGGTCACTTGTGGGGGGTTTCCAGTGTCTTGGCAGCACAAGGGCTCTGTAAATGCGACATGGCGCTTGAAATCCTTTTCAGTGAAATTCAGCTTCCAAAAGCCAATTGGCGCTCCTTCCCTTTGGAGGCTCGTCCTGCGCCCCCTTGGCACTTTATCGCCACATGTGGGGTATTTCCGTACTCGGGAGAAACTGCGCTACACATTTTGTGTCTTTTTTTGCCTCTTATCCCTTTAAGAAAATGAAAAATTGAAGGCTAGAACGTTTTAGTGTAAAAAATAAAAAAAAAAATTTTCACGCCATATTGTTCGGAAAATTTGTGAAGCACCTATGGGGTCCAGATGCTCACCGCACCCCTTGTTACATTCCTTGAGGGGTGTAGTTTTCTAAATGGTGTCCCTTTAGGGGTGTTTTTTAGGTTTTGGCACCCCAGAGCCTCTGCCAACCTGAAGTGGTACAGTCAAAAATGACCAAATATAAAGGAGGCGTTGAAAATCACTAGGCGCTCCCTTATATCTGAGGCTTGTGGTTGCGTCAAATAGCGCAATAGGGTCACATATGGGGTATTTCTATAAACTGCAGAAACGGGACAATAATTATTGGGGTGCATTTCTCTGGTAATAGGTTTATAATTTTGAAAAATATTGGATTACAATAAAATCTCTGCACAGAAAATTAAAATTTTCAAATTCCTTACACACTTAGCTTTTATTTCTGTGACTCCCCTAAAGGGTTAAAACACTTTCTGGATATGCTTTTGCAGAGTTTGGGGGGTGCAGTTTCTGAAATGGGGTGCTTTGTGGGGCTTTCTAACATACAGGCCCCTCAAATACACTTTAAACCTGAACAGGTCCCTAAAAATATCTGATTTTGAAATTTGACTGGAAATTTGCTGCTAATGTTTTAAGCTCCCTATCATCTAAAAAAAATGAAAGATCGTTTAATAAATGCCGCCAACATAAAGTAGACATGTTGCTAATGCTATTTAATATATAATTTATGTGGTATAACCACTTTCTGTATACGCAAAAAAGTTTCAAAGTTGGAAAAATGCATTTTTTCACATTTTTTCACATTATTTGGTATTTTTTCATAAAGATTTGTTATGAGTATTGACTCCAATTTACCAGAAATGTAAAGTACAATATGTCACGAGAAAACAATCTCAGAATCAGCCGGATAGGTAAAAGCATCCCGAAGTTATTAATGACTAAAGTGACACAGGTCATATTCATAAAATTTGTCTCTGTCATTAAGGCCATTTCAGGCTCTGTCCTTAAGGGGTTAAAGTGTCACTGTGGTGTTGTTTTCTTTTATTTTTCTTTGCAGAAATCAATAGTCCAGGTAATTTTAAGAAACTTTGTAATTGGGTTTATTAGGCAAATATGCCATTATCTGCATTCAAAAAGACATTCCCCAGCACCCCAGCAGTTTTTTTGTCCTGTTTTGGTGCCCCTTTACCCCTCCCCTCTCCATAGAAAACCATGAACAGGAGAGCTTCAAACTGCTTTTTCCTGATAAAACTGCATTTTTCAGCTAATAAACCTAATTACAATGGTTTCTTTAAATTGCCTGTACTATTGATTTCTGCAAAAAAAAAAAAAAAAAAATTAAACGGCAGTGATACTTTAAGATGCATGCATGTATTACTATTATTAATATGGTAAGTTCCTATGGTCCTCTTCATCTGCTCCAGTATTTTGTTACTATAAAACTCGTTTAGATCCACTGACTAAAACTCGATTAGATGTTACCTTTGGTATACCTCTGTTATTTCACTGACTAGACATAGAGTATAAACAAATGATAAATGCAATAATTTTACCAGATCCTTATCACTGACAGCTTTTGTCTGTGTTTATTCCATGCTTTGTTATACAATTGTTATACAATAATGTATTTCAGACTCTCAGCTCTTTAAGGGTTTGCCTGCTGGAGATAAGCAATACATAGGTTTATATGTATTGGAGCAGGATTTCTGTGTAAGTAGCAGATGATTGACAGCCTTCTTTATGCACACATTGATACAGGGGGAGCTGTCAGTCATTGTGTCTGGGTGGGGTAAGCAGGACTCCCCTTGGAGTTCTGATGGGATTTTCTTTGCTTTTTACCCAGAAAACATGCTACAAATCTTAAGAAACCGTATATCGGGCCATAAAAGTAACGCTTATAACAATTACTTATATGGCTGGAAACAGTGCTCAGGGCCTTATTACGTAGTTATAGGTGCAGGGGCAATTTTGTAGTGATTGGTTCTTTTTTTGTCATATCTGTTTGTCATGCAAAATCCTGATAAGCTTTCTGAACTGCTCTAGTATCAACAAGATAGCTAGGCAACCTATGAACCCTTTGACCCAGACACCAAGCCTCTCATTGAGAAACTAAATGCCTGAGACAATAAGTCTCACAACTTGGAGAAAATCTTCTTCCCTCAGTTTTGAGGCCTGCTGTTTATACACTATGTGAAGCTGGGAGCATAATCTGGAGTCAAATTACTTGTGACCTTACTGTGATTTACGCTCCCTGCTATACAGAGAGAAAAAAATGTGCAGAATTGGGCAGCCTGGGATGTATTTTTTTTTTGCAAGAGTAGTATGGAGTAGAGGGGGGGGGGGTAAGAAATGGAGTGAAAAGCTTAAGTAAAGATTTTTTTAGTCTTTAGCAGAAAGCAGCAGCTCAAAACTGAGGGAAAGAGACAGATAAGGTAATGACACGTATAGAATTAATTGTTAGTCTCCAGGAGGAGGAATGATTCAACATACAGTATATTTTACCTAACCGGATAAACCCTTTAAAGCAGGGAGGTACACCCCCATGCTGACTGTCTTCATAAGAAGCTTCTGTAATTTTCTTAATGCTTTGTTGATTTAAAACATTTCTCGAATATAAAAAAAATAAAAAAAGTTTACGTCACTGATAACATGTCTAAAGTTTAGATCTCTAATAATGCGTTTACACAGAGATTTATCTGACAGATTTTGGAAGCTAAAGCCTGGAATGGATTTGAAAAGGGGAGAAATCTCAATCTTTTCTTTTATGACCTGTTCCCTGTTTATAGTTTGTTCCTGGCTTTGGCTTCAAAATCCTGTCAGATAAATCTCTGTGTAAACTCACCGTTAGGGTCTAGGTGCTCAGACCCCACTGATTATTCACATATATCTAATAATCAGTAGGGAACACCCAGATCCTGACAAATCAAATCTTTTGACTTGTTTGTGTCATATTGAATTTTTTTTTTTTGACAGTAACACTTTAAATTAACAAAACTGCAAACTCTGACCAGCTTTTCTGGGCAGTTAACTTATAACGGGGCTATCTAGGCAAGCTAGATAAAAATTGCTGTAAGCTGGGAAGTAAAGTGCTTAAAGGAGTTCTTTGGAGAAAAAAAGTTTTAAAATCAGTTATACAGATTTGTAAATTATTTCTATTTTAAAATATTGTGCCTTTAAACACTTTATGCTTTATGTCCTAAAGGAAGTGGAGTTTTCTTTCCAGATTGACACGGTGCTCTCTGCTGCCACCTCTGTTTATGTTAGGAACTTTCAAGAACAGTAACAAATTCCTATAAAAATTGTCCTGCTTTGAACAGTTCCTATCATGGGCAGAAATGGCATCAGAGCACTGTTCTAACAAAAACAAAAAAACTCTACACTTCCTGCAGGGCATACATCAGCTGATAAGTACTGGAGCATTTACGGGGCTTTTTTTTGTTTGTTTGTTTTTTAATACAATAATCTACAAATCTGTAAACTTTCTAACACCAGCTGATTTTAAACTTTTTTTTTTTTTCTTTTCTTAGGAGAAGCCCTTTAAAGGACTCACTTCTCCTTGATCGTTCTACTGATCAGTGGGGGACTCAAAGACCAAAAAGACCCCAACTGATTGAAACGTTTAATTTAACTCTGTGATATGTGAAAAAAGTTTTTTTTTTTTAAATTATTAATGACAGGCACATTTTAAACATATAGGGAGTTTTTACAGTGGGTCCCTATGGATGACTTTTTCTACTATATAACAGTACTATTATAGATTATTATTATATACTGTATTATAGATTTATTTTTAACTGGGGACATAAGTGGAGTGTTCCTAGTTCCTTAAAAAACATAACATAATTTACCATTTGTGTTATTACACTGTAAAACTATTGCTCAGATTGATGTATGTGGATACAAAGCTCAGTATTTTCTGAACACGCTACACAAATCTTAGTCTTAGTGTTTTAAGTATTATCTTGTGATGATGATCCTGGATTGATGAAAGGTATCATGCTCTGTTCCACATATAAGCATTGTTAGGATGTCACTCAGAAAATAGTCAGACTAGCATTATTGAACTGTCACATTAATAGAAGAGTTTCTTGTGTTTCCAAGGAAGTGTTAAAGCTTGAGTGACAGGTGCCAGGTAATGAATTTTCATTATCCAGAAGCCATTATCAAAATGTTTTTTAACTGTTGGAAAGATACAATAATTTTCTCTCAATGGGATTAAAGTTATTCGGCATGCACTGAAGCAAATATTATTTGAGAGAAAGTATTTGATGTGGTTTCTTTTATCTGAAGTAGAACACGAAAAAAATTACTAAGATGATTAGAAAGAAAATGATTCCTTGTGATAAAGACCAAACTACAGTACGTATTCAACTGCTGCACTGAGACATTTATATGATCTTTTCAGTTTTTTGAAGATTACTGAATATCACAAGTAATATTTTCGTATCATCTGTTAGGATGACAATTTCATGCTATAAAACAAGGTGGCCCTGCCAGAGGTCTGTCTTGTCTCTGCACCCTTAGGTCTCCTTCACACGTCAATCTTTCCTAAAATTCGGACCTGGATGATAGACCTACTCCTTACATGCCGGTATAGGTTATCACCATTCACCAATGAATGGGTTCATGCCTTGCGCACAGCTACTGACTTGTGGATGAGGGCTTAGGCTACATTTGTAGGACCACAATTATGGGTAAAAATCGTGTCCCCCAAAATATCTGCAAGCTACAGTCCCATAGGATTTGCTCACACTTACATATTTTTACAGATCTGTGATTTGTGCATGGATTCACCTATAGAAGTCAACAAGTGCCTGTAATTTGCAGACATTATTAAGGTAATCAGGGCTGTAGAGTCAGAGCTAGTTTTGGTTGACATTGGAAAAAAATGTACTGTCTATGACTCTCAAACTTTAGTTATTGAACTTTCATATTTTTATATGAATTTTTCTTAACCCTTTGAGGACCAGGCCCAAAATGACCCA
This sequence comes from Dendropsophus ebraccatus, assembly GCF_027789765.1. Classification (NCBI taxonomy): domain Eukaryota; kingdom Metazoa; phylum Chordata; class Amphibia; order Anura; family Hylidae; genus Dendropsophus; species Dendropsophus ebraccatus. The sequence continues at coordinate 55,844,701 of NC_091462.1, forward strand.
GTGGACCGCACAAATTTTGATCTTAGTGCTTTCGTTTTTCCCTCCTCCCCTTCTAAGAGCTCCAGCACTCTCAGTTTTCTATCTACAGGCCATGTAAGTGCTTGTTTTTTACAGGAATAGTTGTACTTTGTAATGGCGTCATTCACTTTACCATAACATGTATGATGGAATTCCAAATATATTATTTATGAAGATATAAATAGGTGAAATCGTAAAAAAGAATGCAATATGGTAACGTTTGGGGGGCTCCTGTGTCTACGTAATGCACTATATGGTAACAGCGACATGACACTATTATTCTATAGGTCAGTCCGAACACAACCATGTGCAGGTTACACAGATTCTCTAATGATATATTTGTATATTTTTTATGAAATCCTTTTTTTTGGCAATTAAATATTAATAAAATGGGCCTATTGTGACGCTTATAACGGTTTTATTTTTTCCCCTATGGGGCTGTATGGGGTGTCATTTTTTCCGCCATGATCTCTAGTTTTTATTAATACCATATTTGTGAAGATCAGACGTTTTGATCACTTTTTATTGATTTTTTTTTAAATATATAATGTAACATAAAATCGGTAATCCGCGCACTTTTTCCCCTCTTTTCGTGTACGGCGTTTACCGTTCGCAATAACGCTTATTATATTTTAATAGATCGGACAATTACGCACGCTACGGTATATTATATGTTTATCTATTTATTTATTTTTATATGTTTTATTTATATAATGGGAAAGGGGGGTGATTTAGACTTTTATTGGGGGAGGGGTTTTGGGGTAGTGTGTTGGTGTTTTGAACACTTTTGAAGTCCCTTTGGGGGACTTTTACATCCAGTACTTTGAGTTTTACACTGATGAATGCTATGCCAAAGGCATATTATTGATCAGTGTTATCGGCGATCTGCTCATTGAGCCTGCCTGTGCAGGCTCAGTGTAGCAGATCGCCGATCGGACCGCACGGAGGCAGGTAAGAGACCTCCGGCAGTCCGTTTCAACGATCGGGACCCCCGCAGTCACACTGCGGGGGTCCCGATCGGTAAGTCCCGGTCACTTACACTTAAACCCCGTGGTCGCGGCGTTTAAGGGGTTAATGACACGCGGCAGCGCGATCGCTGCAGTGTGTCATTACCGGTGAGGTCCCGGCTGCTGATTGCAGCCGGCCCCCACCTGCTATGAAGCGCGCTCCGCTCCGGAGCGCGCTTCATAGCGGGAAAAACACCCAGGACGTAAGGTTACGTCATGGGTCGTCTGGGGACAGACTTCCATGACGTAACCCTACGTCCAGGGTCGTCTAGGGGTTAATGTTACTCATTGATATGTTTTATATTCTATCAGTCTAAATCCCTTATTTATAAAAACACTTTCCTAAAAACATTTAGTTATAAAGGGTAAAGCATTTCCTCCCTATATCAGTAACAAAGCACTGGCCCTATTAAAGTTGACTCAATTTTGAAGAGATGTGCTGGAAAAGGGTAATACATAATGATTCAACACTTAGTTGAGCTGGAACCCTTTCTTGTAGACATGGGTAACCCTCAATTTATGTAAAGCTTGATGTATGCAACAAATGAACATGTTTTATGAAAAATCGGCATGCTAGATTTGGCATCAGGTTCAGCTCCCTGTCATATAAGACAGATATCAATACGGTCCCTCTGGTTCTGCTGATGTTTGCTCTGTTCTTCTATGACGATGATGGGACACCACAACAGAACCTGATAGACCCCATTAGAAGTCAGTCAGTTAGGGGTCTAACACTGTCGGTTTTAGTGTGGCTAATTCTCCATAGGTTGACTAAAAGAAAACAAAATTCTAAATGAAGATGTGAACATAGTTTTAGGTTTTCTTGCCTTTTTGCTTTTCTACAAGCCAATTTCTTGAGATCCTTAATTTCTCCAGGGGCTATGCCATGAAAAATTATTATTAATAAATCAAAAGTCATGTATGTATTGAAATATAGAAATACATTTTTTTTTCTATTGAGATAAGTGGCAGTAAAAATGCCACCCTCCTTTTCTTTCACCACTGATACCTGTGTGCACTTAGTAAATCAAGCCTATTACACAAAGCGACTATCTGTCGAATCAAGCCATTTGGGCAGATATTGCCCCATGTAATAAAGACATAGATCATCCGAGGAGCCGATCATTGGGTGATCGTTGTCTTTCATGAAACGTAAAAATCATTGTCCGCTGACCATACATCACTCCAGCACCATGTGATAGAAGGTGCGTGGCCAATGGCTGATGAGAGTGTGTAGAAAATAATAACGCTCCCCACTCATCGCAGCTGCCGCTGGCACTTCTGAGGTGTCTCTGTCCTGTCTTGGTCAGTGATTGGCTGAGTGGCCTGTCACTTCAGAGACATGTCAGAAGTGGCAGCAACTGCTGTGGTGAGCGAAGAGAAGCCAGAAGGACATGGTGGAGCGTGGAAAGGTAAGTATAGCTTTATTATTTTCTACATATGCAGCAAGGGCTGCACAGACATCACTAACTATGTTCATGCAGCCCTTGCTGCACGATCGTCGAGCCATGTAATAGGCTTTATAAGCAAGCTTAAACTACACATCTACTATAGTCTTTTTATTGTTAAAGGCCAAAAATTCCTAGTGTGTCTCTATAGCTCCTTTTTTCACTGTGAGAACCAGCACCTTAGACTTATGTTGTGTTAGACCTTGTACTGGACTTGGAACTTATATGTGGACATGTGGTAAGCTCGTCTGTTATGGTAAAGTTAGATGCGGTGGGGAGAATGAGCACTCAAAAACGTCAAACTGATGTATATATAAAAAAAATAAGAGAATATATGGTGGTTTATTAGTTAGCACTGTTGCCTTGCAGCACTGGGTTCACATTCCAAGCTATGTGTGTGTTCTCCCTGTGTTTTTGTTTAATTTGTGCCAGTGTTGTAGTGATCACAAGGTTTGAACTAGCAAGTTCCCAGTACAGACACTCAGCTTATTTGGTGTGATATTTGAAAGATTATAAAGTTCCTCACCTTCTTACTTTGCAAGGAATTGTGTGTGCAGAAAGTGAATGAAGCTAATGAGCACTAATAAATGTAAACCATACCACACTAACTTTAAATTGGCACATTAATTAATGGCATATTTTATTATTTCATGATCCTTGTATTTGGTGGAACCTTTATATATGACATTGTTTTGTAACATGGTATATGTTTAATGATGAAAAATATTGTACAACAGTAGGTAAGAAAAAAAAGGGGGGGGGGGGGGGTGATGTTATTCATTGTTAAAGCATGGAAACAAATTTATCCTGGTGTGGATATTAGTCACGGAACACAGTTTGAAACATTTTATGCTGCTACAGTTAAATGTTTTGCAGACTCCATACTACACCTAAGATTTGGATTTGTTAATGCTGAAGCCGTGTTGTCAGCTTCTGGTTTTGATGCCTCGTGATTGACTTTAGTTTTTAGTATTTTTCAAGACTCAGCATTTGATTTTTATTTAATATTTCTGTAGTCCCAGAAAGACCTGCTCTTTGTTTTCCACCTCTATTTGTCAGTAAAGTCCTGTCATGTACATATCTGGAAAGATTTGTTCTCAAAATATATTATATAGAGGGCAGTAAACACAGTGTAAGGATAGTGAATTCACCTTACCCTAATAATCCCATTGTTGACTACACAACACATTTTTCCCTCCTCAAGCATTCTTCTACAGTAGAGGTTTCCAAGGCGCTTAGATTTGTATAGAGAATATAGGATTTGCCAGACTGATATGAAACTGGTAACTTGTTGAGCGGTAACATTTCTGGTAGGTAAATATCCTTAAGCTTTTAGGATTTATCTCTGCTTTAACAACTTGCTAATCAGACAAAGCAGATATTGTAATGTATACAAATGTACCGTATGTGAGCGCCCTATCAGCAGCCAACCAGTATTGTTTGTTCTCAAACATCTGTTTCTCAGCAGATTTTGTTATACAATATTGACTGAAGCTTGAGGATTTTATTTATTTATTTTTTACTGAATCTTGGTGTCCTTTTTAATCTGTTTCTTCTACTACTTCTAGGTGTCATACCACAAACTAACGTGTTTAGTCATGCTTTATGTTTCTGTGTAGCATAAAATTTTATGGTTCATGGTCTTCCTGGTTTTTTTTGTTTTTTTTGTAAAGGCGCCTCTCCCAATGCCTCTTCAGCCCTGGTTTGCCACTCTGGCACTGCACACGTTATGACCCAGCTGATGGACTGGCCGCTCAGCCAGTCAGTGACTGGGACAGTCACTGATTGGCTGAGCGGGCTGTCCATCGGGAGAAAATGCCTTCCAGTAGGAATCCTGAGGCTGGTCCTGCTGCTCACTGTGCTGCGGGCATGGGGAGAGGTAAGTTAAAATGACACCCTTTTTGCATTATGGCTTCTCTACACAGGTGTAAAGGGTAAATTTTGCAGACCTTGTTTTATATCATACGTCATAGTGCTTGTTCCAGTAAAAAGTGATCTTTTATCATCTGCGGATTGTGCTACCTGGGCGGGGCTTCGTGGACGCAGCACCACTTAGCCCTGCCCACATCTCTACTTTAGCCATGCCCCCTCCATGACATAATCAGACATTGCCACCATATGCCGTGCCCAGCCCTGCCTTAGCGGCCATTGGTGTGAAACAACCTAGTGGGGGTGGGACCTTAAACTTTTAGGCCGGCCCATTCCAATTGCCGTTGAGTGGGCAGGGCCTATGCACCAATAATGTCATGGAGGGGCGATGCTAAGTGGTGCTGCCCCCTCGATGTCTCGCCCAGGTAGCAAAATCGGCAGATGATAACAGATCACTTTTTACTGGAACAAGCACCATGACATACAGTATGATATAAAATAAGGTATGAAAATTTTACCCTTGCTGGCTGGACTTCTCCTTTATTACTTTTTTCCTAACTTTACCCCTCTCAATTAAACATATACAATGATTTGGCCTCTTTTTTTTTTTTTTTTTTTTTTTATAAAACATTGTAAAAAAAAAATCTTCAGAAATTTGCTATTTCAAAATTTTCAATTCTATTTAAACTCTAGGGGGTTTCACAAAAATTGTGAAATATAACCCCTGGCCATCTTGAGCAGTGCCATAGTGTGTGAATGAAGCCACTGTCCAGTCAAGACTCCCCCCCCCCCCCCCCCCCCATTTTTTTTTTCCATCTATCAGGGTCACAGTGGCTGGATAAGTACTAATCAAATTGTAGATATGTCAGAAATTGTAATCTTTAACCCTATAATGTATCCTTATATGTCTACATATTCTGCCAGCCATAATTTTTTTTTTATTGACTTAGTTGCGCAGGAGCTTTTTTTGTGGTTCATTGTTCACAATAACATCAGATAGCAGGTTTATTTATGCTCCGTTTATGACTGCTTTACCTGTCTCATACTGTACATAGGCACCTATTTGTTCACAGCTTAAAGGGGTACTCCGGCGCTGATGAAAGAAAAAAAAACATAAACATAGTTTTTACATTTAGCGTTCATCCCTGAAGCTCCAGTTGATGTCATCATTTTTTCTTTGCTTCCTGGTTTGGGCTTTCACATAATGCACTTTGTCTCCTGTGATGTCTAACTAACTGTGTAAAACTGTTAGATGGCTTGCATGTTGCTCAACCAATCAGAGCTGAGCAACTGGAGTCATCTGACAAAGGGAGGTTGGCCTGCCTCCCTCTTGATGATGTCATTGTCACAGAATGCCTTCCACAGAGCAGCCTGGGGTCAAAAGTCATTAGTCAAAGCGAGAGTCAGTACCTTGGCACTCCCGATCTGCCGACAAACAATGTACATACTTGTGGCTGACACAGTCCAGTGAACCCATGCTACCGGAGGTGCTCAATGTGAATAATCAGTCCAATGTAATATTGCTTTCACCAAGGATAGACGTGGCACTCACCAGTTGGTAGCAAAAACAAATATCTTCTTTATTAATATTAATGGATAAAGTGACACATGTCATATTCTTGAAATTTGGTCCGGTCCTTAAGGCCATTTTGGGCTTCGTCCTTACGAGGTTAAGGATCACTGCTATCGGGACCAAGAGAATAGGGTTATATAGTTAATTTTTTTTTTTTTTCCCTTGGTGTATGGTGCCTATATAGTGCTTCTAAACAGTGCTGCCACCAGTATACTCTTATACATTGCACAGGCAATCTGGAACTGTCATTGCTATTGAGCGGCACTGTCAGGAGCTACTTTGAAAGTGGCATAGAAAACATTTCATAGAGGAAACAGATGGCTGTTGGAATATTTCCTGAACAGACCTCTTTTCAATTTTGTTTTGTACATTATAAGGGCAGTCATCTTAAACAGTTTTTAACAGCATTTAGAGATATGCTTTACAGCTAGCCCCTTAGGCATTGACAACAATAGACAGGACCTGTCTTATTGACATTAACAGAAAAACATTACAAGATAACATTAAGAATACTTTGTGACCCTTAAAGAGGTCTTTCCACAGGGCGGGGGAGGCTGAGCAGTGAGCTTTATCAATTAAAATCTCTATCTACACAGATCACATTCTTTATCATCACACACAAAACAGGAATTCTCCGGCCTAGTGGTGAGAGTAAAAATTGCAAGATTTCAGGATTTTATAATATAGATGGTAAAATGGAAAATTTCGAAAAAGCAAAGCCAAAAAAGTATTGATTTAAATAATAGGTCATTTTCTGTGGATCCATTTAACTCTAAGGGGAGATTTGATTATTTGAACTGTGTTTGGATTTTGAGATTTGAACTATTTGTCAAGTGTTCACTACAGATACAGTATAAACACATGTTTTACTCTTCAGAAACTACACATAATTCTGTTGTACTAACACCTATATATATTTAGCAGTAGGTTGTAGTGCTACTCCTACCACCTTTGTATCTAGATATGTGTGCACTGGTATTGTTTCTGACACCTATGCATCTACTGTGTGGTATAAATTGCTGTGATTCTCTTATTTTTTTTCCTGAATGTAAACCCTCCTTCTAAAACCATGTTAACCCTCTCCCGCCGCTGCACAGTAAATTAACGTCGCTGCAGCCTATGTCCGATGCTGCAGCGATGTTAATTTACACTACAGGATGACACAGGCATAGAAGCTGCGTCTGTGTCATCCGGCTATTAGTGATAGCATGGGACCCGACTCAACTCTCAGAACCGGAGCACAGTCCCAGGCTATCACTGATAGCCGGGACTGCAGCATCTACCACACGACTGCAGCATCTATAGAGCTCCTCACAGAAAATTCTCCCTCTACAGAGGGAGAATTCTCTGTCCGGTGTCCATCGGGGCTCTGCAAAGTGATCGCAGAGCCCTAATGGTAGCCATGGAAACCGGAAGCCTGAGGCTTCCGGTTTCTTGACTACAGAGACCGACGGAGGGGGGCAGCTAGGGCAAGGTGTGGCCGGGGGGGGGGGGGAAGGAGGCAGGGCGCGGCTGTGCACTCTCTGCCCTCCCCAAGATTGTGACAGCGCCAGGGGACATAGGAGAGGGGGCAGACATAGGGACATCAACTTATGGGATCATTATGATCCCATAAGCTGATGTCCAAAAATGACCTGGGCATTGAATCAATGACCCATGGTCGTGAAAGGGTTAAAGTATAAATCCTTTAAACAGGGATTTTATTTCCTTTGATAATTAAACACATTTTGCTTCCATGTACTGTATGCATTTTCTAAAATTAGCTGCCTTGTTCACGCTAATATTTCAGTGTCTCTAATTGGGTTGAAATGTGTGAAAGGATTAGAAAGAACAGTTGATCTGAAGTTTTTCCTTCAAAGAAATGTTTTAACTCGAGTTCACTTATAATATGAATTGATACCACTAATTGTGCAAAGAAAAAAGATGAGAACTCCATGGAAGAAATGTTTATATGATCCTCATTGCACTTTCATGGTTGAGCATAGTAAATTTATATCCTGCATATAAGGACTTTGGAGCTTTTACTCTAATTTATGGAAATAGATAAATGGCTTATCATCATAAATCTTCAATCGCCACACCTTTTTAAGTAAAAGGGTATGACCAATCTTCAAAGGGACTTTACAAATACGTGGATGTATATTTTTTTAATAAAATAGACGATAATAAACACAATCTAAAAATATATGTATATAATAACCACTGGGCCCAAGTGGTGATTCTTATAGCTAAAAATAGGTATACATGAAATAAACTGTTAGTGCAACATATAAGTCTCTCTTAATGGAGGATACTGTCTCTCACAAAGGATTGGAGACTAATGAGCTTTTTCTTAGATCATTAGATCAATCGTGAAAAGAAGGAAAATTGGTGTAATACACCTCTCACCAGACTGCAATATCAGGCGGCCGTTCTATCTCTGGACTCACTGCAGTGAACGTGAATAATCGTCTCAGACAGAGCTGTACCAAGTTGCGCTGGCCTTGGCGTTGTTTCTGCTAAATGGAGGCTTGTTTTACATGGAAGGATTGCTACTGTCAGGTAGAGCCAGAGTAACCACGGCGATGTTCCTGCTCTCAGCGGCTGTATACAGGTGAGATGGAGCGCTGCTGTTGCACGGGAATCCACCTGTCAGTCACAGTGTCTGTAATAGATGGTTTTTCAAGCCGCCTAATCAGGATTGTAGTATTGCAGTGATGTATGTCTGGGGAGGTGAACTGACTGTACCAGATATGAAATCACTCAGCTAAACGCGTTTCAAGGCAACCAGGGTATCTTCATCAGTAGCTCATGACAGAGCAGGACAGAACAGCCTGGAGGAGGGGAGTCTGATTTTAGTTCTATGAGGTACACAAGGAGCTGTTGTCAGTATATATAGTGAGTACACTTAATACTGTACCTTAAACAAATTTACTATAAAGTGGCCAATCACTTTAAGTATATATGGTATATTCTGATACCAAAATATGTACAGACATAATTATTTAGTGTGTCAAGATACACTTTTTTTTATGACTCTCAATATTGAAGTGGTTGACAGAGTATTTCTTCAAACAGATTTAATCTTTCCCTAATCTATCGCTGAGACTCTTAGTAATGTACCAATTTGATCTCAAGCTGTGGCATCAGCAGGAGATGTACCATACAGAAGGCATTTTGCAGTGCCAGTGCAGCCTGTTCCACCTTCTCCCAATTTATGTGATTTCATTCACAATGATATAATTGCTCACTATGTTTTGAAATACATTAATAATTAAAAAGGTATAAATATTTGTTAATGATAATTAGTCAGTTTATGATGCTCATCAGTCAGCTGGTCATGCTACTGTAGCTACAGCAAAATATGTTTTTCATGTCAATCACATATGGCTAAAGTTAGTTGATTTCTCAGATCTTTTGAGTTTGGTAAGCACTGACAAGTGACAAACTTGCCTTTTCTTGTGGTTGTGAATTATTTTTATTTTTTAGTCCGTGTGTTTAGAAGGAGCAGTTTGATTCTTAATGTATTGATTTTGTTTAACATACCCTTTGACCTTCATGATTGGTAAAAGGATCCGGAAGATGTGCTTGGCTGAGTGCTTCTCTCTGTGGCTCGCTACTTTGCCCATCTCACTGCAGAAGGCATATAGTACATCCATGGATCCTTTCTCCTGCAGCAAGATGGGGAGAAAAGCGCTCAGCTTGTTCCAGTGATTGGTGGGGCAGCATGTGCAGCCCTGAGCCGTAATTCTCTCTGAACAACAGGACGGCTTAAAGGGGTACTCCGGCTCGGGGGTATTTTTAAGCTATGGCCGGGGAGGGGGTGTTTTTAGACGGCGGATGTCGCTTACCTCCCGGATTCCAGCGCCGGGTCCCGGATCGTGCTGTGCCGTACACCCGTCCCGCGGCCGCTTCCTGGTGTGAGCTGCAGCATGAGACGCGACGTCTTAAAGTAGCTCAGCCATTAGCATTTTTCTAAGGTCACCGCGTGCGCTTAGTTATGGGATAATTTTATTGCCAGCGTCATTACATGTTTTGTTTAGTTTTTTTTGCTACTTTTTTACTTTCCCACCATGGGCACTGCACTTGAGGATTGCCTGATGACAGGCAGGTTACAGTGCAATGCTGATCTGCACTACACTGTAACCTGCCTGTCATAGACATTGCTTATCCTTAGGGCTGAGTCTCATGAGCTTCCATAGCTATGACACAGGAGGCCTCTGGGAAGCATTTTGTTGTCATAGCAACCACCAGGCCTGTGCGATCGCTTCTGTACATCCCCGATGGCAAGCAGGGGGAATTCTTTCTCTCTTCTGCACTGATCACACTGATCGCAACATCTATAGGGTTAACCCTCAGCATCGGAGCGCAGCTCAGATGCTAACAGTTGTGGCAGGTCTCTGGCTATGACTGGTAGCCGGGACCCGCCGCCAGACGGCATGGGCGCAGCTTTTGCACCTGTTTCATCACAGGACATAATTGTATGTCCATGATTGGTAACTCACCGCAAAAAATTATGTACGGTTACGTCCTCGGTCCTGAAGGGGTTAATAAATTTTATGTGCTTTTAGTTTTCTCTTTCTGATTATATGTATTATTTGGCTGTTCCAAGGCTTTTTTTTTTTTTTTTTTTGAGCAGTGTAGCCTTTTCCCATAATGAATCTTAGTGAATTTGGCATTTTACAAAAAGCAGTCAGTTCTGGGCATATTGTTAGTATGTATAATTGGAAGCAAAATGGCTGTCATATTATCCTTTCTGTGTGGCTATTAAAATAATTATAGCCTTTTTAGTTGAGTGTTTCCTTTGTCTTCATGTTTGTTTTTCTTAATGCTACAATTCAGGAGTCCATGCAGGATCTTTGTACCTTTCTAGTCAGGTATGGTAATAGTGTTATTCTCTTCCATGTTCTGTTGCTCAGTGTGGTTTAGCATTGATAAAGGTTGTTCATATAGAAACAGAAAATATGTCCCAAGGTTACTTAAGAAATGCTAAACACTGAAAGGACCTGGAGAAATACTTAGGAATTATAGGTGACACCAGCCGTCAGACAAATATGATCATGGGATGCATTAATAGGGGACATAAAGCACTTTACCAATCTCTAGTCAGGCTGCACATTGTCTACAGTTTTTGGCATTTTGGCATAGCAGATTTTGAATGGGTTGAAAGGGGTGAAACCAAAGTAATAACTGGTCAGAAGCTTTGACTTTCCAAGCATAGTTTTGCAACTGCTGGACGGCCAAAGGTTCCCCATCCCTGGAATAAATGGAGGCTGACAATCAGTGGCATTTGTCTATAGGCTTTGATAGAATCCGTTTAAGGGCATATGTACCTTACTTGCTGTGAACATTATGCATATGCAGGTAATCTCATGGCATGTAATCAGTGAGTTTGTCACCCCTGTACTCCTACAGTGCTTCAAACCCATTGATAACCTGTGGATTTTCCTGCATGAAATTTGCAACAAGTACGATACATGTGAGTGTACCCTTGCTAAATCATCATGAAAATATATTCATCCCCCATATGCTTTCATGTTAATATGCCAAGCAGCAAAATAATTTTTCACTACATTTCAGTGGATGAAATAGTATGGTGTACCACACTAATGGGCATGGGTAAAACTTGAGGCAGACAGTCCCTTACTAACTGTTATTAATAGGGAAGCTGAATTGCTAATTCTTGTTTGTCAGTGATGAATTGCTAAATATGATAAAGAGATGCCTTTTGCATTTTCCCTTTTTTGTATAAATGAGAATGATATTCTTTTCTAATAGGCAGATTTGTATAGATTACACTATTGTGCATCACAAAGTGTTTTGCAATGGTTTATGCCTGCAAGAACAAACCTAGTTTTATTGCTTCTCAAGATGTAATCTTTGTGCATTAAACGTGATAAATGTTAGTCCATTCCCTGGCTATTGTCTGCACTTCTTGGAATTCAACCCATATCTTACATATATTACTGCCTCTTCATCTTGGTAGGTTTTTGCTACATTTAAATTGTCAAAAATAATCAGATATTATTTAGCTATGTTCTGTTGTTGATTTGAGCAAAGTTAGGTCAAGCGGAAGTGGAACTTTATAGGAAAAAAATAGGGATACTTAAGCAAAGTAAGTAACACTAGGTACATTGTTTTTTGTGTTTTTTTACATAAACTGACCGGTGCTGGCACGGGGATGCCGCTACAGCAGTCTTTTTTTTTTTTTTTTTTTTGAACAGCTACCTGGTCCGGTCAGCACACGGGGCCGGTCTATTACTGAGCACTGGCTGGGCATAAGGCACTGACTGCCGGCCCTCCCCTGATGACATTTTTTCCCCTCTGTGACACGGCTCCATTAGAATCAATGGAGTTGTGTCACAGAGGGGAGGGGGGATTGTCACTTTGGGGGCCCCTCAGTGCTACATACCCAGCTGGTGCTCGGCAATAGACTGGAACCATGTTTGGGAACCGGACAGTGGTTTAAAAAAAGCACTGCGGCACTGGCATCCCTGCACTGGTCTGTTGATGTAAAAAAAACACGAAAAATATGATGTACCAAATGGTACATTCGCTTTAAGATATTATTCCCCAAAACAGCATAAATAGTATTTCCAAAATTGTTTAGTAAGTGCTATTACTGGGTAGTAGCCTGATTGATGAGACCCCTTCACATGAACTTTTAGAATAATGGTGCCACAATATCGCTCATGGTTCAGCACCATGTGGCCTGTTACTCAGATAGCTGAAAAACCTTACACTGGCACATCATCTGCCCATGTGAACATCTCTTAAGTGAGTTTTTGTTTTATTTATACAATTACTAGGGATGGTCCGAAACTGCTGAGGTTCGGGTTCGTATGAGATCAGATGGCATCAGATTCCCGCTGTCTGCCTGCTCCGTGCAGCGGGTGGATACAGCGGGAGGACCGCCTGGAAAACTGGGATACAGCCTATGGCTGTATCCCAGTTTTCCAGGCGGTCCTCCTGCTGTATTCACCCTCTCCACAGAGAGGGCAGACAGCGGGAATCCTTGCCGAGAGTTCGGGTTCGTATGAACCCGAACCGAACTCGGTTCGGGCCATCTCTAACAATTACCATGCAATTCAGCTAAAGATTGTATCCATCTTTACTTTATAATTGTTTCCATTACCTGCAAAATATCTTTAAATTAAATATCTAAAAATTTACAATTGTGTTTGTTGCCAGAAGAAAGTAATATTTATAAGACTGATATAAATGTCCAAGAATCTTCGCATGCATAGTGGATACATGTACAGGCAATAGTTCAACCTATTATTGTAAACTTAAATAAAATGACCAAGGATATGTCACCAGCCCTTTTTAATCATTGAGTTCACATGTTTTAGGATTACCTACTGTGGGCAGGTACAATAAATCAAGCACACATCAATGCAAATCCAAAAACGAACACTGAGAAATAGTATATATCATCCACAAGACGTGAGCGATTTTCAAATAATCTCAATTTTGTCAGTTTGTGAGAATTCTGGTTCGCTAGATCTGCCCCAATCATCAGTAAGTTGGAAGTTTCTAGGAGTACACATTTATACATTTATTTATTTTGTTGTTATCATGCTGTAAAACAAAGCTGTACTTACCAGAAATTCAGGTCCAGTCTCCTGAAGGCAGATTTTCTGACTATTGGTTGAAAAAAACAGACTAAACTCCAGTGCACGGCTCACTGTGTCCGTCAATCACATGACTGCCTTCTCTCTGTGAGCGCCTAGGTGGCTTGGGATACACAGGACTTCCTGTTTTTTGACTGTTTCCTGTTTTTTTGAGAAAAGAACAGTCAGGAAACAGGAAGTGCCGTGTTTTCCATGATAGCTAAAAAATAAATAATGAATGTAAATTGCAAAATTGCTTTATATCACATCTACTGTTGATTTATATTTTGAAAGTTTTAACGACAGTGACCCTTTAAGTGTTTTTTCAGCCTTTTTAGTGCCAATGAGTTGGAGTCCATGTGGCTAGCAATAAATGTGACATTTTATCCTTAAAAGATAATAGATAAAATTCAGTTAAAATTATAGCACAATAAATAGGTGAATTTCTGCAATGTTTCTTCTTCCTTGCTCATCCTGGTAACAATTTGCCATGTTATCTTAATTAATCATTAAATGTTGTCAGGCTGTCATCATATGGTTAATTATCAAAGACTCTATTTCAAATAGTAGCGACCCTTTCCTCTGTTGCCATAGAAACAGATGCAACAGTAGCTATTAGCTAAAATCATATTTTTTTTTATCTTTTTTTTTTTTTTAACAGTTTTTAGTTTGACAGAGGCTAAGAACCTTACTAAAAAATATGTAACCGTTCAAAATAATATATAACAGAATAATCTCTACATAAAATAATTCTCGTTTTTTGTGAGCATTTTATTGTTGTAGCATTGTAGATTGAAAGCCATTGTCCCCAGTTTTCAAATGCCTCAAGAGGATAAACCCCATTCAAATTTAAAATAGGAATGCCAAAATTCTGTATTGAAAAGAATTAGAAAGAATGAAGCTTTTTTGAATACTAATAATGGTTGCATATTATTTTAGGTGGTTATAGGCAACTGATAACTAAATGCTACCCTTGGGTTCTTCGAGCTGTGCACTCCTCTCCTGCACTTCATTCATGCATACATATATGGTGCACTCTCCTGCAGTGCACCACTCTCCTGCACTTCGTTCATGTATACATATATGTACACTTTGGTGCGTAACAGAGAACTGTGTATGAACACAGTACAGAACATAGTACTTCTTTAGCTGTTTAGAGATCATTTATTGTTTTAGGGTCCATTTACACAGAAAGATTATCTGCCAAAGATTTGAAGCCAAAGCCAGGAATGGATTTGAAAAGAGAAGAAATCTCAGGCTTTCCTTTATGACCTGATCTTAGTTTATAGTCTGTTTCTGGCTTTGGCTTCAAATCTTTGGCAAATAATCTTTCTGTGTAAATGGACCCTTACTGTGGTGGTCTTATAATCAATGCTCCTGCCTAGCCAGATTTCCATTCCACACTGATGAGGTGCAAAACCCTGAAACAGCTGTCTGTGAATGGATACCTGGCTTTGGTATTTCTCTAGTCACATTTTTAGACATTTTTATAAATTGACTTGAATATTGACTAAAGGGGACACTTAATATGGTGGTTTTCCTTATAGGAACCACCCCTTGGCTAGGTCCTTCCCCTTGGCTAGTCCCATGTTTTGACACTCTTAAATGAGGCTCCATGGACTCTTTTTGCATAACGGTATAGAGTAGTGTACAGCAGCTAAAGCCCCTATTACACGGGTGATCTGCAGGAGCAAGTGCCAACCTGTCAAGCCAGCGCTCGCTTGCTCCTCCTCCTGTTCACTGCTGGTGCTATTACATGAGCCGACAGCGAGCGGGTAAGAGACGGGGGGCTGCCCGTGCGGTCTTTAATTAATCTGGGAAACCCATAGAACATAGCTGCGATCTGCTGCCGTTGCTCCTATTGCACGGGGCAGATCCTTGCTATCCGGATCATTGGTCTTTTAACGTGTTGAAACACATTAAAAGACAACCATCATCTGACATTGTGCATGTCGGCTGATCGTTGCCTTTTATTATCCAAAGTGATTATTGGCTGTAATGGGCGATAATCACTGTGTAATAGAGCTCACATAGCGCTGCCTATTGTCTGTTCTGCAAAATCTATAATCAAACACTGAAATTTCAAAACTACACTTTTGTGTGCATTTCCAGTGCAAACAAAATGCTTGTGCTTATATATATCTATCAGTAGAAACTGCAATAAATAGGCCAGATTTACTAAAACTGTAATTTGTTTCTGAAAGTGCAGACTTCAAATAAGCCAAATTTAAGAAAGTATTTGAGGCTGAATGATAAATTTGGTGTACAGTAGCTAGAGACTGTCTAGTCTCTAGTATTAGTTGGCTTGCTTCAAACCAAAAGCTTGCACCAAATATTTGATGAATTTCTCATTTCATTTAGGCCTCACCACTTCACACTGAAACAATTTCACCTTTACCTGTGTCATTCTTTTTTTTGTTGGACCCACTGGAAGGTGTCTAAAAAGTTTTTTAAACCCATAATAAATGTGGTGCAAGTCATAAGAATCCTGGCACATCTGCATTAGTGAATTTAGGCCAATGTCAAACATAATGTTGCAGAGTGATGGCCATTTCACAGCTAGTGTGCTTCTTTTGGATCTGACTGACAACCCTTCAATATATATATACAAATACAAACAAACTAAGGATGGTCTGAACCTGCCAAGGTTCGGGTTCGTATGAACCCAAACGCTCGGCATCAGATTCCCGCTGTCTGGCCGCTCCGTGCAGCGGGTGGATACATCGGGAGGACCGCCTGGAAAACTGGGATACAGCCTATGGCTATGGCTGTATCCCAGTTTTCCAGGCGGTCCTCTCGCTGTATCCACCCTCTTCACGGAGCGGGCAGACAGCGGGAATCATTGCCGAGAGTTCGGGTTCATACGAACCCGAACCTCGGCAGGTTCGGACCATGCCTAAAACAAACCCTATTAATAATAGGAGTATTATTAATAGGGTTTGTTTTAGGGATGGTCCGAACCTGCCGAGGTTCGAACCTGCCAGGTTCGGACCATCCCTAAAACAAACCCTATTAATAATACTCCTAATATTAAAATCCTACTTGGTTCAAGACAAAAAGCACACATGCAAAGTGTGTCAAGAAACTAAATATGCCTATTAATACCCAAAAGAACAAGAAAATGCATACTACAGATCTATTCAGGGAATGCAATCGTATTTTTTTTTCTGTAGGAATGTCTTATGGCGATCGCTTCCCCCTACATTCTGTTTGACTGTTAGCAAGCACATAAACCTCTATTTCTATAGAGGTTTCTATAACCCTTATCAACCTTTTGCATATGCATTACCAAGTGAAGGCTACCTTTTTCAGTTATGAACGGCTTTAGATGTTCAAAGATTTTATATATGAAGGTCTCATCTTACCATTGCATATCCTACAAATGTTGTCCCACACATGCTAAAAATCCTTTACATGAACAATTACATTGGGTCAGGATGAGATATATTCAACATGGTTGCATGAGACTTTAGTCACATCATGTCGTTTCCTAAATTTATTGAGGGGCATTACATGCAAATAATATATTTATCCTGTCCCCTTTATCTCTGTATGGTACAGGCTTTGTTACACATTGGGCAACCCAATTGTCTTGGATCGGCATTAGAGATGAGTGAACCTCGAGCATGCTCGAGTCGATCCGAACCCGAACTTTCGGCATTTGATTAGCGGTGGCTGCTGAACTTGGATAAAGCCCTAAGGCTATGTGGAAAACATGGATATAGTCATTGGCTGTATCCTTGTTTTCCAGACAACCTTAAAGCTTTATCCAAGTTCAGCAGCCCCAGCTAATGAAATACCGAACGTTCGGGTTCGGATCGACTACCGAACCCGGTTCGCTCATCTCTAATCAGCATTTATACTCTCCACCCTGTGGATGGATGTAATGCATGTGCTTTGGTGTTTTTTTGCTGGAGAAATCTTTGTTATTATGAATAATGTGCATTTTACCTAGGGTTGAGTCACAAGAGACTTTGTCAAGAAGTAAGCATAAAGAGAAGAGAGCCCCCTCCTTAGAGTCGGTTATTGAGCTGTGTAAGGGTCCTGTTACACAGAAAGGTTATTCAGCGAAATTGTTATATTCGAATTCAAGCAAAAATCTTTCTGTGTAAATATTGTTTGCACTTAATCATTTCATGTTATAGGACGTTAAAAGCCACTAACAGCCAACATGCACAATGTCAGCTAATTGTGTTGTTTCAACATGTTAAAGAACTACAATCACATCAGCGCGTTTCTCTATGTAATAGGGGCGGCCGCAACAGACCACTGTTGACTTCAAATGGCAACCCAAACAATCTAAGGATCGTGCGGGCAGCAGCTCCCGCTGCTCACTGTCTCTGCATGGAATAGTACAGGCAGCGAGAGGGGAAGTGAGCACTAACCTGACAGGTCGTTGTTAGCTTCCCCCTCAATATTGTGCAGTGTAATGGGGCCTTAAAGCTCTTTAAGCAGGCACCAATGTGCTAGATCAGTTCTTGTATAAGTCAGTGTCTGCCCATATTAACCCCTTCGTGCTGCAGCTAGTTTGGGCCTTAATGACCAGGCTAATTTTTCAAAATCTGACCTGTCTCACTTTATGCTCTTATAGCTCAATGATGCTTTAACGAATGCTAGCGATTCTAAGATTGCTTTTTCGTCACATATGGCACTTTATGATAGTGGCAAAATTTGGTCACTACTTTGTGTGTTTTTTGTGAAAAACATCAAAATATCATGAAAAATTAAAAAAATTTGCATTTTATGAACTTTGAAATTCTCTGCTTCTAAAAAAAGAAAGTCGTAGCAAATTAGTTACTAAGTCACATTACCAATATGTCTTCTTTATTCTTGCATAATTTGGTAAACATATTTTACTTTTTTAGGGTGTTACGGGGCTTAGAAATTTATCAGCAAATTGTCACATTTTCGTGAAAGTTTCCAAAACTGATTTTTTTAGGGAACAGTTCTTTTTTTAAATGCATTTAGAAGTCTGGTATCCTGAAAAGCCCCATAAGTGACCCCATTTTGGAAACTACACACCTTAAAGAATTAATCTAGGGGTATAATGAGCATTTTAACCCTACAGGGGCTGGAGGAAAATATTCACAATTAGGCAGTAAAAAAATAGAAAATTAAAATTTTCCAATAATATATACGTTTAGATTAAAGTTTCTAATTTTCAAAAGGAACATGAGAGAAAAAGCACCCCAAAATTTGTAACGCAGGTTCTCTTGAGTACAACGGTACCCCATATGTGGGCGTAAACCACTGTATGGGCACACAGCAGGGCTCAGAAGGAAGGGAGCGCCAATTAGCTTTTCCAATGCAGATTTTGCTGAAGAAGTTTCTGAGTGCCAGGTGCGTTTGCAGTGCCCCTGTAGTGTCAGCAGACAGAAAAAAAACCATAAGTCACCCCATTTTGGAAAGTGCACCCCTCAAAGAATTCATCTTGGTGAGAGGTGAGCATTTTGACCCCACAGGTATTACAGGAAAGTATTCAAAAGAAGACAGTAAAAATGAAAAACTCAAATTTTTCCAATAATATGTTGGTTTAGTTTGAAATTTCTCAATTTCACGAGGAACAGGAGAGAAATGTCACCCCAATATATGTAAAACAGGTTCTCCTGAGTAGAACGGTACCCCATATGTGGGCATAAACTACTGTATGGGCACACAGGAGGGCTCAGAAGGGAAGGAGCGCCAATTAGCATTTTCAGTGCAGATTTTTCTGAAGAAGTTTCTGAGCGCCAGGTGCGTTTGCAGCGCCCCTGTAGTGTCAGCAGAATAGATTCCCCCCAAAAGTCACCCCATTTTGGAAAGTGCACCCCTCAAATAATTCATCTTGGGGTGTGGTGACCATTTTGACCCCACAGGTATTAGAGGAAAGTATTCAAAATTGGCCAGTAAAAATGAAAAACTCGAATTTTTCCAATAATATGTTGGTTTAGTTTGAAATTTCTCAATTTGACGAGGAACAGGAGAGAAAACGTACCCCAAAATCTGTAACGCAGGTTCTTCTGAGTACAACGGTACCCCATACGTGGGCATAAACCACTGTATGGGCACACAGCAGGGCTCAGAAGGGAAGGAGTGCCAATTTACTGGAGCAAAACCGCAGCTAGTAATGGTTATTAGAATAGTGCAGTTACTAAAATAAAAAAAATAAAAAATGAGATTACAGGTAATGTGGGGTGGTTACGGGCAACCAGGGGTGGTTATGGGCAACCTTAGGTGGTTACAGGTAATCTGGGGTGGTTACGGACAACATGGGGTGGTCACGGGCAACCTGCTGTGGTTACGGCAACCTGGGGTGGTTACAGGCAAGGTGGGGTGGTTACGGGCAACCTGCAGTGCTTACAGACAATCTGGGGTGGTTACGGGCAACGTGGGGTGGTTACGGATAAACTGACGTGCTTAGAGTTAATCTCGGGTGGGTACCTGTAATCTGGCATGGTTACCTCAATCTGGAGGGGGTCATTGGCAATTTGGGGTGGTCAGTGGCAACATGCAGTGGTCAGAGGCAACCTGCGGTGGTCGGAGGAAACCTGCGGTGGTCAGAGGCAACCTGCGGTGGTCAGAGGCGACGTGGTGTGGTCAGAGGCGACGTGCGCTGGTTACAGGAATCGTGGGGTGGTTACGGGCAACCTGCTGTGCTTACAGACCATCTGGGGTGGTTACGGGCAACGTGGGGTGGTTACGGGCAACCTGCAGTGTTTACAGACAATCTGGGGTGGTTACGGGCAACCTGCTGTGCTTACAGACAATCTGGGGTGGTTACGGGCAACCTGCAGTGTTTACAGACAATCTGGGGTGGATACGGGCAAGGTGGGGTGGTTACGGGTAACCTGCAGTGCTTACAGACAATCTGGGGTGGATACGGGCAATTTGGGGTGGTCAGAGGCGCCGTGGCGTGGCCAGAGGCATCGTGGCGTGGCCAGAGGCATCGTGGCGTGGTCAGAGGCATCGTGGTGTGGTCATAGGCAACGTGCGGTGGTCAGAGGCAAGTTGCGGTGGTCAGAGGCAAGTTGCGGTGGTCAGAGGCAACGTGCGGTGGTTACGTGCAATCTGGGGGGTTACATGTAATCTGGCGTGATTACGGGAAACCTGGGGGGGTTATGTGTAACCTGGAAGGGTTACAGACACGACTTGGGGGGTGGGGGGACATCACTTTTTATCCCCTGTCACCAATCATTTATGGTGACAGTAGATAAAAAGTGCCGGCGGCACATGGTACAAGCGATCAGCGGTATATAGTATATACCGCTGATCGCTTGTACCGGGACCCCACAAGGGGGTCCCCGATGACTGCCCCATGCTCTCCGCTACCTCCGGTGGCGGAGAGCATGGGGCTTTCATCCATGTAATCCCCTTTACCGACGGCTGCCGCTATAACGTTAATAGCGGCGATCGTCGGTAAGGGGGGGGGGGGGCGGGACGGACCCCGCACACTGCCCCAACCCCTCAGCTACCTCCGGGGTGGGGGCCATCCCGGCCCCGCAGCCTTATTCTCTGCCATCGCCGTAAAAAGCTGATGGCAGCAGAATAAGGACCACCCTTAGTGACCGCCATAAAAAGCCGTATCGGCGGTCACTAAGGGGTTAAGGACCCTTAGTTTCTGAAAATATATAACTAAATAGTAATTATTTATAGCGTGATGCCTTATGAATTATTGTCAAAATGCATTTTTGTCCAGTACCATAGCATTGTTGTTGCAGTGTGTTTTTGATGGTGTTTCATGTCATCAGCATAGGTTACTTATGTACACTGTAGAAAGATACAATATTTTATTTTTTAAATAAATTACTCACATCTGCATTTTAATAAACAGAAATAGACAACATGTTGAGTTTTGGTAAGTGTTTGCTTTGAATAAATGCTAAGTTTACAGTACTCTATAATAACTAGCAGGGCAAAAAGTAAGCAACACTCAATTGCTTGTCTTTTATGTTTTGTGAAATGAGAAGACCAAGTTACTTTTAGCAGATCAAACATGCGTTATGAGTTAGGAAGAATGGAAAGCTATCATTACCGGAACACAATATGTTCAGGTAAGCACTTTTGATACTGCTCAAACATTCCACAGACCAAACAGATCAGCAAAAATGTTGGTTAACTTTTATACTGACAGATTCTTCTACAAGTCTTTATTTCTATATTAGCTTTTTAAAAAAAACACCTTTATTAAAACCATATTATGCTTGTTCAAGTGTTTTGATTTATCCCAGGATGGAGTCCCAAGGTCACTGATATGAACTATACCATCTGTACAATTTACCTTGAGAATTCCCACAAATGTAAATAGGAGAGGTAAGGGGCTCAGTTTGTGTGCAAATTAGCATCATGTTTCTCATGTACATATGTTTAACTTTTTGTTTTGATGGAGTACAGCAACCGCATAATACAAGATGCAATGCTTTCTAGTAAATGATGCCACCAAGGGTCACTTCCTTCTCCTGGAAAAGAAAGAGAGCATTTGTTACTGTATTAGCATCTTCACCTTGTTCCATTGCTGTACAATTGCTGTGACCTTAGAACCTGTCCAAACCAATTTATTAAAGAAACAGGCAACACTAAAAGGATACAGGTGCAGTCTATAGTCTGCAAGGGGCAGTGTGTGTTTTCACATACTTGCCTTGCCACAGGGGTGCAGTTCTGTGTGTAAAGGCATGCTTGCTACTTGTGAAATTGTTTTGAGGGCTGTATACAACATGTATCCAAGAATCCTGCTTATCCATGTACTGTAAATGGATAAATGTTCCTGTTTAAAAAAGAAAATTGGACTTTCTTATATCCACATTTTAAAACATATTTTCTTTTTTCAAACTGTAACCTTCACCCTTTGGATACTGTCCCTCTGTTTACACTTATGATAGTTTTAATGAGTTTAATGTTCTGAATATTAGAAGAGTACCTGCGTCGTGTAGGAAGCTGTCATCTGTCCTCTTATTTCTATGGGCAAGTAAATAACAGGTGGTGTTGCTTTTATATTAATTCACTTTTGGCAGCATGATAACTGTTTAGTGCATAAATGTAAATTTCCTAAATTCTATTTAAAACTCTATTTTGGGAGCATGAAACATATTCCTGTTATGACTATTGCCATTTCTAATTCTACATACCTTAGTTAAACCATGTTCATGACTTAGTTAGTTGAACCTTTCATGACTAAGCCTACTTTGGAGTTAATGGATGCCTTTTTGCTTGGTGACCATGGCATGATGCTCAGAAAAAATCCTGGAGGTGGGTGGTCCACTTCTGACACGAGCCATTGTATGGAACTTCCTCAAGTGCCATAACACACAATGCAATCTACGGCACTCCCGGGAGTTCCTTACCATGGCTCTTGTCAGAAGAGGACCTCCCACCTGCAGGATTTTTTCGGAGAATGCTCCTCCAGTCGCCAAATGAGAGTTTATCTTTTTTAAAGGGTACCTATCATTTAAACAAACTTCTAACATGTCATAGTAACATGTTAGAGGTTTATATCGGTCAGGGGTCCGGGCGCAGAGAACCCCGACAATCATTAGAATGAGGTGGCAGAAGCGCACAGTAGGGGGCACTCTGCCTCTTCATCTTCTCAGTGCTAAAGTAACAGTTTACTGAACTATAATGGAGCCCTATGAAACTTCCGGTAATTGCTGCAATTCCGTCCACCACTTTAGCAGAGCGATGGAGGGGTTCTCAGTACCTGAACCCCGACTGATACGAACCTCTGGCATGCTGCTTTAATAGGTAAGCTTTAACGACTGCACTTTTTTTTTCATGTTGGCAATATCCATTTAATAGAACCATTGCTTGACTAAGTTGGTAAATTACTGCCCCATGTGAAAGACCCATCAATCAGCTTGCAAACAAGCAATAGCTCATTCCTAGGCTGATTGCTGGGATGTACTTTTTGTACTTTTTGCTCTGGTTATTAAACATGCTGTAAATTTTTAGGATAGCTTGTAATAATTAACAAGGGAAAAAGTAAGCAACTATCAACTACTTGTTTATGAAATGAGAAGGGCAATTCACTTTTAACAGATTAAATGTTAAAGGACAACTCCCGTGCTAAGGAAAAAAAACAAAAACCAATCAGAAACATAGCTTTTATACTTATCATCCCTCCTGAGCTGTCACTGTTTGAATTTCCCACCGTCTGTGTACCTTCTGATTTCTAGTCTTGTTCTTCATTTCTTCCTTGCTTCCTGGTTTCAGCTTCCCATGATGCATTTTGGCTGCTGTGACAAGCCAGCCCCCTGCTTTGACACTGCAAGTGCCTGCCCCTCCATTTACTACAACTCCCATCATACACTAAACATGACCCCACCCCACCACACTGAAGCTGCACACATATACTTTCACTTCACTGTAGTGTACATTCTGCAGGATTAGGTCAGGGCAGCAGGGGAGAGATAAGACGTCTGTGTAGCTGACATGCCGGGAGTGAGGAGAAAGATAAGCAAGTGACATGACTCACTCACTCACTGAGTCCACTCGGCAGCAGGAGGGAGTATGGGGGAGGGGGTACTGTAGCTGGTTATGTGCCGGGAGTCAGTCAGTCATTATTGAGTTGCAGAATGTCAGATGGCTTACAGTTGCTCAGCCAATGGGAGCTGAGCAAGCTGAGTCACCTGACCAGGCAGGGGAGGGGGAGGCTGGTGTAACAGGACCTAGCCCAGCCCTCCTGCTGATGACACATCGTCACTAGAAGGAGCTGATAGAGGAGCCTGGTGACGACAGTAATTAGGTATGAAGGAGTTTCTTACACTTCCTGGTGGAGGGGGGAAAAGATAGGGAAGGAGGACAGACAGGTGATTGAAGTATATTACAGTGTTTTATAACTTTGTAATGTGCTTCAATTACTTGAAAAAAAGTTTTTCATAGGAGTTGTCCTTTAATTTGTAAAATATTACTTTAAGTGGAATTTAAAACTCCATTTTGGGAATATGAAACATACTTCTATTCCACTGCACCTTTTGGTAATTTGTCCATGCAGTGGATTATGTACAATTCTACTGTAATGAAGTGCCAAAGTGCCACACTCTGGCACATTTCAACACTCCTTTCTACTCTTCATGAATAATCAGTGATGCTCGCTCAGCTGTCAGCCAGTGTCTCTGATTGTAGATCAGTCCTCTTTAGGCAGTTTATGTCTAAGGGTACATACCCACTTGACGTATTTGCTGCGTGAATCAGTCTTAAAAATAAGCAGGCAAAACGCAGGTTGGCTTTATACAATTGTTCTGTGTTAAAATACGCAATTGCGTATTTTTGAAGCTTGTTGTTAGCAAAGCATCAGTTGTTAACAACCTGTGCGAAAAACTCATGTAGCTTCACGCTTCAAAAATAAGCAATTGCGTATTTTAACGCAGAACAATTGTATAAAGCCAACATGCATTTTGCCTGCTTATTTTTAAGACTGATTCACGCAGCAAATACGTCAAGTGGGTTTGTACCCTAAAAGAAACACTCAGATATTGTTGAATCTCTGAATGAGCCTCTATGTGTTGGAGTTGTGGTCTAGGGGTAACTCTCTTATCTAGAAACCTGTCAGTAGCTCATTCTTTGGTTCAAATCCTCTAATGGAAATTAAATATACATCTCTATTATTATTTTTTTTTTCTCATTATTGCATAATTTTTAAGGCTATGTTCACACTCAGTATTTTTGCTCAGTATTTTGCAGCCAAAACCAGGAGTGGATTGAAAACACAGAAAGGCTATGTTCACACACCGTTGAAATTAAGTGGATGGCTGCTATTTAATGGCAAATAACGGCCATTATTTCCAAACAACAGATGATGTTTTAAAACAACAGCAATTATTTGCTATTTAATGGCAGCCATCCACTCAATTTCAACAGGATTTGGAGCAAAGAATGAACTTTGAATGAAAGTTCATATGTACAGGGAGGTCGACAGAGAGAACTTTTGTCTTTGTTTTTATATAGCTTTATGGATGTACTGTCATTTACAAAAATAATAAAATCTTCCTTTTTTAACTATAGAGTTCATAGAATAAGTCACTGCTTATAAATTCAAATAAAGTAAGATTGCTTGATCTAAGAATGTATGTGTTAAATAATACAGCTTTACTAATGACCAGAATGAAAAAGATATTGAAAATTAACTTCATGGGATCTCAGATATGGTCTGTTGGAAATAATGCATGAAGTATAGTATTATTAACTGAATGTGATGACTCGCAGCAAAGTAGAAATAAAGGCAGGCATCTGAATTTTACCAGAGGTCACAATCACTTTATAGAATATTTAAAACCTGAATTATTTATTGCTTAAATCTAGGACAGACTGGAAATACTTGAGAGAGAGAAAATATTTGATTTGTTCAGCCATGGCTGCCGAAACATTTGAGAAGAACATGTCCTTTGCAAAGAATATTGCAGCAGATGTTATTTGAAATAAACATAATTATTTTATTCATTTTTTTGCTTCTATACTTGAGAGTGTATATTTATCCAATATCTTTACCACCAATATTTATAAGTAGTCTTTAATTGTCTAGTGCCGCCCTATTCTGCAGCTCTTTACTACTAGGAAACCTATTAATGGCCTTCCTAATCACTCATTCTTGTTCATCTAGATTGTTAAATTAAGTGCAAGTGTCAGTACAGTTATAATAGTAAATGTTGATGCCAGGAGTTCCGAGGTCCGGTCCGCAGTTTACTGTCCTTGCACAGACCGTATATTGTGGATGTGTGAATGGCCTCTAAGTCTGAATTCCAATGTCCAATTTCCAATTTGTCTGTGATTAGCATTATATCAGTCATAACCCCATGAATAACATGGAAGAATTAATCTGCTGAAAAAGAAATGTAAGATAATAATGCCATAGTAGATTATATTTTTTGTAGTGTTTTTATCATTCTTTGCAAACATGTACAAAATATCTTTAAAAAAAAAAAGTTAAAATAATATTCTGTAATGCATTTAACTGTACCAGCTTCTGGCAAGAATATTCGAGACCTTATAGAATCTGGTATGATCAAATAGATTAAGTTTTCATAGCATCAGAAAAATATATAGTAATACGCAAATAAATAGGAGCAAGAACCCTCCACTGCATATTAGACTCAGTATTTGTCAGTATCTGTCAATGTGGATTTCAAATTATAAGTACCATACAGAACATAGAGAACTCTATCACTTTGATCATGCCTGTAAACTTTAAGCCAATGCTATGCCTTTCTGGGCATTGTTCATGGCACTTGGTCCGTAGAAGGCTGAAAATATAAAAATGTGCATCCCTGATAAAATACACAAAATAAAGGAAATATCTAAAGTGAATAAACAAAGCATCAACTACAAAATAGTTGTCATAAAGAGATTGAAAATGCCATAAAAATAGAAATAAGAATAACAAAAAATAAATAAATAAAACTGTTGTGGCAGAGCAAACAAAATCATCTAAATATAAAAAAAAAAATTCTTTTTTTAATGAAAAAAAGGAATGTAATACAATATATTGCTATCTGTCTGTAAATTATGCAGGAAAATTGCTTGTAATATTCTAAAAATCTCACAGAACATAAAAATAAACTCATAGGGGGAAAGTTATCAAGCAAAAAAGTTGTGTTTGTTGGCGTAAAATGGCCAGATGCGACTTAATTTATTCGCAAATGGCCGTTTTGCGAATAACAAATTTGCATCTGGCCATTTTACGCCACCTTCGCCAGTGGGGCGAAGAGGGAATGTGGAGGGGGCGGGATGGAGGGGCGCGGACTCTGGGTCAGCCGCATTTACCATTTTTCGTGACGAAAAATGATACTAAAACCTACGCCAGCTCTGAGCTGATGTAGGTTTCAAAATTTTCGCATGGAGAGGCTCTGTGAAATCGGGATTTATGTAGAGGCAATGCGCCTCTACATAAATCCCCTGAGCTCCGGAGCTGCATGGACATTTTTACGCCCGGTGTAAAAAATCCGGACTTAATAAATGTCCCCCTTGAGATTAACTAAAGCCCTTATTACACTGGGTAATCAGAGGGAGCAAGTAGGCGCCAACCTTTCAGGTCAGCAATCACTTGCTCCTCGTTCCTCACTCACGGAGAGTGGAGATCTGTGGAGGGGAGTGTTATAGAACAATGTACTTACCTGTACAAAGGAAATCAGCTGGTAAATGTAAATACATAGATACATGTATCTTAGAGCCATGGCATAAACATTTACTCTAATTGCATAGTGTAACAATACACCCTACATACATGTCAAAAGTCTGGCCCCACAGTATGATGCTAGTTTATCAGGATTCCCCTGTGGATCATGAAAGGGTCTTCTGCCATGGCACCTCTGTTCTCATATGGAGTCAAAAATTTATAATCTGTATGATAGAAATAGTACAATGAGATAAATGGCACACCAAATAAAAAATGATAGGGGCATGGCCCAATGTGTAGGTGTACTATGGAGGGCAGAAGAAGACTATGACAGTGGCACAAGCACCTCATACCATGTTGAGATGCCACAGACTGTCTGATACACAGTGGAGTGCTGTGGTGCTTATTTACTTGTAAAGTGGGATAAATATTTTCCATATAAAAAGCATCATTCTCTATGTACTAGAGTTTATTTATTATTTTTATTGACACTCCACTTGTCCACTAGTAGTTATTGTATTTGATTGTAACCTCTAAAGTCATAGTTTGATTTGTTATAGTGTTTTTTTTTTTACCTGCTTTGACAGCCTCTATCAATCACAGGAAGTCTACTACTACAATGATAGCCACAGGTCCTTAGTTAGAAATGGAATAGTGAAGGGTCTTGAGACCATGCGGTTGGACCTTTACCAATCAGATCAGTGTCTGAGGAGAATAACCCCCTTGCAGTTGTGTTGTATCCATTTGGACTTGTTTTATAGCAACTCTATACTCATAATCTGACCCCCTCCCCCCCCCCGCCAAGAAAAAAAGAAAAGTTAAATCTGTCCTGGGGTCCGTTCAGCAGTTATTGTCCTAAAAAAAACTACTTTTAAAGGACAACTCCCATGAAAAGCTTTTTCCCAGTAATTGAAGCACATTACAAAGTTATATAACTCTGTAATGTGCTTCAATCACCTATCTGCCTCCCTTCCCTGTCTTTTCCCCCCTCCACCCCCCACCAGGAAGTGCACTAAACTCACACATACCTAATTACTGTCGTCACCAGGCTGCTCTCTCAGCTCCTTCTTGTGAAGATGAGCCATCAGCAGGAGGGCTGCTCTAGCTTCTGTTACACCAGCCTCCCCTGCCTTGTCAGGTGACTCAGCTTGCTCAACTCCCATTGGCTGAGCAACTGCAAGCCATCCATGTCCATGTCACTTGCTTATCTTCCCTAGTGACAGACTCCTGGCACATAGGCAGCCCCCCCCCCCTCCCCTCATACTCTCTCCTGCTGCCGAGTGGACTCAGTGAGTGAATGAGTCATGTGACGAGGGAAGATAAGCAAGTGACATGGACTCAGATGGCTTGCAGTTGCTCAGCCAATGGGAGCTGAGCAAGCTGAGTCACCTGACAAGGCAAGGGAGGGGGAGGCTGGTGTAACAGGAGCTAGAGCAGCCCTCCTGCTGATGACTCATCGTCACAAGAAGGAGCTGAGAGAAGAAACTGGTGACGACAGTAACTAGGTATGTGTGAGTTTAGTGCACTTCCTAGTAGGGGGTAGAGGGGGGAAAAGACAGGGAAGGGGGGAGATAGGTGATTGAAGCACATTACAGAGTTATATAACTTTGTAATGTGCTTCAATTACTGGGAAAAAGTTTTTCATGGGAGTTGTCCTTTAAACTTGCAGTGTTGTGTCAAATTGCCATGGCCGAGAGCAGTGCTTCTCAAATCCAGTCCTCAGGCCTCACCAACAGGCCATGTTTTGAGGATTTCCTTAGTGTGTCACAGGTGATACAATTATACTCAGTGCATCAGGTATTATCGCAGGTGATCTTTGAATGGAAAATCCTCAAAACATGGCCTGTTGGTGAGGCCCGAGGAGCACTGGCCTAGAGTGTCCGTACCCTTGGCCTGTGACACCTTTCCGTTCCTCCTCCCCGCCCTCTTCACCATTAGGAATGCTACTGGGCAGGATTTCTCCTATTCATCACTTGTCTGAACACTGCAAATGTGTTTAATGGTTAAGACACATGTGCAGTGTTCAGACAAGTGATGAATAGGAGAAATCCTGCCCAGAGGCCTTCCTAATTGTGACGGAGGGGCATCACAGGCCTAGGACAAGGATACACTACGCCACGCCAATTTGACACAGCGCTGCAAGTTTAAAAGTTGTTTTTTTAGGACAATAACTGCATCACCTGCTGAATGGACCCCAGGACACATCTTGTATTGGCTTTCTAAAAGTACAAGCAGTCACTTTAGTACATTTTTCAGACTCAAAAATGTAAAAGTTTCCAACTTTTGTCTGAAATATTGTGTTCTTATCAAAATTATAGGTGGAATTCTTTTTCAACAAAGTGTCAGATTGTACCACTAGCACGTTATAATTATCTAATGGATTGCGTATGTTCAGTGCAACTGTGGGTTACAGCATATCCTTGTCATTTTCTGTACATTTTAGAATGTGCACTTAAAATGCTGTTGTGGAAAGAAAAAAAAACATAATGTCTAAACTAAAAAGGCCAAGTGCATTGTTATTCACTAGACGACAACGGAAAATACGCTGTAAATCTTTCATTGTCTGTCTTATTCTTCTGTGATAAAAATGATGACATATCATAGAATAACTAGATTTACACCATTCGTTTCATAGCAAATTATCTTCTGAGACACGCCTGTCTATTGAAGGCTTTCCATTCTCTGTAAAGCCAGGCATCTCCAAACAATTGACTAATTGAAGGCCCACACTACTCTTCACGCCAGCGTCTGTACCCAATACATGTGATTTGTACATTTGAAGAGGACAATGGTTATTTTCACCTGTCACTGATTTCATGTCAGTAGAAATTATTTTGGTGGAAAGTTTCCAGTTCAGATGCACTGAGATGGATTATACTGTTACAAGCAATCTCTTGAATATCCATTGCGATGAATATGAATTCCTTGGGTGCAAACCATGCTTTATTCATAGATACTACTTGGTAATTCTAGATCATCTCAAACTGATTGACATTACTATTGTATTTTCATATTGACCTCATGGGAAGATGAGATGACCTCTATAATCTAATTTACTTTTAAATAAATCTTTAAATAGTTTTGAGAACTGATATTCTTGCATTGAATAATGCAGATTGTCATAGATGGCCCTTTCCCACAGAAGTGGATATTGCTTTGATGTTTCTACATTTATTGATGTTTTCAAGTGAATGTGTCACCTGTTTTTTTTTTTGTTTTTTTTTTTGAGGCATTCTTTTTTCTAATCTATTTCTATTTTGTGATTGAAATTTTATTTGAAGGGGTACTTGCTCGGGGGAAAAAAACGTTTTTCAAATTAGCTAGTGCCAGAAGTCCAGTACTTATCAGCTGCTGTATGTCCTGCGGGAAATGGTGTATTCTTTTCAGTGGGGGGTGAGGCTGAGCACTGAATATTAGCTGTTTGTCCTCTCTATGGCTATGTTCACACAACGTCCTAAAAAGGAATAAGCGTCCGCTTTTGTGTTTAAAAAGACGTCTGTTATTGCATCAGTTTAATATGCTTGACTAAAATGCATTGAAGTCTATGGAATAATGGACGTCTTTTTCACACATTGTATTGAATAACGGACGTCTTTTGAGGCGGACGCATTCACTACAATGTGTGAAAAAGACGTCCGTTACTCCATATACTTCAATGCATTTTAGTCAAGCATATTAAAATGATGCAATAACGGACGTCTTTTTAAATGCAAAAAGCGGACGACTTTTTCCTTTTTAGGACATTGTGTGAACATAGCCTATTAGTATTCTCTTTCACTTTAACCTTTTCTGTGATTATAGGGAGAAGACCTATATTCCTGGTACTTAAGCTGTGAGGCAGGCCTCAGGGATGTAGTGCACCCTTGTTGTAGAAGAAGTAGATCCAGGCACAGCTTGGATAACAGTGGTGACAAAGCCTGATCTTCCTGCAACAATAACAGATCTGGCAACAAAGTTGCTACATGGGCTGTATCCATGTTGTATCTCTGTTTTCATAGCAGCTCTGCATCCAACTTCTCTGGCCACTGGGAGTAAAATGTTGATTGTTTGGGTTCAGCAAGTTTACTCAACATACTTATATGTTCCTTTTAGGGTCAAACATTTCAATTTTATTGAGATGAACATAGCCTTTGGGACTATTTTCGGCCTCCAAGTAAAATGTCAACATTGACAAAGCAAAAAGAATTAAACAAACATAGCGTCTGAATGCAGTCTGATACATGGATCACATACAATATAAAAAAAAAAACTAGAAGATACAAGACACAAAAAGCAATTCAAGATGTTATGTAATAAGAAAGGTCCGCTAAATGGGCTGAATTGTACCATAGCCCCAAGGTGTTTTCAAATGCTGCCACCTAGTCTCCCCCTAACAACGACAATCTTTTCAGATACCATTATACTATTACTTCGCTCAATCACCTTATTCAGATGCAGCGAGGGTTGCTTCCAATACGGTGCAACATATATTCTCACTGATAGAAGAATATATTGTGCCAACTTAAAAGGGCTAAATCCCGAAAAGGCATGCTTGAGGCATTTTGGGATAAGACCGATCAATCACACCCACCACCAGCTGAACAACTGCAGTCCAAAAAGAGTGAATTATTAGACAAGACCACCAGTCATATGGTCCTTTTAAATTGTAAAGGAATTTGCAAGGAAGAAATGTGGGATTCAAGTAGAGATATTGTGGTCGTGCAGCCATGACTTCAAGTGTTAGGATCTAATGTATATTGTACAAAAAAGTATTTATAAATGTGTAAAGATAGAGAACATATAGAAAGAAACACCAAGATCTGGAGGCAGGTAAATAGAGATGTGCAGGCATCAATTCAATGAGAAATAAAAGAAGATAAAAGAAAAGGGGGTACAGTAAATGAAATAGAGGCAAACATGATGAACAGTAGGCAAAAGCATAGTATGTTATTAGGTATTATATCTTGTATAGTTTAATATTGAAAATAAATCACAAAAATGTCCTAGATTATAATGAAATGGCGTAGATGATGCACTTGTATGGAGAGATACACTATATGCAGGTAGTTCTATCAAAAACAAAGCAAAACAAAAATACTGTTAACTCAATGATTTAGTTAGGTCCTGTACTGTACTTTTAAACAACTTACATTCTGACATGTGTTAAGTTTGCTACTACTTGTTCAATGGCAGTGATTTTGATTTTTGAAGATTAGATTTTGTCCATTTGTCCATTCAAGTCAATAGGCCTGTCAACAAAGCATTGGGCTATGCGTCTGCATCTGATGTACACCCTGGGCCCAATATAAACTTCAATTATGAGAATATAGGGAACTCTTTTATTTTTCCAAATAAAAAGTTGCCTGTATATCATTTGTTGTCTTTTTGAATCTGTCTGAAATAAAAATTAAGCACATTTTTGTCTCAGATACATTGCAACCAATCACAGCTCAGCTTTTGTGTCTCAGAATGGAATAGTAGCAACATATGTCAAAATAGTTGTGACAAGTTATACAAACATCTGTGAACCTAAGTGATACTAATAAGAAATGACATGATTGGGTAGAAGTAGGGTCTGTCAGAGAGGTAGAGGTTCTCACATCTGCAGAAAACTGCTAAAAACTGAGACGTCCTGTACTGGAAATCACTTCATGGGCTCAGGAACACTTCCAGAAAATGTCTGTGAACACAGTTTGCCATGCAATCCTCAGATTCAAGTAAAAGCTGTGTCATGCAAAAAAGAAGCTATATGTCAACACAAGACAGAATCAAAAATTTCAAATTCCTTTTGGAAACCATAGATGCCATGTCCTACAGACTCGAGGGACCATACTATCTTTTATCAGTGCAGTTCAAAAGCTTGCATCTCTGATGGGGTTGCTTTAGTGCCAATGGCATGGGCCGTTTACTAATCTGCAACAGCACTATAATCTATCAATGTTCATCAGTGTATAGCAGTTTTAGAACAACATATGTTACGAAAACTTGATGAAAATCTGCTTTTGTAATCCTTTCAGGACAAACCTTCTTTTTAATATAGACATAACAAGTGTGCGATAATGTCGTAATGTATCTGTCTTTATATTATCTTCCAGCTTTCAATAAAATGTTCAGTCATTACCTTTGGTTGGTCTGCTGTTTACTCTAAAGATTAATTGGTTCCATCTTGTTCTCTATAAATCTTACTTGGGTATTGTTCTTTCAGTTGTGTCTTAGGAGATGTCAGTCACTAAAGTATTCCATTAGTTCCAGTGGTGAAATAAATTATTAGTGTGATGAAAGAGATGTGTAAAATATGCACAGGTTTCGGATTACCTAGTGTATGTTATTTCTTAACTTTTTTTTTTTTAACCTTTTCTTTCCTAATTATTTTATTAAGTTTGTTGTTTAGTATCTAGTAGGGATGGTCCGAACAGAGTTACGAACCCAAACCCTCGGTAATGATTCCCATTGTCTGCCCGCTCCGTGGAGCGGGCAGATCCAGCGAGAGGACCGCCTGGAAAACTGGGATACAGCCATAGTCATAGACTGTATCCCAGTTTTCCAGGCGTTACTCCTGCTGGATCCGCCCGCTCCACGGAGCGGGCAGACAGCGGGAATCTGCTGCCGAGCGTTCGGGTTCATACGAACCCGAACCTCGGCAGGTTCGGACCATCCCTAGTATTTAGTCTGTTTTAGACCAGATCCTGAGTTTTGTTCCCTGGTTAACATCTGTACTGCAGCTACAATACCCGAATCCTTGTGGTAATACAAAACTTAGATCACAATAGGATTTTGTAGCGATCGGTAATATCTCTATCTGCCCTTACAGTGTAGATGGACTTTTATTGATTGATACCATGCTAGTCATCCTCCTAGCTTTCTGTTTCTTGTGACATGCATGGTTACACAAGCCTAGCAGAATAAGAGATAATGAAAATGGTATAGATATGTTGGCAAATATGAGACTGTTTGACATGTACTTCCGAACTTGTAACATGCAGCAACTTCCAGATGCCTCCTCCCATTTAGTTTAACTAGAGAAATCGATCTTTATAATGCTTTTGCGCCTCATTCAAATTGCAGAATCTGGGATTAGCATTCAGTGTCTCAAATGAAGCAGCTGGGGAAAGAGTGGCTTCATTAATTAGTGCCGCAAGAAATCATTTTCTAACAAGCCTGTTCGCCATCTCACTTGTCTACTTGAGCAAACAGATCAGCACAACATTTTGTATTGTTTTTTTTTCCCCACGGCTATGACCTTCTAGATCTATGAATATGTGTGTGTGTGTATATGTGTAATATATATATATATATATATATATATATATATATATGCACTGATCAGCCCAAAGGATTTTCTATTTTTATGGAGTGCAAATGACTGAGGCCAGTAACTGGCTGCAGTGCTATGCACACAATGTACAAGGACATTATTGCAGCAAATTCAACTGAGAAAACTGAAGTTATAGTGAGTTGAGATACAGAGTTCAGTATTGCTGGATTTCTAAGGGTGAAGCACTGGGAGTTAAAAATGTAGGCCCAAATGCAGACCAGGGAAAAAGTCATACATTTTTGCTCAAATAATGCATTTGCAGTTTTTTGCTGGGTCTATGCTGTGCTTGCCAAGTGGGTTTGCAGGGGTGTGGCCTAGCACATAGGGGGTGTGGCACCAAATTTACATAGCTACATAATTTTAACCAAAATAAAGACAGATCCATCCAGTTCAGACTAATGACCTATACTGCACTCTATAGCATAGAAATTGTAGTAAAAGTCTACGCTAACCTGAAGCTGGCATAGATTTCAGTAGCAGCGCACAGGCACATAGATTAAGGGATGTATTTTTCTATACCAGGGATGAGGAACTTTCGCCCCTCCAGCTGTTGTAAAACTACATTTCTCATCATACTTGGACATCCAAGGCTAAGCTTTGGCTGTCCAGGCATGATGAGAAATGTAGTTTTACAACAGCTGGAGTGCTGAAGGTTCCTCATCCCTGCTTTACATAAATTCGGCATGCCCATGTGTTGTTGGGGGGTTTATTCGAGACACCAATTATTCACATTAGAGTTAGTGACACCAGTATATATTTTGTGGGCCTATAGTATGTGATCAGCTTTTAGCAATGGTTGCAAGGTAAAATTATCAGCAGTTGTTTTGTTTATATAGCACCCACATATTCTATCTACAGTGCAGTACACAGAGCATTTCTTGAATTTATTATTTATAAAATCTCTGTTTTTATTTGTCAGAACTACACATTAATACATCATGTACTCTTCGGGCATTAACCTGGAATGGAAATATGCTTCTTTAGGTTCACCTTTATTGAACTTTCTCCTTTATCTGAAGAGTTAGAAAATTCCATTTATGCACCACCTGGGGGCAGCAAAGATCCAGTGAGCTCATAAAAAGAGCCAGGCAAAAGAAAAAAATTATTGTATGTAAGCTTTATCAAGTGCTTGAAGTTTTGTTAAAAAGGAAGATGTTGCCTTTAACTTCTCATATTAGTTAGTTTCCTTAAACCTGATGAATAGATTAAATATTAATAGAAAATAAAATCTACTTAATGCAGCATTTCAATGGAACATGGCACAGATTAAAAATATAGTTGTAAATCTTAAAAGAATGTGTTGTTTCCAAATAATGTAAGCCTTATATAAGGGCTTATCCCATAAAGCACATTGATTACGTCCATAGGAGAAGTGATACATGTGTGGTCACTGATGAGCAATCAGCCTCTTCTATCATTCCTATAGACTTTGTAGAATGGCTGAGGGCATTATACATGGCCAATTGACTTTGCACCCCCATTCTAAATTATTGCACATGTACATAGTGGAAGTGTCTACTTTTTGCAATTCTGTCATTTTATGAGTAAAAAAATTAAATTAAGAAAATAAAAACTTTCTGCAACATATAAAATGCTTAAAGGTATTTTTAAATCAATTGTATTTAATCAAAGTCACAAAAACACATAAAAACACAAATCTCTCACCCTCCTGACTGCCTACTGAGCTAGTAGCATCATTGGACAGGTATCAGTAAAATTAATTACAATGCCTATTTTGTTGTGTGATATTATTTCTATAAAATAACACCTTTATTCAGGCCATGGGTAATGTCAAATAGGCGGGCCCACTACATCTCATTATTGTGTACACACAGTGCCCGTAGCTGACGACAGGCATACAGTATGGTGAGGTGTAGCAGTGCTAGGGCATTATAGTCTTTTATCTAACCTAAGTCTCTCTTTTGAATTTGATGCCAAAATATGCTCTCAAACATCCATTCTCCCCACCGCATCTAACTACAGCTTATAAGACAAGCTTCCTGCTATGTCTCTATTGTTCTCATCTCTTATCACCAAAGCCAAGTAAGTCTATAGTGCTGGGTCTCTCACTGAAGATGGGTGCTATGGAGACACAGTGGGAAGCTTGTCTCATAGGTATAGTTATATGCAGTGGGGAGCAGGGACAACAGGTACTTGGAAGCCTATTCAAGCACTAAATTCAAAGTACAGTGGTACCTTGGTTTAACTTGGAGTAACTTGGTTTAAGAGCTCACAGTTTTTCAAAATTGTGACTTGGTTTAAGAGCATTGCTTTGGTTTAAGAGCTCCCTGTACTGGGTGGGAGTGCAAGTGGAGGAGGAGCATGGTCTGCATAGCGGGGTCTACAGCACTGTACTATGACCCAGGTAGTTTCCCTTACCTTCCAAATCATGGTAGATCCACTTCAGGCTGGGGCTTACATCGGGGAACAGGACTGTGGAGGTAATCTCTCCATAGCTGTAACCCCTCTCTCCCCGGACAGAGAGTGCTGCATGTATGTACCCACATCTGTACTGCTCATTCCTTCATGCTCCCTGCAGTCTGTCAGCCCTTGTGTTTCCCATCCTCTCCATTACTGTACAGTAACTTATAATATCACATATTCTGCTGTTTCTGAATGTTTGTTTAATCTGTTTTACATGTTATTCAGAATAATAAATCATTATTTTTGGATTGTGAAACCTATTGGCTGCACATCAGTGATTTCTTTTGGGAAAATTTGCTTTGGTTTTAGAGTGGATTTGGATTACAAGCACAGTCCCAGAACGAATAATGCTCGTAATCCAAGGCACCACTGTAGATTGATTTTAGATGAATCGTCCACAGTGCTGTATATCATACACTTACACTGTATCAGACTAACAAATTAGTCCTTTTTTATTTTGGGCAAAAAAAAATCATTTGTTCTCATCATAGTGATTGATATCATCTGTTAAATACAAAGGTATTCATGTCTTCTGTTTTTCTATACATGTAGAAAACAATAGCATGAAGTTCCAGCAGTGAATGATGTAGCGTGTGTAGAATCTTAGCACAAAGTATTTAGCCTTTGCCCCAGTGTGACTTCAGACATTTTTTCCCAATTACAAGCATGAAATCTCCAGTACCAGGAATAATTGGCAGCATTTGTACATTAAAAGTTTAAAGGGGAAGATGAGAGAGTTGCCTTTCAACACAGAGTAAATCCCAGCAAGGTAAAGACAATACTTGCTGGGCTCCGGGTAAGGTGAAATACTGGAAGCTGTACAGCAGGGAATAGGATGTGTGCTAGAGCAGATCCAAAGGCTGTAGTGAATAAAAGGTCAGGAACAATCTACTTGGAATATTGATAGGTCAAAGTAAGGGCACAAGGGTGAGATTCATTTTTTGCAGTTGATTGCTGTGATATAGCACGTATTAGATCTGTACATCCTTACTAAGATTACACTTACTGAAGACAGATATATGGTGTTAAACTGCAATTCTCTAATGCTATGTCATTTGAAGCCACTAAGCAATGTCATCTTAATGCTTTTGATGCAGTAATGGAACAAAGGTATTGATGGCTATGATTGTCTTCTAGCTCTCTTGATACTTTTACTTGTTAGCAGTACATTTGGGAATGTAAATAGGAAGTTTCATTAGGCTCTTACTAATTTAGTTAAGTAATTAGAAAGTAAAATGTATAGTCTTTCTAAATAAATGCAATCTATCTTCCTTATTGATTCTTTTTGCATCTCTCTACCTTGATATCTTAAATATCACAGAAAACCACCTCTTTATCTCCACATGTGTCCTCCTGCAGTGTCCTCTGGTCCCCCACTGAATGATCCCACCACCATGGACTTGTTTCAGCAATGACAGCCTGCTCAGCTATCACTGATTGAGACAAGACAGCACCATGGACAGTGTTTGCTGAGCTAGCTCTCACTGCCAAGACAGGTCTGTCTTAGAAGTAGTGAATGGGATTGGATTGTTCGGCAGGGGACCTGAAGATACCACAGACGGACACCAAGGAATCATGGTGAGTTAAGAATAGCATCTTTTAGGCTCTATTCCCACAACAGGGGAGTAAGGCGGCCATTTCTTAATATTGACAGCCTCAAATAATGATCGTGATCATTATTTACGGCCGTCAAGATTATGAGATGGTCTCCTTCATCCGTTATGTTACCATAGTGGGAACATAGTCTTATTATGTTGTCCAGAAGGGTAGCAGTATATCAAAAGTTTTTCATTGCATGAGTTCCCATTTAAGCTAAGTTTCTATAGGGTTCCCTGTGGAGTACCAAATGGTTGAAATGAATTCTTAATATAAAAAAACAAAAATTTTATATTTTCTGCAAAAGACTTGGCCTTTTGTTTTTGTCCGTTTGCTGTTAATTAATACCTCTGATCTTCAGTATTGTAGGCTGGAGGGCTACCTTTCGAACAGACATCTCTAGGTTACCCTTTGGAATATGTGCCCTACTGCTGGAAGGATTATTCCACCTTAAAGTTTTTATTTTTCTATTGACAAACCTGTGTAAGGCTGTGTTGCTGGTAAAGATTTTATTGGCATTATTTTGGAGTACTTATAAATTAGCTGAGATTTAATTTTATTCTGAGTAATGGAATGGAATTTTATTCTGAGTAATCCTGTCCCTGTCACTGACTGGCTGAGCGGGCAATCCATTAGACTGGTCGGGACATTGCAGCAGCAGGAGTTGCAGGATACACACCCATCCCCTGCCTGCACAGTATTTTTTTCTATTTTTGCTGGATTGTCAACAATGTTCATCAAAGCTGTACGGTGTG
Organism: Dendropsophus ebraccatus; assembly: GCF_027789765.1. Classification (NCBI taxonomy): domain Eukaryota; kingdom Metazoa; phylum Chordata; class Amphibia; order Anura; family Hylidae; genus Dendropsophus; species Dendropsophus ebraccatus. The sequence goes on from NC_091462.1 coordinate 55,884,357, forward strand.
ATTAGAAAGGTCATTTTAAGTTCATGAGAAATCATTAATCGATGCGTATATGGAGTTGTAACAGTAGCCACTTCCAGCTATTCGCAGATACAATTGTCACTTTGTGCTAAATCTCTCTTAGGGCCCTATAACCTGGGCCAATCTAGAGCAGCAAGTGAATGCGGACCTACCAGCGCTATTACATGGGACAACATTGAGCGGGTAAGAGCGGAGGGGCTGTGGAGAGATTTGGGAGGGGCTCTCTGGGCGATCTTTAGATTGTCCGGGGATCCCATAGGAATTAGTAGTTGTCAGCTGCCACCACTCCACATTACACAGAGCAATGGCCAGCAGACCGTCATTATCGTTGTAATTTTTTTCAACATGTTGAAAGACAAGGATCAGCCGACATTTTCATATTGTGGTACTGAATTATCTAGTTGATACATATGTATAGAAGGGCAAGTGTTTTCAGATCGCTCACCAGTATTCTGTTCCGTTTGGCTCGCATCCTTCCTTTGGCTATATTACAAAGGTTTTGTGCTTCGGCGATGTGCACCACTCAGTTTTATCTTTTGGCCGACTTGCACATGCATGGTAGGGTTAAGAAAGCGCTGGACCTCATGGAGTTTTCGGTGCCAATAGATGTTAGTTTGGAAATACCTTGTTTTAGATGTCAAACTGGTTTTACGAATGCTTTCCCTGTTGGAATGCCGGTTGTAATATCAGTTACAACATCAGTTCTTATAGTTTTAATGGCAAATGTAGCAGAAAGTTTTCACAATACTTCAACAATACTTGTTCTGTAGCTGGTGGGTGGTTTTGAAGTTGATATCACTTATTACAATTAGCTGGATGCATTTCATAGCTCTCATATACTATTTTAGTAAAGAATGGACTTTTTAAAGAGGAAGAGAGGTATGAAATTTAAAAAAAGGCAAATATATTAACCACTTTTCTATACCACACTGCGGCCACATCACGGAGCTCCCTGCCAGCTGTCATCTAATCCCTGGTTCTGGGTATACCACGACCCGGAATCTGCGTCACTGAAGAGAGCGATTTACCCTGCTCAGCTAATCAGTGACTGGAGTGGTGGCCAGTCACTGACTGGCTGAGTGGGGCATCTTTGAGCCAGATCGTGACGTAGCTGGATGGGAGCTCAGAAGACAGCCGGCGGGGTCAAGGAGCGGGATACGGCTCTGTGCCGGTGTCAGGACATGTCACTATACTGTAAGTTGTTTTTCATCCCCCCCCCCCCCCCCCCCCACACACACACCTCCTGCTCATTATATTTCCTATACGGACTTCTCCTTTAATCACTCTTTATTAAATTTTATTTAAAATGTGCCAAAATTCTGCCGGTTAGTTTCGTTTTTTTGTGGTTTACAACATTCACTGTTGGATCAGTAATGGTATATATTAATGGTTCTGATGTGGCGATACTGAATATGTATTATAAATGTTTTATATATGGCAATGGGGAAAGGTTTTAAAAACATTTTTTTTTTTTTTACTTTTTTTTATTTCCCCTCAATACTTTTTATAATCGATCATTAAATTGCTTATACAGTTTGATGCAGCAAAGCCTTTGATATAGTTCCCAGTAAAGAACTGATGAAGAAGTTAGAGAAAAATGGACTTAAAAGGGTTTTCCAGTGCTACAAAAACATGGCCACTTTTCCCCCCTTTCTTGTCTCTAGATTGAGTGGGGTTTCAAACTCGGTTCCATTTAAGTAAATGGAGCTTAACTGCAAACCACACCTGAACTGGAAATAAGAGAGGGTGAAAAGTGGCCATGTTTTTGTAGAGCTGGATAACCCCTTTAATCCCCAGATAGTTTAGCGGATCTGATAGATATCAGAGGGTTGTTGTTAATGGTGTATCTTCTGAGCAAAGACTGGTTACAAGTGGTGTGCCACAAGGGTCTTTTTTGGGTCGTATGCTTTTCAAAATGTTTGTAAGTGACGTAGGGGAAGGTTTGGTAGGTAAGGTTTAATCACCACATGGAACGGATGGCCCCAACGATAAGTAGCCCCAGCATCTTTGATCTTAGCAAGCAGCGCTTGAATCAGTCTGCGCATATACAAGGTGCGAGCAGAGACATCAGGGTAGAGATGAAGATCCACACCTTCAAAGGTGATTTGGTTGTTATCTCTTACAACTCTCAAAATCAGCTCCTTATCAGTATAGTAGTGCAGGCGGCACAGAACATCTCTCGGTGGAGCATTAGCATTCTGAAATATTCTGGACACCCTGTGCACCCGGTCGATGCAGAACGTAGCATCCTCCGGTCTGTTAGTTGGTTGAAAAGGCATGACACTCGCGTGACAAGGTTATCAGCAGGGGAGAGCTCAGGTAGACCCTTAATTCGGACATTGTTTCTCCTCCCCCTGTTCTCTTGGTCGTCCAGGTGGAGCGCCATAGATTGCAAATGGCGGCGGGACACTAATGCATCTTGCTCCAGTAACTGCATTCTGGCATCTAAGGCAGACACTGCCGATTCTGTGGAACTGGTTCTGGTGGCCAGCTGCTCAATTTCTCCCCTCACCCCCTCTATTGCCTGTTGCTGGGCAGATTCTATTCTCTCCATTACACTCTGTAGGTCCCGCTTAGAAGGCAAGGCCTGAATCAGTTCCCTTAGCAGCTGCAGCTCTCCCTGCAGGGAGCCTACCTGCACCTCTGCAGAGGGCCCGGGCTGGATATCGGAGGCCACGGAGGAGCGAGAGGGTGAGGACGAGGGGTCCCGGGTGGTCCAGGAAGCAGACAGCGGGTCGCCCTTATCACTGCGTGGGGGGGATGACTGGAGTGCCGCGTGCTCTTCTTCTCGGCGCGTCAGCGCCATGACAGGCTGAAAGTCTCTGCGCACGCCGGGACTGGGGGACCGCACAAACCGATCCAGGCTGTTGCGGAGCGAAACCGATTGGGTCGGGTGAGGGGTAGACTTTGCTGCCGTGCGTCTGCGCCCTCCAGGCATAGCAGGTGGTTTGCTGGGGTCTGCAATCTTCCTGAGATGCGCTGTCGTGGACGGAGCTCCTCACAGACACGTCCTTACGCCGCCATAGCTAAGCCACTCCCCCCCAGGGGAGTTATTTATCACACTGGCTCAGCAGCTTCTCCCTAATGTCCTACATGATCCTGGGGTGACTTCTGAGGGAATAAAGGAATACTGTATATAAAGCAGCTTCTCCTGTGTGTGCAGTGGATGCAGCCAGTCTCCAGCCTCCAGCCTCCATGCCCTGAACTACTCACAACTAGACTAGATGGAGCAGGTAGTCTTTTCCTGCTGACAATCTTTTATGTTTCTAACTAAATATTCACCATACACACAGAAACACTGCTAACAATGCCAGATACCTGTAATATTGGATGTCAGCCATAGTGATATACAGGGGATCACACATAGTGATATAGAGGGGTCACACATAGTGATATAGAGGGGTCACACATAGTGATATAGAGAGGGGTCACACATAGTGATATAGAGAGGGGTCACACATAGTGATAACACCACATTGAGGACAGAGGTTACTGCTACACTACTTATGTCTTCTCCTCCTCCTCTATATTACACAGGATATCTTCATATTACACTGCTGCTGATATAGTCATCCAGCATCCAGGAAGAGAACAGCACAGATCTCCCCCCACACAATGGACTCTTCCAGCTCAGAAACAAACTGCCAAATAGTGACCGACAACTTTTCCCCGACCACCCTTATGTAATAGGGCCAGTGTTCTATTAGAATATTGCTCATAATATATATTCATGAGCAAAACTTGTAAAATTCATATCAAAATTCAATTCTACATTTTTTAAAGATTTTTTTAAAGCTGGAGTCGGAGTCTGTACATTTTTTTCCGACTCCACTACTCTGACCTGGGCCTGCATCCCAATTCAACGTAAATGAAGAACATCTGGCCGGTACTGTCCAGGATGATCTTCTCTGACACCGGCTGTTGTGTGACCCGGACGGTGTTATACGCCATGTGAACATGGCCATAGGCTGTATGTAGCCAAGCTATTACAACCCATTTGCATCCTGCAGTCATGTCAGTGATGCTCCCTTTGTATAAAATCGATCAGTGATGCGGTTGTTCTGGATCAAGGCATTGAAGACACTTGCTCCCATCCTAGCCATTACCGCAGGGTATCCGCTATATGTTAGAGCCCCTGTGAATGGCTTTGGCACAGCTCTGATGCTTACAGCTTTTTCTCGTTTTTTTTAGGTCCCTACATTTATATTCACAAATAGCTCACTTCAGATTGAAACAGACATTCAAGGAGACAAATTTGGACTGAGCTGCACATTATAAAATGTTGATTTTATTTCCTGTCTAGATCATTTGTTTCTTGCATTTAGGTTGTCTCTGGGGGTCACTGGCATTTTGGCTGGTCAGAGTTTGCTATTAGTATTAAAGTTCATGATGTGATTGATCTTACCATGGTCTCTGGGACCACTGGCCTCAGAATAACACCACATCATTAACAATCCAAGTAAGGACACATGGGAGATTTAATTTTTTCTCCTTTTAAAATGGACATAGTTTTTGTTTTAGGTTTATCAGGATTTTTATTTTTTACTATGTTAAGCAGCATGTGGAGAAAAAAGTTAAAAAATTAGAATTTTTAAAGCAGCATTTGATAGGTGACTAATAGAGATGAGTGAATTAGATTTGTTTTGCTTTGTACGAACCAAAAGGAATCTGGTTCGCTCATCTCTAGTGACTAATATTGTCATGAGCTGTAGAGATTGGTGCCAAATGTAGTAGAAACAGTGATATGTTAAGAGTTTAGTAGAGAAGTGATTTGACATTCTTTGCAACCTGACACAAAATAGTTTTGTCATGTAGATGTGTGAAATACACATCTACAAGAAAGAATATATCCATATGTATTTCATTTTCATTCTCTTATAACTAAATTACTAACTGCCTCAAAAGACATTTCAACATATGCCATATTATTTCTTGTTAAAGCCCATACTATTCTAACTGACCCTATTAAGCTAGGATAATTTGTGCACATCAAGTGACACAGAACCAAGAAAGTGCTAAGCTTCTTCTATTGATTGGCCAGGATCTGAACATTTGCATGCTAAGACCCAATAGCTTAACCATAATAATCATGAAAATTCCTTTTTATTACACCTTTAAGAACCCCCTACCCCCAGTTAAACAGATGGACCAATTCAATAATGTCAACGGATTAAAAAAAATGCAATTTCTGGCATTCACATACAGTATGTGTCTCAAAACAAGAATACAATTAGTAACACTTTACAGGGTTCCACACCTACACTAACTAGAAAAGACTTTGACCTTTCACATGTTGGGACAGTGCAGAAATGTTGAGAAAAAGCTAGCATTCTGTGTAATGCCTTTAATCTGAAAAATTAGGGGACAGCCCTTAAAGGAGAAATCCCACCACATTTAAAAAAGGCAGAGGGTGTGGGAAAATAATAAACGTACCTGTCCCCGTGCCTCTGTTGCGCCACTCCCAGGTCTGCTGATTGGCGCCAAAATTTTTTTTGTCTAAAAACCAGGTACGTCACTAAGTGATTGCCCACTGAGTGATTGCCCATTGACAGCCAGTCAATGACCTGGGTGGTGCCCTGCACTAGTCAATAATTTGCTGAGCGGGCAGATCACCTGTGGCTGTCAGCTGGACCTGGGGGTGGTACTAAAAGACACGAGGATAGGTAAGGGTCCATTTACACTGAAAGATTATCTGACAGATTATCTGACAAAGATTTGAAGCCAAAGCCAGGAACAGACTGTAAACATAGATCAGGTCATAAAGGAAAGCCTGAAAATGCCCTTCTTTTCAAATCCACCCCTGGCTTTGGCTTCAAATCTTTGGCAGATAATCTGTCAGATAATCTTTCTGTGTAAATGGACCCTTACCTTAATTTGTTTATTATTCTCCCTTACCCCATGACTTCCTGACTCTCTTTTTTTTTTTTTTGGGGGGGGGGGGGGGGGACTTCTCCTTTACATTGCTTGTCGTGGGACTTACTTTTTTTTATGCACAAGTGTGCACAGGCATGACTAGAAAAATGGAGAAAGCCGTGCCCACCTGTTTTGCCCCTTCACCACCATGAATTGGACTGAGCCAGGTCCTGCTGCTTAGCATTTTTTGGTCTTGACACACCACGGCAGTCAGTCATTCACTGAGCTGGGACTTTTTTGATCAATACAAGGAAAAAAGTCTTACGCAGCAGAATGCATTGGAACAGTGATGGCAAGGAAGTGAGCCAGGAAGTGAGTACAACTTTGTTTTTCTAGTCCTAGCGTGATAGAGTCAGTTAGACAAGTAAACATACAGTAGGAGGGCTTTGGCAAGAAACAATAATACTTTTTAATCTTCTTTGCACGCAGCTATTTCAAAGTAGTTTGGATAAAAATTTGTTTACTGTATAATAATGGCTTTGATTATTACAACTAAAACCATTATCACTGGAATAGTATTTTCTAGAACATAATATAACATGATATTCAATCAGGCCGAAACATTCAGAACTGCCCTTGTTCATATTGTGTTAACAGCATGCACTGAAATGCCCCTTTACCTAACCTTAATGATAACATCTCACCAACACCCAACTGAAGGCTCAGTGGTTAGCACTGTAGCTTTGCAGCGCTGGGGTCCTGGGTTGAAATCCCACCAAAGGCAACATCTGCAAAGAGTTTGTATGTTCTCTCCGTGTTTGCGTGGGTTTCCTCCGGGTACTCTGGCATCCTCCCACACCCAAAACATACAGATAGGTGAATTTAGATTGTGAGCCCTAATGGGGACAGGGAGCAATAATTGGCAAAATGTAAAGTGCTGCGGAATCTGTGTGCGCTATACAAATAAAAGCATTATTATTATTAAAGCATTTATCTTTCCCTATGCAGTAGATGGTTATATTTGACATTTCCTTATTATGATGTGAACATCACATTTATGCACAGGAGTTTTGTATCTACTGTCTGCCTTGACTTTTATTCCTATCTATGTTATAAGCATCAAACTCTGTGATATAGTCATTGCTCATGTGATGTGTATAATTTCAGTTGTCATATTAACACTAAATACTGTAGCATTGATTTTATATAGACTTCATTTTAGTATTTAATATGAAATAATTAAACTTTACTATTGCCATACTAAAAGTTTCTTGTACTTTTGATTTTGTATTCTGTTGTCGTATGTTCACTTGTCATGTTAACATTTGTTTTGGTTTGGACGGGTAAAATTAAGGTACAGGCTGACGGCGAAATGAAAGCTTGAAATTAATGTGGTTTGCTGTGCAGAATTCCAGTAAAGGGACCTCACAGGCCAGCTAATCACTAAAGTGCTTTAGGCTTGACTAGCAACTGTGTTCACATAATTTTTCTCAGCAGCACATCTTTTTAATAGATGGGTATCCACACATTGATCTAGCATCTCAGGTACCCTTCTTGCCTCATGGCTCACTTTGTACATGTTTTTATAATTTTTTTTTTTTTATGTAGTCCACATCATACATATGGAGCCTGCCATTCATGCTTCTTGTCCTAGCGGCTCCATTTGTTTGATTAGCAGTGTGTTGGCGTGACAAGGCAATCTATCAGAGGTAATCGATCTGATTAGTATGGAGATGATATGAACACAGATTGTATTGATGTTTAATGGTGCAGGAGGCCAGGTGCCTCACATGTTATAAATGCTTTTTTTTTTTTCTACGCTAAATGTAAAACATCCATTGAGGATAAAGCAAATGCAGTAGATTTGCTAGTTGGATAACTTTTTAACATCAGCGATAAATGTATGTTTTTCATATCAAATTAATTTTTTACTGAAGAATTACTTCTTACTGAGACATTTATGGTATGATATGCCACATATTTCTGATAGATGTAGGCCACACCTTTAGTACTCACACTTATATTCAAAACAAGGGTCCACCAGGCCCCACACCACAACTTAGTGAGGCAGTAGGTTTATCTAGTGGGTCAGTCTGTCTGTTTATACATGTCATTTGAGATAAATTAGGTTAAAAACCTGAAAGATATATCCAGGTAGAAAATACTTAACAAGGTTACATGATCTTGAAAGTGTCAAACTTAGGGTAAATTCACAAGGGGCGGATCCGCCGCGAGTCTCGCACAAGAAATCCGCAGCTAATCCACAATACACATATTATTCTTCTTATTATTAATGTGTGTATTGCGGATTAGCTGCGGATTTCTTGTGCGAGACTCCTGGCGGATCCGCCCGTGTGAATTTACCCATGGCACAGGCGGAGATGCGCACGGGTGAACAATGGAATCGGCAGCGGATTATTGCCCGGACTCCTCAGTGTGAACCCACCCTTACAGATTGCTGCACTTCAAGAACTTGGGAAATCCTCTTTGACTCATATATGTCTCCCTGATCTAACAGCTATTTAACAGTGCCAGCAGTTTGAAGCTGACAGATTCCCTTTAAGCAGCCCATTAAAAAAAAATAACAGTGTAGACACACGAGGGCCTCTTTTTTTGAGGCACTAGGTGTAGCTTTTATTAGTACGTGGAATACTTATGATACTTTTTATACATCTTGTTGGGACCAATAAAAAAGCAAATTGCACCCTGTTTCCATTTTTAGAGGAAAGGATTTTTAGTTACAATTTAAAATACAAAAAAATTATTCTTTATGCAGTTAGTATGCAATATAGGCACAGAAATGGTCATGATACTAAATTAAAGGAGAAGTCCAGCAAAAATTTTTTATCAAAGTATTGTATTGCCCCCCCAAAAGTTGTACCAATTACACTACACATTATAAATTATACAATATACACTTATTATGGGAAATTCACATAAAGTAACATTGTAAGAATGTGGTAATACAACATATTAGTTCGGCGAAAATTTTTATCAAAGTATTGTATTGCCCCCCAAAAGTGATACAAATCACCAATATACGCTTTTTTTCCTGCACTTACTACTGCATCAATGCTTCACTTCCTGGATAAAATGGTGATGTCACGACCCGACTCCCAGGGCTGTGCAGGCTGTGGCTGCTGGAGAGGGTGATGACAGTTGGATGCTCAGTGTTCCTCCAGTTCCCTGTGTCCCTCAGTGTCCCCCTGCCATCATCTTCTCCAGCAGCCACAGCCCGCACCGCTCTGGGAGTCGGGTCGTGACATCACCATTTTATCCAGGAAGTGAAGCATTGATGCAGTAGTAAGTGCAGGGAAAAAAAAGCGTATATTGGTGATTTGTATCACTTTTGGGGGGCAATACAATACTTTGATAAAAATTTTCGCCGAACTAATATGTTGTATTACCACATTCTTACAATGTTACGGGTAAGATTTTTTGTCTTCAAAACACTAAACAGTGCCTCTGTGGGAAAGTTATCTACAACCTCTTGCTTCCTCACAATGACTCACAAATTCCTTTGAAGTGTGCAACAGTTTTATTTTATTGTGCGTTTTTTTTTTTTTTTTAAATCATATTTTTTTTTGTGGTGCCGAAGAGCCGACATGCCTTAAAAGCTTCCATAAAGGACTCTCAATCTTAGTAATTGTGTAGAATTAATTGCTTTCCAGCTACTGGTCACTGATCATTCCTTACTTAGTATTAATCATAGGTGTTATAATTTCACAGCTGGCTTATCAGAAATAAAGATACAGTAGATAAATTGATTTTACTTCTCAAATGTATGGTCTGTGGCTGCTCCGATTTTAATGCAAATGTGCTTGTGTTTTATGTATACTTTGCACAGCTCTGAGCTGAAGTGCATTTCAATGAGAATGTTGTCATACAGAAGTGCTTGGTAAAATGACTACTGAACATGAACATATTGCTTTGCAAAGTCAGGCACTATGGAATTCTACAGGAAAGAATTTTCTGCTATTTAGAGATTTCTAGTTGACAAATAATGTGTCACTGACTGTGTAATGCCTTCAAGGGGATGACCACTTTGAACACATCTTTTATACGCTCATATTTCTTAGTGTCAACAGCCAATCGCTGGGGGTGTGTGGGGTTGTTTAACCAGAAGAATTACCTTGTGTAACTATTAATCTTTAAAGTTATTATCCAAGAGTTGAAGAAATCATAGTAGCTACAGGAAATGTTATAAACTAAACAAACAAATAAACAAACATAACTCATCTGTGTAATGGGTTTTCCCATGCCAAGAAGTTAGGGCCCTATTACACAGAGTGATTATCTGCCAAATCAGGCAGATTCTGGTAGATATCTCTATGTGTAATAAAGACTATGATCAGCCGAGGTTGGTAGGTTGTTGTTTTTTTAACATGTTAAAAAAAAAATCATTTTTCGTTGGCTCTGCATCAGTCCATGTAATAGCTGATGGCTGGTGAATGAGTAAAAAAAATAATAAAGATGTATGCTTACCTGTCCATATTGTCCTCTTGGCTTGTGTCTAAATTCAGCACTCACTGCAGCAGCCTCCTAACTTTCCAAAGCAAATCAGCCAATTGCTGCCTGAGATGGGACAAAACCGCGTCCATTGATTGGCTGAGTGGTTTGTCACTGCAGAAACTGGTTCAGAAGTGTCAGAGAGGAATACAGAGACAAGCCAGGAGGCTTTTTTTGTATTACTAGATAGTATCTATTCTAATTATGAATTATGTATTGCATTTTTGTGTTTATTCCTTTTGCTATATAAGGTGTATTGTATTATTGATACGGTTACGCGAGATCAGTGGAAGGCTAAAAGGTATTTATATCACTGCTATAATGAGAGAAGGTAGCCTAGAGTAAGAGTGCAAAAACCGCTCTCGAAACGCTTCTGCGTTTTTGTGCTGGGGGCATGTGTGCAGATGTACCACATGGTGATTTATACTAAATAAATGGGATGTGATTTTTTTTTCTATACAATTGAGCCTGCTGGATCATTTACTTTGGAGCTTGATATTATTATGGCACTTATTAAGGGGTGCTTTTTGTTATGCTTGCTTTAGGCACATGAAGTTTTTGTCCCTCCGTCCTTTGAAATTGAAAAAGGAGGAAGTAGAGGGGTGCTGGAAAATAATAAACAAAGTATTCTTATCCCTGTGCCCCGTAACGCTGCTTCCAGGTTCTGTTGACAGCCGCCAGCCACCTGCAATGTCCCATACTCTGGTGACAGGGAAGGGACACCGCCCCACCTTTCACTGACTGGCTCAGCGAGCAAACACCCAACCGTGTAAGGCGTTGCAGCTGAAAGAGCAAAGTACGTGACTTACCCAGATTCCAGCCAACAATCACATCCAACGGCCTTCAACAGGACCCAGGAGCGGCACTATGGAGGCACAAAGATGGTTAAGTTTTTTATTTTCTCGCACCCCCTGCCTTCCTCCCATTTTTCAATTTCACTGGACAACTTCTTTAAATTATCTTCCCAGTTTTCTTCTTAAATGGTATGCATTTGGATAAAAAGCTATAACTGATCTCAGAGAAGAGTAATCTAAAAGGTTTATGCAACATGTGCCTCTCGTATATGCAAATTATTTAGGTATGTAGGCTAGGAGTAGAAGAATTAAAAGATCTTCAGGTTTAATTGTGTGTAATAATTACAGCCTGTGTTGCCTGAGGTGGTACACACTAAACAGATATTACTTTGAAGGAGCTTGTGATATTTTTACTACAGTAAGAGTCGCCATCTAGTATAGAGGGATGGCTCCACAAATCAAAATAAAATGCATTTCAAGGCAGTTTCATAACACTTGGTATGCTGGATGAATATTTTAAAATCCAATTTTAAAATACAGAAACTACCTTTTAGTAGATTTTATGTTTTGCCTTTTGAGCTATAGTATTTCAAGTTCCTAAACCCAAAGCCATTCTAATGCTGTGCCGGGAGTGTGTTTGATTCATAAAGCCATATTCCTTAGAAAATATTATTTTTGACTCTTTATTCAGCAGATTTAAAACTATGCAGCTTACAGTCTCAGCTGCAGAAATCTATAGATGTGTTATGAGCACTGAAGCAGACTTGATGATTAATATGTGCATAAAAATACAGCACAAGACTTGACTCTGTAGTATTTGATCACTATTTTTAACTTCCAAGACTCGTTTATCCTGTGGTGGATCCTCAAACCTAATTGCTTCTCGAGAGACATACTCTTCTCTTTTTGTTAAGTAACCCAAGTTTCACCCTATGAAGGTATTCTCCCCAGATTCATTTACAGCTTGAAGCTATGAAGTTTTACATGAAATTACCCATCAGATTTTATTTTCTTCGTATTATAGAAATGCAGACAATAGTCATAGAAAATATACTCCTACAAAAAAACACTATAGACAACAAAACGATTATTAACTTTTTCAGAGGGCGCTAACTGCCACTGTCCCGGGCTACTACTAATAATAGCTGACAGCTCCATTTGAATAGCTATTGCCCCGCATCCATGGTGACCTAGTGGATGGATCGATCGTAGAGGGAAGGGATCAATTCAACTCCTAATGACGCTGATCCCGGCTCGGTAATCAATAGATCTGGTCTGCAGCAGACCAGAGTAATACAGCACTTATCTAATCAGTGTAGTTGTATTAGAAGTTCCCAAGGGGGACTTCTAATTATTGTCTAAAAAATATATATATATTTTTTTAAAAACACTCCTCTAATAAAAAATGTTTAAATCACCCCCCTTTTCCCATTTTAGAAATAAAAGTGCTGATTTTTTGTCACATCAAATCCAGAAAAATTGTAATAAGTGATCAAAAAGTCGCATATACGCAATCGAAGTACTGTTAGAAAGAACAGATCGTGGTGCAAAAAAATGACACTTCACACAGCCCCAATGAGCAACAACAAAAGCGTTGCAGGAATGGCAATAAAGCAATTTTAACCCCTTCACATCAGCCATGTGGCTATATACGTTCCTGCTGCACACGCCATGTTCACACAGAGTAAAACACAGGCCGTTCTGTGACACAGAAAGGCCGATGTTTCTGAAGATCATCCCGGCCGCACTTTAGTTCCAGCCGGATGATCCTCATTTGTGCTGAATTAGGATGCCGGCGCATCCATGTGCGCCCACATCCTAATTCACCATAGCTGACAATGGAGCGTGTGGCCATTAAAGACATAAAAGACAGTATTAAAAATAGTGTGTGTGTGTGTGTGTGTTGGGGTGGAATATAATCTTATTGCACTACAATAATAAATACTCATATGCATTACATAAAAGTGTTGGTAACAAAATCATAATACCAAAACAGATACAAATACCAATAAGCCTTTACCAAAACGATGTATCCTTATGATCCCCCACCTAACCCTCCAACGCATTTCAATCAGCTTTCTTTGCAAGTTCAGTAAAGCAACACTGACACCACATTGCCAGCCATTTGTGGTAAAAATCTGACATCATAACTATTTCAGACTGCAAGCAACCTTATGACTAGGGATGGTCCGAACCTGGTTCGGTTCGGGTTCGTACGAACCCGAACCCTCGGAAATGATTCCCGCTGACTGCCCGCTCCGTGGAGAGGGTGGATACAGCGGGAGGACCGCCTGGAAAACTGGGATGCAGCAATAACCATAGGCTGTATCCCAGTTTTCCAGGCGTTACTCCCGCTGTATCCACCCGCTGCACGGAGCGGGCAGACAGCGGGAATCATACGAACCCGAACCTCGGCAGATTCGGACCATCCCTACTTATGACCATCAAGTCCCGGGGCTCTTTGTGTCGGCTGTCATTAAGCATTAAGTGGGGAAAAAGTCCTGTCTGTCAGCGGATATCCTCTAATCACATTATAAACAATTTCTGTAATAATGGTTGTACATATAGCAAGAACAACTGATAAAAACCATGTTGGGGATATATTTTCATTCCTTATCTGTTACCTCCTAGTAAAAAAGTACTAATGAGATTTTTTAGGAAACTTTCCTTTATACCACTAAGCCCTCTTTTATTTTGTTATCAAGCTTTGTGCATGCCAAGCCAACTGCATGGTTTTTACCCTGTCTACCTTCAAAGCATTGAATCCATGTCATTGTGTTTGACAGCTTTCTGATTTCCTTGTCAGATGCAATTTTGCGCTAATCAGATTTCTCTAGCTTAGTGTCAACGACGCAGGCCATGCATAATATTCTCGAATGTCCACTTGATTGCAGTGCAGCTAAAATGTCTAGGGGATTAATCTGATGGGGAGCAGCTCCATTGATATGCAAAAGATAATACAAGCAAAAGTAGATAGGTACTGTAATACAATGTAGCAGGTGTGCTCTTTGCACAATATGAGACCATGAAAGTCTTCCTTTTCACTGACAGGCATAGCTGGATTCTTGTTGTCGCTTCCAAAACCTTTGTACAAGCCTGAATTATTGTAATCAGTGCTGGCTCATTACACTGCTATCATTAATAATACAATTGATTACATGCTAGATCTCTGGATGAATAATCTAAAATTTCTATCTTTCCATATGTTCTTGAAGCATTAAATATGCTGTAGGAAGATCACCAGTACAGATTTTATATTACAGTTGAAATTTGACAATACGTAATATGAAAAGTTTCTTTTTATTCATGCAAAAATACATTCAGAAATCTGTTTTAAACAGAAGCTTAATGTTTTTATAACATGTTAGGTAGTAAAATACCTAGAAAATGATCATTAATCCCTTAGCGACATATAAAGTATCTGGTACATCATGGCACCGCTAAAGGGGCTCAGGGGGCGATCGCGCTGTGACTGAACGGCCTCAATTAGCCTTCACGGGCTGTCCGTCACGCTAACTAATTAAGCATTTAAATACAGCTGCATTCAGGTGCTCTCCAAAGCCCCTAGACCCCCCACCTCCACGTGATGCAATTGCGGAGGGGCAATCTGTTCCTGTTGCTGGGCCGGAAGTCCGCTCTGAAATGGCCCTTATCCTGGCTTGGCATTAAATTACTATGGGCTCCATTAGCCTATAGTAATTCAGTGTAGATAACAGATCAATGCAGTATATTTGTACTGCATTGATCTATGTTAACAATCAATGTAGTGCATTTAGAAGTCCCATAGTGGGACTTCAAATTACTATAAAAGAAAAAAGTTTTTTTAATTAATAAAAGTTGCATATACAAAAGTAAGCTACTGATAGAAAGTACAGATTATGGTGGACAAAATCACACCTATACAGCCCCATAGACCAAAAAAAAAAAAAAAAAGCGTTAGAATGATGGTAATGGAGCAATTTCAAACACCTTTAGTTTTTTTTTAAAAAAAGGTTTTATTTTTTTAAGAGCATTCAGATAAAATAAAACTTACACGGGTTACAAATCATGGTAATTGTACTGCCTTGAGGAACATAGATATTTTTTTTCAATTTCAGGGCATGTTCCCACTGCATAAGACGCCAGCCGTTTCGTGACCCGGCTGGGTCACGGAATGGCCGGTGTCAGGGTAAATCATCCCAGCCGGTACTGCAGTATCGGCTGGATGATCTTCATTTCTGCCAAATTCGGATGCAATCGGGATCCATTGTGTGAACTGACACCATTAAAGTGCTGCAGGAAATGTAATCTTGTATTTGATATTCTCTGCTCCCATTCGCTGTTTTGAATGTTGCTGCTTTTTTCACATTAGCACATGCAATTTAGTCAGCATAAGGAAAGCTGCATACTTTTACATTGCTGGAACCAAAGAAATTATTCTGTTTAGCTATGTAGTGACTGCAAAATTGGAGATCACATACATTTTTCCCTCTCAGGGCAGTCATTCATGGATACTCAGATAGATGTTGTTTCAATGTGGCATCTGTGTATAAAATAGGCCAGTGCTTCTGCATTATTTGGTGCATTTTGTGCATGTTTTGCTACAAAGGAGATGTAGAAATGGTCCTAAAATGAATATTTGGCCTGCTAGTGTAGGGCACTGACAGTGTAATTTACTCAGTTTGCAAATTAAAATTGGTCATTTTCTAAATGAATTTGGATGTTTGGGATTGGTCCTGTATCTCCATGCACTGGAATTGCTGTGGATTTCACCAGCAGATTTGTCTAGTAACAGACATGTGGTTAAAATTTTACAGATCTTATCCATGTGCTGCAGGTTTTGTCCATGCAGACATTTACAAGGAGGGCAGATTTTACAATCCACAGCATGTCATGTTTTTGGATATTCACAGATTTTCACCATTCCTTTTTTTAGTGCAGAATTTATTGTGGATTTGCGATTACAAAGCAGAATCAAGTATTGCATTGTTACAGTATGTAAAGCTATATGGTTCCTCCTGGCAAACCAGAACTTGTAGTCAAGAAGACTCTGTGATGGTGTGTACTCCATGTAGGGTAGTAATGGGTGCATTAGATATATGTTGTTGGTTTTCTTTGGATGTTGTAATTTTTTAAGCAAATTAGAAGCAACTTTTCTAAATGTTTCCCTACTCGCCCCACCATGCTGTTTAGGGTTCAGCCGAGGCTGTGCTTGCATGAGTATTTGATAATAATATGGGCCATAAATACTGCATACATCAGCTGTGAAGATGTGCTGGCATAATTTTGACATGCAGTGAATTCATAGAAGGAATGCTATGGGGTAATTTATTGCTTTGAGTCATGCAGAAGCATATATTTCCCTTAATGTACTTTTCTGTGATTGTGTTAAGTAAGGCAGAGGGAAAGCAAAGAATTAGCGTTTTTGGCATTGGTAGCTAGTCATCTGCACTGGTAATTTGGATGGATAATTGACTGATCTCAGTGTTAATGCTTTCCTAAAAAACAGAACATCTCTAATCAGATGTAATAAGTAGGTTTAGCTGCGGATGAATTTATTTGGAGCAGCCATAAATAAGAGTAAATTAACAATGCCAGATATTGCTCACATTTAATAAGCTCATCTCCAGGGATAATGCTTAATAGGGGCTGTTCCTGGTACCAAAAATGTCAGCTGAAATGAAACAAACACATGCAATGTCTTCTCAGTGATTCCCCCCATATCCCATTGCCATGAGGGGCTACACTTTATTGGCTATTGCTCATTCGATTTTATAAAAGACAAAGTCCACCTGGGTAAATATAAAACAAATTTCTAAATTAAAAACATATATCACTGACTTTAGCAGCCACAACCCCAACCAAGCACTTTCAATAAGTGGGACTCAGTCTTCAATTTTGGGCCGTGCAGTTCAGGGAAGAAAATTCTGATGTGTTTTTTATTTAGCCTAGGGGCACTAGTATCAGCCATAGGTGTGAGGTGCAGCACTCTTTTTCTTCCCTGAACTTCAATTTTGGGCCACCTTTATGTGTAGTTGCTGTAATTCAGCCATGTTATAGGACTTTTCAGTTACTCAGAGGTTTACTTGCCCCTGTGTTCTATTGTTTACTATTTGCATACCTAAATCATGTGTAAAATCGTGTTCCCATCTTAGCATGTTGACCCCCTATCTCTATTAATATGTTGATTGATGGGTGTCTGACCACTGGGACCTCTACCAAACCGTACCACGGGATGAGGAATGAGAAGCCTCCAGAATGAAAAGCGCACATCACATGTGCATGGCCAATGCTTCATTTTATTGTCTTTGGGTCTTCTGACCATTCTCAAGTGATGAGCACATAGACAATAGATTTAAATTTTAGATGATGGACTGATGACCAGACATCATCCATAAGGATTATCTGTAACAGCAGCACAGATCGCTTCTTCATTTATGAAATGTTACTAATTTTTCTAAAGCAGCAAACCACCCAAATCTTAAAACCACATCTCATAGTCCCACCATGTTGGCTGTCATGAATTCTATTTGTGGAATGTCATGCTACCATTATGGCAAATGTAATGTACCTGTCTCTGGTGTCCTTGTGTCTGGGGTTTCTTAAAGGGGTAGTGCGGCGCTCAGAAATTATTCACAGAATAACACACATTACAGAGTTATACAACTTTGTAATGTATGTTATGTCTGTGAATCGCCCCGTTCCCCGTGTCCCCCCACCCCCTCCCGTGTACCCGGAAGTGTGGTGCATTATACATTACCTGATCCGTGTCGAGGGCCGTCCGCCATCTTGTGCCAAACATCATCTTTGGACGGACGGCCGAGTCGCTGCCGCCCGTCCCCGCTCCGCCGCGTCACAACTGTGCTCAGCCGCGATTGGCTGAGCACAGTTATGCTCAGTCAATCGCGGCTGAGCATCGGATGACGCTGCAGAGGGCGGACGACATTCAGAACAGTCGGAGCTGTTCGCCGTCCGCCTGAAGAAGACGTCGCTGAATGAAGATAGAAGACTGGTGTCGGCACGTGACAGGTATGTATAGCGCACCACACTTCCGGGTACACGGGTGGGGGTGGGGGGACACGGGGAAGGGGGCCATTCACAGACATAACATACATTACAAAGTTGTATAACTTTGTAATGTGTGTTATTCTGTCAATAACTTCTGAGTGCCGCACAACCCCTTTAAGCTAACCTGAGTTCCCACCCTTTCTCTATCCTTTAAGTTGTATAATTAAGGTCATGTAAGTTACTTGTAAATCAACCAACAAGAAACAGACCTCAATAACAATTAGCTCTAAAGTCATCTCCAACTGTTAAAGGGAACCCGTCACCATGAAAATGCTACCTAAGCTATTGGCATTATGTTATAGAGCAGAAGCAGCTGAGCTGATTGATATATATCTGTATGGGAAAAGACTCGGTATAACTTGTAATTTATTGATAAAAAATCTCTGATGTTTCCATGCTAAAGAGTCCAGTCCATTCAATGACAACGTCCACTGGACTCCTTATGACAGAATGAGCAGAGATTTCACATGTTACAAGTTATACTGAATTTTTTCCTACAAAGATATATATCAATCTGCTCAGGTCCTTGTGCTCTATAACATGATGGTGATAGATTAGACAGCATTGTCTTGGTGACCGGTTCCCTTTAACTTACCTGTCTAGAGGAGGCCTAGGGATTTCAATGCGTTTTTGCTTTTCCCTTGTTGTGGTTCACATGGGTTCCAGAGCATTAGAAACTGGTTTGTAACCCTTTTCTAGATTGATATATTTACATGACTTTCTTTAGGTTTGCTGCTTGTGGAAAACATTTCACATATTTTTGTTTTCAGAAAGCTTCCACTTATTTACGTGGCATAGTACTGGTTAATAGTTTGCATGCAAGAATTGTTTGCTAGGCAACAATGTAAATGTTGCTATGAGCACTATTTATATTTTTAGATTTCTTCACCAACAATGATATTTTTTTCACGGTGGCTGGTTAGTTTTATTGTTGATCGTCACCTTTACTCACACTGTGCAATTGGTAGGATCATTCAGAATCAGTAAATATTTTTTAATTTAATTTGATATTTTTCACACAGCACTGATTTTTTTTGTGTACATTCTCCTTTAAATGTGTAAAATCCAGCATTCTATTTTATAGATACATTCTTTGAAAATCCATAATGTGGGCCCAGGCATGTGTTCATGGAGTGTGGAGCACTGAATGGATATGCAGTTTTTAATTGATGACACAATGTCACATATGAATTTCATATTACAGATGAAAAATGGAGGCATGCTGGGTAAATGGGAATGTAGATGGTGTACTCACTGGAGGTTGAAAAGGGGGTATTTCAATTACACTATGCTCACACCGTAACACACCTCAGTTACCATCTTCTGAAACATTTTCTAGAAATGATATTCTCAATGTATGCACAAAATTGTGGCTGTATATACAGGCAGTTACAGAACTGACACTTTTCGGTTTGTTCAGTCATTAACTAGTAAAAGTAATAATACACGTATAAAATAACATGGCACCTAATGATCCATAAATTCAGATGTTCCAGTATCTATGATGCGTAGTCCTACTGTCTATTTGAAAACCCTAGTGACATATCGTTTTGAAGTTTCTTTTAAAGTTTTAAATGTAATTTTTTTTATATGTCAAAGATCAGATAAAGAATTCAGGAACCCATTTTTAGTGGTGATTTTTACCTCCCTTATCACCATCAACAGTATATTTATTATATTATTGTCTGGTAAGTATGTTATCATAGGGAATAAATACCATTTTGCTACCTAAACTATTAAAGGAATATTCCAGGGAATAAGAATTATTTATTTATTTTTTTACATTTCTTTAATAAAGTGATATAAATTAGTTAACGTTCCCTCTGCTGCAGGGCTGCACAAGGTCCTGGCACAGTTGCATATAGTCTTGGAGAAGCAGCTTGTGTCAGGAGTGCTCCAGGAGCAGCACCCTATAGCAGAGCAAACTGCAGTTGGCAGGCTTCCCTCTCAGTGGCCACCTATACAGTTCTGGCCACAGTGCACAGTGCTAGCTTCTGAATGCAACCACATTCCCCATACCTTGTGATAAGAAGAATGCTACAAGCCTAACGGATACTTTTAGAACAATCTGCAAGGATTTCTGAATTTTTTTTATAATTTACATGTAGTGTTGTAATCTTTATGGATTCAAGACAGAGATTGCATTTTCCTTTTATTGCCAAGCCCCACTCAACACACCCTATGACTTCAACAGGTTAGGAAAGCTTGCACACATAGATACTGCCAATAAATTATTCTTTGCTGACGTTTAGTTTCTACATAATACTACAGTTATGTTTCCACATAGTCTATATATTGCTCAGTATTATTGAAAAGTTTTCAGTTTGTCCTGAGTAGAAATGAGCAAGTACAGTCATGGCCAAAAGTTTTTAGAATGATACAAATATTAATTTTTACAAAGTCTACTGCTTTAGTTTTTAAAATAGCAATTTGCATATACTCCAGAATGTTATAAAGAGTGATCAGCTTAACATCAATTACTTGATCAACTTTATCCCCAATCAACTTTAAATCAACTTTATCCCCAAAACACATTTCAACATCATTGCAGCCCTGCCTTAATAGGACCAGCTAACATTGTTTCAGTGATTGCTTCATTAACACAGGTGTGGGTGTTGATGAGGACAGGGCTGGAGATTAATCTGTCATTAAGTAAGAATGACACCACTGGACACTTTAAAAGGAGGCTGGTGCTTGGCATCATTGTTTCTCTTCTGTTAACCATGGTTATCTCTAAAGAAACACGTGCAGTCATCATTGCACTGCACAAAAATGGCCTAACAGGGAAAAGTATCACAGCTAGAAAGATTGCACCTCAGTCAACAATCTATCACATCATCAAGAACTTCAAGGAGAGAGGTTCCATTGTTGCCAAAAAGGCTCCAGGGCGCCCAAGAAAGACCAGCAAGCGCCAGGACCGTCTCTTAACAGTCTTTCAGCTGTAGGATCGGGCTACCAGCAGTGCAGAGCTTGCTTAGGAATGGCATCAGGCAGGTGTGAGTGCATCTGCACGCACTGTGAGGCGGAGACTCTTGGAGCAAGGCCTGGTCTCAAGGAGGGCAGCAAAGAAGCCACTTCTCTCCAGAAAAAACATCAGGGACAGACCGATATTCTGCAAAAGGTACAGGGAGTGGACTGCTGAGGACTGGGGTAAAGTCATTTTCTCTGACGAATCCCCTTTCCGATTGTTTGGGGTATCTGGAAAACAGCTTATTCAGAGAAGACGAGGTGAGAGCTACCACCAGTCTTGTCTCATGCCAACTGTAAAGCATCCCTGAAACCATTCATGTGTGGAGTTGCCGGTTCGCTCATCTCTAGTCCTGAAGAAGAAGAGTCAACACTGCAAATATTGACTTGCTGCATTAACTCATTCTAACTGTCAATATAAGCTTTTGTTACTCATAATATGTTTGCCATTATATGGCTATGTTAACACTACGTAAAACTACGGCTGTAGTTCTCGCCGCAGAACTACGGCCGTAGTTTTCAGGAGTTGAACATAGCCTTATGTGCAATGGGATCCCGGCCGGAGCGTACACACATCGTATACGCTCCGTCCGGGATCCCATGCGGCGCCAGAAAAAACTGACATGTCAGTTTTCTGCGGCCGGAATTCAGTGAATTCCGGCTGCAGAAAGACCTGTCAGTTCACACAGTGAAGCGAGCGGCTCCGGCCGCTTGCTTCACTGTGGGCTATGGGAAGCTCTGATGCGGGCGCGCGCTAATGCGCCCACATCAGAGCTCTGCGGCCGGATGATCCTGCCGAGGTCACGGAATGGCCGGTCTGTTACGTAGTATGAACATAGCCTATTTCTGTATGTGATCTGACATCTGACAAACACACATAAAAAACAGAGGTGGCATGCCTCCTTTGCTGTCCCAGTTGCATTCCAAAGGTGTTTTCATCCATGTCTGAGGTGTCATTGTGACTCCAAGTGGTCGAATTTAGGTTTCCAAGATACAAACATTTATCTCCCATTGACTTTGATGGGTTTCGATATTCAATCAAATTTTGGAGCATCACAGTGTATTTGAATCGAATTTCAAGCTTTTAAATATGTCACTGCTTGCTCATCTCTAGTCCCTTGAGACAGAATGGCAAAATATTATAAATTTAAAATATTAAAATCCTTTAGAAACATGTTGTAATGACATTGTATATCAGTACCATCTTACAAGCAAACCATGTATAGCACAAATCATAAAATTTTTATTTTAATGTCTTAGGTTATTAGTGCTTTTCAGAATGCTGTATTTAGTGCCAAAAAAACAAGTTCTCCAGTTATTCATACGAAATAAATCATAAAATGAATTGCATTTCTGCTTCAGAAATTTTGGATTTCTGTGAGTAATTGCAGACCTCCCGTCAATGTGCATTAGTTGTAAATTCAAAAACAGGACGCACAAGTACATTTTGATTGAAGTGCCTCATGTTATTTCTCCAATTGTGGGAAGGAAAGAGAAAGTCAGGCAAAATAAAATGTATTTGATTATTTGCACCTCACTGCAATCAAAAATAATAGTGGAACAATTTTTTTGTATTTTTTTAAACAAATTAAATTTCTTTTTCCAATGTATGTGTAGTTTGACTTTCTGATCACAAGCTGAAATATTGTAATAAATTCTGAAAGAAAAAGCTGTGGCAATTCTGGCCTTCATATGGTAAAGAAATCTACTTTGAATTCACATTTTGTAATCTTTCTACAGGGTTTTACAGGTTTGACTAATTTTACATTAGGTTGTAAGGCCAATTTATGTAAGAAATGTAGGGAGAGCTGTCAAACCAAACTGCGCATAATTAGAAATGGTTTTCACTCATATACTACTAAAATTGCAGTTTATTTCAGTTGCTTATATACATGTTATAGCAAGTTTTTTTTGCCATAGTATAGCATATTTGTTGTTGGGAAAAATTTATAAAAACTTTTTTAGACCCCCCCCCCACATGAGTGTGTGAAACGGCTGTAACCTTTTGTTGTGGGTGCTGGTGTCCCCACCTACCTGCTATTAAGCTGCCTGTGTGTAAGAATTAATAAAGCATGAAGATCTGGTGAGTGGCATCTCCCTATTTCTTTGTTGGTCAATTATTATGCCATCTACTGGGTGGTTGTAGCATTGCAAGCAACGCTTATGCTCTTTATTAAGTGATGGGTTCCATTGTCTTTGGGCAGTAACTGCTCCTGGCATTATACTCAGACATATGTGAGTAACATACACTTCTGTGGAAAACGTGATAAAATGAAAAAAATAATAATAATAATAATAATAATTATATATATATATATAAAAATTTTTTTTAGACCACTCACATTTTTTTTAGGTTTAGCAAATTGTAGTTTCTGCAAAATGGCAAGAACAGGTGATGGCTTAATACCCTGGCAACAAAGACCTTCATAGAAAAGCTGTACCTGCCAGCACTTGATTAAGACTAAATGTCAAAGGGGATCTCAAGATGTTACGCTTCAAGTAGACCGAAACTGTTATCCCAGAAGAGCAGCTCACTGGAATGTATTTCTCCCTTTATTGTTTGTACTATATTCTTTCTTCTAAAATATGTCACATATATATTTTCCCATCAATTATCTTTTTATTACTTACTTAAGAAGGTCTACTTCTACAAAAATATGACTCTTCAGGACGATTCCAGCAGTCTGGATTATCCTCAGATGTCTTCAGTGGGCGATTGATTTGTGTAGCATCTTGAGACATACATATTGCCTCTTACAAAGCTGGAATTATCTTAGAATTTCTAGTTGTATTGATGTCTCCCTGTAGACAGCACAATGTCAGAGGGTAATCTTTAGTTTCCAGGTTGCTGGAGCATTTCTTGTGATTGGGGATCGACAGTGGAGACAGGGGAATATTTATCTGTCCTAAGTAATTATAGATTTATATTATTGTACCAAGTCTGGGATAGATCCGTCTTCTGTCTTTTAAGCCCAAACTGCTCCATAACAATTGTTGATTGTCACAACAAATGTGCCTATGTCTTAGGCCAACAAGAATGTACATTATTTATAAGTCAGAGAGGAGAGTTTTAATATAGCTATTATTGTCATTAAAGAAGTGAACATTAAACAACCCCTATCCATTTGATAAAACTTTGATTCTATCCACAATACTTTTTGGCATCAAGATAGTTTCAGGCTCACATGTGAAAATAAAACATTACATAGCATCCAATAAAGTTCTCCATTCTAGTGTTCTAAAGTGGGTTCTTTCATTTATCCTTATAAGAAATATGGAAAGGAGATTTCTAGAGGAGAGCTCCTTTACTAGTCCCATACAAGAAAAAAGATGTATGACATAAACCACTAGGCACACACATAAAATTCAAAAATATATGTATATAATCTTTATTGATGACACAATACAAACAACACAAAGAACCCTACACACGCCCCCACCATAAAAAACATTAAAAACACTTAAAAGAACCAATATATCCTGGAGAGACCTGTTAACAATACACCAGGTCCTTACACCCCCACTCAACTCTGTATGAATATATGCACACTCTACCAAATAAATAAGATTTTAGAAAACCTCCCAAATGAGTAAAAATCACTAGATACCAAAGTGCTAGTGCATGAGTTCAGCAATATGCAGTGTACAATTGTATGGCAAACTAACTCGCAACGAGATGCACATCCCGCTGCGAGTTTGTCAGCAGCCCGCCCCGTTAACCCCCCCGCTGCCGAAGCGTATACATTACCTGGTCCCCGCGCCGGCTTGCTTCGGGTGTTCCGGCACGTCCCCCTCGGCCAATCACTGATTGGCTGATCAGGATGTAAAGACGTCGGGAGCCCCGAAGCAAGCCGGAGAGGGGGCCAGGTGATGTATACGCTCCGGCGGCAGGGGGTTAATGGGGTGGGCTGCTGACATACAGCAGGATGTGAAACCTGCTGCGAGTTTGTCTACCATTAGGTTACAGGGCAGGAATCGGCAGCGGATCTCGCTGCAAATTCGCAGCAAGAAATCCGATGTAGATCCCTTACGCGTGAACGCACCCTAAGGGTAAGGCCACATGGGATACAAAATGTTACATTTTCACAGCTAAATAAACAGCAGCAAACCCACACCAACATTTTGTTGTAGAACTGCCCCTGCAAATTTGTGAAAATAATGTATCTGTTGTTTTAAGAAAAACTTTTGACGTGTCATAGAGACATATCAAGAGTTTTGG
Organism: Dendropsophus ebraccatus; assembly: GCF_027789765.1. NCBI lineage: Eukaryota > Metazoa > Chordata > Amphibia > Anura > Hylidae > Dendropsophus > Dendropsophus ebraccatus. The sequence continues at coordinate 55,909,764 of NC_091462.1, forward strand.
TCAGTCCGGGTCTGTGTGTTCAGACCTGTACTGATCGGAAGAATGAGAGTGGAAGAGGACTATGCTGCAGCGTGTCCTCTCTCTGCTCTGAGTTAGAAAAGAAGAGACCCACTCCTTAGGAACTCGTTATAAGTCCGATTCTTTTTCTAAGGGTATAAACCCACACACCGTATACGCAGCAAATACGCAGCAGATGTGAAGGTGAAGATTTGATGCTGTGTTCAGTTATTTAGATCTAATCTGCGTATTTGCTGCGTATCGCAGTAGTAAATACGCTGCATATACGGTGTGTGGGTTTGTACCCTAAGAGCGGAGAGTTAACCGTGCAGTTTCAGTCTTTCACCCCACTCATTCTCCCAATCAGTCCAGATCCGAAAACTCCGACCCCGACCGATCAGAACTTTTGACATGTCTCTATTCCCATCTTAATTTGGACTATGGATATAAAACTGGCCCATGGAAATCTTGCACACTTTATTTTATACAGCATTACAGGATCATGTTAAATTTCCATACAGGAAAACTTTTAGCATGAAAGGTCTTTAATAAAGTGTCCAGTCGCTATACATTAACTACTGTATATCCTTAATCCGCCAAAGAGGACATAAATTTTAAAGTTAATAAATAAATTTAGAAGCTTCTGGAATGTTAAAGAAAATTTCACACCAAGTAACAAAGTACTGGTAATTCTGTCACAGTGTATGAGTTGATGTGATCACACTTTTTTCATTAGCTATTTTAATGTATATTTGGTAACCACGTCCTCGGATTACCTTTTTATGTGTGAACATATGCCAACAACTGTACTGAAAATACTTTTGGTGTCAGTGACAAATCTATCCGGTAAGACTGTTTTTAGGTATATCACGTTGGTATATATTGAAATCTACATAAATTTTTAACAGCTATGGTCTAGATAACAGACAGGGGTTCTACAGATAAGATTTATATAGGAATTACTTAGCTTTGTGACATAGAATATATATAGGGCAACATTCTACACCGTTTTTGTTTTAGAAGATTTTAACTTCCTGATGTGAAAGTGAAATTAGACAGTAGATAGGATAGATAGATAGGAGATTGATTGATGGATAGATACAGTGCAGTGGTGATTCAAAGAGTTTCCCCGCTGCTGGCAAGATATTGACACATCATGCCGGGCGGGGAACAAATCCATTACATTCTTTCTCCACCTGTAAGGTCCACAAATTTGTGGATGTGTGAATTTCCCCTAAACTGCTGCTCCCCTTGGGTAGCACCACCTGAAGCCACTTTGCAGTGGAAATCTGCACGGTAAGATGATGGTTATGTTTTTTTAGTTTTTAATTGATTTTTTTCACCCCTAAATTTGTCTTATCAAAGCGTAAATGGGCATATACAATGAGACATTTGTTTCGCTTCATAGAAATAGATGGCTATGTAGACCAGTATAACCAGTGAGTTACTCACATGTCCCTAGTTTATCTACAGATCCAGATGTCTGATGTATTAACTTAAACTGGACATACTGAACTGCTAAATGTTAGTCCTTGTGCACTTAGAAAAGGTCATTTAAAGCATCTGTAAAAGAAGAAATTGATGGCTTTCCCTACAAATTTGTCCTTAAGGTTTTATACCCACTGAAACATCTTGGGTGTTTAAAGACTTAGGAAATTTATGGGGCACTTTTAAAAGCTGTCTTTTTTAATGGACTCTTCGTGTTTTCCGTGCACTTTCTTTTGAGTTGTCATGTTCATAAAAAAAAAAAAACACAACCCCCCCACCCCCAGGTATTTTGCTGGGATTTAAAGATTATCCATTATCTATAAATGAGAAATGAGTGACTAGACACTCAAGCTCACAAATATGTAGGTATGTTAAAACCCTTTATTCACTGTAGACGACACCATGTTGCCTTAAGCACATGGGGGGATTTTTATTGTTTTACGTATGTTGTTTGACATAGAATATAGACTATTCTCAAGTTTACACTGCTCATACCTATTTTTGCCTATAACAGGACAATTAACAACTGCAACTTTTAAAAATTATGCAAAAGTGCAAAGGCCCTCCAAAGACGTCAATTGTGTGCAATTACGCATTCCCACAGTTGCGCTAAATTTTTGACAATCCATGCGCCATTTCGATAAATGTGCACAGCAAAGACACTTGTACTACCAAAGACATAATATAGACTAAATCATTTAGAACTGCTTTGATAAATCCCCCCATAGTCATATATAATGTGTGTGTGTATATATATACATGTTACTTGTAGTTTACTGAAATGTGGCCACAGAACTCGGAATTTGTAGGGAGAATGTGATCATCATCATGGAGTGCCTCAAGTAATTGAAGTTCCTTATACTTACCCATAGAATTTATTAAAGGGGTAGTCCAGGCAAATGTAAAAAATCATGGAAGGCAGGGGGTGGTGGGAACATAATATTCAAGGGCACCTTAACCGTGCTCCAGCAATTCCCCTGGTAATGGTCCACCGACAGTCTTCTGGATTTCTCGGTGGCGTCATGACCTGACACAAGTATCCGGGAAAAACTGGAGGCTGACAGTGAGCGGTTGTGCTGTGGGGGCACTGGGACAGCTAAATACCCCTTGTTATATTTCTACCAACCCCTGCCCTTTATAATTTTTACATTTTCCCAGAATTCTCCTTTAGCTAGCTTTGCCATTTATGGTGTATAGTTTGCAATAAGACACATACTATAGCCAAAACATAGCCATGGGAAATTGTATTTCGCTACATTAATACTCCTCCAAGTTTAGATAGTCCTTAGAAAAAAAGTGTAACTTTAAAGCGACTCTGTACCCACAATCTGACCCCCCAAACCACTTGTACCTTTAGATAGCTGCTGTTAATCCAAGACCTGTCCTGGGGTCCGTTCGGCAGGTGATGCAGTTATTGTCATAAAAACAACTTTTAATCCTGCAGCGCTGTGTCTAACGGCCGGGGCTTACATTTGTATATGCATTAGGCTGGCACATCCTCTCTGTCCTTCCTCCCCACCCCTCCTCATCATTAGGAATGCTCCAGGCAGATTGCTTCCTATTCCCCACCTGTGTGTATAATTAGCATGGGCTGGATCGCTAATACACCTGTGCAAAGCTCAAACAGCAGTAAATCTTCCTGGATCATTCCTAATGATGAGGATGGTGGGGAAGAAGGATGGAGAGGTGATGCCAGCCTAAAGCATATACAAATGTAAGCCCCGGCCGTTAGACACAGCGCTGCCGGATTAAAAGTTGTTTTTATGACAATAACTGCATCCCCTGCCGAATGGACCCCAGGACAGATCTTGGATTAAAAGCAGCTATCCGAAGGTACCAGTGGTTTGAGGGGGACAGATTGTGGGTACAGAGTCGCTTTAAGTTATTCCTTTTTCTACTTGAGAATCTTATTGACTCTACAGTTTTAAATCTTTCCAAGCAGCATTGTCACAAGGTTCCTTGGAGTCTTCAAAGAAAATAAACTCTGGATAGTGCATGATGCAACCAAGGGATTGTTTCCCATGCAGACTCCCAGGACAGCTCATCAATAAGTAGAGAAAGGCCATTAATTCACAAAACACTGGACACAGGGCATTGGAGGGAGAAAGAAAGATTTTCTGTTTACACCACTTTAGGCAAACATAAGAAAAACCGCTTTCACAAGGAATTGTAGATGAATTACAATATTCTTAAAGCACTTGAGCTCTGTTTAGTGTATAAGTGAATGGATATTACTAATGTGATGTCAGCTGTTACTTTTCTGTAAAATCTCAAAACATCAAAGAGAAAACTATTGTATGGGAAGAATGTACCCAAGATGGAGGTATGTAGATTGAAGCATAACTACATGATCCTACAATTAAGGGTTAGTTTCCAGAGTATATGTTTTAACCCTTTTTCAGTGATGAACAGACAAATCAAATTAAGTTACAGTGTATTGAAAGAACAGGGCAACTTGGGTACAAACATGATGCAGATTAAACTTTATTAGAAAAAGCAGCTTAATCAAGGATCTGCCATAATAAAATAGAACTAAAAAGAATCTAACTTGTATTTTTTTCCCTTTTTATATATTCAATAGTAGACAATGCCATTGAATTTGGTTTCCCAACAAAATACACATTACTACATAAATATATTGTGTACATATTGGCACATTTTTTGAGTAAATGACTACAGCATGGGATGTCGCCTCAGCAATCTGATCACCCTGGGTGAACCGTGTCTCTATGCAGAACTGTGGAAAGGTACATTACCTTCTCTTACTCCCTATGGCACAGCAGTGTACTTTTCTACCCACTTGAATGGGGCAGGCTGTGTTCTCAATGTTGCTACATCATTGGTAATATGGCCATTGCACACAAATGCCCATGGCAGATGCTTCACCATCAGAGCCACTAATTTCTTTATCTGATTGTGTTCATATAATTTTGTACATATGATTGATTATGTGTGACTGTGTCTGTGGCAAAGGTAAGTGTATTTGTGTAAGTGGTGAAGGTGTGTATAACTGCATCTGTATAAGCAGTAATGGTGAATGTGCAAATTAATTTGTGTAAGTGGCAAAGGTCTTTGAGTGCATTTGTGTAATGGGCCACGTTACGTGTGAATGTGGTTGTGTAAGTGGAAAATGTGATTTTTAGGTTACTTAATGTACCCCTGTGATGTAATGCAGTTTTGTAGTCAGGTCAGTAATCAGAAGATAACATTGGGTACGCATATTGAAGTTAGATCATGTTATATAACTGCATTAGTCAGCTATACTATCTTATGGTTAAAATGTTGACCATGGCTTAATACTCTAAGGCTGGGTTCACACTACGTATATTTCAGTCAGTATAGTGGTCCTCATATTGCAACCAAAACCAGGAGTGGATTGAAAACAGGCTCTGTTCACACAATATTGAAATTGTGTGGATGGCCGCCATTTAATAGCAAATATTTGCTGTTATTTTAAAACAACGGCTGTTGTTTTGAAATAATGGCAGTTATTTACTGTTATATGGTGCCCATCCACTCAATTTCAACATTGTGTGGACAGAGCCTTTCTGTGTTTTTAATCCACTCCTGGTTTTGGTTGCAATATGAGGACCACAATACTGACTGAAATATACGTAGTGTGAACCCAGCCTAATGCTGTTGGAGTAAGGTCTTGTGTAAGGGCCTATTTCGTAAGATCTAAAAAACTGAAATAAAAATTTAAGGGGTTATCCAGAGCTACAAAAACATGGCAACTTCCCCCCCCTCTCGTCTCCAGTTTAGGTGTGGTTTGCAACTAGGCTCCATTTACTTCAGTGGAACTGAGTTTGAAACCCCACCCAACCTCAAGACAAGAGAGGGGGGAAAGTGGCCATGTTTTTGTAGCACTGGATAACCCCTTTAAGGTGGGGAAGGGAAGGGAGATTGGTTTGCCCATGGTCTCAGAGTGCTCCATATAAACACTCATTTAGGGGTAGGATGATCTACAGCGGGTCACCTGCAATCTTGTGATTTAATTACTAGGTTGTTTGGGGGAAAGTCTGCTGCAGATAATAGATAAAGAAATATTTTTGATCCCTGTTCACACTTGAACTGTTTAGGTTCTATCCATCCAAATTTTCCCCTGTGGATGCTGTAGGACAAAAAATTCCCAAGGTGGGTTATAGAAAAGTCCATAGCTCTTCAGAATTTTTGAATGCTCAGGCAGTGCTGTAAGCAATGCGATGAATCTGCATCCAGAGTTCCACAGTTAAAGAGTCACTGTCGTATTTTTTTTTTTTTTTTTGCAGAAATCAATAGTCCAGGCGATTTTAAGAAACTTTGTAATTGGGTTTATTAGCCAAATCTGCCATTATCTTTTCGTAAAAAGCCTTTTCCCAGGTCCCCCCCCTCCTTCCTCTTTTTCATCCACTCTGAAAAATCTGAAAATTGTGACTTGTTGCAGGAGACGTACCCTGTCTGTTCTAGGGAGAGGGGAGGGGGGAGGAGGGAGGAGGGAGTTAGCCGGCAGCAGAAAGCAGATAACAGAGGATTACAGGCACGGAGCGGGGTGACAGCTGTAATCCGAGCTCAGACAGGTCACTGGTGACTGTCACAGGAGATATCCCGTGAGGGATTTGTAGATTAACTCTTTGTTGTCCTGTTTTGGTCTTTTCTTTAGCTCTCTCCATAGGAGAACAATGAAGACAGGGGGGAGAGCTTCAAACTGCTTTTTCATGATAAAAATGCATTTTTCGGATAATAAACCCAATTACAAAGTTTCTTAAAATCGCCTGGACTATTGATTTCTGCAAAAAAAAAATTCACGACAGTGACACTTTAAGGCATGAAGAGAGAAAAAATATTTCCATCCAAAAACCATGTATTGGGGAGACGTAGGAGCGGTAAAACACAGTTCAGGGAAGAAAAAGAGTGCTGCACCTCACACCTATGGCTGATACTAGTACCTCTCGGCTGCATAAAAAACATCAGAATTCTGTATATGAATTGATCAAGCCACACTGCCCCATGTACCACGTGCAGGTATCTGATACACATGGGTCCCTACACTAAGTCCACACTGTGCCGGTCAGCGAACACCACCCCCGCAGGCGTGCACAGTCAGGGAAGGGAGGCCATGGAACGGCCCTGCAACCCCCATGCCACAGGACCAGACCCAAAAATGCCACACCAAAACCCAGCCAGCACCACCGGTGGAGGAAGCGGTAAAACACACGCAGAGTGATCTGTATTAGGGATGGTCCGAACCTGGTTCGGACGGGGTTCGTACGAACCCGAACCCTCCGCAATCATTACCGCTGTCTGCCCGCTCCGTGCAGCGGGCAGATCCAGCGGGAGGAACGCCTGGAAAACTGGGATACTGCCATAGCCATAGGCTGTATCCGAGTTTTCCAGGCGGTCCTCCCGCTGGATCTGCCCGCTGCACGGAGCGGGCAGACAGCGGGAATCCGATGCCGAGCGTTCGGGTTCGGACCATCCCTAATCTGTATGTATTTAGCAAGGGGTAATGTTTTTATGGAATCCTCTTTCATTGTAAGAAGGTCAGGTATAGCAAGGTCTTGCAAATAGTCCTGTCGTGGCGGAGCATATTATCTGCTTTTTCTCTTTTCCATATTGTGGCACTGATGAGAAGCCCATCTTTACAGTATGGTTGTACTATGAACTAACCTGTCTGTATTTACAGTATCTTTATATTATATTTTTAAGAATTGCAAACTCTGTTTTGACAACTGCTTCAATTTGATCTTCCTTTTTCAACACTGTGTAAAAAAAAAAGGATAAATAATCACTTTAGTGGATGAATTAAGAGGCACTGTTTTAATAAAAATAATAAATAAGGTAAAATTTAAGTAAGAGCATAGTCGAGTACTAGCTAAATGTGCGCTTGGGAACAAAGCCAATGAGAAGAAAGTTCAGACTACTGCATCTTCCAGGCATGAAATATTTTGTGCCTGGGATTAATGGCGCTGTACTCAACCTATTTACATTTTTATTTGGTTTGTCAGATAATGTGCTTTGGTAATTAATAGGCAAAACAGACATAACTTGACAGCATCTTGTTCGATCTGCCTAAAATATTGACATTGTCTTATAATTATGTTAAAGGTTTATTGGCCTTTTTGTCTTTAGACTGTATCTACTTGCCTGCCAGATCTTATGTCCATAAGGATTTAACCACATGTCATAATTGATTGGTTAATAAGGAGAAAAATTGTAATGAAGTTATGGAGAAAAATGTTCTAAACATACAATTTAATAAAAAGATTAATCTTGAAAGCTCATATTCAGGCAACAGCAATACTACATGATGTATTTTTGCATTTATAGATGTTTGAGAAGTAACATCCATGTCAGACAGTATATATTTAATTTGGTTCATGGCCACAACCCCATTCTAAATACTGTAGGCTGATCACCTGGCTGGATGATAAACTGCTGTTTGAGCTTAGACCGTGTTCAGATTTCTATACTGACTTTGGTAGTTTTGCTGCACATTTTACTTTACTTTACTTTGTCAGCTGGACATCGAAACAAGGACTCGACAAAGACATTGTATTGATCATCTTGTCCTATTTGGATCACATCTGCCCATATTCCCAGTTAGACAAAGATCTGAATTCAGGATAAGGAATCCTAGTTTATATCAAATTGAAACATAAAATGAAGGTATATATAAGAAAAATCTGGATGTAGCAGTGAAGGAGTTAATTAGAGATGAGCGAACCGGGTTCGGGTTTGAGTCGATCCGAACCCGAACGAGCGGCATTTGATTAGCGGGGGCTGCTGAACTTGGATAAAGCACTAAGGTTGTCTGGAAAACATGGATACACTGGGCTGTATTTACCACTAGGCACCCGTGGTCCGGTGCCTAGGGCAGCACCAGGGAGCAGGGGGACAGAAAAAACAATTTTTTTTGTTTTTTATTTTTTTAGTTTCCCTCCTCCCGATCAGACTTGCCAGTAAATCTGGTGTCTTTTCCAGGGGGTTGGGGGTATGGTGGTATTGGTTAACCCCTTGCCGCAAAATGACGTTTGGGGAACGTCATGTAAAGTAGGTACTTAATGCAACATGACGTTCCCCAAACGTCATGTTGTTCCTGCCTCCCCCCGCAGCCCGTAAGTGAGATCGGGCAGCGGGAGGAGGCAGTATCACACCACATCCTCCCGCTGCCTCTGCCCGGAGGGGAGCCGCGCTCCCCCCGGGCAGTTAACCCCATAAACGCCGCGGTCGATGCGACCGCAGCGTCTATGGGGGAGATGTGGTGTTCGCCGCTGATCGGGCGGCGGGAGGAGGCTGCAGGACGTTGCCTCCTCCCGCCGCCACTGTCACAGTGTCCCCTGGCCCCCCTTCCCCTGCCGCCGGTACCGGAGATCGCCGATATCAACATTATACCGGCAATCTCCGGTACCGGCGCCGCCGACAGCTTTCATCTCCCCCCCACCGTGGATTCACGGTGGGGGGAGATGAAAATGTAATAGTCAGACCCCAGATCAGCCCCCCTAGTGCCCCGATCACTAACCCGCTCCCTCCCCGGGCGGCCATCAGATCCAAGATGGCCGCCCCCATCCCTGCGAATAAACGATGTTTGTTCGCAGGGATGGAAATGAAAGAATGATCAAAGCCCCATGCTCTCCGCCACCGGAGGTAGCGGAGAGCATGGGGCAGTGATCGGGAACCCCCCTGTGGGGTCCCGGAACAGGCGATCGGCGGTATATACTATATACCGCCGATCGCCTGTTCCCAGTGCTGCCGGCACTTTTTATCCCCTGTCACCATAAATCATTGGTGACAGGGGATAAAAAGTGTCACCGTGCCCCCCCCCAAGTCGCCCCCCACCCCCCCAGTCACCCCCGTCCCCCAGTCACCTGCCCTTCCCATTATACGTTACCTGATCCTGGAGCTCCTTCCTCTTCGGTGTCCTGGCTGCTTCTGATGTGCGCATGTGCGCCAGAAGCATCCAGCTCTGAAAATTTAAAGTGACAGAGACCAATTTGGTCTCTGTCACTAAACTATGATTACTGTGATAGAAAATATCACAGTAATCATAGTAATACAGTGAAAATGAATGGATAAAGTACAAAAAGTGAAAAACACACAAAAAAAAAACACACACACTTTTTATTATAGTAATAATTGCAGTTTACTCCCAAATTACCCCTAACCCCCCCAGATTACCCGTAACCACCGCACGTTGCCCATAACCGCCCCAGGTTGGCCGAAATCACGCCAGATTGCACGTAACCACCACACATTGCCTGTAACAACCGCACATTGCCCGTAACCACCGCACGTTGCCCGTAACAACCGCACATTGCCCGTAACCACCGCACGTTGCCCATAACCGCCCCAGGTTGGCCGAAATCACGCCAGATTGCACGTAACCACCACACATTGCCTGTAACAACCGCACATTGCCCGTAACCACCGCACGTTGCCCGTAATCATGCCAGATTGCCCGTAACAACCACACGTTGCCCCTAACCACCGCACGTTGCCCCTAACCACTCCAGGTTGCATGTAATCACAACAGATTACCCGTAACCACCCCAGGTTGCCCGTAATCACGCCAGATTACACTTAACCACCGCACATTGCCCGTAACCACCGCACATTGCCCATAACCACCGCACGTTGCCCCTAACAACCGCACGTTGCCCGTAACAACCGCACGTTGCCCGTAACAACCGCACGTTGCCCATAACCACCGCACGTTGCCCGTAACCACCTCACGTTGCCCGTAATCATGCCAGATTGCCCGTAACAACCACACGTTGCCTCTAACCACCCCAGGTTGCATGTAATCACAACAGATTACCCGTAACCACCCCAGGTTGCCCATAATCACGCCAGATTACACTTAACCACCGCATGTTGCCCGTAACCACCGCACGTTGCCGATAACCACCGCACATTGTCCGTAACCACCGCACGTTGCCCGTAATCACGCCAGATTGCACGTAACCACCGCACGTTGCCCCTAACCGCCCCAGGTTGCCTGTAATCACACCAGATTACCCGTAACCACTGCACGTTGCCCCTAATCGCCCCAGGTTGCCCGTAATCACGCCAGATTACACGTAACCACCGCACGTTGCCACTGACGGCCGCACATTGCCACTGACGGCCGCACGTTGCCACTGACGGCCGCACGTTGCCACTGACGGCCGCATGTTGCCACTGACGGCCGCACGTTGCCTCTAACCACCCCAAATTGCCAAAGACCCCCTCCAGATTGCCGTAACCAACCCAAATTACATATAAGCACTTCAGTTTATCCGTAACCAACCCAGATTGTCCGTAACCACCCCACGTTGGCCGTAACCACAGCAGGTTACCTGTAACCACCCTAGATTGTCTGTAACCACCGCAGATTACCCATAACCACCTCCAGATTACCCGTAACCACCTCCAGATTACCCGTAACCACCCCACATTACCTGTAATCTAATTTTTTTATTGTATTTTAGTAACTGCGCTATTCTAATAACTGTTTCTAGCTGCGGTTTTGCTCCAGCAAATTGGCGCTCCTTGCCTTCTGAGCCCGTCTGTGTGCCCATACAGTGGTTTATGCCCACATATGGGGTACTGTTCTACTCAGGAGAACCTGCGTTACAGATTTTGGGGTACGTTTTCTTTCCTGTTCCTCGTGAAATTTAGAAATTTCCAACTAAAGGAACATATTACTGGAAAAATTCGAGTTTTTCATTTTTACTGTCTACTTTTGAATACTTTCCTCTAATACCTGTGGGGTCAAAATGGTCACCACACCCCAAGATAAATTCTTTGAGGGGTGTACTTTCCAAAATGGGGTGACTTATGGCGAGATTTTACTACGCTGGCACTACAGGTGCACTAAAAAATGCACCTGGCGCTCAGAAACTTCTTCAGCAAAATCTGCACTGAAAATGCTAATTGGCGCTCCCTTCCTTCTGATCCCTGCTGTGTGCCCATACAGTGGTTTATACCCACATATGCGGTACCGTTCTACTCACGAGAACCTGCGTTATAAATTTTTGGGTACATTTTCTCTCCTGTTCCTCATGAAATTGAGAAATTTCAAACTAAACAAACATATTATTGGAAAAATTTGAGTTTTTCTTTTTTACTCTCTACTTTTAAATACTTTCCTCTAATACCTGTGGGGTCAAAATGGTCACCACACCCCAAGATGAATTCTTTGAGGGGTGTACTTTCCTAAATGGGGTGACTTTTGGGGGGGTTCTATTCTGCTGACACTACAGGGGCGCTGCAAACGCACCTGGCGCTCAGAAACTTCTTCGGAAAAATCTGCACTGAAAATGCTAATTGGCGCTCCTTCCCTTCTGAGCCCAGCTGGGTGCCCATACAGGGGTTTATGCCCACATATGGGGTACCATTCTACTCAGGAGAACCTGCGTTACAGATTTTGGCATGCAGCTTCTCCCCTGTTCCTCGTGAAATTGAGAAATTTCCAACTAAACGAACATATTATTGGAAAAATTCTAGTTTTTCAATTTTACTGTCTTATTTTGAATACTTTCCTCTAATACCTGTGGGGTCAAAATGGTCAACACACCCAAAGATGAATTCCTTGAGGGGTGTACTTTCCAAAATGGGGTGACTTATGGGGGGTTTCTCGTCTGCGGACACTACAGGGGAGCTGCAAACGCACCTGGCGCTCAGAAACTTCTTCAGAAAAATCTGCATTGAAAAAGCTAATAGGCGCTCCTTCCCTTCTGAGCCCAGCTGTGTGGCCATACAGTGGTTTACGCCCACATATGGGGTACCGTTGTATTCAGGAGAACCTGCGTTACAAATTTTGGGGTACTTTTTTCTCTTGTTCCTCGTGAAATTGAGAAATTTCAAACTAAACAAACATATTATTGGAAAATTTCGTGTTTTTCCTTTTTACTGTCTAATTCTGAATACTTTCCTCTAATACCTGTGGGGTCAAAGTGCTCATCCTACCCAAAGATGAATTCTTTGAGGGGTGTAGTTTCGAAAATGGGGTGACTTTTGGGGGGATTCTATTCTGCGGACACTACAGGGGCTCTGCAAACGCACCTGGCGCTCAGAAACTTCTTCAGCAAAATCTGCATTAAAAAAGCCAATTGTCGCTCCCTTCCTTCTGAGCCCTGCTGTGTGCCCATACAGTGGTTTACGCCCACATATGGGGTACCGTTGTATTCAGGAAAACCTGCGTTACAAATTTTGGCATGCTTTTTTTCTCATGTTCCTTTTGAAAATGAGAAACTTTAATCTAAACGTTTATATTATTTGAAAATTTAAATTTTCGATTTTTTTACGGCCTAATTGTGAATACTTTCCTCCAGCCCCTGTAGGGTTAAAATGCTCATTATCCCCCTAGATTAATTCTTTAAGGTGTCTAGTTTCCAAAATGGGGTCACTTATGGGGGTTTCCAGTATACAAGCCTTCTAAATCCATTTAAAAAAAGAACTGGTCCCTAAAAAAAAATCAGTTTTGGAAATTTTCACAAAATGTGATAATTTGCTAATAAATTTCTAAGCCCAGTAACACCCTAAAAAAGTAAAATATGTTTCCAAAATTATGCCAGAATAAAGAGGACATATTGGTAATGTGATTTAGCAACTAATTTATGTGCTATGACTTGCTTTTTTAGAAGCAGAGAATTTCAGAAGTTCATAAAATGCAAAATTTTCAAATTTTTCATGATATTTTGATGTTTTTCACAAAAAATACACAAAGTAGTGACCAAATTTTGCTACTAATATAAAGTGCCATATGTGACGAAAAAACAATCTCAGAATCGCTAGCATACGTTACAGCATCACTGAGCTATAAGCGCATAAAGTGAGACAGGTCAGATTTTGAAAAATGAGCCTGGTCATTAAGGCCAAAACAGGCTTTAGAGGCAAGGGGTTAAGCGTGGTATCGCCAATAGGTGCGTGAAGATGGGGTGTCTTCAGGTTAAGTGCCTAGGGCAGCAGCAGCCGTTAATACAGCCCTGTAAATACAGCCAATGACTGTATCCAGGATTTCCACATAGCCTTAGGGCTTTATCCAAGTTCAGCAGCCACCGCTAATCAAATGCCGAACGTTCGGGTTCGGATCGACTCGAGCATGCTCGAGGTTCGCTTATCTCTAGAGTTAATCACAGTATGTGCATAAACTATAATATGGTTTTCAAAGCCTGTCATATACTTTAAGGCGCCCTACCAGATTTACATTTGTCTGTTCTTTCCCTATTTTTCTTTTTTGCTACTGTACTTAATGGTAAATGTTCTTATTAGTTATGACTTTTATAGACTCGTTTACAAATTAATTATAATCAAAGTTATCCCATTTTTTTAAATGTCGAAAGAATTTTATTTGGAAATAATTTGTGGCCAGACAAAATACATAAATCCATAAAGCTAGTAATAAATAGTTTTATGATTGAGTGTTCTCTTGTGTTGAGTGCTTTATCTTGCGCTCTCCATTAGCCATAAAGCTCATTTTAATTACAAGTGGTGAACTGCTCAGATGAACAATAACTGCCTGGCACCTATTCTAGAAAATAACTCATTAGGCTTTGCTAGACAGTAAGATGTCGAGTTTCAGGATGAAATCGAAGCTAAATCTGCTCTGTGTAGTCTTGTCACTAAATATTTGTATCAGGACTATCACATGAGTGTTTCCTAACATTTGCTGGGGTCTAGAGACACATTATGATCTAATCTCATGTAATGAGATGGTCAGTTTTACAACCAATGACACCTTCAGAGAAAGCTGAGGTTTAATAATGTGGGAAAGACATTGGTTATCTTATCTTGAGCTGTCCGACTCTGTGTTGGCTTTTGTCCAGGTCAAGTTTAATGGTTAAATCCACTGAGCAAAACAAATTAAACCTAAACTGTGAAGTATACTAAGCAAAGCGTTTTAATTCAAAGGCAGTTCTTTTTGTATGGAGCTTTCTAATGCAGCCACGTTTGTAAATATGGCAGATACTAGACTAAGGCCTCTTTCACACGTCTGCAATTGCTGACAGATTATGGATGGAGATGAGCCAATTTACAGTAGGAATGAAGCGAAGGGCTTAGTTCCTATCTGTATTCTCATCAAGCTGTGAGGCTTTGAAGTCTGCTCCACTCCGTGCCGCCCCTCTTCGGGTGCTGGGAAACTGGGAGAAGTTTCATAAGACTGGATTCAGCTTTTTCCTGTACCTGGGAAAGAGCAGAGCAGACTTTAAAGCTGGCAGTCTGATGAGCAGAATGTAGATAGGAATGAAGCGCTTTCCTGGTGGGCCCTAGTACGTACAGTCGCGGCACTGATCATCATTCATCTATGAATGGGTCCATACAATTGCGGACAGCTACGAATGCACATCCGTAGTGCTGTTCATAGCTGTTGCCACGGTCAGCACTGTGGACGTGTGAATGGGACCTAATTACAGTGAATGGGACCTGATGTTTTCTTCACACTGTTGTGATGCTTTTTAGGGGAAAGGTTTGATTGTAGTTTCTTCTTTTAAGAATGAACTCCTGCATTACAGATGTATCAAAACCTGCACCATACTACAGTATGTTGTGCCAAGATAGCTTTAGTGAAGCATCACTTCTAGACAATTGATTAGCAACTGAGTTTACAAGCCTAGATTTGCTGTTCTCCCTGCAGCCCATTTTTTACAGAGACATAACAGTGCTTAAGTAATAAAACTGTTAAATGGTTACATGAGCTAGTAATATTATATTATAGGTCCTTATCAAACTTTTTTAATGAATCAACAATCACAACATTGTGTGCCCGAGAGTTCCATAGATTCACCGCTCTTACAGTAAAGAATCCCCATCTGTTTTCACAAAAATAACCTTCTTTTCTCTAGCTATAGATAAAGCCCCGTGTCATGGTTACATACTTAGGAATAAAAAGATTACTACAAATTAAACCAACAGAATATGGTTGCATTTTATGACAGTCTGTATTATATGTACAAACAAATCAAAAGTCAAATCTGCAATGTGCAAGATCACTTACAGTAAATAGTGCATTAATCACTGAACAGAAAATAACAGGTGACCACCAGTAAGGCTGTGTCTCCTCTTCCTTAACCCTTTCATGACCTGGGGTCATTGATGCATCAATGCCCAGGTCGTCTTTGGACATCAGCTTATGGGATCATAATGATCCCATAAGCTGATGTCCGTATGTCTGCCCCCTCTCCTCTGTCCCTTGTCGCTGTTACAATCCAGTGACAGTGACAGGGGAAAGAGCGGAGGGGGCAGAGGTTTCCGGTTTCCATGGATACTATCGGGCTTTGTGATCACTTTGCAGAACTCCGATGGACGCCGGCAGAGAATTCTCCCTCTGTAGAGAAAGAATTCTCTGTCAGGAGCCCTGTAGATGCTGCGGTCGCGCTGACCGCAGTATCTATAGTGTTAACTCTCAGCACTGAAGCGTGGCTCTGGTGCTGAGAGTTGCGTCGGGTCCCCCGTTATCACTGATAGCCGGGACCCCCCACGGATAACACAGGCGTAGCTCCTGCGCCTGTGTCATCCTGGATCGTTAATTAACGTCGATGCAGCGAGGTTAATTAACTGCCCAGTGGCGGGAGGGGGTTAAACTTTGTAAGTGGGAAGGAATAGTTAACTGTAGTCACAGATTATTTTTTATTTTTTCAGTTTGGAATGAGTTGGGTAGTAATTACATTTTCTATTGTGTTCCTACATCTGTTCATGGACAACAATGTTCCTTATAAAACCTCTGTGGTTTTCCGTTTACTTGTTGTTAGATTCTTTAAATTATCCATTTTATTCTGTTGTCACAGATTATTATTAGCTGTATATGTGTGACAGCCTGAATAATCCATTATTTGCAGCATTACTATTGTACTGTGATCTCGGGTCGGAACTGTGATCATAGGTTTTCGTCTTTAATTAGTATAGGCTCATTTGACTTGTTAAAAATGTTTATTCCTCATGGAGAAAGATACTTTTTGTGTGCAAAATTTGCATAGACAGGAGGGTTTCTTGGCAAAATTAATTGAAATGACAATATTGCTGATTTCTATGCTAAGCATGAAAGTAAATCCTTATTGTTTAATATTTTAGCTTCAATGTGAGGCAGAAGGCAGCTGCTCAAGCTGCCTAGTATAATATATAATGTATAATGTACCCCAAACCTTCTGCTGTGAGGGCAGCAAACAGCATAGTAATCTATTTATCTACTCACTACCTCCTAATACAGAAACATGTCAGAAGGAATGAAGTGACCTCTCATAACTGTCAGGGATGACCAAGAGATCAAGGGGGAGTGTATCTTCAGAAAACTGCCATTGTTTGAATCAAGCCTTTGACCACA
The DNA here is from genome assembly GCF_027789765.1 of Dendropsophus ebraccatus. Taxonomy (NCBI): domain Eukaryota; kingdom Metazoa; phylum Chordata; class Amphibia; order Anura; family Hylidae; genus Dendropsophus; species Dendropsophus ebraccatus. The sequence continues at coordinate 55,926,526 of NC_091462.1, forward strand.
TTAACACAATGTATTTTTTGATTAACCCTTAGACGACCCTGGACGTAGGGTTACGTCATGGAAGTCTGTCCCCAGACGACCCATGACGTAACCTTACGTCCTGGGTGTTTTTCCCGCTATGAAGCTCCGCTCCGGAGCGCGCTTCATAGCAGGTGGGGGCCGGTGATTGCAGCCGGGACCTCACCGGTAATGACACGCTGCAGCGATCGCGCTGCCGCGTGTCATTAACCCCTTAAACGCCGTAATCACGGCGTTTAAGTGCAAGTGACAGGGGAGTCCCCTGTCACTTACCGATCGGGACCCCCGCAGTGTGACTGCGGGGGTCCCGATCGTTGAAACGGACTGCCGGAGGTCTCTCACCTGCCTCCGTGCGGTCCTATCGGCGATCTGCTGCACTGAGCCTGCACAGGCAGGCTCAATGAGCAGATCGCCGATAACACTGATCAATGCTATGCCTATGGCATAGCATTCATCAGTGTAGAAATCTAAGTATTGTATGTACAAGTCCCCCAAAGGGACTTCAAAAGTGTAAAAAAAAAAAAGTTCAAAACACTAACACACTACCCCAAAGCCCCTCCCCCAATAAAAGTCTAAATCACCCCCCTTTCCCATTATATAACATAAAACATATAAAAATGAATAAATAGATAAACATATAATATACCGTAGCGTGTGGAATTGTCCGATCTATTAAAATATAACAAGCGTCATTGTGACCGGTAAACGGCGTACACGAAAAGAGGGGAAAAAGTGCGCAGATTACCGATTTTATGTTACATTATATATTTAAAAAAATCAATAAAAAGTGATCAAAACGTCCGATCTTCAGAAATATGGTATTAATAAAAACTAGAGATCATGGCGGAAAAAATGACACCCCATACAGCCCCGTAGGTGAAAAAATAAAACCGTTATAAGCGTCACAATAGGCCCATTTTATTAATATTTAATTGGCAAAAAAAAGGATTTCATAAAAAAAAATACATATAACATTAGAGAATCTGTGTAACCTGCATATGGTTGTGTTCGGACTGACCTATAGAATAATAGTATCATGTCGCTTTTACCATATAGTGCATTACGTAGACACAGGAACCCCCCAAACGTTACCATATTGCATTCTTTCTTAC